>NC_050068.2:146067560-148467560 GCF_009764565.3 Dermochelys coriacea
CAAAGTAGTAGTCCATGGTATGTGGGGCTCACAATGACTGCTGTCTCATAGCACCCGAGGAATGGAAGTTAACTTCAGTTGGGCTATTCATGTGCTTAAATGCTGCGTTGGATCAGATCCTATGTGGGTAAAGTTTAAGGTTGATTTTTATTTTTTCAATATTGGTTTTCTGAAACATATGTTAAAGTATATTGCAAGCTATTATTTTATTCTCGCCTCAGTAGCTGAAATCTCTGTGACTTTTTAAGGTTAACATGCATGTTTTATGTATGTCTTTAGATCACTCTGTTTCAGCTAAATGCAGATAGAAAAGAAAGTAGGAATATAATTCCCAAACAATATTGCATAGCCTTAGAATACAATCTGCATCCACGAAGAATCCTTGATTTAGTGTTCTGTGCTTATTTTTCAGGAATATTGTAGACTTTTTATCAAGGTTGGGGTAATATCGCCAAGTTGACCAGAGATATGATGGAATTCCTATTTACAAGAAAAATAGTTGTACTTTGTCTACTAGGAAGAAAAATGCCTTGATTTCATACATCTTTGTCAACCTTCTTTGCCAGAATTCATTCTTCTCTATATTCTATGGACGTTCTTCAAACTCTTTTGGTCCATAAATCATTAGATATTTTATTGTTTTAGGATCCTCGGGCAGGATAGCATTAGCACATTCAAAAAGCCTTTTATGTAACCCAGACTGGCTGTCTGTTTAGCAAACACAAAGGATATGTGCATCTTGATAACACTTCTGTATTCCTATGAATAATGTGTGCAAAAAGTATTACATTTATTACAATATTAATATTGTATTAATACGAAATACAATATTTGAGAGGTGGGTTTTTTTAAGTCAGGTGCAAGCCACAAGCTTTCTTTTCTCTTTGAATGAAGAAATTTTTTGATTATCTAATCTTTCAAGTGTTTAACATATTTGGCTATAGATCATTACATTTTAGATAGATATCAAACTGTACAATCAATCTGAAGAAGAAAAGGCTATGGTTTTCAGGAAAGGGGAGAAAAGAAAGAAACTGAGAGTGGAAAAAGAGGGAAAGAGGAAGACAGACAGGAGTGAAGAAGCGATGGTGTATATAGTAAATATAAAAACAAGTGATGTGGAAGTGTGATACAGAGGGCACAGGGTGTAATAATAAATCATTGTATATACAAGCCAAGGAATAAAGACCTCATATTTTCATATTGTACACAACCCTTTCCAAGGCAAAGTTCACAGAGTTAACAAGGCAAGTCCTCTGTAAGCCTCCCAGCTCTCAAGTTCGGTAGCCACTATTGGAGTGCATAAAAGCCAGAGTTCTTGATAGTCAGAGAGGGCCATATATTTAAAGGTTTCATTCAGGTGCCTTAAAGGTGCAGATAGGAGTATAGTAGGATTTTCAGAATGCTGAGGTGACTAACTCCCGTTTAAACTAATGGATTGGATTCTGATTTCACCTCCCCATATGCTTTATATATGAAGCATGCCCACAATATAGGCAGCAGGATATTTTACATGATCTGAAAACGCCAACACATAGTATCCCTTATCCTAGTCTGGTGAAATTCCAATGGAAACGGTATAGTATTTTTTATTGTATGAGTCTGTGACCATACGTGATCTGTTAACATTCACACCAATCCTAGACCCTATCTGAAATATTTAAGGTAACAGAGGCATTTAAGTCCTCCAAAATGAGTTCCTTTCTGGATGATTTGATTATTTTATTATTAATTTGATTAGTTGGATTATTTTATATGAGCTTCCTATGCTGTAGTGCCACATACCATACTGCATCACTTCATCTACTTCTTTTGCAAATCACCAGTTGACAAATCCATTGGAAACGACCTTGTGCCATCAGTCAGTGGTGAGCAGAAACCTTTAAAGGGTCCATCTCTCCCTTCCAACAAACAAACAAACCTACTATATCATGACTAATAGTTAAATAGCTGCAATCACAACTTCAACTTCCCTCAAGCATCTTCCATGGTTTTAGATAGCCTAACTTTTTCACCAGATGAAAAGGCTGCAGTCTATTCTCCTTTAAATCTTTCCAGCACAATCTACTTTCTGTTCATGTCATTCTGGAGTTTCCAAATGTTATAGTCTTTCTCTACTGTTTCCTCTAATATATCATGACAACATACACATGCTGGACCTTTCAGCTTTGTTTCTTTACTCCTCCCACCCCAGCCTTCTCTGCTCCTTAACTCACCACAGGATGGAGAGGGAGGTGATTTGTCTCATGGCGTTTCCTTTTATAGTCTATTGTAGCTAAATTAATTCTAACAGCAGTTTGCTGAGAAATTTGCAGTTTCATGACTTAGGCAACAAGGAGAATAATTCAAAAGCACTGTGTTCTAAAGGGAGATGACTGTTTCAATGACAGTTCTACTCCATGCATAATGTTTAGTTTGTTCATGGGGAAATGATCCATATATTCATAAAGCATAGTGTGCCATGTATCACACATGTGATAACATTGTGGCTAACCCCCTAGTGCAAAGTTCATAATGGCAATCAAGCTGTTCAAATAAGGTTTCTTTATCCAGACTCAAATATCATTTCCCTCGTGTGGATTGAGCTACAGTCAGTACAAGGCAGTGTTTCTTGGCGTGAAACATCTTTCTACGGAAATTTTTCACCCTATTTTCTTTTTATGAATTAGATAAATCCATTAATTTCAGTGAGATAAGGTGTATATCAGATTCTTAAAGGTCCTTGGTTGTTGAGAGCCAGATTATGCATATTAGGCACTGGCTCACGCTGGGGCCATGCAGAGCACTACTGGCATGGTGGAACCTCCAAGAGTCATTGTTCTAAAAGAAGTCATCAGGATGTCTCCCTGACCTCCTCTTTGTATATGTGTGTGGTGGGGGTGCGAAGAGGGAACATCACCACTGCTGCAGCATGCTCCACCTGCATGACTGCCAATTCTGCTACCTGGTGATATTTGGGGACAGCCAGGCATGATGCTGAATCCTCCTCTTCTATCCTCCCCATTCTCTGCTTCAAGACAGAAAGCAGTACCTGCACTTTGGATTATAAGAACAGCAGTTGGACCTGGCCCCTGCATGGGACTTATTGTACCCTAAGAATTTAAATGCCCTGTGTTCATATCATGTAAAAAAATACAGGCATTTAATTTTGAAAATTTGATGATGACAAAGAGGTCCCAACCCTGAAACCTGAACCTGGTTCCATGGTTTCATTCATCTGAAAAGCTAGAGTTTTCTTGCATTACCATAGGCTTGCACCTTCTACCACCCAGATAAGCACAAAGCAAACTTACCTAGATCTTTGCAGAATTACATTTTCACAAATAGGGACACCTTTTTTAAAAAAAGCCTGGCCTTGTTTGTTTCACTTAGCTTTGTTGCCTTTTTAAAATTATTGGTTTTGCTTAAATAAATCTGATATGAAAGTTTATAGCATATATAATAATTCACACTCACACCTAATTTGTTACAATAATTGGGGGTGATCAATATCTTGAAAATATTGAGTTTTATTAATTTAATGTTTATAGCCATGCCTTTCTATAATGTGACTCTTTATATGTAAAACATTACCACCTCCTAGGAGGCCAGATCTGAAACATGATCAGTTTTTTCCTGGAAAAACACTGCCAGTAAATGCACCACTATGGATCTGACATACTACCTACTCCAGAAATTTGGGCCTGATTGTGATATCCAACCTTGTAAAAATAGTATCCTCCATGCACAGATCACCTGTCCCCTGTACTGTATGGAAGGAACAATTCCCTTGCCATCCCCACATCCCAGGACTCCACAAAGAAAGTTCTGCACAATGGAGGTTACACAGGAAAAGGATGATGATGACACAGGAAAGGGAGTAGGCCCACGATGGGCTGGGTGATGGCTTTGTGATGCACCCTGTCCCCTCCCCCCAACAGGAGACTGAGTGAAAAAGGAAATACAGCCAAGACTTTATTAGCTGTTACCCAGAGCCCACTCTGTGCTGGAGATCCTCCTTTAAGAGGGCTAATCATTTCAGTTTCAACAATGACCATTTTCTGATGAAAGAAAAAAATGCATCAAAAATTGTCAGAAATAAATGGGGAAGTTGTTTCTGGTCCATGTAGATGTGGTAGAATAGGAAGTGTGTACAAGGAATCCTTCCCTTGTTCCTAGCATGCCTCCATAGCAAGTAGCCATCATTTTGTTCTTATTGCTCCAGTGAACATTGTGTGTGGATGGATGCCCAGCGAACTAGTGCTCATTGGAGAACTGAAACAGGTAGTGCTTCAAGGCCAGGCAAGATCATGAGAATGGCAACAAATTCCTCCCACCACTTATCCTTACTAGATAGCACTTGGGTAGCTGTAGTTGAGGAGATGTTACTACACCTTTTAAATATGTGTAGCAAGGAACACCTCCTGCCACTTCCCTGTGATCCCAGTGCATGATGTGCCCCTGCAAAGACAGTGCTTTTACTTCCTTCTTTCCTTCCTTCCCCTAATGTACTCTTTGAAGGTATAATTTAACCCCACATAAGCAGGGTTTCTATTATGTAATAAATGTAACCCTTGCATTTGCAGTAGCTTAGGCACACAATGGCTTAATGTAAAATTGAACTTGGAATCAACCTTCTCATCACTCAGCAGCTCATATAAACCTTGACCTGAACATTATCAACAGCACTATATTTTTTAGACAGGGTAAACATTTTATTCATATTTTAGTATGTATTCTGTATTCTGGAGCCTGAAATATTTGTCAGTTTTTCAGTAAGTGATATGTACTCTTTTCCCCTGTTAGTGTTCAGTATACCCCATAACTAACCATTCATATTTTAAAACTCTTCCTCTTTCTAATCTGTAATTTATGTCCCAGTGCACATAGTTTTAGGCCGACGCTGCCCAAAAGCATTACACAAAAGATGCATTATTTCATGGATCAAAGGTCAAAATGTTCATGATTTAATATGCCAGGGGTCACTAAGTTTTGAAATGACTGCATATTTCTAAAGTGATGCTTAGTTCTGAAATACCTCTCCCATTTTAGTAACTGACACCACTTTAGTTAAATTGGAAAGCCAAAAATACTTCAGAAATGGTTCAGTTGCTGAGTTATGGGGTGCATTTATTCTGTGATGCCTTATGCAAATCTTCAGTGTAAGTTGAATTTTAGATTCCAGTTCAGTATTCAACATTATTTTCTCATTTAATAAGCATGCCCCATAAGGATTCCTTCAGTAATGCTGCCTGGCTATGCTGTTTCCCATTGCAGTAGTTTAATGACATTTTCATAGATCCATAATTAGAAAGAATTTTATATGAAATAGTGTTTCTTTTTTTCTGTGGAGAGGATATATTATAGTTGTCTTTGCTGTTCTAGTGTAATTTTTGTGGAAATTGGCAGTAATAATAGTATGAGTTACAGTCCATATGCTATATACATATACTTAAGAGACTCTTACGAAACAACGTGCATTTAAGAGTGTGTGTGTGTGTGTATAAATGCACATAGTACCATAAGGGTCTCTCAAGTTACTATGTAGTTAGTCATATTAATTTGGTGCCTTGGGTGATAAGAATAACTGACACTATTGTTTAGAACTGATATGGGCTAGTGATTTGTGAAAGGTTATGACTTACATCATCATGGAATGAGTCACTGCTGGTGATCCTTACTTCTGTTAGTTTTAATATGGATTATGTTTTCCAGAACATTTACTTGATGTTAACGTGCAGTAGATACAAAATGTCTTTCACAAGAGGAATGAACAAGGTCTTCCATCTTCCAATAAGCCTGGCTGATGCAGCAATATCCTTATTCACATTTACATTTCACATGTCCAATATGCCTCCAACAGATTAACACTAGACCTTCAAATAATGTTGAAAAAATATTTAGTGAATAAATGATTCAAGAAAACAGAGATATTTGCTGACAAATTCAATCACCAAAGATTCTTCAAATATCTCTGCTTTTCACTTAGCTCTGCACATTGTGCATTTTATTTAATTGCATTTTACTCATCCAAGTGGTGTGTTTGTATAACCGATGTGAACGGAGTATGTCAAAATGCAACACTGGATTGATGGTTGCTGACAATTGATGTCAGCACACACACACACATACACACACTTATACACATATGGGAAAATTCCACTCGTGAAATACAAATGAAATTGGATAAAAACTGTTACAAAGCAAAATGTTATAAGTGTTGGTTATTTGATTCACAAGGAGTGCTGGTGCTTGGGGGTAGTGATATATAAGAGGTAAAATAATGCTTTAATAAAAATAGATATTTTTAAACTTCCCCAAACTCTTTTAACCACCACATAAAGCTTTAATAATCTCAACTGCGTTTTTTTTGAGATAAGCAGACTAAAAAACAATAGTAATCCAAAGAAAGATATTCTTTCCTTCAACAAGAAACATAAACATGTTAGAGCGTTGTTAAATACATGTCAAAAACAACGTAAGTTGAGTAGACAATGTGTAAAATAAGCACTCCAGATCCATTTTGAAAAGAGACTTAGGCATTTAGGAGCCTAAATTCCACTGATTTTCATTTAGATTCTTTTGAGTCTATTTTGAAAATCGGAGTCAGATGATTTCGGAAATGTTACCTCCTATCTAATGAGAGGACTAAACAAAACAATGGCTTTCTCAAAGCTTAGACCTGTCCCACCTGTTTCATTTATAAAGACCTTCAAACTAACTAAACTATGAGTTGCAACTCATAGATCTCATTACATAGGGAGGAAAATGCAATGGGGCAATGGTTTTGAGCAGGAGGGAACATACTCAAATGTTGAGCACTGTCTCATTATCTAATATTTCTTGTTTTTTAAAATGTTGTGTTTTGACTTTATTCGAGTCCTCATCCAGGATTGTAGATATGTCCCATATCTTCACTCATCAGTCTTTTTTTCTGACAATTGATGAAAGACTAGAGGTTCAGTAGAGCTGGTCAAATTATTGAAAACTTGCCCTTTGCCAAGTTTAACCTTTGTTTTCTGTTCTCAGACTGTCTGTGAACAGATCATAATTTTCAGAAATTTGTTTGATCAAACTTATTTGAAAAAATTTCTATCTGAACATATCTATGACTGAACTTTTTGAGAATTACTTCCCTTCTTTGATAGTCAAAAATAGAAATTCAAGCTGTTTTGAGAACCTGTGTTTCAATTACATGCTATGATCCATTTCCCTGGTTAGGTAAGTATAACTCTTAGAAGCCTGTTTTTGGTGTGAGTATTGCTAATAAGAATATAAAATTTTGTTTTCCATCAATATTCTGCAAAATTCAGTGAAATGTTGTTGCTTCAGCAGATATTCCTACCAGCAAACTTGTTTACTAGAATATCATAGCATGGAAACACAAAGGTCTGCAAACCTAATCAAACTGAGTAAAAAAAATCTAATGAATATTCACAAAATGCAATATTTGCATAACTGTAATCAGCAATGTTAAGAAAACATACTATATCAATTAACAAAAAACTAGCTTTTGCTGTTGAATTTCACAGAGAATTACCAGATTTTTTACCCTCTCTCTGGAATCCCTTGATTATTTCCACTGTAATGCTGGACACAAGGAAAAAATCAACAACGTATGGACACCTCCTTTTGTTCATACACATTTACATTATTCGTTAATCTAAGAAAACATATTCCAGTGCAGTATTTTGAGACATTTCACAGGCAGAGTAACCTGCTCATAGGGAGGTAACCCCGCCTGTGATTAGAGAGCACTTTAAAGTAAGCAGAGCCATTCAGAATTTTAGAAGAATTAAGTAACCTATGTTATATCTGACGTTTGCTCTGTAGCATCTTATGGGGATTCTGTCTTCTATCTTGAGACTTTTTTTAAACAGCCATGCAGGTGGTGTTTCTTCTTTCAAGTGGCTTAGCCAATTTATTTGACTGCTAGAAAAAAATGTTATGTGCAAGAGCAATTTGAAGTGTAATGTTTGCAATTAATTTGAAGAGAGGATGATCATCATCATCATCATCATCACAGTATCAGCCATTTTCATGCCACTGCAAGATGAACACTTCTTCTGTCCATCATTCTGGAGATTGCTTTGTTGTAATCTGGTCATACTTGGACAGTGTGGGTTGGCAAGTTGAAATATAATGAAGACCTTCACAGAAAGCACATATAGGGATCAAAAGAGTGTACCACACTATATCTTTGGATCACAGTGTTAAAGACACCATTTCCCTTTTCTATGGTGAGGTGAAGACAAACTAGAGAACACTACAAAAAGATTGCCATGGATAAGGCTCTTAACTGAAAGTCAAATATGATTAATGAGAGAGATAGGAGAACATCATCCTTTTGACATTAAGGGGCAGATAGAGGAGAGTGAAAGAAGGCAAATAAGATGTGTACATAAAAGAGAAACTTATGATGATGATCTTAGCTCCCCTCAGAAATTGGAATTGAATGTTGACCCATTTTTTATTGGAATTTGACTCTTTCAATCTTATCAGTCTTTTTAAAGGAAGATGGTAAAATGTTCTCTGTAAAGAAACAAAAAGAAGCCAAACTTTGATGGAAACTGAGTTGTCAAAAAGGAATCAGAATGTGGAAAAAGCAGTCCCCACGATTTTTCAAATTGATATATGGTACTCTTCTCTTCAGGCATAAATTATCAGAGTAATCTTCTTCCCCACTCTTAACAGCCCTTCCCATCTTACTGCCCCACTCAAGCTAAAACTAAGTTGACAGAAGGAGTTAAACAAAGTGAGAGTTATTAAAAAGGAATTTGATGTGAGTTGTAGACATTGACTGAGTTAGTTGGGTATCTGAAAAAAAACTTGCTAGACAAAAAGAGGGAAAACTAACAGCACTTTGTGTTAAAGTAAATTTGAAGTTAGAGATAAATTGGTGGATGTATTTAATGTCCTAGATGACTTAGGGGAACCTAGTTATCTAAGATCTGTTTTCCTCTTTTTATCCAGTCCAAGAAGCCACCGTTTCAGAAAAAGGAAAAAATATGGCTAGAGGATGATTTCTGTTAATGCAGACACGTTCTTCATGATAGAAGAGGAGGCTTATTTCATTGACAGAAGTTCCTCCAGAAGAGAACACATTTATTCTAGGTAGACAATTTGTAGTTAGGGGGTTCTTTGATTAGATGGGTGAGTGGGTGATAATCATGAGAACCACAAGGTAATTCACCATTTGGGTACAAGGATATCTGATCTCGTGAGGTTTGTACTGGATATACTTTAAGGAATGCTTCTGATACAACTTTTGGTTATGCAATAAGTCAATTTCAGTGATATAGATATAGATATGAAAGGTCCTGGGAGTTAAATTTAGGCAATCAGAAGGGATTAAGAGTAGCAGCCGTGTTAGTCTGTATTCGCAAAAAGAAAAGGAGTACTTGTGGCACCTTAGAGACTAATAAATTTATTTGAGCATAAGCTTTCGTGAGCTACAGCTCACTTCATCGGATTAACTTAATTATTCCTATGATAAGGGTCAGGATATGGATTCAGGGTAGTCATGCCTGGTGGTTGGAACAGTGGTCAAAAACAGGTACCAATGGTCAAAGCTGGATATAGAATCAGGACTGGGCAGAGGGCAGTGTTGAAACTGAGGCCGTGAGTCAGAACTGGAGTCAAAGTTTGTAGACAAGCCAAATCATAATGGTAGTCAGAGTCTTGGTGCAGGCTAAAAGTCAAAGCCAGTTTGGAGTCAATCCAAGTGTCTGGGGCCAGGAGGATGGTGAGGGCTGGAGCATGTCAGGAACAGGGGTGGGGGGGCAGATGTCATCTGATCTGGGTCCTACCCAGGTATAGGCTGCTTCAGCACACCTGAGGGATGAGTCATTGTACCTATTGAGTGCACAGGGGTGAAAGCCAACCCACATCTAAAGTCTCCTTCCCCAATCTAAGGGGAGGAGCCACTGAACCCAGGGTTCAACTGAAGTCAGGGCACAATAAATGAGAAAACAGGGGTGGGAGGATCACAGGATCAAAAGCAGAGGGGGGCACTGAGCAGAGAGCTCCAGACAGAGCCCTCTGCTCCTTTAAGGTGTCCAGGGAGCCATTGGATGTGGACGTGGTGCAGAGGAACTCATCCTCTTGGTATGGTAGATGGCCACCTTGGACAGTGCCAGGAAGAGATTGATAAGGAGGTCTTGTGATTTCATGGGGCCATGGATGGGGTGTGCATAAAGGAGTAGGTGAGGGGAGATGTGCTGTCAGAACCTGAGGAGAAGGTTCTGGAGGAGCCAGAAAAAGGCTTACAAACTGGTTCACTCAAGGTAGATTTGTGCCAAGGTCTCCCTCACACTGCAGAAGGGGCAAGTGTTGGTGAACTGTGCCAGATACACACCCGTGCTCAAAGCTCTGTGCAAGAGTCGTCAGCTAATATCCCTGGCGGGCTGTGAAACCAGGGTAGAATATGGTCTGGCCAGTGAGTCATTGTAGCTGAGTGAGCAGCCCTAGTACAGCTGCAAAGTAGGTTTCTTTGGAATGTTTCTGCTTCCATATGCAGAGGTAGCTAGCCATGGGGAATTTGTGTCTGTGTGTGGATGAGAAGATGGTACAGAATGGGAGGGGTTTTAGAATACTAAGTACTGTAGAGCTTTGGGGGATGATTTCCACCTGAACTAAAAGGGGACTACTCTGCTAACAAAGATTTGATGGGTTATTTATAATGGGAACTAGCAGAAAGCAATCAGTTATTGAGGCGCTTTCAAGGCGGACCATAACATTTATTGGAAGCAGTAGAAATAAAAGTGAAATTACTGTCCTGTAGTGAGGGTACGAATAGAATTATGACAGCATAAGGGGGAGACTATGACTGTGGAGAAGAAGCCCATTCACCTAGTGCACCAGAGGTTTCAGAAGAAAAGTGGTTCAGTAAACATAAATGAAAATACAGTTACTCATAAATCCTATAATATGAAATGTAAAAAACTTAAATGGCAAATCAAGCTGGCTGGAATGTCTGGCTTTGGGAGAATTATAATGATTTCTAAAACACAGTGAGATGAAATCATTCTGATACTACAATTTCTGGTCCTCTGCAACTTGGGGAAAATAAGTTACATTTTCGAAGTTGGGGAAACATTTATCTAAAGCATTCAATTTCTTGGAGAGAAGCAGTTTCTGTGTGCAGATGAAACTCAGATCAGACTAGTTGCTCTTGCTTTTGCACACTTCACTCTTGAAGTCATCTGCCAACAATAGAGTATTAAAAATGTCATTTTCCTTCTGGTTTGAAGTTCATTACCTATCTGAACATGCCTGAAAGGTAAGGTTATATCGATATTAGATATATCAAAGTCTCAAAATACACATATTTCATAAAGAAATGATTAAGGGACATAGACAAGAGCTTTTCATTGTTTCATTTGCCAAAGCAGAGTAAAATCAAACAGAGCAAGAAATTAATTTATCCAAATAGATCACTAGTGAGACTGGGGCTGACTCAGAAAAAAATGACATATATCTGTAATCTAGTTCAGTTTGCGATATACTAGGAATGTGTTATACAATCAAAGAAATTTAAAAATGAAGAAGTTTCCCTAGTGATAGCTGTATTTTCTTAACTCATTCACTTTTGGGCAATGATACATTAATGGGTTCACATATATGGAGCAGAATTGTATATCGGGCAGCAGGTAGCATGTTCTGAGATCTCCAAACAGCAACATTAAAACATGTTTATTGCAGCAACTATTTTCATCTTGTAGATCCCTGCAAAGAGTAAATTAGTGTGCTTCCAAACTGCCAGAAGATATTCTAATTACGAGAGACCCCATCTCTGTTACAAATATATAACGTCAATGATGATCTCTTCTGCACCCCAATCCTGACACACAAACAGAAACAAATTCATGTGTGGAGTCAGCAACAGGCCAATTTATCTAGAGTGATTTAAATAATTTTTAACTCTGCACAGGAAAATGAGTCTGAATGAATCCAGTCCAGATTGTAGCCACAGATAATAGAAAAAATAGGACAGAGTGTCAAGCAAAAAAGAACCAAAAAAAATATTGGATCATTTCACTTTAAGGCAGCTACAGATGTGCAGAATATTTCCCCAACCCCATTCTAATACACTAGATGTCAAAACAAGGCTTTCTTCAAACTGGTCCCAAAGACCCAAGCAAGAAATAGATAGTAATAGTAGATAGTAAAGTAAGAACTGTTTTCACTCCAGGCAGACTCAGACTTCATCTAACTCTCCATGTTCAGATTGAAAAGAAGATACTTGAAAGTAAAATAAATGCAAACCGAGGTTAAAACAAGATCTCCTGATTTGGACAACAGCAAGAATGTCAAGAGCACAATGTCATTGCATAATTCATCCCAAGGTGCATAAATATTGTAGTGTTCTAGCCTAGGTATTGCAGCTATGCACTGTCCTAAGACACTTACCCAATACCTATTTCTATATACAATAAAATGAATTAAGAATGAAGTGAGCACATTAAGTAGTGAAATACAATGGAGTAGTGTAGACTGGCTATTGGTACTACCTGGCACACACATTCTGCTGTCCAGTTAAAATCCTGTTTTGGAACCTGGATCTCTAATATGCAGATTACAAAATTATTCCAGTAAATACCTCTCTCTCCCCCCAACTGATCTTTGACTGAGAAACACCTATTCTTGCTTCCTTCTTCAACTGGCTGTCCTACTTTTCAGCTCTCTGTGCAAGTCTCTCTTAACATTGAACCTGCCCCCACTCCAAATGCCTGGTGTTCTGGGGGAATGTCCCCACTTTTGACTTTCTTAATTTAGAACCTCCACAGTCTCTTATTTTGACACACTTTGAAGCATTCATTGAGTTTTGGTACTTAAAACAGGAGGTAAACATCATTTTTGCAGCAGTTTGAAGAGTGCACATTACACAGTCTTGAAAATCCAGAGAGAGATTCCCCCTGCTGAAATGATGAGAGAGGCCATATGGCAAAAGACAAACAACAAGGCTTTTGAATTTTTAATAGACTGGGGTGAGCTCAGGGAAAATCCACAGGGCAAAGAAATTCACTATTTTCTTTATTTTAATATTCCCACTTTGTTGGGTTCATAAGTCTATGACATATTTAATTAAAGACAGATAATGTAAAAATGAGGACAAAAATGTGTGGAGCAACAGAAATATTTTTTACTTATGCAGTAGATTGTCTCTAATGGAGCCCTTTCACGAGCAAAACAGAGAACATGCAGTGTATACTGCAGATAAACTAGCAATGGTTCATCTTTGGAGTATAAGGGAGTTCTTACATAGCAATTTTGTTCAGGGAGAGGAGAACATCCACAATAATGTTGACAATGGTGCTAAGAATTTTATCCATAAAATAGTCAGTGATTCAACTTGTAACATTAAGCTTATTTTGCATCATTGACCCTACGATGAGATGTTGCTTAACTTGGTGGTAAATAGAATTGTCCTCTGTTGTGTGACTAGTGTGTTTGGTTCTGGAGCCATGACCCAGATCATATGACCAGGGTCAGGAATTACTGAACTTTTCAGTTTCTAAAAAGCACCTATCTGTTTGGGGGAATTTGCATAATAGGAGCACCTTTCCCATAGTGAAACAGCCCCAATATTCTCCCTCCATCTTCCCCTGACCATTTAGCAATATGATGGGCAGAGTGGTCATGACTCTTCACAAAGAAAGCCAGAGAGGCAGGTCGCAGCAGAGCAGGGAGATAAAACAATTTGGTATCTGGCTGCAGCAAAATGACAGATTCTGTGGCAAAGAATACTAAATTCCATGGCAAATCATATGGCCACACATTGCATATTCCACATGGCCTTGATTAACGTGGATAACATCATTTGATATCTCTTAGAGCTATTGTTTCACTCTCTCTGCAGACTCAGGCAGGCACTATCTTAGAGGGCTTTCCCTTCACCCTCTCCCCTCTTTCTTGTCACGCAGATAGAAAGCAGAAGACCAGAAGTCCAAGGTGCAGGCAATGTGATGTTTATTGAGGTTAGTTTTCAGCAAGAATGCCCATAACTCTGATGCTGCAGAGCCTGGTTTCCCAGTGTCCCATTCTCTCCCCTCCTTAGCAGACATAATTATAACTGAAATGCACGCCCTTGCTCCCACCCCTTACAATTTGTGTTTTCATGTTCCATTTGGGGTGGGGCCATGACTCTGGGGTCTTCATCCCACCTCTTTTGTATCCCATGGGAGGGTTAAGGAGTGACATTGTGCTACAGTCAGGGACAAGCATTTCTTTGGGCTTTTACTGTATTATACATTCCACTCAATCGCCCCTTGCCCTTCCCAATTGGTTGCTTGACCTTAAGATAGGAGTTGAGGCTGTCTTAAAGTGTGCTCTCGTATATTATACTCCCACCATGTGCAGTAACACTTTAACTTTTCTTATCTGTTCCCATTATACTAACAAACCCATGTGGCTAGGCAGAAGCAATATACACAGTGTCTTTGTCCTTTGTTCACACACAGTTGTAAGAATTTGTGTATCAAGAGTCAAACGGACAAAGAAGACCTAAAATTCTATCTCAGATGAAAATACAGGCCTGAATCTTACATTATCACTAGCACTCCTAACACATCCCTCCATTGGTTAAGTTTGCTTCATGATTTTGAGATTCTTTCTCCATCCATAAGTGATAGAAACATAATTGTTTTCATTTTTTTGTATTGAAAGTCTAAGAAAAGGAGAAAAATGGAAGATGGTTGTGACCCCTGCTTAAATTTCTTTTTTTTGCCCCCACCCCCACCCCCGAATTTAGATCACAAGTTGAAAACCCCTGTTTGCTTTTAAATGCAGCTGTAACAAAATCAACACTATTCAATTGGTGGGGCTGTCCCCACTAAAATCATGGTGCCCTTAAACAGTTACCCCATCAGATCTCAACGTATATCAGCTTATTCAATAGAGTAATAGTGACCTTTCCCACCATTCATTAGTTTCTCTGATTGCTAGTGACTTAATGTTATTTTTCATATGGCATATGAGGGTATAGTAGATTCCAGCATGATACATCTTTTTGTTTACTGATGTGTCAAAGCTGAAAATGATTTTGTTGGTCATTTATTTGGTTATAACATTTGGCACAATAAAAGCATTTGCTGTACATGAACTCTTATTCAAATGAGATTCGAATGAGATTCAAACGAGCCTCAACTGTGCTTAAATTTACAGTTGTCCATTGTGGACTGTGGATTTTCAGAATTTTCCCTCCATTTTCTTCCTTTTTTTTTTCTTTAAAAAAAACACACGCTTTTTTTTCTACCAGGAAAAGTTGGAAAATATTTAAAAAGTGAGAATATGTGAATAAAACATTTTTTAACCTTTTTTGTTAATGGTTGGTTCATTTTACTTTTTTCAACTGGAAAAGGGTCAAAAAGTGTTGTTGATTTTAAAAAAATGAAAGTTAAAATGTTTATTCTCACATCTCATTTCAAAATGACAGTTTCAATAACTTTTTCATTTTTATTTTCCTAATCATAT
Source organism: Dermochelys coriacea (assembly GCF_009764565.3). NCBI lineage: Eukaryota > Metazoa > Chordata > Testudines > Dermochelyidae > Dermochelys > Dermochelys coriacea. Next base: position 146,083,014 of record NC_050068.2, read on the forward strand.
AATCAAAACATATAATTGAAATTGACATTTTCTTTACAGGAAATTTGGATTTTTACTAAACCACATTTTCATATGGAACATATTTTATTAGAATTTTTTTAATTAGCTTTAGAAAAGTTTTTTATACTGGAACTCAATATTATCACTGGAATTCATATTCCATTTAAGGCAGAATTTTAAATGGCTAGTGATGAAGATATGATGAACAACTTACAATTCCATCTTAAATTCCTGATCCTTACGGCCCTTTGTTTTCAGTGGGTTTTTTTTTATTATTATTATTTGTTCCTGGGAAGTTATTGGTGTTTATTACTACAACAACAAAAACAGATAAAAATCAGTGCAAAAAACTATTAATATTTTTTCTGGATAAATATCAGGGTTTACTTTGGTGGCAGAAGGACAGAGGAAAAATGTATTCAGTAGATGAATGCTTTGATGAATGGAATTCAATGTGGTTTGCTGCAGAACTAAAACAGAACTCAGAACACAATGCCACTGCTAAGATTAAGAAAACAATATATCTCTAATCCCCAGGTAAAACTTTTCATGTGAATAAACAGTTTACTGTTTTAAACTTATAACTATAAATATTTACATTTAATAACGGGGCCATAACATTTGGAACACATACACTCAACTTCATCCTTTTCTTCCTTGTGTTCTGAAATGTATTGTGATACAGATTTTCATTTTCTTCCCATTTTAGAATTTCAGATCTTTAAACCGTTATCTGCTGACAGCTTGAAATGTGTACATGGTGGGCATGAGATTTGTCAGTATGAGCAGATGTACAAGCACTTCAGAGCCTGCATGAGTACCTGTTTGTTTATTGTGTGTGTCTTCTAGACTAATACACAGCCTAACTTCAACAGGCAGCCTTGCATATACATATTATAATACGTATATAATCTCATGCAATGTATTGTATTTTCTTGATAAAACAAGTTATTTGTTACATATTTGAAAAATACAAAAGTAAGGTGAAAATTGGGAAAAAATGAATAATACTTTTTGAAACCCAGGATTTTTTAGGTAAAAATAGGTTTAAACTGAAAATGAAGGGGTTTACTGATCCTGCAGTAGATTTACTTATTTGTTTAACTTTATGCAGTGCGTAGTCCATTCACTTTTCGCAGTAGGTAAAGTGAAGCATGTGCATAACTCTTTGTAGGATCAGGGCGTTAATCACTTTACTTCTTAATCATTTGACTCCTGTAAATCCCATTGAGGTAAATGACTAAGCTGCCATTGATTTCACAATTCAGGAGCCAGGATTTCACTATATATTATGTACTAACATTTAGGGATCATGGTGGATAAGTAAGGTCCTTTGTTTTCAGACTTTCTGGTTTTCAGTTTAATTTTGTTTTTACTAAAAAAAACCAGTGTTTTGCAAAAGCTTTATTTGGGTTTTTTTCATATGAATTTTGGACCACTCATGTACATGCAAATTCTTATTGTTGAGTAAATCAATATATTCTTTCAGTAATAATAAATTAATCTATATGTAAATGTCTGTTTAAGGAGAGCAATGCAGAGGAAGATACACATCCACATATGTTCATGCATATGTGTACATACTGCACTCCATGAAGTAAACCACACATTAAACTGCTTTTACTTTCAATACTCTTATTTTTCTCTATTTTTTCACACATTTAAAAAAAATTGTAAAATACTGATAAATTCCAGGAAATTTTAATCAAAATAAAAGCAAAATGAAGGACCTTGTGAATAAGCAATTTAAGATAAACTCCCAGCACAATGCTGTAGCAAAAAAAGGCTAGTGTACTTCTTGGATGTACAAACAGGGATGTAGTGAACAGAAATAGGCAGGTGATTTTTATCTCTGTATATGCCATTGGGGAGACTGATACTGGAATATTGTCTCCGCTTCCAGTATCCACAACTTTAAAAGGTAAGTTGAAAAATAGGAGAGAGTGCAGAAAAAAGTCATAAAAATAATGTGAGCGATGGAGAAATAGCCTTAGATTGAAGATCTTAAAGAGCTCAATCTGTTTAGTTTATCAGAAGGAAGAATGAGAGCCATGACATGATCTCAGTGTATGAGTACCTTCACTGGCAGAAACCACTGGTTACTGAAGGGTTATTTAAACTAATAGAGAAAGGCATAGCAAGAATCATAAGAACATAAGAACGGCCATACTGGGTCAGACCAAAGGTCTATCTAGCCCAGTATCCTGTGTTCCGACAGTGGCCAGTGCCAGTTGCCCCCGAAGGAATGACCAGAACAGGTAATCATCAAGTGATCCATCCCCTTTTGCTCATTCCCAGCTTCTGGCAACAGAGGCCAGGAACACCATTCCTGCCCATCCTGGATAATAGCCATTGAAAAGGAGTACTTGTGGCACCTTAGAGACTAACAAATTTATTTGAGCATAAGCTTTCGTGAGCTACAGCTCACTTCATCAGATGCGATGAAGTGAGCTGTAGCTCACGAAAGCTTATGCTCAAATAAATTTGTTAGTCTCCAAGGTGCCACAAGTACTCCTTTTCTTTTTGCGAATACAGACTAATACAGCTGCTACTCTGAAACCTGTCAAATAGCCATTGATGGACTCTTCCTCCATGGTTCTTTCTTTTTTGAACCCTCTTATGGTCTTGGACTTCACAACATCCTCTGGCAAGGAGTTCCACAGGTTGACTGTGTATTTTGTGAAAAAATACTTCCTTTTATTTGTTTTAAAGATGATGCCTATTAATTTCATTTGGTGACCCCCAGTTCTTGGGTTATGAGAAGTCATAAACAACACTTCCTTATCTACTTTCTCTACACCAGTCATGATTTTATAGACCTCAATAATATCTCCCCTTAGCTGTCTCTTTCCAAGCTGAAAAGTCCCAGTCTTATTAATCTCTCCTCATATGGAAGCTGTTCCATACCCCTAATCATTTTTGTTGACCTTTTCTGGACTTTTTCCAGTTCCAATAAATATTTTTGGAGATGGGGCGACCGTATCTGCACACACTACTCAAGATGTGGGCGTACCATGGATTTATATATAGGCAACATGATATTTTGTGTCCTATTATCTATCCCTTTCTTAATTATTCCAAGCATTCTGTTTGCTTTTTTGACTGCCGCTGCACACTGAGTGGATGTTTTCAGACAATTATGCACAGGGACTCCAAGATCTCTTTCTTGAGTGGTAATAGCTAATTTAGACCCCATCATTTTATATGTATAGTTGGGATTATGCTTTCCAATGTGCATTACTTTACATTTATCAACATTACATTTCATCTGCCATTTTGTTGCCCAGTCACCCAGTTTTGAGAGATCATTTTGTAGCTCTTTGCAGTCTGCCTGAGTCTTAACTATCTTTAGTAATTTTGTATCATCTGCAAATTTTGCCACCTCACTGTTTACCCCTTTTTCCAGATCATTTATGAATATGTTGAATAGGACTGGGCCCAGAACAGACCCGTGGGGGACACCACTGTTCACATCTCTCCATTCTGAAAACTGACATTTATACCTACCTTTTGTTTCCTATCTTTTAACCAGTTACCAATCCATGAGAGCACCTTCCCTCTTATTCTGTGGCAGCTTACTTTGCGTAAGAGCGTTTGGTCATGGACCTTATCAAAGCTAGAAACTGAAATTATATAAATTCATATTCAAATGATGGCACACATTTTTAACAGTGAGGTAATTAACCATTGTAACAAACTATTAAAGATACCGGTGGATTCTCTGTCTCTTCACACAGCTTCTTCACATAATGCATAGTGAACTTGTGTAACTCATTGCCAGGGGACATTGTGAAGACAAAAAACTATAATTGGTTCAAAAAAGAATTAGCCATTGATGGATGTCTTCTCCATGAATGTATCTATTAGCCAAGATGGTCAGGGATGCAACCCCATGCTCTGGGTGTCCCTAAACCTCTGTCTGCCAGATGCTGGGACTGGATGACAGGGGATGGATCACTGGATGAGTCCCCTGCTCTGTTTATTCTCTCTGAAGCATCTGGCACTGTCCACTGTTGGAAGACAGGATACTTGGCTAGATGGACCATTGGTCTGATCCAGTACAGCCAATCTTCTTTTCTTTTCCTCTTATGTTCTTGATGTCTTCAAACCAAGATTGGTGCCTTACCGGAAAATATGTTTTATCCAAAATACAAATTACACCTTCTTCAAACACAAGTTATTGGGCTCAATATAGGGGTAAATTGGTGAAATTTAATGACCTGTGATACACAAAGGTCAGATTAAATAACCTAATAGCTCCTTATGGTCTAAATGCTGTGAATCTATTATATTGATGTATCCCCTTCCCAGAGGTGTTTATCAAGCCTCCTCCTTGGTGTGTGCTACTTGGAGTGGGTTCTCCCCTCTCCTTACATTGGTTGGATTCTGGGTTCTTTTTTGTGACACCTCATGGCTCCTCGATGTGCCAGAATCATAAGAGTGCTATCTCTTGAGAAACTGAATAATGCTACCACTGCTGCAAGGCATACACACACAAAAAGTGAAGTATATCAACACAAACCCCAGCAAGGAAATAACAGGAGCAAGAAAATAAGATCTGGAGAAGGAAAGAGTTAGCAATAACTATGAATGCTAACACATCAGCAAATTTCCCACTTCCTAGCACTCAGAAACTTCCCAGGAAGGTGGTTGGACGTGAATACTGCAGCTTTGTGAATGTTGAACAGCTTAAATAAATGAAGGGGTGGGGAGGAAGCCTGTCTTTGCCCTCAGGTGGGACAGGGGCCTTTTCTGTCTCCATGGTCTGCAGAACTGTGGAAGTCTCAGCTGGTTCTCAATACCCAGTGCCAGGGTCTCTCTTCCACTTTGGATCCTGGTTTCTGCAGGGTTGGAACTGCCTGACCCAGGCACTAGATCCCACAGTATTAGAAGACTCTCTTTTGGGGGAGTGGGAATTAATCAGAGACTCCCTAACGTGTTCTGCTTATCTCTCATCTCCTGAACTCAAAACTGAAACTAAATCTAGTTTCTTTGTCTCTGTGTCCTGCTGTCCCCTCTCACTGAGGGACTGAGCAGCCTGGCTCATTCTTGGCCCAACAAACTGCTTGTCCATATCATCCCATGCAGAAGCTTTCCCGTTGGCCTCACTAGTCCATTGTGTCCACATCTCTGATCCTCAGAACACGAGTGAATAGTGTCAGAGGGCTCTGGTAGTTGCTATTATTATTATTATTATTACTATTATTATTATTATAGTTCATAGAGCAGGACCCTATTTGTAGCCTCAAACAAAACACACATGCTCTACACAGTTCCAATGGCTCTGCATGTGCAAAAGATTTAAGTCTCCTGCAGGCATTTGGGGGGTGGGAAGAGACTTTTAATTTTAATTTAGGCTCACACTTCATTTTAAGTCCATAGGTCTCAAGCTGAGACGTGTGTATCTTGTTCATGATAATTGTGACAGGAAACTATGTGATGCAAAGATACTCAAGGGCATTTTCCCTAAAAGTTATGAAATCAAGCTGCTGAAGCACCTGGACAGAGGTGAATACTGAACTTGAGACAGATGACAGATAGACTGAGACTGACAGGTCCCTCTGCCAGGACACTGAGATAGGAAGGTGTTGTGTGTGCCTGTGAAAGACTTTCTGGTAAAGAATTTCTGTTAAATAAAGGAGACTCTCCAGGCAGGATCTCTCTTTAATAACCGAAACTGGTCTAGACTTGTTTATATTTCAGGTAGAGGGAAATCAAGACAGGACTCACCTGCAGTGCCACACCTAATCAGGTGTGTTTGATAGGGTGACCTCCCCTGCATTCACAGTCCCTTGTAAATTTAGTGACCCTAAATTACCAAACAGACCATATTACCAAACAGACATTGCCTGTAAAAGAGTTTGAAAGGGAAATTTCAAAATTTATAGTAGGATGTTTAGTCACGTGTCCTCCCAGTTCTTTTTCATATAGCTCTTATGAAACAATTTGGTACGTATCTCCAAACTCCTGTACTACAGTGTTTAATATTTTTGTTTAACATACCGAAATATTGCATAAGTAAAATGACCATGAATATGAAACGATAATTAGTATGCATATTTCAAAAAGTAAATAAAATACTTGAGATATTTGAAAAGCAGCTTCTAAACAGAAATAACTGGATAATTTACTGTATTTTGGATTAATTATATATATAGATATCTACCACTGTAATTTTACATGGTATTTAAATGAAGTATAATATGCTAAAGAAAATAATGCAAAACAAAATCCTTGCACCAAAGTGTTTACAGTCTAGAAACACACACTGCTGTACTGGGAACAACCAGAACATACTGTGGGGATGTTATTGCTAGTATGCTTCATAGAATTAGTGGTTTTACAGAAGGAAGAAGTGATATGAAGGAAGGGAGGGAGAGGACCTGCCATATATTGATTAGGCTTTCCCGGCTTCAGGTGCACCATGAAAAAAAGACAGGGTACAGGGTGGGGGTAGCAGGAAAGGCAGGTAGATTTGTAGGAAGGATTGAAAACATCAAGTGTTTTATGTATGAATGAAGCTTGTAGTTCTAATCATACCTTCATTTCTTTTTTAAGAAAATTAATGATTTGCATATTATGATGTTTTCATTTTGAGCATGAGCCAGAAATCTCTTTGGACAGACTGTAGAAGTTCTAGAATTGATAGTTTATCATGTCTTAGATAACTCCTTCAGTGCTAGTAAAGGTAGCTTCTTAGATTATTACCTGAGTGTCAATATTGTGTGTTCAGTAAGAAAGTTGTTTAAAAAAGTATAGATGGTGAGATATTTTTGCTGAAGCTGGCTTCAGAATGTTAATATTTGTTATAAAGATCAAAAATGAAGTATTAATATATTTATGAAATAATATCCAGTTTCAAAATGTCATAGCTATTGTCTTAGCGAGAATACCCCATGCTATCTCACGTTTTGAGCTTTGTTATAGTTATATAATTCTATCTTCTAGCCACATTTTAGCAGTTAATTAGGGTGATTACATAGATTTCTATGGCTATTTAAAGGACTGTAGAAACTGTAATTTTCTTAGTTGTAGGTGTCAGTTGTCTAGAGATGCCAAATCGGTATATCTGTGAACACACATACCATTTACAGATTTTATTGGTGACAAAAATGTATCAACTTTCCCTTCATTTTTATAAGAGGGTTTTGCAGTATAAATGGATTAGTATCCTCATTGTGCATTACCTGGAAATATACACATATTATTATTTGTGCCAGTTGAGCACAACATTTAGAACATTTAGTGCCAGTCTTTTTTAACAAAAACACAATTCTTAACATTTTACTAGATGATGTAGGTCTGATGCTTCTACACTTCTCTGTAAAGGAAGAGGGGTTGTGTGTGTGTGTGTAAATAATTAACAGATAATGTGCCAGTAGGTGGTGCTCAAGAATATATACTATAGTTCCAGAGTCTTGACAGTGAAACTTGTCGTGCATTGTGAATGGTTTCCTTCGGCTGCTCTTTGTATAAATTCTTACCTTGGTGTAAGAAATATTCTCATATAAATCAGGAGTAACACCATTTTAAAGTACTTTATTTTCTTCATTTGGATTTTGGAGGGTCTATGTGGATTAGTCAGTGAATCTAGAAATCAAAATGCTGTACATTTGGGAGCTGCACAACCTAATGAGTTCAATCTGGGATGAAGATTGAGACTACCTGCATAATGGCTGTCAGCTCACAAGCTACAGCTCTGCAGCCTTTTTCTTCACCAGAGGCGCAAACACTTTTCTGCATCTTTAATTTTTATGCAAGCAGATTGCTGTAATTGATAAGCAGAGCTAGACTGGGCACTGATTCAAAATGAGTTTGATAAAGGGCAGAAGCCATTCCATTTATGGGCTTCTGAAAATGACTCAACATTTTGTTCTTAGGGATTGGATTTAATGATCTTGACGGTTACTGACACATCGGTCTTTTCAGCATCCCTTCTCCTTTTATAATTAAATTGAAGGTTGGCATTAGGGAAGTTGGTGCTCTGTCAGGTAGTATACATTTTTCCTTGCCTAGAAAAGGAAGGCTGTACAGTCAGCTAGGTATTATTCTGCTCCAGCTAATCATGGGAAAAAGAAAGGGAGAGAGATAGCAGGCTCTCTGTGCTGAAGTTGATTCAATTATCCATTCATTAGGGTATTGTTAATGAAGACTTTTTTGTCTGAGGGCTCTGTTTTCTATGAAGTATCATATTTAAATATGCTTGTTTTTAATCACATCATGGATTTCTGTGTGATCAGTTTCAATTCAGAGGGGATTGCACTGAAACAGTGGCATTTGGCTATGTGGAAAAATCCCATCTATTTTGCTGTCTTTGTAGATGTTGGCAGGCCTAATTTATCTGACGTGTGTCCATATTTTTTTTTTTTTACTTCAGCTCCAGTATAAACGTATGTGGTGTCTGGCATATAAACAGAGGTCCATTGATTTTTGCCATTGAATTGTTAAATACTGTTTATCCTTCTCAATCTGTCATAGTTTTCTTTATTGTTAATTCTTCATGTTCTGTGTCTGCAGATAAATACAGGATGATAAACAGATTACTGTTTACAAACGCCATGAATATGCATAGAGACACTAAAAAGGAAATGCCTCCAAAGTACAAATATGAAAAGTAAGCCGGGGCACATTTATTACATGAATGTACTTTTAAAAATTCAAACCTCCCTTAAAATGAAAGAACTTTTAGATTTCTAACAGTATGGGGTAAAATTCTACTGCTTCATACAAAGTCTCAGTAAAAGGACTTTGCAAAGAGATCAGGGATATCACTGGGAGATAAAATTGTGCATTTTTGTTGTATTTTGGGTAGGCCATACTCTGGAGAAGTTGATGATTTGGCTTATAAACAGAAAAGGACAATTTAAATTATATATGGTAAAATGGGCTTCCAAGCTGGCCTCCAAACCTATGTCTGTAATTATTTGCATGTATAAAGCTTATTGGTGAACAGCTGATGTTTATGTGCAATGCTGATTGCGTGCACAAATTATTTACACCAGCAAAATTGAATGGTTAGTCCACTTTTGAGAATTCATCCTATAATGTTTTACTCATAGGCTTAACGAAAATCAACATATGAAGCACAAACAATAACATTTCACACACATGCAGTGGAAAAAAAAATCAACCACTAGTCTCAAATGTAGTAGTATGTTATATAGTGCATATGTATCTATAATGCTTGTCTGGTTTTAAAGTAAACAGTACCTTTTATAGGTTTCAGAGTAGCAGCCATGTTAGTCTGTATTCGCAAAAAGAAAAGGAGTACTTGTGGCACCTTAGAGACTAACAAATTTATTAGAGCATAAGCTTTCGTGAGCTACAGCTCACTTCATCGGATGCATTTGGTGCCAAATGCATCCGATGAAGTGAGCTGTAGCTCACAAAAGCTTATGCTCTAATAAATTTGTTAGTCTCTAAGGTGCCACAAGTACTCCTTTTCTTTTTGCGAGTACTTTTATGTTACATTGTATGGGCATAAATTTAGGGCCAGATTAAGGCAAACTGGGGCCCTTGACACAACAATATGGAGGCCCTCTGTGGCTGTGCCCTGATGACCCCATCCCCAACTTAGAGTAGCAGTATCGGGATACTCTACCTGCCCAGAGAGTCAGGCGTTGTGATGGAGAAATCCCTTCTTTCCTTGGAATTGGCAGCAGGGGCCCCTCCTCTCTTAAGGAGCATGGACAGCCCACACTACTTACCTCAGCTGCTGGGATGTATCTGCTTGGGTGAATGATCCAGGTCCATCTCACTCTTCTTCAATAACTATGCACTGTCCTCTGTTGGGATGGCATTAGTCTCCCAGAGCAGTGTGTCTTGGAGATGCACAGAGAAGGATATATATTTTTCAGAGCCATTTGTATCAGGCTGCCTGCAGACTCAGGAAGACATATTCTGCATTGGTTACATGCGAGTTATGCTGTAGAGCTTTTTTCATATTTTCTTTGAAATCAGGAGGTCTAGAAATTAATTTTTCTGTGGTTATTACTCCCCTGCCTCTTGAAAGCCAAGATGGATGTAATCACATGACTTCAGGAGCTGGGGACTCATGCACAGAGTCTATGCCTAAATCTGGTCATGCTCAGATTCTGCACAAAATGACACATACTGAACTGAAAAAAAAATGTAGGCACCACAATCTACAGAGGAAAAAAAGAAGGTAGTGTTCGGTGTGTGAGTATGGGTGGGTGGGTATGTGTGTTTTGGGGAGGAAACTCATATTAGAAAAAAAACTCATTCTTTGTTGATTTTAGGGCACAGGCATCAACCATAAGTTTGTAACCCCTATAATTGATAACACATTGTGAGTTTTCTTATCACTACTAGTACTCTATTTTTGCTGTTTAGATTTTAATAATGAAAGTGCACAATAACCTCTCATGGCAAATAAATAATTGTTTTTGTTTTCCTGGAGTCAACTTGGTTTGAAGTGCTGTATCTATATCAGCAGTGTTTCAGCAAGCAATGCCATTGCAGGCTCCATGCTGAGAATTGGCTCTAGTGTATTAAAACAAATACCCACACATTCTCCACTCAACGCTTTTCACTCCATCCCTCCGGCCCTCATTTACAACAGTTCTTAATCTCATATGGGCATTCGTTAAATAGATCCTTATTAAGCAGAGCAAAAGCAGAACAATGTCTCTTTCTTGGTGGTTACTAGATAATCCCCTCATGAGCACCAAGGACCTAGACATATTGAAGGGGATGAAAAATGCACCTCAAATCTCTTCACCAAAGTTGTTGGGGAGTTTTTGTTTTATTTTTTAAACCTTTTCTCTAGAATGTGGAATTTCATTAATCTTGCATAAAACCTGAAGGTTTCTCTTTAAAAAAACAAAACTGAATAGTGTTGTTACACCATGGGTTGGTCTACAAAAGAAAAGAATCATAGAAATGCATGGCTTGAAGGGATCTTGAGGAGTCAAGACCAGCCCCTGTGCTAGGGAAGGACCAAGTAAATGTAGACCATCCCTCACAGACATTTGTCTAACCTGTTCTTAAAAACAAACACTGATGAGGACTCCACAGCTTCACTTAGCAGCTGATTCCAGAGCTTAACTACCCTTATAGTCAGACAGTTTTTCCTAATATCTAACCTAAATTTCCCTTGCTGCACATTAAACTCATTATTTTTTGTCTTTCCTTCAGTGGACATGGAGAACAATTGGCACTCCCACCCCACCCCACCTTCTCTTTTTAACAGCCATTAACATATTTTAAGACTATCAGGTTCCCTTCTACGCTTTCTTTTCTCAAGACTAAATATGACATGGCCAGGTTTTTTAACCTTTCCTCATAGGCCAGATTTTCTAAACTGTTTATCATTTGTGTTGCTGTGCTGTAGACTCCTCCCAATTTGTTCACATCTTTCCTAAATTGTGGTGCCCATTACTGGATAAAGTACTCCAGCTGAATAGAGCAGTGCTGAGTAGAGCAGGATAAGTACCTCTCATGACTTACAAACAATGCTCCTGTTAATACGTCCCAAAATGCAACTGCATCATACTGTTGACTCATATTCAATTTGTGATTCGCTATAACCACCAAATCCTCTTCAACTGTACTACCTCCTAGCCAGTTATTCCCCATTTTATAGTTTTCATTTTTTTTTTCATTTTTATAGTTTTCATGATTTTTCCTTCCTTAGTAATCTGCACTTATCTTTACTGAATTTCATTGTGTAGAATTCAGACCAGTTCTATTTTTGAATGCTAATGTTGTCCTCCAAAGTGCTTCCACACCTCCCACTTTCATGTTGTCTACAAATTTCTATTATCCAAATCATTAATGAAAATATTGAATAATTCTGGGCCCAGAACTGACCCCTGCAAGACTTCACTAGATATGCCCTCTTAGTTTGACAGGGAACCATTGATAACTATTCTTTAAATATGGTTTTTCAACCAGTTGTGCACCCACTCTACAGTAATTTAACTTAGACCACATTTCACAAGTTTGCTTATGATAATGTCATGTAGGACTGTGTCAAAAACCTTACTAAAATCAAGACCTAGCATGTCTATTTGTTCCCCCTATACACTAGGCCAATAACCATGTCAAAGAAGGAAATTAGGTTGATTTGTCAATATTTGTTTTTGACAAATCCATGCTGGCTATTTCTTCTAACCAACCCTATCATCCTCTGGGTGCTTACAAATTGATTGTTTAATTATTTGTTCTAGCATCTTTCTAGGCATTGAGTTTGGCTGACTGGTCTAATAATTCCCTGGGTCCTCTTTGTTCCCCTTTTTAAAAATAGATACTATGTTGCCCTGTTCCAGTCACCACTAACCTCCTTAGTGAAGACTGAAGCAAAATAGGCATTAAACACCTCATCTTTCTTGATGTCATCAGCTTTTAGCTCTCCTTCTCCACTAAGTAGAGGACCTACACGTTCCTTCATCTTTCTCTTGCTCCTAATGTATTTTAAAAAGCTATTATTATTGCCCTTTATGTTCCAATGCTCATTTATGCCTTTACCTTTCTGATTTTTGTCCCTAAGTTCTTGTGCTATTCTTTTGTACTCTGCGTTCGCAATTTGTTCATGTTCCCACTTTTTGTCAGATTCCTTTTGGAGTTTTCAGATAATTAAAGAGCTCCAGATGGAGCCATAAATGTCCTATTACTATTCTCCCTATCTTTCCTTCACATCGGGATAGTTTTCAGTTGTGCCATTAATATTGTCTCCTTGAGAAACTGTCAGATCTCGTAAATGCCTTTTTCCCTTAGATTTTCTTCCCATGGGTCCTTACCTGCCCATTTTATCTGAGTTTTTTAAAATTTGCTTTTTTGAAAATCGCTGTACTTATTCTGCTGTTCTCACTCTTTCCTTTTCTTAGAATCATGAAATCTACCATTTGATGGTCACTGTCACTCAAATTGACTTCCACCTTTAGATTGCTGCCAAATTCCTTTAGGTCAGAATCAAATCTAGAATGGCTGTACCTCTGCTTACTTTCTCCACTTTCTGAAACAAAAAGTTTCCAAGACCCCGGAAATTTTGTGTTTTGCTACATTACTTTTTCAACAGATATCTGGATAGTTAAAGTCCCCCATTACTACCAGGTATTGTGCTTTGGATGTTCCTTTTATTTGTGATATGCCTCACATATATTCTTGTATCTAGATATGCCTCAACTATGTCCTCTTCCTGAGTTGGTGGTCTATAGCAGACTCCTACCATGACATCACTCCAGCTTTTTTTTTACCCCTTTATCTTTATCTACAGACTTTCAACTGGCCTGCCTCTCACCTCCTTCTAGACCTCATAACAAGTGTACATATTCTTGATGTATAATGCAACACTTTTTATCATGCACATACTTCCTGAACAAGCTATGCCCCTTTATACCAACATTCCATTCATGAGACTTATTCCACCAAGACATCAATTGTCAAATTTACCTCATGTATTAATATTTCCATTTCTTCCTGTTATTCCCTGTACTCCTTGCATTTGTGTATCATGTTGAGTAGATTCCCTCACTGATTTCCCTCTTGTTGCTCCTATGACACGATTGTAAATTTCCATGTTCCTCACACATGTTCTAGCCCTTTGTTAAGTTCACCTTTTTATGCTTACCTGTGGGGTTTTGTCACCTGCCCCTTTGAAACTAGTTTAAAGCCCTCTTCACTAAGAAAGAAGGTATAGGAAATAGCACAGCAGTGTCTTCTGAGGGCAAACATGACTAAAATATTACATATGGCAGAAGTTGTGCAAAAATATCTCTATTGCCTCAGACTTTGCCATATATGCACGTTTATTGAAACAAGACTCATGATTTGATTGCTGCCATTTATATACTTTTGGGGCTGCTTCCCCTCCCCCCCGACCTGAAATGAAATAGATTTGTAATTGTTTTGTTTCTGCGAGAGGGCTAAGCACTACAAACATTTTCCTTCAGTTGCTACTATTGTTTTTTTTCTGCACTTTTGAACTACTTATGGTTATCTGCTGATATGAGGGTAACACTAAAATAAATCTATGGTGTATTGATTGTCATAGGAAAAGTGTGTTTATTTCTCACAAATAATGAGGATCATCTCCCTTCAGATTTTCCTCCTCCCCCCATTGATAAAAAATCAGGAAATTTTAGATATTTGCAATACTGCTGGACATACTTGCCAATATTTGAAAGCTCTAGATGGGGACATATAGGGAGGAAAAGTAAGAATACTCCTTTTAACTTTTAAACCCATTGGAATAGGAATGGTTTCTAGAGAGATACTGAAGGGAGAAGAAAAGGCTATTTGTTCAAAAAACAGGAATTATCCCTCCAATAAAATGTGGCAATTAGTAAGCATGCCATGTTGCACTGGTCTGAAGCATCCTTGCCTTAAAACCCTTATTGTAATAAATTGAGATAGTGTTCCACAGTGAGAAGTTTTTAGTTATTACACTATTCAAAATCCAGGTACAATTTTTAGCTCTGAAAATTTTGCTATTTTGAAATAAAGTCAGAATCAGCCTTTGTGGATTGGGACTACAAGGATAATGTCCATACTATATTAGGGGAAGGATGTGCCTGGCTTATACACCAAGATGGAGAAGTGCACAGAGAAACTGGTCCAATGTCAGTTCCTGAACTAGAGCAATCCATGTTCCTATAGTACTAGCGAACCTGGGGCTGAGGCCCTACCAAAGGCATGTACACACTGTACTCTTCTAGGCAGTGGTGTGTCAGGTATACTTTTGCTGGTTGACTGGGAACTGTGAAAGGGATTGTGAGTCCCTGAGGAGACAGTCGCTTTTGGGAGCTCTCCTGTGAGCAGTACAGATCTATACTTCCTCCAGCATTTATCAGTATCAGGCCAAATCTGCCCAGTGTAACGACTAGCTAAGTTTCAGAGTTGCAGCCGTGTTAGTCTGTATCCGCAAAAAGAAAAGGAGGACTTGTGGCACCTTAGCGACTAACAAATTTATTTGACCATAAGCTTTCGTGAGCTACAGCTCACTTCTTCGGATGCATTCAGTGGAAAATACAGTGGGGACATTTATATACACAGAGAACATGAAACAATGGGTGTTACCATACACACTGTAATGAGAGTGATTAGGTAAGGTGAGCTATTACCAGCAGGAGAGTGGCGGGGGAGGGGGAAAACTTTTGTAATGATACTCAAGGTGGTTTTTTAATGTTATAATTCTTGACATCTGATTTGTGTCCATTTATTCTTTTACATAGAGACTGTCCAATTTGACCAATGTACATGGCAGAGGGGCATTGCTGGCACATGATGGCATATATCGCATTGGGAGATGCGCAGGTGAACGAGTCTCTGATAGTGTGGCTGATATGATTAGGCCCTATGATGGTGTCCCCTGAGTAGATATGTGGACAGAGTTGGCAACGGGCTTTGTTGCAAGGATAGGTTCCTGGGTTAGTGGTTCTGTTGTGTGGTGTGTGGTTGCTGGTGAGTATTTGCTTCAGGTTGGGGGGCTGTCTGTAAGCAAGGACTGGCTTGTCTCCCAAGATCTGTGAGAGTGATGGGTCATCCTTCAGGATAGGTTGTAGATCCTTGATGATACGTTGGCGAGGTTTTAGTTGGGGGCTGAAGGTGATGGCTAGTGGCGTTCTGTTATTTTCTTTGTTGGGCCTGTCCTGTAGTAGGTGACTTCTGGGTACTCTTCTGGCTCTGTCCATCTGTTTCTTCACTTCAGCAGGTGGATATTGTAGTTGTAAGAATGTTTGATAGAGATCTTGTAGGTGTTTGTCTCTGTCTGAGGGGTTGGAGCAAATGCAGTTGTATCGTAGAGCTTGGCTGTAGATAATGGATCGTGTGGTGTGGTCTGGATGAAAGCTGGAGGCATGTAGGTAGGCATAGCGGTCTCAAGGTTTCCAGTATAGGGTGGTGTTTATGTGACCATCACTTATTAGCACTGTAGTGTCCAGGAAGTGGTTCTCTTGTGTGGACTGGTCCAGGCTGAGGTTGATGGTGGGATGGAAATTGTTAAAATCCTGGTGGAATTCCTCAAGGGCTTCTTTTCCATGGGTCCAGATGATGAAGATGTCATCATAGAATCATAGAATCATAGAATATCAGGGTTGGAAGGGACCCCAGAAGGTCATCTAGTCCAACCCCCTGCTCAAAGCAGGACCAAGTCCCAGTTAAATCATCCCAGCCAGGGCTTTGTCAAGCCTGACCTTAAAAACCTCTAAGGAAGGAGATTCTACCACCTCCCTAGGTAACGCATTCCAGTGTTTCACCACCCTCTTAGTGAAAAAGTTTTTCCTAATATCCAATCTAAACCTCCCCCATTGCAACTTGAGACCATTACTCCTCGTTCTGTCATCTGCTACCATTGAGAACAGTCTAGAGCCATCCTCTTTGAAACCCCCTTTCAGGTAGTTGAAAGCAGCTATCAAATCCCCCCTCATTCTTCTCTTCTGCAGACTAAACAATCCCAGCTCCCTCAGCCTCTCCTCATAAGTCATGTGCTCTAGACCCCTAATCATTTTTGTTGCCCTTCGCTGTACTCTTTCCAATTTATCCACATCCTTCCTGTAGTGTGGGGCCCAAAACTGGACACAGTACTCCAGATGAGGCCTCACCAGTGTCGAATAGAGGGGAACGATCACGTCCCTCGATCTGCTCGCTATGCCCCTACTTATACATCCCAAAATGCCATTGGCCTTCTTGGCAACAAGGGCACACTGCTGACTCATATCCAGCTTCTCGTCCACTGTCACCCCTAGGTCCTTTTCCGCAGAACTGCTGCCGAGCCATTCGGTCCCTAGTCTGTAGCGGTGCATTGGATTCTTCCATCCTAAGTGCAGGACCCTGCATTTATCCTTATTGAACCTCATTAGATTTCTTTTGGCCCAATCCTCCAATTTGTCTAGGTCCTTCTGTATCCTATCCCTCCCCTCCAGCGTATCTACCACTCCTCCCAGTTTAGTATCATCCGCAAATTTGCTGAGAGTGCAATCCACACCATCCTCCAGGTCATTTATGAAGATATTGAACAAAACGGGCCCCAGGACCGACCCCTGGGGCACTCCACTTGACACCGGCTGCCAACTAGACATGGAGCCATTGATCACTACCCGTTGAGCCCGACAATCTAGCCAGCTTTCTACCCACCTTATAGTGCATTCATCCAGCCCATACTTCCTTAACTTGCTGACAAGAATGCTGTGGGAGACCGTGTCAAAAGCTTTGCTAAAGTCAAGAAACAATACATCCACTGCTTTCCCTTCATCCACAGAACCAGTAATCTCATCATAAAAGGCGATTAGATTAGTCAGGCATGACCTTCCCTTGGTGAATCCATGCTGACTGTTCCTGATCACTTTCCTCTCCTCTAAGTGCTTCAGGATTGATTCTTTGAGGACCTGCTCCATGATTTTTCCAGGGACTGAGGTGAGGCTGACCGGCCTGTAGTTCCCAGGATCCTCCTTCTTCCCTTTTTTAAAGATGGGCACTACATTAGCCTTTTTCCAGTCATCCGGGACTTCCCCCGTTCGCCACGAGTTTTCAAAGATAATGGCCAAGGGCTCTGCAATCACAGCCGCCAATTCCTTCAGCACTCTCGGATGCAATTCGTCCGGCCCCATGGACTTGTGCACGTCCAGCTTTTCTAAATAGTCCCTAACCACCTCTATCTCTACAGAGTGCTGGCCATCTCTTCCCCGTTTTGTGTTGCCCAGCACAGCAGTCTGGGAGCTGACCTTGTTAGTGAAAACAGAGGCAAAAAAAGCATTGAGTACATTAGCTTTTTCCACATCCTCTGTCACTAGCTTGCCTCCCTCATTCAGTAAGGGGCCCACACTTTCCTTGGCTTTCTTCTTGTTGCCAACATACCTGAAGAAACCCTTCTTGTTACTCTTGACATCTCTTGCTAGCTGCAGCTCCAGGTGCGATTTGGCCCTCCTGATATCTTTCCTACATGCCCGAGCAATATTTTTATACTCTTCCCTGGTCATATGTCCAACCTTCCACTTCTTGTAAGCTTCTTTTTTATGTTTAAGATCCGCTAGGATTTCACCATTAAGCCAAGCTGGTCGCCTGCCATATTTACTATTCTTTCGACTCATCGGGATGGTTTGTCCCTGTAACCTCAACAGGGATTCCTTGAAATACAGCCAGCTCTCCTGGACTCCCTTCCCTTTCATGTTAGTCCCCCAGGGGATCCTGGCCATCTGTTCCCTGAGGGAGTCAAAGTCTGCTTTCCTGAAGTCCAGGGTCCGTATCCTGCTGCTTACCTTTCTTCCCTGCGTCAGGATCCTGAACTCAACCAACTCATGGTCACTGCCTCCCAGATTCCCATCCACTTTTGCTTCCCCCACTAATTCTACCCGGTTTGTGAGCAGCAGGTCAAGAAAAGCGCTCCCCCTAGTTGGCTCCCCTAGCACTTGCACCAGGAAATTGTCCCCTACGCTTTCCAAAAACTTCCTGGATTGTCTATGCACCGCTGTATTGCTCTCCCAGCAGATATCAGGAAAATTAAAGTCACCCATGAGAATCAGGGCATGCGATCTAGTAGCTTCCGTGAGTTGCCGGAAGAAAGCCTCATCCACCTCATCCCCCTGGTCCGGTGGTCTATAGCAGACTCCCACCATGACATCACTCTTGTTGCACACACTTCTAAACTTAATCCAGAGACACTCAGGTTTTCCACAGTTTCGTACCGGAGCTCTGAGCAGTCATACTGCTCCCTTACATACAGTGCTACTCCCCCACCTTTTCTGCCCTGCCTGTCCTTCCTGAACAGTTTATAACCATCCATGACTGTACTCCAGTCATGTGAGTTATCCCACCAAGTCTCTGTTATTCCAATCACGTCATAATTCCTTGACATCACCAGGACCTCCAGTTCTCCCTGCTTGTTTCCAAGGCTTTGTGCATTTGTATATAAGCACTTGAGATAACCTGTTGATCGCCCCTCATTCCCAGTATGAGGCAGGAGCCCTCCCCTCACAGACCTTCCTGCCTGTGCTTCCTCCCGGTATCCCGCTTTCCCCACTTACCTCAGGGCTTTGGTCTCCTTCCCCCGGTGAACCTAGTTTAAAGCCCTCCTCACTAGGTTAGCCAGCCTGCTGGCAAAGATGTTCTTCCCTCTCTTCGTAAGATGGAGCCCGTCTCTGCCCAGCACTCCTCCTTCATGGAACACCATCCCATGGTCAAAGAATCCAAAGCCTTCTCTCCGACACCACCTGCGTAGCCATTCGTTGACCTCCACGATTCAATGTAGCGCAAGTAGAGTAGGGGCATTAGGAGACGAGAGCTGAGGAAGCGTTGTTCTAAGTCAGCCATAAAAATGTTGGCATACTGTGGGGCCATGCGGGTACCCATAGCAGTGCTGCTGATTTAAAGGTATACATTGTCCCCAAATGTGAAATAGTTATGGGTGAGGACAAAGTCACTAAGTTCAGCCACCAGGTTTGATGTGACATTATCAGGGATACTGTTCCTGACGGCTTGTAGTCCATCTTTGTGTGGAATGTAGGTGTAGAGGGCTTCTACATCCATAGTGGCCAGGATGGTGTTTTCAGAAAGATCACCAATGGATTGTAGTTTCCTCAGGAAGTCAGTGGTGTCTCGAAGATAGCTGGGAGTGCTGGGAGTGTAGGGCCTGAGGAGGGAGTCTACATAGCCAGACAGTCCTGCTGACAAGGTGCCAATTACTGAGATGATGGGGCGTCCAGGATTTCCAGGTTTATGGTCTTGGGTAGCAGATAGAATACCCTTGGTAGGAGTTCCAGGGGTGTATCTGTGTGGATTTGTTCTTGTGCTTTTTCAGGGAGTTTCTTGAGCAAATGCTGTAGGGTTTTTTTTTTTTGGTAACCCTCAGTGGGATCAGAGGGTAATGGCTTGTAGAAAGTGGTGTCGGAGAGCTGCCTAGCAGCCTCTTGTTTATATTCCAACCTATTCATGATGATGACAGCATCTCCTTTGTCAGCCTTTTTGATTATGATGTCAGAGTTGTTTCTGAGGCTGTGGATGGCATTGTGTTCTGCATGGCTGAGGTTATGGGGCAAGTGATGCTGCTTTCCCACAATTTCAGCCCATGCACATCAGTGGAAGCACTCTATGTAGAAGTCTAGTCTGTTGTTTCGATCTTCAGGAGGAGTCCACCCAGAATCCTTCTTTTTGTAGTGTTGGTAAGAAGGTCTCTGTAGGTTAGTATGTTGCTCAGAGGTTGTTGGAAAAATCCCTTGAGTCAGAGACGTCGAAAACAGGATTCTAGGTCACCACAGAACTATATCATGTTTCTGGGGGTGGATGGGCAGAAGGAGAGGTCCGGAGATAGGACAGATTCTTCTGCTGGGCTAAGAGTATAATTGGATTAACTATATTGCTGGGTGGGTCAAGGGAACCACTGTTGTGGCCCCTTGTGGCATGTAGTAGTTTAGATAGTTTAGTGTCCTTTTTCTTTTGTAGAGAAGAAAAATGTGTGTTGTAAATGGCTTGTCTAGTTTTTGTATAGTCCAGCCACGAGGAAGTTTGTGTGGAAGGTTGTTTTTTTATGAGAGTATCCAGTTTTGAGAGCTCATTCTTAACCTTTCCCTGTTTGCTGTAGAGGATGTTGATCAGGTGGTTCCGCAATTTCTTTGAGAGTGTGTGGCACAAGCTGTCAGCATAGTCTGTATGGTATGTAGATTGTAATGGATTTTTAACCTTCAGTTCTTTTGGTATGATGTCCATTTGTTTGCATTTGGAAAGAAAGATGATGTCTTTCTGTATCTGTAAAAGCTTTTTCATGAAGTTGATAGATTTCCACTCCATACAGCTAAATTCAGTGCCTTGCATAATGACAGGTTTCAGAGTGGCATTCATGTTAGTCTGTATCTGCAAAAAGAAAAGGAGGACTTGTGGCACCTTAGAGACTAACAAACTTATTTGAGCATAAACTTTCGTGAGCTACAGCTCACTTCATCGGATGCATTCAGTGGAAAATGCTAGCCATCACCTTCAGCCCCCAACTAAAACCTCTCCAACGTATCATCAAGGAGCTACAACCTTGGACCCATCACTCTCACAGATCTTGGGAGACAGGCCAGTCCTTGCTTACAGACAGCTCCCCAACCTGAAGCAAATATTCACCATCAACCACACACCACACAACAAAACCACTAACCCAGGAACCTATCCCTGCAACAAAGCCCGTTGCCAACTGTGTCCACATATTTATTCAGGGGGCACCATCATAGGGCCTAATCACATCAGCCACACTATCAGAGGCTTGTTCACCTGCACATCTACAAATGTGATATATGCCATCATGTGCCAGCAATGCCCCCCTGCCATGTACATTGGTCAAACTGGACAGTCTCTATGTAAAAGAATAATTGGACACAAATGAGACGTCAAGAATTATAACATTCAAAAACCAGTCAGAGAACACTTCAATCTCTTTGGTACTTGATTACAGACCTAAAAGTGGAAATTCTTCAACAAAAAAACTTCAAAAACAGACTCCAATGAGAGACTGCTGAATTGGAATTAATTTGCAAACTGGATACAATTAACTTAGGCTTGAATAAAGACTGGGAGTGGATGGGTCATTATACAAAGTAAATCTATTTCCCCATGTTTATTCCCCCCCATCCCCACCTCCACTCTCCTGCTGATAATAGTTCACCTTTCCTGATCACTCTCATTACAGTGTGTATGGTAACACCCATTGTTTTATGTTCTCTGTGTATATAAGTCTCCCCACTGTATTTTCCACTGAATGCATCCGATGAAGTGAGCTGTAGCTCACGAAAGCTTATGCTCAAATAAATTTGTTAGTCTCTAAGGTGCCACAAGTCTTCCTTTTCTTTTCACTAGCTAAGTGTGGTTCTGATTTTAGAGTACCAGTAAAAAAAAAAGGGGGGGTCACATTTTAACTTTCTTCCCGATGTGTATTTTGTATCACACTATGGAGAATGCATCAAGGTCTGGTGAGTGGTAAAGAAAGATCCTGCATCCATTGTGATATGTTGTGAGGACTTGTTAAGCATGCACGTGACTGGAAGTGAGTGAAAAGAGTCACATGAGAAAATATTAAAAGGGAACACATACTGTACACAGCTTAATTGTGGCCAGAATTTCCAAATCTGGGTATCAGAACTTAAGCATTTAAGGCCAAATCCACCAAGGAATTTAGGTGCCTAAAGCCCAGCTTTAGGTTCTAAAGTGCCAGTTTCAGATACCACAGTGATCCACAAAACTGCTGCTTGGCCTCTGCCTAATCCTGTAGGCAACTAAACTCACAAGATATCTACATTGTCATTGTAAAAGTCCTCTAAGTGCCTATGTTTCTGCCTCTGGGCATACTCAGTGATGTATTAGAGAGTTGCCCAGACATGTATCTCACACAAGCACCAGTGCAATTCTCAAATGACAAGGAAATAGGTGTTCTCCCACCTATAGACCCTATGGGATCCAATCTGGTGGGAATGTGCTGAGCACACTTAACTCCACACAAAATGGCTGGTTGGGAAGGAAGTTTTCCTTATTACCTGTAGTCCAGTGGTTAGGGTACTCACACAGGATTTGGGAGATCCTGGTTCAATTTCTCCATCTACCTGATGAGAAACAGGGATGTCTTAGATGCATGTCCTACCCTTGAACTACAGAGTAATTCTTTCTCTATTCTAATTGTTTAATACAAAGTGGAATGGCTTCAACCCAGTCCAGAGAGAGTAGGACATGGGTACCTTCCCAGAGACTGGTGACATCTGGATAACTAAACGGTGACTGGACACTCATGGGGTGAACCTGGAAGAAGGAATACAGGCACAGTCACATTGAATCTGTGATACCGTTAATCTTAAACCAAACCAGATTCCATAAAAAACTTAAAATGAAGCAAAATGTCAGCTAAAGGGCTTTCAAAAAGGGATTAAGTGGATGGGAATTAGCTAGCTGGGGCCTAGCTGTCAAACTCCTAAACATTCTGAATTGTTTGGGTGGGCTAAGGTCAGCTCATCTCAGTGCAAGAGCACCTTATGGACACTTCAGCAAGTGATAAAGTTCTTTGCTATATTTTTTTCTTAATTAGGCCAATTTATTTAAGGCAGTCTCAGCACCAGAGCTATTCCAAAGCTAGCTCAGTTTACTGATTACATTGGGAAATGAGGAGGATAAGGATTCGTATGGGATGTCAACTTCAAAATTCTAGTCATTGAGGGTGAGGGTGGGAGATTGAAAGATGAAAATATGAGAGAGAGAGAGAGAGAGCAAGGAGGAAGGGGAAATGTAGAGAAGGTGATTAAATGAGAGCTATATTTAGAATAGAAAAATCTGTTGAAATGGAGTTTAAAGGAGGGGGAACAGATAGGGCTGCAAATGGCAAAAGTGAAAAACTAAGCACTCAAGACCAAAGCACCTGTTCTAGATGGCTCTCTAAGGATCTGGGATTTGAGAAAAGAAAAGGGTGTCATAAGAGGGTACAGCTCTGCAGGCAGTGTCTAGGTGGAAGACCCAGGTTTCAGAAAAGTGGATGTGGTTAAGGAAGTGAGAGAAAAAGGAAATATGGATGATGGTAAGTTTGTAAGAAAAGAACAAACATTCCAGAGAGAGCAGGAAAAGATTTGTTTGAGGAGGCAGCAGGATTCCTCATAAATACAGCTGCGAGTCTGTATTCCATGATTTTTCGGGACCTCCGTGACTTCTGCAGTGGCTGGTGTGGCGGGCCCAGGCACTGCCTGAGCAACTCTGGCAGCCCCAGGGCCAGCTGCACTGGCTGCTGATGTGCAGTCTCAGGCCACTGTACACACCGTTCCCCCTCCCCCCCCACAACAGCAGCAGGAGTTTGGATGTGGGAGGGGGCTCAGGACAGGGGTTGGGGCACAGGAAGAGGTGAGAGGGCTCTGAAGCGGCAATATGTCTCTCATCTCCTAGGTGGAGGGGCCAGGCAGCTCTGCATGCTGCCTCCGCTCACCGGGTATTTGGCCAATGGCTGTATGACCTATGGGAGCTCCGGAGCCAGTGCACAGAGACCCCGGCCCCTCCACCTAGGAGACGATGGACATGTTGCCGATTCCGGGGAGCTGCACAGTGCTGGGTAGGGAGCCTGCGAGCTCCCCTCTCTCCCCCCAGCAGCAGCAGTGGGGGTCCTGGGCCACCCCTCTCCCCCCGGAGCACGCACAGCGCCCCAGGCCCCAGAGCACCCAAGTTTTAGTTAGAGGTAAATAGTATAAGTCATGGACAGGACATGGGCTGTGAATTTTTGTTTACTGCCAGTGACCTGTCCATGATTTTTACTAAAAATACCCATAACTAAAATGTAGCTTTACTCATAAACACTTGAAATAACAAGTCAAGAAAAAGTAAACTGTGGTCCCATGTATCTAATGATTTCAGCAGTCCAAACTCTCTAGCATCTAATGCATACAAATAAAATGAAGTTGCCCAGCAAAATAGCATTGTCCAACTGTCTGTAGTGACTCCACAAATGTGAGTGCTAACCTCAGGACAGTCAGTTAAGAACTACCTCTGTTAGTTAAGAAGCAGGACACAAACCCCAAAATGGTTGTGAGTTCTAGACTTACATTTCACCAACCAAGTAACAAGTGTGAACTCCTCAAGCACTAGAGCAGCCTACCCATGGAGTCACACACAGTCCCCTTGTTTCAGAGTAGCAGCCGTGTTAGTCTGTATTCGCAAAAAGAAAAGGAGTACCCGTGGCACCTTAGAGACTAACAAATTTATTAGAGCATAAGCTTTCGTGAGCTACAGCTCACTTCATCGGATGCATTTGGTGGAAAAAGCAGAGGAGAGATTTATATACACACACACAGAGAACATGAAACAATGGGTTTATCATACACACTGTAAGGAGAGTGATCACTTAAGATAAGCCATCACCAGCAGCAGGGGGGGGGAAAAGGAGGAAAACCTTTCATGGTGACAAGCAAGGTAGGCTAATTCCAGCAGTTAACAAGAATATCAGAGGAACAGTGGGGGGTGGGGTGGGAGGGAGAAATACCATGGGGAAATAGTTTTACTTTGTGTAATGACTCATCCATTCCCAGTCTCTATTCAAGCCTAAGTTAATTGTATCCAGTTTGCAAATTAATTCCAATTCAGCAGTCTCTCCTTGGAGAGAGACTCCCCCCCCCCCTGCTGCTGGTGATGGCTTATCTTAAGTGATCACTCTCCTTTACAGTGTGTATCATAAACCCATTGTTTCATGTTCTCTGTGTGTGTGTGTATATAAATCTCTCCTCTGCTTTTTCCACCAAATGCATCCGATGAAGTGAGCTGTAGCTCACGAAAGCTTATGCTCTAATAAATTTGTTAGTCTCTAAGGTGCCACGGGTACTCCTTTTCTTTTTACAGTCCCCTTGGGTACTCTGGTCTATCTTGCCACCCAGGCAAACTTGCCTTTGTAATAGATGGTCCCTTACACTAAACATTACAATAATATTTGGGTTACTTCCTGTCCCAATGGACCCGTTACTTACCCCAGATCAATTGCATTTTAGGACTCACACCAGACAATGCTCAGTCAATCATATAATAAAGTAACTAAAGATTTGAAAAAGAAATAAGAGTTATTTACCAGGTTAAAGTGGGTAAACATACACACATAAATGAAAACAACGAGGAGTCCTTGTGGCGCATTAGAGACTAACAAATTTATTTGGACATAAGCTTTCATGGGCTAGAACCCACTACATCAGATGCATGGAGTGGAAAATACAGGAGCAGGTATAAATACATGAAAATATGTGATTTGCCTTACCAAGTGTGAGGTCAATCTAATGAGACAAATCAATTAACAGCAGGATACCAAGGGAGGAAAAATAACTTTTGAAGTGGTAACGATAGTGGCCCATATCAGACAGTTGACAAGAAGGTGTGAGTAATAGTAGGGGGAAATTAGTATAGGGGAAATTAGGTTTAGGTTTTGTAATAACCCAACCACTCCCAGTCTTTATTCAGGCCTAATCTGATGGTGTCCAGTTTGCAAATTAATTTCAGTCCTGCAGTTTCACGTTGGAGTCTATTTTTGAAGTTCACCTGCATATCTACCAATGTGATATATGCCATCATGTGCCAGCAATGCCCCTCTGCCATGTACATTGGCCAAAGTGGACAGTCTCTGCGCAAAAGAATAAATGGACACAAATCTGACATCAGGAATCATAACATTCAAAAACCAGTAGGAGAACGCTTCAATCTCCCTGATCACTAACAGATCTAAAAGTGGCAATTCTTCAACAAAAAAACACCTCCTCATCAATGTTTGGGAGTGGACTACATCCACCCTGATTGAATTGGCCCTATCAACACTGGTTCTCCACTTGTGAGGTAGCTCCCTTCTCTTCATGCTTCAGTATAATAGTGCCTGCATCTGTAATTTTCACTCCATGCATCTGAAGAAGTGGGTTTTTTACCCATGAAAGCTTATGCCCAAATAAATCTGTTACTTTTTAAGGTGCCACTGAACTCCTTGTTGTGTTTTTGGATACAGACTAACATGGCTACCCCCTGATACTTGACACCGTAATAAGTAACACACATTTTAGGTGCCCAACTTGAGATATTTTGAGCCTGATTTTCAGAGTGCAGAACATACACAACTCCAGTTGAACCCAGTGTACCATCTCTGAAAATCAGGGCTAACTAGTGGACCCTGTGTGTGTGCACATGTGTGTGTGTTTTAACCTTAATCTCTCTGTGCTTTAGTTCCAGATCTTTAAAATGAGAATAATATTTCACTACCTCCCTGGAGGAGGGTGGTTGAGAATAAACTCATTCATGTTTGGGAAGCGATTGGATACTACACTGTTTCAGCATGGACCTGAACATAACATGAAGTAAATAAGGTTCGGAACACATAAAGGGTGAAAATCTGGCCCCATTGAAGTCAGTGGCAAAATTCCCAGGATTTCACTCCTTTTCAGGACCATAAATTCAAATCTCAACAGATGCACTGACTTCTTCCTTATGTGATATTTATTTGTATGTGGTTTAGGTAATAAGTGTCTCTTGGATGTATGTGTTAAAGATCTCATGGCACTATTTGTAAAAGTAGGGGTTTGCCCCCACGTCAAATTGAAATTTTCCCTTTTCCCCCAGCTGTGCAATGTCCTTTTCATTACGGCTCTAATTCTGTAAAACACTTACGCAGGTGCTTCACTTTAGAGTACTGAACTGTATGTGTTAAATGCTTATTTTACCTTTTTTTCTTAGCTGTACTGTAACCCATCCATCATTCAGTCTTCTTATTAGATTACTTTTAAAAGCCCTTTGGACAACTATTTACTTTTGTTTCACAAACTGGGGAGGAGAGCAGGGGAGTCTTCCCTTTGGACAGAAACCTACAGAAGCTGCTGTATCTAATGCTTAGGATTTTTACATTACTAAAGGGTCTGATGGAATGAGAGCTCATTTATGACAAATATCCTTGATTCTATTTAATAATAATAATAAAAAAGTCATACTTTTCCTTCCAACACTTTTTGTGGTATAAAATATAGTAAACCATAGCTGCCCTTGGATTATGAATGTTGACAGAAGCCAAGATAAATAACTTGGTCACTCATCATGATTTATCCCTATTTGCTTCTCTCATTACATATTTATCATAAACCTCAGATGGCCATCATTGAGCCTTTGTGTTGTGTGAGGCACTTAATATGCAGAACTGTACAAAGATTAAATTCAGCTAAAAAGTACCAACTGAAATATTGTGGATTACAATGTATTGGCTTCTATCACAAACAATGGGCTTGTTTTTCCAACTGACTTCATTTACACTTTGTTTAATATAAAAAAATCTGTGCATAGAGAAGTTATTCACACAAGAAAAGGATAGATGTTCTTATTGTTTTACCATCACATATGTCCAGTATACTGTTTATTTAAAAAAATACTTAGTAATATCTAAAACATAGAGCAAGAAAAAAACAAATACTGAAAATAATCAGTATGTTAATTTCAGACTTAAATGGGACTAATTGTGCTAAAAATTGCATGCATTAAGTGCTTCTGATTGGAGACACAATATGTAAAATAAAGCAGGTTGTCAAATAGCATGAATGGATAAGTCTAAAACCTAAATATTAACCAGCTCTACCTCCTTATGTAAAATATATTCAACACATTTCAAAATATTTATTTAACAAATAGTACTTAAGAGCATAGATTTCCTTCTTTTGAGCCATAGTGTTCATTGGATGAAGCTAATGCTCAATTTAGAAGTTTCTTTTGGATTAAGGAAAATGTCCTTTGCAATAGTTTGTGTGTATGTGCATGTGTGTATACACACATATTTACACACCTTTGAAATGGCAAGCAGTCTGCAGAAGGCCCAATTTTAACACGACTAAAGAGACCAATATGTTTAGGGAAGCTTTAGTAATAATTATTCATTTCTTGGGTAACTTCTTGTGAGTTTTGAAGATATTCAGAGAGTGATATATAGAAGAAAGTGACAAGACTGGGTTTATATATTAACATAGCTGTGATAGGTCCCTGTTAATCCTGGTAGTTTTGATAGTTGTCCAAAGGGCTTTTAAAAGTAATCTAATAAGAAGACTGAATGATGGATGGCAAATTCACAGCCCTAAAACATTTTGCCTATGTTCTCCTGCAGATGGTTTTGGAAATATTTCTCTAAGTAATGTTCCCAGATGATACTGAGAATATAAATTTTGTTTTGTTTTGCAAATTTCAAAGCTGTACAATCTGAAGAGCAAATGTTATGTGTGCGGCGGGCAGAAGGGAGGAAATGGTGACACATGTCACATATTAAGAGACTGCCTAGAGAATAAAGAAGTGTGAAGTACAGTCTCATATTTACCAGTATTTATAACATCAAAGATATAAAATTCTCTGAAATCACAAAAAAAAGAACTAAACTTATTTACTGTTGTGCAGCTCCAGCGCATGTGATTTTTTATTTATTTATTTATTTATTTACTTATTGTCCATTTTGAGTTCTGCTTTAAGACTAATCAACTAAGGAACTGTTTCATTATGTTCAAAATTTAACTAAAGAAAATGGAAAGACAATTTTGGAAAAAAAATAAGATGAACGTACTTCTATTTTACTGGATTTGAAATGAAAGCAATTTCCACTTTTTGCCTTTTTTTGCCAATATCAGTTGTGAAATGTTTAATTTTTATTTCCCCCTTTCTCTCAGTCTTTTTCTTCATCTCCCCTATCCCTATTTTTTTCTGCTACTGACTGCAAAAAAAATTTAAAAATGAACAATTCCCAGTGTTTGGTGCTCCCCCACCCCACCCACTTTTTAAATTTTTCACTTTTTCTTTGGTTCACTTTCCCTTTTGCAATTCTTTAACTTGTCAAAACTTTCTCGACTTGGGAAAAATTATAAAGTGCCAAAAGTGTATGTGTGTGTGTGTGTGTGTGTGTGTGTTGGGGGGGGGGGGAATCTGTATCTCTCGTACCATGTTTCTTTTAAAAACTTTTCCAAATCTTGAAATGCAAGGGTGGCAGGGTTACAGAGATTCAATTTTCCTTTCTTTCTTTTCTTTTTTATTTTACTCTTTTTCCAACACTGAGGAAATTTGAGGAAAAAAGGTTAGGCTGGCATAAGAATTTTTTTTGAAAAATAAATCCATGGACATCATTCATTATATAAATTAACAGAAAATAATATATGAAAAATAGGGATAATGGGGAAAAAAAACAAAACATCCAAATGTTTGTTTTGATGAAAACCCAGAAAATTTCAAAACATCAATTTTTTTTGGCAAATGTTGTAGTTTTCTTTTTAAAAAGTGCCATTTTTCATAAAATGTGTCAATTGAAAAAACAGAACTGCTGTAGTTACAAGTTCACTGTATATTTAAGTGATATTTTCAGGGCTAATATTAGGAATTGTAATTTTAAAACAGCACCTCAGAATAATCTCCTTTGACTTTACATAGATGGGGTAGATGTGACTCTATAAAAGAAGGGTATTGCTTCTCATAGTGAACACCTTCATCATCTTATCTTTCTCATTTTTCTTTTTTTCTTCTACGAGGAAATCAAAAAAGCATCTTTGCTCTTTTATTTGGGAAGATCAATTCCTAAGAATCAGCATGCTTTAACTCCAGCAACCTTAGGAAAATGGAGTCCTAAGTTTTGATAATATGCTCAATTACCATATGGCACTTCTGCTAAGACAAAGATTCTATGGCTCTTGTCAGATGCTTCTGCCTCTCACCTTTTCAGGTGGCCGCTAGAAGAGGACTATCATTTTACTTAATCCTCTTCAACCATGCCCAATACTACAAATATGAAGCCTATGATCCTCACAACCACTTATTCTCTGTTACCTCTCTCTCAAACCTTTCAGATCTCAGTTATAATTACTGGGCATTGTTAGATAAAGAGTCATCTTCTAACTGACACATGCCAGAAGGCAAAGGACAGAACTATCTGGCAAACCAAAGAATCTCTGTCTTAATAGAAATGTCGTATGTTAATTAACATCACAGCTAACTACTCATTTCAATGTGGTTTGAGTTGAGGCATGCTGATTCTAAGGCCTTTACAAAGAAAATAACTAAATTTTGGAGCATTGGTGGTTTGTTTCTGTGTCGTGTATTTTTCTGTTCTGTTTTGTTTTCATTTGTATTGTTTCTATAAGAATGAAGGGAGAGGAATAAGGTGATAAAGCTGTACAGATGTATGTGAGATAACATTCTTTCTACAGAAGCAAGTCTGTCCTGCAGAGTAAAAGCCAGAACAGGTCTTTTTTTGAGATGCTTTCTTTCATATTATTTATAACATATTTGGAATTGAGAGCTACAGTTTATATAGGATAGGGACACAAAGAACAACCACATACTGTGTGCTGTCAGGAAAGCACTGTGAAGGTTATGGAAAGAAATAAGAGTGTATAGGGGACTGAGAAGAGAATCTTATTTATCCCAACATACCTTGTATCCAAAGATGCTACGAATGTGCACTATTGACATCCCTGTAAATAGTCTGAAGATGCTTCTGAGCCAGTAATATATATTGACATATTATTTTCATGTAATGCTACTTGAATAAGAACTTTATACCTTAGCACCTCTTTACAGGTTTCAGAGTAGCAGCCGTGTTAGTCTGTATTCGCAAAAAGAAAAGGAGTACTTGTGGCACCTTAGAGACTAACAAATTTATTAGAGCATAAGCTTTCGTGAGCGCTGTAGCTCACGAAAGCTTATGCTCTAATAAATTTGTTAGTCTCTAAGGTGCCACAAGTACTCCTTTTCTTTTCACCTCTTTACATTAACTCTTGGTATGATAATCCTGAAACTGATAGTCTTCAGTAGCTGTGTGTTCTAAAGCAATCAGGAACAGGAGAGGAAATAGTAGGATCCACATAGTGTTTCTTGAAAGATGAAAAGCCTCAGGCCATGGAATTTATTTGTGTGTGTGTGTGTGTGTTCATACAGCATATCAAATGTAATGCATAGTATTTATCCAAAACCACCATTAACAGATTAAAATACTGCAGAACACACACATTAGAAATTTCCTTTTTTCAGTTGGCCTGACTGGTGTGAGATAGGGCATTATGTATCAGACAAAAGAAAACAAATAATACAAGGGGAATTCTGAAATGCATAATTTAATGTTTTATAGAACTTCATGGCTTCTAGGTTTTAAAAGATTTTGAGTTTTATTCACACACATTTATTCTATGTGAGCCTTATAATTGTAATGGCATTAACCATTATTTTAGGGATATAACAGAAACAAATATCCCATTTCAATCAAAAGAGAAGAAGGAAAACATTTCCAGTTAAAGGTAAAATGGTAAAATCAGCCAAAACTTTAACCTACAGTATACAACTAACCAGTGCCGAAGGACAAAGGTTTACATTTGAGGAGATAAATTCTCTTTTTCCCTTCTTCAGAGAACTAATAGGGTCCTGGTTTTGGTATTTATTTGGTGCAGAGGTAAAAGTGCAGCCACAAGATGGCAGCAAAAATGAAAGTGAAAGTTGTGCACACACAATTGCTATGTCCCAATTCACTGTTATGTTATACTGCACCACTCGACACTCCAGAGTGGGACACCCAAGCAGCCACCAGACTGATTCCTTATGCACCCTAATGCAAAAGCTGCCCATATCTTGAACTGACAAATTTAGAACTCCTGCAGCCAAACCACCAGTAGTCTCCAAATGATTGGCTCAATTCTAACCAATGCGAAAAATAAATCCCCTGACCTCCCAATCACATTGAATTTGGGAGTCTATAAACCCTCACCCCATGGTGGCCTAAATTTCATCCAATATATCTAACCCTCTTGAAAAAACTAGATGCCTTCAGATGCCTATAGATTTTGCCAGAAAATTGCTTAGCTGGTATCCTCAAACCTAAGTGGCTTTCTATGCATGGAGTTCTTCAGAAATAGCTATTGCATTTTAAATTCACATCCTAACATAATCTGAATTAAGGTTCAAGTGTACACAAGCCCTGAGTGTATTGTGCAAGAAAAAGAGATCCATTCTGATATTCAAAGGTTGCAATTCATCATGCCAAAATAACTTTATAGTAAATGCCCCTGTATCTGAAGGCTTCACGCAGTTACTTTATATAACTGTGAGAAGGAAGGGAAAGCGAATTTAAACTATGCACTTAGTCAATAAAGCTGACAGTTTATTTTTTTGTCTTAGACAATACCTATATGTCCCTGTAAGGATAAAGTTTAATTTATTTTTAAATACTCTAACCCCTCTTTATTTGTTTTCACTCCCTGAACTGCTACTTACCATTAGAGATTCAAAGCCTACTTTGAGATTGTCTGCTTTAGTCCCTCCCACTGAGTATAAGCATTTTGCTTCTCCAAGCGGGAAACAAAACTATTTATCTTCCATTCGCCCATCATGAACACTAAATAGGATGTGAATATTAAATACTGTATTAACAACAATTTCTGTAGTTAAGCCATAGAGTTACAGGACAAAGACAATTTGGGTAAATTCAAGGAAATCACAAACTACTTAGAAATTCCATGAGCTGAAGGAGAAGCTAAATATGTACAATTTTTTTTGCTCTGCTCTTCTATTAATATAAAATTCTGTTCTGTATGTTTTTTAGCTTTCAGCTAATCATCCATCGCTTTCCCCAGAAATGCTAACTTTGTAACTCTCCAATATGTCCTAAAGACTATAAACATCTCAGTTTTAGAGTTAAATTAATGATGCGTAACTGTCCAGTGTAGCTCACTGCCACAAGATATCAAAGAAGCCAACTTGTAGAAGGTTCAAAACAGGATTGGATATTTATATGGATGACGAGACAATCCACAGTTACATTAGATGGGTTTTAAAAAAATAGACGGAACAGAAACCTAATTCATGGTGTAAGCCATCTACTGACCAGCTATGGGTAAGAATCGACTTATCCTATGGCAAGTTACTCCATAATTGACCAGTATAGGGTGTTCTTGTGAAACATCTGGTACTGGCTACTATCTGAGATTGGACATTTGAGTAAATGGACGATTGATCTGACCTCGTATAGTCATTCATATGTTATACTGAATACAGAGGTCTTTCTGGTAATAATATGTCATCTATCCCCATTCAAAGCTATCATAGTAGTCTTGTGGCCAGTACAATTACAGGGAAGAATAAATAGTGGAATATATCGCATGTGCCAATATTTGCTCTATCCAAACAATTGAGCATCTATCACGATCGCCTAACTACAACATAATGGGAATGAAACAAAAAATCTCAGTTCCGGCGACATAGAGTACCATGAAAAATTCAACAAAACAAATATCACAAGTATATTGCTAAACATGGGATAATGTCATTTTGGAGTCTCATATTCATCCTTTTGCTGATCTGTCCTACTGTATAATGTATTTGACTTATTCCTTCTGCTTCACACGTCATTTGTTATTGTATTATCATATATTGAATTTCAAATTTACTTCTGGAGCACATCTTATCCATCCTATTTTCAGAGCTATTCTCTGGATAAATGTCATCTCAGGAAGCTTTAGCAGTGGCAGAAGGTAAATGAAAGGCATTGACCATATAGCATGAAATTTATACCACTAGGTTTAAGCATTTCATCAGTTATAATGGGAAAAAATATTTTACAACCTGTGCCTTGCCAGGATGTTAGGAGATGCTGATGCCATTACATTTCCTCAGATATTCATGGGAAAAACATAAATCCTATACATTATGCATACCTTATAATGATTTTATAAAAGTAATCTGTATGTATATTTCTGGGATTACAATTGGACATGTTTTCCTTACTCCAAGTGTCAACATAAAATATGACGTAGGATACCTGTCATACTTTCTCACTTATTGGTATATAAAAGACCAACATTCCAATGCATTCTACTCATCTTAATTTGTCTTCTATAAACATTAATATTTTGTATAAAAATAATTAAATTCCGTACTTAGGAAATAGCTTCAGTAGCTTTTTTACAGAAGAAAATCTTTACCAATCACAAAGATAATAGTTCACATTGAAATAAATGATATTTAAGGGTAACGAACATTATATGCCAAATTCTGATATTCTTACTCATGCTGACTAACACCTTATACTGTAAGCAGTCCAATGGAGTAAAATACTATTAAACATAAGCCTTTCTTTCTTTACATATTTTTAACATTTTTGTCTTATTTGCTTCTCACCTCAGTGCTTAAACTATGAATATTTTTCCTGTCCACTTTTTTCAGATTGGACACATAAAAGAATAGAGGATAGATGTGAATAGATATACAGATACATTCAATGGATTGGTAGCTCACTGCCAAAGTGGTGGTTTGGTTTAGCAAATAGGTTAGCTTGGTAAACTGGGTGCTAGCAAACAATATGTATTTCAAAATGGCCAAATGTAAAGTCATACATCTAGGAACAGAGAATGCAGACTGTAGTTACAGGAGCTGGGGGGACTCTATCCTGGAAAGCTGTTACTCTGAAAATGACTTGGGGGCCATGGTAGATAATCAGCAGAACACCACACTCCCAGTGTGGTGCTGTGTCCGAAAACCCTAATGTAGCTCTTGGATGTATAAACAGGGGAATATCAGATAGGAGTAGAGAAGTTATATTACCTCTATGTTTGGCACAGGTGTGCCTGCTACTAGAATATTGTGTCCAGTTCTGGTGCCCACAATTGAAGAACAATGTTGAAATATTGGAGCGGGTTCAGCCACAAGAATGATTATATAATTAGAAAATATGCCTAAAGACTCAAGGAATTCAATCTATTCATCTAATCAAAAGAAGGTTAAGATCACCTATATAGGGAATAGAAATTTGAAAATTGATGATGCAAGAGACCTATTCCAGCAGACAAAGGTATAATGATATCCAATGACTGGAAGTTGAAGCTAGACAAATTTAGACTAGAAAAAAGAAACAATTTCTTAACAGTGAGAGTAATTAACTATTGGAACAACTTATCAACTACTGTAATGGATTCTCCATCACTGGAAATTTTAAAATTAATATTAGATGTTTGTCTAAAAGATATGTTCTCAATCAAACAGAAAATATTCCAGGAAAGTCCTGTCTCCTGTGTAATGTAAGAGAGTAGACTAGACTAGATTATCACAAAGCTCTCTTCTGGTCTTAGAATCTATGAATAATGCACTTCCACTATAATTGTAGTACGATGATAAAATGTGAAATCCAGCATTACAGAGATAAAGGTATACAAAACTTTATCTCTGTGTACATTTCCAGCAGAAGTTTTTGGTGGGTCCATATGTTAGCAAAACTTTTTAATAATATCGCTCAGGTACGGCCAAGGGTATTATTGTTTCACTTTATAAAAAAATGACAGAAAATATCCTGGGAATTAACTCCCAATTAGTCTCTTAAGTGTGATTTAAAAAAAAATGTACACCAGATAAGAGGACTGTGCAGAGAATTGTAATTTATTTCCTGAGTAATAAGCTGGTTTCTGGAATCAAATGATAACTATTTGTCTGATCTCATTTGATATATAAGTATTGTTCCTCCAAGCTGGGAAAATTTTATGCTGATTTTGTCGACCTGAGATTGGCTCTTGATTCTACTGACAGAGAACATCTCTGGATGAAACTTGAGAGGGCTACTATAGACCTTAGGCTCCTTTATCTTTTGATACCCCTTCACAGTGGCCCAGGTGAGCTAACTGACCCTGTATCCATCACAAAAGGTGTCCATCAGAGTTGTGTATTGGCCCATTTCCTTTTTCATTTTTATACTAATGAGGTTGTGATGACTTTAGAAGGGGTGCAATATTTCCCTCCCAAAATTAGGAACAGATTCGTGTTAGTCCTTCTTTACATTGTTCTGGTGTCCCAAAATTCCCTGGACTTGAAACATGTTAAAGGACTTGAACTGCCCATAAACTGTCAGAAAACTGAAGTAATTGTTTTTGGACGCATAAATGTATGATTGATGGTCATCAATTGTAACAGGTTTATTTAGATATGTTTTACTTATATTGGCAAGTGGGATAAACACATAGAGAAGGTAAAGAAGAAAGACTTAAATTCTATGAAAGCAGTGTTGTATTTTACTGAAGTCTACAGGGTCAATCTAGGTTTCAGAGTAGCAGCCGTGTTAGTCTGTATTTGCAAAAAGAAAAGGAGTACCGGTGGCACCTTAGAGACTAACAAATTTATTAGAGCATAAGCTTTCGTGAGCTACAGCTCACTTCATCGGATGCATTTGGTGGAAAAAACAGAGGAGAGATTTATATACACACACACAGAGAACATGAAACAATGGGTTTATCATACACACTGTAAGGAGAGTGATCACTTAAGATAAGCCATCACCAGCAGCAGGGGGGGGGAAGGAGGAAAACCTTTCATGGTGACAAGCAAGGTAGGCTAATTCCAGCAGTTAACAAGAATATCAGAGGAACAGTGGGGGGTGGGGTGGGAGGGAGAAATACCATGGGGAAATAGTTTTACTTTGTGTAATGACTCATCCATTCCCAGTCTCTATTCAAGCCTAAGTTAATTGTATCCAGTTTGCAAATTAATTCCAATTCAGCAGTCTCTCCTTGGAGTCTGTTTTTGAAGCTTTTTTGTTGAAGTATAGCCACTCTAAGATCTGTAAAAAGAAAAGGAGTACTTGTGGCACCTTAGAGACTAACAAATTTATTAGAGCATAAGCTTTCGTGAGCTACAGCTCACTTCATTGGATGCATTTGGTGGAAAAAACAGAGGAGAGATTTATATACACACACACAGAGAACATGAAACAATGGGTTTATCATACACACTGTAAGGAGAGTGATCACTTAAGATAAGCCATCACCAACAGCAGGGGGGGGAAGGAGGAAAACCTTTCATGGTGACAAGCAGGTAGGCTAATTCCAGCAGTTAACAAGAATATCAGAGGAACAGTGGGGGGTGGGGTGGGAGGGAGAAATACCATGGGGAAATAGTTTTACTTTGTGTAATGACTCATCCATTCCCAGTCTCTATTCAAGCCTAAGTTAATTGTATCCAGTTTGCAAATTAATTCCAATTCAGCAGTCTCTCGTTGGAGTCTGTTTTTGAAGCTTTTTTGTTGAAGTATAGCCACTCTTAGGTCTGTGATCGAGTGACCAGAGAGATTGAAGTGTTCTCCAACTGGTTTTTGAATGTTATAATTCTTGACGTCTGATTTGTGTCCATTCATTCTTTTACGTAGAGACTGTCCAGTTTGGCCAATGTACATGGCAAAGGGGCATTGCTGGCACATGATGGCATATATCACATTGGTAGATGCACAGGTGAACGAGCCTCTGATGGTGTGGCTGATGTGATTAGGCCCTATGATGGTATCCCCTGAATAGATATGTGGACAGAGTTGGCAACGGGCTTTGTTGCAAGGATAGGTTCCTGGGTTAGTGGTTCTGTTGTGTGGTGTGTGGTTGCTGGTGAGTATTTGCTTCAGATTGGGGGGCTGTCTGTAAGCAAGGACTGGTCTGTCTCCCAAGATCTGAGAGAGCGATGGCTCGTCCTTCAGGATAGGTTGTAGATCCTTGATGATGCGTTGGAGGGGTTTTAGTTGGGGGCTGAAGGTGATGGCTAGTGGCGTTCTGTTGTTTTCTTTGTTGGGCCTGTCCTGTAGTAGGTGACTTCTGGGTACTCTTCTGGCTCTGTCAATCTGTTTCTTCACTTCAGCAGGTGGGTACTGTAGTTGTAGGAATGCATGATAGAGATCTTGTAGGTGTTTGTCTCTGTCTGAGGGGTTGGAGCAAATGCGGTTATATCGTAGCGCTTGGCTGTAGACAATGGATCGAGTGGTATGATCTGGATGAAAGCTACACTACAAAAAGAAGGATTCTAGGTGGACTCCTCCTGAAGGTCGAAACAGCAGCCTGGATTTCTACATAGACTGCTTCCGCCGACGTGCACGAGCTGAAATTGTGGAAAAGCAGCATCGCTTACCCCATAACCTCAGCCATGCAGAACACAGTGCCATCCACAGCCTCAGAAACAACTCTGACATCATAATCAAAAAGGCTGACAAAGGAGGTGCTGTCGTCATCATGAATAGGTCAGAGTATGAACAAGAGGCTACTAGGCAGCTCTCCAACACCACTTTCTACAAGCCATTACCCTCTGATCCCACTGAGAGTTACCAAAAGAAACTACAGCATTTGCTCAAGAAACTCCCTGAAAAAGCACAAGAACAAATCCGCACAGACACACCCCTGGAGCCAGGACCTGGGGTATTCTATCTGCTACCCAAGATCCATAAACCTGGAAATCCTGGACGCCCCATCATCTCAGGCATTGGCACCCTGACAGCAGGATTGTCTGGCTATGTAGACTCCCTCCTCAGGCCCTTCGTTACCAGCACTCCCAGCTATCTTCGAGACACCACCGATTTCCTGAGGAAACTACAGTCCATTGGTGATCTTCCTAAAAACACCATCCTAGCCACTATGGATGTAGAAGCCCTCTACACCAACATTCCACACAAAGATGGACTACAAGCCGTCAGGAACAGTATCCCCGATACTGTCACGGCTAACCTGGTGGCAGAACTTTGTGACTTTGTCCTGACCCATAACTATTTCACATTTGGTGACAATGTATACCTTCAAATCAGCGGCACTGCGATGGGTACCCGCATGGCCCCACAGTATGCCAACATTTTTATGGTTGACTTAGAACAACGCTTCCTCAGCTCTCGTTCCCTAATGCCCCTACTCTACTTGCGCTACATTGATGACATCTTCATCATCTGGACCCATGGAAAAGAAGCTCTTGAGGAATTCCACCATGATTTCAACAATTTCCATCCCACCATCAACCTCAGCCTGGACCAGTCCACACAAGAGATCCACTTCCTGGACACTACGGTGCTAATAAGCGATGGTCACATAAACACCACCCTATATCGGAAACCTACTGACCGCTATTCCTACCTACATGCCTCTAGCTTTCATCCAGATCATACCACTCGATCCATTGTCTACAGCCAAGCGCTACGATATAACCGCATTTGCTCCAACCCCTCAGACAGAGACAAACACCTACAAGATCTCTATCATGCATTCCTACAACTACAGTACCCACCTGCTGAAGTGAAGAAACAGATTGACAGAGCCAGAAGAGTACCCAGAAGTCACCTACTACAGGACAGGCCCAACAAAGAAAACAACAGAACGCCACTAGCCATCACCTTCAGCCCCCAACTAAAACCCCTCCAACGCATCATCAAGGATCTACAACCTATCCTGAAGGACGAGCCATCGCTCTCTCAGATCTTGGGAGACAGACCAGTCCTTGCTTACAGACAGCCCCCCAATCTGAAGCAAATACTCACCAGCAACCACACACCACACAACAGAACCACTAACCCAGGAACCTATCCTTGCAACAAAGCCCGTTGCCAACTCTGTCCACATATCTATTCAGGGGATACCATCATAGGGCCTAATCACATCAGCCACACCATCAGAGGCTCGTTCACCTGTGCATCTACCAATGTGATATATGCCATCATGTGCCAGCAATGCCCCTCTGCCATGTACATTGGCCAAACTGGACAGTCTCTACGTAAAAGAATGAATGGACACAAATCAGACGTCAAGAATTATAACATTCAAAAACCAGTTGGAGAACACTTCAATCTCTCTGGTCACTCGATCACAGACCTAAGAGTGGCTATACTTCAACAAAAAAGCTTCAAAAACAGACTCCAACGAGAGACTGCTGAATTGGAATTAATTTGCAAACTGGATACAATTAACTTAGGCTTGAATAGAGACTGGGAATGGATGAGTCATTACACAAAGTAAAACTATTTCCCCATGGTATTTCTCCCTCCCACCCCACCCCCCACTGTTCCTCTGATATTCTTGTTAACTGCTGGAATTAGCCTACCTGCTTGTCACCATGAAAGGTTTTCCTCCTTCCCCCCCCTGCTGTTGGTGATGGCTTATCTTAAGTGATCACTCTCCTTACAGTGTGTATGATAAACCCATTGTTTCATGTTCTCTGTGTGTGTGTATATAAATCTCTCCTCTGTTTTTTCCACCAAATGCATCCGATGAAGTGAGCTGTAGCTCACGAAAGCTTATGCTCTAATAAATTTGTTAGTCTCTAAGGTGCCACAAGTACTCCTTTTCTTTTTGCGAATACAGACTAACACGGCTGCTACTCTGAAATCTAAGATCTGTGATCGAGTGACCAGAGAGACTGAAGTGTTCTCCAACTGGTTTTTGAATGTTATAATTCTTGACATCTGATCACATTAGCTCTTGGAGTTTTTACAATTGAAGTGTGTGCCTAAATATGACATTTTGCAGTCCCAAATTTCTGCACCAATCTTAGTTAGTTAGGGATGGTGTGGCACACAATTTTAAGGAGAATGCTTGGCCTCCCAAATAACACCCCGACTGTTTTACTGAGGCCAGAGGTAGGGAAATGTACTATTTTGACCAAAGTATAATGCCTTTATATGTGTATTCAGCATATGAATCAGCAGATGCCTTCCAAGTTTACATCTGGAGGAACAGCTCAACAAGATACATACTCTGAAGTTCCTTTGGCTTTTACAAGTTCACTGCCCTCCATTCTTTAGTTCTTGTAGGAGCTTGACTTAGTTAAAACTATCCAAAAAAGTGTGAAAACATTAATTAAGCTCAGAACAGAAGATATCTGCAAACAACTGGATATGACAGCTGTTCATACAACAAATAGGTTTCCTTGGCTTTCTCATTTAAAGGTTATCCATCATTATGAGAAATATTTAGATATTTTCAACATCTGTATTTTAAGGGGGACCTTCACAGGTCTTCATTTCCAAACCATGCAGGTGATCAGTTGGGGAGGGATATATGCTGGTATTGAGAAACTTAAATCATTTTTGTCCATGCAGGTCTGGCCAGGTTAAAGACTTACAACACTACTTGTTATCTTGTCTCCTGTACTCCCACCCAAGAAATAAATGGTTATCTCTATTCCTGACCCAGATGCCATCAGCTCAGAAATTAGAATATTTGCTATGTATTGACAATGTTTTCATTAAATGGATTGTCGTCCTATTGGTCTCGGCTAATTGTGTAGGTTTTAGTTTTAAAATTTGTGGGTTTTTGCACTAGTGTCAATTTAAAATGTGTATTTTTTGTATTATGTGCAGTGGCTTGTGACGATGACACTATATTAATAAAATAAACTCTGTGCACAGAAATATTTGAAAGCAAAAAATAAAACCATACACTGGAGAAGCAGAATTTTCTGCAGCTACCCTGATGTGCTTTTCAGTAAAAGGATTGTCCAGAGGTCTTTTATGACCCCAAGTGATCAAGATCTCAATGTAATGTGTCATCTGAAAGACAACCGGTAAAATCTTTGCCCTATTTAAGTCAGGGGCAAAACTCCTACTGACATCAAGGGAAGGGTGGGGGAGGTCAGGGTTTCATCCAGCATCCTCAATAGCACAGTACCTGGTAACACCAGGTTTCTGTTCAGTTTTGGAAAGAGAAAAAGACCACTTTCATCAAAGTATTGGCTAAGCTGAGTCGTTACGTAACTGAGATCTGAAGAGATCCCACTTTAAAATGGCTACAGTTCACAGCATGACTATGGGTGTTATGTCATACCAGAATCTGGATGATGTGACTGCTTAATGAAAACAATTTACCTACAGGCATTACTAATATTTTTTAAAATTGTA
The DNA here is from genome assembly GCF_009764565.3 of Dermochelys coriacea. Classification (NCBI taxonomy): domain Eukaryota; kingdom Metazoa; phylum Chordata; order Testudines; family Dermochelyidae; genus Dermochelys; species Dermochelys coriacea. The sequence goes on from NC_050068.2 coordinate 146,125,087, forward strand.
CATGAAACAGGCATTACACAGCCACATACTGTTGAAAAAGGGAGGGAGGGGAAACCTCATTTTGAGCAGAGAACTTTTGTAGATGAAAAAAAGTGATAAATGTATTAAAATGATGGAATATGAAGAAAAATTTTCTTGGATAGTTCTGTTGTCTTGAAATATCCATAAATGGGGGAGTTGTATGCTTTTCCATTTGGAATGTCTTATGTCGCAGAGTGATTTTCACTTCTATGCTATCAAATTGTTTTCTTTAGATGACACTCGGAATCTGATTGAAAAAATAAAATAAAATAGATTTTAGGGTGTTGTAGAAAGGAACTAGGATTATCTATTTCTCTCTGACAACTGCCAGCTGCCACAGTTTATAATTGCATATAGATCTATATCTTGGAGCATTAGCTAGGATATTATGAAAACAAGATCTGGTGTGGACTGAAGAAACATAGAACATAACCAATTTGATAACTTCATTCTTTTTTTAAAAAAAATGCATGTGTGTGTAACCTTTTTCTGTGTGCATAGTATAGCATTTTCAGAATCTATTCATTTATAACATTAAAATATAGATGTTCTTTTTCTTATAAAGAGTTATTTATCAAATTGATCATTGCTCTGAATGATACTTTTGTGTGTGCTTTGTGAAGATATTTTATGGAGTTCTGCGGTCATTATAATTTTATAGTAAAATGATGATATTTAGGTCTCTTTAATTAAGGCATGTGAATATTACCATTACACTACATATTTAGGTAGCTCTGAATGTGTGTTTGTGAGAAAGAGAGAGAGAATATATAAGAATTTTTGCTATTGCCATTAGACACTTAGTCCAACAACATGCTAAAGAAATGAATAATGGATATGTAAATTATATGCAACTATTGCCAAGATTGCAATTTTAATTTTCATTCTTTATCAGACAAATTTGTCAGTTCAGTTTGCATTAAAGTATTTTAATCTGCTGACTTGGACTGTAGTTAGATTCTATTATAGATTGTGTTTCCATAAAGTTTATAGTATTAAGCACAATAATTCAGGGTGTTATTTTCTTTTACCCCTGCTTGGTTTTGGGAACACACCCATGATGGGACTACTGAATTCCTATGAATATATGTATAAACTGGATAGCAGCTGCCCACCCCGAAATATTCTGCACTAAGCTTAAACTCCTGAAAGATGTGCAGTAAAGTTAATTTCTTAAAGAACATAACATACTATATAAAGGATTCTCTCAGTCTACATATATAGTTTATTAATACTATAATATTCATAGATAAAGCTGGGGTGTTCTCTTTAAATTGAAACAATGTGTGTGTGTGGGGGGAAGCCATAAGTCTCTCCAATTTCTATATAGGGAAGTGGAGAGAAAATTGGGTCTATAGCAAAGTACATACAGATAGTGGTGCATTGTAATGAGACATATTTTAAAATTATGCAGAAAATTCAAAAGATTAAGAAGGTATCCAACAGAGGGGGTACACCAATTCACACTCCACTGTTCATGATATCATACGGCAGGTTAACTTTTAATAATTACAGAAATTTCAGATACTTTCACACAGAGAGGTTACTTGGTTTTGGTTATGTAGGAGTTATTTGGGGTTGTGTGTCCAATTATTGTATACTTTGAAAAAGTTTGGGCATAATCTTGCAAACCATTACATTAATGAGTAAATTTGCTCACATATGTAGTCCAACTGATTTCAATTGGACTGCTTGCAGATGTTACATTTGCACGATCAGAACCTTTGCTTGCAGGGAGACTGAAAACTGAGGCTTTCATTCTCAATTAGCAGGCAAATCAATCCAATGGCCCCTTTCCCCCTTTAGCAATGCCATACCTCCTCTCTCCCAGCCTTAGGTGTAGGGGGCATGGCTGGAATGCTGATGAACAATAGCTACTCATTTGGGAAGTCATTTAGGACAGCAAAGTGACTGTTTACCAACCCCTCATTACCCTGTACTATGTTGAGTACAACTTGTCTGAACTACAAAGATTTGTGGTTAAATGTTGATAGTCAAGAAAATTAGTGTTCTGAGGTGGTGGGGGGGAGAGGGAGAGTTAACTCATTACATCATGAGACCCATATTTATCTGCCACCTCTTAATATTTGTGGCATATCTATCTGTAGTAGTGATTCCTGCTACAGATGTTTCTACGAAACTGGTTGATCTCTTATGGAGCAACAAAAAGAAAAGGAGTACTTGTGGCACCTTTGAGACTAACAAATTTATTTGAGCATAAGCTTTCATGAGCTACATCCATCCGATGAAGTGAGCTGTAGCTCACGAAAGCTTATGCTCAAATAAATTTGTTAGTCTCTAAGGTGCCACAAGTACTCCTTTTCTTTTTGCGAATACAGATTAACACGGCTGCTACTCTGAAACCTGTCATTATGGAGCAACAGTCTGTGTCCTTTTGAATTTGTGTCATTCACAAGTCTAGAGATATTTTGCTACTAAATAGATTTCTTCACATACTAGACAGCAGTGATTCCAAATTAGCTGCTCAGAGATGTTCTAGTCCTATATCCTCATATTATATAAATGTAGCATTTATTTAGAATTTAAAAAAAATACATTGTAACCAAATATATTAAAGGCAACTTCTAGCTTTGTCTTTTAAAGCAAACTTTGTTACTACGATATAACCGCATTTGCTCCAACCCGTCAGACAGAGACAAACACCTACAAGATCTCTATCATGCATTCTTACAACTACAATACCCACCTACTGAAGTGAAGAAACAGATTGTCACAGCCAGAAGAGTACCCAGAATTCACCTATTACAGGACAGGCCCAACAAAGAAAATAACAGAACGCCACTAGCCATCACCTTCAGCCCCCAACTAAAACCTCTCCAACGCATCATCAAGGAGCTACAACTTATCCTGAAGGACGACCCATCACTCTCACAGATCTTAGGAGACAGGCCAGTTCTTGCTTACAGACAGCGCCCCAACCTGAAGCAAATACCAGCAACCACACACCACACAACAGAACCACTAACCCAGGAACCTATCCTTGCAACAAAGTCCGTTGCCAACTCTGTCCACATATCTATTCAGGGGGCACCATCATAGGGCCTAATCAGATCAGCCACACTATCAGAGGCTCGTTCACCTGCGCATCTACCAATGTGATATATGCCATCATGTGCCAGCAATGCCCCTCTGCCATGTACATTGGTCAAACTGGACAGTCTCTACATAAAAGAATAAATGGACACAAATCAGACGTCAAGAATTATACCATTCAAAAACCAGTCGGAGAACACTTCAATCTCTCCGGTCACACAATTACAGACCTGAGAGTGGCTATCCTTCAACAAAAAAAAACTTAAAAAACAGACTCCAATGAGAGACTGCTGAATTGGAATTAATTTGCAAACTGGATACAATTAACTTAGGCTTGAATAGAGACTGGGAGTGGATGAGTCATTACATAAAGTAAAACTATTTCTCCATGTTATTTCTCCCCCCCACCCACCCCCCACTGTTCCTCAGACATTCTTGTTAACTGCTGGAATGGCCCATCATGCTTGTCACCATGAAAGGTTTTCCTCCTCCCCCCCACTCCTGCTGGTGATGGCTCATCTTAAGTGATCACTCTCCTTACAGTGTGTATGATAAAACCCATTGTTTCATGTTCTCTGTGTGTGTATATAAATCTCCCCACTGTATTTTCCACCGAATGCATCTGATGAAGTGAGCTATAGCTCACGAAAGCTTATGCTCAATAAATTTATTAGTCTCTAAGGTGCCACAAGTACTGCTTTTCTTTTTTGCGAATATAGACTAACACGGCTGCTACTCTGAAATTTGTTATTAATGTTTACATGAGAGCGTGATAGGGAGTTGGAGAGACAGGCACAGTAAAATCATCAGATTAGAAAGTTCAAACAGTGATCAGAAATACTTGCATTTCTGGCTGTCTTTTGTAAACTATAAGAGGGTTTTCCTTTCTTTCTTTTCTTGTTAAGCATGGGTTTATTTTAATGCTACTTTTTCTCTTTTAAAAATGGATGGAAAATTTTTGGCAATTTAATGTTTAATAAATTTGGTCGTTTCGTTCATTTATAATAAATACTTCGCAGAGTAAAGGGTTTGTAGCCTTAGTAGTTGTAGTGCATTCAAGGTGTGGCTTTAATCTAAAAAGTGGCTCTGTAACAACATCATTGTTGGCTTTGACATTTGTGTATCAGGTGTTTTCAGATCCAATTTATGAAATACACAAGTAAATTTTTTTTTCTAAGTGCAAATTCTGTTTTGATCTGAAAGTCCAGGTAATTTCTTTCTTTCTCATGCAAACAAACAATAAATACTCATCAGGGCAAATTATACCCACACATTTCTATTCTATGTAATTCTCTTCAGACTGTCCTTTTTGACTTCTTAGTGTTAATGGATACTTAAATAGCCATGGTCCCAAAAAAAATCCATTGCCATTTACATTTGGCTCTTTTCATCACACCTGACGGGCTTGTCAACACTGGTAATTTACAGCGCTGCAACTTTCTCACTCAGGGGTGTGAAAAAACACCCCCCTAAGCACAGCAAGTTGCAGTGCTGTAAAGCGCCAGTGTAGACAGTGCACCAGTGCTGGGAGCTGGGTTCTCAGTGCTAGGACCTATGCCTCTCATGGAGGTGGTTTTTTTAGAGCGCTGGGAGAGCTCTCTCCCAGCACTGCTCCCTGACCACACAAGGCAAGTTAAAGCACATGTATAAATGGTGCAAAGTGTAGCAGACTGTCCTTTAAGCTGTGCAGGTAACAGTGACACATGCCTCAGTGTCATGATCTCTGCACTATCAAATACAGACTCCAATTTAAGGTCTTTCTCCTGATAGTCAAATCCCTAGATAAGCCCCATCAATTTGTGAAAGAGCTTCTGTCTCCTGGACTTTCCTATATAAAGGCTTCTGAGCACAGTGCACACAGTATTCACAGTAGCTAGAATTAGACAGTACATCTCAATTTCACAAGTGACGAGAATGATCATGGACCTTGCCTTTTTAAGAACACACTGAAAAACTCATTTCTTCAGTTTAGCTTTTCTCCAACAATTCCTTCACACACATTCATACACAATAATAAGCAAAAAATAACTTATGGACTAATCAAACTACTTCTCCTACAAGCGGGGAAAGCAGGAAGACTGAGACAGATGGTTAATTATTCCTCTTTTAAAGCTTGAGAGTTGTTCAGATACTGCAGAATTGGGGGCCATGTAAATCTATCAGTGTATATCCAAATAAAATCTAGAATGTATTACTGGGAAGTATGGACCCAGAGGAGATGAAGAGTCAGGGGTTGGTGTGAATCAACTAATTATGCATAGAAATTTAAGAATATTTTGATGTACTCTAACTAGAACTGGTTAAAAAAATTCCTGTGAAACAAGTTTTTTTGTCAGGAAATGTAAGTCAGCAGAATTGAAAGGTTCTGCAGGAATGTGTTGATTTTGTCAAAACTTTTAATGGAAACCATGGAGACAGGCAGGTTGGGCATCATGCCATCCTGTCTTCAACCAGCCCGCTGGCTGGAGGGTAGGCTCCCTGGCTGGCCGAGCTTGGTGGGCTCACCGCCTGCCTGGCTTCAAGATTCCTCTGTCTGCCCCATTCCCTGGCAGCCTGCCCAGTGACCTGCCAGGCTCACTAAGACCTCTGGTTGCCTGCCTTTGGGACTGCCAGGCTGCCAAGCTCCTCAGGCTGCATGGGCTATCCAGATAGTCAGGAGGCCCACTCCACTGTTGGCCTGCTCCCAGCTGGTTCACTCCCTGGCATCTTGAGCAGCCCAACTCCTTGGCTATTTGGATCCATTTGCTGCCTGCCTGTCAGCACTGAAGTAACACTGAAGTATCCAGCAGCCTGTCTCATGGGCTTTCAGGCACCCAGGGGCATGTAGCTTTCCAGGCAGCTGGATCTGCAGGCAGCTAATTTCCCCTCCTCTCTGGGCTACTCTCTGGAGCAGGGCGACTGGCTCCTTGGTGGGCTGGCTCCCTGGACTGATGACCTGGTAGGTGAGAGGGCTACACAGTTTAGCTTCCCATTCAGTCCAGATTTGTTGGAAAAGTACAGTTTCAGTTGTTCCATTTTTTTTCATTTCCTTCCCCCCATGGAAGGAATTGGAAATGTGATTCTAAATGCAACATTTTTGGAAATGCAACATTTTCCCCAGGAAGGAAATTCTGGCTTCTGCACAGCTCTAATGCTAATGACGTGCTTTCTTGAAAACATCTTGTGAACAGCTAATGGAAGATTTTGTTTCTGTTTTCCCCCTGAAACATTTCACTTTTGCATGGTTGTTAAGTCTGTCATTTTTATAATATAGATTATTTTTTAAAGTTACTACAGCTCTTCCAAGACCTTTGTGCTCACTTTCGTATGGTTTAATAAAATATTGCCTGACCTTCCAGTTACTGTGTGCCTACATCTTGCTTTATTACTTTCTTAGGACTAGAGTGAGTGTTTATTTTCAACTCATAATAGGGGGTCAGCGTGTATCTGTTCCTGGTCTGGGCCAAGAAGGAATTATGACAATTTCCTGTTGGGCTTCCCATTTTGTTCCACTGAGGAAGTAATTGTCTATTGCTCTAGACCAGCAGCAGATTAGTTCTCTTGCTGTGCTGTGCTCAGCTGTTCTAATTTGTGTAGTGGAGAGCCAGAGAGGACAGAGTCAATGTTCTGCCCAGTTTCTACTTACCTGCATGGGAGGGTGAGTAGTAGCAGCACAAAAGCTACTCTTCCCCCTTCATTTCAACAAATTAAAAGGCATATCCATGTATTTTTCATGTAGTTATGAAGTTAAGATGTAGGGTAGATATATTATTTATCCCATCTCATTTCTGGTTATTTGTGATATTGACCTTTGGATTATTTTGGAAAATATTATTCATTTGCAGGAGGAAATGGAGTAATTAGCTGTTACTTAGCTGTTCATGTATTTCCTCTTTAGAGTAAGTTTAGGCCTTTTGGAGTATTAAAACAAGTTTTGAGTTATACTGCAGATGGAAGACATGTTTTAGTGTTTATTAAAAATTACTAAAGGATTCTTGTGGGGTTTTCTTTAAGTAAGATATTCATTTAAATGAATAAGGTCTATCATGAAAGCCTTCTCCAGTGTTATTCTGATAACAAAGTTGCCAACTTTCTAACCACAAAACTGAACAACCTAGCCCCACCCCTTCCCCGAGGCCCTGCCCCCCAATCACTACATTTGTCCTCTCTCACGCTCTAGGGTGGGGCCAGAAATGAGGATTTCAGGATGTAGGAGGGGCCTCTGAGATGGGGCAGGGAGTTGGGCTGTGGGAGGAGGTGGGGGCTCTGGGCTGGGGCCGGAGATGAGGTGTTTGGGATGCAGGAGTGGGCTCCAGGCTGGAGGGAGGGGCTGAGGGTTTTGGAGTGTGGGAGGGGGCTGTGGATTGAGGCAGGGTGTTGGTGCAGGAGGGGGTACGGGCTCTAGGGTGGAGGCAGGGATGAGGGGTTTGGGATACAGGAAGAGGCTCTGGGTTTGAGGGGGCTCAGGGTTGAGGCATGGGTTTACCTGAGGCAGCTCCCGGTCAGTGGTGCAGTGGGGCTAAGCAGTCTAGTTCCTGCCTGTCCTGGCTCCGCACTGCACCCCGGAAGTGGCCAGCAGCAGGTCCAGCTCCTAGTCAGAGGAGCCAGGAGGCTCCATGCGCTGCTCTCACCCACAGGCACAGAGCCCACCCCCCAGCTCCCATTGGCCATGATACCCGGCCAATGGGAGTGTGGAGCTGGTGCTCAGGGTGGGGGGCAGTGTGCAGAGCCCCGCCCCCCCTCCCCCACTGCCTAGGAGATGGACCTGCTGGCTGCTTCCGGGGTGTAGCACAATGCCAGGACAGGTAGGGAGCTTGCCTTAGCCCTGCAGCACTACCAATGGGACATTTAACGACCTGGTCAGAGGTGCTGACCAGAGCTACCAGGGTCCCTTTTTGACTGGGCATTCTGGTCGAAAACCAGACACCTTGCAACCCTATGAGAGGTGAAGAAAAGAGTGCTATTTTTTTTTTACTTTTAAAATTAATAATAGTGTCTGGTATACCTACAGTAAGAGTAAATATCTTTTCATTTAGTCCTTGCCTATACTAAAAAAGTACACCTGTTTAACTAAATTGAATTAGTTAAACTGGTGGTGTACTTTTTAAATATAGAGTAGGCCTTAGTCGTACCATAGTCAGCATCCCAAATTGGATTGATCATTCATCAAAATTGGGCTTACTGAAAATGTATATGGCTCACCGCTAAGAGAAGTGAAAACTAGACTATTGATTGTCCATATTGGTGAATGTCTCATTTCTGTCTTATGAATCAGCAACAAATTACTGCTTGTGGTTTTTAGCATTTTATTTAAATGTCCTCTTCTGTGAGTATTTTGTCAATAACCCAGAACAATGTTCTCTTAGTTTTCCCATGCAAAGAGTATGGTAGAGTCCCTGATCATAGATACTTTGAGTACCTTGACAGAATGCCTTTGGACAATATTACCATGTAACCACAAATGTAATTTGTGAGCTAAAAAGCCAGTCTGTTTTATTTAATTATTTCTGTAACATGGTTTTCAACAGTACCATTCTAGAGTATTTCAAAGTAACATTATATTTCTAGTGAACAGTGACAATTTTAAGAGCCCAATTTTTACCTCTGAGTATGAGATAAAATGCTTTAGTTATTACTTCTAAGAAGATTTTGGACCTGTGGCATTTTGGTGTTTCATGAAATTTTGAGAGACTGAATATTTTTCTTATCATAACGTGTGCAGATGAGAAGGCATTTTTGCTTGGAACTTAGTTTTTCTAAAGTTTTGAATGAAAGTGGTGCCATTTCATTAAATTCACTTATTGTTATGATGTGTGCTAAGCAAGATACAATGGACAAACCTATCGTCACATACGAGAAACATGCAATAACCCCTTTATCTGAGATCTGGAAAGAGCCTTTCACCTATCATCTCCCATAACTTGCACAAGAGATTCATTCAAAATGTAACTTTTTTTTTTGAGATTGCACGTATGTGCATTGTGCTGGATACCGTTGAAGTACTGATTCCCTCTGCCATTTTTCTGATACAAGTTTCCTTCTCAAAGCTGATCCAGTGCTCCCATGTATTGTCAATAGTTTCAGAACTCACCCACATTCATTCAGATTTTGAAGCAAATTGTCTTTTCCACACACAGTCCTCAAGTCAACCAATGAAAACACCAATACACTTAGCGCCAGCATTTTATTTTCTTCTTTCAGCTTCACATTAAACAAGATGGCTGTGGAGTTGGTATTCTAACTTCAGTGAGGGTTTGTCTGAATCCCATAGAAAACTAACAAAGAAAGAGCTCCAGTATTTAATTCATTAGATATTGAAAGAAAGAAAGAAAGAAAGAAAGAAAGAAAGAAAGAAAGAAAGAAAGAAAGAAAGAAAGAAAGAAAGAAAGAAAGAAAGAAAGAAAGAAAGAAAGAAAGAAAAACAATTATTCCTCACTTTCATTAACTTAAAAAAGAGCCTCATTGTATTTAATTTTATGCAATTGAATTAATAACATAAAATTGATCTTCTAGTATTTAATGACAAGTTTTGATTTAGGGTAAACTTTTACAGAATTATGAATCCTGGAAAATAAGAAAATGCTAAGGGGGACCTAGCTGAAGCTATGCTTGCATGTGCTCTTATAACAGATATTGCTGGATGAACACACAACTCCTGTTTCCAAAAAGAGAATATTTGTAACACTTCATTAATTTGGTTTCATCATTCTCATGTGCACTAAAGCTATTTTTCATTAACCTCACAGATACTGGAGGGAAGATTAATCAGCACAATTTCTGCTTGCATTTTAAGGACTGTTTTTCCTACCACAGTGGAAGCCAAAAGCACAGTATACGACTTCTGGGAAGGCAGAAAGAGGAGTAATATTTTAAAAAATAAAAAGACAATAAATAATGTAATGAAAATCAGTTCTGTTTAAGAACTCATGCTCTCATCATTGACAGTAGCAGAGACAGAGTAATTGATGGGGTTCAAAGGTATGACATGTTTCCTCAGAGTAGGCAGTTTGCTAAGATTTTCCATGTTCTCATAGCAGTATTATTGAGGGAATGGGTGTAGACAAGTTATGATGGATAAAAATTCATGCCATCCCATGGTAATTGAGCTATTTTGGTATGAATAAGGGATTCCCCCCACCACCAGTGTGCAGTAAGGCCATTAGAAGACAATTCTCTGCTTTCAGATGTCAAAGAGCGTTGTGCTAATTTTAGTTTCTCTTATCAGACTGCAAAGCATTTTACTTTAACGCTATTCATGGAGCTGTTGTGAATCAGGATGCTCTCAACACAGAACGATGTTGAGGCTATGAAAATTCCAAACAGCTATTTGACCCAAATTGTATCCACATTTGCTGTGAAATCCTGGCCCTGTTGAAGTCAATGGGAGATTTGTCATTGCTTTCAATGGGCATAGAATTTCACACATGATGTTTCAAAACTAAAGAATGGATAAAGTAGACCTTGAATTTGCAGTTGATAATACATGGGTGGAATGCTGCGCCTGCATAGATTTCAATATGGCTCCATGCAAGAGCAGCACTCCATCTGCGTGTTATAACTTCCATAGACATCTCCATAATTTATTGCTTTCTTACATGGGAGGGAGGGAGAGAGGGAGGGAGGGAGGGAAAGATAGCTATATTTAGTTTTGTAAACCTCTAATTTTAAAATTCAATATAATAGTTGCTGAGCGTGTGACAAAACCTCCACAAAACTGAAAGTGTTATAGCTGCTTCTTTTTGTTGTTCTAATTATACGGATTTCTATTTTTCTATTACATTCTGAAAGCAGACAATTCATAATAAAGCATATATTTTAACATCAGTATTGCAGCACTGTGTAACAAACACATGTGGATGCCAGATCCTTACAATCAGCCCATAGAATAAACAATTGAAAAGCTACTAATCAAATAAAAATGAATAAATAATATGTTTGAGAAAATTATCAGCTTTTGGATATTTTCAGAGCAGTTGGAGGCTAACTTTACCAGATAAAATATTTGTTATGATCATTTACACAGCAGTAATGGAGATTATGGCACCCAGTGAAAAATGCTCTTAAAGCTTGTTTTATAGGTCAGTGAAAAGCTATTCTAGGTGCTCAGACACTAGAGTAATGAGAGTCATTTTAATAGTTATGTCAAGGGCTGCTAGTCAGAAGAGGCTAATTGGGCTAATCCCACCAATAATGTCTCAATTGTGTGGTGAGGTTGATGTACTATATAGTGCAGCACTGTCTGCTGCGACTGGAGCCACAGGGGGCTTGAGCTGCTCCAGTTCCTTATGGCTGCAGTATAATTATCTGCACTTGGGGACTTCTGGCCCTGCAGTTCATATGATGCACAAAGCAGGGAATACAAGTTTAATGAAAACTTTGAATTTTTGGTGAGTAAAAAAGGCAAAGTAAGTGGGGGAAATCCCATTGTGTTCTTCCACCATGCTCGTCATTGTAACATAGCCTTGCTTTTTTATCACAGAAAGGGTTTGAGGGCTAGGCGAGGGAAGAGGCATACTTTTTGTTCCCATTTCCCTACCAATCTCCCTTATCACTCAACAAAATATGTTCCTGTGACCTCCTGAATTCAGAGTTTCAGTTTTTCACTATGAAAATATGGTCAACTCATGAGGGGGAGGAGAGAGAACTACCTGGAACTCCACCAGGTATTCTGGGCAGCAGCTGCCACTGGCCTATATTGGTAGGTTTATACACATGTAATGATGATCAGCCAGTAGTTCCCCAAAAACGCAGTATCAATTCTGTGATCTGAATCAGCCTTATGAGGAGATACCCTATAGTGACTTCCCCGTACACTATTTGCTTTGTTGGGTCATATCCTCCAGCTTTCTCTGATTGTAATGTATTATTTTCAGATTCTATGATTGTGTTTAGTCACATGGTTGATGAGAAGTTTAAGGCAATATCATTCTTATTTCCATGCCTCTTTCTAACCATCCCCAAAAGAGGTGATTTTATATATGGCATATTAGGCATAGAAATTACATATTAGAAGAAAAAACTTGAGGCAGTCTATGTATTTTGCAGTGACTCCACAATTGTTTTACTCACTTGTCCTTGGAAATAAATAGAACATCTATATACAAATAATAGTTTTCTGTAAAATGTCTAATCTCTGGGAGATGGAATCTGGGAGTCCAGAGGAGTCACATTTTGAATTTTTTCAAAAATAGAAGAAACATCCTTTCTTTTTCAGGCGAGAGAAACTGTTTTTGCCAAGACAAAATTTAATTTCCTTTGCATTCTTTGCTAATGATATGTCATCCAGACAGATAAAAATAAAATAGATGTCTCTTTTTTTGTGTGTCCATTACTTGCCAGAATAAAAAGTGGGCTGTGATTGATCATATTATCATAACTGTGCTTTCTGATATGCCAAACATGCGTTTTCAGGAACAGTATTTAGCATTACTGATGTAACTGTTAATTAATGCAAAATAATTAAGAGTCACCTGCTGAGACATTTCCTAGCATTTAATAAAGAGAAGTGGAATTCTCCATCTGATTAGTATGATGAAAAAATATGTATTTTTATGAATAGGCCTAAAATAATAGATTCTGCATGAATTAAAACTTGTAAAACTTGTTTTATCTATAAATAAACAAAGGCTGTTCAGAGTATATTAGAGCCTTTCTATTAATGATGGGGGAAGACAGTGCAGACTTCAAATGGGGTGAATTAGTGAATAAATGAAACCTGTTAAAAGATCAAGGCAATTGCCTCACAACAAGTGGATAGCATCATTTATTTTAACAAGCGTTAAAAAAGTTCAGTTATAAATATTTAGGACAATACTTTATAATATACTAGTGACTGTAGTGTAGTATACTTGCAAAGTCATGAGTACATATTAAACTGAAGCCCCAGTGGAGCATTCCACTATGATAAGGAGCAGCTCTCCACATTAGCCATGTTCACTGAAGTGACTGTGGCTTCACATACTAACTGTATTTTGGATTTGTTTATTTACTTGCTTGTTTTCTGTGTTCACAGAAAGCTGAACTCTTAGATCTTATTGACTCTTTTCTGCTTCCTTCGCTCTTCACACCAACATACTTCATCAGCACCAAGTGCTGTTCTCCCTTACTTGCTCAGCTTTTTTTTTTTTTTTTTACTAAGTAAAGAACATGGCTCAGGGCAATAAATTGGCTGATCTACCCCTTGCAACATTTTGTTTTACAATATACTTGACCCTAACATTGACATTTTTCTTTTCTTCCAAATTCATTACTGCTGCTTGCTAATTGAATTACATATGTCTACACACCTGGGCTCCGACTGTGCTCTGTCCAGAAGTATCCTTGCAGCCAAGCAGGGCTCCATTGAAAAACTACTGGGGGCTCAGCATCTCTGAAAATCAGGCCACTTATTTAGGTGCCTTAGGAAATAAATTAAACATGTGCTTAGTTTTAAACAGTCCATTAAGTCCTGTGCTTGCTTAAGTGGTCAAGAATGCTTTCCTGAAACGAGGCCTATATATGGATGCCTTTAGGCATTGCGATGCCTTTAGGCATCGCTATACCTTGACCATCCCTGGATGCTCTAATGTTCAATTGGAGCTATTGCCATTGTGTTATAAATTACACCAGATGAATTCGAGTGCCCAGATAGCCCAAGATGTGTGTGGGAAGTCTCTAGACCCAACAGAGGTTCTGGAACCACTTCTAGAGTTGTTTTGTGTAATTCTTTGTATTATTTTCTTTATACTCTGGCCATTCCTGCTTTTTAAAAAATGTTAAATTAGCCTGCCTCAGGGTTCTTGCTGAACTACCTGTCATTTGTAGAGCTAATGTTTATAGACCTTTGTATCTTTCATTTTTTCCATTACTTAAAGTGATACAAAAGTTCTAATTTGCATATTCTTTGCCAATATGTCACTTGAAAAATATTTCATTTTAGCTAAGAGTTGCAGCTGAACTCATGGATTTCTTAAATAGATTATTTTTCCCTTTTAATTTTTAACAGAGTAGGAACATTTCTCACAGAAATATTAACAAGTTATGAAGAAGGAAGAATTTTTATTAGAGAGCAGATTCTCCAAAATTCCTTTAGAAAATAAATTACATTTTTAATCTTAATTTACAATTGTGGAATTAGGCAGAAATCAAAACTCCCTCTGGAAACACAAATAACTGCTTTAAAAAATCAACTATGAAGCATGCTGTTGTTTAAAAATCTATTTTAAACAATTTGTATTTAAATGGAATTTTTTAGGTGCATTAAGTTTAACTGAAAGCAAGACAGAACAATTAAAGCAGACCTCAGTCGATGACATGATTGCCTGAAGCTCCATAATGAGTGGAACTTGTGAGCCACATGAATTTAAAACTAACCCCCCATGGTCACAATAATTTAGAAATTTCTAAACTACTCAGGGTGAGCATAAAAACTCAACATGAAAACTGAGGAGGCCAGGAAAGCAAAAGGAAAACGGAGTGAATTCTCTTGAAGTCTTAGTTGAAGTTCATCTGTTTTAAATCCTCTTAGATAGGAACTTAACACTGGCACTAAATGCCTTATCCTGAACCATTGAAGTCAATGGGAATTTTCCTATTGACTTTAGTGAACATGAGGTCAAGCCATAATTGGATAAGCTTTAGTTTTTTCTTGCCTTCTGTTGTAATTTTCTTGTTTAAATATTTTGTCTATTTCAATACTGGCAGTAACTCTATTACAGCAAGGAATTGCCATTTGCATTTAAAGAAATCTCCAATTCACTTCTAGGTTTTTAAGAAAAAGCATTGTGTGAAACAGCCCTTGTTAAATCACACTATCAGACTATATTGTGCATCAGTAAACAGCATTGCATAGTGAAACCTGTTCTGCTGTTTTCTGTCAGATTTGATAAACAATATTTGTCCTTATTGTTTTAAACAGAACAGACATAAATCATATGCTCTGTAAATCAGACTTAAAAATGTATGTCAACTTGACCCCATCTGGCTACTAGCATTGTTTCTTAACATTCAGCTTTACCAGCACATATTCCATGCTAATGTCTGTGATTAAATATGACAGCTTATTTCTGCACCATGTTAGCAAACACAGAGGGCCTAGTACATAAATGTTTGTTGCCTTTATATATCAACAGCTGTGGCAAGCAGAACAAATTATACACAAATCTCTCTTAAAAATAATGTTTCTTGGTGAGAAATGGTTATAGCCTCCATAGTTATATTATATCTAGTAAATAAGCAGCAGCCCACAAGATGAGGTATCTTGTACCTGATGTGGAAATTAGAATTTTTTCTCTGCGTGTAAAAGTTTTTAACTTGGCCTGTTTAGGAATATGAGTCAATGATACTTAGGAATTAGTTCATAGCAAAGTCCAGATGATTATAAACACCATAAAGAACAACATAAAGTTCTTCAAAGAGCATAATAATACAAGGCAAGGGTCATAGTTACAGGGCATGCTGTCCTCTTTTGATCCATCTCGAGTATACCTCACTCTGGAATCACGCAATCCTACCACTTTGACTGGATCTCTGGCTGCAGGCCCCGTTAACCACCTGACTGACAAAACTGGGTTTGGCCCTTGTAAGCCCTTTTCCTCCCAGAGCAACTGACACAATAAGATTTCAATAACAAACAGAAACAGATTTCTCAAAACAGTGGATTGTTATTCCTTCACCTAAAGATACTGCAGACCCAAAGGGTAAAACTACAAAAGGCCTATATGCAGGGGCCTGATCTCCACTTTAATCTTTCCCTGCCAGCTTGTAGCAGTACCCCTCAGCCCAGTTAATCACATTGCTGGCTGAGTTAAATAGACTGCCTTCTGCAGCCTAATGTGTCACAGCATCTCTCCCTGTCAGCATGCTGACAGCCTCCTCACCCCTTTCCCCACTTGCCTATAAAGAAGTGTTTGTGAAACCAAACTGGTGTGTGATGCTTTAGTCAAACTTTGTGCTTCATGTCCACCTGTATGGGAATAATTTATTTAGTGTACTATTAAACTCCCTGAGTTTCATCCTAATATGTATAATGTGGATAACTAGGACTGGTCAAAAAATTAGTAGTGAAAGTATTTGTTTATGGAAAATTAGGGGTTTGACGAAACAAAATTTCTTGGGAAGGGGGAATTCAGCTTTTCATAGCAAAAGCAAATACCCCCAAACTGAAAAGATTTTGCTTGGCAGCTGGAAACTTAAATATTTCAGCCAAAATTGAAAGATATTCATTTGGAAATATCACCATGGTTTCTTGTGGAAGTTGTAGTTTTAGTTGAAGTTATACTTCTTGTCCCATCTCCTCTGTGTGTTGGGTTTCCTTGCTGGACTACATCTCCCATGATGCATTGTGGCTAGGGAAAAGAGGAGAGATGTAGGTGCAAAATGAAAGATGTAGTATGGCCAGGAAACCCACTCTACAGAGGAGAATGTGGGCATCTGAGATACAACTCCCATGGACACCCCAGTGGCCTTTCTAAATAATAAAAAAAATAATTTTTTGGACAAAAATAACCAGCTTTCAATTTTTCCCGGAAAAGTCATTTTTACCATAGGGGGTGGGTGCGGTGGACATTTTCTGATCAGTTTTAATATTCACTTTCATCATTAGTGAGGAGGAAAGAGGTGAGGTTTCCCCTCATAAGTGTCATTGGGTTCAACCCTCAAAATCGTCGGATTTCTTGAGATCTGTGCAGATCTTGGGGGAGTCATCTGAAACTCAGAGACAATCATTTGGGGGGACCCTGTACCCTCAGACTGTCCCCTGCCTCCTGCCCTTCCCAGTTCCTTTGGAAGCATGGAGCCATTCTATCAGGGTCTCTTCTGACCATTGCTGCTTCTGGGAAACCTTTGCTTGTAGAAGTGTGTTGTTACAGCACAGTGGAGGAACTTGCACAAGTTGACCACAATAAATAGAGTTACAGAGGCACAGTCCCCAGTCTGTCTTGGGCTCACACTTGGCTCAGCTGAGTTGCAGTGGGCGGCAGACACTACCTAATCATAGGCTACAGAACTGTTCCACTGTACCCGACAATGGGACTTATTGTACCCAATACACCTCGGCACTGTGGGGGAGAGGAGGAGCCAAGGATTTCCCCACAATTTAGGAATTCTCATAAGCTCTTTTGAGGGTAATTAAGGTGCCTGTCTCATTCTGTTAGTGCAAAGGGATTAAGCAGGGACCAAGGATATGGCTTGAGAAGTGTGGGAGATGCATCACCTTCCTTGCTTGCAGAAATGCAGGGAGGGGGGAAGAATTCTGTATAAAAAGAAGCATATCCAAACAATAGGGTTTTATTTTATAAATTCAACCTAAATATCCCTGTGAACTAGCCATTAATTAAAGGAGCATTCTGAGTAGATACGTTATAAATGAGCACCCCATGAATAACTCTTTGTTATAGGATTTATAGAATTGCTAATACCACTAAAATGAAAACATGGGAGAAAGGTCTCAAACTATTTGATCTTTTCTACAAAATTAATAAACATACCATTGTACAGAAGATCAGTCAGTTCTGTCTTGGTAGATTAGTAATGAATGAAACAGACAAGAGAGTAGGACCCCTAGTATGCTTATATTCTTAAAATGACTACCATTTAAAATCTCATTCTTTGCAAGAGCTTTTATCCCAATCAGAAAAGGAGTACTTGTGGCACCTTAGAGACTAACAAATTAGTCTCTAAGGTGCCACAAGTACTCCTTTTCTTTTTGCGAATACAGACTAACACGGCTGCTACTCTGAAACCTATCCCAATCACACATCCTCTGGCAATGAGGACTGAATGAGGCTTCCATATGTTGAGCCCATTAATGTCACCTGTTGCAAATTTAACAAGGGAGAGGAGAAACCTTCATATTTCAGACTTACACCTGGCATGAGTGGAGGGGGCTCTGATGGCTGCATCTTCAGTACTGGGCATCATTCTCTAGTCCTTCTAGTGTCATTCTCTAGCATCCCATGCCACAATATTCAAAAAATAACATTGATGTGTACTGCTAGATGAAGTCTCTTTTAGTCCTCCTAAACAGAGGCTGCATGACAGTAATGGGGGACCACATTAAAGGGATGCTTAAATGGGAGGAGATGTATAATTAAAAAGCTGGAGGGTCTTCTCTTTATGTCCTTTTAACCTTGATCCATTAGAGGTATGTATAAGTCACTGGAGCTACCATACTTGAGAGTCTATTTTAAACTCATGTTCCAAATTGCCTACATATTTAAAATAACCTTTGCTGGATCTTGCTGGCATCAATTTTTGTAAGTACATTTGATATACTGTTGAGAACATATTGTGATAATTCCTAAAGACCAGATTACAAATTGTGCATAGATATTCTCTTTCCATTTTGAAATCTCCTGTTCTACCCCAATCATCACAGGGCATTTAACCCTACTACTGCCCTAAAGCAACACTTGAGAGGATCAAAACAACCAAATAAGTTTTCTGAACAATCTGAGGGTTTTTCCTTCGTTCACCCATAGCTCTCAGTAGAAACAAAGTGTGCTGCTCTTTAGCAAGCGCAGAGGCTGAGTGCCTGTTGCAGTGGGTATCTGGGAGCTCATTGCAGCTACATGAAAATTGTAAATGTCAGATCTCTGTTTAATTGTGGTTGAAATATGCAGTAACTCGCCTTGAGTATTACACAGCTGCACAAATATTTCCAGAGAGGAAATTCTAGCATATAACTAGTACTCATATTTCCAAGCTTCATTGATAAGGGCCTAAATTATGTACCAAATGAGAAGAAATAAGATGCTGCATCCAAATACGTGAACATTTACAAATTGTTCTGGTCCTCTGATGGAAGCTGTAGGTTAACTTAAAAACAAAACAAAACTTATTTTAGAGGTATATGTAGGTTAGAACTCCCTTCCCCTCCTTATTGTACTGTGATAGTATTGAGATATCATCCAATATCTGTTAGTGATGAGAGATACTATAATAATGTACTTTGTTGTGTGGTGCTATCACAATAAACATAATTCAGAAAAAATATAGTTAAAAGGATTTGATATCAGAAAGTAAGAAGGAGATTTTTATTGTGAGCCTAGTGGAAGGGAAAACAAGATTGTGAATTTGGAGAGCACATTGCAGCAGGTAACACTGTGAGACTTGCGTGATCAGCATTTTCCTCAACCTCTTAATAATTCACATTCTTCTCAGATCTACTGATACTAACTAAAACTAATCTTCCTGACAGTGCAATTCATACAGATAAGTGAAGGTACCATAAAAAAAGGTGGATGAAAATCAAATAGAACAAACATTTCTTCTGGAAACCCGAATTTAAATTTGAAAGTTATCTAAAGTATCATTACTCTGCGATAGTGCTGCCACCACCAAGCATCTAACAAATATATAACCTCATCAATTTGCATAGGTGAACACAGACCTAAACAGCTTGGATCTTAAGAACAATGAAAAAAGCAATCAGGTTTTTAAAAGAAGAATTTTAATTGAAGAAAAAAAGTAAAAGAATCACCTCTGTAAAATCAGGATGGTAAATACCTTACAGGGTAATCAGATTCAAAACATAGAGAATCCCCCTCTAGGCAAAACCTTAAGTTACAAAAAGACACAAAAACAGGAATGTACATTCCATTCAGCACAGCTTATTTTCTCAGCCATTTAAACAAAACAGAATCTAACGCATATCTAGCTAGATTACTTACTAAGTTCTAAGACTCCATTCCTGTTCTGTTCCTGGCAAAAGCATCACACAGACAGAGAGAACCTTTGTTTCTCCCCCTCCCCCCTCCCAGCTTTTAAAGTATCTTGTCTCCTCATTGGTCATTTTGGTCAGGTGCCAGCAAGGTCATCCTTGCTTCTTAACCTTTTACAGGTGAAAGGGTTTTTCCTCTGGCCAGGAGGGATTTAAAGGTGTTTACCCTTCCCTTTATATTTATGACATGCCCCCCAAATCACAGATGGGTGAAACGCTGACTGTGATTTCTTCCCGGAGCTCTAGGGGAAAACAGAGTTAAAAAGACACATGCACCTCTAATATACAACCAAGTATATAAAGATTAACAATATTTTCCACATCTCAACAACAATTTTAACCAGTTGATTCTGGGAAACTTTCATGGCATCAGCCACTTTGTTAGAAGCTCCTGAGATGTGTTGGATGTCGAAATCAAAATCTTGGAGAGCTAAACTTCACCGAATAAGTTTTTTATTATTTCCCGTGGCGGTATGACGTCACTGTAGCACAGCATGGTCTGTTTGCAGGTGGAAACGCTGTCCTCAAACATATGGGCATAGCTTTTCCAGAGCGTAGACAATGGTGTAATATTCTTTTTCACTGACTGAGCAGTTGCTTTCCCTCTCAGACAGCTTCTTGCTGAGAAACACTACAGGGTGGAATTCTTGATCCGGTCCTTCCTGCATTAAAACTGCTCCCACACCATGCTCGGATGCATCTGTGGTTACTAGGAACGGTTTGTCAGAGTCTGGGGCCCTTAGCACAGGGTCAGACATGAGTGTCGCTTTAAGCTGGTTAAAGGCCTTCTGACACTCTTCGGTCCACTGAACGGCATTTGGCTGTTTCTTTTTGGTTAGGTCTGTCAGTGGGACGGCAATTTGGCTGTATTGTGGTACAAATCACCTGTAATATCTGGCCAAGCCTAAGAAGGATTGGACCTGTTTCTTTGACTTTGGGACAGGCCACTTTTGGATAGCATTCACTTTGGCCTGCAGGGGGTTGATAGTTCCTTGACCCACCTGGTGTCCAAGGTAAGTCACTCTGTTTAGGCCTATTTGACACTTCTTAGCCTTAACAGTCAGTCCTGCCTCCCTTATGCGCTCGAAGACTTTTTGTAGATGTTCCAGGTGTTCTGCCCAGGAATCCAAAAACATGGCCACATCGTCAAGGTAAGTGACTGCATATTCTCCTAATCCCACTAGGAGACCATCTACAAGTCTTTGGAAGGTGGCGGGTGCATTCTGCAGCCCAAAAGAGAGTACATTAAATTCATACAGTCCAATATGTGTGGTGAAGGCTGACCCTTCCTTGGAGGATTCATCTAGCGGTACCTGCCAGTACCCCTTGGGCCATCTTCTGTTGATGAAAGAAACTAGCTTCTGAGCTTGCACAGAGCTCCTTTTCAACTCTCAGTATCTGAAGAAGATCTTTGTGTAAGCTCAGAAGCTTCTTTTGCTAACAGAAACTGGTTCAATAAAACATATTACCTCTCCCACCTTGTGTAACAAAATGGGAAGGCAGCCTAAATCTCAATTATGAAGGAACTAGTGCCTTTCCATTACCAGATAGGTAGGAGCTTATCGTCATCTCTCTTAGACTGGGATAAATTTGGACTGACTTGAAATCAATAGAATTACATTAGTATCTAATCAGTGGTCAGAGTAGCAGCCATGTTAGTCTGTATTCGCAAAAAGAAAAGGAGTACTTGTGGCACCTTAGAGACTAACAAATTTATTAGAGCATAAGCTTTCGTGAGCTACAGCTCACTTCATCCGATGAAGTTTGTTAGTCTCTAAGGTGCCACGAGTACTCCTTTTCTTTTTATCTAATCAGTGTAATTGAGAAGAAAATCAGATCTTAAAGTAAAGGGGGCTGCCTTCTTGTACAAAGATATTATTGAAGCATTAACCCATTTGCTTCACTGGGGTGGGTTGGAAGACTCTCCTTGGACTTTACCAGCAAACATTTTGCATTTTACATTTCCTAAAGTGGCTATGAAGACTTTTTCGTCACAGCAGAATTCAAAATGACCTCTAGTAGTGATTATTGTAAAGACCTGAAATCTTTGATTGTCCTTCAGAAAAATCTGAACATAAATAAATAATCTAGGTATGGCCCAATATCTAAACAAATACTTTGCCTCAGTCTTTAATAAGGCTAAAGAGGATCTTAGGGATAATGGTAGCATGACAAATGGGAATGATGATATGGAGGTAGATATTACCATATCTGAGATAGAAGCAAAACTCAAACAGCTTAATGGGACTAAATCGGGGGGCCCAGATAATCTTCGTCCAAGAATATTAAAGTAATTGGCACCTGAAATTGCAAGCCCATTAGCAAGAATTTTTAATTAATCTGTAAACTCAGGAGTTGTACCGAATGATTGGAGAATTGCTAATATAGTTCCTATTTTTAAGAAAGGAAAAAAAAGTGATCCGGGTAACTACAGGCCAGTTAGTTTGACATCTGTAGTATGCAAGGTCCTGGAAAAAATTTTGAAGGAGAAATTAGTTAAGGACATTGAAGTCAATGGTAAATGGGACAAAATACATGGTTTTACAAAAGGTAGATCATGCCAAACCAACTTAATCTCCTTTTTTGAAAAAGTAACAGATTTTTTAGATAAAGGAAATGCAGTGGATCTAATTTACCTAGATTTCAGGAAGGCATTTGATACCGTGCCACATGGGGAATTATTAGTTAAATTGGAGAAGATGGGGATCAATATGAACATCAAAAGGTGGATAAGGAATTGGTTAAAGGGGAGACTGCAATGGGTCCTACTGACAGGCGAACTGTCAGGTTGGAGGGAGGTTACCAGTGGAGTTCCTCAGGGATCGGTTTTGGGACCAATCTTATTTAATCTTTTTATTACTGACCTTGGCACAAAAAGTGGGAGTGTGCTAATAAAGTTTGCAGACAATACAAAGCTGGGAGGTATTGCCAATTCGGAAAAGGATCGGGATATTATACAGGAGGATCTGGATGACCTTGTAAACTGGAGTAATAGTAATAGGATGAAATTTAATAGTGAGAAGTGTAAGGTTATGCATTTAGGGATTAATAACAAGAATTTTAGTTATAAGTTGGGGACGTATCAATTAGAAGTAACGGAAGAGGAGAAGGACCTTGGAGTATTGGTTGATCATAGGATGACTATGAGCTGCCAATGTGATATGGCTGTGAAAAAAGCTAATGCGGTTTTGGGATGCATCAGGAGAGGCATTTCCAGTAGGGATAAGGAGGTTTTAGTACCATTATACAAGGCACTGGTGAGACCTCACCTAGAATACTGTGTGCAGTTCTGGTCTCCCATGTTTAAAAAGGATGAATTCAAACTGGAGCAGGTACAGAGAAGGGCTACTAGGATGATCCGAGGAATGGAAAACTTGTCTTATGAAAGGAGACTTAAGGAGCTTGGCTTGTTTAGCCTAACTAAAAGAAGGTTGAGGGGAGATATGATTGCTCTCTATAAATATATCAGAGGGATTAATACAGGAGAGGGAGAGGAATTATTTCATCTCAGCACCAATGTGGACACAAGAACAAATGGGTATAAACTGGCCACCAGGAAGTTTAGACTTGAAATTAAACAAAGGTTTCTAACTATCAAAGGAGTGAAGTTTTGGAATAGCCTTCCAAGGGAAGCAGTGGGGGCAAAAGATCTATCTGGTTTTAAGATTCTACTCGATAAGTTTATGGAGGACATGGGATCATGGGATTTTGGTAAGTAATTGATCTTTAAATATTCAGGGTAAATAGGACTAATCCCCTGAGATGGGATATTAGATGGATGGGATCTGAGTTACTACAGAAAATTCTTTCCTGGGTATCTGGCTGGTGAATCTTGCCCATATGCTCAGGGTTTAGCTGATCGCCATATTTGGGGTCAGGAAGGAATTTTCCTCCAGGGCAGATTGGAGAGGCCCTGGAGGTTTTTCGCCTTCCTCTGTAGCATGGGGCATGGGTGACTTGAGGGAGGCTTCTCTGCTCCTTGAAGTCTTTAAACCATGATTTAAGGACTTCAATAGCTCAGACATAGGTGAGGTTTTTTGTAGGAGTGGGTGGGTGAGATTCTGTGGCCTGCACTGTGCAGGAGGTCGGACTAGATGATCAGAATGGTCCCTTCTGACCTTAGTATCTATGAATATATGAATCTATAAAGCTGGTCAGGAACAGTCAACATGGATTCAACAAGGCCAAGTCATGCCTGACCAACCTGATTGCCTTCTGTAATGAGACAACTAGCTTTGTGGCTATGAGGAAAGCGATGGTCATGATATACCCTGACTTTAGCAAAGCTTTTGATAGGGTATCCCACAGCATTCTTGCCAGCAAGTTAAAAAAGTATGGATTGGATGAATGGACTATAAGGTGGATAGAAAGCTGGCTAGATTGTTGGGCTCAATGGATAGTGATCAACGGCTCGATGTCTAGTTGGCAGCTGGTACCGAGCAGAGTGCCCCAAGGGTCAGTCCTGGGGCTGGTTCTGTTCAACATCTTCATTAAAGATGAGGTGATGGGATGGATTGAACCGTTAGCAAGTTTGCGGATGACATTAAACTTGGGGGAGAGGTAGATATGCTGGAGGGTAGGAATAGGTTGCAGAGTGACGTGGACACATTGGAGGATTGGGCCCAACAAAATCTGATGAGGTTCATCAAGGACAAGTGCAGAGTCCTGCACTTGGGACAGAAAAATCCCATGCACTGCTACGGGCTGGGGACCAACTCAGCTAAGCAGAAAAGGACCTGGGGATTACAGCAGATGAGAACCTGGATATGAGTCAGTAGTGTGCCCTTGTTGCCAAGAAGGCTAATGGCATATTGGGCTGCATTAGTAGTAGCATTGTCAGCAGATCGAGGGAAGTGATTATTCCCCTCTATTCGGCACTGGTGAGGCCACATCTGGAGTATTGCATCCAGTTTTGGGCCCCCCCACTATAGAAAGGATGTGGACAAATTGGAGAGAATCCAATGGAGTGCAACAAAAGTTATTAGGGGGCTGGGGCACATGACTTATGAGGAGAGGCTGGAGGAACTGCACTTATTCAATCTGCAAAAGAGAAGAGTGAGGGAGGATTTAATAGCAGCCTTCAACTTCCTGAAGGGGATTTCCAAAGAGGATGGAGCTAGGCTGTTCTCAGTGATGGCAGATGACAGAACAAGGAGCAGTGGTCTCAAGTTGCAGTGCGGGAGGTGTAGGTTAGATTAAGGAAAAAGTTGCAGTGCGGGAGGTGTAGGTTGGATGAGGAAAAAAAAACTATTTCAGTAGGAGGGTGATGAAGCACTGCAATGGATTATCTATGGAAGTGGTAGAATCTCCATCCTTAGAGGTTTTTAAGGCATGGCTTGACAAAGCCCTGGCTGGGATGATTTAGTTAGTTTTGGCCCTGTTTTGAGCTGGGGGTTGGACTAGATGACCTCCTGAGGTCTCTTCCAACCCTAGTCTTCTATGATTCTATTATTCTAATGGATGCAGAGAGAGAAAATCCTTCCATTTAAGGGAGAGGGAGGACTGAATTAGAGCATAGACGAATACATGTATTTTAAATAGGTGCATGAGACACTTTACAAAATTTTTAATTGTATAGTGATTTATCTTGAGTATTATGTTTATTAGAAGTCATTTGAAAAGATTCTGAACATTAGTTATGTGTTTGTGAATTTTCTAAAGAAAGAAATTAGGAATGTAATCCTCTTCAATGAAATTACATCATTTTGCAGAAGGAACAGATATCATGTGTTAAGCATATTGTTGTGAGCTATTCTATGCTGTTCCTCTTAACATTCAACTTGACAGAAATGTCAAGAACTGTTTAAGGTCAGGTATTAGGAGGCTATATGAAAACTGTTCATATTGCTGAGGATCCCACATGTGGTTGAACAGATTAATCTTCACATATCGCTACACTGACACCAAGCTTTCTGCCTCGCATCAAGGGAAGCAGTGTTCCAGATCTTTACGGTGCCATCATGGGGCGTGTTTTAAGTTCTATCAGTGTTTCCAACAAAAGGAGAATTGACCATTGAATTATTACTTCAAGGCTTGAGCTAGAATCAGATGTTTTAACCCAAGAGTATGATTTTATCCTGCAGAGATAGGATGTCAAACTCATAGTCTGCTTGATGTATTTATCTAGGTCCTCATGACAGAGAAAGATTCACATTCTGAAGAATCCAAACATTCTTTTTTTCTTTAAAAAGGAACTTTCGCTATTAAGATACTTTTTAAAAAATGTGCCATGTAGAGCTATCTTACCTGAAACAATTGAAGTGGGATGTTGAGTCTGAAGCCTCAAGTCTGAAGTGTTATAGTTCAACTGGGCATTTTTTCCCCAATTATATAGGTATGCAATGGCAGTTTAATTTGAATAGATTCTCTGCAGTAATACTTTCAAACTGGGCAATTGAAGCACAAACAGCCAAACCTATGTCGAAATAATAGTGGTCCTAAAAGTGCCCAGGATTATTTTTTCTCACTGAGAAATTCTGAACTCAACATTGTTCAATAATACCAAGTTTAGTTACAACTAAGGGCAATAATCAGACTATATTTAAATCATTTGTCAGTGGGATATCCACTGTGGATAACATAGTACTGCAGTTTTCCAAGTTCCTTTGTGTTTAAAAGTGGTATTCTAGATCTTAAATTCTGAGAACCCCTGCACCAATGTAAAGGCCTATTAACTTCAAAACATTCTGTGGGGTGTAAGGATCCACCTTCATGAATCAGATTGCAAGATCATATCTATAAATTGTTCATTTTTTGAAGGAAGCCTAAATTCATGGTCACCTGTTTGACAACCATATTTGTCTTAAAAATACACTGTCATTAACATGTGTGATAAAGTCAGGTCGGATGGCTGCAAGCAGGTAGTGGAAAGCAGATATGTTAGCCTTAGAATGTCTATGGACCTATGGGTCTATGGGACTATTTCCCTTTTTTGAATGGGGAAGGAGCACCCTTAGGTGCTGAGCTTACCCTCAGGCCTACCCTGACAACAAAACCAAGGGAGCACAAAAGAGGGAAAGCAAATCCTGCCTGAGTGAGATTGATTACCCCAGGCCCACCATCGCCAGAGGGGAGAAATGCTAAGGCTGATGAGAGAGAATAGGTGCCTTGCCACACATTGTGATATAAATAGAAACATTTATGACTATTTATTCTTAAATAGAATATATATTAATGTTAGCCTACATCTTAGATTTTAGAGTAGTAAACACGATTAAAATCTTAGTTTACTTCATAGGGGGATATGAAAAAAGTTGCTTGGACTTTTGCTGGCAGAAACATGACACAGTTGCAGGCAAAGTAGAAACCCAAGAGTTCCTGCAATCTATTAAAGTTAATAATCCCTATCTAATCAGGCACCTAATCAGAGCTTCAGATGCATGTGTGGGGTCAGGGCAGACGAGGCATTGATGGAAGAAATTCTTGACATCCTTCAGACCCCAGCTGTCAATACTTCTTCCTTTCACCACAGAGTTCCTTTCAAGTCATTTTTGGCCGCTTCTTCCAGCCCACAGAAAGACCAAGGCTTCTAGCATACTTCACCACCATGAAAGAGAAACAGCAAGTGCTGTCAATTTTTTTTAAATGAATGAATACATTTTAGAGATCATGGCTGCTCTATGTTTACAGGCATTAAACTCTTAGTTACAGATGCAGGAGCAAGAAGTTCCCTATGAATTCAAGAGTACAAGGGAAACTTAGAATCTTTACTTACCTTCAAAATTTCTTCATAATATTTCTTTGTCTATTATGATATTGTCCACCTTTCTCCTGAGAGGAGAGAGATTTGGGTCTGAACCTGCCATTATAATTTTCAGTCTAAATAATTTTCATGTTGCCACACCCCTTAATGTGACATATTGGGTGCTTGAGGACCAGGCTTTATAGGATATCTATGATGATAACTCATTATTAGTAAAAAGACCCCAACAACTCCTTTTCTATATATTTATTACTCTTACTGGGATCACTTGAGTGTCCATAGAGCTGCAAAAAAATCACCTTTCAGATCCAGATTCAAATGTACTTATATTGCCAGAGCTTACAGAAAAACCAGAGTTCCTGGAGAACTCAACGCTGGATAAGGAGAAATGTTTATATTAGTACACATCTCTCTGCTCTTCCCTTTGGGGCAGACTTAAAAACTTTCCAGGTCAAAAGGTCTTCTTGACAAACAACTGGTCAGTTATCTCCCCAGAACACTAAACAGAATTCTACTACCTCCCTTCAAGCTACAGATTTATTTCATCCTATCCATGGAACAGAGAGGCAGTGAGACAAAGGCCAGGTCTGCCCTTGAAACTTTTGTTGGTATAGCAATATTGATTAAAGCTGTGATTGTTTTAGGATATTTTTATATTGGCAAAAGCTCTAGTGTAGATGCGGTTATAAAAGGAAAAAAGAGTTCTTGCTGGTATAGTTTATTTAGTTCAGGCAACTGGTGTAAACTGTTCTGGCAAAAGTACTCTTTGGCCATATAAACTACATCTACACTAGGAGGCTTTGCTGGGATAGTTATAAAGACAGAGCATCTCTAGTACAGACTAAGGCTAAATTCACAGACATCAAAGTTGTAGTCCTGGTTCTTGAGCAAGAATATTTATGGATGTGCTTTCTTATACACAGTATCATAAAGGACAGGGGCCTTTTTTCTAAACAGTGATTTGAAGATCCTCAATTCTTTTGCTACTTTTCAACATTTCAAGGTGAAGAAAATCTGATCTATCACAGGGAAGATTGAACTGAGGAGTTCTTGGCTTCCTCAGATTTAAGAAAAACATAATGGGGTATTATGGTTGTTCTACAGAACCTGTTAATCCTACATTTGCTAGTGTGGACAGACAGCTGTGATTCATCATAAACTTGTTTCATTTCAACTCACCTAGGGCAAATTTTTCCCTTCACAACAGCTAGTTTATCTGGAAATCCCATTTGATACCCACAAGTTTCAGTTAAAGTGCACAAGATGGGGATATCTTTCTAGATCAGCTAGCCTCACTCTAAGCCTCCTGAAGTTTTGCACCAGATGTCTTCTCAATTGCCTTTTGGTTTTGGAGAAGGCTGTGATTAAAATACTTCAGTCCCACTAGCCTTTTTTCTAGAGTAAAATACTTCAAGGTGGGGGGCATATTTTTAAGACAGTGTTCTTACAAGAGGGTGAAAGAAGAATAATAAGTGCTCATATTTTTCAAGTATGAGGTAGACAGAAGTTTCCCTCTATTTCTTTCTCACTCTATTTTTGACCCAAAGAAGAATTGTGTGGCACTCTTCATGTGTTGTGGGAATGGAATTTGCAGAGGAGCCTAAGGGAGTTACGCTCCCAAATCAATGGGATTTGAGTGCTTATCTCCCTTACCATCTTTTGAAAATCTGATTCATAGCTCTTTAGTACTTATCTTCATAAATCACTAGAGCTGAGGACATCCACTTGTTTGCCTTGTTTTGTTTCAGTAGCCCAAGAATGCCAGAAAGCATTCACTCTGTTTAAGCTAATTAGATCTCTATGTATTAACAGTTCTGCATTGCTGTGATTCTGCTGGGAGCATGATGGCCTCAAGGTCTGTGATAATATTGTTTTCTCATGAATAAATTCACCTAAAAGATGTCTAGTGATCTGGCCACACCTGTCCCTGACATTACTGGATAAATGAAGATGCATCCAATGACACTGTCCTCAGTCACTACATATATGTAGCATTACGTTAGGATGTATACTGTTTCTTTAAATCATGACAGGGTTGAGCAATCTGAGCAATATTCTGGGAGAAGCTCTATAATGAAGCAGAGAGACAGACAGTAGCTCTCAAGATGATACAGTTGTCCATAGTCAAATAAAGCTTCTTGTGTTCAGTGGTCGAAGAAAACTACTCTGTGGCTCTTCATTATTGCTGCATGACATACCACTCCAGTATTGCCATACACTGGTCACCTCCATGATTATTTTTTTCCCCTTAGAGTTTGGGTTAATTTGGGTTATTACAAGGCACACAGCATATGGTTGCAGATTGGTGCAGTAAAGGAAGATTTGTTCTTTTCCCCCAAAATGTTGATTACTGCTAATTATCTCACTAATCTGAAAGCCCACCCAATTATTTATCTTGTAAATACACTATGGTAGGTTCAAGAGTTTAGATTGAGTTCAGATCTGTCCTGCTACAGTAGTTCTCAACTGGTTAGCAGAAGGTGGTGCTACTTGTGAGGGGATGATTGAAGCTGATTTTATCACAGCCCATGATCCTAGATTGGGTGGAGCCTTTTTGCAGAAATCCAATCTTTGGATAAGAACTCTTTTTTTTTTCTTAAGATTTAATTTAGGTGTTTTATGTATATTGCTGGGAAGGACACACACAATATGGTGTTTAGAATATTGCCAGTGTTTATGTAGGAGTGCACTGAAGAAAAGAGTCACTGTAGCTGTTTATTTCATATTTCCATTGTAATTTAAGAGAAAAGGACGATATCAGATGGAGGTGCTTAGCACAAACTAAACTGGTAGATAAAGTATGATTGATCAGAAACCCAAAGCAAAATAAATGATAGGTTGAAAGACTAGGATACACCTATTTATTTAGAAAATAACATTTAAAGGTAAATACCAGTTTGTAAAGAGGCTACATGCCACATACATCCTTGTCAAAATACTTTTCCAATCCTATATTATACTTATATAAAAAGAAAAATGATTACAGAATCCAGTGGGCCCTTTACAGGTTGCACACAAAATTTATTATAACATTACCTTTTATTCTTGGGTTGCAAGATTTGGGGAATTGTAGTCCATCGAAGTATTAAAGTACAGCTATTTTCTGAGGTGTGTGACTTCGGATTGTACAACTTCCAGGATTTAGCATTTAGATAAAAATATAGCAAACGGGATAGAAGTTTTTATCATCAGATGAATGGAGGTTACACTATACTTCTTAGATGAGGACATTTTCTGTCAGGCTGAGAACCTGCTTTCCTTTTGCCCTGCATTTTTTTTTTACCCAAAAAATTAATTCTGGGCAACAAGCAGAATACCGATGTTTCTTATTACGTGACTTTCACTTAGTAGATTTAAGTACTTAGGTTTCCATCTACAGCTTGAATGCAAGTGCAATAATAAGGCTATCCTTATGAAAATGTACTTATCAAATTCCTGTGTACCACCTAAACAAGTCAATTCAGAATATTTATACCATTCTGGATCTTTCAAAAATCTAGCAGTAGGTTCTAGTGGCTTTTCTAGATGTATGTTGAGCCTGGAGAGGCTTCTGAAGAAGGTGTAAACCTAGGCATTCTTATTTCCAATTAACTTTCTTAGAAATTGTGATTGTTAAAGCGTGGTTTTACTCCTTAAAACTTTGATAATAGTGTTATATCTTTGGAGTAACCCTAAACATGGAGATTTGAATTATTGTTGTTAATGTTTTGGTGTAAGAGCCAACAATGTACTAAGTGCTTTCATCGAGGAGCATACAGTCTAAGGACAGACAAGAAGAGGTCACAGAGGTCAGTGCAGGGGGGAAGGCAAAAAAAGGACTTTCAGTACATTTTTCTATACTTTTAAAAAATAAAAAAAAGATTTGTATGTGCTTATCTAGCTCCCGCTTCCACTTCCTATTTGAAGATAAGAGATGTGCCTCGGGCTTCTGTTCTGATGACAACTACAGTGACCAATGCCTAAGGAGTTGAGAGGCAGCCATATTACAGCATGGTTTTACCGTAGAAGATACTAGTCCTACGGTAGCTGTGGTGCCTGGTTTTGCTGGTGTTGCACAGTACGGCTAATGATTGACTGGTGCTACTTTGGGTTCAGAGGTATACAAGATCTGCAAATATTTTCCACTTTAAACGGAAATTCTTACTGACAGATTCTGATATATTTCCTCACTAGAACTACTTGTGAAGTAAGGTGCTTCACAACCTGAGTGAGTGTACTAGAATTTGGCCTTGAATGTGATAGATTTGAGTACTGAAGTGGGTTAGTGCAACATCTACATATCAAACAGGGGAGTGCAGCATATAATTATCATAATATTTTCTGCTTTTATTAGAGAACCTTTTATCTGAGGATCTCAAATCACGTAAACATTAACTTAAGCCTGCTAAAACACCTATACTATAGGAATGGGATATATATGAATTATTTGTCCAACCGCTGGAATATGCAATTACCTCTGGGCACAGTGCAGTAGATGTTTAACAGTAGAAAGCAGTGGAGCAGTTCAGTGAAGAAAGTGGAGCAAAATACCATAACCTGCTGAAGCTACAGGAGAAATTGTAGGGTGCAAAAATATAATAGATATAGTTGGAATTTAGCCAGTATACCACAGTTAAAAAAGGGAAAAGAAACCCTAATAAACAGGTGTCCTGGAAATGTCTGAATTAGTACTTAATCACTATATTTTATGTCCAGGATATCTTTGCAACTCCTTACTTTTAATTTAGCTTATATGCTTCAAGGAATGCCTTGGAACTGGGACTATTTACTGCCTTTCACAGATGCTGTGTTTCACAATATGTCCTTGTTTTTCTATAGAAAATATGAAGATATTTTATTCTGTGGAGATTACTCTATTGTACTACCTTTCTTTTTTCTGCCACACAGCCCAGCCCCACCCGCAGCTTCTCATTATGTATATATGGCCTCTGAAAGTCAATCACTCAGTCATGTTTGCTGGGAGTGGGAGCATCATCTTAATCACTTCTTCCACAGAAAAAAATTATCTTAAGCAAATGTATCCCCTGTTTTCTACTTTGGGAGGGTAAGGAAACAGATACTGTCTGGGGCATATTTTTGACAGTGGCTGTCTTACATATTGCCTCTGTTCATGGTGCAGTGTGCACCTAAGCTGCCATTCATTTTCTAATATACTAAAACTAAGTTTAAATAAAACATTGATTGTGACACAATGTGACAGAAGCAAAGGAAATCAAAGTTAAGAGGGCCCTGTGCCCTAATTCACTCAGCTGTGCTTAAATACTGCAGATACTGGTTGCAAAAGATCATCCTTTGATTTCACAACTTCCAATTTGCACCATTGGATGAGTCAAAGATGGCATCTTCCCACTCAACCTCATCTTTTTATTTAGTGAGAGGTCACTTTATAATCAACTGTTTAGAGCCACATCCCTTAAAGAATTGTAGCCAGTGCTCCATACAAGCAAGTGAAAAAGACCGTATCCTCCAACTTAAAAAGCAGGGGTATGGCATGATGACATCCCAAAATTTTCAAGCACAGCACAACTGTAACAATGGCTCTGCATAAAAAGGGTTCTGCACATGTTTACTAACATTTTAAAGCAGATGATATAAATGTGCGTTGATCTCACTATGAATGTAAAGAGGCTCATAAATGAGGGTTAAATGAGGTGGCTGCAATTTAATTCATTAACCATTTACTCAATCTGAGGAAAAACTAATCCACCATTACCCAGCAGGGGGTTACAGTGCCAAATTCAAGATCGCTACATTGACCTTAGACGTTACAGAAATCAATAAAACCTCAGTCCCCTTCATCCTTAAACTACTCGCTAATGGACTTGCCTGGATAGCCAGAGTCTCTGTCCCCTTCCTCACTTGAGTTATGTGAGGGAGTCTCAAGCTATGGAAGACACTGAGGCTATACCAAACTGAATCCCAAGACTAAAGAGGGAAGGGCAGAGGCCAAGTGCTCCATGGAGGCAGTGGGGTAGATGCTCCAACACCTGGCTCTGTCAGGAGAGCCTTCTTCCAGCCAGCCCCATTGAATCCTCACCCTGGACAGCAAAGTGAGCATTTGAGGGTGACGGTTTCAGATGTATTTTACTCCATACAAACCAAAATATTAAATGGATTTTAAAGCTTTTCAAAAATTCCAAGTTGATTTTCAGTAGGGACTAGTGTTTATGGGTGGGAGGGAGAGCAACTATCTAACTGTGGCTGATTGTGGAAGATTTATTCTTTGTTATTGTCTCTTCCTTCTCAAAGGGAACGTTATTTCCTGTCCTGAAATTTTGATACAAACCAATGTTAATACTTTCAAATATTGAAGGTGCTGTGGCTTTTCAGTTAGGCATAAAAAATTTTTAAAGGTTTAAACCTCTTGCATGATTGTATGTACACAGACGTTACATTAGAGCTTCAATATCCAGCATAATCAAGTTCCCATATTATGTGAGAGTGGTGCAGCGGCAACAAGAGCAGCCATCCTGTGCATAAAACACAGCCTGTACTGATTAGTACTCTTCTGGGGGAAACATCGCTGTTTGTAATCTGAGTCTTGTACAGCTGAGCCAGATATTCATTTCCCGGCAAGAACATCTTGCTGAACTCTTGCATGTTGTATTGATATTGTATAAAATAGGCTATAGAGAAACTTTATGCATTATTTAAATGTGAGTCTCCAAGAGAAAATGTAACCCAGACTGATGCATTCAAAGGAGAAGAAAATCTATACATGGTAGTAAAGAAACATCTAGTGTAGCCATTTACCTGAGATAGCTTTTCCCAGTGGCCCAATTAACTTTATAGTATCACACTAACACTTATTTTTTCCCCTCAGAACAGAAGTTGATATGTTCAGATTTACACAGTGACCTTGTTTATATCAAACTCCAAAATAAGATTACAATTCTCTGTCCTCCACTTACACTAATCATGTCAAATGAAAAGTCTCTGGCTACAGAATAAGACAGAGGCTTTTACATGATACACATTGTC
This sequence comes from Dermochelys coriacea, assembly GCF_009764565.3. NCBI lineage: Eukaryota > Metazoa > Chordata > Testudines > Dermochelyidae > Dermochelys > Dermochelys coriacea. The sequence continues at coordinate 146,159,523 of NC_050068.2, forward strand.
CCGGAAACAAGGAAAACAAGGAAAGAAAGACAAGATGCAAGGGAAGGTTTAATTAGGCTGCAACTTTATTATTTGTCTGGGTACTAATTGGCAATAACTCAGGATGCACATCATCCTTCCTTCGTAATCATTGCCACCTGGTGGAGGGCTGCCATCACACCCCACCCCCCAGTACCCTCCCCAGCTGGTCCCGGCTTGTTCCTAGAACCTCACTGCCTCCCCTTGAACCGGGGTTAAGGGGCGGGAGCTCCTTACTGTACCAGATGTTAGGAGCCCCAACCCCATTTCCCAGCTTCTTAGGGGACATCTTCCCCCTAAATCCACCTTCAGCTGCACAAAATGGGACCCCCTGTGGAATGAGTACTGGACACCTGGCATCTGCTAAGTTGCAACAACTTTAACCTTACCTCTTGATGTACCCCACCAGGTCCCGGAGGTGAAAAGACCATGACCAAGGGAAACATTCCTTCCCAGCCTTAAATGAGACATCTTGTGAAATGTCCACAGCAGACCAAAACACCCAATCCTGTGTTAATCCGAAGAGTGGGAGGGTTGGAACTGCTGACTGGGGATAAAGGGGGTCATGGTCTGGAGGGGCAGGGTTTATATACTCTCCCCCAGATGTGCAAGGCCAGTGGCTTACCTGAGACCCACATGCCTGCTTACCAACTCAGGTTATGCTTTCTACTCTCTCCAAGTATTAGCTCCTCCCAACTCCCAAGTGGGGAGACCCTTAAAGAAGCTACTACTCTTTTTTCCACCAGCCCTAACAAAAGTCTCCATCTTGAGGTTGCAAGGCTTACACTGTATGCATAGTATGAAAAAGTAAATTAATATATTTTAGTTTCCTTGGACTTGTGTGCTTCCGGAAAATCACACTTTACTAATCAGCCTATAACATATAAATAGGAGATTGATTTGTTGTGCAGATAATTACTTTCTGAAAGCAAAAAAGTCCTATTACTTGAAAAAAATGAAAATTATGCTGCCTCTGTGCAGGGTGATTTCCAGCAGAATCATTTGTTTTAGGCTGAACAAATGCCTGCCTGCCTGCACAGCAAAAAACATAAACAAACAGTTAAGTGCTGAAGAGATGATCTAAACTGAATTCATACTCATTTGTTTTTACCACTTTATTTTCATTTTGTGCAAAGTCAGTGCATTTATTTCAGTTTGGCGGACTGGACAACTCAGATGAAAGGCTTTTTTCTCTAATCAGACTCTGGCTGGCTTACTGTTTAGTAGCTTTTTGGTTATTTCAGTCAATTGTCCAGGATGTTCATATAACATATACCTTGGAGCAAAGGAAGTATCCTATTTGCCCAAGGGAAACAGATATACACTTTGAACAGAATGGGTGACAGAATAGAATAGAAATCTATGATAAATTGCATGGTAGAACAAAAGGGAAGAACTGGATCTCTTGGGAAGAAAAGAACAGATCCTCTCAAGAGGAATTCTGTCTACTTTTTACTTGGAACCAGAGATGAGTCAATACCTCACAGACGACAATGTGGAAGAAGTTGACACATCTACAATCAAAGTAGAACCTGATCTTCATCTAAGCAGGAAGATATAGTCAACCAATATGACAAACCATAGTCTAAGCCCAGGCTTAAAGACTCAATGCTGATGAAGTTGTTCCTGCCACAACCTTCTCAATGATTTTCTCCCAAAGAAGAAGAACTGAGACATTATAAATTGTATGTATTTACTTATTCAAATTATATAATTGTAGATGTCCACCCAGTGCTCCAGATGCCTAGCCCATAAATTAAAAATCACAATATAAACAAATGAAGGATTGGCCTGTAATATTAACCTTCATCCATCCTGTCCTCAGTGGTCTTGACGTTGGGCTTTGCAGCGTGTCTGGGAGGTTAACAAATATGGGGTCTAGCAGATACCATGGGGCAGCAAACTCCAGATAGAGGACTTCTCATTAACAATGCCATGCCAGCAGTTCCATCTCCTTTATACTGAGGGAGCTCCAGTCCAACAGCTCTAAGGCTATAGATTGTGGCATTACATAACAGGGAAAGAGGCCATTTCTCCAGGTCACACACCCTTTAGGGATTTATAGGTTAAAACCAACTAAGTGAAATCAAAGGAACCACAGTTAAACAGTTCCTGTTTTGCCTGACCTCCCCTGTGGAACTTTGGCAGTGTTTGATGACTAGGCGTGTGACATTGCAGAAAGCTGAAACCTAAGCTGAAGTTCTCACTAAATGAGACTCATTCCTCTCTCCCACAGTGGACTTTGAGTGCTGCTGCTCAAATGTTAACCTCATTTTCCACACTTTTCCAAAAGAAACAGTCTTAGCGACGCACAAACGAATGTGATTTTGTATGGCACCCTCTTGTCCTTAGCACAGCTTCAAAAACTGAGGTGAGGCATGGCTGCAATAAAATAGGAAGAATATGGGAAGCATTGGAGTAGCAGGTGCTTGAGGTCAGGGAGGAGTGAGTGATATGATACTGGTGGGGGTAGAAGGACTGAAGGAACTGTGCTTCCCTGTCCCTAGTTAATTGATTCTTGATCCTCTAGCTCAAGGCAAGACTAGCAAGTTGGAATCTCACATTTCTGAAGTAAAAAAATACCCAGGCAGGACAAAACTTTGATTATATGTTAAAAGAGCAATATTAAAGGCAAAGTGTTTGCTTGTTTGCTTGCTTTGGTTTTGTTTTTTGTTTGCTTGATTGATTGCTTTGCTGTTCACACATATGGAATTGTGTAGTGAAAGGAATCTGTTTTTAATCTATGGAAACATTCTTTCTGTTAAACAGAAAGAGGCTGATGTGTAAGCTTGATTATAAATTCATGCTTGCAGCCCAAGGAGAAACTGTATTTTTATGAGGTTTTAGCAAGTAATATATCTGCATGATGGGTTGTTACAAGAAACCAAGCAAATGAAAATGTCAGTTTGCAGAAACTGTCAAACACAGTATCACCTCATTTTGAATGTCTGCGTATTTAACAAACCACTGGTAACCCTACCAGGTAGGATGCTGTCAGTCTAGCAGAAAGAAGCTTATTGAATATGCAGTTAAGATAGTGTTGGCAAACATTCTAGGCCTTGCTAATGGAAAGAAGGCACAAATTAGATTTGGCATGCAAACAATTAGTCCTTTCAAGCATAGATAGAATTCTTGGTACAGAAACACTAAAATCATAGATTAAAGTGTGTTTGACAATAATTTGGTAAAATTAGCAAAGTTTTTATGAAGTGCATTTAGATGGTGGTATGTGTGAATAATTTTTGATTTTTAAATAATTGATTTTTATCAGCTGTTTAAATGACAAAATAAGATATGTGGAAGCTAATCAACAACAATCACCACATCCAGTTCTTCATGTTCCTATTCAAATGCACAACCTTTGCCATTTCTTTCATTTACAAATAATACTTTATAGACTTTACCACTGTGTGAACACACACACAAGCACGCACACAGTTTTTCTTAATCTTGCTGAACTCTGAGTGTAAGGTACCAGATTTACATACTGTGGTTGGTTATAGTTTGGAATTGAGAGTTTGTTGTTTAGCAGAGGGAAGTTTGTGTGCTGAGATGTTTGGTTGGTGTGAGATGTGAGTTGAGGTTGATCTGGATGTTAGATTTTGTTATTACTTTTTAGTATTTATATTATAGTAGTATATTATATTATAGTCAATCAGGATTGGACCACGTTTGTTCTAGGTGCTGTACAAATACATATGTTCTTACCTTGAACCGTTTACAATCCAAGAGGACAAATGCCATATGATGTGTAGGAGCAGAGGGATAGCATAAAATATACCTTTATAATATAACTTTGCTTTTATTATTTTAAATACAAAAAGCTACCAGTTATCTTTCTACCCCTCAATCTAGCCACCATTAATTAGCTGATTTATGTAGGTTTCCTGACATGGTAGTTTTAGAAGCCGTCTGAAGGATAAATGTGGGATTTTCTTGATTTGAAATTATGATGATGGCAGAAAATGCACTTCAACGTTGTTATAGTAGGGAAAGGAATTAAGAACTGAAGTGAGGAACTATGGGGAAGACCAGACAGTAGTGCTACTAAAGGAAGGAAGAAGTTATATAGTATGGAAAGATTTGGTTAGTTCCATCAGGTTGTCTTTATGAAGCTTAACAAATTGACAAGGAGTATTGGTAATAACTCTTCTTGTGGTTGAGTTTAAGATTGAAACGTGTCCTGTGTCTGAGATGATCTGAGATTGTATATATAGGTGTATGAAGTTTGGAATTTGTATTGATGGTTGTTGTTGAGTTACAGTGAGACAAAACAGTCAGGGTCTCAGAAAATATTCAGAAAAGAATCATTTTGAAATAGTCCCTCTACAAATTAGTTAATATTTTAGCAAATAAGTATTATGGAATAAGCAGTTATCTTCTGAATAACTGGATTATTGCATTAAATTTGGAGAGTAATTTCAATCACTGAAGTATGAAATAGAAGAATTTTAATCCTGCTTTAAGTGCAAATCTCAATGCAACCTTAACTATGCGTCTCTACTGATGCCTCCATAATATAACATCTGACAAAAACCATCATTAATGTAATGATGTATTGGATAAATAGAGTATTCAAAATTCAAGAAATTTTAAAATTAAAGGTTTTTTGCCACAATGTTAGCTTTCACCTTTGTGCATACCGTGTGTATTTTAATTACTGTGTAAATTAAATGTCCTTAAAAGTAATACATGGTTTAAATTTAACAGAGGATACAGAGATAGAGAATGGTAAATATGTGCTACTATTATTACTATCTATTTGTATTGAGGTAGTGCAAGGAGCTGCAGTTGTGCAGCAGGACCCCATTGTGATAGGTGTTGTATAAACACAGAACAAAAAGAGAGTCCACTGCCAAAAAAAACTCATTTGGCAGAGTTAGTGCTGGGGTGAAAGCTTTCAGTTTTTGAATCCCAGGACTTATGTGTGCTTAATTTCACAGTCTTAACACCGCTTCCTTCTTTTGGGGTGGGGTGGAGGGAAGGGTTGAGCTAAAATTTGGAAAATCCTATTAACATCTGTATAGTGTACATCCAATTAATCTTTTGAAGCATAAATAGTTACTGCTGGAAACTGTTGTTTATTATGCCATCACGGCTTGGTAATTCTGACCCTGGTAAGAGGTTCTGAAAATGGGACTTTTTAGTAAAAGAGCGGAAGGAGTATTGTTATTTCTTCAATAAACTACAGTATAACATATTTTTTACTCATGAGGCAAGCAAAAGACAAATTAGAGGTACTACAACAATACAGATAGTCTCTGCCCTTAGAACTTAAATGCCAGCTACCATTCATGGAACTGCTGTTGCATTTCAGATGGAGGATGCTGCAACCAGCACATCTCCAAGATGTCCTAGCAATATGTCACTCAAAAAAAATGGAGTGAGAGGGGGAAGTTGAATACAATCTACACTAAATACCAATTCTGCAAATGTGCATGCATATGTTTAACTTTAAGTATGTGAACGGCTCTATCAAGGTTGATTCCCCACTCTGGCACTTTGAGTGCAGAAAGTGGGGGCCCATGAGGATTTTAAAAATTAATACTGGCCACTCCAGGCTTGTATTAAACTCCCAAGGTTATAGTTTCTCTCTGACCTTGGATGGGTAGCACCCAAATGCAAAAAAACCCTTTGAAACCAGGAGGAAACACTTGGGAATTCCTTCCTGTGGGGTACCCTCAAGCCCTTTCACCCTCACTTCAGGGAAGAGCTGAGAAAGAAAAACAAAGGAAATTAGCTGTTGCCACCAGCTAATTTAACAATATATGCACAAACCTCTTGGGACACACAAAATCCAATCCTATTCTTAAAAAAGGTACATATTATTATATATATATATGAAACGTAGGCTTTTGCTAGATTTAAAAAAGTCACTTACAAAATTTAAACATCAAGAATAACCTTCTTGAGGTCCAGTTTAAAGGTTACAAGCAAAACAAAAAGCATTTGGGGTTAGCACAGAGTAGTCCACAAGCCAATAAAAAATAAAAGAAATAACCTAATCACATCATCCTAGACATTCCCTAATTTATTACATTTCTGGGGTTTCAGATAAGCAATCTGTAGGTATGATCTGATGGTTTTTCATACCTGGCTTAAAGCTTCTCACAGCATAACTGCTCCCTGTTCCCATATTTCCCAGAGAACCACAACACACAGACAAAGGGAAGGTTTTTTCCCATTTTAAAAAGTTCTCGCCCTCCCATTGGCTCTTTTGGTCAGGTGCCCATTCCTTTCCTTTTACCTGTGTCTTGTTAACCTTTACAGGTAAGCAAGTAGAGAACAGCTACTAAGAGGAATTTTATAGCTAACTGGCTGGTTGGGTGTCCATAAAAGGGAGCTACCCCGCCCCCCCCCCCTTCATTTATCACAGGCACTGTACAATGCATTGGTACTACTCATGTTTAATGATTTTGGGGATCAAAGCTTTAATGTCTAAGGAAAATGTCCTGACCATGGCTCACTTTGTGGCAAGTAGTGGCAGACAGAATAATTAAGGAATCAAAAGATTGTGGTACCATCTCAGTGATGACTACATCTCTTTTGTGCATCTTCAAACCTGTCCTCCCTTGTCAGGGTACAAAGCCCTTTGGGATGAGGCTAGAGAAGCCCTTAGCCAATGAGAACCAGATCAGATATGTAATAAGATGAGGTGCAAAGTTTTTTAAACAAACTTTGATTCAACTGAGACATTTTTGAGACATATCCGATTTACTGGAAGAGAGGAGGGAGGGAGAAGAAGATAGACAACAGTTGTGGAATTGGACACACCAAGCTAAAAAAATGGGTCTTTAGGAATACCAATTATCAATAACCAATACAATATATTTAAACCGAGTGTGGAATTCTTCCTGTGCTAATCATTCTATAGCAGTCAAAAAATGTGACTTGGAGGAAAAAAATGACTTGAAAAGAGATGCCAAGTGGTAGATGGAAGTAGTTTACATATGTGACTTATTAGACCTTGATTATAAACAAATTTAAAATACTAATTCACCTTTTCCCTATCGATGACCCGTTAATGTGTTCTAAAACATTAGAACTAGAATCTGTAAAAAGTGTATTCTATTAAATTCTGGGGGCGGTGGGGTGGGATATACAAAACTAACTGTTTCATGTCTTATTAGAACTTTGTATGAATGTCACTTATATATATATATTCATGCACATTATACAAATCTCTGGCGTACACCACTTTCTAAAAGAGCACACTAAATATTTTGTTTAGTGACTTTGGATAATATAGTAGGCGAGAAGTAGTGGCTTTAACAAATAAATGGGAGGGAAAGCATTTTTTGACAGCTTGTCTTCTGAAATTTATGAAAATTGAGCTAATCGCTCATGTGAAAATAGGAGGTTTAAACATAGATTAAAGCTTGTTTATCTGCATTGTTAATTAGGAATTTATTTTATTGTTCTTATTTAAAAAATGGCTAAATGTCCCAAATTGCTTTTATGCTGCTTTTGAATAATAAGGTATTGGGGCTGAAGAGTTGCTGAAGTGCTTGTTTTGTGGGGATGAGGTATTTATTCATAGATGGTATAATAAGGTATATGTAATACAATTTTGTTTTTTTTTATTTTATTCTTTATATTAATCCCACCTCGACTGTACCCATCATACTCATCAGTCTCTGTCAGATGAGAGAGCTTTTAAGTCTTGATTTTTCATTCATTCTCGTGCATCATTTGATCTAAGATGTTAATACTGCAGCTGTACATAATGTACATACAGACATATTCTTGTAAAACTGTCAATGACGTAGTTGTCATTTTTCTGGTTAACCAGTGTCTTTAATCGTTGTTGGACTGGAAAACCAGTGACTGCCTAAAAAAAATCTGGAAAATGGGTGCCATGCTAATCAGTGGAAGCTTCGCATTTACACAGATGGATTCTAAGATAACTAATGAACAACTGGCACTGCAGTAACTGTTCAGGGAGATAGGGCAGCATCCATTAGCTACTCAGCACTAATTCACAGATTGCTGGATACAGTTCTTTTGAAGTCAGTGGAAAAATTACCATTGATTTCAATAGTTCGAGATCAGGTCTATGGCCTTTCACACTAAAACTACTTTCATTAGGAAAAAAGATTATTGACTGGAAAAAGGCTCTTTTCCACAGTGGTATATGAGATTTTTAATGGAGCTGGGTGATGTTTTCATTCTAATAGTAAATTTTCCAAAAATGCAGTTTTGGGGTGGCTGTGAAACTATTTGTGAATTTGAGTGGAATTTGGCAAATAGTTTCAGCTACATACAAAAAAAGAGGATTTTTTTTCTGAAATAATTGAAAGGGTTAATTTTTACATTTTCAAAACACACCATCTTGATAGCTTGTTTCAAAATGAAACATAGTTTCGAACTGACATTTCATTTTGAAAATATCTTTTTGAATCAATGTTCAAAATGTTTCATTCAAGCCAAATAATTATTTTTTGGGTGGAGGGTCATTTTGACAAGAAACAAAATCAATTTTGGTTGGAAATAAACCGGGTATTTTGGTTCAGCCACCAAATAGAAAAAAAGATATATTTACTTAGCTCTAGTCGTAACGTCTTCTTTTAAGATCCTGATTGCTTTTTCATTGTTCTTAAGATCCAAGGGTTTGGGTCTGTGTTCACCTATGCAAACTGGTGAGGATTTTTATCAAGCCTTCCCCAAAAAAGGAGGTGTAAGTCTTGGGGGATATTTTAGGGGAAAGACGTCTCCAAGTGGGCTCTTTCCCTGTTCTTTGTTTAACACGCTTGATGATGGTAGCATAGGGTTCAAGGACAAGGCAAAGTTTGTACCTTGAGGAAGTTTTTAACTTAAGCTGGTAAGAATAAGCTTAGGGGGTCTTTCATGCAGGTCCCCACATCTGTACCCTAGAATTCAGAGTGGGGAAGGAACCTTGAAAGTCATATATACAAATGAAAAATGTTGAGGTAAAGATCATTTTTGGAGTAAAAGAAATGAGTGCTGTGATATTCTACTCAATATATTGATATGGGAAAGAAGAAAAGTAAGTGAATGACCCTTCCCACAATAGTTGCTGTAACTTGAAATCAAGATAATTTTTGCAATTCTTTTTTCAAAACAAATGGTAAACCAACCCAGCAATGCAATAATGCACTACTATATTTAATGTGTAGCTCATAAATGTTGACAGCTCTATGCATTAACTTTTTTCTCCCTTTTGGAACAGAATACCAGTTATGCTGCAATTTTCTAATTATTAAGAATTTTATTAAGGAGATGCATATTCAGTTACAGAATAATGAAATCAAAATATTTATTACTTCATAGCAATTATAGGTTGCAGCAGCAAAAAGTTTTAGGGAATGAAGGAGCAGAAAACGATATACATTACTTTTTACTTTGCTACCGTTACTTTTGCTCTGATTGAAGTCAAAAGTTGGAAACCAGTACTACAGATCTGACTCTTTATTATTATTCTTTAGGCTTCTGACCAAATGCCAGTAACTGGTACCTTAATAAGAGAGTGTATTGCCAATATGCTATTAAAAGTTAGCACAAAAGACTGTCAGAATTAATTGTGGAATCCATATTCTCTTTTTCCTCTCTTTATATTGACTTGAACTGATGCTCAACTACCTTGCACTTTGTGTATCTATTACATGAGAGTTGGTTGGGAAATTGGTAGTGAGTGGAATTTATGACACCATTTTCATTGAAATTTCATTTTTGTCATACTTTTTTGATCAGTCCTAAATGACACGCTCAAATTAGTTGTTAAATCATGCCAAATCTTCCATTCATTTTCATAAGTGATATTGTTTTTCACTCACTTTATGGGTGAAAATGACTACTGCAATGCAGTGGAGAAGACCCACTCTAACAGCCCTAGTTTTTGCTCATGAGGAGGACTGGGCAGAATTCCTACTGGAACTCCTAAGTACTATTCCTTAATGAGACTTAGGATAAACATTTTCAAAGCTCCTAAGTGATGTAGGTGCCTAAGTTCCATTTTCAAAAGTCAGTGAGAAGCCTATGTTAAATGCCGTCAAACCTGCATCAATGGGTGCGGGAAATTGAGGTGGGCAGCAGTGAAAGAGGTACTGTCCCAGTGGCAAGGGAGGGAGACATTTGAGAAGGGACAATAAGTAGCTCCATCCCCTGTGACTCTCTGGCACCCACTGGCCACCTGGGGGAGAGGGGGCCAGCATTCCCTAGCTCTCAGGATTTAGCCTAGTACAGGGGCCATGGGGAGTCTCTGTCGACTCTGTTCCAGCAGCCCACCTGAACTATTGGGAACCCAACATGACAGATGCTGTGGGCTATCACCTGTTTAGGGAGTTGGGAAGGAATTTTTTCTGCCCTGGGCAACATGGCTTAACAGTGGGTTAAGTAGGAATGTGCTTAGTATCTCACTGAGGTACTGGGCTGGTGATGTTTATTCACAGAAAGACCTGGGATTTTGGTGATGAGCCTTGAGGTCAAATGATAGGTTGAGATCTTCTGGCCCTCACAGTCCAGTGTCACCACCTAGCTGCACCCTCTGTCCTCCTTGTGGGGAGGAGGGCGCTAGGAATCAGAGAGAGCTGTGTTATGGATTATATGATAAAGAGCCTTGTAACCTTGGCACCAGTTAATGGGTTATATGGGAAGGAGCACTGTAACCACTGCACTGGAACCAATTAAATGCCGGGTATAGGGGAGTATGGATGATGGGTAGGTAGTGCCCCTCCGTTGTGCTAAAAGTTTAATGAAACTTGCAGCCAGCCACTAAATTCCATACATGTCTATCCTCATTTTGCTGCTGTGTCCACCTCAGTGGGATTTAGGCTGTTAAATGCCTAAGTCATTTTGTCATTTTAAAATTTGTTACCCTTAGTGCCTTCTGTTGAACAACACAAGACACTTCTCTTAGGGTATGAGAAACTGATTCTCTAACACCCCTACTCCATCATTAATGGCAAGTTCCAGAAATTGAATCTATCCAGGACCCCAGTTGGCAGCACAAATAATTGTTACTAGACACTAAAGTAGCCTGGAAGCCTGACTTCATAAATTCAACCTTTGTTCAAAATATCCACAGTTATAATAGTTAATAACAAAGAGTATTGAAAGGGAGAACTGTTATGTCTCAGGATTAAAAACAGTCTCTGACTATTAAGGGTATGGATAAAACCTTCACAGGGATGCAGATTACAGCAAATCTGTTTTCTGTGAGATTTCTTTTGTTTTTTTATTATTTTTATTTCTCTGAAGCTGGACTCTGTCAGAGACTGGATACTGGGCTAGGTGGATCATGGATCTCATCTAGTACAGCAATGCTTATGTACCAAAATATCACAAGGAAGATAAATGTTATTTTCAATTTTAAAATGCTTTCAAGATGTTGATAGTTTTCCAAACAGTATTTTGGTAACTCTCACGCATTTTGATCCAATTGGAATATTTCAGGCATTTTGTGCTGAGATATCATGAAGGGAAATGTTACCAGATGTTACTATAATGGCAACCTGAGAAAAAGCTTGTGAAACTTCAGTGAAATAGGGGGAATCTCCATTGCAATTAAATGAAAGATTTGTAGTTTCATCAACTCTTCCTGGGATTCATTATCCTGTATTCATTTGGTTGATTCCTTGAGGGCTCTCTATACTCTTGTGTACGGTTCTCTCATGATAACATCATCATTAATATGTAGGGATAACACTTACATGGTAGACCAAAAAAAGAAAGGATCAAAAATTAAGGCAATTACTAAGATTGAAATGGTTTGATGTAGCATATTTTATTTCTAAGTTTAGTAACTATTATCTGTCCATTAACAGCATTTGCATTGGTGACTGGCAGCTTAAGTCATTGTGGACAATACAGGTCATGTGGCAATCACTTGTGCAATAAAAGGCAGAGATTTTACTTCTGTTAGCTAAAAAACTAGACAGCATGCAGTTCTTTACTAATCAAAATATGAATTATAAAATGTAATATTTGTCTGTATAACTAAATTCAGAAAACTGATGACATTTGGTCAAAGTATCACTTTTAGAAAGAGTTAAAGAATAAATAATATTGTGATATTCTGGATAGTTTAAAGCCTCTGCTGCTAGTTTTGACTTGATATGAGCATGATCTTGGTCTGTATCAGTGCTTTGGTACCTGTTAGAAGGTCAAAGGAGAAATCAAAGGCAACTGAAGAATGTATTTTTTCTAGTAAACAAGACAAAATTGTCCAAGGAGAAAAGAAATGTTTAAACTCTGTCTAAAGAATAATCCATTGTTTAATAAATTGGAGTACTGTGGTACTGCTTCAAGACTATCATCTTTGGTATCAACAGTTTAGCTATATTGAGTCAGTATACCTGTCCATATGAATCACTTTGTTGATGATCAAATCCTGGATCTGTACACCCAGCTTTTCAGAGAATGTTTTAGGTTTTGCATGAATGAACTGTAATGGTTCTGATTTTTCCCCCTCTTGTTCTCTTCCTACCTCTGTGCTTTCTTTAATTATTGGTGTATGTTGTCTGAATATCCCATTGTTTGCAGAGTGAAGTGCATGGATGAATACTACTGGTGTGGAATTTACTTGAAGTTATTCATTTTAAACAAGTTACATACACAGATAATTTCATGTACTATGTGTGGGTGAAGTGGCAGTTTTGGATGAATTTTCCAATAAGAGAAATGCAAATATTTCTCACTGTATTTCTTCACCTGTTGCATGGGCTGATAAAGTATCCAGATCAGTGGGCCTAAAGAGACCATAGCTCCTTGGAACAAAAAGGATTACTTGGAACAAAAGTTTTAGAATCAATCCCTGACTGGATATTCAGAACAATAAGCTATTTACTATACCACTGTATTCAGAGATAGCACTCTTTATACCACAGAACTCATCCAATCACCGAATTATAACCTCTCCAGGCAGGTAGATAGAATGTGGGTAGCGAAACTCATATGTCAAAGATCTTGCAGAGATGTAGCCATTTTCTAATGAATATATGCATGTGATGCATTTTCACTAACCGATTAACTATATCGTCTCTATCCTCATTTATTATAGTCTACTTCATTTACTTTTAACCATGATTTATAGGATGCTTACTACTATGGGTAGCAGGTGTCACTCAAAGCAGAACTTCTCAGTAGCTAATTTCATTACATTGATCAGTAGCAAAGGGTACACATAAATATCCTTTTCTGGCAGTTTACCTCTAAAGGGTAATGTAATGGCATCACTGAGGTCCCTTAGCTATTTCTAGAAATTACTACACAATAAGGAGGCAATTTATATTCTAACCTGAGCAGTACTACTAAACTAAATTCTAATTCTTCATAAACAATCTCCAAACACAATCATTTTCCTGCCATTGTGATGGCCTCCGGCACTAGGCCACCTTGGTCCCTCTTTTCTCTGCCAGTGGCACATAATAGTTTTATCTACTGTGGGCTGTAATACTTTGTTCTAATTTTGGTTATTGGGTTTAGTGTGCATGTCCTGGCTGGTATTGGTAGCCTGTGATATATAAGTGGTCAGACTAGATGGTCTGGTGGTCCTTTTTGGCCTTAAATTCCATGACTTCTCATTAAGTATCAGTGTGTTTTTAAAGTCTTTTATCATGTCACTAAAACCTAAAAGGTCTGGCAAAGTAAAAAAAGAAGCAATATATATTTAAATGGAATATATTTAAAATCATACCATTGCTTTTTATTATACCTGTGTATTTAAACTCTTGTTTGTTTCAGCAATGATAGCTTGGCTGTTGTCCAGAAGCTTAATTAGCACTTGTTTGCCTGATCTCCTATAATAGATATTATTACTGTTTTAAGGGACTCTGAAATCCCATACCCGACGAAGCAGGCTTAATAATGAGAATCACTTAGTTTTATGTTGTATTTGTCTTGGCTAGAACACCACCCTGAAAATATATATTTCTTCCACTATCTAGAAAACATACAGGTCAGAGTTGCATTCCCTGAGTGGTTCACTATTCAGAAAAATACAATTGAGTAGAAATTTAAAATGGAATGAAATTGGAGTGGGAGTTACAGAGAAGGACAAAGAGCGCAGTACAGCATTGGTTTCTGTACTGATGTTAATTTATTTCTAAGTGCATAAAATGGATCTATGTGTCTTTTTCATCTGAATTTTGAGCTGTTTTAGACAAACTGAAAAATAAACTGAACTGCCACATACATAGTCCTTAGTTTGGTTGTCTGTATTCTGATTTCTTCTAAATCATACTCCTTTTTGAGATTTCTCTGTTGATGCATCCAAGGATTTATTAGTCCTTTTGGCCACAGCATCGCTCTGGAGCTCATGGTCAACTGATTTTCTACAACAACCCTCTTTTTTTTTCATAGTCACTGCTTCCCAGTGATAGTGTCTCCAATCCTGTAAGTATGACATATGGAGCTTAGCGTTGGAGACTGAAACCCATAGTCAAAATTCACAACATTCTTCTCTTTTGGGAGGAGGGGAACTCATGACCAAGTAGCGTCAGGGAGGAATAGTGCTGCCTCGGTTACGAGTGACACAACTTGCCCTTGTTCATTAGGAGAACTGACCCTTAAAAACAGTTTGAAATGTTAGCAGTTATGCAAGGTCTGCAGCACAAGAGTTGGAGAAGGTCATCTTCTTCCTCCTCTGGAGACTGATTGTGTCACCAAGATCCTCCTTCCCCTTTTACCATGAAATGTGTCAAACTTATTGAAATTCTGTTATGAAGGAGATATTAATGGACAGTCATTGGGGTATTGAAAGCACAGGCAATTACAGACCGTGTTAAAGAAAATAGGTACATTAAAGCACCCAAGTGAAACTGGTTTGTGTAGCAAAAAACAGATGCAGACAAAGTGGAGGGGTGGATATCTGGAGCAAGCTAGTAAGATCATCATGAGCCCAGGGCCTAATGGGGATTTCAATCTCAGGGGCTGAGACCTGGGACAAAACTGTTGAGTGGGAATCTGCAGGAGAGTCTTTGTTTTGCTAAAAGAAAAGGAGTACTTGTGGCACCTTAGAGACTAACAAATTTGTTTTGCTGTGAGTCTGTGTGCATCCTTAGAAAGAAACAGAGGCAGGAGATCTGTTTTCTGGGATAGAGTAAGTGTGCCTGGCCTGAGGCTTCTGCAAAAAGAGTTGCCAGTGTGCAGTTTTGTTACTGTTATTTAGTGAAATCCAGGAGATGTGAATATTGTCTGGCTATACCGAAAGAAGGACTGGAGACATTTGACATGGGTTTAATTAGGCTGAAATTTTATTATTAGATGTCTGGGACTACCAGCAAATACAAGTGTACAGTGCAGGTAACCTCATGTTTAGTCTATAATTACCTGGGGGGGCTTTTACCAACTCCCCCTCTTTTTCCATCTAAGTCCCTCCAGCAAATCCATTGCCGGTACCTTACCATCCATTTCCCCCTCCCCACCCCCACCAGCCATTAGCTTGGCTGCTTCCTCTCCAAACCAAGTTGGGTTCCCAGACATCTCCTCATGCCCTCTTTAATATCGGTTAAAACATGACAGCACCTAAGTCTGACAAGTGAACCCCATCCTCCTGAAACAACTCTGGCTCCCCATATACTATGCCAATATGTGAAATTATTGCCCTTCCTAGGGTCCCAAGGAATTTGGCCACAACCCTGTTCACATACCTCTTTGCCTTGTCCACCCTGGGGGGGTTCATGATTCTCAGCCAGACCCTGTGCTGAAGCATGTCCAATCATACAATGTTAACTCCTGGAAAAATTTCAAGGATCAGCTTCAAGTCCCTCTTTACTCTGAGCATTAGTTCCCTGCCTTTAAGCATTCCCAAATCATTTTCCCCAAGGTGTACCACAATTATATCCGATGGCCGCTGACTGGCCTGCATAACGGTATCAGTTGATCCCATAACATGCCCCTCTTTGCATGCCAACTGAGTACTGCTTCACCACCGAAGCCCAGCTGCAAATCCTCAGGCAACTTGGATGTGTGCCTATGTGCCCAGAAGACACCACCTCGATCTCTGCAGATCCACACCACTGTCTGCATTGCTAGTCATCCAACATCTGTAATGAGATTACAACAAATTAATGCTGACTTACTACCCGAGGTCTTACATACATTCGGTACACATCTGAATGCCAACGCCCGATTGCCTGAATAGCCTCTGCTCTCATACCTAGCTGTGCTGTTGCCATTGCTGCCCCAATTCTGAATAAGTGGGAACCAAATTCATAGGCTGGCAGCCCCAAACTCATCAGCCCCTATCAACATGGTAACAAATTGATATGCTGTGAGGAGACTCCCATCACCATGCATAAAAAGGGAGCCTTCCCCCTTTTGCTGTATCACCATGTAGGCCTTCAAAGCCTGGACAAGGCAGATGACAGGCTCACCACCCACCTGGAGGATAACAAATTCTCCCCTGGCTGACTTGATCCACCTTTGATTTTCACAAGTGTAATATCCCTGAATGCACATGACATTGTATATCATGCAGTTCCAAAGCCGTTCCTGTACAGTCCCTAACGGATTCAGGTACTAACTTGCTGATCCTGAAAATACCAAAAAATGCTATCAGGAATGTTGCCTTGAACAAGGCTGCCTCCCATCCACACTGACATATGGTGCCAAGGATCTGTACGAGATCCCTAAGCATTAAAACTGTGATGGGAAGACAGGAATCCTCCCTGGAGCCATCGCTACATGACCACCCTGCCAAAAACTTTCAAACTAAAAAACTACTGAAAGGATCAGGATAACCATTTAGCCTATTGATGAATGTAATGGCAGAAAGGTGATTTGAGACTGTGGAGGACAGCAGTTGATGGATTGCCAATGACAGCATGTACCACAGCACCTATTCCTCTGTTATGGGCCATATCGCTGACAGGCCTTCCTGATCCTGAAATTGTATGAAATCATTAAAACTTCTCACAGCCCTGCCATGTGCACAGAGCAACTGATCTCCGCATCACACTGACAATCATTCAATGCCACAATTCAATAGCGCTGGTGGCATCTGCCTGGGTTCCTGGCTGGCTTCTGCTGCCAGCTCCCAGGAGTGTGTGGATCTGAAAATAAGATAAGGTGTCTGCTATGCCATTATCAACCAGAGAGAGGTTATAAAGTAATGTATATTCCCTGGAGTCCTCTCGGGGTCCAAGCCTCAGAGAAAAACCTCCAAGTTCTCCTTGGGCAATTGGTTGAATGGCCCTGCTACACTACCTGCCCAATTCATTCCTGTGGAATTATTGTCTTAAAAAGCATAGCCAAACCCCACCCCTGACTTTAATCATCATTTATTTTATATAAAAGGGCTAAGAACCCCCATTAAACCCAGACACCAAATTTGACCCATCTGCTTTGATGGGGTAGTCCCACAGGAGGCCCTTGCCTATTCCACTGCTTTAAGCTGGCCCCTTGCACCAGCATGCATTCTTTCTCTCACCCATGCCCCATTTCTGCAAGCCCTGACCTGCTGGTGGCATTTGTTCTACAAAACGTTTTTCAAGCATGCCTGAACGTACAGATGCTGAAAAAAACAACAACAAAAAAACAAGTGCTTTGGTTAAATCCATGCTCATGAATGTATGGAATGGATGCCCAGTTATACTCATACATTTAACATGGCTAACCTTCTTTCTGGGTAAGCTTCAGTTGTAACATAAGTATAGCCAATGAAGGCAGTCTTAGCAAGACACCTCTCCCATGTATGTCTCCAGCCACTGGAACAACTTTAAGTTAGCCTGTAGTAGCCATGCAATACCATGAACCTGCTAATCGGGGTGTGCTCCCCTTGCCCCCCTGATGAGCCGATACAGTTTATAAAACTGCCAATCCTTGCACCCCACCCTTTTTTTTGTGTAAAGTCTCAGAGGAACCAATTTTGCCTGGACTCCATGCCTCACTGAGACCCTTGAAATCCCCACCTGTTTCCACTCTATTTGGTATGGGCCCCTGAACCATCTCCTGTAGCCTGCACTCAATGCACATCCAAACACCCCTGCAATCAGGAACCTTTATCCATTGTTGATTTAATTCACCCCAGCCCTCAGCATCTCCCTCCTCTCTTGCAATCCCCTGACTGGAATGTCCTGGATCTGGGCAACCCGTTACAGTTTGTATGGCCTGTAATGCTGCAGAAACAACTTCAGATGCAATAACTCTGATTACTTGTATCAAATCCCTGCTGATTGTCCCACCATCAAATGCAGCCGGCTCACTTGCCTGGGTGAGTGCTGCACCTGGAGTGTCCCCTTCTCCAAGCTTGATAGGCTGCCTTTGATAATCAAACACACTACTCCAGGCTCCCCCAGCTTCTCATCCTTGTAAGTATCCTGCCCTTGGCTCACCCAGGGCCAAAGAACAGCCCTTCATCTACTTGTGCAAGACTTGATTGCTCCCCATCTCCCTGTCCCAGAGAGACTAACCTGGGGGTGGGGGGAGGTGAAGCAAAATCCCCCCTCCCCATGCTGTCTCCTGCCCATAGCAGGAAAAACCTGAAACCCAATTCCCTAAACCTTCTATGCACAGCTGCTGCGAGAGGGGGCAGACATACCAGAACCTAGGGTAAATAACCTTCAAGGCTGTCTACATGCCCAATAGTTTCTCCCTCAACTACAGTACTGTTTTTAGTAGTGTAATAGTTTGCTGCCTCCCCTTTGTCAGAGCCTTTCACCTCTGTGTGTAGCGGCATACCACAGGATGGATGCCGCCTGACTTTCACTGCAGCATGTAGGTTCATGTGTAATGCCTGTACCCTACGTGCTGCCGCCAGCATAGACAAGTCTTAAAAAAATACTCTGACTTGGTCAGTAGTTTCTCATTGAAACAAAAGCACCCTTCAAAGCCTGTATTTGAGCTATCACTCAGCTAAATGGGCAACAATATTAAGGCTAGATGCATGTTCATTTTCTGTGCTTTCTACAGAGAACTGGGTATACCAATTATATCACTCTCACAGTTACATCTGAGTCATCCGACTTTCCCATGTACCAGATTAAAAAATCATTGCCCACAATATTTTGCTTGCCTCGTTTCTGTAAGTGTCTCTCTTGATTATTCCAAATTGTTATTTTGGGATCCACTGTTGCACACTGTCTGGGCTCTCTACTTTTCCAATTGCTACAAAATTTTAATATATCATAATGACCTAATTGGAACATACTCTTCTATATAGAGTATAATCAATTTGACACTCTTTGAGTGGTCTCAAGTTCTTTCAAATAGCAGCCATAGTTGCCAGTTCTGAATTGTAAGTAGGAGTAATGGAAGGAAATTAAGTAAAGGAAAATGCCCTATTTTGAGAAATGGTGAAATAGTTTCCCAAAGGCGGTGGTGAAAGCTCCATCACTTCAGTCATTTATAATTAGATTGGACAAAGCACTGAAGAATATGCTATAATGATCCTGCTTTGTCATGTGGTGACTGAAAATACTTTTTCATTAAATGTTATAATTTTAATAAATTTGATGAAGGCTGTTTTCCATAAAGATGCAATGCCCTTCTGTAAGGATCCAATGGCAGGATTGGCCTATAATTATTTTTAAAGTTGATGTTTTCTATTTCCTTTTTGAAAAGTTACAATATTCAGTATACAATAAAGTATACAATATTTGAAAAGTTTCAGAAATTATATTCAAAGGATAAAATACTAGGTTTCATTAATAAAAGATCTGTATGCTACAAATGTGCTTATGACTAGGTGTATTAGTATTAGTTATTTTATAGCTGGGAACCTGATCCGTGGAAGGAAATCATTAATCTGATCATTGGGTAATTCCTATTTTATTGTAATCATCAGGATATGTCCATTTTTCCTGCAACAACAGTTTACATGCTCTTTCTCCCCTGTGTCTGAGATAAATTTAACAGATCCAGAAAGGAGGTAAAACAGCCTTTCCAACCTGCTAGACACAGGTCTGAGGAAACAGATGGTGCTGCACAATAATTGGCTGTGTTATATTGGGTACAATGAAAGAGGCTGTACCTAAGGGAAATCTGTCATAATATGCTTTGCTTCCTAGCTTAAATGAATGCTTTTTATATTTTAGTTGTGGAACCTTCATTTTCATTGTTGCACTCATGTACACAGTGTGAATTTTTGTTTAAGGTAATTCTGCTTCATGTAGTGGTTTAAATTGTGTTTGTTCTCTCCCTTCTTGACCCCTTATTATGTCTGGCTCATTGATTTAGATGAAAGAACATTATAAACATCATGAATTATGAGTAATAGAAAAATTGCATTTTTTTCATAATTTAAGTTTAAAATTAAACTGCTATTGACAATTCATGGAAAACTTTGAAAAAGATTATTCTGTGAAATGTTGATCTTATCCCATTTAATTTTTTGTCAATTGTTTATTTCTATAGATATTTAGTATCTTTAATTTTGACACTGTTCATTCTTTTTTCTCTCCATCAGATATAATCCTCTGTTTGTGATATGAGAATTAGGTAATCTGGATTGAAATAACCATATCACCACATTTTTACAATGTGGTCTAAATTTACCAAAGGGACTAGTGATTCTGGGTGTTTCAGTATCCATGTGCCAAACTTGAGACACAAACTTGAGCCTAACTTTTCAGAAAGTACAGAGCAGCCACCCTCTGATTATTTCATGCGAGTATAAGGATCTCAAGTTGGGCACTCAAAATCACTAGTCACTTCTGAAAACTTGATTCCATTTCTTTATCAATATAATGTGTGGTAGGTGAGAATGAGTGGGACCCTTTAACTGAGTGTAGAACATACCACATAGTATGTGTATCTCAGGTTGTAGCAGATTATATAACTTTATACTATACTACTTCAAAAGTAAAGTGTGATCATAGAATTAAAAGCTTTCAGAATTCCAGGACATTAAAAGGCAAAGAGTTAAGGTTGCATTTGCAACTTTAACACTGGCATTTCATGAGTTTTGAGTGGAAGTGGTTGAATACTGTAAAACATACATTTAATTCTGAACAGCATCTTGATTCAACTGTGTTCGTGCAAGTTTTGGGTTTTTTTTTCCTCCCCTCAGAAGTGCTGACAACCTGCAACTCCCTTTGAAGTCAAATGAAGATTTGGGTGCTCAACCTCTCCGAAAAGGCAAATGATTTTTTTGTATGAAACATCCCAGGCTTTTCATTTGTAATAGAACAACATAGGATAGGGAGGAACAAAGAGAAGTTTCACTGTTCATTCCTTAGATGAGTTGCAACAAATTGAAAATAGTGCATTTTAATTCTCTCACCTGGGACTCTGACTGAAGGACATCAAAATGCCTTGTCCCTTAAGAGTTCTGCATTGCAAGAAAAGCTTATGATCTGCACAGCTGCTGAAGTGTATCAGAGTGGGGAATTTATCAGATTGCAAATCTTGCAAAGAGGCTTCCCTAACATTTTTCACCTTACAAGCTTAGAGCTCTTGTCCCAGGCACTTCAGAAAGGAAGACAAGACGCCAGAATATGATATAATTAGGCTGCAACTTCATTATGTAACACATCTGGGGAACTATCTGGCAATAACTTGTATAGAGCAGGTCATCCTTTCTATTATAGACCATTCCACTTGGTGGAGGGCTGCTGCCAGCCTCCGACCACTACCATCCCCATTAACCTGGTCCTAGCACCATTGTTGAAACCTCCACATCCCTCCCCTCTCTGAGGGTTAAGGGGGTGGGGAGAGTCCACTGTTTCCTTATTGTAGTACAAATTTGGAGCTCCTACCCCATTACCCAGCTTCTTGATGGGATGTCTTCTAATCTAGTTCCAATTCTGATCCATCAAGGAAACCAACTCACTATTGAATAAGCACCTGCATTGGGCACCTTCCTACAGCTGGTACCAGCAGTTTACATGTCTTCCTCCTCCTCTTGCCAGAATTCACATGCAATCTGTACTATATAACTAGGTTAGCCACACACACATGCAGCCTTCTGATCTGCAAACTTCATAAGGTTAGTGAGAAAATCCATGCAGAAGGTACTCTGCAGCCACAGTATGCAACTTCAGCTAAATTAAGATGTATTTGCTGCAGACATGCAGTGATATAATGTGCTATGTTTTATCAGTTTATCTAGTGTTAAAAGTATTGAGTTGGATATGAGGTTGTATGTATAAGGTTGTTATTTTGTTTTGAACTTTTCTTCCACAATTTTGTTCTAAAATGAAATTCTGGCCAAATCAACATAGTTTTGCAAAGGGCTTTGATTTTTTTGGAACTGAATATTCCAATGGAATATGGTTTCATCAAAATTTCTCTGACTAGCTCTAGTTAGGAGTGATGAGGGTGTTTGTCAGACATAGCGGGTAGGAGCAATAGGAGAACAAGGAAAGCAGCTGTTGGGTCTGGGTTTTCCTTTGTGGAGCTAAATTATGGTATAGTTAATCAGTGGAATAATGGAACATTTTGATAAGTGGCCTATATGAGGTGGGACTGGGCATGTATGTGTGAAGTTTGAAGTTTGGGTCATTGTCAGTCTATGGGTATAAAGAACCCATAACTCACTTCGGGAAAATAAGGGGGAAATCATAAAGAGATTTTTAAAAATCACACTTTCCTCTGTTTAGAAAAAAAGTAAACATTGTATACAAATAGAATAGAAAATTCAGCTCTGCTCTGAAAGGTGGTTGTATTAAATCTAGAAACTAAATTCAATCAATGAAGAGTGAAAGAGGGGGAAGTCTTAATCCTGCTTTAAGTGTGAATCTCAATTCAAACTTAACTATGGAGTTGCTAACAATACCTCCATATATAAAGTATGTTGTCTAGAGAACATATATAATCATGCAGGTTTTGTTATTACATTTTGAATTTTCAATCCCTGCAATTAAAAAAATAGCCCCTCTTTTCTCCACTGTCATTAACAAAATGAATTCTGAGAAATGTGAAAACAAGAAAACTCCTGGGTTTGGTGGAAGAGGGGGAAGGGGATTATGAAAATCATGAGATGAATACTTCTGTGCCTCATCCAATATATTTGCTCTGTTATATGTCTAAAATAATATGCCAAATGCCATACAGTGAGCTTTCACGCATACAACATACATACAGGGAATACTTTTTTCCCCACTGCCTAGTCTTCATGGTTAGTGCAATATTAAAGTACTGATTTACAAAAGCTGTCTCATGCTCTATTTTCATTATTCTAAAATGCTACTTGTACCATTGGACAGGCTGCTGAGAGTTTTTATAAACAAAATTAATCCTTTAGTGAAGCTTTTCCAACATTACTCTTAAAAGGTAAGCAGAGAGGAATGGAACCTCTAACGAATGCTTAATTTAAGCATCAGATCAATCTGCTCTTTAATAGAATCCTTTTGATGTTTGTGGAAGACATGATTTGCTATGGTTAAGTGACCAAAAATGGGTTTATTCGGCATTTATTCCCATAAAAGACTGAGCCTTCTGAAGGAAAGGGTGATAATACTGCCAGTAACCCTTATAGGAGCTGAGTTTATATACAGATTGCAGAACAACAGTGTACAAAATGGTACTCAGGAAAAAAAAGAAAAGGAGTACTTGTGGCACCTTAGAGACTAACAAATTTATTAGAGCATAAGCTTTCGTGAGCTACAGCTCACTCACGAAAGCTTATGCTCTAATAAATTTGTTAGTCTCTAAGGTGCCACAAGTACTCCTTTTCTTTTTGCGAATACAGACTAACACGGCTGCTACTCTGAAATCAGGAAAAAAAGTCACAGAAGTTTCCATGAACATTAAGAATACTGCAATAAACTAGGAGAGTTTAGTAAATAATATTATTCCACCTGTTTGCAGACCAGCTTAAAAGCCTAAAGATGTTAAATGGGAAACAGATCTCTTTTCTACCCTGATAGTGCTTATACTAGGTGCAAAAAGAACACACCAGAGGAATAGCCATTCTTTGCTCTTGTAGTGGTACTAATTTATTATTACAAGCATGGATAAGGATTGGCCTTCAGCGTAAAATACTAAGAAAAAACAGTATCGAAGGGGAAAAAGTCTCTGGTCAATATCATGAAGGGGGTGTGAGATACAGAGGGAGGACACAAATATCCATACATGGCTAAAAGAGATTTTTGGGGGAGAAGATTACAAAGCTTTTCCCTCTACCTCAGTGGCTCTCAACAGTGGTCCACTGCTTGTTCAGAGAAAGCCCCTGGCGGGCCGGGCCGGTTTGTTTACTTGCCGCATCCGCAGGTTCGGTCGATCACGGCTCCCACTGGCCATGGTTCACCGCTCCAGGCCAATGGGGGCTGCGGGGGCTGTGTGTCACCACATCTCTGTGGTGTTACAATAAATACCAGAATTTTCTTTACCTCTGTGGATTTGAGGTATTATAAAAGCTGCATAGAGATCAAATAGAGTGAAGCATCACTCAATAAAACTGTCATAAGTAAACATAGAATATAAGGTTGTTCTACCACCAGCTCTAGCTTCATTGACACCCTTTATAGAAATGTCCATTCGCTGGATAACTGGAAGAGTTTTACTGGGAGACTGCAGGACTCTTTCTTTAGAAGTGCAATTATTAGTGTCTGACTTTTGTCATTGTGGACCACAGTTGAGAACCACTGCTCTGCCTCCTTTCTTGATCACAACATTTCCATCCTGCCCAACACTCAGACCCATAAACTGGGGCATCATATTTGACTTGGATCTCATTCTAGCTTCTTATATCCAGGCTATATTTAAAACTTGCCAATTCTTTCTTCATAAGATCTCTAAATACAGCCTTCCCTGTACAGCTACACAGGTAAAACTCACGTTCAGGTTCTCATCATCTCACATCTTGATTACTACAACCTCCTTTTCTCTGGCCTTGAACAAAAACAATCTTGCCCTTCTTATATATACGGTGATGCAAAAGTCATTTTCCTAGCCCCAGGTCCTTCATGGCCTATCCCCATCCCAGATATCAATGATTCAGTATTGTGATGTCGACTCCTGACTTTGGCCCATGATGCCAGCCTCCATTGCCCATGTTATCCTTTTGAATGAACACCTTCACACTTTCTCCCATGCTGCCCTCACACTTTGGAGGAGCTCCCTATAATCATCCACAAAGACACCTCATTATCCTCCTGCAAAACCCTCCTTACACTTCTAGTTTTCTACAAAAAACATCAGTTAGGCTGCTGGTGAGATGAGACCACTGTCTATCATTCTGACCAAAATTTTCATTGTTTTCTTGTACTCCCCCACCTATCTGTACCTAGCTGTGGTCTTTTGTCTTATACCTAGAGTGTAGGCTGTGAGGGACAGGAATCTTCTTTTTCTTCTGTATTTGTGCAGAGCCTAGCACAATGTGTATGTGTATGAGTAGAGTTCCTAAGCCCTACAATAATACAAATTATAACAATAACAGTGCACTCAGAAATTCTCATTTAAAAACTCAAGCATGAATAGAGCACATAATCAGCATTTCTAGGTCATCCGCTTTTAATAGCCACACAGCAATATGAAAAAAAAATAATCAAATGAAAACAAATCTGGGGTGGCATTCAATTTCTTCCCTGCTGGTCACATAAATAGACTGTAAATGCCTCAGGCCGGGGATCATTGTCTCCATGTGTATTTGTACAGCTCATAGCACAGTTAGGCCCTGATCCCATGAGGGCCTTTGGGCATTACTGTAATATAAATACTTAGCAATGAAAATTCTTTTTGACTTATAGAAGCCAACAGGGGAAAATAAAGGAGTGTTTTAAAAACCATTTATTTTTCTGCTTAACGCAACCCTGTACTCCGTACATTATAAATGTTGTCATTTATGTGCCTCTCTGAAGACTAATGGAAGCTGGGGTGCAAAACAAAGATTTGCTTGACAGTGGAACCACAGGCACCATGCTGACACCGAATGTCATACTATTTTTCCCATAGGCACGAGCACACACTTGAGATCCAAGCTTCCATCTGTAAATTCCAAATTAGATTTCCTGTGTTGTTAGCATCAGACTCTGACTCCAGTGACCCTTGAGCTGGGAGGCGTCCAGTTTACAATATGAGACTTCAGAGTCTCATCAGCTCTTTACCCAAAACTGCAGCAACATCCACCTTTAATAAATAAACAATGTGGTGGGGAGGGAAAGAAGCTGGATAGAAGGGGGATTACACATTGAATTGAGCAACCTCTAAGGAAATTTTAAATAATCACAGATCAAAAACTGTTTCATCTCTGTGGTGTTACAATAAATATCAGAATTTTCTTTACCTCTGTGGATTTGAGGTATTATAAAAGCTGCATAGAGATCAAATAGAGTGAAGCATCACTCAATAAAACTGTCATAAGGAAACATAGAATATAAGGTTGTTCTACCACCAGCTCTAGCTTCATTGACACCCTTTATAGAAATGTCCATTCCTTGGATAACTGGAAGAGCTTTACTGGGAGACTGCAGGACTCTTTCTTTAGAAGGGCAGTCATTATTAGTGTCTGATTTTTGTCATTGTTACTGCAACGTTGATGTGGTGTTGGAAGATGTGATATTTCTCAACAAATGACAATTTGTTCTAAAATTAATGGCAAAGAATCACACTTCAATATAAAACTAAATAAAAATTCAGCCCCATTTTATAATATAATCAAATATACAGACACAATTGCTTTTGGTATCACCTAGGTGTATGCAGTGATTTAAAATTGATGCTGAGTGTCAAAATATGATACACACCATAATGCTGGACACTTCTATTGCCTCATTTCCCAATAATGGATATTGTTACACATTCAGTGCATTACTGACTGATGAAGTAGTGTGGTTCACACAAAATTGAATAGTATCACAGTGCTGTACAGTAAAACAAACAGCAGGAGTGTGAGATATTCCTCATGATATAGCAACCCCCAGTGCTGATATGCATCCAATTTGCAGTCCAGCAATATCTTCATCTCCAAACTGGGAGTGAATCTTTTTGGTTTGTTGAACTGACCCAAAACTGCATTTCCTTATTGTGGTAAGGAATTTACATTAATGTTTTTTGATTTGTTTTTAGGGTAAGCTAATTGCATTGATTTGTCAATCAGCAGAAGACTGGAGTTATGATTTTCAAAGTTATGAACCTAACTCCCTCTGAATTTCAATGTGATTTGGGCACCTAATTCACATATCCTAGTCTAGATTTCAATATACTCCACTTTAACATTAGTATGCCTGTTAAACTTAAAAGTAAGCTTTGGTTAAAAAAAAAGCCTTTCTTCTCATATATTTCCACTAAAGTAACAGTAAAAAAAAAACGAGGAGTACTTGTGGCACCTTAGAGACTAACACATTTATTTGGGCATAAGCTTTCATGGGCTAAAACCCACTTCATCAGATGCATGCAGTGGAAAATACAGTAGGAAGATATATATGCACAATGTGACAAAGTTCCGAGCCTGTAATTGTGGGTCCCGTGCTTCCTGATGGATCCAGGGGCCTCAGAAACTCATTAAGGCCCCAATGTAACCTTCCTTTCACTGTGTAGTGGCCAGAGTCACAGTCTATTGAGTTACTTTCATCACAGGCCAGTATGGAAGATGGAAAGGGAAAAAACCCCCAGTGTCTTTGTTGCTCCATAGAACTCAGTAGGCACAGTTCGCCCTCCTGAATGGACCAAGTCTTGCTTCCTCTCTCAAGGGGATCTCTGTAGAGTATGGGGCGGGGGGTGATAGGGAACCCAGGCCCACCCTCTACTCCAGTTTCCAGCCCAAGGACCTTAAGGATAAAAGCTGTTGGTGGCTTTCCCTCCACCGCTAAATGCTGCTTTGATTCTCTGGTCCACTTTCCCCATGGTCCCCTCTTCCTAGCTTCATCCTTACCTCAGGATACGGATACGGATACGGATACGGATACGGATACGGATACGGATACGGATACGGATACGGATACGGATACGGCGCCAGCTCTTTTCTCCTGGGCCCCTCCAGCTGGAACTGGAAAGGAGCACTTTTAAGCAGTCTGAGTGAGACCTTGATTGGTTCCACCTGTCTCTATTAGCCTAATGATCTTAATTAGTTAATTGGCATCAGGTGTCTTGATTAGCCTGGAGTAGCCTTTGTTTGGCTATTCAGGAAACAGGGATCTGTTCATCCTGAGGCTGATATACCTGCCTTTGACTCTTTTGAGGTCATCCTGCTGGCTGGTTGCCCCCCCTTCCCCCGGCTGCTGTGGAGAGGACTCTGCTGGTGTGAGTTCTCAGAGGGTAGTGCGAGGTCCCACTTGTTCTATCTCTTTTGGGGCCTCCCCTGGCTGGGTTGCTGCTGCCCTTGCTGCTACCGCTACAGAGCTTGTCGTTGCTGCTGCTGGAGCTGAGGAGGGAGTGGAGGAGGCCTTGTAACATCTTTGCTTCTGTGGTGGTAGGTGCCTTTGCTGTGGGGAGAGGCATGGAGCCCTCCTCTGGTCTGGTCACTCCCCTATTGCCGCCACCACTGCCACCTCCACCTTTCCACCTACCTTCTGGCTCTATTCTCCATTCCCCAGCCCAGCAGTTTGCTCTCCCTTTCTATCCATCCTGAGACAGTAGTGGCAACAAGCGGGCACTTGTTTTTTGGGTGCCCGTGGGTGCACCTTTCCTTTCCACTCCCTTGGCTTTATCCTCCCTCCCTTGCTGCATTTGGCAGGTGGGCCCCCTTCCCCTCTGCCTCGCCCACTGTCCTGGTTTTTCAGCTGTTTGTCCCCTTTCCTTTTGCTGCCTGCCCTGCCCGCCCCCCTTCTAGCCACCCTGTTTGCTCTGTTTTGCCCTGTTCTGTTTTTTGGTCCTTGGTTAGTTTGTTTGCCCCGTCCTTGTCCCGTGGTGCAAGCATGGTTGCCAGCCCCATTCTCCTCCCCTTCCATTTGTTGTTTTTGAACCTACCCTGTTTTTTGCTCCACACCTGTGGCATATTTGTTCTAACACCCCTCGCTTCATTCCAATCCCTTGGTGTTTGCTCCCCTTCCCGGTCTGCCCTCATTGCCTGTGTGCCCTCATTCCGCTGTTGTCACTTGAGATTCCCGCCCCTTTTTTTCGTTAGTCCCTTCACTGATGCACACTCCCCCATGATGTTTTAGTTTTCCCCTCCTTTCCTCAGTGCAGCAGGGGGAGCCGGTTTTTCTCATCTTGTGCTGGGAGTTGTGTTCCTCGTTTTCCTCTGTCTCCTTCTGTTGATGCCCTTCCATCCTGCTTTCAGCCTAGTGGGTGGGGTGTAGTAGCCGTTCCTCCTCCTCTCCTTTCCCTTCCTCTTCTCCTCCCTCTTGCCCTTTCCTTCCCTTCGTTCCCTTCTTCCTGCCCTAGTGGCTGTCCCTATCACCCCTTTGCCATACCAACTGTAATGAAACCAATCAATTAAGGTGTAACAGTGTTTCTCCTTTCCTTTGCGTAATGAGATTGCAGTATCAATCCACTATATTATCCCGGTGGCCTCTATCTCTTTGTAGGTTACCTGAGAGAGCTTATCAAACATAAAGAATGTAGAATCAGAAGGAATGCCAAGTGGCATGTGAATTGATACTGGGAGCAAAGCTTCACAGATTTAGTATGTCTTTCATAAGCTTTGCTTTCCAGACTTAATATGGTTATTAGGGCAAAAAAAGGAAGGGAATACTAGATGTTATGGGAAGATGAATTCTTCTTAAATCAAGAAATGTACAAAGAGAAGTACAATGACTTGTCATAATACTTACCTTACATGGTTGTTCATATATTTTTCACTTCAAATTTCAGGTGTGTATTATTATTCCTTGCTAGAGTTTTTAAGAAGTTTCTGTTGGAATTAAATAGCCTTGTTTTCTGGCTGGTGACATCTGCAAGAAGGGAACATATATTAATAAACAATTACAGCATAATACCTCTTTAATTAGAAATGAATTGCTGTTTGATTAGTGCACAAACAAGTCTGATCTGTCTTAAAAGTTTGTTAAGAAACACTCAATTATCCCTGCACACCATACACAGAAAAGCCTTTTTTGTAAACATAGTCAGTCTGTGGTTTTATAACTGTTGGCACTAAAACATAGTTTAAATAGTTTATTTTTCTTTTCTGTTTTTCTTACATTACGCATTCAGCATTCATTAAATTAACAGTCATTGCACATAACAGGAGATCCACTCAATATGATAAATTTTGGATTGGCAATGGCTTGTTCTTTTATTTTGACATTTGTACATATCCTCTAATTGCTGCAGTAATGTTTCTGGATTGATGTCTGTGGGTAAGCATATCACAAATACCATTAATTGCTTTTGCTGCTGACAGATTCACACTGAAACTTTTACATTCTGATAGATATCACCATATCAAATGAAAAATATGCCCCCCATTGTGTGAGTTTGACATTACTATTAGTGTTGTTTTTAATACACACTTTAAGCACCAGAATAGTTAACCCTTAATAATAGAAGTATTGTGTTGGTGTCCTGGCAACTGTCAGGCAGCAAGGCTGAGACTGAAAGTAGCCATATTAGTGTTAGGTGAGAGGAAATCACAACCCTATAGTGTCAGCCAGTCATCTCTATGTAAATGTTGGGGAGAAATTCTGGCCTCATGGAAGTCAATGGCAAAACTCTGTTTGATGTCAATGGGGCCAGGATTTCCCTGCAAGTTCTTATGCAGTATTATGTAGTCGATGCTGATGAAATAGCTCTCAAAGTGCAGCATCTCCAGAGATAGGTGTTTTTGCTCTTTTTGGCTAGTGCAGCTCATCACAAGGTATTTGCTATATTTTTTCCAGGTAAAGAAAATTGCGCATTTCTCATGTTGAAGAGATGGCTAGTTTATTCTAAATGTCACCTACCCCCATCAACGGGTGAGGTAACTTGAGGGGCTAGTGGTGAAAGGAGGACAGTTCCATTAGCAAGGGCGGGAGACACTTGCCATAAGGACAATAGGTAGCTCCTCCCACTAGTCTTTGGGATCCTTTGGATAGCTGGCAGAGAGGGGTGCTCATCAGCCACTGTTTCCCATTCCTAGGATTTAGCCCAGTGCAAGGGCCATGTGGTGCCTCTGCAGGATCTTTTCCATCAGCCCACCTGAACTAGGAATGGGAACCTGACCAGACAGATGCTGCAGGTCTAGCCTATCACCAGTTTAAAGGATTAAGAAGGAAACTTTTCTTCCAGTGGCTAATTGGTGGAGGACTGGAGATGTTTTTTTTTTGCCTTCCTCACAACACCTTCAAGCTACAGTGGGTTAAGTAGGAATGTGCTTAGTACTGAACTGAAGTACTGGGATGGTGGTGTTCATTCACAGCCGCTTGCAGCCAGATTCCAGTGTGATTATGAGAATGAAATGAACAGTTCCCAGAGGTAAAAGATCTGGGATTTTGGTGATGTGCCGTGGGATCATGTGATAGGGTGAAACCTTGTGGCCTTTGTGAGAAAAGTCAGAATTTGAGGCCCTCATGGGCCGAGGTCCCCACCTTGCTGCACCCTCTGTCCACCCTGCAGGAGAGAGGGTGCTGGGACTCAGAGAAAGCTGATTCTTGGGAGGGTAGGCTGAGGAGAGCCACTCGAATAATGGATTACCAAGTCTCTAACCTGGTGCCAGTTAACAGATTATATGTTAGGGAGCCCTATAAAACCCACACTGGAACCAACTAAATGTCTGGTATAAGAGAGAAAGAGTGATGGGAAGGTCATTCCACTCCCCTCTGTTAAAGTTTAATAAAAGTTGCAGCCTGCCACTTCATTCCATTCAAGTGTCTGTCCTCATTTGGCTGCTGTGTCCTCATCAATCTTTAATTGCTTGCTCCAGATTTATGCTGGTGAAACTGAGATCCTAGTCTGACCCTCTGTGTCTGGGCAGATCAGAAGTAGGGGAAACACTCTCCCACTCCAGCTTCACTCATTTGCTAGACAGAGCAATAGTAGCCATGACGTTAATGACTCACCACCAGGCTAAATGTGGTAGCTATGAAATCACTGGGATATCCTAGCACTTGAGCACTACTTGCTACCGAACTGTAGCTGCCTAGCTACCATTCTCAGCCTTAAGAAGTGCTTCTGCCCTTGCAGCTTACTCTAGCATAGCTGTAATAGGAACTGAAGTGGGTTCTTGTCTCAAGTATTACTTTTCAGATGTTTGTAGAGAGCATAAAATAACACTAATAATTACCTCAAATCCTTTCAAAACTAATTTATAACAACATTGTAAATCTCACATTAATATGTTGATGCAAATATTGACATCATATTTCTATCCATGAAAACTTTAATTACTTTCTAGGCCCCAATGTGTACAAACACACACACAGTTAATCAAATAATGTAGAGACATGCACTCATTTCACAGTTACCACCTAAGATCATTTGAATAGTCGCTCTGGCAAAATCGCATAAGACTTTGTCCCATGAGATACATATGTTTTCATTACCTTTTTCAGTATGTATCACAATAGCATTTGTCTATGTTATGAAATATGACAATGTTTAGAGACTCTATAGTTACAGGTATACCAATAGTTATAGTTGTGGATTGAGTTGCCTGCCTCATACATATCATGATTTCAAAAAAATATTTATTTAGAGTACAGCAGGGCTCACTGTGAAATATAACACAGAGACCAATCTTATTATCCATAATTAGATGAGCCCAGTTAAGTCAAAGGGAGTTTTGTGTAATTAATGCAAGTTTAATGAGATCTTACAAATAGTACCACTGAAGTTACGATTGACACTTTAATAAAAATAATATTTTCACAAATTTACCAAGTAGCGATATCATTCACACAGTAACAGTGGAAAGAAATATGAAATACAAATGTGTATTTAATACAATGTTGTATGTTACTATAGACAATCACTCTGAATGTCTATATACATATTACTGACATTATTGAACAGCTTTTGAACTACCAAGTTTTTGCACTTTGACTTTATTAGCTGAATAAACATCATCCTCTACCACAAATGTATTTCATATCAGCTGTAATTCTATGGCTTAAATCTCTCTGACTCATTTGTTTGAAGTAATTGAAGTGATCTATCTGGAGGATCCATCTCCCAGGCGTGTTGAGCACAGCTTTTATGTTAACTCTCCAGAAGGGCAGGTGAAATGTTTTTTCATCTATCTCCCCACACCCGCCCCTCCCCACCAAAACAAACTCATTTACCCCACTATGTAAATAGTCATGTTTAGTATTGTTGTGGGTGGCACAGTAAGATGAGGTATAGGAGCAGTCCCATAAATAATTGATTAATTTGATGTGGACATGGAAACATTTTTACCCATAACCCATCGCAGTGTTAAATGTGGAAACCTAGTGACTTAACTAACACAGCACAGGGGAGTCAGTGTCAAAACTGGGATTAAAATATAGTGGTCCCTAAGTCTCAGGCCCACACTTGTTCCTCTCCAACAGGCTGTTTCTCATATCTCTGATGTGTCTTCCCACATGCACGCTGGCTGCTCAGTGGAGCTGCTTGTTTGGCCATAGGCAACTTTCTGGGAAGGAGTTTGTGATGAGGCTAACACCATCAGTGGCAGCGCTGCGTGGCTAAGGGAGAATGTGCATGTATGCATGCACATACGTAGGTGTGTGAGTGTGTGTGTGCGCGTGCATGCCTGTAGAAAGCCGAGATTAGCTTTCACATTTTTAGACCTTCAAAACCAGGACTGGGGTTCATGGGGATCAAAGGCTTGCCCTGCTGTTGTGCCATACAAAAATAGCACAGCCATTCTCAGCTCCAACTACTCCTTGCCTTTTGTGGTAATTATTGAGGCTGTTCCTCATTCTTGTATTTAACATGTAGGAGGAGATTTACAAAGGCCTAAAGGGCAATTCAGTGCTGAACTGCCATTGAAATTTGATGGGATGGGCACCTTAGAGCCTATTTGTGTTTTTGAATATCTCCCTCATAAATTACATTGGACTGCAGCAGACTCTGAGAACTGAGGAATACAATTACAGCTGTGGGAAATGGTTGTAATCTGCTATACAAAAGATACACATGTATGCTTATCTTTGAGAACTTGTGGAGGAAGGGAGAGATCCCAGCAGCCTAGGAAAGGGCAAATATAGCTCTTATCTATAAAAAAGGAGAATAAGGACAACTCGGGGAACTATAGACCAGTCAGTTTAACTTTGCTACCTGGAAAGATAATGGAACAAGTAATCAAACAATCAATTTGTAGGCACCTAGAAGAAAATGAGGTTATACATGGATTTCTCAATAACAAATCATGTTAAACCAATACCTAATGTACCTCTTTGACATCCTTGTGAATAAGGGAAAAGCAGTATATGTGATATATCTTGATTTTATTAAGGCTTTTAATGTTGTCTTAAATGATCTTCTCATAAACAAATTAGAGAAATATAGTCTAGGTGAACATCTTTATAAAGTGGGTGCTCATCTAGTTGGAAAAGCATACTCAGAATAATTACCAGTGGTTCACAATCAAGCTGGAAGGGCATATAGATCAAGGTCCTGAAGGGATCTCTACTGAGTCCAGTTCTATTCAATATCTTCATAAATGATTTAGATAATGTAATACAGATTACCCTTGTAAAGTTTGTGCACAATACTAGGATAGGAGGGATTGCAAGCACTTTGGAGGACAGGATTAGAATTCAAAATGGTTTTGACAAACTGGGGAAATGATCTGAAATAAGATGAAATTCAATAAGGATAAATGCAAAGTATCACAATTAGGAAGGAAAAATCAATTGCACAAATACAAAATGAGAAAGCACTGTCTAGGAAGGAATACTGCAGAAAAGGGCTTGAGAATTATAATGAATCACAACTAAAGTTGAGTCAACAATGCAATACTGCTGCAAAAAAAGTTCACATCATGTTGGGATGTGTCAGATATTTTAGGACATTGTAAGCAAAATGCAAAAAGTATTTCTTCCACCCTATTCAGCACTGATAAGGCCTCAACTGGAACACTAGGTCCAGTTCTGGGCACCATTCTTTGGGAAAGATGTGGAGAAAGTCCAGAGCAGAGCAACAAAAATGATAAAAGGTCTAGGAAACATGACCTACAAGGAAAGATTGAAAAAAATGGGTTTTTTTTAGTCTGGAGAAGAGAAGACTGAGAGGTGGACATGATAACAGTCTTCTTGTACATAAAAGAGAAATGTGATAAATTGTTCTCCTTAACCACCGAGGACAGGACAAGAAGTAATGGCCTTAAATTACAGCAAGGGAGAATTAGATTAGACATTAGGAAAAAAAACCTAACTGTAAAAGTAGTTAAGCACTAAAACAAATTATCTAGGGAAGTTGTAGAATCTCTGTCGCTGGAGGTTTTAAGTAAGAGCCAGGGATGATCTAGCTAATATTTTGGCCTACCTCCATGCAGGGGCCTGGGCTAGATGACCTATATGATTCTACATTTCTGTGATTCCATTGACTCTCTTCCTTAGAGAAGTCCCCTCCAAAAACTGAGCTGATCCAACCTTGCTTAGTTTATAGGAACTAGCAGAGTTGCTGTCCATGGTTTTACAGCATGCTTGTAGGTTAATGATTTTCTTGTAGTCATTTGAAACCCCAGGGAGGTCACAACCAGCAGCACAAATCAAACCCTAGTGTTTTATATAACAATGTAGAGCACTAGCTCTAAGCAAGACACTTAAGAGAATCATAGATTTTTAAAGCCAGAGCTTGTGTGACCTCCTGTACAATACAGAGCATAGAATTTTATCCAGTTACCCCCACCCACCCACCCCCACTCTTTAAAATAGATAGACAAGAATCAGCAAGTCTAGATCCCTAGTCACTCTCCAGTGGGCATGGATTTAAATTCCTAGTGAGATCCAAACGTCAGATTTTGAAGTAAAAAAAGCTCTGAAACTGTTGGTTTTTGTTTAAGTACCAGTGATAGGATACCAAATACAGACAGTCCCTGACCTGAAGACATACAATTCCAACAAGAACGACACACGCAACCACACAAAGTAGGAGGCCAGTGGACATAATGACAAGGACATTCTTTCCTTAAAATATATTAATATTGACTCTATACTTCTGAGCATCACAGTGAATCTTATGGAAGGATTTCAAAGAAGAGACACTTTTGACCTGTGGCACAGAGTAGGGTGGGAGTTCGGCTACAGAGAAAGATATGAACCTGTTTGAGGGGAGAAGTGTATTCAGACCTTATGCACTCTAGCATGCTGCCGTTTTCCCTCTGATGACTGATATAGCTTTCATAACTTATCTAGTTTGTTCTACCGTGAGCTTTCCGATTTTATAAATCATGATAGAAGTGATGGATTACTTGTTAAGGAGGGTTATTGTTTCAGAGGTGTGATCTTGAGCAGGGCTTCTCCAGGGTGAAAAACCCAAATTCTGCAGTGAGTAGAGCATATATTATAAACATGTTAGGCATACAGGTCTTTTCACCTCTCTCCTGTTTTACAGTAGAATGATTTGAATCAATCAACTATCCACACATGTGATCATTCTACTCCCTCACTTGGGAGTCAAGGTAAATAATGAATGAAGCATTTTAAATTAACTGTTTGCAAACACTCAAAACTTCCATTCATAACTAGGTTTATTTCTTCACCTGTCTTTCCCCTACATATAGCAAATGCACTCATTAGTCCTCTTAAAGGGCCAAATCTAATGTTTTAAACACTCAACTGACTGAAAAACAGGGAAGTGTGTGGGAAAATGTAACTGAAGCATTCCTTAACAAACAGAAATATCTAAAATAATTTTACGTACCTCTCTTAAAAATATAAACACCACACACTTTTGGAATGAAACCAAAGCATGAGAAATTTCAACCCAAAATGTAATTGTTGAGATAGAAGCAAAATGAAAATAGGAGCTTGGAATGAAAGTGCTTTCTCAACCTTAACTGTAGCCTACTAATGTGCAAAGCTATGATAACAATGTTAATCTAAACGGAAATAAATCATATATAAAATGTACTTGACTGTCATTTTAAATTATTAGCATCAATGATACATCACTCTTTTCATGTTTCTAATTTCATATTGAAACTTTTAAAAAAACCAATAAAGTATGACAACCCAATGATCTATTTAAAAAAAATATAGCTTGATCTTATTCCTTTCTCATTCTCAACCTATCAATGTGCGTAACATTTTTAGCCCTATTTTCCTGCATTTGGGGAGGAGATTAGTATTGTTACCATCAATTAGAATGATACCATAAGAAAAAATAGCACAATCCAGAATTTGTAATACAATCAGAACATAGACACTAGATGAAGTGGATGGATGGCTGATCGGTTCAAGCATTGAGCACACTGTGTTCAAGCACTATTCTTTTGAGAGCATT
This sequence comes from Dermochelys coriacea, assembly GCF_009764565.3. Classification (NCBI taxonomy): domain Eukaryota; kingdom Metazoa; phylum Chordata; order Testudines; family Dermochelyidae; genus Dermochelys; species Dermochelys coriacea. The sequence continues at coordinate 146,196,669 of NC_050068.2, forward strand.
TCCTCCACCTTCCTTTTTTAATGTTTGTTTTTTTTCTAATTGAAATAACTAAAGGAAACAACTTGAAAAAGGTACAAGAGATGCCTCAGGATGTGCTGCTAGTTTTACCTTTCCAAAATTGGCTGTGTGATAACAATGCTGATTAGAAAATGTGCTTTAAACGTGAAAGGGTTCCAACATGAATTTCTAAAAGTTTATGGATTTCATGTTAAATAATCTCAATGTGTTTAAAAAAAAATCTGGGGGGGGAATCTTTTTTTAATGCATATCTTTTAAAAAAAATGCTGATGCTGTTTTAGGAAGTGTGGGTTATTACTAGAACCTTTCTCTTTGAAAGTGTGGTTTTCACATAATGGCATACATAAATTGGTAGTATATAACAGGAATTTAGATTTCTGAAATCATACTGGAAATGCTGGCACCCCTATTACCTCACAAGAACCAGAAATTAAACTGAGGTTTTGTTGCTATGTCAGGTTGTGTCAATGGACCCACAAGTCAGTAGCTCAATTTTCTACTTCTCTGCATCAAATATTCCCTTGAAAATCATGCATACAATCCTGAGAAATGGCAGGGAGGATGCTCTTAGAAGTGTTAAATATTTGGTTCACTAGGTCCTATCAGTAGGTAGGGGCCTGCAGGGAGTTTGTTTATCCACCAGAACGATCTCATTATAAGGACAGTGATGTAGTGTGTGGTTTACTTCATACTCTGAAGCCATTCGAGGAAATAACTGAGTGAATGGTCCCTGTATTGTGCTATTATGAGTAGCAATAACTGGCTCATATTAAAATGGAGATCAGGGAGTACAGCCACTCAGTTGAATGCAGCTCTGAAATTTCAAGGCTGTTGAATTATTCAAGTATTTTTCAATTTATAAAATAAATATGTGATTGCTTGATGGAGTGATAATAGAAATATAGACAGAGAAAAGCTCAAGCTTGAGAAAATTCTCAGTACATATTTATTTGTCATAATTGTTTTCTGCCAGCATGAATGTATGTATTGATTGTGTGATGCTGTGATCAATGTTGTCATATACAAAGAAGGATAACATGGATCTGATTTTACAAAGTGTACTGAAAGATAAAGAAGAGAAAAGCATACGATCACAGCAGAAGTGGGGCAAAATTGAGAGCGTATCTCAGTGGCACAAATAGCATTCTGTATGCTGCATTATTCTTCTGAGTAGTGTCTTTGGAGGGGATTCAGCAAAGCATGTAAGCACCTGTTTAACTTTAAGCATCTGCTTTAGTCCATCCCTATTTAGGAAGGCACTTAAGTGTGTGCTTAAGTAAGTCTCAGTGAAGTTATTAACTATGGGATATTTTTTCAAACAGAAATGTCAATTGGGTGCTAACTCCCACTGAATATTTCAATGGGAATTAGGCACGTAATTGATACTTGTGCCTTTGAAAATACTTTTGATAATTGTATAATTGATAATTTTGAAAGTACATCCCTATGTGCAGCAGTTATTTGTGCATCAGGGCATTAGTTCCCATGGATTTCAGTGAGAGTGTTCTTCAAGTAAGGCATCACCTAGGGTTTCCAACCCTCCACGATTGGCCTGCAGTCGCCAGGAACTAAATATCATCTTTAATTAAAGATTATGTCATGTGCTGAAATCTCCAGGAATACATCCAACCAAAATTGGCAACTCTATGTCACCTCATGTGAATTGTATAGAGGAATCTGAACCTTATATACCTAGAATTATTTTACTTTAACTAAATATATACAAACACTCAGTGGAGAGGAAAAACTTTTTTTTTAGTTAGCCAGATTTTCTAATCTGTTCAAATGCCTCCAGCTGTTCTTAGTCATGGTAAATGTACTTCATCATCAGATCTTTCCTGCTGTGCATTTTAGCAAGTCACCTTTTTAAGTATCTGTTAGGTATATTTGTCTATTTCTCTGTGCATATTTCTTTATCTATTGTATTACCCTATCAATATGATATCTCAAATACAGATAATTGATTGTCTGCTAAAATATCACTAACAGTAAAAGAAAAATCCCTAATGGAATAACAGAGAGACAATTCCATCTTGGCATGAGTGCTTTAAACCTTCTGTCAAAAACCTATTTTCACCTTCTCATGGATCCAGACGTATTGGCATTGCACTTGAGCAGACTGGGGTATTCCACATCTTATGGTTAACATATTTATAGTCCCTCCCAGCTGAAATGAGCTTAATGCAGCTACAACTGACTTGAATAGAAGTGTTGGTAGAGTTAAACTTGTGTAAAATTGGTGTAAAAAAGAACAAAATCAGAACAGCTCCTCCCACCCCACACACACACATTAGAAGCACATACGAAAAAGGGACAAATATATTTCCTTCAGCCTAGTGTTGACTGTGATTCTACAGCTCTGTACCTTAATGCATTATCAGTAACCAACTGAATTTTACAACTGGGTGAATTCTGATTCCATTATGCATATTTTCCTGGGTAGTTAATGTGTTTGAGAAATTATTTACTTATAGTCTAAATCTATTAAAACCAAACATCTTTTTGATATGAACTTTTGATAGGAAAAATGTGGAGTGCATGAGGGGACATGATGATATTAGTGGGGGTTCTCTTACTACTTTTACCTGTATTGAGAATAATAGTGGCTATATTTAAATGTATCCAAGTGTGTGTGTGCTTTGTTAATTTTTTGTCTCTGAACTGGCTTGTAGTTTTCTCAGGGATTATATTCTGATAATAAACATTTGACAACTTTAGGAGTTACCACGCAGGTAATCAGTCTATGTCTATGTATTACAAGTACATAAATTCAGAAGCTACACTTTGACATGATGCATTAATATGTGTCTATGTGTGGATAGAAATATACACAACATTTTTGGAAACCTAAGGGCTTGTCTGTTCTTCACAGTTATTTTGGATTAAGGTATGGTATGAATTCAAAGTGTGATAGCTATGCTGGAATAGTTTGTGAGTGGACATTCTTATTTCAGAATAAAAGTGTCCATATGGGGAACTATTCCAGTTGCTTTTCCAATAAGACAAGCCCTAAAATTGTCTTATGTTCTTCAGCTGTCCAGTGACAAGGCAGAGCATTTTTCAATAGAGGAAGATAAAATATAAATAATCCATTGATCTCAGAAAGGATCAATATGCATGAGAGAAAAATCTTGGTGTTTTTTGTTGGCTGTAAAAATACTAATCCCCTGGTGTCAGTATGTTATATGCAATGTGTTTCTGCAACCACTAACTCTATGATGCTGTTCAGCAACAAAACTCTGACATAGTGGCTCTAGTGGTGAACCTGTTATCAACTTGAAATATGAGGAAGAGTTTCATTTTGTTTTGGTTTTTTGTTGATGGGAATTATGGTTAATCATCAGGAAGCTATGGAAAATGCTTCATTTTGAAAATTGCTTTGCAGGCAAAATGCTATGCTTTCAAACTTAAACTTCACTCAGTTAGGATCTCTTCCTGCGTCTTTGTACAAAATGGGACTATTCAGCTGTGCAGCACAAAATCTTATAGACAAATCAGCGTCCAAATTTATTGTTGCATTTTCCAGTAAAACAAGGAAAGAAAGAGAGAAAATGATAAACCAACTGGTGATATCATCCATGCACTAAAGTGCCTGTTTTTGAAGGGAATTAAAATTTTAGCATTTTTTGTCCACTTAAAAAATTCTGAAATGGCAAGGCATTTTTCAGTAATGCTTCTTCCCTTTGAATATGGCATATTTTGGTAGCATTAAGTTTACTGTAAACAGAAATAATCTCATGAGGTGGTGATCTGATTCCAAATCGGGTTTATTGGTAAAGTGGGCAATGAATTTTAGCATGTATAGATCAAGAGATTTCAAAGCTCTTTTTTTACAAAGAATGGTAACTATCATTATCCTATTTTACAGATTGGAATTGAGGAGCAGGTAGATTAAAAGACTTTTCCAGAAAAAGGAGCAGAACCTAAGGTTCCTGTCAGTCCCATGCCTTTTCTTCTAGACCACATTCCTTCTCATCTGAGTTTTGACTTGAGGCTCAGTCAGGGCTAGGACTAAGATTGGAATTAGATTTAGATAGTGCAGACATTTTGAGAAGAGCTGAGAGTTGAGTTTGGCTACGTCCAAACTGGAAGGTATTCCCCATTCTCTTTTTGGATCTAACCAAGATCCAAAACATGTAGGAGTATGTGATTGATTCTGGATTTTCAACTTTAAATTTCCACTGAAATTCTAAGGATTTATTTTCAAGTTTTGCCCACCACAACTGGCAAAGTGGAATTTGGCTATACTCTCAGAGCCTGAGGGAATAGCTGGGTCTTACTTTGTGCCCTGAATTTTAACTGACAGGCTATTTCAGACCAGTGGGGGAAATAAGTCTCAAAGCTGGAAGCTCTGACTCCAACTGCCAGATGTTCAAATCTAGGCACAATCAGAAGACGCATCCTAGCTAATCCCAGTTGTTGTGACATATATAAAGAGCTATTTTCTCAAGTAGCCAGAACTCAAGCCACGTAAAACTTGAGATCAACACCAAGAAGCTTAATCAAATCCAGAAACTAACAGGAAGTTAGGAACAGTACACTATCATGAAATTGGTGCAACATGCTCTAGTCATGGTTATTCCTGTTATTTCCAAAATTACAGTAAAACTACCAAATATAAATCTGTAGTTATATTACAGTGTAAGTAATAAGTACTTAAATAATATTTGTGCTTTACAGCAAGCAGCAATAGAGTACAATACAGAAAAACTGTCTGTATTTAAGCTTTTCAGGTATTGTTTGTTGTCACAGAAATATCATTATTTCTGTATATGCAGTAATAGTTTCACTGAGCTTCATTGCAAGTAGAATATTTGTACAGCCAATTTATTTTTCATATTCCTTTAATACTACATCTCCTGAATTTTAAAAGCATTCATTCATGTAATAGTTAATAGTGTTATGTTAATAGTTCTTTTTGCACATGAGTGTATTATGCCTTCCAACACATTTGTCTAAGATCACTAAACTAGATTGCAAGTGACATAAATACATGAATTGTCTTGGTATTTTTTCCATGGGGAATTCTAAACTGAAATAAATCAAGGTTAAGTGCTCTGCATAGCTGATCCTCCATTCAACACAACAGAAATATGTAGTGGAATAAGTATTCTTCCATAGTATGTTTCCATGGATTCATCATGTTCAAGGGAGCTGGCAGCACTAAAATTGAAGGTCCTGAGAGAAAAACCAAGGCTAATAAAGTGGCATTAGAAACCAAAAGTATACAAACTAAATTAAATAGTAAAGGTCAAAATTACAAGCTGATAATGAACTAACATGAAGAAGCTGTTACCTAATAACTTCTATAATGGAGTTAAAATTTCTTAAAGATGCATTTTAATTTACTGATTATTTCTGGGTTTCCCAGCTGACAGATTTGAGGTGCTCAGTAACGTAAAGGCTGGAACAATCAGAAATGGAAATTCATTCTAAAATCAGTAGATTTGAACACTGGAAAACTGGGCATGTGTCCCTTCTAAATTGTATAAAGTTCCCATTCCTAGCCCTGCAGATTTCCAAGATATGGGACTTTAAAAAAATACATTTATGTATCGCATACTCATCTCTTCTGCAATACTGAATCTTGCCTGATCTAGTCCTCTCACAGGGATGACTTTTTTTGGTGGGGGGAAGGGACAGACACTTTGGGTTATTTGAAAATGGAACACCCTCTGGCCTCCCCCAAAATTAAATAAGGAAACTAATAAATCCATGAATATGGAATATTTCACTATATGGATGGCCATTCCTTATACACCCTGATTCTAATATTGTCCTGTACAATATTGACAATGTTGGGCAGCAGTTATACTACTATGTCATACTTTATATGTTCATGTCATCATAACATTTGACTATATATAATATATAATCCTATACATTTATAACAAATATTTATATTGTATTACTTACTTGTGGACTCTTAAAAATGATTTTTTTAAAAGTCTTTTCTCCCAAAGTAAAAAACAAAAACAAAATCTGATGTTGTACAATACATAGCAATAGATAGTAAGGCTAGTTGTAAATTTTCTAATCAAGTTTTTTGTGACAAAATTTGGGTTTTTGAGTAAACAGTTATTTGCAAGTGTCTGCTCACCTTAAAAGTTTTTGATTTTTTTTTATTGGAATACCATTTTTTAATGTTTGAGCGTTTTGTTTTGGGTTTTTTTTGGTAGAAAGACATTTTCCATGAAGTTAAAAACAAACCAAAACCCTTCTTTTTTGAGCAAATCTAATTGATAGATCCTGTACTGAGGTTACTTTGTTCATCTATATTGCAGTTATGATTGGATAGAATTAACCTTGACTGAGAGTTTTGTCTGTGCTTAGCATCTTATGAAAAATGAAGTACAGAACTACGGGTAGCAGGAACAGTAAAATACCAAACTCTCTTACATCATATTATCTCATCCCCAGCATTTTGTAGCACTGCAAGCTCAGGCATTCCTAGTAACATCTTATCTAACCTGTTCCTTCATTTATCAAGTGAGGATGCCTTGAATCATTTTTCCTAATACTCTGTCCTGCTGCACAAACACAAATAATATTAAGAACTTTTTCCCCGCTCTGAGATCTGACTTAAACTTTTCCTTTCTTAGCTTCAGGCCACTGGTCCTTGTCCTAACATAATCTGAAACTGAATAATTCCCTTCTTTCATTTATATTGTTACCTTGACGGGATTTGATTAATGCAATTCCCTGATTATGACATCTTCTGTGGCAGATGGCCACCATGTTATACTAATTTAATTCCAATATTTTATAATAATTCACTTTAAAATTACACAATAGAGAAAAAGAATAACTGCATATATATCATAGGAATGATCAAGATTTACCATAAATTCATATGATAACTCTTTTCTACACAGTTCATCTGATAACTCTTTTTCACCACTGAAAAATGGTGTTAATAGCAAAAAAGAAAAAAAATAGGCAAGTTTTGCATGGTACTTAAAAATTAATAGTGCTGCTAGATGTTCAATGGGAATGGTGTAAGATAGTGTTTTTACGCCAGCTGTGTAACTCTAAACTGCAGCTCTGATATTAGGCTGCTACTGTATTTAGTTGGCTGAAGCCTCTGTATATATATATATATATATATATATATATATATATATATACACACACATATATTTCTCTTTTTCTTTTCTTTTAGCTGATGGATGCACTGACTGGTCGGTGGATTACAAGAAGTATCAAGTTCTAGTGGGAGAACCTGTTCGTATAAAATGTGCATTATTTTATGGCTATATCAGAGCGAATTACTCTCTAGCACAAAGTGCTGGTCTTAGTTTGATGTGGTACAAAAGCTCTGGACCTGGAGATTTTGAGGAACCTATAGCTTTTGATGGAACTAGAATGAGTAAAGAAGAGGATTCTATTTGGTTTCGGCCAACAGTGGTGCAAGACAGTGGTCTTTACGCATGTGTTATAAGGTACTTTATTTTAATTTATTATACTTGAATACAGTGAAATACAATAGAATTATTGCTCTTAATACTGAAAATTTATGCTACCATCCACAGCACATACTGTTTTCAGTGATTTTGGTCTTTTTTTCCCTGATTGTGAATGTTTCATGAGTAACTTGGGTTTTTCTTGAAAATATTCAACATTTAAAATTATTTGCTGTATCATTTATAATTTTAGTTTGTAGATTTATATTCAAAATTTGAAGTATATTGATTAGTTTTATTGGACATATCAGTCATGTTACAGTTCCCTGTTTGGATGTGCATACCTCTGAGAATGCGGTTTCTAGTGTGATTGTTTGTTTACAAATACAGAATTTATTTTCTATGTTTTCTCCAATATTAACTTTGCACAGACTGATCTTTTCAAAATGTTTTGCCTGTAACTAATTCACTAGAATATTTTCATAAAGTGAATTAAAAATGGGTTAAAATGTAATCAAAGCAAACTCATTAAAAGGTTTACAGTATATGCACTCTTCTCTAACTGTCGCTGGCTCAGTCCTGTATTGAGAGCTTAGGATGCTGGGTACCTTTGAAAGGTACTCGGCACCATGTGGTATTAAACCCCATTATCACAAAATCAAGCATAGTGCTATTTCTTATTTTGGAGATGAATATTCCACTTCTTTCTGCATTTCTGATAGGTCATGCTGATGTATTGTTTCCAGCCCACAGAGAAAATAGAGACCATCTGGGCACTCACTTATCTTTTGGAAAATTACTTGAGAATACAGAATTAATTTTACAGATAAATTGAAATGATGCAAATTAAAAAATAAACCTGCTTGCAGAGGGGAATCATAGTTATTTTCACATAACATTGTGGTAATTATAGGTAAATGCTTGTTTTTATCATGTGCCCCTGTATGTGATAAACATTAAAACTCCTAGAAAACTATTATTTGTGTATCCAAATAGCCTGTATTAATGCACCTTTTAAAACAGATTTTGTTTATGATGGTTAAGAACTTAATATAATATACTTGGGATGAAATGCTACTCTTGAAACACTCACAAACTCTGCTGGATATCAACAGGAGTTCTGTGTGTGTGGATAGAGGGCAGATAAATATGACCTTGCGGCCCGAATCCTGAAATCTTTGTGTCAGGTATAAAGCCTATTAGCATTTAAAATCAGTGGAACTATTTATGATAATACGCTCTATACCCAGTAGTAACTTTTGGGGTCCAACTTTACAAACTCTTAATATATACAGGACTTCAGTGACCTTATTTGAGACTGTAATGTGAGGCAAAATAATAAAACACAAAACAGTGAATGCCTCAGTGAATCACTCAGTGAATGCCTCCTCTCCTGAATTCTCACATTATGAACTAATTGTCTGAACAACATAAGGTTACAAAAAATATCTGAGATTTTGAAGTGAAGCAGTGCAGAAAAATTCCATGAGGTTCTAGTAGCTTTTCCAAAGCTATCACTGTTAAAATAGCTAGGAAAAACAGCAGCACCATGACAGCTCTGTTACTGCCAACACCACTGAAACTACTAGAACATTCTGTGTTGCTGTCTTGTGGGTGATGCCGAGAGGCAGAGTGAGCTATAGAATCTGGAGAGGCATATGTAGACTTGTATGTAATTTTTGGCAAGAAAGACATTGGAATATGCAGTAATGACCTCTGAGTGTGTGTGTGTGTTAAGGTTCTTCCTTCTTGTTCAAAGGATCTCTAAAACAATTTCACAATGATGTGAAGCTTACTTTAGGGCCCAGTACAGAGCAGCTCAGTTAAGGCAAAGGGGATGCATAGTAATACACTCACGGTCATAGTGTGACTACTTGTACTGTATGGAGCAAGAAAAAACACTGTGCTACCAGTGAAACTTTTTGAAAAGCAAATAACTCAACTCCGAGTTCTAAAGCTCAAACATGACCTTGGTGGAGAAATCACATTTATGACTATAGCAAATGTGTTCTTACTTTAAGGAGTATTCATAACTCAGGAAGAGATCTTGACTTTGACTTCAAATTCCTTACACACTCCTCCATGAGAAATAATATGTAAGTTTGAATGCAGCTTGTCCTCTCTCTCCATCAGATATATTGATTGGCAGTACTTGAATCACATAAATGGTGTTAGGCTCCTACTCTCAACTGTATGCCACAAATAGTCTTAAGAGTTTCCCTCTTACCACATTCATTGTTGCTCTGACATTTGTGGTCCTCTACTTGCCATATGTCTTACGGGACAAAGACTCCAGTAGTGAATAAAGTCCTATCACAGAGTAGAAGAGGAGCTAAATTGCTGGGGAGGGAGGAAGTGAGTCACTGGAAAGAGTTTTTTCATGACCTCTGGAAGGAGGTTGCCTCTTGTTGTTAAAAGCAACAGAAGTAAAGAACAGAAACTGATGGTTGACATGTCCCTGGGCCATCAGAAATGCACATGGGGCTATCAGAGCAGGAAGAATAGATAAACAGGCAAGTAAGGAAGGTGAGCTTTAGAAAAACTACATACAGCTTTCCTATCATCCCAGAACTAGGAAGAAGGGGGTGGAATAGCCCAGGGTTTACCATTTGCTTTGCCCCTTGCAACTGCTCTCCTCTCCTCTGCTGGTATCCTAATCCCAGTTCTGTACCCCTGATCCTTATGTAAATAGTGAGGAAAAGAAATTTCTCAGTCTGCAGAAGAAATAAAGCAACTGGGAGACTGAATTGTGATAAGTGAAGTATATAAATGTTTAATTGCATGGTTTGGGCAGCCTCCCAAAAGAATGTGCTAGCAGAAGTGAATAATCTGATTCCAAGTAGAGTGCCTCTTCCCATTTTGTTGAGGGCAGTCCTTTGCCGATCTGACTCCCTTCACTTCACTTCAGGAGTTAAAGGTTGGTACTTGTGTGCATGTGCACACACCCCCAAATTGTCTCACTCCCCTCCTGTGCTTGCAGCATCAATCCTCTCCAACTTCCCATCTGAGGCCTCGCCTTTGCCCTTCAGTAAATGCTGCCAGCCATAAGAAACATGCACAGCATCATCAACATTTTGCAATACCTTTTGCTATATTCAATTAATGTGCTTCACATGTGCAGGCTAGAGATGCCTTCCACCAAGTTAATGCTTCCTGGAGGCAAGATGGGAAGTCACCAGATTGGGCTGGAAATGGAGGAGAGGGCTTGCTGTCCCTGTGGCTATCTTCTTTGATCACTATCACATTAGTAGCATTGAGAAGACTGCTAGACCTACAGAGTAATGATGCATACCAGCCATTATTTTGTAGCAGGCTTATACATCTAAAAAAAGTAAACAGATTTTATCGTATATACAAAAGTATGGTCATGTGCTGTGACCTGTATTCTGCATTGCAACCTTGAGGGAGTTGAAAGCTGTAGAAAATAAAGGCGTACAGTGGATATTCCATCACACTGTTATCTATTGTGTTTGCCAGATTGCACTATTGTTGAATGAATATACTTATAAAGAATTCTCAGATTTTTATAAAAAAAACTTACCTTTTCAGTTCCAGGATCAAGTTCATCTCTCAAGATGATGAACTTTTTGTTCATTATTATTGCACAGTGACTCATCAACGTAGAGCTGCTAAGAAAAAATTGTCTTGTGTAGACAGACAAGAACTTTATACATTGTCGTTATGCTGTGTAGCTACTTGTAAGAGTTTGTTCTTGAATTACAACTTATTAAATTTCTGTTACAGCAATCAGTACTCAATATTCTCTTTTCAAACTCTGCATCGTCTTCTTGCAACCACTTGTTACTATGATACCCATTTACATTATTTTCCTTGTTGTCTGACTATACCCGGAGGAGGACAGGAGACAATGGGTATGGCTTAATGAGGCCACAATTTTATTATTAGATGTCCGGAAGTACCCAGCATATTAAAGAGTACAGTGCAGGTAACTCCATAATCATTTCAATATCTACTTGGGGACTTCCGTCAGCCCCCCCACACTTCTATCCTGGTCCCCAACCAGCCCAAATGAGGATTAAGGTGGGCTATAGAGGAGGAGGTGTTTGGCTTCCTGCCTTGCCAGTCATAGGTGCCCTGAACCTCTCCCTATTCCACTCCTTTGACAAACACCTTCTTTAAAGTCTTTACCAAACCATCCGTGTGATCTGTGTCCCCTTCCTTCAGAGTACCTGCACTGGACATCCACCACTAGGAGGCACCAGCAACTAGCTTGGCTGCCTCCCCCACATATCCAGCTGGGTTCCCAGACATCTCTCACTGCCCCCTTTAATATCAGCCAAAAATAAGTCTGTGCCGAAGTCTGACAGGTGAACCTCATTCCCCCTGAATAATTCTGTTGCCCCATATTATGTCAGAATGCAAAATTATCAGCCTCCCGTATGATCACCATGAATTGGCCATGTCCCTATTCATATACCTCCTTCACAGCTCCCTGACACACCCTGCATTGAAGGATGTTTCACCACACAGAGTTTTTACTCCTGGAAAAAGTTCCAGGATCTGCCTCAAGTCCCTCTTAACTCTGAGCATTAAGACTACCCCTTTACAAATTCATAAATCATTTTCTCCAAGGTGCTCCACTATTCTATATGGTGCCTACTGATGAGCCCCCATGGTGTATAGAAGTGGCACCAGCTGGCCCTGTAACATGTCCCTTGTTCTGTGCCAGCTCAGGATTGCTTCATCACTGAGCCCCAGCTGCGAATCCTCAGGCAACCTGAATGCCCACTTATGCACCCAGTGAATAATACTGTGATCCACACCATCATCTGTGTGGCCCTTTTCCCCACATCTGGAATAAGATCACAACAAAAAATTGATGCTGACTCTCCACTGAGGTCTCACATACATTCTATATGTTTTCAAATGCCAACAGCCAATTGTCTGAATTGCCCCAGCTCCCATACCTAGCTGTGTCACTGCTGTTGTCTCCCCAAACCTGAATGAATGGGAACCAAATTCATGAGCTGGAAATCTCAGCCTTGTCAGTCCCTGTCTCAACACCATAACAAACTGGTATGTTGTGAGGGGACTCCTGTCACTGTGACTAAAGCATGGCCCATCTCTCCCCAGTCTTATTGCCATGTATGCCTTCAAAGTGTGCCCTGGGCAGAGCATGGGCTTGCCACCCTCCCGTAGGCTAATGGCTATGCCAAAGCCTCCTTGATACATCTTTCACTTTCACAAGTTTAGTATAACTGCTTGCCCCTGCCAATGTATATTTCACAGTTCCAAACCCTTCCAGTAGAGTCCCTACATGACCCCAGGTACTAGCTTGCTGATCCTGAAGCTCAAAAAAATTATTCAAAAAATGCTGCCCTGGTCATTGTCATAGAATCATAGGGTTAGAAGGGACCACAGAGGTCATCTAGTCTACCCGCTTGCCAAGATGCAGGATTTGGGTGTCAGTGTAGACTTTAGGATCAGGCTGGAGCCTGAACTCTGAGACCCACTCCACTCTCACCCCTCATGTGGTCTACAATCCCAAAGGTCTTTACTGTAGTTCTGTAGCCTCGCAGCCTGAGCCCCGCAAGCCTGAGTCAGCTGACCCAGGCCAGCTGTGGCTATGCCACAAGTCTTTTATTGCAGCGTAGACATACCCATCATCAGTTTATATAACATCAGATTTATCAGGGAAGCATTCTTTTAAATTATCATTGAGGGTGCAGTTCAAATCCTGTAATGTCTTAATTCACTCCCCCTGTGAAGACTTGTTGGATAGCAATCTCTCTGTGCACTGGTTCCTGACAATCACATTGTGTGTGTGTGTGTGTGTGTGTGTGTAGTGTTGTTTGTTGTAATTTCCATTGTCAGAAATATTGAATAAAATACAGGGAGGGCAAAGACACCTCTGTTTTTGGGGTGGAAAGTTGAGCCTAAAAGAAATAGGCTTCATTTTTTCATAAACTGTTCACAGACACCATTTCTAAATCATCAGAAGTAATATAAAAGCTTTTACAAGTGAGATTTACCATTCCACAATACCTGGCATTCTTTTAATGTTAGTACTGATTTCTAAATATCTCCACTTGATTCTGAGAAGGATTTTTCCCCAGATAATTAGAAACATACAGAATTATAAATATTTATTTCAATAAATTAAATTATTTTCAACATTTATTACTTTTACATTATTTTTATTTTCTGATCTTGTTTATGATAGTTCTGTTTAAAGTAGCTTACACAAATGTCAAAGTTACGATATAATTTTTATTTGTTTCTCTTTTATAGCAGTTAGTATTAACTGAGATTTCTTAATGTTTGTCTCTTCAGAAGGTAATCTTTTAGTTCCCTGTGCAGTTCTATATAATATAATGTCTCTAACTGAAAATCAGCCTATACTTATAAAGTTGGTGCCAGGGACCCTACCTTATTGACTGGCTCTTCCTGATATACTAATTTTGAATGTAATATTGTCAGGTATTTCTCTAAAAATCCACCCTTTCTACCAAAATATTAGAAGCTAAATTTTGAAAAATAAGAGCCTGATACGTACATGCAAATTAGGCACCTAACTCTTAGAGCAAGTTCAGATGCTTACATTATTTAAGTTTAATGTTGTTATGGCATATTGCAGTCAAGTCCAGAGGCCCCATTTAGGGTCAGGTCTCCTAGTGATGGGTACTATACAAACAAATTAAAAGACTTCCTCAAAGAGCCTGCAGTTTGGCACACTGTAAACAAAGATACAAAAAGAGCAGTTAGGATGATGGCATGGATGGATAGAAAGAAGTGAGGGAAAATAGAAGGCAATAAGAACTGAGATAGAAGCAGGATTTGAGTTGGGCAGATGTTTGAGAATGGAAATTTTGTGTGGAAAAGAAAAATCACAGAAGAGATTTGATAAGGGAGTGATAAGTTCTTTGTTGTGGGAGCAGATAATTTTTGAAGTAATATCTTAATAAACTGGAGAAGAGGAAGCTGAGAAGCAGGTAGAAGTTAAAGTTCACCAAAGAATAAGTGAATTACAGGGATGGGGTAGAGAAGAAAGTAACATTTTCAGTAGTAATTATTATGCAGGATTTGGGAATGGATATGATATTGGAGGAGAAGAGAGTTGAGTTGAAAGTGATAGTGAAATGACCAGGCAAAAGCCACTAGTAGAGCCAATTTTAGTGGAGTTGAAGAGACAGATTCTCATAGTCAGGGACCCAAGAAAGAAATTCTTGCAAGAGGTCTTTATCTGATACCAGTTTTCTTTTACTGTTAATTACTTTACTACTGAGATCATATTTTCTTAAGGGAATCAATGGAATAAAATAGAGATTATCCAGCAAATTATATCAATGTCTTGCCAGTATATTAGGATTTTAATATTCTTTTAGTAGTGCAGGCTTTACCTCCTTTGTATTCATTGTCACATTTCTTCTTTGCTCCAATAATTAAAAAATTCCACTGAGACAGAGACAAACACCTACAAGATCTCTATCATGCATTCTTACAACTACAATACCCATCTGCTGATGTGAAGAAACAGATTGACAGAGCCAGAAGAGTACCCAGAAGTCACCTACTACAGGACAGGCCCAACAAAGAAAATAACAGAACGTCACTAGCCATCACCTTCAGCCCCCACTAAAACCTCTGCAACACATCATCAAGGATCTACAACCTATCCTGAAGGACGACCCATCACTCTCACAGATCTTGGGAGACAGGCCAGTCCTTGCTTACAGACAGCCCCCCAACCTGAAGCAGATACTCACCAGCAACCCCACACCACACAACAGAACCACTAACCCAGGAACCTATCCTTGCAACAAAGCCCGTTGCCAACTCTGTCCACATATCTATTCAGGGGACACCATCATAGGGTCTAATCACATCAGCCATACTATCAGAGGTTCGTTCACCTGCGCATCTACCAATGTGATATATGCCATCATGTGCCAGCAATACCCCTCTGCCATGTACATTGGTCAAACTGGACAGTCTCTACGTAAAAGAATAAATGGACACAAATCAGATGTCAAGAATTATAACATTCAAAAACCAGTCAGAGAACACTTCAATCTCTCCGGTCACACGATTACAGACCTAAGAGTGGCTATACTTCAACAAAAAAACTTCAAAAACAGACTCCAATGAGAGACTGCTGAATTGGAATTAATTTGCAAATTGGATACAATTAACTTAGGCTTGAATAGAGACTGGGAGTGGATGAGTCATTACATAAAGTAAAACTATTTTCCCATGTTATTTCTCCCCCCACCCCACCCCGCACTGTTCCTCAGACGTTCTTGTTAACTGCTGGAAATGGCCCACCTTGATCACCACCACAAAAGGTTTTCCTCCTTCCCCCCACTCCTTCCTGCTGGTAATAGCTCATCTTAAATGATCACTCTCCTTACAGTGTGTATGATAGGTTTCAGAGTAGCAGCCATGTTAGTCTGTATTCGCAAAAAGAAAAGGAGTACTTGTGGCACCTTAGAGACTAACAAATTTATTTGAGCATAAGCTTTTGTGAGCTATAGCATCCGATGCATCCAATGAAGTGAGCTGTAGCTCACGAAAGCTTATGCTCAAATAAATTTGTTAGTCTCTAAGGTGCCACAAGTACTCCTTTTCTTTTAGTGTGTATGATAAAACCCATTGTTTCATGTTCTCTGTGTGTGTATATAAATCTCCCCACTGTATTTTACACTGAATGCATCCTATGAAGTGAGCTGTAGCTCACGAAAGCTTATGCTCAAATAAATTTGTTAGTCTCTAAGGTGCCACAAGTACTCCTTTTTCTTGTAGAACTGGAATCTTCAGGAAAAAATGTGTATCGTCTGTCAGTTACAGTAGCTGACTTTATTTCTACACAGAATAGATCTGTGGATCTTTCATTAAAAAACAGGAAAGAGACAGATGCCTTCCTTCTCCTGCCTTCCTTTCCTCCTCCAGTAGCCCTGGGGATAGGGCCGTCCTCTGAGGTCTAGGAGATGCAAGCTCAAGACTATAGAAGGTGTATTGATTTTTCTCACTTGCTAAGACCAGGCTCTTTCCCATTTTGACAAAAAATTCAATCCTGGACCTGAGAAACCTTCCTGATGTAGTTTTCATCTAAGCCAATATGTTTCCACAAAACGTTGTTGTTGTGGCTGCTGCTGCTGCGAAATGGCTCATTTCAACCAGAGAAACATTTAATTGACATTTTTTTCAACCAGCACCATCTACTGTAAACTGCAATTAATCCATCTGTGGAGAAGGGATCATATGTTATATAAAATAATGGAAAACAAAGCTGTCCTATCATATGTCCCCACATCAGATGGAAAACAAAATTAATTAAGTTAAATCCAGATACTTAGTATTGATGTCTTTAGTAGACTTTTTTAAAATAAGGCAACCAGATTCACTCTTTAATAATCAGTCTGAGACCTACCTTTTGAACAGAGAACTTCAGAATGTGCAGATTCAATCGGTGGATAAACACCTTTATGCAAGAATTGATATGAGGCTGACACAGTAATGGTTAGTTATGAAATTTAAAACATGCTGCTTACATATTGCAAAGCAGATGAGAAAATAACAATGTGACTGCAGTCGCAAACTATACAAATTTATGCATTTAAAATTAAAGTTGAAAATTTTTCTGCAGTTTGTCATTTTTAATAAAAAGATCAAATTAACAACATAAGGTAATAATTCACCTTTACCTTTTTATTTTCTGTCATTTCATTTAGGCAAGGATTTTTAAAGGATATTATATGCATGTAAATATATTTCTATTATTAAACCAGTAAACTATACTAACTATTTTGGTATGAAATATATGTTCAATTTTGATCATTTTGTAATCCTGGAGACTATTTGGAATAGCAATATCATGCTTACTCCTTTCCATTTCTAAATTCACTTTTATGGTGATTCGTGAAATTTTCCTGTGCCTAAATGCTGGACTGGGCACTGGACTAGGATTCAGAATACCTGAGCTCAATTCCCAACTCATCCACTGGCCTGCTGGGTGACCTTGGGCAAGTCATGTCCGTCCCCGTGCCTCAGTTTCCCCATCAGTAAAATGGGAATATGGTACTGACCTTTGTAAAGTGCTATGAGAACTACAAATCACAAGTGCTATATAACAGCTAGGTACTCTTGTTATTATTTAAAAAAATGGAAAGGCTATGCATGATTGCTCTGGTGATAATAATAATAATATTTAGCAGCTAAATAATACTTTTGCATCTTCAAAGTGATTACATTAGACATTTCAACACCCCTGTGAGGTAGGCAATTAAGGTGAAGCACCAAATGGTTAAATGACTTCCCAAGGCCACCAGAACAGTCAATGTCCTGTCCTGCAATCCAGTTGACAGACACTACTACATTTGATACACTTACTGGGGGTTATTTGGAAGAGTAATTTATGCCTGGCTAAATCAAAGGTTTTTGGCTATTAATAACCACTCACAGTGTACCTGAGCACCTGGAAGCACAGAAGAAGATACGATCTTTGATGCAATGTTCTCACAATCCAGACAGTGGATAGGGGGAACAAAAGCAACAGATAAGCAGTTTTACAGATATACTTGTTAATGAATAATGAATGACATTGTTCTCTATGTATATATTGGTGGATTGATGGAAGGAAGGAAGGAAGGAACATGGAAATTATGCCCAAGTTACTCCTCACTCCTGACAACTTCCATTAGCAAGTTTCTTATCAGCATTGTGACAGAGATTATCTTCAGGAGGGACTTGAATGTGGAGAGAGTTAGGGGGCTAGCAGATGAGCCCAGAAAGGCCCTTTCATTTGTAAGGGGTAACACAGCTGAAGAAACTGTATTGGTGTAATAAGGTGACAAATGGGAGGACAGGGTAGCATCACTGGCAGAGCAAAGAGAAGCGGGAGAACTTGGAACTTAATGAGGGTAGATAAGTAGGGAGAAGCAGTCATGCAATACTCTCAAGTCAGTAACAGGAAGGTTAAGTCTGATGTGGTTAAAGAGGAGCAGTAAAATGTGGTTTTATTACAGCGTTCTAAAGCCATTGATTTAGGGAGATCATTGCTGACTTTAGTTACAGCTGGTGGTAGAATTAAAAAAATCACTAGTAATTCTTTGATGAAAAATGTCAAGATTTGTAATGAACATATTTTGCAATGAATTATTTGGTCAGCTCTGCTTTAATTGTAGAATGACTAATTTTGAAGCACATCTACCTTGGAATAAATATATCCGGTCAGGATGATTGTCCAACTGTGAGTGTAAAGAAATTTTCAGTAATGTCTCCTAATGATTCACAAGATTTGGCAAGTAACATTCTCAAATTCTCTGTGACACACTGAAAATCACAACTGCTCAGACATCACCACGACAGAGAAAGGAAAGCCAATGGTATTTCCATATTGATTTTTACCCAGTACTGCAAGCTAATAAGTTGTCGTTATGGTTTGGGGCAGCAGTGCAAAAATGAGGTTGGATCTATCCAAGCGGTACTTGGAGATTTACATTCAGTACTTACATTCAGAGCCTAAAGAGAAGATGACCTGAGGGCAAGGTTGTCTGTATAAACATGATTTGGCCCACTTGTGTTTATGCATTATCATTCAGTCTTTAATTACATGATCACCTAGTATTGATTCCTCATTCATTGTTCAGGATGGACCATGCTCTGGGACTGAATCTGGGTTGTATAATAACACAGGCTGTTGCTTGGAGGACCCCCTGCTTTATTTGTTGCACAAGTGGGAAGGTGTGTGCTGAATGAGGCAGAAGATTGCAGAAAGGAAAAATGTACAGTCTCATCGTTAAGATAGTTGAATGTTGCCCTGGGGATTTGGACTCTATCCCTGTGTCTGCAACAGAGTTCCTATAGATGCTGGGCAAGTCACTTACTCCAAACTTTTCACAAGTGGTCACTAATTGTGTGTTCCTCATTTTCAGAGTACCCAATTTGAGACTGGGGGGACTGAGATTCAGATGTTCTTTTAATGTTTTTAGTATGTAATGTTCAGAAACATGAAAGTGGGTTAGAAAAAGTGTTCTCCCATGCAATAATGAATTCCACACCATATTAAGTTTCAAACACAAATATTTTTTTTGTTTCCGACAATTTGCTATTAGTCACACCTTGTGTACTACATGAGCACAAGCTAGCTGAGAGGTCTGACAACAAAATATAAGGAGACTCTGGGCAATTATTTTTGTATGATCTCTGTTAAACATGGATTGCATTTGTCTCTGGCAGCCAAAAAAACCGCAAAGGACTATTTATTCTTTTTGCTTGGGAGTATGCTATGGAACTATTGATAGAGTGTGTGTGTGTGTGTGTGTGTGTGTGTGTGTGTGTGAGAGAGAGAGAGAGAGAGAGAGAGAGACATTTAAAACAGAAACTTCCTTGAACTGAGTATTTCCCAGGACACTATATTAAGAATGTTTTGAGACATATAGAATAAGGTTCTTTGATTGCTGCAATGAATGAGAAGAATAAACAATAGAAGGCTATAAAACAACTTTTCTCAAACAACTGCTTCTACCTCTCAAGTATAAGGGAAATATATTAAAAGAAAAGGTACAAAGGTTCAATTTAAGACGTTCTTCAGAGATGGCATAATGTAATATATGATGGCTTAACAGGAGTCTCTTGAGGTTTCATAAGTCAAGTTTTATTGTTTTAGCTGTACAACTGTTAATTAGATAACATGTCTTCACTGCAGCGTTAGCTAGAAGTATAACTCTAGTGTTCCCTCAACCCTACTTGCATCTACACACAGTCTAGCTTGTAGTAAGTGGTGCTTTGAGCTTGAGTGATGCTTGACCATCGCTGGTGCTCAAGTTAGTGATTCAACGGGGACTCAGTTACAGTCCATTTGAGTACTAGGAGTTTCCCAATGTCTTCCCCAAATTGCTGCTCAGGTATATTTGTTGTGTTTATCTTCCCCATCTCATGACCAGAAGTTATCTCCATACATATAAATACCCACTTGAATGTTTGGACCCCTCCTTGTATCATGTTCTAGTTCTGATTCTGCACTTTAGTCAATGGTGATTGAGTAGAAATGTCTTCCCCAGCATCCGGCAAACTGGTCTGTGGCTGATACCAAGCATTTTTTCCGTTCTGATGTGGTTCCATTAGGACTTAAGATTTTGGATCCAAGACCCCAAATCAGCTGTGTTAGGACAATACATAATCCAAATCTGTCTGAGGAAGGGATCCCACTGTACTGCCACCAGTCTTGGGACAAGATCAAATATCTAGAGATACTATACCACCAGGCAAAGGCCCACAACTTCTAGTCTAGTAAAAGCCTGAGGAACTACTGCATGAGCAGTTTGTCCAGGTGCTCTCCAATACTCCAAGAATGGTGCCTGTCTACACTCTGGAGAAGTTTGTGGATGACTGACTACAGAGAAAGTGGGGATGACCAAATGTGGAGGAGCCAAAGCTCTCAACGGGGGGACACAGCCACACTGCTCAAACCCAAGACTCTGAGAAGGAGATAGAGGAACAGACTGTGGAGGAATGGGACAGGGAGGAAGCTGAGAAAGGATCTCCTCAGCCTGGCAAGGACTTGATTCACCATTTTAGTTATATTTGGAAGGACATGACATAAAGGGCCCATTGTGTATGTAAGACCAATCTGTTGTCTGGTGGAAGATGGATTTAAGAAATGCCACTTGTAGCTTCCTTTCAGGATATGGGTACTATCACCCCCATCTCTGTTAATGTTGCTTGTATGTTCCCTTCAGGGCATGGCAACTTTCTCTCCTTTTTCCCTCCCACTCTGACATCCACATAGCAAGCTGCAGCTATTGTCACACCTTCCAATCCTGCTGTGCATGCAAAATCACCATCTTTCCCCTCTGGCATCCTGTAATGGTGTGTCTATGTTCCCTGCTGCGCAAACAACCAGCATTCCTCTCTCTATCTCCCCCACACCTCTTCTCACCTCCGCATGGGGTTCCAAGATAGATTCCAAATGGGAAAAACACTTTAATAGAGATTTAGTGTAAAACACACGGCTGCATGTCTGCAAAATAGGCATTATTAACACAAGCTTACAAATGCCTGCCAACACAGGATCGGAGGTATATTCAAGCAGTTGTTGGTTGCATTTATAGTAGTATGCTTTTGCTCACTCTTGCACTAGCATTTAAGCATTTAAAGAGATAGCCCAAACTTATCAAGATAACATGTCCCAGGAAATAAGTCCACTGTAAGGTCTTTGTGTTGTAAAGTCAAGAAAAATTCAAAAGTCTCTTGGCAGTACAGGACCAGGTTCTGACTACCATAGGGAAGGGGTGGAACGGCATTGGAAGGATGCTCCTGCATCTAATTTAGCAGGCTGCTTACAGTGGCCCAAAATTTACTTCAGTCTTGTGGAAAAATGTAGCAGAACTTCTCATAAAAATGAATTTCCAGTCTTTCAAATTTTTAGGCAGCCTCAACTTCCCACACTTACCGCAGTAGCACTAATTGTTATGGTAATTCCACAATAAAATTAAATATCCCTCCCTCTCTTGTGATGACAAAGCATTCACAGGGCTTGTCTTCCCTGCAGAGTTAAGTTGAATATTGTCCCATAATCAAGTTCCAATCACACATACCTCGAGCGTGGTGTTGCTTCTAACTCAAGTTGGCTGTCCCATTACAGGATATAGGCTACAGCTTAAAGTTAACATAACTCCTTATCTGCTAACACAATTACCCTGTGCAGAGTGAGGGTTATTTCAAAGTGTGGCTGTTCTCACTTGTGCTAGACAAAAAGAGAAGTTAACTGGAGTATAAATAACTCTGCAGTAAAGACATAAAACTAATCCCTTTGTGTATATATATGATCCATTTTGGCTCCAACATTAAAAAAGGAAAATCATCTTCAGAAAGAGACAAGGCCTGAAACATTTCAGCTTGAAAGGTGAACATTTGTGAAGCCCTCAGACACTATAATAAGAGCAGAATACAAAAGCCCATGAGAAAACTAAAAGCTTTGTATTCAGTGCAGGATGTGGATAGTATGCAATAACTAAGGCCTGGAGCTACACACAATGTTGAAGATAAAAGGAAAGGTTCAACAGCTACCCATTCAATGAGGACTGCAGGTCCTGTGGGGTGATCATGTAATTAAAGATGGTAGATTTAATTAATTAAAAAACTAGGTTTGACAGAATGTGATTTTTATTTTTTGTATAATTGCAACAGATAATATCAATGTTTATTTTAAGCATTTTTTCCTATATTTATCAATTAAATTTTCATAGTTACACAAAATTATGAAGAGGTCAGTCCATAGGAGGGGTCAGACAATAATTATTTAATTACATTGAGATTCAAAAAGTTAAAGCTTTAGTACTGTTAAAACACAAATTGTGAATATCACATGTCAAAATATATGAAGTAAATATCCTTAAATTAAACTCTAATTCTCAAGCAGTATTTTTCTTTCTTTGCCTTTCTGTAAGTTTCAATTATTGCTGATGGAAATATTTTTTGTCAGTTTGTGTGTATATGGTGAAATCAACGTTTACTGACGTTGCCAATAAAAATTTCATCCTCCCAAGCCTAGTCATAATGCATCTGCACAAGAGTGTCAAACTAAGATTGCATAGGCAACTTTAATTCTGGCATTTCCTGATTTTGAAATGCTTGATTTTCCAACTTTAACATTCTGGTTTTGTATGCAATATAAATATACAAATATAAAATTGTGTGTGTGTGTAGGATTTGTGTGTTAAGGTGGAAAGGCGGTGTTTGCTTTTGTTTGATATAACATATACACAGGCTTTGACTTCCAGTCTCATTTCGTACTCATTTTACATTTTGCCCCAGGGGGTGAGTTGTATTGGAGGTTAAAGGAGAATTGTAAAGACTATTAAAAAACTGATTAAATCTCAAAATTTGTAATGGTGAAGTATTTAATCTTCTCCTTTTTAAGACTCCTCTGTGAGCTGTGGTCATAATGGGTCACACAAGGAGATCTCCAGCATTCTGAGTTGTTGCATCATTCTCCTAGGTCACCATGTGGGAATTAATAGAATCGTAATCCCTAGGTAAATACAATCTGGGCTTTCTGCAAAGGATGTGAGGATGTGCTTGATTTCCAAATTGCAGAATGCTGGTTGCAACATGCTATAGTAGCCTCTCTCAGAAAAGCAGCTTTCAAAGTAGTTTTTTTTTCTTCTTCTTCTTCTTCTTCTTCTTCTTCTTCTTCTTCTTCTTCTTCTTCTTCTTCTTCAGGTTTTGAGGTTTTCTTCCTTATTCTGCTGACAGCTGTGTTGCCATTGATTCATTCCTCAGAGGGAATGAGAAAAAGAATCACCTGCAATAAGAGTAATATCTACAATAACGTTACAGTGTAAAACGGCAGTAAACACTCCAGTTCATTTGTGAACGTTTAAATTGAAAATCAGCATAAATTTTTTTTTCCTGTTTGACTTTCAAATCTCGAAGCCAAAATGCAGTGTGGATGGCTTTATGAGCCTAAGGAATGCCCTCTAAAATTTAGGTCTGTTACCAATTCATTATTCAGAAAACTGTTATATCAGATCAGCTGTCTGGCAAGAAGCATTGCCCCTTGCTCTTGAAACACTGCTCCATTTTCTACCAGGAGTAGTTTTCTTAATTGGAGAGGAATACATGTTCAGGACAAAGAAAAGGAGTACTTATGGCACCTTAGAGACTAATAAATTTATTAGAGCATAAGCTTTCGTGAGCTACAGATGAAGTGAGCTGTAGCTCACGAAAGCTTATGCTCTAATAAATTTGTTAGTCTCTAAGGTGCCACAAGTACTCCTTTTCTTTTTGCGAATACAGACTAACACGGCTGCTACTCTGAAACATGTTCAGGACAGGTTCTTTAATTTCCAGCAATGGTTCTAAATCCACTGGAGTCTCAGCAATAATCTCATAGCCGGGGTAGTCCTCCACAGGGCATGAGTAAAGGGAGAGACTTTTGTTAAACTCCCAGACTGTTCACCAAAAGGAAAATAAGATTTTTTTAATTAGGGCAATAAAATAACTTTATATTTAATAATATATAATTTGTTTAGGGGGCTGTTATAAACTTTTTTCCTATTCCTTACTGGAAAAAGCCTCCAACTTTTAATCATGTCTCTTGGGTATTTGCTGGGTGTGAAAAATTGGCAAAGGAAAAATAAAATCACATCAGCTTGGACAGAAACTCGAGGGAATTCTTCTTTTTAAATATTAGCTTATATCTAGACTAATAAATTTATGTTCAGTCTGCAAATGACATTTCTATAGAAGTGTTGACTTGATAGACTTTGAAAATGTAACTTCTACAGTATTCAGAGATAGTTTTGAGCTGCTTACTAAATTTGGTAGTAAAAGACAGTATATTTCCACAGAACAGTGTCAAAATATACATTTTTATCCTTCACAATGTAGTTTGCAGTTCTAGCGTGAGGTGCCTTCTAGCTACCTTTTAAAAAGTCACAGTCTGTAGTGCTTTCTTCTATCAAAAGGATCTGATAGAACTTGGCAAACATAAAAGCTAGAGCAAGTATCCTGGAACATGCTTTCTGTGTGGGACAACTTGAGTCCTGGCCCTGGGAATAGCTAATACCACGTGCTTCCTAGCTTTCTTGTGGGTGCAGCAGACATGAATGCCCATGAATAATGAGAAAAAAATAGCTGAAAGTTTGCAATGAATGAGGTAGGGTTCTGCAGGAAGCCCATAGCATAATGTATTTGAATGAGAGGGCAGAGCTAACATTGTATATGTCGTCTTAACCTTAACTAAATCCACTGAAAGCTTCTTTTCACCTCCCTTCACTTCTTGGGAAGTCAACATTTATTTTTTTTGGACCTCCAATTTAATTTCTGCTTTAGAACATTAGTTTTAGTGGGGGAAAAAACTACTTACAGTTCATGCAGT
Source organism: Dermochelys coriacea (assembly GCF_009764565.3). NCBI lineage: Eukaryota > Metazoa > Chordata > Testudines > Dermochelyidae > Dermochelys > Dermochelys coriacea. The sequence continues at coordinate 146,221,935 of NC_050068.2, forward strand.
TATAGTTGTTGCCACTCAAACTCAACCTTTATTGAACCAGGGTAATTACTTTTTACCACAGGAACTACTGCTGTAAAAATTTAATTACCATGAGCATGGTAATGACTGTAGATTCTTTCTTTTAATGACAACATCTGTAAGAGGAATTCTATCCTAGTAATTCAAATGTAATAATAATTTGAATGTATGGTATGGTCTAATGTGTGACTGACTTCCTATTTTGGTGAGTTTTTATTGGCTTCCATGAAGAAGTCAAATATTTGCATGTTAGGCCAGTTTTTCAGCTAGATATATTACAATAAATAAAAGTTGTATCTGGATATTTAAATGCTACCATTTATTTTACTTGCTTTGCATCTTGGAGGTTATTTTCTTTTTAAATGGAATAGACACAGTGTTACTACGACAACAACTTCTATTATTTGTCATATATATATATATATATATATATATATATATATATATATATATATATATATACATAATATAAAAACCCACAGTAATCACTGGATTTGTTCACACCACAGAGGGGGGAAATCTGCTACCAGATGCCTAAAAGTGAAATGTAACTTATGAGAATTCATACATCAGTATTTTTCATGTTTTCCATGTGCTTAGAGTGATGTTTATATTGCAACAAAGCTAGTGAGCAAAGAAGTCAAATTCAGGGTATCCAATCTATCTTGCATTTTATTGGCAGTGCATACCAGTGACTAAAGGTTGGAGAGAGGGGTTGTTTTTCTTCATTTGCACTTTTAAAGTCATTGGATTATTATTAAAGTTTAACTAAATAGTTAACAAGGTATCTTTTCAGTGTAAAGGAAACTTAGGAGCTTTGATATGCAATCATTAACAGAATATGCCAAAAATATTTCCATATTGACAGTATTGTGACTCTATTAAAATAGTGCAATTCAGGTAATATATTTATTTTCATCCACATATTTAGTTACCTGGAGGAAAGCAAAATAAAGCAAATGACAGACTATGCATATAGATTGAAATGATCCTAAAAATTCTAAAGATCACGAAATAAGTTAAAAGGTATTTATTTTACAGTAGTTACATATTCTTTCATTTGAGAATGTGTAGGTTCAGGAAGGTATATGTAGTACCAAAATTTAGCATTAATATCTGCAATATTAGAGGAAGATTTGGTAGCAAATAAAGGATATACTTTTAATGGTTTGTTTAACATGCATGTTTGCTTCTTTGCCTTCATATGAATTACTATCTTATGCAAGTACAGAGGCCAGGTTATCTGTGTGCACTTGAGTGGGCATGGGAAGAAGACAAATATCTTTACTCATAAACATAGCTTTTGCAAGTGTTAGTAATAATCAGAGTTATTGTGCTTGGAGAAGCTCCATATGTGCACCCCTGCAGGCTCATATTGCCCCAAGGGAGGAGGCAGCATATCTCCCTATTTTCTGCACACACCAAGATAAGTAGGTTTACCCCCTGAAACCTCCACCCTCAGAGTTTCCCAGTGGCTAACATTTCTGGTCTTGCACTTTCTGCAACAAGTAATATGGAGGAAAGTTATTAAAACCAAGGATATAGATAAACAAGACTAGGGTTAAGCTGGTCCGCTACTTGTTACTAATATATAGGTTTAATCAAGAATTCTATATGAACCCTTCAAAAAGTTGCCTAGAACTCTCTCAATTCTGTTTTTAATTATGTTCATTCCAAACCACTGGGATCTGAGTATTACCTAGTAAGAAGCTGGAAAATCCTAAAGCCACACTGAAGTGGAATCAAAGTACAGGTATTCCCTAACTCAGTACTTCAAATGTGTAAATCTGCTCAGTACTTGGAATGTGTAAATCTACTGCAGAGGAATGAGAGCAGGTTGCTTTAAGATTCCTGTTGTATTGTTTATATTGATTTTAGCCTTAATGGTTTTGAATTAGGCTATAAATAAACCATAAATATAACATATTACTGGCCGTGGTTCACCGCTCCAGGCCAGTGGGGGCTGCGGGAAGCGGTGCAGGTCGAGGGATGTGCTGGCCACCCTTTCCGCAGCCCCCATTGGCCTGGAGCGGCGAACCACAGCCAGTGGGAGCCACAATCAGCCGAACCTGCGGACACGGCAGGTAAATAAACCGGCCCAGCCCACCAGGGGCTTTCCCTGAAGAAGAGGCGGCCCTAGTTTTAGAACCACTACCTTACACGGCTCTCTTCACATCTACAATGGTATTTTAAGCAGTGTGGTATCCTTAGAGTTTTTTCTCCCATGGCCGCTCCCCATTGCTTGGGCCTTTCTTTGCTGTAGGCTGCTGAGTCTTTCCCTGCCTCAGGGCTCCAGGAGTGGGGATGCAATTGGGAAATGCTCCAACAACTCTCCCCTGCCTCCCGTATGCCAGAGCCTTTCGCTGCCATGTGTAGATAGACACCACAGCATGGATGCAGTCTACAGCATGCAGCTACACTAGGACCCTGCTAAATTCACAACCACAAAAAACGCATCACAGCATTTTTTTCAAATTGGGGGCCCTGACCCAAAAGGAAGTTGCAGGGGGGTTGCAAGGTTATTTTAGGAGTGTCACAGTATTGCCACCCTTACCTCTGTGCTGCCTCTGAAGGCAGCGCCCCACCAGCAGCAGCGTAGAAGTAAGGCTGGCCTGGTATGGTATTGCCACACTTACTTCTGTGCTGCTGACTTCAGAACTGGACGGCCAGAGAGTGGAGGCTGCTGACTGAGGGCTCAGTTCTGCCTTCATAGCTAGGCTCTGGGTCAGCAACTGTTACTCTCTAGCTGCCCAGCTCTGAAGGCAGTGCCGCCATCAGCAGCAGTGCAGAAGTAAGGTAGTAGTGTGTGGATTTATGGTGACAAAAACCTAAAATCACCAGCTGTAACTATGGAACGTTTAAAACAAATCTGCACATTTTCAAGTTTTTGATTAACTGCAGCTTTTGACTGAAATTGACAATCCTGCCACAAGTATTAAGGAATGTATTTATCCGGATGATAAAAGAATAAAAAGGGGCACCTATCCAAGGTTTTAGGCACCAGTGATACAAGTATGAGAATAAAAATAAAATTAAATAGCAGTGTATGCCCTAGCATCCAGCACACAACCTACTGTAATTCACACAATTTCCTTCCCTACACACAGATGTAAACCAAACAACACTGAAACAAAAGTATGTGATGTGGTGAAAAGTTCTAATTATTATTATTTATTTCTCTTACAGTAGTACTTAAAGCTCCGTTGGGCTAAGCACTGTACAAATATAGAAGAGCAGAGGGTAGCTGGTGAAAATTGTCTTAATAACTCCATTGAAGTCAATGGAGCGATGACCTTTTTACATTAGCTGAGAATCTGTCACAGAGTGGGAGACTGTCCTGATGGCCAACAGCCTAGCAAACACTGTACCCTACCCAAGAAAAATGATGATTGTAAGGGGAACAGAGGCAAACTGTCAGGATCACAACTGGGACGTGGACAGTGAGACCTAATGGTCAGAGCCATGGTAGTGGGCAGGCCTGGAGGTTAGAGCAGAGCTGAGCTGGAGTCAAGAATCACCACCTTGCGATGCTTGGAGGTGTAGTTAGGGTTGCCAGGTGTCTGGTTTTGACCAGAATGCCTGGTCAAAAAGGGACCCTGGCAGCTACTGACTGGGCCATTAAAACTCTGGTTGGCACGAGGCTGGCAGGCTCCCTTCCAACTCCGTGCGGCTCCTGGGAAGCGGCTGGCATGCCCCTCTGATTCCTATGCAAGGGGTGGCCTAGGGGCCTCCACGCGCTACCCCTGCCCCAAGTGGCGGATCCGCAGCTTCCACTGGCCGGGAACCAATGGAGTCTCCCTGGCCACACCTCTGCCTAGGAGCTGGAGGGACATGTTGCTGCTTCTGGGAGCCACCTGACGTCAGTGCCACCTGGAGCCTGCACCCCAAACCTCCTCCTGCATCCCAACCCCATGCACCAGTCCCCTGCCCCAGCCCTGAGCCCTTTCCCACAAAAACTCCCTCTCGGAGCCCACACCCCATGCCCCTTCTGCACCCCAACCCCCGCCCCAGCCCAGAACCCCCTCCCACACCCTGAACCCCTCATTTCTGGCCCCACCCCAGAGCCCACACCCCTAGCCCAGATCCCATACCCTCTCCCACACCCCAATCTCCTGCCTCAGTCGAGAGCCTCCTCCCACACTCTGAACTCCTCAGCCCCACCCCCCATCATGGAGCCCCTTCTGCACCCCAACTGCCGATCCCCACCCCAGAGCCCCCAGCTGGAGTCCGGATCCGAAACCCTTGCCCCCAGCCTGGTGAAGATGAGTGAGGATGGGGGTGAGCAAGCAATGGAGCCAGGGGGGAATTGAGTGACTAAGGGTAGGGCCTCAGAGAAGGGGTGAGGCAGGGGCAGGGTAGGGGTGGGAAAAGGGTGTTCAGTTTTCAGTGATTAGAAAGTTGGCAATGCTAGGTATAGTTGAAAGCAAAGCTGAGGGTCAGAGCCAGGGGTCACAAGCCAGCACCAGTGGGTGAGCCAGAGCCAGGAGTCAGAAACAGGATGTCAAGGATGGAGAAGGACAGGAATTGAAATGGGCACAAGAGCAGGAACAGGGGCAGAGAGCAGGACCAAGCATAGCTATGGGTATGGAACACGTTCAGCAGCCCACAAGCTCTGGCTGCTGTAGGCTCTAGTAGTAGCTAGCTTCACCACTCTACCAACTGAGAAGTGCAATCCATCATGCAGCCCCTGCCAGGAACAGCTGTGTCCTGTGTGTTACTAAGAGACTGACCCTGCTGCAGGTGGCTCCCTGCCAGAGACACACATGAAATGACTTATCCAAAATTGTGCAGTACGTCAGTTGCCCATCACATCCATGTGCTTTCATAGTTTCCCATGGATGTTGGTTTTGCATCATAATTTCAGTCCTATCTCATACATAATTCATACAATCTGCTATTGTAATATAGCTAAAGTAATAGTTTTAAGTGAAACAGGAGTATTCAATTTTCAAGAAACAACTTGATTATCTGCTTTATAATGATAGTCCCACATCACAATTCAATAAACATGAGAACTACAGTGTGAGATTTACAGTACCATAATAATCATGTAGTAATTATGATGCTTGTGCCTCATTAGTCTCTGATCTTAAGTCTTCTGACATATTCTCTGATCTTCTCACATCTCCGATCTTCAGTCTATGTTTCAGAATAAGCAGTCTACTTTACTTATAGTAAAACTTTTTGGAGGACATTTCAAATATAAAAGATTGGAAGCAAAAATCATTGTTGTGTTTGGATAAATCAGAATTAAGTCCAGGACAACTTATAAAATAACAGTTTTCTAAGAATATATCTGAACTGTGCATAGGAGGGTGTCATGTTGTGAGGTGCAATCCAGAGCTGTAATGGGTTGTGTCACTTCCTGACCTGTAACCCTTAAATTCTTAAATTCTCTGCTGATGTGGTTCACAGCCTGGGCACTGATGGCCAGTAGACAAGCACACACGAGCAGGTTTGTGGTTAGAGGCTCTGACGCAGCAATTCTGATTCCAGCAGCCTGTTTGTTGCACTCTGACATACACCACTTGTTTTTATATCTGGCAAGATGACCCCAACACCACCTAGTCCTGAATTTTCCCAAAACCATGTGATCTGCAATGTGTAGCCTTTCCTGAATCATTCAGAGGAATAATGAGGTTTGTTTGCTCCTCTAATTCAAAGTTTATCACAAAATTCACAGCTTATCACTTTAACTAGAGTTAACTATCATTTCAGTTCAAACACAGCACAGGAGGCTTAGATAAAAGTAAAACACGTTTATTCTCAAAAGAACACAGGATTTTAAGTGAGTTCAGGTATGAAGGACAGATTTAGAAATGGTTACAAGCAAATAAAGGAGAAAAGTGCTTTCTAAAGGCTAAGCCTTAACAGAAAAAAGTTACAGTCTTTGTTCAAGATAGCTTCCTTACCTCTCTGCCTTTTGGCAAGATGGCTGACCACCGCTCTGGTCAGGATCTCCCACAAAGTCGAAACTGCTTGGTTCCTTTTTCTTATTGGGTAAAAGATAGCTTGGGGGGGTCTCTGTGCCTCTTTTTATAGTCCACTGAACCTTTGAAATGAATTATTCTGAAGGCTGGTTACCCTCCCCCCCAAAAAAGTAATGTTCATTCAAGCTGTGAGGACGGCAACATGGAGTCTCCTTGTGAACAAAGTGTCATGCTACTTTCTTCCCCTGCTGGTGTTTTCTAAAATGCAAATTGATCTGTTTCCTGCAATCTACTCCCCCTGTTGTGATGCTGAGTGGTTATCTCATCCCCTTGATGGTCCTGTGTTACCTTCTATGTGAATTGCATTCCCATTGTTTCTCAATGTACCTTAGAAATACCTTTCACCATTCCTTTGTCTAGTGTGGGGTAATTTTAGCCCTGCCTGGCAGAGGCACTTTAAGAACATAATTCCCAATATAGTTGTAATTTTCAGATTTGTTCTCCATACAGACAGCATGCAATAATATTAATGATCAGTAGTTTTCTGTTGATATCTGACATGACACCATTTATATACAAGTTATGATATTAATGAGTTGGGGTACATGCACCTGGTCAGGCAATCTGAAATGCACTACCAGATACTATTAAACTTCAGTGGGATATTGTTAGGGTAACAGAGGGGGAGAGATTTCTGAGCTCTACTTTTTTCAACAGTATATGCAGTCATACACTCAGCCAACATAATTCTTCCTACTTTGTGTGACATCATCTTAAAACAAAATCCTATCCTGTGACAGGATATTGTTTCCATTGTTTGCCAAATTAGTCTTTCTATGCGTGTTACAAATAACTTAATACTGTATGTGATGGCAATAATAAAGCTAACTTTATGAACAAATTCATAATAGTCAGTCAATGCTGATCCTGTTTTCCCATTCTGAAAGTATCAAAACTTTGAGAAGATAAGTAGAACTATTCCAGTAAATGGTAGCCTTATGCAGTGTTACCAACTCTCAGGATATTATCATGAGCTTCACAATATTTTTTTCTTTAAGTCTCAGCTCCTGGTGTCACGTGTAATGGATATGAAACTTTTAGTTTTTTAAAAAACACAGTAGGTTACTAGCTCTCCTGGTTGCTGGGAAAATCTTGTGAATGTAACTGACCTGAGAGCTCCCTAAAGGCTCAAAATCCAGAAGTAAATAAATGAACCCCAAATGTATGAAAAGTAATTGTTTGTTCTAAGTTACGCAAAAACCATTCAGACATTTGAGTTATCAAAGTCATTAAAATACAAAAAGTTTTTCCAATGTGAAAATATCAGTTTATTGCTTTTTCCCAAATGGCTTAACATTACATTTTGGCATGTAGATACCCAATAATGGACAGCTTTATAAACTGTAAGAAATTGAATGTCAAACAATATTATGAATATTTGGGAAAATTGTATCATATTATCTAAAGTGTGGTCACTTTATTAAAGTTTTCAAAATGTAATACACAAATTCAAGTTGGCACACTAGGATCATACGTCACTTATCCTTACTTTAGAGAATTTATAGGCAACCTTAGCACTCTCTAATATAATTTATATTAATGAAATTTGTGTATGTATGTATATCAGACTCAAAAAGAGATGGAACATATATAGAAGATATAGATGTATTCTATTTATTCTCAGTTCTGTATATTAGATCTGAGTGAAAATCGGAATTTCTATCCCACAGGATTTGTCCTGACTCAAGACAGAAAGTCAATAGAGTAATATTTCATAGAATAAATTGTTCCAAAAAAATTCTTAACATTTTGACATTTTTTGTTCAAAATGAAACGTTTTATGACTCCAGAATCAAAATGTTTCATTTCAGTGTGTTCAGCTGAATCGAAATGCCTAGTTTCAAGCCTGTTTGATATTTAATTGCCTCAGACTCAGATGCTGCGATGCCTCATAAGAGTTGTAGATTGGGCTCCTCATGCCATTATTCTTCCCTATGGGATAGTCTTTCTGGTGGGACCACATGTCCCACAATGCACCACAGTCATATGATGCCAGTGATACACCAATCCCATGGACAGAGAGGAGGCTATAGTGCCTCATTGGAGATGCTGACTGTCCAAGAAACCCAACTCATAGGAGAGAATGGGGGCATTCAGCACCTGCACTACAACTTAGGAGGGACCATGACATCTTAGGGAGATACAGTTTAATTTTGAGTGGACTCAAAAATGAAATGTTTTGGTTTAATTCAGGTCAAACCAACCCAAAATAAAATATTCCATTGGGAAATCAGAATTTTTATTTTTCAGAAATTGAATCTTTTATTGAAAAATAATTTCAACAGAAAATTCCTCACTAGTTCTAATATCTATTAATACAACAAATTCAGTAGTAGAAGACTGTGGTTAGGTCTTTATTGCTCTTTCTTTGCCTCATTAGTGAATTAATTACTGATTTCTAAAGGGATAAGAAAGTAGTTCTTGCTTAAAATGTTGCATAATATAATTGCCAGTATTCCTCTTTTACCTTTAAGTATTAATTAACTATAATTTATAGAGTATGCTTTCAAAGAGAGCATTATTTAAGGATTCTAGCACTGTAGGGTTTTTTAGCACTGAAGAAATAAAAATAGGAAATCCCTAAAGAATATTGAAAGGCACTATTTTTGGGAACTTTCTTCTGAAGCCTGTTAATGGATTGTCAAAGGAAGAATGACTTTGTACAATTTCAGTCATGAGCTTCAGAACTATACAAGGATTGATGGGTTTGCATGGATGTTATATCATTGTTCACATGAAGTTGGATTTTTTTCTTAAAATGGAATAAAAGCTACTGCAAGAAATAAGTGTTGAAGTGAATATGTGTAAGTGTTCAATGAACTGATAATATACATAACATATTAGCAAGCACTGCCTGTCACTCAAGGGAAATCAGAAAGTCAGAGTTGGCTAGAATGGGCTGTCAGTCTTTTATCATAGACTGAAATAAATGACATGGTGGTTTCATTTACTTATGAAGTTGTCTGTCTTTAGTTTTCACTTTAATATTTTTTGTTTCTTATTTTCTTGTCCCATTGACACTTGCAGTGGGTAACTATATATTTTTATTTTAAAGAAAGATATATCCTCCCTACTTTCTAAAATATTTTGCCTTACTTTCCTCCAGTTTCCCAGTCATGATTTTCTTTGATGAATCTATATTTTTCTCATTTACACCTTTATACCCATAATTCCTCTCAAAGTACTGATTGATATATGGAGTTCAACTTTTGACCTCAGGAATTTTCTTTCAGTAAACTAATTTTCAAGCCTTTAGTAAGCTTTAGCACTTTAGTGAAGTGCTTGAAGAAAAGAATCTGCTCACGAACAGCTCAACATTTTGTGTTTTAGGTCATCTATACTTCCAATCTGTGCAATGCCATTCTGTTATTCCAGCATTTGGCTCCTGAATTTTGAAAACAGAATAAATTGTTTGTCATATTTATCATCAACCTCTGTGGGGTATTTTGGGTTGTTGTTTTTTTTAAATACTTTTGCAAATGTGAGGATTTGGCAGTCTGTTTGTCATCCATCTTCTGTTGTATACACATAGTATACTGGAAAATAATGGGCTTTATTGGAGGCATTTGTCATCTTCCCCTTTTGTATAAAAATATTGAAACACATTAATACATTGAGGGAGATGCTGATAAACATCATTGATAAAGCCTCTGGTTTTCTGTCACTGACCACTCTCCAGATCCTTCAACATTAGGTCCAGTTAGCACTCTCCACCTAACTCAATCTGAAGAGTTTAGAAGATCCCTTTATGATATACTACAAGGCTGTGGTTTCCCTGGTTAATTCTGGGTTTAAACAAAGGTGTTTTATACTTATTCAACAAAATTAATCAATGTTATGAAGGCATTCTACAACAAATCAAAATGCTGGCATTTTGGAAAATGGAAAATGGATGGAGTAAGCCATTCAGCATCAAGACAGGTGTAAGGCCTGGGTGCATCCAGTCTCCTTTTTTGTTTATGCTAGTCATCGACTATGGATTAAAACAGTGCAACAGTGATACATATGGCCTAAAATGGAACAATTCAAGACTATTTGATCTAGACTTTGCTGACGACATCGCTCTTATCAACAAAGATGCCAATGGACTACAAAAATGCACAAACAAGTAAAAGAAGTAATGGAGAAGACAGGATTGAGATAGAATGCAAAGAAATGCATAGTCATGTTAGTGGGGACTATAGAGACAGAAATCAAAATTGAAGAAGAGAAACTGGAGAAGGTGGACAATTTTACGTATCTTGGAAGTACCATCAGCCAAGATGTACCGGCTCTGAGGAAATAATAAGAAGAAGAATTTGGTAGGCAAACTCTGCATTTGGAAGAGTCGAAAACATCTGGCAACTCAAAAACATCTCCCTCAAGACAAAACTGAATGTGTACAAAGCAATTGTTATCGTCATCACAACATATAGCAGTGAGACATGGCAATTTACCAAGAAAGATATGTAAAAGCTGGATGCATTTTATCACAAATGTCTGAGAAGAATATTGGGAATAACATATAAAGATAGGAAGACAAATGAAGAAATCAGAAAAAAATTACTGGGCAAGGCACCATCTCATAAATAATCTACAAAAGAAGACACCAGTGGCTGGGACATGTGCTGAGAATGGAAAAAAAAATGCTGCCCTTGAATGAAAGCCAGAAAATGCAAGCAGAAAGAGAGGAAGACCATGAATAACATGGAAACAAACAGTTCTGAATGACATCAAGCACCTCAACATGAAATAGGAAGATTTGGAGAGAAGGGCAGCTGACAGGCAAGGTTGGTAAATGTGGGTAGCCCAATTTGCAACAAAGCACGGGATGGACTAAGTGACTAAGTGAAGTCTTATACTCTAGATTTTGATACTATCCTCTCTTTTGTCATCCCAACCAGCAAGGTCTCAGGTTCCAATCTGCTGTCACAGTTATGTTCCCCTCCCAGTGCTCTTGTTTTTATAATCACTCTTATGCTTAGTCCCTATTTAAGCCCCAGTTCAGAAAAGAATGTGTTTCTCTCTATTTAAAAAATCACTTAAGCAGATGCTTAAAGCCCATGTATCTTCATAGGGACTTAAAAATTGCTTAAAATAAATCATACTTGCATGCTTTCCTGAATATAGATGCTTGCCCAAATTGTGGTCTTAGATTGCGTGCTGTTTAGGTCAGGGACTGTCTTCTGTTTTATGTTTGCACAAAGTCATTGGGGGCTTCTGGGTGCTACTGTATTACTCCTCTTGCCCACCTCACAAGATCTTCTCTGCCAATCCCCAACCTCTGCTTCCTCACACAGGAGAACATTTTTGGTGGAAGTCCTGTGATCACACAGTTTTTCTCAACTGCATTTTTTGTTCCTTGCCTCCTTCAATTCTACATTATCTTAGCTAAATAATGCTACCCTTCTCCAGCCTGATTAAATTCCATTTCCACAAACTCACTTTCAACATCTTCCTTAAATACTGCCCTCACTACCCCAACTCTTCTTTCCACTCAGAATTTCATTGACATTTTCAAAGAGAAAATTGACCAGATCTGACATGACTTCCTCCTCCTTCTGTTTTCCCATTCTCACTTCCTCCTTCTTGTCCTACTATTCCCTTCTCCTTCTCCTGCATCACTGACAGTGACATTTCTTCTCTGCTTTTCTTCTCTAACTCCTTCACGTCCCCCATCCTATTGAGTCTCCCTTACTCCCACTTTCACTCCTCCTTCTCCTCAACCTGTCACTCTCTTTAGCCTCCTTCTCCTCCTCACAATACAGAAATGTTTTAATATCCCCCATCATGGAAAAAAAATCTCATTGCTTGTCTTTTCAACTAGTGCCTCATGTTCTTGCTTCTCTTCACTTGCAAATATATTCAATGTGATATCTATAATTGCTGCCTTAATGTCCTATCCTCCAGCTCCATTCTTGACCCTCTCCACTCTACTGAAACTGCTATCATCAGTGTCTCAAAAGACCTCTTCTTGACCAAGTCCCAGTGTCATTACTCCATACTTCCTTGATCATTCAGTATTTTTTAAAAACACTGACTGCTCTCAGCATCTTGAAATCCTGCCTTCCTTTGGCTCTCTTGGTTTTTGTTTTACCACTCTGATCTTTCTTCAATATCTTCTTTGGAAGGTCCTCCTCTTCCTCTCTCCTTATTACAGTGGACATCCCCAAAGCTTCAGTCCTGCCTCCCTTGCTTTTCTTCATCTACAACTCAATTCATTGTGCTCTTATCCACAATCATAGCTTTATATATCATCTTATTGTTGATGATATGCAAATCTACCTCTCTACTAAAGACCTGTCACCATTAATCCAGTCCTGAATCTCATCCCATATTTCTGGAATCTTTATGTAGATGTCCAGCCAGCAACTTAAGTTCAACATGCCAAAAACAGAGATTTTTGTCTCCCCACTCATAGCCCAACCCTTCACTTTTCCCTGGTTTCTCCTTCCTCATAGACAACAGCACCATCCTCCCACTCACTCTTGGCCTTAATCTGGGTTATCTCTTCTCAACCTTCTCTCTTGATCCACATATCCAGACCATATGCATATCTTACCGTTTCTCTCTACATAATAGACTTTTGGTCAGGCCCTCATCATCCTGAACCTTGATAACTGTTATCTCGTTCTCTTGGCTTGACACCAATCATGTGACTCAACTACCATTCATTCAAAATGCTGCTGCCAGGTTTATCTGGCTGGCTTGTTGCTCTGATCATATCACTCCCTCTTCAAATTTCTCCATAGGCACCCTCTCCTCTATGGCCCCAAACAAAAGATCCTTGTCTTTCCCTTTCAGGTCTCTCACCATTTAGTTCTACCCTGTCGCATCAACACCAGCCTTGATTGCCCAGTTGTCCATTTCTCCTTGAGCACCTCCAAGTTTTCATCCATGTTTGCATTCCCCTACCCTATGCATGAAAAAAACCTCTCCATCAAAATCTGTAAAGCCTCACAGACCTTATCTTCCTCCTCATCTCCTTCTCAAAATTCACCTCTCCCATACTGCAAACAGTAAGCTGCAACCTCATAAGGGCTAGCCAAGTGACAAGTGTGTTTACTGAATCTGATGGGCTAAGATTGCACACCTCTTTTTTTGCCCTGTTTCCCCCCACTGCCACACACACTTGTTACATTTTGACTTTTAGTTGTAAACTGTTTGTGGCAGGTCCGTTTTTTGGTTTGGCACAAAAAGCTCGTCCTAGTCTCGTAATGGGTTTCTGGTGGGGATTGGCAACAATGTCATGGATACTCTGTTGCCACTTCCGTTTTGGGATGAAGTTACACATTTCCCATCAGAACTAAGGACCTGTTTTTGCTGGTCTGTTTTCTTGGTGGTTAATTGAACCAGTCAGGTTTCAGATCGTTCCAACTGAGAATATCATTCAGTCAACAGTCCCCTCAAAACTAAATATTCCTAACCTTTTTATTCACTTCTCTCATAAAAGTCTTTCTGTATATTTAATCATTTTCATTGTTCTCCTCTGAAACTGTTTGAGATAGAGTGACTAGGGCTGAACAGAGTATTCACTGAAAATGTGCTATCCTCTCTCTCTCTCTCTTTCATAAAACCCAGCATCTTCTTTACATTTTGGACAGCAGCTGCACATTGAGCTTTTCCCAGTGACTCCTAGGTCTTTTTCCTGAGCAATTACAGCTAATTTAGAATCCATCAATGTGTATGAAATGTTCAAATTATTCTTTCTAAAGAACATTATATTGCACTGTCTACATTACTGGAACTTCTCTTGGAGGCTTCAGGTAGCTGATTGGTATATGTCATGGAACTGAAGGAGGGGAGTTTATTTTCTGACAAACTGGGAGGCTTTATTTGAATGATCTATACCTATATAATATACACACTGACCCAGATTGATGTTTGTATATTTATAAAATTATAAAGGCACCTAAATTACTAGATAAGTACTTTTAATAAAGTTAAATAAATACATAAACTGTTGACATTTCTGCTTTTTTGGTGTGTTCAGCCATTTTCTTGTTAAATGTCCTTGTTCAATATTAGTTTAGGATATATTTTGCAGTGATCTCCTAACCGTCATCAAATGAAGAAGCAGTGCTTCTTTTTAAATGCAAGGGGTCTGTGTGGTGCTTGCCTTGCTGTGGTGAGTTTATATATCAAGTGTACAATATCATTTTTGTGCCCAATAGCTATTTTAATTTTTTTTTTCATTTCATTATACCAATTTCCATTGGTAGGGTTTTAATAATGTCTTTAAATCTGTTGCATATTTTTTCTTTTCTTTTTTCCCCTATTTTGGACAAATGAAAGGCACAGACCAGGATAGTCCTGGGTTCTAATTCTGATTGAGCGTCGGCCTGGGTGATTTCAAGCAAGTCACTTGACCTCAGTGTGCCTCTATTAACCCAGCAGCAAAACTGGATAAACACAAGACCTCACTGACAACCAGCTGCTGCATTTGAACTGAACTGTCCTAAATTACATTGTATTAGAATTGCCACTAGGTGTCCTAAGAATTAAATTTTAATTGTTTTGTCATCAATCATAATCTCCCATGAAAACAGCATTATAAAGCATAAAAATAAGTGTCTTCAAAGATTTGCATTGAAATTGCCTGGCATAATTAATGGGAGTACTTAGGGCAAATAGATAAGGTAATTACTACAAATCCTCAGTACTTACTTGTAAAACTTTTTGTCCATATCAAATTAAATATGCATTTAACAGTAAGCACTTAGAGGAGAGGAAAGAGATCAGGAACAGTCAGCATGGATTCATCAAGGGCAAGTCATGCCTGACTAATCTAATTGCCTCCTATGACGAGATAACTGGTTCTGTGGATGAGGAGAAAGCAGTGGATGTGTTGTTCCTTGACTTTAGCAAAGCTTTTGACATGGTCTCATTGGGTAGTGTTCAACGGCTCCATGTCTAGTGGGCACTGATCATTTTACTCAGCACCCTCAGGAGGGTAGGGATAGGATACAGAGGGACCTAGACAAATTAGAGGATTGGGCCAAAAGAAATCTGATGAGGTTCAATAAGGACAAGTGCAGAGTCCTGCACTTAGGATGGAAGAATCCCATGCATCGCTACAGACTAGGGACCGAATGGCTCGGCAGCAGTTCTTTAGAAAAGGACCTAAGGGTTACAGTGGATGAGAAGCTGGATATCAGTCAACAGTGTGCCCTTGTTGCCAAGAAGGCCAATGGCATTTTGGGATGTATAAGTAGGGGCATTGCCAGCAGATTGAGGGACGTGATCATTCCCCTCTATTCGACATTGGTGAGGCCTCATCTGGAGTACTGTATCCAGTTTTGGGCCCCACACTCAAGAAGGATGTGGAAAAATTGGAAAGAGTCCAGCAGAGGGCAACAAAAATGATTAGGGGACTGGAACATATGACTTATGAAAAGAGGCTGAGGGAATTGGGATTGTTTAGTCTGAGGAAGAGAAGAATGAGGAGGGATTTGATAGCTGCTTTCAAGTATCTGAACGGGGGTTCCAAAGAGGATGGATCTAGACTGTTCTCAGTGATAGCAGATGACAGAACAAGGAGTAATGCTCTCAAGTTGCAGTGGGGGAGGTTTAGGTTGGATATTAGGAAAAACGTTTTCACTAGGAGGGTGGTGAAACACTGGAATGCGTTACCTAGGGAGGTGGTGGAATCTCCTTCCTTAGAAGTTTTTAAGGTCAGGCTTGACAAAGTCCTGGCCGGGATGATTTAGTTGGGGATTGGTCCTGCTTTGAGCAGGGGGTTGGACTAGATGACCTCCTGAGGTCCCTTCCAACCCTGATATTCTATGATTCTATGATTCACTGTATGTTTGTATATATTTTGATCAGTTGATATCAGTCTCATTTTCAATTACTCAAATAATTCAAAAAAGGTAAAAAGAAAAAATTGACTGATTTTGAGGGTAACTACTAGAACCTGGGGATTAAAATTGTTCTTTCAGTTGTTCAATTTTGTCCCAAACCAATAGAAATATTGTATCTTTCCAGTGATAGTTATTGCTATTGTCCTCAAACCCAATACATTTCTTTTTACCAGATTCGGTTCTTTCAAGTATTTTTATGTTATGTGATTTGTCCAAAAACTAAATTGTGCCAAAGAGCAAGAGTTCAAGAACATGGGGAAATTGTTCATATCTGCACCAATTTTACAGCAATGGTGCAACACTCCTGGAACATCTTGTGTCTGTGGATGTCCCTTAGACCTGGCATTTGCTTTCCCTATTGTTCGATCAAGATCCAAGTCTGTTAACCTTTAGGGCAAATGTAAGACTTCTCATGTCCCTTAGGTTTTGCTTGAGAGAGAGAGAGAGAAAGAGAGGCATTTATTTTGGGACCAGAATTTTCATTTCATATTGTCAAGTGTCCATGTCTCTGTCATCTTTAATCCTTTCTACATATGTAAAAAGCCTCTTGTTATAAATCAATCAATATACTATGAAAAGCATCAACATTACACAAAAGTTGCTCACAAAATAAGACTTTTGTTTTAGTACAGGAACAATGTTGTAGTATTGAAGCAAATGCACAACCATTTGTATTTCTTCTTGTTCACTGTTAACGAATCACATATCTGGCTGGAATAAAATGATCAAATGTTGGCTTTTTTATGTTTTTTAAAGAGGTTAAATATTCATTGCAATAATTGTATTTTCCAGAGCAGATTTACAAGCTGTTAGTATCCATAACTAAACATATTGAATATTGTTAACTCATGAAACCTGGAAATTAAAGTGAATTGTTTATGGATTCATAGGATATCAGAAGCATCTTTGGGTATGTCTGCACTGAAGATGGGATGAGCCTCCCAGCCCATATTGACAGACTCATGCTAATGGGGCTTGAACTAGCACACTAAAAACAGCTGTGTGGACATTGCGGCTTCAGTAGAAACTATGGCTAGCCACCCGAGCTTAACCCCACCCGCCCATGTAGGCTTGAATTTGACTAGCCCAGCCCAAATCTCTACTGGAGCCACAATGTCCACACAGATATATTTGGCACACGAGCTTGAGACCCCTCAGCATGACTCTGTCTACATGGGACTGGAATGCTCTCTCCCAGCTGAGGTGTAGACATATCCTTTGTGTCTGCTATAAGAATGTGCATGGGTTCCTATATTGGGCCTCTTCTGATGCTAGAAACTTTGTGTACCTTGTGATGGTAGTACTGTTGAAATGAGGTGTGGAACGACTTGGAATCACCTCATATGGGCAGAAAAGAAAAGAAAAAAGCATGTGAAGGGTAAAGGAGAGTGTCTCAGCAGTTGTCTGTATCAAAGGTGGGATGCAGGATGGATAACTTTGATCCTTTGGGAACAAAATAATGTGTGTCAAGTCGGTGTTGGAGTCTTGCTATTACAGTAGTAGGATTTTTAAATTGAAGACAGAATGAAATTGATACTGGGACTCTGATGTGGATCCTTTCTCTGCCCTCTCCACCAATCTAAGGTCAGAGATTTAAAAGACAAGGAAAAAAGTGAGTGTGGAAGTTCTTCATTTCCAGTCTAGCTTTCCCTCACTGTTTTATGGAGACTGGCATTGCATTCTTCTCTCCATTCCCCAGAAAGGCTGTCATTTAAGGATTTTTTTCTTTCCATCTTTCCCCTTCTCATGCTAAGGAGATGGGACCCAGGGCTCTCATTTCTCCTTTCCTAATTGGAAGGGAAGAAGGCCTGTGACAGTAGTATTTGAAGGGACTTCCTGAGGGTGCAGAGTAAAATGATCAGTGCCCCTTTACTCTGCTGTCTCTGTCTAAGAAGAAATTGTCCACTAATATGTTAATCAGTATATTTAGCTTGGGACCATCTGCTTAATCAGTCACTGCTTTTCACTGTGCACACAAGGCCAGGCTCTTTATCCTATGTCCTCAAAGACATGACTTTAAGTCTTCACCTTTAGTCACTTTGATCATGAATTCCCTTCCTTAACGTAACTAATTCATTTTCCAGAAAATGATTGTTACTGTGATCACTTACTTCTCTGTGACTTTATTCTCTGATCTAATTTAATGACTCTTCTTAGTAGTAAAGAATCATCTACTGTTCTTCAGGGCTACAAATGTTGAATGACGGGATCTGCTGTTAAGTCATGTGCTCTCTGGTTAAAGAATCAATCTATCAATCAATTCCAGTTTTTTTTAAAATGGGGCAATCACAATAGTTTCTGAGCGCCTTCTAGAAAGTTAAAAATAAATCCACAAATGGCACGTGGCCTAGTTTTCTTCCTGGCTTCTCTGACTGCAGTCAGGTATTTATTTTTCTTTTAGGTTGCATTTCCTCCTCCTTTCTCCTCACTCTTCTCCCCTCTCCTTTCCTCTTTTTTTACTTCTTCACCTTACATAGTTTTTAATCCACCTCCTCCTTTCTTTTTTTATGCTGCTTTTAGTTCCATAGCTGGAAAAGTCAAATCAAACGAGTTTTGCTTCTTTCACTCAAAGAAGCTTTATCCTGAAGGTATTGAAATGTGTGCTCATTCAGCAGTCCTGTGGAAATAAAGTCCAAAAGTCTTCACTTTTGCAAAGAAAGTCCTGTATATCACTTTCACAACCTTCAAGTTTGAGGTTGGCAGCTTTCATAGGTCCCGAGGAACACAGCTGCAAGTCTTTGTCACAAAGAAAGAGGCCTTCTCTAAAATAGCTATGGCTAGTTCTATGGCGGGCTTTGAAAATAAGGACTAAGACTTTGTGAATTGGACCCAGTATCCTATGATGAGGCAGTGTACTGAGCAGAGTTCCAGGGTGATTTGCTCTCAGCAGTCAGAATTTAGAGATTTGGAGTGAGACTTCATGCTGTACTTCTAAGAGGCTCAGCATAGAATGTGTAGCTCAGAATGAGTGGGAGCTAAAATGGCTTTAAGCTACCTTTGCATCTGCCCAATCCTGTGATATTTCAGGGAATGGAGAAGTCCCCAGCATAATTTAGTCCACCCTGGAGCAGGGGCGCTGGAACAATTTGTATGGGCCAGGGGAGGGTGCGAGAGCCATCAAATCAAACTGTAAACCCTGTATGATGGAAACCACTTCAAGCCAGGGAGTGCAGCAGCACCCCAATTCCAGCACCTATGCCCTGGAGGCCTCTCTAAGTTCCAGCAGCCTCCCCAGGCTGCCCTATTAACTTCAACATTACCTAGAATATTACCTAGAATATCCCCAATGCTGCATTCTATGGCCCCATGACTGTCACACTCCACCTGCCCCCAGTAAGTCCTCTAAGCAGGGGCTTGAAAGAGAATTCATATAGTTTTCTATAGTACTTGCACTAGGGGAATCCTATGTGAACCTTTTATACAGCCCATGTATGTTACCCTGAGTTTTGACCCAAATAAAAGGGCCAGAGAAGAGGTGAAGCTCTCCCCCTTTATATCTAGTGACAACTTAATTTTATGCTTGTTCTGTAGTCAGGTGAATGTTCAAATTTCTAGGTAAACATATGAAATATGTTGATAATAAACTTGCTTCTCCATACGTTTTTTGTTTTTCCCTAATTCCATTGATTTACCACTGTAAAATGTGTTGTAACCTGCCCTTTTTGTAAAGTGCATTTGTGTAAGTTAAATTTATATATAAATATACATGCTGCTGCTAAGGTATCTAGTTCTAACCTGCTTTTGGCAACTCATATGTCTCACTACATTGGCAATCTTTGTTTTACCCAGGTTATTTATAGTAATTTTTTCTTGGGTTGGAGAAAAATGGCATCATTATGATTTGATGTTGGCAATATTTTTATCAGCTGAATTTGAATTTTAAAATTAATACTAATCATTTGATCTTTTATTAAAACTTCACTCATTGTTAGCAGAGGAAGAATCATACTAAATTTTGTTTTTATGATTTGACAATATCCTTTCTGAAATTCATAGGCAATGTATCATGAGTTAGAGAAAAGGAGTTGATTCTCAACATCTAATAGCCAATGCATTGCTCTTTTACAACTCCATTACTTAATAATTCACCCACAAAACAGACACTGAACAATGACAATCTGACCCTAATTATGCAACATAAATATTAGTTTCAAATTTAATACTGAATATACTTTAACAAATAGGACGGTTTAATCGAGCATTGAATGGCTACCTCGTGAAGAAAAAGGAATTGATTTAGCTGTTTGTTTTGCTTCTAGGGAAGGAGAGTAAGAATTTTAATGCATAAAATGGGATTCTTTCCTTTTAATGTTATGTACAGACTTATGGGACTGGGTACAGCATGTGATTATTCTATATGATTTTGGGAAACAGAAAATATATAATAATATATATGCAATAAATGAATGGTAATCTTGATAATATTCTGGCTTGTTTGCACTGCTAGATAAGGTTTAGAGCAGTGGTTCTTAACCTGGGGTACATGCACCCGCTGGTGATGCGAGATGCCGTTTTTGGAGGTGTGAGAGATGCCAGATTTTTTTAGAAGGTAAATCATCAAAAACACAAATTAAACACATGCATATAAGTACAACTACTTTGTTTAATCAAACCTATGTATTTATTAACATTATACATTTTTAGCTATTACTGTAATATACAAACACAAAATATATCTAGTGTGACAGGGTTGGGCCAGATGGCTATAGGAGAGTAATAGAAGGCAGATATATTAGCCCCAGGTTAAGTAGGTCCCTTTCCCTGGGTAAGGTAACAGGGAAGGTTCCAGAACAATCAGGAACCTTCTGGAGACAATTAAGACAGACAGGCTGATTAGAACACCTGCAGCCAATCAAGAAGCTGCTAGAATCAATTAAGGCAGGCTAATCAGGGCACCTGAGTTTAAAAAGGAGCTCACTTCAGTTTGTGGTGCGCATGTGAGGAGCTGGGAGCAAGAGGCACTAGGAGATGAGAGTGAGAATGTGGACTGTTGGAAGACTGAGGAGTACAAGCATTATCAGACACCAGGAGGAAGGTCCTATGGTGAGGATAAAAAAGGTGTTGGGAGGAGGCCACGGGGAAGTAGCCCAGGGAGTTGTAGCTGTTGCACAGCTGTTCCAGGAGGCACTCTAGACAGCGGCATTCCACAGGGCCCTGGGCTGGAACCCGGAGTAGAGGGTGGTCCCAGGTTCCCCCCAAATCCTCCCAACTCCTGGTCAGACACAGAAGGAGTCGACCTGGACTGTGGGTTCAAAAAACAGCCAAGCTGAGGGCTGCCGTGAAGCTCCAAGGCGAGTAAATCCACCAATAAGTGCAAGACCCACCAAAATAGAGCAGGAACTTTGTCACACTAGGTTTAAAGAACTGACCTACTTCAACAATTTTTGATAAGGGGTGTGAGAGCATATTTTGATTTTTGATAAGGGGTGCGAGAGAACCGAAGGGGAACAGGCTGCAGTAAAGGTTAAGAACCACTGGTTTATAGGCTTTAGTTAATTTTTAATTGCCTTGTGAATAGGTGCTCTAGAATAAATTTGACTTGAAATTTTAAACTTCAACTGACTCTTCATAACAGAGGTTACTATGAAGTGTTTTAAGTGTTTAATGAATGTAATGCATTCATTCATTCATGCATCCGATGAAGTGAGCTGTAGCTCACGAAAGCTTATGCTCTAATAAATTTGTTAGTCTCTAAGGTGCCACATAATATCTAAAGACTCTTAAAATGTAGGCCTTCAGGTCAAAGCACCAGTTGTCTCAGCTAAAAAAGTTATTAATAGTTTAAATATGACATGATATGTGTGGTATTTGTTAAAAGCAGCAATTTGCATGTTATTACAAGATCTTGGTAATAGTAGACAATCTTTCCTAACACTTATTACTATTAAAATGTTTAATGGCAAATGAGGAATGAATAGTTTGGGTTAATACTACTACTACTACTACTAATAATAATAATCACCACTAATAATATCTGCATTTGCAGTATCTTTCACATGTGAATCTACAAGTTCTTGACAAGCATTAATTCACATCTATATGAAGCATAGGCGCCTACTCTGTGGATGCTCTGGGACTCAAGCACCCATGGAAAAAAAAACGGGGTGCTCAGCACCCATCAGCCACAGCAGTTTGACAGAGCTGCCAACTGATTAGCTGTTTGGTGGCTGGCAGGAGATGCTTGTGGGAGGGTGGAGATGTGTGAGTGGTGAGCAGACAGGGAGCCTCATGGGAGGAGGTGGAGCAAGGATGGAGCCTTGGGGGAGGGGTGGAGTAGGGGCAGGAAGAGGCGGAGTGAGAGCAGGGCCTTGGGACAAAGTGGGGGTAGAGCACCCACCGGGAAACATAAAAGTCAGTGCTTATGGAATGAAATATGCTGGTATTGATATCCTCATTTTACACTTGGGAAATAGACACAGATATAAAATAATTTACCTAGTGTTATTCAGAAAATCATTTGAAAAGGCAGGAATAGAAGGTAGGACTCCTTATTACAACTCTGTTATACCTTCTAATGTAATGCAAAAATACTCTTAGCTTGCTTGGTTTGGGATCCACCAGAAGAACTGGCCAGTATTTGCATACCTTTTTTTTCTGAAACTTTTAGCTATTTGCATGATACAAGTCAGAAAAAAGAAAACATTCACTGAAAGATTTTCCAGAGAGCATCAATGTTAACCACTGGATGTTTTTTTTTCCATTTATTTCCATTTTTTGACATTGATTATTCTTACTGTTTTGGAGATTCATCTTATTACATTTGCCAGTTTTATCTTGGTTTGGCATTAGTGTTTTGAATTCCTGGTGAAACTAGATGTCATAAAACTATGCAAACTATTCCTGCTGAAGAAGTTCAGCAATTCTAATGTGAAGTGGAACTGGTGGGGTTCACACAGCTCCACTCATGCATATCAGTCCCCGGTTCTGATTACTTAACAACTATATCCTCTCCTTTAAACTGCAGGACCATTGAGGGTTGGGTTTTTGTTTTGCTTTGTTTTGTTGTTGTTATATATGTTTGTTTTATTTCTACATTCAACACTGAAAACAATTTTGTATAAATTCACTGAGCCCGATCCAAGTCAATGGGAGATTTATTGTATTTAGCAGACGGCTTATGACTTTTAATTTCCAAGTGCCATGGGTTGAAAAACTACTGTGTCTTCTACTTTGTGTCTGACATGATCACATAAGGTGCTTAATTGAATGCTTGACACCCTTTGGTGAATACTTTTGGGAGATGGTGAGGATGAGAAGGTGACTCACACTTCTCCATGGAGTTATATTTCTTAATCTCTCAACTGTATTTTGATATCTTCCTCAGTCCATACACAAATATTGGATAAAAAAAAATATGACATGGACAACTAACATATATCTGAGTTCCTTTGAAGATATATTTCCAGTGTCATGCAAGTTAACATTTATATACATATGTTTTAAAGGCTTTGACATTCTCTGTAATGTTTGGATTGTGGCTGTTGGGACTGTAACATATAAATGTCTAGCTTTTACAGCTTTTTAAGGCTGTATTTGTTTCCACTCTTCCACAATATCCCACCATCAGTCACTTTCCCTGCACAAAGGACAATTTTATTACCTGTCAGTTAAAAACCCTAATCTATACACATTTTATTATAGCTTTAATATATATGTTCTATATTTATATTGATTTATAAACTGGTCTGTGTATTTATTGATTTATAAAAAGTCCCTATTGTCAAACCTCTGGGCACATTTAGACCAATTAAAGACATCAGTGCTACACAAACATATTGACAAATATCGACTGAATTAAACTTGTCCCCATCCTCTTTAAAAGCCTGAGTAAAGTGAGTACTCATTGTGCCCGGAAAGTGAACAAATATTGCTGTTTTGCACATGAGAAACAGATTCCAGAGTCTCTAATTCTAGAGTGCACCAAAGAGATCCTGCTTCCAGTCATTCTGAGTTAGACATGCTGGGACCCCCACTGACTGTCTTCTTAATATGGTACTCAGTGCAATAGTATCTGAGTATCTCACAATTTTTAGTTAATTTATCCTTGCAAAGTAGAGAAATACTATTATCCCCATTTTACAGAGGGAGAATTGAGGCACAGGGAGACTAACCTCACAAAATAAGTTTGTGGCAGAGCAGGGGTTTGACCCAGGTCCCCTAAGTCCTAAGCTAGCACCCTGTTCACAGGACTTTCCATCCTCTCAAATAATGGTCAGTGGAAGACATTGTCCCTTAAGGTAGCCAGCATGAAAAATATATAGGACACAGTTTTCAGATTAAGGACCAAATCTTGCAAAGACTTAAACATCTGCTTAATATTAGGCATGTATGTTGTCCCATTAACTAGACTAAGTGTTTGTAGGATCAGGGCCTTAGACATCTAAAGGCAGAGACCTCATTCTATACGTAGGCACCTAAATAAAATGGATCTGATTTTCAAAGATGCTCAACATTTCCTGCTTCCACTGAAAAAACCCAAACAAAACATAATGCTAGACTGCACATACCATCTTCTCCCTGGGGAAAGAACAAACCATACATGACAGATGTTAGCCATGCCATTTAATGCACTTCTGAAAGCCATTAAGGTACTATGTGATGAGAGTTGTGTAACAACCTGAGGAGAAAAGAAGAGACTTCATCTGGAGTTGGGGTGTTCAGCACCTCTGAAAATCAGGCTACTTTTATTTACGTGCCTAGGTATGGTTTTGTTGAAAATCTTAGCCATAGGGTTATATAGATCCATCTCAAGATCTTGAATTGCACCCATAATAAAATCAGAAGCCAGACCGTCTGAAGATCTGCATGAATGCAGTGTAGTTATACCCATATCAGTCCCAGGATATTAGAGAGACAAGGTGGGTGAGGTAATATCTTCTATTGGACTGACAGCTGTTTGAGAAAGAGACAGGAGAAAGTGCTCTGTGTGACTTGAAAGCTTGTCTCTCTCACCAACAGATGTTGGTCCAATAAAAGATATTATCTCACCCACCTTGTCTCTCTGCAGATCTCCCCAGAACTGTTCCCCATGCATGACCAGTAAGTTGCAGACGTTACCTTGCTACCATTTTTCCTACCCCTGTACCCTCAAGGTTAGACAACTCCAATGAACTAACTCTACATGAGGCTGCTGCTTCATTCACAAAATGTGAAGTTGAATGCACATTAAGTTGCGCAAGTGAAACTTTATTAAATCATGGGTTTCAGAGTAGCAGCTGTTTTAGTCTGTATCCGCAAAAAGAAAAGGAATACTTGTGGCACCTTAAAGACTAACAAATTTATTTGAGCATAAGTTTTCATGAGCTACAGCTCATTTCATCAAATGCATCCGATGAAGTGAGCTGTAGCTCACGAAAGCTTATGCTCAGATAAATTTGTTAGTCTCTGTGGTGCCACAAGTACTCCTTTTCCTTTTGTACTAGTATTGCAGCATTTCCAAATTCAAGTTATCCACAGCCTATAGCTATAGTCTCCTTAAGCCTTTATTAGATTTGGGTGGAAAGCAAGGGATTAACATGAAAAGGTTAGAAGCGATTGAAAAATTGCTTTGGGACATGTTCAAAGATAGCCTACTGATGTCTGTTTAGTTGGTAGGTTTTTCTGAGCCTGATGAAGCTCTGCCTTCATTGTAATACTACAATTATATTTTCCCCACCTACCATAATAGACACAGAAGTTGTTATTTTCAGGCTACTGCCGGCACAATTTTACATTACAGTAATTGTAAATGTTTCAGGAGAGAATTGTGGATTTTGCAACTCATTTTAGGGGTTCTGCCATTTTTGATGCATTCTGGAATATTCTTCAGAATTAATTTTAAAATAAATGTGTTTGTTGGGAAAATATAGTGGTCTCACTTTATATAGTAAACAGTTATACAGGAGCTTCCCTAAAGCAATATTGCAGAAAACTGTATCTGTTCAAAATAGAGCAACAGTAGAGGTGGCAAAAAGAAAAGGAGTACTTGTGGCACCTTAGAGACTAACAAATTTATTTGAGCATAAGCTTTCGTGAGCTACAGCTCACTTCATCACTAAAGCTTATGCTCAAATAAATTTGTTAGTCTCTAAGGTGCCACAAGTACTCCTTTTCTTTTTGCAAATACAGACTAACATGGCTGCTACTCTGAAACCTGTCATTATAGTAGAGGTGGCAACAACTATCTTCTCTCCCATGACAATCAAGTCAGTGAAGGGAGAAATTCAAAGCCAAATTAGGGCCATTTAAATGCTAGAATTATTGCAGAGAACATAGAATCATAGAATATCAGAACAGTATTTTCTCATTTAATTAAAAAAAAAAAGGAAAACAAATTTAGTATTCTGATCTTTTGGCTGAAATCATATGTGGACACTTGGTGTCTTGATGATATTACTACAACTGTTCCACAATTAAAATAGAATTTAATTTAAAAAGCAAATATTAAAGTACCTATGCAGAGTGGATTTGGCTACACAAACACGTATTAATCTATATATTTAACATATAGAAAGCATTTTATACTGCATGTGCAATGTCTAATGTGTTAGAGGAACCTTAATTTTTGTATTTCTTATTTTTTATTTTTTCTAAAATTGCAACCTTAGGCCCAGGTCCACAAAGGGAGTTCAGTGCTGCAATGCTAATTGTTTCAAAACCTAACTTTTACATGCCTAGCTTACCCAATGGACTCCACAAACCCTGAATTCTGACCCTAGGCTCCTATACAATGCATGGGGAGAGATAGGTACCTGAGAATGGGATCCCATAAAAGTCAGTACGTTAGTTGGGGAGTTATATTTTGTGGGGAGTGAGGCATATTCAGAGCTAACCTACTGAATCTGGCCCCACAGTGAGGTAGCTGAGGCAACGTGTATCTTCACATGGTTTGAGGATCATACTGCCGTTCAGGCATGAGATAAGCACTCAGACATTTGTCTGATGCAGCACCGTGTATGCCCAGAGGCAGACTCTTAGTTGCCTTGGGGACTTTTACAGGGAAACTTTAGGAACCAAATGAGTTTAAGTGCCTACTGGTTTAGGCAAAACTGAAGGGAATTTTTTGGATCAGGTGGCGCTTTAATCTTGATTTAGGCTGATTAATGTCCCTTTGTGGATGTGCATAGACAATCCAGGAAGTTTTTGGAAAGCGTAGAGGACAATTTCCTGGTGCAAGTGCTAGGGGAGCCAACTAGGGGGAGCGCTTTTCTTGACCTGCTGCTCACAAACCGGGTAGAATTAGTGGGGGAAGCAAAAGTGGATGGGAATCTGGGAGGCAGTGACCATGAGTTGGTTGAGTTCAGGATCCTGACGCAGGGAAGAAAGGTAAGCAGCAGGATACGGACCCTGGACTTCAGGAAAGCAGACTTTGACTCCCTCAGGGAACAGATGGCCAGGATCCCCTGGGGGACTAACATGAAAGGGAAGGGAGTCCAGGAGAGCTGGCTGTATTTCAAGGAATCCCTGTTGAGGTTACAGGGACAAACCATCCCGATGAGTCGAAAGAATAGTAAATATGGCAGGCGACCAGCTTGGCTTAATGGTGAAATCCTAGCGGATCTTAAACATAAAAAAGAAGCTTACAAGAAGTGGAAGGTTGGACATATGACCAGGGAAGAGTATAAAAATATTGCTCGGGCATGTAGGAAAGATATCAGGAGGGCCAAATCGCACCTGGAGCTGCAGCTAGCAAGAGATGTCAAGAGTAACAAGAAGGGTTTCTTCAGGTATGTTGGCAACAAGAAGAAAGCCAAGGAAAGTGTGGGCCCCTTACTGAATGAGGGAGGCAAGCTAGTGACAGAGGATGTGGAAAAAGCTAATGTACTCAATGCTTTTTTTGCCTCTGTTTTCACTAACAAGGTCAGCTCCCAGACTGCTGTGCTGGGCATCACAAAATGGGGAAGAGATGGCCAGCCCTCTGTAGAGATAGAGGTGGTTAGGGACTATTTAGAAAAGCTGGACGTGCACAAGTCCATGGGGCCGGACGAATTGCATCCGAGAGTGCTGAGGGAATTGGCGGCTGTGATTGCAGAGCCCTTGGCCATTATGTTTGAAAACTCGTGGCGAACGGGGGAAGTCCCGGATGACTGGAAAAAGGCTAATGTAGTGCCCATCTTTAAAAAAGGGAAGAAGGAGGATCCTGGGAACTACAGGCCGGTCAGCCTCACCTCAGTCCCTGGAAAAATCATGGAGCAGGTCCTCAAAGAATCAATCCTGAAGCACTTAGAGGAGAGGAAAGTGATCAGGAACAGTCAGCATGGATTCACCAAGGGAAGGTCATGCCTGACTAATCTAATTGCCTTTTATGATGAGATTACTGGTTCTGTGGATGAAGGGAAAGCAGTGGATGTATTGTTTCTTGACTTTAGCAAAGCTTTTGACACGGTCTCCCACAGCATTCTTGTCAGCAAGTTAAGGAAGTATGGGCTGGATGAATGCACTATAAGGTGGGTAGAAAGCTGGCTAGATTGTCGGGCTCAACGGGTAGTGATCAATGGCTCCATGTCTAGTTGGCAGCCGGTGTCAAGTGGAGTGCCCCAGGGGTCGGTCCTGGGGCCCGTTTTGTTCAATATCTTCATAAATGATCTGGAGGATGGTGTGGATTGCACTCTCAGCAAATTTGCGGATGATACTAAACTGGGAGGAGTGGTAGATACGCTGGAGGGGAGGGATAGGATACAGAAGGACCTAGACAAATTGGAAGATTGGGCCAAAAGAAATCTAATGAGGTTCAATAAGGATAAGTGCAGGGTCCTGCACTTAGGATGGAAGAATCCAATGCACCGCTACAGACTAGGGACCGAATGGCTCGGCAGCAGTTCTGCGGAAAAGGACCTAGGGGTGACAGTGGACGAGAAGCTGGATATGAGTCAGCAGTGTGCCCTTGTTGCCAAGAAGGCCAATGGCATTTTGGGATGTATAAGTAGGGGCATAGCGAGCAGATCGAGGGACGTGATCGTTCCCCTCTATTCGACACTGGTGAGGCCTCATCTGGAGTACTGTGTCCAGTTTTGGGCCCCACACTACAAGAAGGATGTGGATAAATTGGAAAGAGTACAGCGAAGGGCAACAAAAATGATTAGGGGTCTAGAGCACATGACTTATGAGGAGAGGCTGAGGGAGCTGGGATTGTTTAGTCTGCAGAAGAGAAGAATGAGGGGGGATTTGATAGCTGCTTTCAACTACCTGAAAGGGGGTTTCAAAGAGGATGGCTCTAGACTGTTCTCAATGGTAGCAGATGACAGAACGAGGAGTAATGGTCTCAAGTTGCAATGGGGGAGGTTTAGATTGGATATTAGGAAAAACTTTTTCACTAAGAGGGTGGTGAAACACTGGAATGCGTTACCTAGGGAGGTGGTAGAATCTCCTTCCTTAGAGGTTTTAAGGTCAGGCTTGACAAAGCCCTGGCTAGGATGATTTAACTGGGACTTGGTCCTGCTTTGAGCAGGGGGTTGGACTAGATGACCTTCTGGGGTCCCTTCCAACCCTGATATTCTATGATTCTATGATTCTATGTGGACATTAATGTTTAATAGCATAGAAATATATATTGTTCTGATTGTGATAAGAGAATAAATTAAAGAAAGAGAAGAAAATGTGTTATAGAGTGCAGTGAGGAAAAATATCTGTAGAATTTGTTGCTATTGAAAAATTATAAGTTTCCCAGATCATTTAGAAAATTAGTCTGATATACCAATAAAAATAGCATCTGTAAGTGCACTTTGCTAGAATTAACAAATAATTAAGACCTACCTTTGGACATGCATGTGGGAATTATCCAATCACTAGATTGGATAGGATACCAACTCTCCTATAGTGTTATACAAGGCACGCATTATAAAGGTTTCACGCATTCCAGGATTGGCTACTTTGAGATACATAATTCTGGTTTAGATAGTCCAATGATCTGTTTCACAATGACTATTAAATTCATATGGAAATGAATATAAAGACAAATTGTAATGTTTTATTATTTACTCCATAAACCATAATTGTGCAATGTATCATGTAAATTATATATTAATACATTTTTAAAATGTGTGTTCTGTTCTCTGAGCCATTATGGTTTATTGTAAAATCTCAGTCTACTTTATATATCCATCATGAAGTTATTCAAATATGCATATTTGGGATTTTATGAACAAAGTTACTATGCTTGTGTGGTAGCCATTTTCAAGTGCTTCATTTAGAGGTGTTTAAAAGCCTTCACCTTTTACGGTAGCCTGCAAAATATGAAAACAAGCTGGTTGATAGTACGTTGTAGACAATTTAAGGTTCTGAAGCATCTGATCGAGTCCCACTTGAGTTATAACTATAGTAGGCATAACAGAGTTATGGGAAGTGCTTGTGTCTTGTGCAGGTTAGTGTAATATGCCTTTTAGATATTCATACTGCTGTCACTTTTACAATTTGACTACCTATGTGTTACCTACCATAAAATAATTATCCACAATATCTGCTATTCTTCTAGGCTAAAGGTGAGGATGCATAATCCCATCATTGGTAATTATCTTGTGGCATAGACCAAACAAAAGAGAATTATGGGTTGTTTTTTAATTAGTCTATTTATATTTACAGCAACATATAATATCTTTGGAGAAACATATTGTATTAAGTTTATGTATTACTGTGGCCTAGGGATTGTATGTCTGATTGTGTTCTACTCCCATAGGGGAGGGTTACCACAGCTCCTTCAGGAACTAAAACAGTGTATGTGTGGGGTATTAAGGTGAATCACTCATGTTGTAAACACCTCCAGAGAGGTACTATCCCCTGGGGAACTTTGTATATTCTGTTTCACACTGGGTTTCCAGAGACTAGGAAGACAAAGAAATGGCTTTTAGGTATAAAATGGCTGCATCTAAACTGACCCAGGCTGATCCAGGAAATGGATAGGACATTCTGCCTAAGGGCACCCCAACTTTTGCAGAAGGGTTTTGTCTACCAGGACCCCATAAGATTGGTGGGAGATCTCTGGTAAGATTTTTTGCATATATATAGGAACTTTTGTTATTTTGTATGTTCTCTCTCAAATGTTTTTACCTTAAGAATAAATGGCTTGTTTAGAAATAGCTCTCTGGTAACTTGTAATTACTGGAAATCCAACGATCATAGCCTTCAGAGAGAAAGCAAAGCACAGGTGCTGGCCTTTAGGAAGACTGGCTTGCTAAGTGTAACAGAGCACAGACTCACTACTGCTGCGTCTCCTGCTGGCTTGCTCTGGGAATTAGCTCATTCAGCTGTGGAGCGCACTCTGCAGGTGGTGTCTTGCCAGTTGTCTGCTCGGCTGCGCTGTCTGGGATCCGCGTTGCTCCCTGGCTTGCAGTGTCTTCTTCTGGATACAGCCCTCCGGCTGTGCCTATGTTCTATTTTCTCCCCCGTCTGGGGGTATCAGCAGTCCTCAGTCTGAACCTGCCTTCATGGCCACCTGCTGCCCTGAAGTCTAGTCCTTTGCCTCAGGGACAAGGCACAGTACATCAGCCACGCTCCTCCATTGTAAGGTGCGATGTAAGGGGTGATGGGAGGACCCAGGCCTGTCCTCTACTCTGGGTCCCAACCCAGGAACCTCCCACTGCCCCCCCTTCAATCCCCTCTTCTCCCTGTGTACCCTGGACCACTTCCCCTTAGCCCATGCATCTTCTTGGCCCTTTTCATCAGGGGCCTGGCAGGTAACAGGCTGGAGCTCTCTCTCTGCTCCCCTGAGCCTGCCCAGCACTGCTCTAGCCTAGGTGCTTTGTTTACAGGGATCCAGTCCTTCCAGTCCGTCCAGTCCCTTCCAATGGGAGGTCTGGAGCCAGAACGAGAAGGTCCTGAGCCTAAATAAATCCAGAAGAAGTGATGGAAAAGCCTACAGGCCATTGTCATAGTGCAGCCATCTCCAGAGCACCTCCCACCATGGCTTCAGGGTGCCCTGCAAGTAGCCCTTTCACTCAATTTCCCTCTTCCCAGCACTCACAGCTACTCTCTTCCCAGGGGCCCGATCGTCTGTCCACATTCTCCACCATTTGTAAAAGGGTGGCCCCACCTGGGGTGCCATCCTGTGGGAGGCTGTGGTACAACCACTGCACTCACCTCAGTTTTCCCTTTCTTCCAGAGCCCCACAACCATAACTCAGAATTCCCCAGCAATACATTCACTCTTTCAAGTCCCAGTAGTCCATCAATATGGTAAGTACTGCTTTAACATCTTTTACCACACTTTGATTCTCCAGTACAGCACCAGCGTTTCTTACCACTTTTCACCCCCACCCTTTCTCCTCCCGGTTTCCTCCTCAGGTTTGATTCTAGGTCTTGCCCGAAGACATCAGCAAACTCAGCCCTTCATCATTCCTCAGTGCTCAGCCCTCTTTGGCTTCAGCTGTTCAGCTCTGAGAGCCATCACGCATCTCCCTCTACTGCTCTCAGCTTCAGTCTGCTTTATTCAAAGCTCTCTGGCCTAGTGAAGTTTATAGATGACCCCCTGACTATCTTCTGCTTTCACCAGCCTGATCTAGTTCTAGTGCGCACTAAGGAACTCCTTCCTTCAGAGGCATCTCCTCCCTGAAGCTCTAAACCCAGTTGTGTTCTTCTTCTGAGTGTGTCTGAGAATATTTGTGTGCTCTCTCTATCTCTCTTCCTATCATCTCTAAACACTTGGCTTCCTCTGGCTCTCTCATTTATAACTCTTAGGGGCACTATACCAAACTAAGACACACCTGGATTAGGACAAGACACGTGAGTCTGATTTCAATTAAGGGGCCTTCTACCTTGTTTCAGGCATTTGAACTGGAGTTTGAGAGGCTGCAAGGAGGGGAAAAGGAAAAAAGAACTCTTTGGTCACTCTTTTGGCACTAGAAAAGAAGGATACCTGCAAGATGTAGACTTGGAGCATGCTCCTGTGACTGACCAGGATCTCTTCAGAGGAACCAGACCTCTACAGAGAAGCCCTGGGAGTCATTGTGCATTACAAAGAGTCCAGGAAGGGGCTAAAGAAAAGGCCTAAAGAAAGGCATCCAGGGAGTCTGCAGCAAAGTGCCTGACAGAGCAGATTTTGGCTGCTTATACTGGAGTCCACTGACTGGAACCAGTACAGAGGGATTCAGGCCTGGATTCCCCTCCCAGCCTCTGGGGAGGTGACAATTAAAAGACTGAAAGAAGGGTGTAAGGAGAATTGGGGCTAAGGACCAGATGTATGAACTGTGGATTATCTGTTGGACTTTCTGTTTCCCCAGAAGGGGTGGGGCTAAAATGTGACCTAACCAGAGGGTTGAATTGCAACAAGAGGCAGACTACTATAGGACCAGAGTAATGACTGGCAGGAGGCACTAGCGAGGAAAGAGCTGCTATGTCATACTCACCCAGAAGGGGGCTGCCAGCAGTGAGTCCTCCCTTCTACACCCAGATATAGTAATAATACCAAGCTTGTATATAACATTTCACAAAGGAGGTAAATATTATTATCCCCATTTTATAGATGGGGAAACTGAGGCACAGAGAGGTGCCAGAGAGGACAAAGAGAGGTGGGAATAGAAACCAGCTTTCATGAGTTGTAGGCCAGTGCTTTATCAACTAGGCCACATTTTCCTTCTGTTTTGGTCCACTCATTAAGCATTTCTTTCCCACAGAGAACACATTACATTTTTGCTCCGTCGTCTGCACTGGTTTCTAACTGAATTCTTGGCAGAATTGAAGATGTTGTTGTTGGATCTATAATGTCCTAAATGCTTTAGGTCTTGGCTATCTGACAGTATACTGGCTACCTGCAGTGTTGCTGCAGCTACAAAGAGTGGAAGTGGTTGAACTGCAAGTTGAACTGCAAATTCAATATCTGAAAGGGATAGGGCTGATTACAGGGTGTTTTCTTTGAAGGACCTTACCTCTGGAACTCACTTGTTCTGACAGAACCTAACTTGTAATCATTCAAGATATGCTATAAAGCTCTTTGAATGGAGCTTTGAATGAATGAGGAGGATGGTGGGAGATATTGGTTGATTGAATAAAGTAGATTATTATTTTGGGATGATTTAAATATCTGAGAGCTGGGGGTTCATTTAGATAGGCAAACCACTGTTTTGGGGGACTGTTAAGTCTTCGTTTTCTATATTTTAATCATCTCTAAAATAGAATAGGCTTTTTTTTAAAGCAAATTGAAGAAATAAATAAAAATACCCCATAACATCAAAATATGTCACAAGGTAATGTACTATAATAGTTCCTATGTCTGAAGAAGCACATTTTGTCTTAGCACCATATGTAGGCAATTTGAATAGCAGCTGTTTTCTCAAAGTTGACACAGGAAATAAGTCTCAAAAAGTGGGCAATTTTTCCCTCTTAAACCTGTCTTGTTCCATTTCGCTGGAAAGAAGGCAAAGTATTTTCCCTGTTTTGGCATGGAACAGGGCTTAAAATGTATGCTTATGTCAAGGGTATGCACTATCTTTTGACATCTGCGTTTGATCTTCCCTACATATTTAGCTTAATTTCAGAATCTAGTTATGTCATTAAAAAAGAAAACCTGCTCTTCATCTGTGTCTTGCATGGCACCAACTTAATTTTTACTCTAAAAACTGTTCACTATTTCTGTGAAATGTGTTCCTAAGTCTCCTAGTAAAAATGGTCTGCCACCTGTTCCAAATATATCATGTGCTTACCTGTCTGAAATAGAAGCTATGTGGCTTCTTTTTTACTGACTGACTTTATCAACTGATTTAACATCTACCCTTAAAGCCTGAAATTGATTTTAAAGGACTCCCATTCGTGGCTGCCTCTCTTCCTGGAGTCCAGCTTGTTGAAACACAGAAGTCAACAGAAATTATTCTGGATTTGGTGAAATACTGTGGCAGCCATTTATAACAAACAAGTCTGTGCAAACATTACATAAAAAGTGAAATCAAATCATGTTATATTTCCCATGACTTCCTGCAATGTGTGTGTGGCAATGGGGAAGAGTGACATTTTTGTTGTAACTGCAAAAGGCAGTTTTAATTAGTGAAAATGGTCACATGATTTCAGAATTCTGAAGTGACTGTACATTTTCCAAAGGTTGTGAATGTTTGTGCTCCAGAATGTTTCTAAATATCTGCTGAATCATAGAATATCAGGATTGGAAGAGACCACAGGAGGTCATCTAGTCCAATCTCCTGCTCAAAGCAGGACCACACCAACTTAATCATACCAGCCAAAGCTTTGTCAAACTGGGCCTTAAAACTGGGCCTTAAAAACATCTAAGGATGGAGATTCCACCACCTCCCTAGGTAACCCATTCCAGTGCTTCACCACCCTCCTAGTGTTTCCTAATATCCAACCTAGACCTCCCGCACTGCAACTTGAGACCATTGCTTCTTGTTCTGTCATCTGCCACCACTGAGAACAGCCTAGCTCCATCCTCTTTGGAACCCCCCTTCAGGTAGTTGAAAGCTGCTATCAAATCCCCCCTCACTCTTCTCTTCTGCAGCCTAAATAACCCCAGTTCCCTCAGCCTTTCCTCATAAGTCATGTGCCCCAGCCCCCTAATCATTTTCATTGCTCTCCGCTGGACTCTCTCCAATTTGTCTACATCCCTTCTGTAGAGGGGGGGACCAAAACTGGACACAGTAATCCAGGTGTGGCCTCACCAGTGCCGAATAGAGAAGAATAATCACTTCCCTCGATCTGCTGGCAATGCTCCTACTAAAACAGCCCAATATGCCATTGGTCTTCTTGGCAATGAGGGCACACTGCTGACTCATATCCAGCTTCTCGTCCACTGTAATCCCCAGGTCCTTTTCTAAAGAACTGCTGCTTAGCCAGTTGGTCCCTAGCCTATAGTGGTGCATGGGATTCTTCCTTCGTAAGTGTAGGACTCTGCACTTGTCGTTGTTGAACCTCATCAGATTTCTTTTGGTCCAATGCTCCAATTTGTCTAGGTCACTCTGGACCCTATCCCTACCCTTCAGCATCATTACCTCTCCCCCCATCTTAGTGTCATCTGCGAACTTGCTGAGGGTGCAATCCATTCCATCATCCAGATCATTGACAAAAGATGTTGAACAAAACCAGCCCCAGGACCAATCCCAGGGCACTCCGCTTGACACTGGCTGCCAACTAGACATCGAAACATTAATCACTACCCATTGAGCCTGACAATCTAGCCACCTTTCTATCCACCTTATAATCCATTCATCCAATCCATACTTTTTTAATTTGCTGGCAAGAATACTGTGGGAGACTGTATAAAAAGTTTTGCTAAAGTCAAGACATATCACATCCACTGCTTTCCCCATATCCACAGAGCCAGTTATCTCATCATAGAAGGCAATCAGGTTGGTCAGGCATGACTTGCCCTTGGTGAATCGATGTTGACTGTTCCTAATCACCTTCCTCTCCTCCAAGTGCTTCAAAATGGATTCCTTGAGGACCTGCTCCATGATTTTGGCAGGGACTGAAGTGAGGCTGACCAGTCTGTAATTCCCAGGTTCTCTTTCTTCCCTTTTTAAAATTTGGGCACTATATTTGCCTTTTTCCAATCATCCAGGACCTCCCCTGATTGGAACAAATTTTCAAAGATAATGGCCAATGGCTCTGCAATCACATCAGCCAACTCCCTCAGCACCCTTGGATGCATTAGGTCTGGACCCGTGGACTTGTACACTTCCAGCTTTTCTGAATAATCCAGGAATCTCAGAAATAACATTGAACAGTAGTCTCAGAGAATTGAAGATACCATGCACTTTGTCTTCAATAAACCATCTAATTTCTCTGAGAGCTTTTTACACTTTTGGCCCATACCTGCAGACCCAGGTCTACTGAAGGCAGTGGAAAAAACTCCTGTTTACTTCAAATCAGGAATGATTTGAACTATATCATGCTAAAGCCCACAACAGACCTGCATGCATCCGACTGCGTGGCACTTCTCCACTGCCAGTCTGATTCTTTCTATCCTCTATGCTCCTGTCAGTATGATCTTCCTATCTTTTTCTTCCATTTCCATTTCCTGTAACCCACTCCTTTCCTCCTATTTAGTAACTTCCTCTTGCTTTTCTTCAATAAAAACAAAACCAAGTTGAAATAAATTAAAATTTTAGAAAAGAAGAAATGAAATTAATAAACCACTATTGAGCATCATCATCCTGATCACTTTGTTTTTGTGCTGTATTCCTTTCTGCCATCCTTTGCTAGGGCTGAGGTTTCTTATCTTTTTTAGGACATGAGCTCCCCACATCAGTGATTGTGTATTCCTATGTGTTTGTACACAGCACCAAACATCATGAGACATTGATCTTGACTGGAGCCTGTGGACATGACAAATAACAAACCACGGCAATAAGTTCTGATACATAAAGAGCAGCATGCACCATTTAAAATTTAGTATATCCTGAATGTGAAGTCATATGTGAGACTGGGTTTAAAAATATGGTTGCCAACCATCCAGGATTATTCTGGAGCCCCCAGGATTTAAAGATTAATCTTTAATTAAAGATTGTCATGTGATGAAACCTCCAGGAATATGTCCAACCAAAATTGGGAACTCTATTTAAAAATGATGTATCAAAGAAAGATATACATTTGTAAATTGTACATACAGAGAAAACCTTTTGGCCAAGATCTTAAAAAAATAAGTGGTGATTTTGTGTACATCAATATGGGGGTATCTAACTTAAAACACTTTAAAGAGGACTGATTTTCAGAAAGTGCTAGTACCAGCCTCCTGAAAACCAAGCCCCTTTAAGGTGTCTCAATTGGTTGGGCTCCCAAAACAACTAGTCACTTTTAAACCATTTGGCTTTTGTTTCTATATTTAAGAACATGTCTTGTTCAGGACCCTTAATCCTGAGGGATCCTAACACTCATGTCAGACAATATGTTCTGTAAAGGGATTACTTGCTTTCAATGAAATGCAGCTATCTCCTGAGAGTGGGCAGTGCTAGCCCCACCACAGAACAGTGCAGCTTCTCCTTGTTTTTAATTATCCCTACATATTTCTCAGTTGGAATGAAATGGATGTTTTGTAGAGGACAAAAATGTGTTTAAAACCTGATACTGCACTGCAGTACTAAAGAGTACTGTGCTATTGTTAGAAGTGATGTCTTTTGACTGAGACATTGAACAAAATTCTCTTCTGCCTCTTTTTGCTAGTTGCCCAGGTGGAAGTTGAAGAGATACTATGTCATACAACCAATATTCTGTCTATCAATAAAGCAGGTCCTTTTTTCTGAGGCTATGTGTGAGCTATTGTTTGGTGAATGGTGGCAATTTGCCTTTGTCTGCACAGTTACTCAAAGTGCTCTATAAAGCCTTTTGGGATCTCATAAAGATGACAGGTACTATTTAAAACCTGATTCTGTTTTTTTTTCTTTTTCCCCTTTCTATACAGCCTTTTTACATGGCAGACAGGCATTGCATTCAAAATGTTTTTGCTCCTGGCCCAGTGTAATAAAATTTTTTTTAAAAAATGAGTGTAGGCCCAGCAGAGAAGAATATGACTGTTTAGGAAGAGGAGAATGATTACAACAATGAACAACAAAAACTTTAATTATATTGAAGAGAAAATTGCAGATATTAGATTTAAAAAAAATACTGACTTGAATCACTTGAATGACTTGGAAGTAACGAATCTTGGCTTAAGCCAGGCACAGTGGTCTCAGACTCTACAAGTGCTCTCCCTGCTGAGTACTCAGTGCTAGAGCACCTTGATCACAACCTGCAATACAGATTGTTCCCCTGTTGTTGCAGTCTGGGAATTGTCTGAGCAAAGCCTTGCAGTCATGCTCAATTCTATACTTGTGTTTTCTTTTAATGTGCATGTAAGGGGACTAATATCAGACCACCAAACTCATTTTCTTGTGTATCCTGCTCAGGCATGATTTAGATATGTAGTGCACTAACCTACTGCAATAGCTAACTATTGGTGCACTCTCTCTCTCTCTTACTAAAGCCATAGAGAATCATGCAAAATACCTGTATTACTCCATTTATATATTCTCCAAAGATTACAATTTATAATAGGTTTTCTAAAACAGAGTTGTTGTTGTTTTTAATATCTGAGGAGGACATTAGGACTAATAACATACCTTTGGAGAATATGCAGCAGTAAAAGTAATATGTGCTTTGCACACCTTTAATGTTCAAAGTGACTTTGAATACCAATCGTGACTTTAACTATTTCCTCTGTAGTTGTCTGCTTGTTCCAATCTGCATTTACCCTTATACATTGCTGTTGGCATACAGAATCAGAGTTGCCGTTTCTCAGATTACTGCTGGTCTTGTTTTGTCCTTGCAGTTTTCCCACTGATGTATCACTATGAAAAACAGCTATAAAATCTGAACAAATGGATAAAATGAGATTCTCATGAGGGCTCATCAAATTATTTGGCTAAAAATAAATCAGTAATACAGCTTTATTTCTATTTGCTAATTGTGAATTGAACCTGAAGAAGAAAGGTCCAGCATTCTTGTGTCACCATGGGAAAGTTACTTGGTCTCTCTTTGTCAGTTCCCTCTCTGTAAAATGGGGATAATAGCGCTTCCCTATCTTCCAGAGGTGTTGGCATAATACATTAAAAATTGTGAGGTGCTCAGATGCTATGGTAATAGGAGGCATATAAGTACCTGGGATGGAGATGGATGTATTTGTTATACCTAAGTGTTCACCAACTACTCTGGATGAATAATGATCAATTAATGGTTGTTAATAGGAATTCATTTGGACAATTTGCAATTCATTATACATTGTGTGTAGTTGGTTATCCACTATAAGTCATATGGTGTTTTTTCTGTTCTGTGATTGGATGTCTGAAATGTTTTTAAAAGAGATTATGGAATAATGAACATCAATATTCCTGTTCATTCAAAAATACCCTTTTTTGCGGAAGGGTATGGGTATTCAGATGAGGAAAAATCATTCTGAAATATTTCTATGAATAAAATCCCATTTGGCTAAATGTTTGACTAAAATTGAGTAAAATTAAAAATGAAATATCCATTTGGAAGTCAAACAAATATTCATTAATTCTGTTCTTACAGTATTCAAACAATTTGAGCTTTCAAAATCCATTTCTTCATCTGAACTTGTGGTGGAACTAATAATCTTCCCTTATGAAAAACACAAACACATACATACAGTAAAAACACTCTCATTATGCTGAGATTTTATTGACAAAATGACAGATATATTGATAATTTAGCAAAGATATCATTTGCTGACTTTAATGCAGTTTTGTAAGAGTCAGTATTATAAAAATGGGGAAGGCATTTGCATTGCTGTTTAATTTTTATGGAGTGAACATAGAAAGATGAGAGCTTATTAAAACTGGAATGAGGGCAAGTGATAAAAGAATGATGTTGCAGGGGTGCTAGAGCCAGAAGTCTGTTACACTTTCCATCATAATCCCTATCTATATCTATATCTATATCTATATCTATATCTATATATAGATATAGATATAAACTGTATTGTAAAAAAATGCTTCAGGGTGAAGCTTGGTGTACAAGGTTTCAGTGAAGTTTGTCAATTAAAAATATATATTGCATGTATTAAAATAACTTTACTTAGGTTGAAATGTCAAGTATGCAAAAATTAGGAAATACTAGACTTAAGATTTCCCATGGCACCTTAATTTTGCCTCTTTTTGTGTCTATCCTGTGTACTAAATGAGGCAGGGGTGCAAAAAAAAATGTGATCGTATAATTAAAGATTGTAACAGAAAGCATTATGCACAATGGGGCAGACTTAAGGTTTTGTGGACAACTATAAATCTGGTATTTCCTGACTCTCGAGTGGCTGGCCTTGCAACCTCAATAATGTTCTTTTAACTTAGTATTTTAAAGTAATTTTCGATGTGTTTTTAAGGTCCACATAACATTCTGTTACTTGAAACCATAGCAAGCACACAGGACTACACTACACCCTCACATCTTCGGGGTTTGATCTCTTAATAGACACCTGTACCGTTCAGACTGCTACCACCTGAACTACAGCACTACATTATTTCACACGAAGAGAAGGCTGTTACCCAGAGGGGACTCTGTATTGGGTCCCAGGGCTGGTGAGGCGTAGCCAGCCCTTTGTTCCCCTACTACTACACCAGCTGCTTCAACACTTCCTGGACATTCCCAGAGCGGCCGAGGGCGGCAGTACCACCCTCCCTCCTGCCGTGCAGCAGCCCCAGAGCTGTGCTCCGGGCTGCCACACCCCACGGCTCTTGCCCGGGCTTGGAGCACCCAGGCTCGTACCTGCTGCTCCCCGTGGCTCCTCCTGTGGCGCAGGGCGTCCTAGTGCCGGGGCTTCCGCCCTCCCCCTGCGGCTCCTTCACAGGCTCACCACACCCTAGCGCCAGGGCTTCCACCCGCTGCAGCTCCTGCCTAGCTCGGGGTGCCCCTCCCGCCTTCCCCCCCCGGCTTGGGACGCCTGAGCTCCAGGGCTGCTGCCCACCCCCGCCGCCTCCCGGCAGCCCCTCCCCAGGCTCTGGGTGCTCGAGCTCCAGGGCTTCTGCTCTTCTCCTTCCACCCCCTGCAGCTCCTGCTGAGAGCTCAGGGCAACTGAGCAGGGTGCTATCTTCCCACGCGGCTCAAGCCGGGATCGGGGCTTTTGCTTCCCGCAGATCCTGTCCGAGCTCCAGGCTTCCCCCTGCCCCGTGGCTCCAGCTGCGTCTCAGGGTGGCCGAGCTCAGGGCTCATGCCCCTCGCAGCTCCTGCCCCATACCTTAATCCGCCACTGACCCTGACTAGCAGCGAGGAGCCCCCGGCTGGGGCGCTCCCAGCAGCACTGGGGAGGTTGGAGCCTCCTCCAGCTGCAGGAAACTCTGCAGCTGCTGCCTTCAGAGCCCAGCTCCGAAGGCAGCACAGAAGTGAGTATGGCAATCCTGCAAGCCCCCTACAACAGCTTTGGGACACCCTCCCCCCAAAAAATCCCCTTTTGGATCAGGACCCAGTTACAGCACCATGAAATTTCAGGTGTAAACATCTGAAATTGTGAAACTGACCATTTTTAAGATCCATGGCTGTGAAATTGACCCAAGTGAACCCTGAATTTGGTAGGCCCTGTTTATAATGGAAAGTGTTAGTCCCTTTAATTATAGAGTAGTCTATACCGCCTCCCCAATAACAGGTGAGTTGCTGCTGAACAGATGTGGGATGACCTGTATTTTGGGGTTACTAGTCCCACTAACACAACTTTGCCAAATATACTAGATTATTAGTTCTGTAGAGCAAACTCTAGCAACTTACATGTAGTGTAAAATTGTACAGTAGCCAAAGGAAGAAAATCCAGTCCAGTGATGAAGGGTGCCAGTACCACAGCAAGTATGCAGTACAGTCTAAGAAGCACATGTTGAAGGCTGCTCCACCCAACACTGTAGATGGAACTGATAAGCTACATATGAGCCACAAAGAATCCGTAAAAGGCAGATCTTCCAATGGCAAGCAGTTTGATGACCTTTGAAAAGACACACTTGTGTCTGGTATGGCATAAAATTACAAATTGATTTGGTAGCCAGAATCAGCACAGTTACATGTGTCAATACAGTAGAGGACAAATATAACCACCTGCAGTATGCTACACAAATATATACTAAGACACATAGTGAAATTATTTCAAAGTAATAGTTTATATGCCAAAAAATGCCAGATTCTTTTGGAGCGTGCCTCCTTTCTCATGTTTAGTTC
Source organism: Dermochelys coriacea (assembly GCF_009764565.3). Lineage (NCBI taxonomy): Eukaryota > Metazoa > Chordata > Testudines > Dermochelyidae > Dermochelys > Dermochelys coriacea. The sequence goes on from NC_050068.2 coordinate 146,264,382, forward strand.
AATGATTAGGGTATTCACTGGAGATTTCGGAGACAAAGATTCAGATTCCTATTCTGGAGCAGGGACTTGAATAACCCCTCCAAAGTGAGTGCCCTGACCACTAGGCTATAAGATATTCTGTGGTATTCTCTCAGTCTGTCCTGCTGAAGCTATTCCATTTGTATAAAATACTTCAATAGTCATTGGGCCAGAAAGGAAGAAAGGCTTTATATCCTAATGGTTAGAGACTTGCCTGGGATAATGGAGACAGAAGTTCAAGTCAACTCACCTACAAGGCAGGAGTGTCTCACGCATCCCACATAAGTGCCCTAATCAGTGGATTAAAAGTTATAAATTGGTCTAATAAAAGATATCACCTCACCCACCTCATCACTAGGCACTAATGCTAGACATTCTGGAATACAATAAAATATCTTGCTTGTTAAAAAACCCCAACAACAATCCATTATTCTCTGCAGCACCTGGCTAGATTCAGAATCTCTTTGGAAAATAAAATATTAACATGTATATTAATCATCAGGAAGACATCTTTGAATTAACTAGAAACCCAGGTCTATGACTAGGTCAGATCTTTACAGAGAGCACTCCATCAGGAAAAAAGATGAGTCCTCAGTGAAACTTTTTGAACAAGACACTCCATTCTTCCTTCTTAATAAATCACTGGCTCCCTAATTCTCTGCCATAGCTCTGGAGAAGTGTAAAGGGTATCTGTTCTTGCCTCTTTCATTTTTCACTTGCTGGTCCCACTTTCATCTTCCTGTACTCCCTAACCTGTATTGTTTCTCGCATTTTGTCTCTTCTATCCTGCTTTTCTACTCTTCCGTTTTTATTTTATAGCAGCCTTGAGAAACATTGTTTGAGAGAATCAGAGAGAGAAGACTAATGGAAAGAGAGGTCATGTTTGATGCGGGGTTTAGAGGCAGAGGGTGAGGCTGCAGGACTCACAGGGTCAGGAACGATGTTTCAGGCAGAGCATAGATGAGGCATGAGATGAAGTCTGGAGTCACTCGTGGGAGTCAAGGTAGAAAATACAGGTTTCAGAGTAGCAGCTGTGTTAGTCTGTATTTGCAAAAAGAAAAGGAGTACACTTGTGGCACCTTAGAGACTAACAAATTTATTTGAGCATAAGCTATTGAAAATAAGCTGCAGGAACCAGGAAGAATCCAATATTTATGTTCCTCTTCCTCTTCCCATGGTTGATACTAGTTGCAACCCTCAGTTGTAAAAAGGAACAGCAAAATAAAGCGAACTTCTGGTTTCCCCGCTGCCCAACTTTAAAGTGTAGCAGAGCAATCATTATTATTCAATCAGAAATATTTACAGAGGAAAAAGAACACATATCAAAACAGGAAAATGTATTTCATGCTCTGTTTTTCTGTGAGCATTTATTATCATGGGAAGATTACTTTGGTTTTAAAACTTTTTTTTCCATAGGAATAGATTGGATTGCTTATCTCTCTATCTGATTGCTGTCTTGCTGAATCATTCTCAGAATAATATTGTTCTGTATAAAAAATCTCACATATTAAAACAGAAGCTTCTTTTTATATTACAATATAGCTGAAAATACTTTTGAGTTCTGTTCTTTATTCCTAAACCTGAATCAGTTATGTATGCAACCCCTTTGTGGATATGGATTCCCTTTCCCAAACCCATCCACAATTCTCAATTAAAAAGACAGACAAAATATTTTATTTAAAAACAAGTCTGTATCTACTTCATATACATATATATATATATATATATATATATATATATATATATGCAAAATATATACATATACAAAATAACATGTACTCAGCATTCCATATTTCTGTCCTCTTGTCCTTTATGTCTAAGTATATTTGCACGAGAATCTGATCTTTGTTTAAGAATTCAACTGTTCCAACTGCTGTTTCATTACAATTATGAGACATCATAATTGGTCTACTGTGGCAATTATTATGGTGCAACCAAATGAGGATTATAACTTCATGTGGGTCTTAAAAGTAGGAGTAGATGAATCTGTGGGAATCAAATGTTATTTTCATGCATATGGTTTCATAATAACAAACGAGAGAATGATATCTCTACCACTATTCATGCACATAAGTAGGATAAACTTGGCCCTATTGAAGTCTATGGGAGTTTTGCCATTGATTTCAACATGGTTAGGATTTCATTCATGAAGTCTGACCAACAAAAAATGCTTATAATTCAGAAAGAGTGTTGTGTACATTTTCCCACTAAAACTTTCAATATGGCATGAACAACCCTTTATTTAAATCCAGCTCAGCTAAGCTTTCCCAACATATTTTAATTAGCATACTACAATCTGCATCATCAGTTAAAATCTCAGTGTTATCATGTTGCCCCTTTCTCTTTCAGTAATTGGAAACAGAAATATATTATAGTTATTTGTCTCTTCCAGAAAGAGTAAAAAAGAGAGAAGTTACACAGATAACTTTGATATTATGGAGTAGTGGTAGTTGCTCCATAACTCTGGTTGAAGCTAATTTCTCACTATAATCCTGATTTAAAAATAAACAAACAACCCCTAAAAAAAAAAAGAAGAGAAAGAAAGACAGACACATCCTTCTAAAAATAGTAATGCTACATTTCCTTCCAAAGGCAAAATTTCGGGAAAGTTTGGTAAAAATAAGAGAATGAGTTTGAACTTATGTTCTGAAGAATGATGTCATTCACTTGAATATTTTTTTTAAGTTATTTGGTTCATAACGTTTCTATGCTTGGTGTAGAAGCTCCAAATTTCTGTTTTTGGCCATGCTGAGAAGAAATGCTTTATGGTATTTTTGAGGTCGTTAGTGGGAAAATTACAATGCTATATAATATAAACATTTATAATAAACTACAGAAAAATATAAGCAGAAAAGAGGTTTACTTGGAGTTCATTAGAGCAGAGATCTAAATAGAAAACACAAAGAAGCAAATGGGCCAGAACCTAGAGGGAAAGAGGAAGTGTTCACCCTCACTAATGACAGGCCCTGTTGTGTATTTGTATCACATGATCATATATTATTATTTTCACAGAACCATTGCCTTATTCAGACTCAGAGTCTGAAGTCTATGATCAGGTTGAATAGCATCTCACTCCATGAAAAGTCCCATTTCAATCAGTGGAATCAATGGACTTCTCAATACTTAATTTTGCTATCTTAACATTCTATGAAACAAGTTTTGTTTGTTTGTTTGATTCATGTTATTTGTCTAATTTAAGATACGGAGACCTGATTTAGGCTACAGCATATAGCCACGCAGATGCTAGAATGGAATCGCTAGGAAAGCATGTAGAATTACGGAAAGAAAAAAAACATTTCCAAGTGAATTATTTCAATGTAACTCATTTTCATTTAGTGCCTAATATGGTCAAGTTATTACAAAATTATGCACTGTGGGTCTGATTCCCATTTACACTAAAGCTACAATTAAATGCTCTTGCAGTTTAAAAAAGGCCTTGTATAAATGAAAATAAGGCGCTTTAAGATAAAAGCAGCAGTTCAGCAATGAACTTTGCCCACGCTTTAATATTAGGTCTCTGTAACAGGGTACTGGTACCAGGGTGCATATGCACATCCTTCTTTCAAAGCTCAACACGTTACAGTTATGTATACCGAGTCTCAGAGCCCAGGTCAGCTAAAAATAGCAATGTAGTCTTTAGGGCTCAGAGTAGAGCTAGGGATCTGAGACCCTGGAAAGGGGGAGGGTCTCAGAGCCTGGACTTCAGCCTGAACCCAAATGCCTACACAGAAATTTTATAGCCCCATAAACTGAGCACTGTTACCCTGAGTCAGCTGACCAGTGCCTAACCACAGCCATGCCAGGGGGCTTTTATTGCAATGTAGATATACCCTTAGATAACGTGGGGGGTCATGTTATTGCAGGTTACAAATGGTGCTTGCTATAAATACAGGCAGCTGACCTTTAAGAGGGAGAGACTCAGGTGCCAGGAAAGACTTGGGAGTTGGTGTTTCACACTAGTCCAGCAGAAGGCCTGAGAGGCAGACAACTGTGGGAAGCAGAGCTGACTTGGAAGAAGACTCAAGTGGGGAGAGCTAAGAAGCAGTGAGTGTGAGGACTGTGAATAGTATCCAGGAAGGTCTACTAAATGGTAGAAGCTGGGAAAGCTTCAGATAATTTGTACCTTGAGTTTATTGGGCCTCGGTTATTTCTAGAGCTGGGCAAAATCTTTCAACTGAAACTTTTTTGGTGAAATATGCAGGTTTGAGTCAACCTAAAATTTTTGCAAATTTGTGTTAATTTTGGCAAATTGTTTTGATGGAAAAAAACCCAAATTCCAAAATGAAACATTTCAACTTTTTGATTCATAGACTTTTTGCCTTAAATTATCTCTATTTTTATTATTTTAACAATTTAAATGAAAAATGCTCAAAATCAAAATGAAATGTTGAAAATATTTGGTGTAGGGTTTAACCAAAAATGATTTTAAAAAAATTTTGGAACTGCCAGTGAACCGAATTATTCACCCGGCTCTAGTTGTACCTTCTGTTATTTAAATAAAGCTAACCCAATGGAAAAGGTCTTGAAGTAGAGGGTTTCTGGGGTCTTTATTCTACAAACTGAATACCTAAGAATAGTGAATGTTGGCCAGGCCACTAATGTTATTCTCTACTCTCTTAAAAAAACTTCCAGAAGACTTTTAACTTCTATATAAAAAAAGCCATCAGAGATGGCAGAAAGCACCAAAAAGTAATATTTCCTCTGCTGGTATTACACTGTAATTTTTAGACTGATCAGGGCAGTGTCAGGAATAGGATGCTTCTAGCTAAATAAATATGGCAAGAAATTAAAAAAAAAAAGAAAAGAGGAATATATTCTAAATTGTTCTTATTGTCCAAACATTTAAAAGAAAGCAGAAGGGGAATAAAATAAATACAAATATATCAAAATGTTTAATTAATATAAATTGTACAAGCTCTTATTATGCTTTCAGTCTCAGGTTTGTCAGGGGATTTCTGACTGAAGTACATTAGCTGGAGTAATAGGCTGACAAGTAAAGGATAAACTAGATTAAGCTTCACACTCACTTAGATTTTAAGTGCTTTTTGGTAGAGTAGTTTCTTTATTCACTTATTTTTATTATACAATCTTGTGACTAGGCTTTAAGCCAATGCTTAGTTACACACTGTGCCTAGGAAGTAACTGAATTAGTTTTTCTGTATTTACCACTTGGTGTATTTTAGGGTGTCTCATGTCCCAGGAAGAGGTAAGTGACTGTAGAAGTCAGCATTTTCCCAGCTGGACGCTTTATAGCCCTTCTGATACAAAAGCAGAGGACCAGGTAGGCAGCACTAGGGACCCTAGGATGTGAATGGGAGAGTCAACTTACATGTTGGCCTACCAGAAGACTTCAGATATGGGAGTGGGTCAGATGGTGGTCTCCCAGAAAATCCAAGAGGGAGGTGGGAGAGTGCTAGCCACCCTTGACTATATCTAGAAAGATATATAGTGGAAGGAGTAGGAAACCACCATCCTACTGCATAAATAAGGACTGGGAGCTGGATCTGAAGGTAGAATAAATTCAGGTGAGTTTCAGTTATTTCTATTAAACTTACCTGGACTTGTATAGTTTCACTTTCACACTTTGGCTATAAATTAGAATGTGCAAAGCTAACCCACTGGTACATTGTCAAAGCTCAAGAAATGGACATGTTTTGTACAGCCCCAGTTAGGTAAAATCACTTGAATCTGTCCGCTTAGGTATGCCTTCTCCATTCTTATTACTGCTGTTCACAATCTACATGGATTTGGATTTTCATTTTCAGACACACTGGATGAGTCATCCTTCTGAGGATTAGAAACAGCAGCAAGGTGTTGATAACCAAGCTAAGAAATGAAAAGATGTCATCATGGTTTCCAGCACCCTTCTGTACCTCACACTCATGCTGCTCTGCTTGTTGGGGCAGCTGAAGATCCTACAGTCTATTTATTTTACACCTCGGATTCATTTGCAGAAGTAGAGACAAAGAATGCAGTTTCATATGCATGTAGTTAGACTAGTCTGACTTCTCAAATGTGTCACATTCTGATTGGGTCGTACCATAAAATACGGAAAGCTGTCTTTTGAGAGAAATAAAGGTGCATGGTTGTTTTTATGTTATGTCAGGAACATTAGGAAAACAAGCATGAACATCTTTTTGAATGCTGCTGAGAAAAGGGGTCACTGCATTTGATTCTCTTGTGAGTTCAGAGCCTTGTCATAAACACAAACTGAACTTATACTGGGATTTTAATAAAAATACAAGAATATCCAAATGTTCAGTAATTTGCTTTTGCTGATATCCTAATTTAGCTGGAATTTCTTTTTCAACAATTTTCTATTCCTAGCTCTGACACTTACATATTTTAAAATTTATAAATGTGCCCAGTACAGCATCTTCAGGAACATCTATAATATATCATTTAGAATGTTCATGTAAGAAGAATGACATCTTGGGTGAGATCTTGGGTCGTTCACTTAACTTTCCTGTTTCCCAATAAGCAAAATGGGGATAAAATAACATCTCAAAGAGAATGTTGTGAAGTTAAATTTATTAACTATTGGGAGGCACTTTGAGATCCTTGGATGGAAGACGCACTAAAATTGTAAAATATCATTTATTATGTATTGAGTCAAATGCTGTAATTCTTATATGTATTTGACTTGAGTAAAATCTCTATTAAGAACTTCAGGATTTTCCATTATCATAAAAATTCAGAGTGTAAAACTCATTAGATCAGGATTTGTAGGGAGCCAGGGTGGCTTCCCTCCAAACCAGAAGGTAAAGAGCCACACTCTCAGCCTGAGTGGGTGGGGGCAGACCAAGCTTACTCCAACCCCCGGAAGGGGCGGGGTGGAACAGGAAGTACAAAGGACGGGGCCCTTAGCCCAGTGTGGGCAGCACCAGGGAGGGAGACAGACTCAGGCTGCTGACTGTTCCCTCCAGACCCTGCTGCTGAGCCAGGGGAGGCCCTGGGCCAGGAGAAACTTGACCTGGAGGAAAGACTGGGGATATCAGGACTGCCAGCCGCCGAGTACCCGGAGGAACTGGAGGAGCCAGGCAGTAACCCGGGCCAGCATGAGCCTGACACGGAGGGGGATCTGGAGCTGGAGCTGCCAGCAGCGGAATACCCTGATGAGCTGGAGGGACCAGAGGGACCTGCTCGAGAGACTGGGTAGGAAGTAGCCCAGGGGCAGAACTGCACAGTGTGGTGGGTCTATTTGGTTGGCGTGTTGTGGATGGCTTCCCGCACACCCAGTGGCGGGATTCTCTCCTCCCGCCACTGTCAGGCCCCTGGGCTGGAACGTAGTGGAGTTGGGTGGGCCTGCATTCCCCTACCCCGGCCAGCCGACCTCGAGTAGCAGAATCCCGACAACGCCACTGACTCTTGCCGGTGCTCCCCGTGCCTGAGGGTGCACCACTGACTCTTGCCGGCGCTCCCCGTGTCTGAGGGCTCACCACTGACTCTGGCCGGCACACCTCCCTCCGCTAATTTCCTAGTGACAGAAAAGTGTGAGCAAGGCCTGCCGGTGAGGCAGTAGCTCCCCACCACCCCCCAGCAGCTCGGTGGACCAATTGAAACCTGGCACAGGGTTATTTATTTCTCTGTCTTCTCCATCCCCCCAGTAGTTTCCAATTTGCCAGTAGGTTAGGGACTACCACAAGAAAAGTATTTTCACAGGACTCTGGTGTTTCCACTTCCAGTCCTAGATGTACACAGGAAATGCAGAGCAGTTTTTAATTTGATTTGTAGGGCTTCAGGCCATCCAAGAGGGATTGATTTCCCCCTCTCTAGTCTTACTTCCAAAGGAAGAGAATAACCGACCTGTGAATTACCAAATCAGTCTAGGAAAATGAGTGTCTAAAAATGTGTTGAATGTATCAAACAAAAGGTGGTTGGTCATAAGCATCACTAAGAATAGGTTATATATTCATTTAAAAGTGGTCTCAGAGCAGCTGTGAGGGCAATCACAAACTTCCTGGGATTTAGAGTGGTGGCATCTGGATACTAGGTAGAGCCTGAGATGGCCTACACCAGTGCTTCTCAACTGTGGTCCACCGCTTGTTCAGGGAAAGCCCCTGGCAGGCCGGGCTGGTTTGTTTACCTGCCGCATCCGCAGGTTCAGCCAATTGTGGCTCCCACTGGCTGTGGTTCGCTGCTCCAGGCCAATGGGGGCTGCAGGAAGCAGCGTGGGCCAAGGGATGTGCTGGCTGCCCTTCTCACAGCCCCCATTGGCCTGGAGCGGCAAAACGTGGCCAGTGGGAGCCGCGATCAGCCAAACCTGCGGATGCGGCAGGTAAACAAACCGGCCCGGCATGCCAGGGGCTTTCCCTGAACAAGCGGTGGACCACAGTTGAGAACCACGGGCCTACACAGAAATGCTTGATTTTTTTTTTAAAATATTGGGAGGAGACCTAACATGCTCACTCTCCTCCAATTTTATGTTTCAGAAAGAGGTATGGGAAAGATTCCAGAGGCATCTTCTTTATATTCATATTTTTGTCCCCAGAAATATTCAAAATAAATACTGTCTTCTATCAACAACTCTAAGAGATAATGGAACATGAGAGACCAAAAAGTATCACCCTATGCAGAGAAGAACAAATTGTTCCAGTTAGGTCAAAATATTAATGTAGCCCCTTCTTCACTGATTATATAACAATTGGCAATTTGCTTGATGTATTGTACCAACTATTTAACAAAAGAAGCTAGCTTAGCATATGACACAATGGTACAGAAACTTCAGCTGATGGTTGGGAACCATTGTTTGTACTCATATTGGTTCAGCATGTGGACTGAAAGGAGAGAAAGAGACCACTCAGCAAACTACTTTATTTCCAAAATTAGTGTTTTTTATTTAAGTTATATAAAAAGTGGATTGAATTACTGTATGGGATGTCCTAGTTGTACAGTTGTTCCTGTACCTCTGTATGTAACAAACCAGGTAGTAAATACTCCTTCATAAGAACCCATTTTTGCATAGGCACTCTGGCTTGAACTGCTTTGCCCAGGCAATCGAGACCATTATTTATGGCCATCTGGCCTGAGTCAGATCCTCTAATTCATGTTTACTCTCCTGTCTGTTTCCTTTCTATTTAAACCATTAAAATAGTATTCCCGCTTTAGCTCCCTCCTGGTTACTAGGAAAGCAAGGTGATACCAGCACCATCTACCCATAATGAGAAAGTGGAAGAGAAATAATAAATTCCCCAGAAACTGGTACAGTATTGATATTTGAGACCGCAGCACTCCATTTCTGCCAGCATGTGATACTAAGTGATGTTTTAAATTTGAAGTCCTTTGATCTCACTCAATTGGATCAAGAAGGTCTCTCCCAGCAGGCACTGACTGATATCTTCTCTTGGGTCCAGAGGAGGTTGTCTTTAAAGAGGAGTTTTATCCTAAGGTATTAAAGGGTTAATGTTTCTATCTCTGTGGTGTAGTTGGCAGAAGGATGGAGGGAACCAAATCCACATTGTGCATCCTGCCACTGGGTTTCTCCTTCTCCTCTATCTGAGGAATCCATGTGGAACTTCCTTAGGGAAGGCATTTGGTATTATTAGGATATCTTTCTGGTTTAACCTTTTTCTGTCTCCCTGAGCCTGCTTTTTTTCTGTGGTGATTTCTCTATCATAGGGACCTTTGGTGAAATGTTCCTGTGACTGACAGAAACATTTTCAAATTACTGAACTCTGTATTTTACATATTTTGGCACTATGAACATACTGGGGTCAAATTAAGGCCAGTTCCAAGTGGTTGTAATTCCATATGTTGACTCACCATGCAGACTGTGCATAGTGTCTTAGGTTCTTGACTGATGCTGTAGTTAAAGTTAGCTGTGATACTTTTGCAAATGTCCCAGGTGTAAGTGTAATTCCCAAAAGCAGCTTACCATTAAAATTCCTTTTTTAATGGCAAATTGTTTTCAGTAATCGTATCTTTCCACACAATATGTAATGTGTACAATAATAATATTTGTGTGCATTTTACCTCCAATCTCATACACATGCTCCAACAGATTCAGTTTTATGTGTATCTGAGTCCTCAGTGAACCCATATGAGAGGTTACAAATATTGCATGTACTGTAAGAAGCTGGGAAATTTGCTTTGAATTTTTTATTACTAAACCCTAACTTCTGCTTAAAAGTTTTGTGGAGAAATGATGGAATTCCACTTTATTTTATTCCTTTGAGCCCTTGGGTAATTGCCATTTCAAGATCTTCCCAATGTGGTGTATTTTCATAGAATATTTTAGCATTTCTTTTTCTGAGGAATTGAAATTTTATGAAAATGTGGGAACATACCAATGTGGTCTTGAGTCTAGTGCTTTCCTAAAGAATGAGTTTGACTCAGACTTTTAATGAGTCAGAGAGCGAGAGAGAGCTGCGTAATACAAGAAAAAAATTCTTACTGATTTACTCACAAGGGAAGCCTTAATGATTATTTTTGAGTACTATAAAGGAAAAATGTCTGCTTTCTAAAGGCAATTTTTTGTATCACAGCACCGATTAAAAATTCAAAATCAGTAGCTTCTTTAAACACAAGCTCTTTAAGAGTAGAAGTTGAAGCAAGGCATAAGTGTTCCTTGTCTATCAGCAAATATTACAATCAGTGAGGGACTACATTGTATAAACCTGACATCTTCTTCAGATGATACTAATGAGGACAAGGGGGAGTTCAGGATTGCACTGTGTGTACTTGTTTTTTTAGGAGAGGAGAGAGCTTTAAAGTTACCGCTTCTGAGAAATGAAGCATGCAATAAAATAGCTCAGTACTTCTGTTGTGATTAATATGAATGTGCTAATCAAAACAAATATCTTGTGGGACTTGTGCACACTGTCATGGAAATAGGGCATAGCCACACTGTGGTGCTCACAGAAGAGGAGAAAAGTAGTGTTTTCTTCAATCTCTCTGGCCTCCATACTTAAGAGACACCAGATCGGCATTTTCTGTGTTCTTATAACAAGAGGGCACACACAAACATTCTTTCACATTCCCTTCTCATTCACACGTATTCTGTGTGTGTGCTTTTTCTCTCTCTTCCCCCTTCCTCCTCCTCTTCCACTTATCTGTTTAAAAAGCAATGGAATTTTAGATGCATTTGTTGTCTTAAAGTACTGTGGCCTGTTCCTTCTCATTACTGCATTGCATGTACTTTCCATATTTTAATATTTATGTAATAAAAAGAACAAGCTGCACCTAACACACTAGAACATAATCTAAGTGGATTCTGCATTTCTCTACACTAGACTCTGACTTGGGCCATCTTCAGATGTTAAGATGAGAAGCAAAGCTGAGCAGCACACCAATTAAGTTCCATCATTGTGTTAGGAAGAAATAAAAATCTGTGAGGCCATTATAAAAATAATAATCAGTTAAGAGGCTTACATTCTTCAGGTTACCCATTGACATTTTTCCTAAGCAAGCTTTGTAAGGCTGAATTATGGCTGCTTTGGGTGCTAACAAAGTAAGGTGTCTAGAGTTTATGAAACATTTCTATTTTCCAATCACAAGATCCTTGATTTTCTGGATCTCTCTGCCCCTTCGGCTCCAGACTGCTACAGTATAAATCTGTAAATCAATAGATGTTCTATACCTCCTCTCTTCTGAATTAAGTGTAATAGTTGGTTCCATAAGGGTTTCAAATGCTGGCAGTGTTAGCTATTTATTTTAATTACAGGTAGATGACAATTAGTAGCATTGTCTTGTTAATTTAATAACACTACTATTGAAAGTTTGAATTTAGCTGAGTTTAAATGAACAGTGCTCTTAATGCTTTAGATGTAAGGGTTAGCCTTTCATAGCATCCAATAAATAAACCTAGTTAGTGATAAGCATTGGAACAAAACCTGGTATTCATGTATTATTAGCAACTGAAAACATTTTAGATGATCATCATCATTATACATATGTGTCTGTAATGAAATAAGGTTAATTCATATTCATTGCTCTTCCTTCTATTTATAAACATAAGAAGTTAATAGCTTGGTTGATAAGTTAATAGCTGTGCTTTATTAGGAATGGTAAAATATTGAAAAAGATGCTGAGATTTGTACCACTTTTGTGGCCACAAACCCTCACTCCGATATTCTGCCCCCCACAATTATATGAATTAGAGGCATCAGTTAAGAGAGGAAAATTGCTTATAATGGTCCTTAATTTATTAAACAATATGTATTATAGCCATGTTATACACAAAGTTGAATAAAATAGCAGGAAATATAATACTTATATCTCTTGCTCTTTCTTCAGGAAGTCTTTTGCTGTATTTCTGCATTGTGTAGACTTAACAACATTTCTGGATGGATTTTGCCTGGTGCCACCTTAGAGTTTGTGTAATAACATTGACCTTAATAGTAAAAATAGAGATGGTCAAGAATTTAAATATCATATCAAATCCACACAGATGTGGGTAATGCCTAGAAGTTCCCCTCTCAGATGTCTGTTTGGTCAATTTAGCCCAACATCATGTCTTCGAACAGTAGCCAATGCCAGATGCTTCAAGGGTAATGAACAAAACAGGGAAATGATCAAATGATCCGTCCCCTCTCTGGTAGTCAGAGGCTTAGGGATGCTGAAGGCATGGGGTTGCATCCCTGACCATCTTGGCTAATAGTCATTGATGAACCTGTCCTCCATGAATGTTTCTAGTTCTTTTTTGAACACAGTTATAGTTTTGACCTTCACAACATCCCCTGGCTATAAGTTCCATAGGCTTATCGTACATTGTGTGAAGAAGTACTTCCTTTTGTTTGTTTTCAACCTTCTGCCCATTAATTTCAGTGGGTGACTCCTGGTTCTTATATTATGTGAAGAGGTAAATAACACTTCCCTATTCACTTTCTCTACACCATTCATAATTTATAGATCTCTGTCATCTCCCCCCTTAGTCATCTCTTTTCCTAGCTGAACAGTCCCAGTCCTTTTAATCTTTCCTCATAGGGAGCTGTTCCATATCCTTAGACATTTTGTTGACCTTCTCTGTACCTTTTTAATTTCTAATACATCTTTTTTTGGAAGGGATGACCAGAACTGCACGGAATATTCATAGTGTGGGCATACCATGGATTTATATAGTAGCATTAAGATATTTACAGTCTTGTTAGCTATCCCTTTCGTAATGATTCCTCACATTCTGTTCGCTTTTTTGACTGCCATTGCACATTGAGCAGATGTTTTCAGAAAACTATCCACAATGACTCCAAGATCTCTTTCTTGAGTAGTAACAGATAATTTAGACCCCATCATTTGGCACATATTGTTGGGATTAGGTTTTCCAATATGCATTCCTTTGCATTTATCCACAATGAATTTCATGTGCTATTTTGATGCCCAGTCACCCAGTTTTGTCAGATCACTTTGTAACTCTTCACTGTCTGCTTTGGATTTAACTATTTTGAGTAATTTTGTATCATCTCCAAACTTTGCCACCTTATTGTTGCCCCTTTTTCCAGATCCATTTATGAATATGTTGAACAGTACTGGTCCCAGTACAGACCCCTGGGGGACACCACTATTTACCTCTCTCCAATCTGAAAACTGGCCATTTATTCCTATCCTTTGTTTCCTAGCTTTTAACTAGTGAGAGGATGCATGAGAGGATCTTCCCTCTTATCCCATGAATACTTTATTTAAGACCATTTAGTGAAGAACCTTGTGAAAGACTTTCTGAAAGTCCAAATACATTATATCTACTGAATCATCCTTGACCAGATATTTGTTGACCTCCTCAAAGAATTCTAATACATTGTGTGGCATGATTGCCCTTCACAAAAGCCATGCTGACTCTTCCCCAACAAATCATGTTCATCTAAGTGTCTGATAATTCAGTTGTTTACTATAGTGTCATCCAATTTGCCTAGTACTAAAGTTAGGCTTACCATCCTATAATTGCCAGGATTGCCTCTGAAGTCTTTTTTTAAAAATTGGTGTCACATTAGCTATTCTCCAGTTATCTGGCACAGAAGATGATTTAAGTGACAAATTTACATACCACAGTTAGTAGTTCTGCAACCACTCCTTGACTGCTGCTAATAGACACTCTTGGCCTGTTTCTCCAGTTTTATTCTGAGGCAACTACACTAACTTTGATGGTAAAAAAACTAGTGGAGAACCATGCCTTCTATATTAAAATACTCCTCTGTACCTCACTGCCCACATAAATCACTATTATTTTCACACACAAAAAAACAAGTGAAGGAAGAAAACATGGTCTAAGGAAGGCAGATCAAATCAATCGATTTCTTTTTGCTTTGATGGAATAAAAGGTGCTTTTTTATTTCTATTTTTAAATACTGGGGCAGTATCCTAATACTAAAATAAGGACAAAGTAAGTAGATGATTTCTCTATTTCCTCTTTTTTTATACTAACATCATAGTATGAACAATATAGTCACTGAGTGGAAACCAGTTACTCTAGATGATTCCTTAAACTGGTTTAGGGGAATTGTATAAGTTATTAACACTTGTTGAATTTCTTAGAGAACAGTGCTTTACCATATTACCCCCCCCTTTTATGTTTTACCACTTTTTTTATCAATCACCTTAAAAACAAAAATCAAAGCAAAGAGCACCATATTAGAGGTTGGATGATTTTAATAAATCATTCATTCTTTGAATGCCAGCATTTCAAAAATGCTTTCATTGGACACACAGGTAATTTTGTGACTGGGTGAGTATAAGTCTTTGCTTTCTGGAAATACTTGCTTAAATGTTTAGGTTATGGTAATCATTCCAGCCAAAAAACTCATTAGACTATTCACAGAAACACTAGAGGACAGACCCTCAGATGGTGTAAATTGCTGTAACTCCATTGAAATCAGGCAAACTATTTACACTAGCTGAGGGTTTGCCCCAAAAGAGTTGCAAATGCAGTCAGTGAACTTATTTTAAAACTTCACACAAATATTAGTGAACTTTGTGTGTGTATTCCCTGCCCTAGATGTAATGTCACACTGAAAAAAAAAGTGTATGCAGATGACAGTAAAAAAAACATAGTGACTGTGATGTTTTGGAGTGCTATATTGCAAATGTCTGTTAAGAAAAAAATATCCTAGTTTGAATCCTTCAAATACTGTCAACTATAAATATTGACAAGGCAGTTTAAATGTTTAGGCCTAGCAGCCTTGAGAAGTTTCCCTTTATTCTGTGATATTTCATATTCTATCTATCCTGTTATGATTTTCTGTGAAATTAAATATTATTATTATTATTATTATTATTATTATTATTATTTATTTCTTATTTCTTGCAATGTCCACAATATGCCAAGCACTTTCTATTAAACAATGACATGACTTGTGCCCTGAATGTGCTTATCTGTTCCAAACCATATGCTGGAAATTATATCAATCATATTGTTAGAAAACAAGGCACATTTGACAGTTCAGTTTAAGTTACTGAATTTAATTACCTAGATCAATGTCAGTCCCAAGGTTTTGTCCACACAGCACTTGGGAATATGACAGAGGCTGCCCATTCAGGCATTTCACTATTTATTTTTCTTGTTTCCTTTTTTAATGGGCAAAGTTACAGAGGCTTTGTGAGACAATCGTAGGACTGGAAGGGACCTTGAGAGGTCACCCCCTGCACTCGTGGGAGGACTAAGTATTATCCAGACCATTCCTGAAAGGTGTATGTCTAACCTGCTCTTAAAAAGCTCCAATGATGAAGATTCCACAACCTCCTTGGCAATTTATTCCAGTGCTTAACCACCCTAACAGGAAGTTTTTCCTAACGTCCAATCTAAATCTCCCGTGCTGGAATTTAAGCCCATAGCTTCCTGGCCTATCCTCAGAGGTTAAAAAAAATAATTTTTCTCCCTCCTCCTTGTAACAACCTTTTATGTACTTCAAAACTGTTATCATATTCCCTCTCAGTCTTCTCTTTTCCAGATAAACAAACACATTTTTTTTCAATCTTCCCTTATAGGTCATGTTTTCTAGACCTTTAGTCATTTTTGTTGCTCTTCTCTAGATTTTCTCCAATTTGTCCACATCTTTCCTGAAATGTGGCTCCCAGAACTGGACACAATACTCCAGTTGAGGCCTAATCATCATAGAGTAAAGAAGAAGAATTATTTCTCATGTCTTGTTTACAACACTCCTGCTAATACATCCCAGAATTATGTTCGCTTTTTTGCAACAGCATTACACTGTTGACTCATATTTAGCTTGTTGTCCACTATGACCTTCAGATTCCTTTCCCCAGTACTTCTTTCTAGGCAGTCATTTCCCATTTTGTATATGTGCAACTGATTGTTCCTTCCTAAATGGAGTAGTTTGCATTTGTCTTTATTGAATTTCATCCAATTTACTTCAGACCATTTCTCCAGATGATTTTGAATTTTAATCCTATCCTCCAAAGCATTTGCAACCCCTCACAGCTCGGTGTCATCTGCAAACTTTATAAGTGTAACTCTCTATGCCAGTATCTAAATCATTGATGAAGATATTGAACAGAACTGGAACCGATTCCTGCAGGACCCCACTCGTTATGTCCTTCCAGCATGACTGGCAACCACTGAAAACTACTCTCTGGGAATGGTTTTCCAAGAGTTTTGCACCCACCTTATAGTAGCTCCATCTAGGTTGCATTTCTTAGTGTTAGATCGCCACAAAAGAATCACACAATACGACAACAGAGCAGTCTACTAAAAAGTCTTATGATATGCTCCTCACTTACAAATACTGGAATCTTGCTGGTGGAAGCTAAACTCTAAACTGTACATCTGCTTCAGATATAAGAGAAATATTGTGACCTGAAAAAGCAATACATTTCTATCCATGTTATGACCTATAGATGTCATGGGTAAAAATGGGCAAATAGTGGAGAAAGTTATTCACGAACATATTGCAAATTCTGTTTAACACTATTCATCTCATGTATTTGCTTTCTGTGAACATACACATAAGTGATATTGTTAGACAGGTGTTTGTGGAAAGAGCAAATCACAACTACTTGGGTGCATTTGGATATATCTGCCTAGTCACACTAGGTATAAATGTTCAACCATCGGGAATGCACTTTGAGAGTTTGGGAACTGGAAGGGAAGGAGAGAAGTTTTAGCAGAGGAGCAGAATAGCAAAAAATAAAATGCCACCACACCCAAAATCCCAAACAAAGCAGAAATGGTGAGGAGGTGGTGGTGGATGCTGTGCCATTCTTAGAGATGGAGAGGTTTGAACTGTGACTGTACCCAGGATCCATAAAAGCAAAGCTTCTCTCTCTTCTCTGAAAATGTAAAGGTAATGTAGCACATGCAATGTGCTGTACATATTCCAGACCAAGAACCATTTAGATGAAGAGGCAGCAATTAACAATCAAGACGTTATGGGCTCTGAATGATAGAGAATGAGTGGATGGCATGCGGAAATCCTTTCGTGGCTGTGGCCTGTATGAACAAGCCTTTGGTATTTAGTATTTAGTATTCTCTCTGCACATTGCTGGGTGTGTACATAAGGAAATTAAACACCAATGATGAAAAAGGATGAAGTAGTTAGGCAGTGAGGGCACAGGAAAGAGAGCCACAGAAATGCAGTTAAAGCTGGAGTGGTATATGGGGTGGGAAGACTAACACAGTCGTTGACAGCGTTCCCAAAATCTGTGGCCAAAGTCTAGTGCTATAGCAATGAGTTGGGCAAGGAAGTATGTCTGCTCCCTTTGCAGCTAGGACCGAACACTGTAATTCTAGTGAATAGTTATAGATGGCAGAAAATAGAGCCTGGGAAAGTGAATCAATATACTTGCTAGATATTATTCTTTAACATTTATTTAACAGTATCACACAGATGACCGGATCAGCATATGCACCTTGCTGGACTATCAGCTGTACAAATATAGAACTAGACATAGTTTCTGCTCCAAAAAAGCTTTATAAAATATTGGTATATACAGAATATGACAGTTAACATAGTTCCCTAAGCCCCTTGCCAGAGACTTGCCATGGAGACAAATGAGAAATATAAAGATATGCAGCCTTTGCAAATAGGACTGTGCAGTTATATGTGTAACCCACTCCAGCCAAGTGTCGGTTTTCATCCCTGTCTGGTGGCTGGGCCACAAATGACACTGTGTATCTTGTGGGGAACACCCAGCCACCCCTATGTTCATTCTTATAAAATGATTGTGTGGTATCCAATGCAAAGTTTGTCATGTTGGAAGGCTGGAAGGCTCATGATGCACTGAGCATTGTTGTTAAAGTAATATTATAGGTTGTAATTTCATGTATATAGTTATGAGGCTGAAAATGTGTCCTCATGGCTTAAAACAAGCCCAGGCAAATCTCTCCAGATAACAGCATAGGGGAACGTCACAGTGATGTCTGTCTATGACTGGTTTGCATTATAGAATTTAGTGCTTTAGCTGAAACAGTAGAAACTCATTCTTTTATTGCTGAAGATCCAGGGTTCAATCCTCCTGTTAGCTCAAGTGAATACAGAAGTTGCACAAAATGCAGTTACATTGTGAAGAATGAAAAACAAAAGTAAATACAATAACTGTTCTATTCAAACAATACAATCTGGTCTCCAGTGGTATATACAATTTCTCTAAAGTTACCAGTGGTACAGGACTCTGTTTGCTTTAGTGCCTCCAGTGACAGTCATATAGGAAACTTCCCCAGTTCTAAGATTCTTGACCCTCTGAGGCACTTGTAGGCTAACTTGAAGGCTCTGCTACGTGATACACATTTTCTTAGCTCATGGGCTCCACCTACTTCTAGTCCAGTTGCCATCAGCCAACAAACCACCTCCTTGCTGGAGTTGCTGCCTTGCAGATTTAGCTGCCTCAGGCCATTAGGGACTGACTGATTTTTCATCTTTTTCTGGTTCTCTGAGCTCACTAAACTGGTTTTCTTTGGCTCACATCATTTTATTTTGTTCTGTTTTCTCTACAGTTCCTTACAGCCGGACTGGCCATTTCCTGGATGCAACCTGGACTCCTGGCAGAGTGCCATATGAGCCACCTTGTCAGTGCTGTTACTATTCAGGCTCATGGTGGAAAAAAACATATAGGGAGACATGTGATGTGAAGGCAGCCAGCTCTTTACGCTCCTTTTATGCTGCTTCAAGCTCCCAGTAGAAAGTGCTTTGAGGGACCCAAATTAAGGAATACAGTTGTCTAAGTATCCCAGCCTAGAAATGTCAGCGCCTTGGACTCTGGGCTTGGCATTTCATAATTGAGAGCATCAGCACTTTGGAACCCCATCTTTTATCTGGGCAGATGGACTCAGTTTGAACTGAAGTGCTTATGCACTAAATTGTGAGTCATTGAGGTGCCACATCTCTCCTCAAACCACAGATACACCCAGACTAGGATACATCCTAAACAGGATCATAAAATATAGAGATCTTCATTGCATTTTCTGCCCAGAATATCATGAAAGGAGTTTGAAAGTCCAGACTTTAGCTGACATGAGAATCCTCATGGTGCTTTCTGCTGGGAGTCAAGGAAAAGACTAGCTGGGAGGATGAAACCTCAAACTTGCCTCAAAAGGAACCTTAGGGAAGAAATGGCAGAGAAAATAATGAAAAAAAATGTGATCTGTAGCAAACCAGGTTATTGTGAACATAGACCAGAAAGAGTACCGAGGCCCTAACTGGCTAGGGCAGCTGCACTGGTTAAAGCTTAGAGACACCATTTCCTGTGCTGACTGGAGTCAGAAGGGAACCAGCTGGATTGTTCCAGTGCCCCTGAGGAATCTGATGTTGGCATATGCTCAGCAGGAAGGGCTCTTGATCAGGCCTATCTTGGAAGGAAAGAATAACTCTTAGACAGGGACATCTCCTGAGTGATGTGTTCCAGAGAGATGTGAACCAAGAGTGAGATTCCTGCCTAGCTGGTATCTTTAGAGAAGCAGAATTGCAGGTTAAGTGATTTTCCCTTTTGTCTCTGTTAGGAAGGGATTTTCAAATCATGTGGTGATATACACAGCATAATACTCCCTATGCCTGCTTATCATCTTCTACCTGTCTCCCAGTAGCATACTCCCACTGTGACAGCGAGAAAATGTATGCCCCCAGTGAATTGCTTTGGCCCCCCTTCTTCTGACAAAGGTTAGGTCATCCAATCATAGAAAAGAAAAAAAAATACCAATATCAGCAGACTTAGGTCACAACTTAGGACAGTTTGTGACTTAGGAATGATCTATATTCAATGACTAAATTGTTTGTTATGGGTACAGAAGTTTTACCAACTCCAGTCACACGTATACACAGGAAGCATCAGATAGCTCCAAGGATGGGCATACAAGCTGACTCTATTCTAGGGAAGATATTTTATATTTGTTGCCTTTCCTGCCCAGAAAAGACATGCATGATTTAAGGTCATTGACAGAATTACTGTGCTTTCCGAAATGATATTCTTATTAATAATTAATAAATAGTGCCTTTGAGATTTACATTTTCTTCTAGAAATGAGGCTGTGGTGCTCTTTGTGTGCTTTTTTCCTTCCTTTTAGCCTTTTAATCACTTCCTGATAAACAGAAAGAGTAAACAGGTATTAAGACATCTAAAGGCAATCTGAAAATGCAGCTATCTTTGAGAGTCTGCAATGCTAGATATACACTAGACTCTTGTAAATCAGCAGTCATCTCACAGAGTCTAAGAGTGAAAATAAGTAAAGGAAAAATGTCTTAGTGCTCTCTGGAGGAACCACTTTCAGCAGATTAGGGGTCAAATGCATTTACAGAATAGTAGGGGAAGATGCTTGCACTGTCACAGTGTACTCCTAGAGAGTACTCAACCTTAGACATTCTCATCCTGTCCATTTGGAAACCCAAAATGAAACAATAAATCCTTTCAAGTCATTTTGTCTTTAAGACTAATTAAAGTACATAGTGAAATCAGGAAAACAAAACAATGTTCCCCAGTCTCTGGCTGTCTGCATATCAACATATGGCCACCAACGGAACGTAATAAGTTGCAGGACATAGCCCAAGCTAATGCAAGTGGAGGATAATGCAGGGGAAACATTTTGGCCTGGGAATATGGGGATGAGAGGCTAAGGTAAACAAACTGGTAGTCCTCTAGTTTAAAATACACTGAGATTAAACTGTTTTCTATGGAGTGAAAGGCCACAAGGCTGATTTTTAATCAAATGTTGTTTAAAACTATATTTTTAATTACTGCTTCACTTGAAAACTGCTTAAATTTGATGAATAGGGGGGCTAACACTCCAGTTCATAGTGTGAGGCCCAAAATTCCAGTGTGACACCAGGCTGTTGTGCAGTAAACTGATTTGTTAACCCCAGAAAGCTGTTTTAATAGTGTTTGGCAGAAGGTTCATTCGTGGATTCAGGCCAGTTATTCTTATTACATTAAAATCTAGTGGTTGAGGTGGGGATTGGAAAGAGAAGAGCCTATCCTGAATAACTAAGGACTACACACACAATACATAAAGCAAGAATAGTTTGATTTTTCTCTCTCTCTTACCTACAATGAATATAACTGCATTGAAAACAATCGTGACTGGGATTTATTTTTCACACTGGACCCATTATTTTTATTTGTGTTATATTACAGAAATTCTACTTACTGTATGAAAGTCTCCATCTCGCTGACAGTGGGTGAAAATGACACAGGACTCTGCTACAATTCAAAGATGAAGTACTCTGAAAAAGCTGAACTTAGCAAAAGCAAGGAAATCTCATGCCCTGACATAGAGGATTTTTTAATTCCATATAGAGAGCCTGAAATCCTGTGGTATAAGGTAAGGAATACAGAAGACTTCTGTTGCCTTCAACAAAATATTCTGTCAAGTTCTGATGCATTTTCAATAATCTCAACATTTTATTTGGACGTGATATGCAGCTTGGATGGATTTAAGATGCAATAATAATAAGACAAGGAGGGATAGGGTGAAAAAGGAACTAGAAGGTAGAGTGTTTTAATGTACTAGCTTTTTAGCTGTAGAGACAAGGATTCAAATGCTGTCTTAGGTAACACTGAAAATTCCTTATTTGGTATCTTCCTATTCCCATCTAGTTGTATCACAAAACAACCAAATAATTGGTGGTCCTCTTTGAACCGAAAAGCCAAAACTGGAAACGAAAAAATGTTACCAGGGTGGTCTGGTATGATACACATTGGTAAGACTGAGTGGGGAAGCAGACACAGCAATTGTCTGCACTATGCCAGATTCAAGCTCATGCTATTAGAACCCTCAATTTCCAAATATGAAATTCACTCAGAAAGATATGAAGAGAAAACATATTTGAAGAAGAAGCTGTGCACACTTTTTACTTGTGTGCACAATTTAAATTGTACCTCACACAATTCAAAAAGAATCCCATGTTTTCAATAATATTAAAACTTCAAATCTCACCAAGAATAAAAACTCAGGTTTAAGGCTTGTGATCTGCCCATGGTTTGTACAGTTATGGGAAGAAAAGGGAAATGACAATGTCCCAGAGAGAAAATCAGCTTTCATTTAAAATATCCCTATTTCTCTATGGTTTATTTATAACTTTATTTCAACATTGTCCATTAATTTGCTTTTCTGGAGAGTTATTTAGGCCCTGGTTCTACGAGGTGCTTGTTAAATGCAGCTCCCATTGACTGCAGTTGGAGTTGAGGGTGCTCAGCACTTTTCAGGAGGCACTTTGCACCTTGAAGGATCTATTTCTTAATGTACCCTAGTTATTGGATAAACCAAAATAGTTCTGATCTTATAGGTAAACCTGAAATAAGTTTGTGTATACAGGAATAATTAACTGTAATTTTCCAGTTGAAACATATTTCACTATGCTTTCTAATTATAAAAACATACAGATTTACCTAGCCTCATTATGGGTACTTGTAAATAGTGTACATAATGCTGTATTGTCCAGTGATTATAAAGAATTATAATCTAGGAGGATTCTGGCTGAGCCACTGCCTCTGAAAATGTAGGGTAATAATTATGTAGCCCAACTAGTAGCTTCATCTGAAATATGCTGTCTAAGTGTAAGGGGACTGTTGCCTCCTTCAGTGGGGGTGTTTTAGTACCTAGCTCCCAGTACTAAAAAGGGGGAAGGATTGATGGGGAATCAGGACCCTGAGACTGCCAGCCCCCAGGAACAGTGAGGAGAGGCCAGTGCTCCAGGTCAGCCTGAATGACAGGGCGGGCAGGCTAATCAGGGAGTCAGGAGACCGGGGAGAAGCCATCCTCCGTATGAGCTGGATTTCCTTGGGTCAGACAGAGTGGGACCGAGCTAAGGAGAAAGCAGGGGCCTGAGCTGAGCTGGGGAGCAGAGCCGTGCCAGATCCAGAGAGAGCAGACCTTGTCCTGGGAGCAGAGCTGCAGCAACCAGAGCCAGAGGGGCCAGAAAAGCAGCCCATGAAGCAGGTCAGTGCTGGGAGCAGAGTCACAGAAGCAGCCTGCAGAGCAGACCTGTCCTGGGAGCAGAGCTGCAGCAAACAGAGGCAGAGGGGCCAAAGAAGCAGCCCAGGGAGCTGGAGGCAGAGCAGCAGCAGCAGCAGCAGCAGAGTGGTAGAGCTGGAGCAGTGTGGAGCTGGGTGTGGTGAGCAGCTGGGGAGAGCGAGGGGGACCCTGGGCAGCAGGCCCAGCACAGGGAGACGCATTAGCCAAGGGGCTCTGCAGGCCAGGCTTGGATCGTAACCCCAACAGGGCGGGGGCAACACTGGGAAGAAGGGTCCTACCACTTAGAGCCTGAGAGCGTGTGGCCACCATCAGAGCAAGTGTCCAACCCACAGCATCCCTGCAGCACAGCCAGGGCCTGAGAAGAAGGCCTGCCGACTGTGAACTGCCCTGATGTTCCAGAGACACTGTTTGTGATATTCCCTGCCACAGAGCAGGGTGATGTGTTTCCTTTAACTTTTCCCATTTTTCCTTATTCTTTTTAAAATTAATTGATTAAATAACTTGCATTTGCTTTAAATTGTATGTAATGGTCAGTGGGTCAGAGAAGTGCCCAGTGCAGAGAAAGTACCCCAGAGTGGGGACACCCTAGCCCCTGTCCTAAATGACCACGGCAGGGTTGGGGGTCGAGCCCCCCAGGAATCCTGGGCCCAGCCTTGTTGGGGTTACGAGGACTCTGCCAGGCAGGAGAGTGGAAGGGGAGTCCTCAAGGGCAGGGGGGGCTCTGGGTAAAGGAAGTGGGAGCGAGGACTCAGATCCTTTCGCTAGCCTACTTCACCGGGGTAGTGCAGAAGCCAGGAAAGTTCCCCACAGTAGCAGGACTATTTCCCCGCTTACATAATATTTAAAATATGTAATAGAATACGTATCTAAGGATTTAAAATGCAAAAACTATTTTCCCTTGGTAGGTTGCAAAGATTCATAAAGGACCATTATGGGTTATCATGTGCATGGACATATTTCTATTCTAAAAAATCATCTGAATGACATTTACAAAACTAGCCTATATGCTATATACGCAGCAAG
Source organism: Dermochelys coriacea (assembly GCF_009764565.3). Taxonomy (NCBI): domain Eukaryota; kingdom Metazoa; phylum Chordata; order Testudines; family Dermochelyidae; genus Dermochelys; species Dermochelys coriacea. The sequence continues at coordinate 146,288,766 of NC_050068.2, forward strand.
CTGCTATGCTGGGCAAAATGAGCAATTTATTTCGTACTGTTACATCAAATGTCTCAAGGACATTAGTCCATTGGCCTGTAACTTATTTCTTAGAAAGATGAAGAAGTTTCAAAATCGCTGAAAAATATCCAAAAGCATGCAGCTATATCATGTTTTACTTCAATTATTTGAAATCTAACTAAGACAATTTAAAAAAAGAGAAAAAAAATAACCATATGAGGGGGAATCAGTAAAAACTGCCAACACATACACACATTCTTAGACCATAACGAATTTCAACCTAGTGGATGGGCCCACTTATCAAACAACGAAAAAAGAGTATGTTTCAGCATGAATGAAACATACAATTTTATCAGTAGCCATTAAAATTGGGACACGTTATACTTTGCGTATATATAAATAGTACAAATTAGATATTGCGTTATCTCACTGAGTCAATAGTAAGATCACTGATAAGTGAAACCTTTCAAAGCAAATTCTAAGATGCTTTCAGGTATGGAGATGCGACTTGCTTCCTCTTTTTTTTTCTTATTCGCTCTTGCTTCCCTCCTTTTTGATTAATTATTGCTTTACAATGACTTCCCATGTCCTCTAGCTGTCATTAACATAATGAAGATAAAAGTTTTCTGTATATGTAATTGTCCCAGAGACAACATTAATTAGATAAGAAGAATAGGAACTCTTCAACAATATTACTTCAGAGTACCATCATTAAGGGAATAAATTCCTGCCTTTCTAGCATCTAGACAGCTTTCATGTGACTCAGTGAAGTAGAATATTTGGGAAACTCAATGTATGTGAGATATCATAAGTAATTATCTAAGCCATTTCCTAGGCTCTTTGACTTAGGCAATGTTGTCAATAGTCACTACGTTTAAATACAAGGACTTCAGTCATGGGTGTATTATATTGTCTTTGAACAGGAATGCAAGGCAAAAACATGGAGACCGAGTATTGTGTTCAAAAAGGACACTCTCATCATCCGGGAGGTTAGAGAAGATGACATTGGAAATTATACTTGTGAGTTAAAATACGGAATCTTTGTTGTCAGAAGAACTACAGAATTAACAGTTACAGGTAATTTATAGGCTCCTAATATCTCTTTCTGATACTGTAAAGAAAGACATTGCCTTTTTTTGTTTTAGGTCATTTGTGATATACATTGCAACTACTTAGCCAGAGACAAAAGTTTTGATGATTGTCGTTGCCTATGTGATGTGCCCAAACAATCTTATAAAGTTCCAACAGCGCTCGGAATGAGATTTGGGTTGGGGCCTGTTTTAGAGATCTGTGGGCAGCTTAGTTTCTGAATGGGAAATAGAGAGGGCGTTCAGTGTTTTGGTAGGATAGGTAGCTTGGAACCTACACTATTTAAGGGAGAAAATAACATGATGGAGCCCACTATATTTGTTTGTGGAATGCTGCCTTTTGAATGCAACATTTCTAGAGCTAATGTTGCTATGTCAGAACGGCATCATTCTAGGAGGTACCTTCCAGAGGAATACTACCATGATTCTTCTCCATCAGGCCCACCTGCACAACCATCCAGCATATCAATCATACTGTGCACACCTGTGAATACTAATGGTGAAATCCTGATTCCATTGAAGTTAATGGCAAACTCACACTGATTTCATTAAGGCAAGAATTTCACTCCATTTATTCCATATCCATCTAGCTCTAGTTCTAATTAAAAAAAATCCTATAATGGCTGTATCTTCTGAAACTTAACATTGGTGACAGGGGAAAAGATGCTTTTAATATAATTTACATTAAAACCTTCAACATCCTACATAAGTTGCATCATAGTCTGATCTTGCATGTACTGTAATAGCAATATACTCTATTCCAGAAAACAATCTTTCTGCATAAGGGTTAGTCCAACTGTTTTTCAACTGTTCCCTCCTCTCTAAACCTCAGTATCACAAAGGCCTATCCTAATTTAGAAAGAATATGGCACAGCGCTATCCAAGGAAAAATTGTATTGAATTGATTTCTAGAATTATTTGGTAATATTGGGAGATCATATATGTGCTATATCTTGGGTCTTCAGATTGCAGTGCACTTGTCATTTCCAGTGCAACATTCCTTAATAGCTGGCAAAGTTTAGGTTTTCCCTGGGGATTGAAGGTGAAATAGATTCTTAGTTGCTTCAGCAACACCAAAGAAGAAGAAGAAGAAGCTAGTGGCAGTGTGTTTGGAGTAGGAAACAAAACATATAAAGAAAGAATCCTAGAGCAGAAATATCCATGTCAGGCTCTCTTTGTTTCTCTGCTAAGTCCAATATAAATGTATATCTCATCTGGCAGTTAATTACTGTGTTTATAATATCTGCATATATTATATAATATCTGCATATAATATCTCCATCTGCAATTGTGGAAACATTTCTGAGTTTATTGGAAATTTGTTTTCTTATGTGCTAATGAATCTCAGTATCGTCCATCTTGCAATGCTCCTACCCAAAATATGAGAAGCTAAATGTAAACCTCATGATTTGTAACTTCCACTTATTAGATTAGTCAATTATATATCTGGAAATCATACCGTGTGTTGATTTAAGAGAAATTCAGACAATCAATCATGTTCTCTTTAAGCACAATATCCAGTTTCTCTTCATATTTTTTCTTATATATGAAATTGATTTATTTGGTGACTAGAAGCAAGCAATTACTCTCTATTCATTATGCTAACAGTAAATATCAATATATCCTGTTTGACTCTCATGAAGGAGAGCAGAGATAGAGGAGTGCTGTAGTTAATTTACTTCAAAATAAGGCTCCAATTATCTTCTCAATGTATGATGTATGCACTTGAGTAGTATATAATCTTCCAGCCCTCCAGTATTCTCTCAATCGCTTTGGAATGGTGCTTCCACTGCAAAAATATATCTTACTGGTAAATTTGGTGTTCAGTGTTGTTTGAAGCAGACTAAAACTACAGCTACTAAAAAAGGAAAAAAGGAATACAAGCAGTATGAAGACATGCACTCATATAATTTGTGATAAAGAATATTCATTAATCAGTTATGGGGGAAAGCTCTATACTTAATCTGAAATGAAAGTGTGACCACTCAAGAAGAGACTTGGCTTACTTTTGAAGTGTTTTAAGATGAATGAGATTAAGAGAGGAGAGCTGCATGATTTCTGTATCTGTCAACCAGGGAAGATGTAAGAACCAATTTGTTGCAGAGCATCTTAGTAAGTTTATTCATTTTGGTATTACTGCGGTTCTGCATGTTGTCTTTATACTTATGTGACTAAGCTAAAGAAATAGATACACTGGTATTATCATCAGTTTTCTTCTTTTAATACATGCCATAGGCTACAGTCAGTAACCATGTCATATTATTATTTGACTTGTGTTTGGTAGGAAGACATGCAGACATTAAATATGTCTTATGTTCTGTTTATGTAGAGTTTATTTTCCAAGTGACATACATTGCAATTTATGTGACATTATTTCTGTTGTGTTTAAAAATAGCTTAGACTTGAATTCAGGAGTCAGAGAATAAATGTCGCATCCTGATTAAAAACATAAAGTTGACACCTTTTACTAAATTAGCTGTAAATGAACTAGCTAAAAACACTCCCCCAATCATATGTAGAGGTAGGGCATATCAAGTGATATATGTGTGGGCCGACTTCTAGACTGATAGATGGGTCCCTTTTCTTCACTGATATAACCCTTTTATCCTCACTTTTCCTCCTTGCAACTCCTTTCATCCTTGTCTATTCTTCCCCCTTTATCACCCTGCATCATTTATAAACTCCTGAAGTTTGTAATGTATATGGAACCACTACTGGCAGCTAATTCCATTAACAAATCTACCTCCCCCAAAAACTAATCATAAGAACCAGTCCTAATACTATGAAGTTTCTATGCTAAGCCATTTGTGACTTACAACTAGCCAAATCCAAAATTATGGAGGTGTTCAGAAAGTGAGAGCAATGAGAGTAGTTCTTATGAGACAACCCCCCCCCCCGCACCATATTTACCAGCTGCTTTGCCTAACTTGTCCCAGATGTTCCAGATATCTTTAACCCAAGCAGATTGCTTTAGTTTTACAGTTTGTATTTTCAAGATCAGGCTTAGGTTAGCACATCTAGCTGGAAACCAGTGACTTTCCATAATCTACAACTATTCCTCTGCCTATTTTTCCATATTCTGATGCAGCAAATGTATGGTTATTTTCTGGTGTTTGTGTGTTTGTATGTATTCATGTTTAATAAATATTGTCTTTTAGGCTTCCTGCCTCTGTCTGTGGTGGGAAGAACTCTCCTGGGGTGTATTTCCATCCAGTGCAGAATGTGTTATGTGAAATCCATGAGCCAGATGCTCAACTGGAATAAATCACTATAATTCCATTGAAGCTGAGGATAAAGATCTAGACCTTTATATTAATACCTTTCCTATCATCAAGTAAAATAGTGAATGTTGCAAAAAATGGATTGTCATCTGGCTGGCAACAGGGGGGCTGTGTTAAATCAAATGCAGAAGTGGATTAAAACAAAACACATGCACACACAGTTTTGGGGTTTTTTTCTCATCTAACTGCCAGGTGAATCAGGCAGTGGGTGGAGAAACATAATTGCAGGAAATTTCCGTCAAATTTATTTATATAAAATTTTCATTCCATTTTGGCTGTCCACAGCCCAGATCAGAACAACAGGGTAAAAAAAGGTTTTGGCAGCTAGCATCACTTTAGAATGAATAGGTCGGCTGTGAACAATTTACATTGAAATCCGTCTTTCACATTATAGGGCTATTGGAAATCTAGTTTTATGCAGATGAAGTTACTTAATAAGAACAACATTTTAAAGTGAAATGTCTATATTGTAACTGATCTTTCCTGTATATAGTAAGTTCAGTATTCTGTACACTATTATGTTCTATAATGAAACAACAAAGTTGTTTAGACCTCCAGAGGATGATGAACTTTTGCTGGCTGAATGGGGTAGGAAAGATGATCCAATGGTTAGAGCACTAACTTAGAACTTGGAGGACCTAATTCCTGCTCTGCCACAGACTTCCCCTGTCAGCTTGGGAAAATCACTTAGCCTCTCTGTACCTCAGTTACCATCTGTAAAATGGGAATATTATCATTTCCTGACCTTAAAAGAGTGTCAGGAGGATAAATACATTAAAAATTGTGAGGCATTAAGGCCCAGATCCTCCAAGGCCTTATGTACCTAAATACCTTGGAGGATCTGGGCCTTAGATACTGCAGTAATGGGGGCCATGTAAGTTCCTAAAATAGATATACTGGAAGGGGAAATATGATATCAAGGCTGTGTGTGTGTGTGCGCGCGTGCATGCGAGTGTGCACATGTGTGGATATACATTATATAATCTAAATATATTGAAAACATAGTAAAAATTGAGATTTTCTTGAAAGCTTCTTGACTGGTAATAAATGACAGTAATAAAGCAGGGCTACATTGCTCTCCTAGTAAAAGAAATATTAGCCATAAATGTAGATGGAGAAGATAAAATGTGATGACTTGGAAATATAAGTAAGAAAGACTAGGCACACTTGTATTTAACTTGTAAGAGCTTTAAAAGATCACTTTCTATTATTTACACTTATTATGTTAACTTTATGTTCCATACTAGATATCACAGAAGTATACACATTCACATAAATGAAGGACCGATGTTGTAAATCATATTTATAATGAAATAAATTAAATCCTCTTTTCCTATATGATTTTGAAAGCGCTTTTCTATGTTAGTTATACATATTTCTCTGGTGCTTACCACTATAGTTTCTGTGCATCTTGTTATCATTAATGAAATAAGCATTACATTTCCATGAGGTAGGGAAGTAGTAGTATCCTCAGTAATATGAGGAATGGAGGGGTTTAAGGGACTTGCTTTATGTCACTCAGAAGTCTGTGGCAGAGCCTTGAAGAGAACACCGATATCCTGTTTCTTCTACCTGTTGTACCATCCACTTCACATGGAATACTGAGTATTACTGAGCATAATATTTTGGTATGATATAAAAGGATGCTGTATGTTGTATTGTATCATATCAGCTGTGATACAGGATGTGTGATGTGCTGGTGTTAAGCATTAGGGACAAGAAGCAGCTGTTTTTTCTTTTTAATGTTAGAAACACGATATTAAGGGAAAGCAAAGGACTAATTATTTCAAACACACCCTGTCTCCAACCTAGTTCCATGATGTCTTCCAAACAGGCCTCAGAAAGTTGGGAATTCAACTGTTTCCCTAGAAGCTGCTGTCTCTGTGGTTGTCTGGTCACCACTGAATTGCTCGGGTCACCATCTTGTCGGAGCCTTTGCCAACATGCTTTTTTGAATAGCTGGTTATTTATGTCCAGGAAGGGGGAACAGCTGCAGCCCTAGGACAGTCATTTTACATCTGACTGCTCCAGGCTCCTCCTTCCTTCCTTCCTTCCTTCCTTCCTTCCAGCTGGTGAATATTTGTAGTTCCAATTATGTGTTCCCTTGGTTTGCAGAAGGTGGAACATCTTCGCAAAGATTCTGATGGATGAATGGTGCCTGCATGTTGTGAGCTGACACTAGCAATGTGGGAAATGGGCCAGCAGCCTCCAGAGTTGCTTAGGGACAAATGCTCCTAAGCGTAGGTTTTTTTTTTTTAATTATGGCATAATAATGGCTCAGCTTCCTTACCTCCGTGTTTCTGCCTAGATCCACATCTTCCCACAGCAGGTAGTGAGCCGTATGTCTTCTTCTATGCATTGCAGCCCTCATTTCTCTCCCACACCAAACAGACTTCTGATGGGGAATCACTGTCAAAGTCCGAACCTAGTAATGTGAACTGTGCTCTTGCTGCTGCTGCTCTGAATAACTTGTATATTAACATCAATGTTAAAGCCCATCTCAAAGCAGAAGTGAAAGCAAAGACTGTGGTGCAATCTCTGATTTGGGAGTTTAAATACAAATATTTATTTCAAACCGGACTGAGAATTTGCTCTAGAGGTAGTTTTAAAATAGCTAGTGTATTTAGTGGTGAAAGTAGTGGTTATACAAGAAAAATCTCTGTTTAATGGCACTCGTTTTACATTTTTTTAATGTATTGTGTGATGGGGCAAGGCCAGATGGCTATAGAAAAGTAGTCTTATTGGGATCCGGGAAGTGGGCGGGCGAAGCCCGTCCACCGCTAAAGAAGCCTAAAAGGGGGATCCACAGGACCTACATACCCAAAAAATTCCGGGGGACAACTAATAAAATAACAGGGACAGGTGTGCGGTCAAAGGGTCAAAAGAAGGGAACCGGACGGGGACACCGAGCAGAGAACCCCGGTCAGCGCCCACTGCTCCTCAAGGGAGTCAGAGGATGCCGCCCAGAGGAACTCTGCCCGGATACGTGAACGGTCCGAGGATCGGAAATAGGCCCTACAGTCACAGGAGACTCCATCGGCCAACCTCCTCACTCTGGTTTTGTAGATGGCCATTTTAGCTAGGGCCAGGAGGAGGTTGACCAGGAGATCCCGGGACTTTGTGGGGCCACGGATAGGGAGTGCATAAATGAGAAGGTGAGGGGAGAAGTGCAACCAAAAACATAATAAGATATTGGTGAGGAGCCGGAATAGGGGCTGCAGCCTGGCACACTCCAGGTAGACATGTGCCAGGGTATCCCTCACGCCGCAAAAGGGGCAAGTGTCTGGGATTGTGGTGAACCGCGCCAAGTACACGCCCGTGCTCACGGCTCCGTGAAGGAGCCGCCAACTGATATCCCCGGCGGGCTTTGGGACTAAGATGGAATATAGGCTGGCCCACCGGGGCTCCTCACCCTCCAAAGGTGGCAGGAGGTCCCGCCATTTTGTATCGGGGCGGGACACGAGGGTACGGGCGTCAAGGGTGTGGAGCACGAGCGTGTAGAGATGTTTTCTTGGCACGGTTTGAAAACAGACCGGCTGCATCTCGTGCAGCCGGCTTCTAGTGACGGGGTGAAGGGATCGGTTGGGTCCACGGGGCAGGGGTCCAATTAAAAGGTCTGGCGGGCCTGGGGTAGTGGGTGGGCGGGGCGTGCCCTCGTGCAGGACCCGGTCGAGATAAACCCGAGCAGCGGGCGGCAAAGCGGCCTTCACCTCCTGAAGTATGCCTCGGGGTGTACAAGGTCTGGAAAGCCCCATGCGCTGAGCGAAGGTTAGGGGATCCAGCCAATCTCCCCGGTCATAGTCCAGGAGGTCTCCGACTCTTGTGACCTCTGCCAGGACCAACCTCTGGCGCACCGAGCGGGACTCCGCCACCTGCAAACGGAGCTGGGGGTTGTGTAGCAGGGGCTCCGCGAGGAGATCTGCCCCCTCGGTGGCCGCCACGGACCTGCTCGTTGTAAAGAGTTTCCAGGTCCGGAGGAGGTCCTGGTAGAAGACCGGCAGCCCGGAGAGGTCTCGCGGAAGACCTCTCGGATGGAGATAAAGGAGCTGCCGGTCGTATCGGAGCCCTCGGAAGCGGCGCAGGAAGGCGTGCGCCAGTATGCTCCACGCCGGACTACCTGCACCATAAAGGAGCCTCTGCAGGGTCTGGAGGCGGAAGACATGGACCTGAGTAAGCAGACATTTGAGGCCCTGCCCTCCCTCCTCCACAGGTAGATGGAGAACCCCTGCAGGGACCCAGTGCAGTCCTGACCAAAAGAACTCCAGAATCGATGTCCGCAGGTTGGTCAGGAAAGCCGGGGCCGGGACCAGGGTGTTGAGCCGGTACCAAAGCATGGACAGGACTAGTTGATTAAGCACTAACGCTCTCCCTCGAAGGGAGAGGCACCGGAGTAGTCCTGTCCATTTCCGGAGCCGCTCTATCACCCCGCCCTCTAAATTCTGCCAGTTCTCCGGCGGAGAGGGATGCGTGGCAGAAAGGTAAACGCCCAGATAGAGCAGCGGACCCGTGCTCCACCGGATGGCTTGAAGCGCGGGTGGGCGGGGGCTCGCCTGCCGCCAGTCCCCTACCACCAAGCCAGAGCTCTTGACCCAGTTGACCCGCGCAGAGAAGGCTGCTGAATAGATGGCCTGGCAAGCCTCCACTCGCACCAAGTCGCCCGGGTCCTGGACCATGAGGAGCACGTCATCAGCGTACGCCGACAGGACCAGCCGCAGCTCCGGCTCCCTCAGCACCAACCCTGTCAACCTCCTTCGGAGGAGACAGAGGAAGGGCTCGATCGCCAGAGCGTACAGCTGGCCTGAGAGGGGGCACCCCTGCCGTACTCCTCGCCCGAAGTTGACCGGTTCGGTCAGGGTCCAGTTGAGCCTTACCAGACACTCTGCGGAAGCGTACAGCACCCGGAGAAAGTTCACAAACCTGGGTCTGAAGCCAAACGCCTGCAGAGTGCTCAGGAGATACCCGTGATCCATCCTGTCGAACGCCTTCTCCTGATCTAAGGACAGGAGGGCGAACGACAGACCATCCCTACACCCAAGTTCCAATAGGTCCCGGACCAGATAGAGGTTGTCGAAGATGCTGCGGCCCGGGACGGTGTAGGTCTGGTCTGGGTGGACCACGTCCGCCAGCACGGACCCTAGCGTCAGGGAGATGGCTTTTGCCACGATTTTGTAGTCCGTGCTGAGGAGCGAGACGGGACGCCAATTTCGTAAATCGCGGAGGTCCCCCTTCTTCGGCAATAAGGCGAGCACGGCTCGCCTGCACGAAAGAGGGAGGACCCCGCTCTGCAAAGACTCGGCCCAGACGGTGACTAGGTCTGGGCCCAGGACGTCCCAGAACACGCGGTAGAACTCCACGGTCAGCCCGTCCATGCCCGGAGATTTATTGGTGGGCATGCGACGGAGGGCTTCTGAGAACTCGGCCAGAGTGAGAGGCAGCTCTAGCCGGTCTCGGTCGCCCACGCTGACCGTCGGGAGCTCCTCCCACAGCACTCTGCAAGCGTTAGGATCGGTCGGCTCCGGGGAGAAAAGGCTTGCGTAGAAGGCTCTCGCCCTCTCGCACATCTCCACCGGATCCGTGAGGGGGGTGCCATCTTCTGCCAGTAGGCAGATGATATGTTTCTTAGCCCCCCTCTTTTTTTCCAGGGCGTAGAAGAAGCGGGAGCCGCAATCCATCTCCCGAAGGAGACGGATGCGGGATCGAACAAAGGCACCCCGGGCCCGATGGTCCTCGAGGCTCCGGAGCTCCTCCCGCTTCTCCCGGCACGCTCCGCAGAGGGGTGGATCCTCGGGGCTGGCGGCCAGACGCCTCTCCAGCTCTAAGACCTCCCGTTCCAACTACTCTATCGCTGCATCCCTCCGTCGGCTGGTGCCCCAGGTGTAGTCACGGCAGAAGAGCCGGGCGCGCACCTTCCCTACGTCCCACCACCGCCGTGCCGAGGGAAAGGCACGCCGCTGCCCTCGCCAGGCCAGCCAGAACTCCCGGAAGGACGCCACGAAGCCCGCATCCTCCAGCAAGCTGTTGTTAAAATGCCAATAGGCCGGCCCCGGCCTCTCTGCGCAAAGGGAGGCTGTCACGGTGGCTATGTGATGGTCAGAAAATGGGGCCGGCCGGATGCTGGAGGAGTGGGCTCGTGTGAGATGAAAGCGTGATAAATAAATGCGGTCCAACCGGGAGTGGCGCGACCGATGGGCCTCCACCCGGACAAAGGTGAACGTGGAAGTGTCATCCGGGTGGTGGTCGCGCCAGACGTCCACCAGGGAGTGGTGTTCGACTATCTCCTGGAGGACGGCCACGGCGGCCGGGCTCTGCTCGGTTCCCGAGCGGTCCCGTTCCTCAAGGGTGATGTTAAAGTCCCCTCCCAGGACCAGGCACTCCTGAGGATCCAAGGTGCCGAGGAAGGCGGATGCCTGCTGATAGAATTGCAGCCGCTCCGGGCTCGCTGCTGGGGCATAGATGTTGACGAGGTTGACTACGAGCCCCTCCATTTGGACCCGGAGGTGCAGCAGGCGACCCGGCACAGCCTCGGCGACCCCCAGCACCTCGGGCCGTAGGTCGGGGGAGAACAGGGTCGCCACTCCACCCGTATGAACTGTGAGGTGGCTAAAGTAGACCCTGTCTCCCCAATCCAGCCGCCAGCTGTCTTCGGCGGTCGGATCCGTATGGGTCTCCTGCAGGAAAACCACAGAGTACCTCCCCTCTCGAAGGAAGGAGAGCACCTGGGACCTGCGGAGACCCATCTTACAGCCACGGGTGTTCAATGTTGCAATGGTAAAGGGTGCCATGAGGAGGGCTGGGGGGGATCCTCGCCGGCAGGGATGCTCGTGGCTCCCGGCGGGCCGCGCAGCAGTCCGTGACCCACCCCGTAGGTGAGTAAGGAGTCACGGAAGTGGCGGACCCGCTGGTAGGCCGCGGCGCCCTGTCTCCCGGTCCTTTTCCCCTCCCCCATGAGGGCCCTTGCGGCCCGGAGGATTTGATTAAAGTCCCCCCATCGCTGGAGGGCAAGCTCGACTTTGTTGCGGGAGCCACGGACGTCTTCTAGGAACTCCCGCAACTCCTCTCGCAGCGCATGGGGGGCTGGGGTTATGGTCTGGTTGCTTCCCGATGGGGCCCTTGGTACAGCCCCCTGGCCCAACGAGATCGGCAGACAGGGTGCGGACCCCCGACGGGGCTCTTGATGGGTTGAACTGAATGCTGGGGCGATAGGGGGCGGCGGAGGGAGGATAGCAGCCCCTGGTGGGTCGGGACGGGCAAACACAAAGGCCATTCCCTGGGAGTCATCTGTTGGAAAGGGGAAGGAGACTGTCCCAGGGGTGGCAATAATATCTCGGGAGGTGGGCGGGAGAAGGGCAGGGGCAGGGGTAGAGGTGAGATTCTGGGTCGGGAGAGGGCTCTCACCGATGCCGGGCGCAAGCTGCCTGTTGGATTTGGCAGCCACGGCATCAGGAGGTGGACTTTCTTCTGTAGGGTCCTTTCCCGGAAAGGAGGTCGAATGCTCCTCACCAGCGAGGGATGCCCCTGGTGGCTCAGGTTCCAGCCGCGTGGTACTGGCCGTCGCCTCAACTGGCTCGGTGGCTCTCAGCAGGGTGCCTTCTGCAGCCGGGTTGATGGAGGAGTCCAGGGGCTCCTCGGAGGTGGGAGCAGAAGCAACGGTTACGGGGAGGGAGTATGGGGAAAAGGGGGCTGGAAAGAAGTCGCCTAGATCGAGGCCCGCTGGCATAGGATCGTCCTCCCCTTGGGTGACCGGGGTCAGACCCAGGGCCTCGATCTCCTCATATATAGAGGGGAAATTGTTTTCCGCTACCCCGGGATTCTCCCCGCCGGCACCTGACGCGATGGTTACTTCGGGGCACACTGGGGTTTCAAATGGTGCCTCGGGGGTCTTGGAGGGGAGGGACTCCTGTGGAGGGGAGATACCGCCTTCCAGTGCTGCCACGTCTTCCCCAGCCGGCTCTGGTGGGTGGAACACACCCGTGGGTAGAACGGAAGGCTCAGCATCGGTGCCCCCCTTCCTGGTCTTCCGGGGGGCCTCCGCATCAGATGGGAGGAGCGGAGCTCGAGCCTTCCGCTTGCCTCGCTTCCCCTGCACTAGGGCCCAGCCCTCCATGGCATCATCTGGGGGCTGGCTAGCAGGGGTTGTGTCAGGGGGCAGAGGCGATGGCTCAGGGACTCGAGGGGGTAACGGTGGGGCAGCACAAGGGAGGGAAGATTCCCCTTGGGGCGGGTCCTCTCCCATGCAGGGCGGTGTACCTGCCGCACCCTCCTCCACAGGCCTCGCCAGATTGCAAACAGCGGGGGAGGGGTTCTCCCGCTCGTTTGGGCATAGTGGGGGAGGTACCCCTTGGGCCCGAGCGGGAGCAATGGTGGACTGGGAAGGAGGAGGGGCGGTTTCGGGTGCCGGGCAGCCAGGGGCGTCGGCGATGACGGGGCCGGTGTCCTGCCGGGGCTTGGGTGTCCTGGATGCCCCTCCTTCCCGGGCCAGGGGGCAGTCCCTCCGGACGTGCCCCATCGCCCGGCAGAGGTAGCACCGGGCCTCCCCCGTGGAATAATGCACCCTGTAATGGGTCCCCTGGTAGGGGACTAGGAAGGACCCCTCCAGCGCCTCTCCGTCGCGCGCCGCTGGCGGCAGTTGAAGCTGCACTTGCCGGCGGAAGGAGAGGACGTGACGGAGGACGGGGTCTTTGCAGCCCAACGGGAGAGGGCTGATGACAGAGATGGGCTTTCCCAAGGTAGAAAGGGTGGGTAACAGGGCGGCATTGGAGAGAAAGGGAGGGACGGAGGTCAGGACCAGGCGGACGCCCAGGTCCTCTAGCGGCTCTAAGGGGACGAACACTCCCCCGACCGCCAGGCCCTTCTCCACCGCCTCCTGGGTGGCGGCCTCCGATGCTAAGAAGAAGAAAACCTTGCCATACATTTTGGAGGCCGCCACAATGGCCGTGGGCCCCACCACCCTCGCCAACGCCCGCACATAGGTCTCCACGTGGGGCGAGGCGGGCACCAGGAGGCAACGGACGCCATGCTTCCTGGTCATGGTGGGAAAGGGGCCCCGGCCGCTATAGATGGTAGCGGAGGCGGTGGGCTGGAGAAATGATGTAGCGGCAGGCGGGGGGGCTGCCGCCACCTGGGCGTATGCTCTGGGGGCCGGGGGAGGGACACCTGCAGAGCTGGTGGAGGGAACAGCGGGGAGGGGCGCCCCAGCTGGAGATGGGGCCGGGGCATTGGGGGCAGCCCCTGCCATGGAGGGCCTGGTCTTTTTAGCGGGGCCCTTCCCCTTCTTCTTCCCCTGGCCCTTCCCGCCGGCTGGGAGGACTCCCCCCAAATCTGAGGGGGTGATAGACGTGGCAGCAGTGGAGGTCACCCCGGTGCCCGTCGCTGCTGGTGCCCCAGCAGGGGCGATGGCAGATGGTTTGGCAGCGGACGTAGAAGCTTGGGGGGGTGACAGAGGGGCAGGCGGGGGAGGGAGAGCTCGGGCTACTGGAGAGGTCTCACCCGTCTCATCCCCCGCCATCATGAACAAGGAGGAAATGGAGGACATCAAAAGGAGGAGGGGAGAGGGGAAGCAGGTCGACCACTACTCCCCGCTAGGCTGCAGGCAGGGGAGAAGGGCGCCAAAAGGGGTGGGCTGGACGGGGGGCAATCAGGGGTTAGGGGTCAGTCACCGACACAAGGTGGAAATTCCGGCTCCTCTTGGTGCACTACGGGGGGGGGAATTCAACAACATTGAGGGTGCAGTGAAGAGGGTTGCAACTAAAGAGGGGAATTGCACAAGCGCATGGGAGGGGGCATGGGCACACGGAGCGAGGGGCTAAGCGGTCTGGGGGTAGAACAGGGAAACCAAGGGGCTAGCTTCAGAGACTGGGGCGGGGCAAACAAACAAAGGCTGCAGAAGGAAATGGGCGGGGCAGGCAAACAAACTGAAGCTAGTAAGGGGGGCTGGAGCAAAAGAGGAGGCAAAGCAAGTGGCAAATGGGGCAGGTAGTAAAGGGCAAAGCTGGGGGGTAGGCAGTCCAGGGGGGGCACATGTGCCCATGTGCACTTGCACAAGTCTTTTTTAGCTGGCTGCTGCTTCTGGCCCAAAGGGTGGAAATAGGGCGTGGCAAGCCAAGCAAGCAGCTGAGTCCAGAGGCAGGAGCTGAGGCAGATGGTATACAGCCAGTGGGGGTGGTGAAGGGGGCAGTGGTGGTGGTAGTAGTGGTGGGGGTTGGGGGGACACACAGATGGATCGGGGGCAGCTCCACGCCACACCCCCGGTGTCCCTACAAACACAGTCAAAACCCCCACCACAAGAGCACAGTTTGGAAATTACTCAGTCTTAGGGCCCCCTCCACGGTGGTCTGCAAAGTCTCTAGGTGCTGCCCCACTGGCAGATGATCCTCTTCTTCTCCTCCTCGGGCTTCAGCAGCTCCAGGCAGCAGACTCCACAGCAGCAGCAGCAGCAGCTCCAGGAACTCCAGGTGGTCGTCCAGGCAGGCAGAATGGACCCCTCTCAGGTGGTGGTGCTGGTGGTGGTATCCACAACAGCAGTGGCTGGGGTCCCTCACTCCTCCTCTCTGGGGAGTGGGCTAGCAGCCCCCTCCCCACCCCAGGGCTGCAGTTGGAGCAGTAGCAGCACCCAAGAGTGGGGGGTCCAGCAGCCAAGTCTTATTGGGATCCAGGAAGTGGGCGGGCGAAGCCCGTCCACTGCTAAAGGGTCCCCCCCAGCCTAAAAGGGGGATCCACAGGACCTAGATACCCAAAAAATTTCGGGGGACAACTAATAAAATAACAGGGACAGGAGTGCGGTCAAAGGGTCAAAAGAAGGGAACCGGACGGGGACACCGAGCAGAGAACCCCGGACAGAGCCCACTGCTCCTCAAAGGCGTCAAGGGAGTCAGAGGACGCCGCCCAGAGGAATTCTGCCCGGATACGTGAACGGACCGAGGATCGGAAATAGGCCCCACAGTCACAGGACACTCCATCGGCCAACCTCCTCACTCTGGTTTTGTAGATGGCCATTTTAGCTAGGGCCAGGAGGAGGTTGACCAGGAGATCCCGGGACTTTGTGGGGCCACGGATAGGGAGTGCATAAATGAGAAGGTGAGGGGAGAAGTGCAACCAGAAACGTAATAAGATATTGGTGAGGAGCCGGAATAGGGGCTGCAGCCTGGCACACTCCAGGTAGACATGTGCCAGGGTATCCCTCACGCCGCAAAAGGGGCAGGTGTCTGGGATTGTGGTGAACCGCGCCAAGTACACGCCCGTGCTCACGGCTCCGTGAAGGAGCCGCCAACTGACATCCCCTGCGGGCTTTGGGACTAAGATGGAATATAGGCTGGCCCACCGGGGCTCTTCACCCTCCAAAGGTGGCAGGAGGTCCGGCCATTTTGTATCGGGGCGGGACACGAGGGTGCGGGCGTGAAGGGTGTGAAGCACGAGCGTGTAGAGATGTTTTCTTGGCGCGGTTTGAAAACAGACCGGCTGCATCTCGTGCAGCCGGCTTCTAGTGAAGGGGTGAAGGGATCGGTTGGGTCCACGGGGCAGGGGTCCAATTAAAAGGTCCGGCGGGCCTGGGGTAGTGGGTGGGCGGGGCGTGCCCTCGTGCAGGACCCGGTCGAGATAAACCCGAGCAGCGGGCGGCAAAGCGGCTTTCACCTCCTGAAGTATGCGTCGGGGAGTACAAGGTCTGGAAAGCCCCATGCGCTGAGCGAAGGTTAGGGGATCCAGCCAGTCTCCCCGGTCATAGTCCAGGAGGTCTCCGACTCTTGTGACCTCTGCCAGGACCAACCTCTGGCGCACCGAGCGGGACTCCGCCACCTGCAAACGGAGCTGGGGGTTGTGTAGCAGGGGCTCCGCGAGGAGATCTGCCCCCTCGGTGGCCGCCACGGACCTGCTCGTTGTAAAGAGTTTCCAGGTCCGGAGGAGGTCCTGGTAGAAGACCGGCAGCCCGGAGAGGTCTCGCGGAAGACCTCTCGGATGGAGATAAAGGAGCTGTCGGTCGTATCGGAGCCCTCGGAAGCGGCGCAGGAAGGCGTGCGCCAGTATGCTCCACGCCGGACTACCTGCACCATAAAGGAGCCTCTGCAGGGTCTGGAGGCGGAAGACATGGACCTGAGTAAGCAGACATTTGAGGCCCTGCCCTCCCTCCTCCACAGGTAGATGGAGAACCCCTGCAGGGACCCAGTGCAGTCCTGACCAAAAGAACTCCAGAATCGATGTCCGCAGGTTGGTCAGGAAAGCTGGGGCTGGGACCAGGGTGTTGAGCCGGTACCAAAGCATGGACAGGACTAGTTGATTAAGCACTAACGCTCTCCCTCGAAGGGAGAGGCACCGGAGCAGTCCTGTCCATTTCCGGAGCCGCTCTATCACCCCGCCCTCTAAATTCTGCCAGTTCTCCGGCGGAGAGGGATGCGTGGCAGAAAGGTAAACGCCCAGATAGAGCAGCGGACCTGTGCTCCACCGGATGGCTTGAAGCGCGGGTGGGCGGGGGCTCGCCTGCCGCCAGTCTCCTACCACCAAGCCAGAGCTCTTGACCCAGTTGACCCGCGCAGAGGAGGCTGCTGAATAGATGGCGTGGCAAGCCTCCACTCGCACCAAGTCGCCCGGGTCCTGGACCATGAGGAGCACGTCATCAGCGTACGCCGACAGGACCAGCCGCAGCTCCGGCTCCCTCAGCACCAACCCTGTCAACCTCCTTCGGAGGAGACAGAGGAAGGGCTCGATCGCCAGAGCGTACAGCTGGCCTGAGAGGGGGCACCCCTGCCGTACTCCTCGCCCGAAGTTGACCGGTTCGGTCAGGGTCCAGTTGAGTCTTACCAGACACTCTGCGGAAGCGTACAGCACCCAGAGAAAGTTCACAAACCTGGGTCCGAAGCCAAATGCCTGCAGAGTGCTCTGGAGATACCCGTGATCCATCCTGTCGAATGCCTTCTCTTGATCTAAGGACAGGAGGGCGAACGACAGACCATCCCTACACCCAAGTTCCAATAGGTCCCGGACCAGATATAGGTTGTCGAAGATACTGCGGCCCGGGACGGTGTAGGTCTGGTCTGGGTGGACCACGTCCGCCAGCACGGACCCTAGCGTCAGGGAGATGGCTTTTGCCACGATTTTGTAGTCCGTGCTGAGGAGCGAGACGGGACGCCAATTTCGTAAATCGCGGAGGTCCCCCTTCTTCGGCAATAAGGCGAGCACGGCTCGCCTGCACGAAAGAGGGAGGACCCCGCTCTGCAAAGACTCGGCCCAGACGGTGACTAGGTCTGGGCCTAGGACGTCCCAGAACACGCGGTAGAAGTCCACGGTCAGCCCGTCCATGCCCGGAGATTTATTGGTGGGCATGCGACGGAGGGCTTCCGAGAACTCGGCCAGAGTGAGAGGCAGCTCTAGCCGGTCTCGGTCGCCCACGCTGACCGTCGGGAGCTCCTCCCACAGCACTCTGCAAGCGTTAGGATCGGTCGGCTCCGGGGAGAAAAGGCTTGCGTAGAAGGCTCTCGCCCTCTCGCACATCTCCACCGGATCCGTGAGGGGGGTGCCATCCTCAGTCAGTAGGCAGATGATATGTTTCTTAGCCCCCCTCTTTTTTTCCAGGGCGTAGAAGAAGCGGGAGCCGCAATCCATCTCCCGAAGGAGACGGATGCGGGATCGAACAAAGGCACCCCGGGCCCGATGGTCCTCGAGGCTCCGGAGCTCCTCCCGCTTCTCCCGGCACGCTCCGCAGAGGGGTGGATCCTCGGGGCTGGCGGCCAGACGCCTCTCCAGCTCTAAGACCTCCCGTTCCAACTGCTCTATCGCTGCATCCCTCCGTCGGCTGGTGCCCCGGGTGTAGTCACGGCAGAAGAGCCGGGCGCGCACCTTCCCTACGTCCCACCACCGCCGTGCCGAGGGAAAGGCACGCCGCTGCCCTCGCCAGGCCAGCCAGAACTCCCGGAAGGACGCCACGAAGCCCGCATCCTCCAGCAAGCTGTTGTTAAAATGCCAATAGGCCGGCCCCGGCCTCTCCGCGCAGAGGGAGGCTGTCACGGTGGCTATGTGATGGTCAGAAAATGGGGCCGGCCGGATGCTGGAGGAGTGGGCTCGTGTGAGATGAAAGCGTGATAAATAAATGCGGTCCAACCGGGAGTGGCGCGACCGATGGGCCTCCACCTGGACAAAGGTGAACGTGGAAATGTCATCCGGGTGGTGGTCGCGCCAGACGTCCACCAGGGAGTGGTGTTCGACTATCTCCTGGAGGACGGCCACGGCGGCCGGGCTCTGCTCGGTTCCCGAGCGGTCCCGTTCCTCAAGGGTGATGTTAAAGTCCCCTCCCAGGACCAGGCACTCCTGAGGATCCAAGGTGCTGAGGAAGGCGGATGCCTGCTGATAGAATTGCAGCCGCTCTGGGCTCACTGCTGGGGCATAGATGTTGACGAGGTTGACTACGAGCCCCTCCATTTGGACCCGGAGGTGCAGCAGGCGACCCGGCACAGCCTCGGCGACCCCCAGCACCTCGGGCCGTAGGTCGGGGGAGAACAGGGTCGCCACTCCACCCGTATGAACTGTGAGGTGGCTAAAGTAGACCCTGTCTCCCCAATCCAGCCGCCAGCTGTCTTCGGCGGTCGGATCCGTATGGGTCTCCTGCAGGAAAACCACAGAGTACCTCCCCTCTCGAAGGAAGGAGAGCACCTGGGACCTGCGGAGACCCATCTTACAGCCACGGGTGTTCAATGTTGCGATGGTAAAGGGTGCCATGAGGAGGGCTGGGGGGGATCCTCGCCGGCAGGAATGCTCGTGGCTCCCGGCGGGCCACGTAGCAGTCCGTGACCCACCCCGTAGGTGAGTAAGGAGTCACGGAAGTGGCGGACCCGCTGGTAGGCCGCGGCGCCCTGTCTCCCGGTCCTTTTCCCCTCCCCCATGAGGGCCCTTGCGGCCCGGAGGATTTGATTAAAGTCCCCCCATCGCTGGAGGGCAAGCTGGACTTTATTGCGGGAGCCACGGACGTCTTCTAGGAACTCCCGCAACTCCTCTCGCAGCGCATGGGGGGCTGGGGTTATGGTCTGGTTGCTTCCCGATGGGTCCCTTGGTACAGCCCCCTGGCCCAGCGGGACGGGCAGACAGGGTGCGGACCCCCGACGGGGCTCTTGATGGGTTGACCTGAATGCTGGGGCGATAGGGGGCGGCGGAGGGAGGATAGCAGCCCCTGGTGGGTCGGGACGGGCAAACACAAAGGCCATTCCCTGGGAGTCATCTGTTGGAAAGGGGAGGGAGACTGTCCCAGGGGTGGCAATAATATCTCGGGAGGTGGGCGGGAGAAGGGTAGGGGCAGGGGTAGAGGTGAGAGTCTGGGTCAGGAGGGGGCTTTCACCGATGCCGGGCGCAAGCTGTCTGGTGGATTTGGCAGCCACGGCATCAGGAGGTGGACTTTCTTCTGTAGGGTCCTCTCCCGGAAAGGAGGTCGAATGCTCCTCACCAGCGAGGGATGCCCCTGGTGGCTCAGGTTCCAGCCGCGTGGCACTGGCCGTCGCCTCAACTGGCTCGGTGGCTCTCAGCAGGGTGCCTTCTGCAGCCGGGTTGATGGAGGAGTCCAGGGGCTCCTCGGAGGTGGGAGCAGAAGCAACTGTTACGGGGAGGGAGTATGGGGAAAAGGGGGCTGGAAAGAAGTCGCCCAGATCGAGGCCCGCTGGCATAGGATCGTCCTCCCCTTGGGTGACCGGGGTCAGACCCAGGGCCTCGATCTCCTCATATATAGAGGTGAAATTGTTTTCCGCTACCCCGGGATTCTCCCCGCCGGCACCTGACGCGATGGTTACCTTGGGGCACACTGGGGTTTCAAATGGTGCCTCGGGGGTCTTGGAGGGGAGGGACTCCCGTGGAGGGGAGATACCGTCTTCCAGTGCTGCCACGTCTTCCCCAGCCGGCTCTGGTGGGTGGAACACACCCGTGGGTAGAGCGGAAGGCTCGGCATCGGTGCCCCCCTTTCTGGTCTTCCGGGGGGCCTCCGCGTCACATGGGAGGAGCGGAGCTCGAGCCTTCCGCTTGCCCCGCTTCCCCTTGACTAAGGCCCAGCCCTCCATGGCATCATCCGGGGGCTGGCTAGCAGGGGTTGTGTCAGGGGGCAGAGGCGATGGCTCAGGGACTCGAGGGGGTAACGGTGGGGCAGCACAAGGGAGGGAAGATTCCCCTTGGGGCGGGTCCTCTCCCATGCTTGGCGGTGTCCCTGCCGCACCCTCCTCCACAGGCCCCGCCAGATTGCAAGCAGCGGTGGCGGGGTTCTCCCGCTCGTCTGGGCATAGTGGGGGAGGTGCCCCTTGGGCCTGAGCGGGAGCAATGGTGGATTGTGAAGGAGGAGGGGCGGTTTCAGGTGCCGGGCAGCCAGGGGCGTCGGCGATGACGGGGCCGGTGCCCTGCCGGGGCTCGGGGGTCCTGGGTGCCCCTTCTTCCCGGGCAAGGGGGCAGTCCCTCCGGACGTGCCCCATCGCCCGGCAGAGGTAGCACCGGGCCTCCCCCGTGGAATAATGCACCCTGTAAGGGGTCCCCTGGTAGGGGACTAGGAATGACCCCTCGAGTGCCTCTCCGTCGCGCGCCGCCGGCGGCAGTTGAAGCTGCACTTGCCGGCGGAAGGAGAGGACGTGACGGAGGGCGGGGTCTTTGCAGCCCAACGGGAGAGGGCTGATGACAGAGATGGGCTTTCCCAAGGTAGAAAGGGCGGGTAACAGGGCGGCATTGGGGAGAAACGGAGGGACGGAGGTCAGGACCAGGCGGACGCCCAGGTCCTCTAGCGGCTCTAAGGGGACGAACACGCCCCCCACAGCCAGGCCCTTCTCCACCGCCTCCTGGGCGGCGGCCTCCGATGCTAAGAAGAAGACGACCTTGCCATACATTTTGGAGGCCGCCACAATGACCGTGGGCCCCACCACCCTCGCCAACGCCCGCACATAGGTCTCCACGTGGGGCGAGGCGGGCACCAGGAGGCAACAGACGCCGTGCTTCCTGGTCATGGTGGGAAAGGGGCCCCGGCCGCTATAGATGGTAGCGGAGGCGGTGGGCTGGAGAAATGATGTAGCGGCAGGCGGGGGGGCTGCCGCCACCTGGGCGTATGCTCTAGGGGCCGGGGGAGGGACACCTGCAGAGCTGGTGGAGGGAACAGCGGGGAGGGGCGCCCCAGCTGGAGATGGGGCCGGGGCACTGGGGGCAGCCCCTGCCATGGAGGGCCTGGTCTTTTTAGCGGGGCCCTTCCCCTTCTTCTTCCCCTGGCCCTTCCCGCCGGCTGGGAGGACTCCCCCCAAATCTGAGGGGGTGATAGACGTGGCAGCAGTGGAGGTCACCCCGGTGCCTGTCGCTGCTGGTGCCCCAGCGGGGGCGATGGCAGATGGTTTGGCAGCGGACGTAGAAGCTTGGGGGGATGACGGAGGGGTAGGCGGGGGAGGGGGAGCTCGGGCTACTGGAGAGGTCTCACCCGTCTCATCCCCCGCCATCATGAACAAGGAGGAAAGGGGGACACCAAAAGGAGGAGGGGAGAGGGGAAGCAGGTCGACCACTCCTCCCCGCTAGGCTGCAGGCAGGGGAGGAGGGCGCCAAAAGGGGTGGGCTGGACGGGGGGCAATCAGGGGTTAGGGGTCAGTCACCGACACAAGGTGGAAATTCCGGCTCCTCTTGGTGCACTACGGGGGGGGGGATTCAACAACATCGAAGGTGCAGTGAAGAGGGTTGCAACTAAAAAGGGGAATTGCACAAGCGCATGGGAGGGGGCATGGGCACATGGAGCGAGGGGCTAAGCGGTCTGGGGGTAGAACAGGGAAACCAAGGGGCTAGCTTCAGAGACTGGGGCGGGGCAAACAAACAAAGGCTGCAGAAGGAAATGGGCGGGGCAGGCAAACAAACTGAAGCTAGTAAGGGGGGCTGGAGCAAAAGAGGAGGCAAAGTAAGTGGCAAATGGGGCAGGTAGTAAAGGGCAAAGCTGGGGGGTAGGCAGTCCGGGGGGGGCACATGTGCCCATGTGCACTTGCACAAGTCTTTTTTAGCTGGCTGCTGCTTCTGGCCCAAAGGGTGGAAATAGGGCGTGGCAAGCCAAGCAAGCAGCTGAGTCCAGAGGCAGGAGCTGAGGCAGATGGTATACAGCCAGTGGGGGTGGTGGAGGGGGCAGCGGTGGTGGTAATAGTGGTGGGGGTTAGGGGGGACACACAGATGGATCGGGGGGCAGCTTCACACCACACCCCCTGTGTCCCTACAAACACAGTCAAAACCCCCACCACAAGAGCACAGTTTGGAAATTACTCAGTCTTAGGGCCCCCTCCACGGTGGTCTGCAAAGTCTCTAGGTGCTGCCCCACTGGCAGATGATCCTCTTCTTCTCCTCCTCGGGCTTCAGCAGCTCCAGGCAGCAGACTCCACAGCAGCAGCAGCAGCAGCAGCTCCAGGAACTCCAGGTGGTCGTCCAGGCAGGCAGAATGGACCCCTCTCAGGTGGTGGTGCTGGTGGTGGTATCCACAACAGCAGTGGCTGGGGTCCCTCACTCCTCCTCTCTGGGGAGTGGGCTAGCAGCCCCCTCCCCACCCCAGGGCTGCAGTTGGAGCAGTAGCAGCACCCAAGAGTGGGGGGTCCAGCAGCCAAGTAGCAGAGAATGGGGGGTGTCTGGCCCAGCCAGGGGAGCAGCTGGAGCAACAGGGAGAGCTTAGGTTCTAGCAGCAGCAGCAGGAGTAGCAGCTTCCCACCTCCCTCCAAGCTAGAAGGCTATGGAAGAGAAGTGGGAGGGAGAGAGCGATTCGCTCCAGGCTAAACAAATCCCTGGGACCAGGATAAGTGAAATGGCAGCTGCTCCAGATCAATTAAGGCACCTGGGTCCAATTAAGAACTTTCCAGAAGGCAGGGAGAAGGCTAGGTTGATTGGGACACCTGAAGCCAATCAGGGCCTGGCTGAAATGAGTTAAAAGCCTCCCAGTCAGTCAGGTGGGTGTGCATGTCAGGAGCTGTGGGAGGAAGTTGTGCTGTTGGAGAGGCTGAGTAGTACACCCCATATCAAGGACAAGGAAGGAGGCCCTGAGGTAAGGGTGAAGTGGAGCTTGAGGAAGTGAGGGCTGCTGTGGGGAAGTAGCCCAGGGAATTGTACGTGTCATGTTTCTAAAAGGTCAGCTACCATAGCTGATACTATTAGGGTCCCTGGGCTGGAGCCTGGAAGAGGGAGGCCTGGCCTCCCCGCTTTGTCGTCCCCCCCCAATTAATCACTGAGATTGAGAGACGACAGAGACTGTGCAAGGAAGGATAACTTCTCCTCACCTCCCTTGCTAGCTTATGATGAAAATGGCTCAGTAGACTGTGACTGTTTTCTCTAGAGAAAGAAGGGTTATGTGGAGGGTCACAGTGAGCCTCTGAGGCTAGCAAAATCCACCAGGAAACGTGGGACCCACGGAGACAAGGACAGAGCTTTGTCACAATTGGTAGAAGGTTCACATCTTCAGTCACTACTTAGTGCCTATTTCTTACTGAGAATAATTGTTAATTTACTTTATGTACCCTTTGGAGTAGTATAAAGTAAATTTATGTCAGATAATATCTTTTTTGTGAGAACATATTTCTTTTCCTTCCCCTTTGATTTTTCTTTTGTGCTGGTGAAAATATCTCTATCTCCTATCAGAAATGTGCTACTGTCTAAGCAATCTGAATCAATTTCCTTCTTTCAGTGACATCTGTTTTAGAAAGTGTTATCTAAATTGAAAATTATAAATTAGATACTTTTTTATTCTTATAGAATATCACAAACAGAAATGTTCACTTAAACAAAACAATTGGTTTTGCTGGGTTTTGTGTAATAGGTTTATCTATAAAGGAAAACCTGCTCTATATTAGAGTTTTTCTGAATATTTATACCTTCAGATTGAATAGCATCACCCAAATCATTTATTAATTGGATTTTTTTAAAAAAAATGCATGTTTCGAATTTCTAGCAACAATCCAAAATTAGATATTATGGTTAACTTGGGCCACAGAACACAAGATGGGCCATAAACACTTTCTGATCCTGATTTATACTTGAAATGTTTAGTTTAATATTGTACCTCATTGTGCCCATCCTACAAAGGTATCTGCAAGTGCAGATCTGTCTTGCTAGCATGGAGTCCCATTGAAGTCATAGGGAATCAACCTGGGCATAAGGGACTGTGCAGTGAATCCCTTTGCAAGAATAAGTCTCTCCTGTAAAATGCATACTGTAAAACATACAGATATGCAATCGAGCCCTATCAGCCTTGCTGTTAAACATTAATATGTGCAATTCTAGCCTGGCCTTTTGTGACTTTCAGCATTACATTAATGCTTTTCTTTGCATTCAGTTAAGAGTAAGAAGTACTAAGTACCTTTGCAAATGATACCAGAGCTAATCAGCTGGGCTTAATCATGAAGTCTTTTTTCAAGGTCAATTTTTGTTACCCTTACATAAAGTAGTGCCTTATTTTTGAGGAGTAGTGCCATTGAAATATATAGTGTAAGGTACATAAGTAAAGGTGTCAGTATGTGGCCCTCAGTTTTATCTGCTTTCCCCAGGCATGTCTCAAAGGGATTTGGCTCTGGTTAAGATCTATCTCAAGAAAAGCACGTCATAGCAAACCAAGTACACTTCGACTTTCAGTCAGTCCCTTGGCGTTTTCTATCTGCAAAATATTTTATGGCATATTTCAGCAACACCAGCAAAACAAAAAAAATAATTCTCAATGGCTTTTTTCAAATGTGCAAAATCACCATGCCCCCAGATCACCATCTTTGTGCACCTCTTCGTTCAGCTACAGTACAATGGCCTACAGCTCAAACTTTAAATTCCTGTACCCTTCTATTTGCTAATTGACTGCAAGACAAAGCCAAAACTTCAATATGGGAAACTAACCTCAGTAAATGTAAACTAACCTCAGTATGCAGGCATATTTTAGTCCTTGCTTCATATGCAATTTAATGACCAGATCCTGCAAACACTTTATATGTGTGAGTAATATCACTCATATCCATAGTCCCATTGACTTCATGAGGCCTATTCATGTGACTCAAGTTACTCATTTGCATAAGTATATGCTTGGTTGAGCCTTAAATCTATACACTGATAGGCTTAGGTCTGAACATTTCCATTCATTGAAAGAATAATGATGCTGGGTAAAATCCTAGCCCCCTTGAATTCCACTTCAATAGAGCCAGGATTCCATCCACTGGCTTTAGTAACACTGATAGATTTGAAATCTGTAATCCTGACCTATGGTTCGTCCCTGTTACCAAATGCTGATAATTTGCTTTTATAGATAAAAGCATTTCCATATATAACTGATCAGCACTTGCAATTATTACCATATTCTGGGTCACCATTTAGTTTCATCAAGACCAAGAACTGAACTGATGCAAATGTGTGAACTGGTGAATCACAATTTTTCAGTCTAAAATAACGTATTTGCTTATTCACTGTACATGCAATTTTTTATAGTATTTGAAATAGTCAGGGAGTCCCAGTCCTTAGCACACTGTTGGCTCAAACCCGCAGTCCTGAAGCAGCTAAACCTTCCATTTAAATCAATGTGATTTTAGGCTCAGTCCTCTAAGCGGGTCACCCAGAAAAGCCAAAGAAACGCCTTCAACATAAAGATGCCCTTTAGTGTTTTTAATTTTCTCACAACTGTTTTAAATGCCTTTCCTACCAGTTTGTTCTTTTCTATCCGATTAAAAACTATTTCTTCTTTTTCCGATTTGTTATGGACTGCAAGCAAAAAAAGCTTTTTCTGCTTCTGGTTATCACATCAGCATCACTGGCTATATCATTTCTGATGTAGTGATAGGATTTGTTGGTTAACTTCTGTTTTCTTGGGTGTCTGACAGACTTTATCTTCTCAGCACAAGAAAAACATTGCTGGGATGTAGTGGGTTTTTTGTTTTGTTTTTTGTTTTTTTTAAATTGGGGTTAGTCTTAAACATAAAATTTTAAACAAAAAATGTTTACAATGCAGTGATATTCCCTAGTATTAGAGTTGGTCAGATTTGGGCCCTACATAATTTAGGAGATTTTTAAACAGCTATTTATGGGATATTTTTTGTGGGGAAAGAAGGGATGTTCAAGTTTAATCAGTTTGTGCTGATCTATATTTCAGTTGAATGACGGGAAATCTATGCTTCATTTTTTTCTGAAATGTTGTGAATTTAGGTTTTGCTTGTTCATTTGTTTTGTTTTATTTTAGTTCCTGAAATGCAAAAAACCTGTTTCAGTGACTTTAGCTTATAAACAGTCTTGATTATGTAACTCTTTCATTTATTTATATTAATTATTTGAGATGGTTCTTTATTTCTTATAGGTATTAAGTACCAAAAATAAATATTGAAGAGTAGATTACTCCCCCTCGTCCCTCCCCCCGCCTCCAGCTTTTGGAACTGGAGAACAGACTACATATGTTTAGTTTCTACATTTAATGGCAGGAACTAACCATTCAGTCCTGGACTGATGCACCAGATGATCCTATAATTATCAGGGTTGATGGTTATTCCTTTTGTTAATTAACCTGATGCACAATCATCATGCATTTTATTCAGCTCTACAATATATTGAGAGAGAGATTCTATTTACTGTACAATTATTATTCTGTGAAAAGAGTAATAAAATACAAAGCAAACAATAGAGTTATTATGAAAGCAGGATGCTCACAAAATCATCCCAGCACTTCTGGTAATGCACTAAATCCTTCTAGGTATAACAAATTCCTGGCTAAAGAGTAATTAGAAATTAGTGATCTTTATAGAGCAATAATTTCTGTGTGCTTAAAAACAAGGAGCTAAATTAAAACCCTGCTTGCATTTGAGAAATAATAATCAAAACATTCTGCACAGATTTGATGAAAAAGTTCTCTGTATATGTTCAGTTAACGTACTTATATATGGCTGTAGCAGTACATACGCCCCAGATTCCCATGCAGAAAACGTCACACAGGGATCCATGTACCTTACTGAAAAAAACAAGACCATATGCAATGAGATGCATGTTATTGGTTGTATGTAGAAAATGTGTATTAAAACACCTTTGGCAAATTTGCAAAGAAGGAAGGATGTATAATTTAAGGATGATTTGGTTTTGCCAATGATGACCTTCTGGTCTCTTTACCTCTGTGATGCAATTAATGATTTGCTATTCCTATTATAAGCTGAGTCTTTTCATTAATTTTACATTGTATTCTCTTTCTTGCCTCCTCTTCTTCGATTATCTGGTCCCACTCTCCTCCAGGTTTAGATCTACTGCAGGTCTTGTTTTCTGCTTGAGAGCCGTTGCCATCACTATTGCCACCCTAATCCTGATCAATGGTCTTACTGAGTGCTTGATTCCTACTCCCCACTTCTTTTCACATAGCCCTGGGGCACCCACTCTCACTGATTGGGCATTTTCTGGGGAGAATAAGTGGTTGGGTCTATAGGTTGTTTTGTGAACAGTATTAAAATGGAACATAACGTATGATAGCTTCATTTTATTAGGACATTTTTAAACCCAGAATACTCCAGTTAGTTTGAAGAGCCAAAAAAGCAGATTTGTGCCATCCTTATCTGCAATGTACCACTGCATGCAAGGGACCTGCAGACCTGAAACAGTGTTAATGAATGTCGGTCAATGTAGTGAACAAATATATCTGAGTTATAACAGTTACGCTGACAGGTCCAGCAGAGCCACATAATTGATTTTTCATTGGGTGAACTCTCTTTTCTTAAACAAAGTGTCTTATTCACTACCAGTAGTATTGACATTATGATGTGAGTGAAAGTTAAAGGGATTTGTTATTTGCAAAGTGCTAATAATGTCAGTAGCAGATTTAGTTGTATTTCTTTATTTGACCCAAAGATGAAGAAATTGATTTTTTGGAAATACTACCACAGAGTAGACATGCAGTGTATTTCTACGTAAACAGACCCGCATTTGTGCTACCATTCTTTTTATTTTTGTCCATAACTTAATGGACGGCAAAATGCTGGCTATGTTCATAAGCATATGCTGCATTTTCTATGTCAAGTTAAAGCTGAGAGGCACAAATACATGTGTGCCCAAAAGGTTTTTCAGCAATACTTTCAAACTATTTAGAGAAAGGCTGTTTCTGGATGCCATTGAACAGTCATATTTGTCTGAATCAGTTTATATCTGTTCACAACTCAAACTGAAACTTTAAAACATAAGATCTCTAAGTAGATGTTGTTGCCATGGTGCTATTTATTGGTATAACAATACTGTATGACAAAGTCAGTAAGGTCAGATTTACTCACAAAGTTGGAGAACCTGGTGTGTATATATAATATAGTAGCTATATGGTAGTGTTGAAGAATACTAAAGATGTACCAGGCTAATAACACACAAACTGAATAAGATATTACAAAAATTAAATAAATCCATTCTTAAGACACCCAAGGTGCTTATTAAGCAACCTTTTAAAATGTAGTTAAATGATATTTGATGTTAATGTTTTAAATTATTCCTGTGGAATCAGAAGACTTTATTTTACTTTTATGTTTCCTTTGAGTATGCTAACGCAACATTGTCCTATAGTATCATTTATCATTTCTCCTCCCCTTCTTAGAACGCTGTAGATTATTGAACTGTACAGAGTACAGAATATTCCCAATGGAGTAACGTGGGACTGCATTTTAATAAACAATAAACAAGGTATTTAAAGTATTCAGGTGATTGTGTGCATATAGCATAGCTGCACAGCACAGTATTTCGGCCTTTTTGTGGAACTAGATTCTGTCAGCATGCAAACACAGTATCTGTACATAAGGTCTGAAAGCTTAGGGCACACTTTATGTTGTGCTGTATTAAAACAATAGTAGAGTTCACTATCAGTACCTTTGTTTTTCCCCTCCTAAGTTTTATTGGGTCTTTTGGGGGGGAAAAGGGGAGTTTCCTTTCAAAGCTTCTGGCATTTTATGGTATGAAAATAAGTATTTATACATAAGACCACAGATAACAATCAAATGTTAAAACTAAAAATCTAATTTCATATTTCCAACATACATATTTTCAAGAGTAAATTATTGTCATGTGCAGTTTTTTCTTTAAATGAAATCCTTTAAAAATAATATTGCTGCTTGAAAATCTCCTATTATTGACTTGGCAAAGGGATTGGTCCTATGTTCATTAAAGCCAGTGTCAGAGCACCGATTGACTTTTTCATGCAGGATCAGAACAAAGATGTCTAAGTATCAAACTCCATCTGATGGAGAGATGTATAGCCTATTTGCATCTGTAGAGCAGTATACTTAACAAAGTCTGTTTGTAATGATCTGTAGACAAAGCCACAGGGGAAAAATTAGTTCTGACAAATATTGCAATCACATGCAATCTTTTGGAGACCATATTGTATTAAATCTATTAATGGTTTCTATATGCATTCTATTCCATGCGATGAGGGTTATCACAGTTTTTACAGGAACTAAAAATCAGTGGGAGGCAGGAGGAGTGGTATGATTAAGGTGAGTCACTGAGACTAAACAATGCTAGAGAGTACCATGCCTGGAGTGGTTTGCATAACATGTTTCAAGCTGTGTTTTCCAGAGACTAGGAGACAAAGAAATGGCTTTCGATATAAAAGGATGAGCTTGAACTGACACAGGGCTTTCTTTCTGATCCAGCAAAAGCACCTTATGTCCAAAGGGAGCCCCCAACACTTGCAGAATTTGCTGGAAAGACTTTAGCCTACTAGGGACCCTGAAGATTGCTGGGTGATTCCTGATATATTTAGTGTGTGTTTAAATCTGTTTAGTGTTTTATATGTTTATTTCTGAAATGCTTTTACATTAAGAGTAAATGCGGTTGCTTAGAAAGAGCTGTGGCTGTAATTGTAACTGCTAGAGTAGCCCTCGTTGGGGAGTGGGGGGAAGGGGAGCAAAGTACAGGTGCTGGACTTTAGGCAGATTGGATTGTTGGGGAAATCAACAGCCTTAGAACCAACTGGTTAGACTAGGATCCCTATTCAGACACAGGTGATAGCTGGAGACTTGAGACCTGGGAACTCCTGGAGTGGACCATGGAGGGGTAGGGTTGAGCGCGGGGGCAATAGAGATGCAGTTGCCCTGAAATTGTGACATTAGCTACATAAAGTCCTGAGTCCATTAAGTATTTACAACTTGCTTAAGTCCAGCTTTCTTTGGGTTAACAATTAAGTGTATGCTTACGTACTGTCCTGAATAGAGATGCTTTCCTGAATTGAGGCCTAAGAGCACAATACCATATGGTCCTTTTGTCAGTATTCCCAAAGTATATTCCAACCAATATAAGATATTATTGAGCATTTAGATAGGGTTATATATGTACATGTGAATGTACAAAATGTAGGTACAGCTTTAAAATAAGTATCATAGCCAACATACAAAAATGTGTCAATAGTTTAAAGTATGTTTTCTCTAAGAATTTACTATTTATTTATGAATTACTTTTTTCTTCTTCTTCTACAAATATACTCAAGCTAGTACAGCTATTCTCTGAAGTTTATGTTTAAAATGGAAGTGTATATGAAAAGGAGTGGAAATGAAAATTAAAATTATATCATCATTTTGTATGTTTTTTTTCACTTATCTTAGTAAGGCTTTAGCATAGGAAAATAATATTGCCATATTATTTTGTTTTTCTGTTGGGAAGTTGATAACATATGGTAATTATATGAATAGGGGAAAGAAATTGGAACCAGCAATGACATTTTTCATTCCTTTTGTATAGGTTTTCCCTTCACTTTGGCGTACTTAATTCAGATCCAAAACT
This sequence comes from Dermochelys coriacea, assembly GCF_009764565.3. NCBI lineage: Eukaryota > Metazoa > Chordata > Testudines > Dermochelyidae > Dermochelys > Dermochelys coriacea. The sequence continues at coordinate 146,319,829 of NC_050068.2, forward strand.
ACATTAATTTTAAAATATGAGATATGAACTCATGGAAAAAAGACTGAGGAGTGATAGAAATCAATGGATTTCCTTCATATTATTTTGCCTTTATAAAAGATGGAAAAAAGAGAGCTGAAGTATATGAATGTCTGTCAATTTTATCATCTTCAAAATATCTCTTCTCATGTCCCACCACCCCCACTCTTGTTAAATAAGTTCATGGGATTTCTTCACAGACACTAGAAGAAAGTACATGCACACTATCCTTCATATAGATGGAAGTCAACAACCTCACAGATAGATGTCTATATTTCTTAGTATAGGTTTGTGCAAGTTACAGAAGACCAGTAGAAGTTCATTGAGTGTGACCTGCTGCATGCTAGTCCCTCAGATTCACATTTGTAGTTCACAGATTTTATATCTTTGTGAATACTGGGATATCTTATGCAATGCTTCATTATTATATAATGATCCCCAAGCAGTGTTCCCTCTAATTTTTGACAGGCTGTGTGCGCAAAAAAATTCATCTGTGCAAATTTTTGACAGGCCATGTGCGGAAAATATTTCTTCTGTGCAAATTTTTGTGCTTCTGTGCAAATTTTTGTGCATGCGATGTTTTGCCGTGTGCGCGGGGTTTAGGATCTGTGTGAGCGTGCACACGCCCACAGCTTTGAGGGAACAGTGTTCCGAAGATAAACAATAGATTTGTAATCACATTTCTACTATCTTATGATGCAACTGTTGACAGGCAAATGACATGTTTCATTAAGTTATTTAAGTTATTTAAAAAGTAAGTGTAGCTATTTACTAAAACATTTTCTATAACTATTGCATTTTATTTTGTCAGCAAACTGCATTATATTTTATTTATAACAGTCGGTGAACCCATATACTTCCTGCATTTTGTTAGAAAGGGATAATCTACAATAAAAGAAGTGAAAGCTTTCCTTTGGCCATTGTCAGCTTTTGCATTCACTATTGTGTATGTGGCTACATCATCTCTAGCAGCTTTAAAAAAAGGCTTTCTTGTAACAAGGATATTGACAATAGGATGGAATGTAGATGAGAGTCAAGGCAAAGTAACCTTGAGTAGTGAGTTGTGGTTCATCAGTGTTGACAACAGAAACCATAGTATGGATAAACATAAAGGCTTAACTTAATTTAAAAGTACTATCTAACTGTGATAATGAACCCAAACTATCTGGTAGGGCTGTTTCAATTGGCAGTAATGGCCCAGGTGGATTATAAAATTGAGTGTTAAGGACATGCCCCCTCTACACTCTCCAACCTACGCAGGGACCCTTTCTGGAAGCCATAGTCGGGAAGAGGGAAATCATAAGCTTCACAAAACAGTGGAAAGCTTATCATGTATTGCCATGCTCAGGACCAATGCCCAAGCAATGGACTGAGTTACAAGACCTCACATCAGATCCTTTCTAATCCATCAACCAGACTATAACCTGCCAAAGTTATGATAATTGTAATTTAAACAACCCAAACTGAACCAGCTGGAAGATGAAAAAAATCAACACAGCAGTTTGCCAATTTAACCATGTGGGAAAAAACCCTGAATCCCTGGCATCATCAGAGATCCAGAAAGTAGATTAGAGGTTGGAGCTCATCCTGGCTGCAAAAAGTAGCAACACCCATCCCCCTCTAGCACCTCCAGTTCACATAGGACCAATCTCCTGGCCCCATCACCCAATGGTAGCAGTAGTGGATGGATCAGTCCTCAGAGCCTGAGGCCAGATGCAGCATATGATTGCTTTCCCCCTCCATGCCCTGAAGCACAGGGAAGAAAAGAGGTGGGGATGACAGGGCGAGTGCTGCCTCCATGCACTGTAAGCAAAGAGGAAGAAGGAAGAAGAGAAAGGAAAGTAGGGGTGAGGGAATGTAGAACTCTGTGTGAGTTTCTCCCTGTTGAGATGTCTCCAGTGCTCCTGCCCCATCACAGCCACACCCTAGTTGGCATTTGTGATGCTCGGGGGGAGGCGCCACAGTGTTTTTCTTTGTTTTGTTGTTCCAAAATACTTTTTTTTTCAGAATTCCTGAACTATCTTTCAGAATTCAAAAAGTGGTTCATAAATAACTTGAGAAAGGGCAAAAATGAATAGCAATAAGATTATTTGCATAGAAATAGGCTCATTACCATGTGGGCAGCCAATGTATTTTGAAGCCCGATTTTTACCAACAAATTGGGTCTTGCAGGGTACTGCCCTGTCTGCTACCTACAGGAAGAAGCAAAACAAAACCATTGCTGCCAGATTGTGGTTGTTTTGAATGTCCCATTATCTATTTTGATGTTATTTCAGAGCTGACAATTAACTTGGAAGAAAAAAGTGGTAATCAGCATTAAGACAGAGAAAGATTTGGAAAACAGGAGTAAGGCCAATTGTACTGGATGTCCCAAGAATGATTTTTCATTCTCTCTCCTCTGCTATCACATGCATATAAAATATATGTGCACATCCTACAATACGAATCAGGCCCACCTGGTTCAATTATGCTGATGAAGATGGGTTCAAAAGATTGAGGGAGGAAGGTAGCTGGAGAAGTTATGCTGCCTTGAGAGATGCCAATGTAATTTTAAAATGTTTTTATACAGGTACTTCAACCCATCACATTCTTTTATTTAATATTGTAGTTCACAGATCATCTCTCCCATACTAAATTCTATTCCATTCTGCTGTATACAGCAGGGGTTCTCAAACTGGGGGTTGGACCCCTCAGGGGGTCATGAGATTATTACATGAGGGGTCGCGAGCTATCAGCCTCCACGCCAAATCCCGCTTTGCCTACAGCATTTATAACGGTATTAAATATATTTCAAAGTGTTTTTAATTTATAAGGGGGGTCGCACTCAGAGGCTTGCTATGTGAAAGGGGTCACCAGTACAAAAGTTTGAGAACCACTGCTGTACAGGTTCTTACACTGCCCTCATCACTGTGGTATCTGAGCACCTCCACTAGTGTCATAGGATCTTTGATGTGCACACAAAGCAGACAGGACAGTGATTTGTAAGTTCTGCTCAGAAAGATATAAATCTATTAAGGGGTGAATGGAAACCAACTACTGAAACTACTTTATGCTGTGGTTTATGAAGCTTGAGGGAAAGTGCTATCTGTAAATTTAAATTGACAGAGTCATGGGTTACTTAAAATACAATTTCAGAAAAATTTCATATTTTCTTTAAACTTATGTTTATTTTGGTTACTTTCCATGTTGTTCATTTGTGGCAAAGTTTGGTTTTAATTTTTTTTTTAAATATCAGTTTTGAAAAACAATCACCTTGTATTGCAAAAATAATAAAAACAATGTTGGCCCTGGTAAACCAAATAAAGGAATCTTTTCAATTTCTGAATTTTTGGATATCCAGCCAAAGAATTTTTTTTAAAAAACTACATCAGCTTCCCCTGTTCACTTGCTAAACTGAATGAGTCACATTACCAATGGGCAGGAAACTTGCATTAACTTGGTTGAAAAAGCAGTTTTGAGTCAATACAGAAATGATGAATCGAGACTTACATATTCTAAGAGAATTTCACAAGTAGAAGGGAGAAGTTTTTAGTAAGTACATTATTGCACAAAAAAATTCAGTTTGAAAGAGTAGTTATATGCATGCATTTTGGAGGCTAAATGAGCTCTATCTAGTAGGGATGTATGTGTTTTCTACTTGTGTGTGATATTAAATGAGAAATTAGATGAACAGGCTGATATTTTGATTCACAAACTGAATATGAACTATGTTTCAGGTTCAGATTTATTCTCACAAGAGTTCTGTCCAACACAGATAACATCTCATGAAATCAGCTGAAGATGGTAAGGTGTCCAGGATTGCGTTTATGTAATATCCACTACAATGGGACTTTTATCATGATTCAATCTTTAGACAATACTGTAATGTAAACAATGGATGATGATAATAGTATTCTGATCATTTTAACCACTTGAGCAGAAAAATAGGCCCCTTCCAATGGTGGGTCCAATCCAGAACCAAAACTATAAGGAACAGATTTGGATCCCCAGGGTTTCTGCACCTCCTGAAATTGATTCAGAAATGAGTTTTCAGTTTTGGCTCATCTCTAGATCCAAGTATTTGTGGTGTTTCTGGAGCAATATTTTAGTGTGTCAATAAGCCACTTATAAGGTCAATGTAATAAAAAAATGATTCTATGGCTATCTTTTGAGTTTTCTATGTTGCATATTGTAGTATAGGAATTTTAATTGAAAGTAAAGTACGGTTTAAGAAAAAAAAGATTGATGCACCGGTCCAGAATATTTAAACCCTTACCATTTTTCAAGTTTAGTTCAATACAAATGGATATTATTCAGTAATATAAGATGTATCTGAGCATACTGTGGGTTTAAGCCTATGCCTTTTTTGACACAGCATATTTTGAAATGAAACTTTTATAGTATGCCTTAAATGTAAAACTTTTAAATCAAGATTTTAGTATTGATAGTTTTCTGTGAGTTTAACTTTCAAGTAAACCCTGAAATATTTGTCTTAATTTCTCACAGGCAAATATCCCCTGACAGAGGACTTCTGTGTCTTGGAGGGAATACATATATATTGCCAGCTGAAAAAAAATAATTAATAAAGTACTTTTAGATTTTAAGAACAGGTATTTCTGTTTCTCTGAATGGAAAAACACAAACATTTTCTAACTGTATTTGGATAATTCACCTTGCCCTTAAAATGATACCAAATAAGAGTGGTGTAGATCCTTGGACCAATAAATGTGTAGTCAACAGACCATCTCAGGCTTCCTCTATGGGAGTGAGAGAGCCCAGGAGCGGGGCAAAGAAAAATTAGCACTCAGTATACACTTAAAGTAGAATACACTGCTAAAAAGCTGTTGTGTGAGAGAAGGGGGAAGCCTGAGTGCTTGTGATAATGCCATGCCCTTTTCTCCTAACAGGAGAGAATTTTCTATCATTTTCCTCTAGTGATAGTTGGAGCTTAAGCAGGACTTCATGGTCAAATGAGCAGAAGCTTCATTTCAGACACAGACACCTTTTGACAAAGGGTTTTGTATGGATTCACATTCAAATACAAAGGAGTGTGCAGAAGATCTTGTCTTCTACCTGGTGCAGGAAATCAGCAGGTGTTTGGAGCTGCTCGGGAATAGTGTCACAAGTTTTGTCTAAGATAAAGCAGGGCACCCCCATGCATATGTTTCGCGCTGATATCTGATGAAAAACAAACAAAAAAGCTGAATGAGGAATGCAGTAATTATTTACAGGAACACTGACTACAGGTTTGTTTTGGGGACAAGATGGGTGAGGTAATATTTTTCACTGGACCAACTTTGTTTGGTGGGAGAGACAAACTTTTGAGCTTATACAAACCTCTTCTTCAGATTTGTTGGTTTGTTTCAATGAGAATCTGCACCACTTTTTACCTGCCAAATGCTAAAGGACAAGGTGAACAAACCCAGAGGCAGAAAAGTGTTTAAAGAAAATGTGCATACATCTGCCAAGGTAAGTGGCAACAGCAGCCATAGCTAATAAAATCTTTCATTGGCTTTATATGATAAACAGTGTCATATTTTTCTATGACATTGAAAAAAATTGTTGACATTCTATTAAAGAAAACATGGTAAGTGAAATGAATAGGCAATAGGCTAAGGCTCCTTTTACTTGGTTGTTACTGATTTATGAAGATGAAACAGTTTATGGAAAACCAGCAGAGTCAGCTGCTGTAAGCAATAATTAAAGAAGTGAAAGCTTGAGAAGATACAGTACTATTATGGCGATGGTTGCAACTCTCAACTTCCCTTACACTGTGTAAAACTTAGATTTTACTTCACAAGTTCTGTTTAATTGAATGTAGAGATAGTGACACCCTGGGAAAAAATATTGAATTACTTGTGATTTAGTTCTTTTTAGAAGCTGTGTATATCACTAGCAAAATGTGTCCACTACCTCAGTCGATCTGATTGGAATAAATCTTATGCTGCTCCATATAAGTTATATACATGCAAGCAAATAAAAACATCAGAAGTATCAGAAGCAGCCCAAGAATCACCGCCCTGCACCTTTAAGCAGGGGCTTTTTTAGTTGGTCTGGGTGAGTGATGGGAACAGTGCTTTATGGGTGAAGGGTCAGGGGAGATGAAAACTGCTGCAAAGGGGGCAGAGTGGTCACTGACTCATCCCCTGGGAATGCAGGGTTTGAAAAGGAGCAGTGTGGTATCCGGAGCCTTCCTTTTTACACATACCACGGCTGAGGCAAGACCCAACCTCTCTCCCTTTTAGGTGGTAAAATACCAGGTTTGGTCAACACCTGCTGTGGGCATGATGCTGGCCACCCCTTTTTTAGGGGAGCTGGGAAGGAATTTTTCCCTTACCACCATATTGACTTGGGTGCAGTTGGGGGGGTTTTCGCCTTCTGCACAGCGGGTTCAGGAAGGGCTTTGTTCATGCACGTCATGATGGGCATTAGGCCATCTATTACAACTCATTATTTAAGTGTAGGGCTGATGTCCAGTGCAGGTACTCCATAGGAAAGATATACAGTGACTGCAGTGAAAGAAAGGGACTTTAAAAGAGGTGTTCATTAAAGGAACAAACGGGGGAGGGGGAGAGTGGTTGGGGACTCCTATGATTTGTACGGCAGGGAGTCAACCCCTCATTCTTATAGCCAACCTTAATCCTCCTCTCCTTCTTTTGGCATAGATAGGCAAAAGGACAACTGGCCAATACTGTGTAATGTGCTAGAATTCAGCCACACATCATGAACTGGGCAATCATAAACTTTCTTGAGTAAGAAATTTGAATAGCATTTAGAGCGCCTTTTAAAGGTCACCTAAAATCCAGAGATGACGAGGAAAAATGCTGTTATCTGCTAATCTGGGTTGGAGACACGGTAGAGACATTTAAATACTTGAATAGTTATGTCAGCTGAAAACTTATTACAATAGACTGATGAATATATAGCTCCAAAAGTTCACCCAATGTGTGCATTTTATCAGTTTTATTACAAGTATAAGTCACAACTGAAACCAAAACCAGTTTTGGTTAATGCATCTGATTAAGGACTGATACAGAGAAACTTTTTTGGGACAGGCATGTTTGGTACAATAGACCAAAATTTTGTGAAGGACTAACTGCTACAACAGGGAACTATCCTTGATTTACATAAAGGAGCACAAATCCACTCTAGCCACTTCCTCATACTGACTAGAGACTCCATCATCTTGCATGTTACCCTTCATATACCTTTTCCAAATGTCATCCACTTGTGGCATCAAAATGGCATATTTCACTCATAATATATTGTGCAAATCTGCAATCCTACTTTCTTGCATATTTTAATAGCAGTAAAATAGTTCATAATGTTGACATTTACTTTGTCATCACTGGACATCTATCTATCTATCCATCCAAAAATGGGCAACTCAGATTAGATATAAACATCTCAAAGCTGGTGTTTGAGGCTCTCTGCAATTCTGGCATTCCTCACTGCAGCGATTACATGCGCTTCACATTTTCAAGGTTTTCTTCACACCCATAAGGACTAAAGACTGACTTTTTAAACATGAAGGCATTGCTTCTGGACAGTATGATTCCAGATTCAAAGAAAAAGTGCTAAAGAGTCCTGAACGAGCAGACTCAAACCCTGCATCTGTCATTCCACTGTGCGGAATGTGTGAGCTAGAACCTTCACTCCACAACAGTAATTCTCTTTCCAGGGGAAACCCACACAATACAAAATAATGTTTCAAATGACAGTATAATCTCAACCATAACTTTTTTTCTAACTAAAATGAATGACATTAAAAATTGGGATGAACATTTACCTTCACTAGCTGGATCAAGTATTTGAATGGGAAATATCATTGAAATTTGCTGAAGTAAACTTAACAGCTTTAGGCAGAAATATGCTGCTTTTAGTTGTACACACCAAACATTTTCTTTTTGTCTGGGAATATGTGCAGTCTGCAAAATATGTTCAGTCTACAAGATGAAAGACACCATATAAATGTTGGCTACTGTAACCTATAGAAGAGATATTTGCTTACAGAATGAGATGCATATGTATTTAAGATTTTCTAAATTGTGCGCTATCCAAGCAAGCAAACTACCATTCTGTAATATTTGTCTCTGAAATACAAGAATGTGATATTACCATTTTCCAGTCCTGAAAAATTCTGATTCTAAAAGTACCTCCTAGCCAAAGCTGTACTTTAAGGAGGAACCTCAAGAAATATGCTTTTCACCACCATCAAGAATGTACGAATGTTGTGAGTAGCAAGAAATGAATTCTAGCTACAAAATGAGCTTCCAACATTTTTCTAATATTCAAATTCTCTACATTTATGATATCATCAACTTTGCTTTTTAAACTCAATCTGTCACCTAAGCCCTATAAATGCAAGAACATTATCTAATCTTCTGTTTGAAAATATATCTGTAAATCACTGCTTTAATAATTTTTTTTGCTTTGTTTTTTTAAAAAGGAAGGAAGGATGGGAAATGTGACGGGGCAAGGCCAGATGGCTATGGAAGAGTAGTCTTACTGGAATCTGGGAAGTGGGCGGGTGAAGCCTGTCCACCGCTAAAGGATCTCCCCCAGCCTAAAAGGGGATCCACATGACCTAGATAGCAAAAAATTCCTGGGGACAACTAATGAAATAACAGGGACAGGAGTGTGGTCAAAGGGTCAAACGAAGGGAACCGGATGGGGACACCGAGCAGAGAACCCCGGACATCGCCCACTACTCCTCAAAGGCGACAAGGGAGTCAGAGGATGCCGCCCAGAGGAACTCTGCCCGGATACGTGACAGACCGAGGATCGGAAATAGGCCCCACAGTCACAGGATACTCTATCGGCCAACCTCCTCACTCTGGTTTTGTAGATGGCCATTTTAGCTAGGGCCAGGAAGAGGTTGACCAAGAGATCCCGTGACTTTGTGGGACCATGGATAGGGAGTGCATAGATCAGAAGGTGAGGGGAAAAGTGCAACCAAAAGCGTAATCAAATATTGGTGAGGAGCCGGAATAGGGGCTGCAGCCTGGCAAATTCCAAGTATACTTGTGCCAGGGTTTCCCTCACACCGCAAAAGGGGCAGGTGTCTGGGATTGAGGTGAACCACGCCAAGTACATGCCCGTGCTCACGGCTCCCTGAAGGAGCCGCCAACTGACGTCCCCGGCGGGTCTCGGGACTAAGGTGGAATATAGGCTGGCTCCTCATCCTCCAAAGGTGGCAGGAGGTCCCACCATTTTGTATCGGGGCGGGACACGAGGGCGAGGGCGTGAAGGGTATGGAGCACGAACGTGTATAGACGTTTTCTTGGCGCGGTTTGAAAGCAGACTTCCTGCATCTTGTGCAGCCGGCTTACAGTGAAGGGGTAAGGGGGTCAGTTGGGTCCACGGGGCAGGGGTCCAATTAAAAGGTCCGGCGGGTCTGGGGTAAGGGGCGGGTGGGACGTGCCCTCATGCAGGACCCGGTCGAGATAAACCAGAGCAGCGGACGGCAAAGCGGCCTTCACCTCCTGAAGTATGCACCGGGGAGTACAAGGTCTGGAAAGCCCCATGCGCTGAGTGAGCGTCGGGGATCCAGCCAGTCTCCCCGGTCATAGTCCAGGAGGTCTCCGACTCTTGTAACTTCTGCCAGGACCAACCTCTGGTGCATCGAGTGGGACTTCGCCACATGCACACGGAGCTGGGGGTTGTGAAGCAGGGGCTCCGTGAGGAGATATGCCCCCTCAGTGGCCACCACAGACCTGGTCGTTAAAAAGAGTTTCCAGGTCCGGAGGAGGTCTTGGTAGAAGACCGGCAGTCCAGAGAGGTCTCGCGGAAGACGTCTCGGATGGAGATAAAGGAGCTGCCGGTCGTATCTGAGCCCTCGGAAGCGGCACAGGAAGGCGTGGGCCAGTATGCTCCACGTCTGACTACCTGCATCATAAAGGAGCCTCTGCAGGGCCTGGAGGTGGAAGACATGGACCTGAGTAAGCAGACATTTGAGGCCCTGCCCTCCCTCCTCCACAGGTAGATGGAGAACCCCTGCAGGGACCCTGTGCAGTCCTGACCAAAAGAACTCCAGAATCGATGTCCGGAGGTTGGCCAGGAAACCCGGGTTTGGGACCAGGGTGTTGAGCCGGAACCAGAGCATGGACAGGACTAGTTGATTAAGCACCAGCGCTCTCCCTCGAAGGGAGAGGCACCGGAGTAGTCCTGTCCATTTCCGGAGCCGCTCTATCACCCCGCCCTCTAAATTCTGCCAGTTCTCCCACGGAGAGGGATGCGTGGCAGAAAGGTAAACGCCCAGATAGAGCAGCGGACCCGTGCTCCACAGGATGGCCTGAAGCGCGGGTGGGAGTGAGCTCGCCTGCCGCCAGTCCCCTACCACCAAGCCAGAGCTCTTGACCCAGTTGACCCGTGCGGAGGAGGCTGCTGAATAGGTGGCCTGGCAAGCCTCCACCCGCGCCAAGTCGCCCGGGTCCTGGACCACGAGGAGCACATCATCAGCTTACGCTGACAGGACCAGCTGCAGCTCCGGCTCCCGCAGCACCAACCCTGTCAACCTCCTTCGGAGGAGACAGAGGAAGGGCTCGATCGCCAGAGTGTACAGCTGGCCCGAGAGGGGGCACCCCGCCATACTCCTCGCCCGAAGCTGACACGTTCCGTCAGGGTCCAGTTGAGCCTGACCAAACACTCTGCGGGGGTGTACAGCACCCGGAGAAAGCCCACAAACTTGGATCTGAAGCCAAACACCTGCAGAGTGCTCAAGAGATACTCGTGATCCACCCTGTTGAACGCCTTCTCCTGATCTAAGGACAGAAGGGCGAACGACAGATCATCCCTACACCCGAGTTCCAAAAGGTCCCGGACCAGATATAGGTTGTTGAAAATGCTGCAGCCTGGGAAGGTGTAGGTCTGGTCTGGGTGGACCACATCCGTCATCACGGACCCTAGCCACAGTGAGATGGCTTTTGCCACAATTTTGTAGTCTGTGCTGAGGAGCGAGACGGGACGCCAATTTCGTAAATTGCGGAGGTCCCCCTTCTTCGGCAATAAGGCGAGCACGGCTCACCTGCACGAAAGAGGGAGGACCCCGCTCTGCAAAGACTCGGCCCAGACGGTGACTAGGTCTGGGCCCAGGATGTCCCAGAACACGCGGTAGAAGTCCACGGTCAGCCCGTCCATGCCCGGAGATTTATTGGTGGGCATGCGAGGGAGGGCTTCCGAGAACTCGGCCAGAGTGAGAGGCAGCTCTAGCCGGTCTCGGTCGCCCACGCTGACTGTCTCGGTCGCCCGCGCTGACTGTCGGGAGCTTCTCCCAGAGCACTCTGCAAGCGTTAGGATCGGTCGGATCTGGGGAGAAAAGGCTTGCATTGAAGGCTCTCGCCCTCCCGCACATCCCCACCGGATCTGTGAGGGGGGTGCCATCTTCTGCCAGTAGGCAGATGGCATGTTTTTTAGCCCCTCTCTTTTTCTCCAGGGCGTAGAAGAAGTGGGAGCCGCGATCCATCTCCCGAAGAAGACGGATGCGGGATCGAACAAAGGCACCCCGGGCCTGATGATCCTAGAGGATCCGGAGCTCCTCCCGCTTCTCCTGGCGTGCTCCGCAGAGGGGCGGATCCTCGGGACTGGCGGCCACTCGCCTCTCCAGCTCTCAGACCTCTCGTTACAACTGCTCTATCGCCACATCCCTCCGTCGGCTGGCGCCCCGGGTGCATTCACGGCAGAAGAGCCAGGCGCTGGAGGAGGGGGCTCGTGAAAGATGAAAGCGTGATAAATAAATGCGGTCCAACCGGGAGTGGCTCGACCGATGGGCCTCCACCCGGACAAAGGTGAACGTGGAAGTGTCATCCGGGTGGTGGTCGCGTCAGATGTCCACCAGGGAGTGGTGTTTGACTATCTCCTGGAGAACGGCGGCTGGGCTCTGCTCGGTTCCCGAGCGGTCCCGCTCCTCGAGGGTGATGTTAAAGTCCCCTCCCAGGACCAGGCACTCATGAGGATCCAAGGTGCCGAGAAAGGCGGAAGCCTGCTGATAGAATTGCAGCCGCTCCGGGCTCGCTGCTGGGGCATAGATGTTGACGAGGTTGCCTACGAGCCCCTCCATGCGGACCTGGAGGTGCAGCAGGTGGCCTGGCACAGCCTCGGCAACCCCATAGGGGCCATAGGTCGGGGGAGAACAGGGTTGCCACTCCAGCCATACGAACTGTGAGATGGCTAAAGTAGACCCTGTCCCCCCAATCCAGCTGCCAGCTGTCTTCGGCGGTCAGATCTGTATGGGTCTCCTGCAGGAAAACCACAGATTACCCCCGCTCCCGAAGGAAGGCGAGCACCTGGGACCTGCGGAGACCCATCCTACAGCCGCGGGTGTTCAATGTTGCGATGGTAAGAGGTGCCATGAGGAGGGCTGCGGGGGATCCTCGCCAGCAGGTACGCTCGCGGCTCCCGACGGGCCGTGCAGCAGTCCGTGACTTACCCCGTAGGTGAGTAAGGAGTCACGGAAGAGCCGGACCCGCTGGTAGGCCGCAGCGCCCTGCCTCCCGGTCCTTTTACCCTCACCCATGAAGGCCCTTGAGTCCCGGAGGATTTGATGAAAGTCCCCCCATCGCTGAAGAGCAAGCTGTACTTTGTTGCGGGAGCTACGGACATCTTCTAAAAACTCCTGCAACTCCTCTTGCAGCGCATGGGGGGTGGGGTTACGGTCTCCTGGTTACTTCCTGAGGGGGCCCTTGGTACAGCCCCGTGGCCCACCGAGATGGGCAGACAGTCCCTCCGGACTTGCCCCATCGCCTGGCAGAGGTAGCACCGGGCCTCCCCCGTGGAGTAATGCACTCGGTAATGGGCCCCCTGGTAGGGGACTAGGAAGGACCCCTCCAGCGCCTCTCCGTCAGGTGCCGCCGGCGGCAGTTGAAGCTGCACTTGCCGGCGGAAGGAGAGGACGTGACGGAGGACGGGGTTTTTGCAGCCCAACGGGAGAGGGCTGATGACAGAGATGGGCTTACCCAGGGTAGAGAGGGCGGGTAACAGGGCAGCATTGGGAAGAAAGGGAGGGACGGAGGTCAGGACCAGGCGGACGCCCAGGTTCTCTAGCGGCTCCAAGGGGATGAACACCCCTCCTACTGCCAGGCCCTTCTGCACCGCTTCCTGGGCGGCGACCTCTGATGTTAAGAAGAAGACGACCTTGCCATACATTTTGGAGGCCGCCACAATGGCCGTGAGCCCCACCACCATTGCCAATGCCTGCACATAGGTCTCCACGTGGGGCAAGGCGGGCACCAGGAGGCAACGGATGCCGTTCTTCCTGGTCATGGTGGGAAAGGGGCCCCGGCCGCTATAGATGGTAGTGGAGGCAGTGGGCAGGAGAGATGAGGTAGCGGAAGGCGGGGGGGCTGCTGCCACCTGGGCGTATGCCCTGGGGGCGAGGGGAGGGACACCCGCAGAGCTGGTGGAGGGAACAGCGGGGAGGGATGCCCCAGCTGGCGGTGGGGCCGAGGCATTGGTGGCAGCCCCTGCCATAGAGGCCTGGTCTTTTTAGCGGGGCCTTTCCCCTTTTTCTTCCCCTGGCTCTTCCCGCCAGCTGGGGGTACTCCCCCCAAATCTGAGGGGGTGAGAGACATGGCAGCAGTGGAGGTCACCCCGGTGCCCATCGCTGTTTGTGCCCCAGCGGGGGTGGTGGCAGATGGTTCGGCAGCAGAGGTAGAAGCTTGGGGGGGTGATGGAGGGGCAGGCAGCGGAGGGGCAGCTCGGGCTGGTGGAGGGGCCCCACCTGTGTCCACCTGCCATCATGAGTAGGGAGGGAAGGGGAGACACCAGAAGGAGGAGGGGAGAGGGGAAGCAGGTCGACCACTCCTCCCCGCTAGGCTGCAGGCAGGGGCTGGACTGGGGGCAATCAGGGGTTAGGGGTCAGTCACCGACACAGGGTGGAATTCCGCCTCCTCTTGGTGCACTAGGGGAGGGGAGGATACAATAACATCTGGGGTACAGTGAAGAGGGTTCAAACTAAAATGGGAAGTTGCACAAGCACATGGGAGGGGACATGGGCACATGGAGCAAGGGGCTAAGCAGGCTTGAGGTAGGGCAGGGAAACCAAGGGGCTAGCCTCAGAGGCTGGGGCAGGGCAAACAAACTGAAGGTAGTCAACAGGGGCTGGAGCATAAGGGGGGGCAAAGCTACAAGTGGCAAATGGGGTAGGTAGTAAAGGGCAAAGCTGTGGGGTGAGCAGTCTGGGTGGGGCACGTGCACCCATGTGCCCTTCCACAAGTCTTTTTTAGGCTGGCTGCTGCTTCTGGCCCAAAGGGTGGAAATAGGGCGTGGTAAGCCAAGCAAGCAGCTGAGTCCAGAGTCAGGAGCTGAGGCAGATGGTACACAGCCACTGGGGGTGGTGGAAGGGGCAGCGGTGGTGGTAGAAGTGGTGGTGGGGGTCACACAGATGGATCGGGGGGCAGCTCCACACCACACCTCCTGTGTCCCTGGAAACACAGTCAAGACCCCCACCACAAGAGCACAGTTTGAAAATTACTCAGTCTTAGGGTCCCCTCCACGGTGGTCTGTAAAGTCTCTAGGTGTTCCCCCACTGGTAGATGGTCCTCTTCTTCTCTTCCTCAGGCTTCAGCAGCTCCAGGCAGCAGACTCTGCAGCAGCAGCAGCAGCAGCTCTAGGAACTCCAGGTGGTGGTCCAGGCAGGCAGAAAGGATCCCTCTCAGGTGATGGTGGTGGTGTCCATAGCAGCAGTGGCTGGTGTCCCTCACTCCTCCTCTCTGGGGAGTGGGCTAGCAGCCCCCCGCCCGGGGCTGCAGTTGGAGCGGTAGCAGCACCCGAGAGTGGGGGTTCCAGTAACCAGGTAGAAGAGAACAGGGCGGGGGGTGTCTGGCCCAGCCAGGGGAGCAGCTGGAGCAGCAAGGAGAGCTTACGGCCCAGCAGCAGGAGTAGCGGCTTCCCATCTCCCTCCACGCTAGAAGGGTTTGGAAGAGTCGTCTTATTGGGATCCGGGAAGTGGGCGGGCGAAGCCCGTCCACCGCTAAAGGATCCCCCCCAGCCTAAAAAGGGGATCCAGAGGACCTAGATACCCCAAAAATTACAGGGGACAACTAATAAAATAACAGGGACAGAAGTGCGGTCAAAGGGTCAAATGAAGGGAACCTGACGGGGACACCGAGCAGAGAACCCCGGACAGCGCCCACTGCTCCTCAAAGGCGTCAAGGGAGTCAGAGGACGCCGCCCAGAGGAACTCTGCCCGGATACGTGAATGGACCGAGGATCGGAAATAGGCCCCACAGTCACAGGAGACTCCATCGGCCAACCTCCTCGCTCTGGTTTTGTAGATGGCCATTTTAGCTAGGGCCAGGAGGAGGTTGACCAGGAGATCCCGTGACTTTCTGGGGCCACGGATAGGGAGTGCATAAATGAGAAGGTGAGGGGAGAAGTGCAGCCAAAAACGTAATAAAATATTGGTGAGGAGCCGGATTAGGGGCTGCAGCCTGGCACACTCCAGGTATACATGTGCCAGGGTATCCCTCACGCCGCAAAAGGGGCAGGTGTCTGGGATTGAAGTGAACCGCGCCAAGTACACGCCCATGCTCACGGTTCTGTGAAGAAGCCGCCAACTGACATCCCCGGCGGGCCTTGGGACTAAGGTGGAATATAGGCTGGCCCACCGGGGCTCCTCACCCTCCAAAGGTGGCAGGAAGTCCCGCCATTTTGTATCGGGGCGGAACACGAGGGTGCGGGCGTGAAGGGTGTGGAGCACGAGCATGTAGAGATGTTTTCTTGAAAGTTTCGGTTTGAAAGCAGACCGGCTGCATCTCGTGCAGCTGGCTTCTAGTGAAGGGGTGAAGGGGTCGGTTTGGTCCACGGGGCAGGGGTCCAATTAAAAGGTCCAGCAGCCCTGGGGTAACGGGTGGGAGGGGCATGCCCTCGTGCAGGACCCGGTCAAGATGAACCCGAGCAGCGGGCGGCAAAGCGGCCTTCACCTCCTGAAGTATGCGCCGGGGAGTACAAGGTCTGGAAAACCCCATGCGCTGAGCGAGCGTTAGGGGATCCAGCCAGTCCCCCAGTCATAGTCCAGGAGGTCTCCGACTCTTGTGACCTCTGCCAGGACCAACCTCTGGCGCACCGAGCGGGACTCCGCCACCTGCACACGGAGCTGGGGGTTGTGTAGCAGGGTCTCCGCGAGGATATCTGCCCCCTCGGTGGCTGCCACGGACCTGGTCGTTGTAAAGAGTTTCCAGGTCTGGAGGAGGTCCTGGTAGAAGACCAGCAGCCCAGAGAGGTCTCGCGGAAGACCTCTCGGATGGAGATAAAGGAGCTGACGGTCGTGTCGGAGCCCTCGGAAGCGGCGCAGGAAGGCGTGCGCCAGTATGCTCCACGCCGGACTACCTGCACCATAAAGGAGCCTTTGCAGGGTCTGGAGGCGGAAGACATGGACCTGAGTAAGCAGACATTTTAGGCCCTGCCCTCCCTCCTCCACAGGTAGATGGAGAACCCCTGCAGGGACCCAGTGCAGTCCTGACCAAAAGAACTCCAGAATCGATGTCTGGAGGTTGGCCAGGAAAGCCGGGGCCGGGACCAGGGTTTTGAGCCGGTACCACAGCATGGACAGGACTAGTTGATTAAGCACTAGCGCTCTCCCTTGAAGGGAGAGGCACCGGAGTAGTGCTGTCCATTTCCGGAGCCGCTCTATCACCCCGCCCTCTAAATTCTGCCAGTTCTCCGGCGGAGAGGGATGCGTGGCAGAAAGGTAAACGCCCAGATAGAGCAGCGGACCCGTGCTCCACCGGATGCCCTGAAGCGCGGGTGGGAGGGAGCTCGCCTGCTGCCAGTCCCCTACCACCAAGCCAGAGCTCTTGACCCAGTTGACCCGTGTGGAGGAGGCTGCCGAATAGATGGCCTGGCAATCCTCCACCCGCGCCAAGTCGCCTGGGTCCTGGACCACGTCATTAGCGTACGCCGACAGGACCAGCCGCAGCTCCGGCTCCCGCAGCACCAACCCTGTCAACCTTCTTCGGAGGAGACAGAGGAAGGGCTCGATTGCCAGAGCGTACAGGTGGTTCGGTCAGGGTCCAGTGGAGCCTGACCAAACACTCTGCGGAGGCATACAGCGCCCGGAGAAAACTCACAAACCTGGGTCCGAAGCCAAACGCTTGCAGAGTGCTCAGGAGATATCCGTGATCCACCCTGTCGAATGCCTTCTCCTGATCTAAGGAGAGGAGGGTGAACGACAGACCATCCCTATAGCCAAGTTCCAATAGGTCCCGGACCAGATATAGGTTGTCGAAGATGCTGCGGCCTGGGACGGTGTAGGTCTGGTCTGGGTGGACCACGTCCGCCAGCACGGACCCTAGACGCAGCGAGATGGCTTTTGCCACGACTTTGTAGTCCGTGCTGAGGAGCGAGATGGGACGCCAATTTTGTAAATCGCGGAGGTCCCCCTTCTTCGGCAATAAGGCAAGCACGGCTCACCTGCACAAAAGAGGGAGGACCCCGCTCTGAAAAGACTCGGCCCAGATGATGACTAGGTATGGGCCCAGGACGTCCCAGAACACGCGGTAGAACTTCACGTCTATGCCCGGAGATTTATTGGTGGGCGTGCGAAGGAGGGCTTCCGAGAAGTCGGCCAGAGTGAGAGGCAGCTCTAGCCAGTCTCGGTCGCCCGCGCTGACCGTCGGGAGCTCCTCCCGGAGCACTCTGCAAGCGGTAGGATTGGTTGGATCCGGGGAGAAAAGGCTTGCATAGAAGGCTCTCGCCCTCTTGCACATCTCCACCGGATCCGTGAGGATGGTGCCATCTTCTGCCAGTAGGCAGATGACATATTTTTTAGTCCCCCTCTTTTTCTCCAGGGCGTAGAAGAAGCGGGAGCCGCGATCCATCTCCCGAAGGAGACGGATGCGGGATCGAACAAAGGCACCCCAGGCCCGATTATCCTCAAGGGTCCGGAGCTCCTGCCGCTTCTCCCGGCATGCTCCGCAGAGGGGTGGATCCTCTGGGCTGGTGGCCCGACGCCTCTCCAGCTCTAAGACTTCCCGTTCCAACTGCTCTATTGCCACATCCCTCCATCAGCTGGCGCCCCGGGTGTAGTCACGGCAGAAGAGCCGGGTACGCACTTTCCCTAGGTCCCACCACCATCGCGCCGAGGGAAAGGCAGGCCGATGCCCTCGCCAGGCTAGCCAGAACTCCCGGAAGGATGCCACGAAGCCCGCATCCTGCAGCAAGCTGTTGTTAAAATGCAAATAGGCCGGCCCCGGCTTCTCCGCGCAGAGGGAGGCTGTCACGGTGGCTATATGATGGTCAGAAAATGGGGCTGGCCAGGTGCTAGAGGAGTGGGCTCGTGAAAGATGAAAGCGTGATAAATAAATGCGGTCCAACCGGGAGTGGCACAACTGATGGGCCTCCACCCGGACAAAGGTGAACATGGAAGTGTCATCCGGGTGGTGGTCGCGCCAGACATCCACCAGGGAGTGGTGTTCGACTGTCTCCTGGAGGACGGCGATGGCGGCCGGGCTCTGCTCGGTCCCCGAGCGGTCCCGCTCCTCAAAGGTGATGTTAAAGTCCCTTCTCAGGACCAGGCACTCCTGAGGATCCAAGGTGCCGAGGAAGGCGGATGCCTGCTGATAGAATTGCAGCCGCTCCGGGCTCGCTGCTGGGGCATAGATGTTGACGAGGTTGACTACGAGCCCCTCCATTTGGACCCGGAGGTGCAGCAGGCGGCCCGGCACAGCCTCGGTGACCTCCAGCACCTCGGGCCATAGGTCGGGGGAGAACAGGCTCACCACTCCAGCCGTACGAACTGTGAGGTGGCTAAAGTAGACCCTGTCCCCCCAATCCAGCTGCCAGCTGTCTTCGGCGGTCGGATCCGTATGGGTCTCCTGCAGGAAAACCACAGAGTACCTCCCCTCCCGAAGGAAAGAGAGCAGCTTGGACCTGCGGAGACCCATCCCACAGCCGTGGGTGTTCAATGTTGCAATGGTAAAGGGTGCCATGAGGAGGGCTGGGGGGGATCCTCGCCGGCAGGAATGCTCTCGGCTCCCGGCGGGCCGTGCAGCAATCTGTGACCCACCCCGTAAGTGAGTAAGGAGTCACGGAAGAGGCGGACCCGTTGGTAGGCCGCGGCGCCCTGCCTCCCAGTCCTTTTATCCTCCCTCATGAGGGCCCTTGCAGCCCGGAGGATTTGATTAAAGTCCCCCCATCGCTGGAGGGGAAGCTGGACTTTGTTGCGGGAGCCACGGACGTCTTCTAGGAACTCCCGCAACTCCTCTCGCAGCGCATGGGGGGCTGGGGTTACAGTCTGGTTACTCCCCGACAAGGCCCTTGCTACATCCCCGTGGCCCACCGAGACGGGCAGACAGGGTGCGGACCCTCGACGGGGCTCCTGATGGGTTGACCTGAATGCTGGGGCGATAGCGGGCGGTGGAGGGAAGATAGCAGCCCTTGGTGGGTCGGGACGGGTAAACACAAAGGCAGGTCCCTGGGAGTCATCTGTTGGAAAGGCGAAGGAGACAGCTCCAGGGGTGGCAATAACATCTCGGGAGGTGGACGGGATAAGTGCAGGGGCAGGAGTAGAGGTGAGAGTCTGGGTGGGGAGAGGGCTCTCACTGATGCCGGGCGCAAGCTCTATGGTGGATTTGGCAGCCACGGCATCAGGAGGTGGACTCTCTTCTGTAGGGTGCCCGTCGCTGCTGGTGCCCCAGCGGGGGCGGTGGCAGATGGTTCGTCAGCGGAGGTAGAAGCTTGGAGGGGTGATGGAGGTATAGGCGGGGGAGGGGCAGATCGGGCTGCTGAAGGGTCCCACCCGTCTCATCCCCCGCCATCGTGAGCAAGGAGGAAAGGGGAGACACCAGAAGGAGGAGGGGAGAGGGGAAGCAGGTCGACCACTCCTCGCCGCTTGGCTGCAGGCAGGGGAGGAGGGCGCCAAAAGGGGTGGGCTGGACGGGAGGCAGTCAGGGGTTAGGGGTCAGTCACCAACACAAGGTGGAATTCCAGCTCCTCTTGGTGCACTAGGGGAGGGGGGGATGCAGCAACGTTGGGGGTGAAGTGAAGAGGGTTGCAACTAAAATGGGGAATTGCACAAGCCCATGGAAGGGGGCATGGGCACACGGAGCGAGGGGCTAAGCGGTCTGGAGGTAGAACAGGGAAAACAATGGGCTAGCTTTAGAGGCTGGGGTGGGGCAAACAAACAAAGGGTGCAGAGGGAAATGGGCAGGGCAGGCAAACAAACTGAAGCTAGTACGGGGGGCTGGGACAAAAGGGGGGGCAAGGCTACAAGTGGCAAATGGGGCAGGTAGTAAACGGCAAGCTGGGGGGTAGACAGTCCGGGGGGGGGCACGTGCACCTACGTGCACTTTCACAAGTCTTTTTAAGCTGGCTGCTGCTTCTGGCCCAAAGGGTGGAAATAGGGCATGGCAAGCAGCTGAGTCCAGAGGCAGGAGCTGAGGCAGATGGTATACAGCCAGTGGGGGTGGTGGAGGGGTAGTGGTGGTGGTAGTAGTGGTTGGGGGTTGGGGGGACACACAGATGGATTGGGGGGCAGCTCCACACCACAGCCCCTGTGTCCCTTGAAACACAGTCAAGACCCCCACCACAAGATCACAGTTTGAAAATTACTCAGTCTTAGGGCCCCTCCACGGTGGTCTGCAAAGTCTCTAGTGCTCCCCCACTGGTAGATGGTCCTCTTCTTCTCCTCCTTGGGCTTCAGCAGCTCCAACCAGCAGGCTCCACAGCAGCAGCAGCTCCAGGAACTCCAGGTGGTGGTGCAGGCAGGCAGAAAGGACCCCTCTCAGGTGGTGGTGGTGGAGGTGGTGGTGTCCACAACAGCAGTGGCTCGGGTCCCTCACTCCTCCTCTCTGGGGAGTGTGCTAGCAGCTCCCCGTTGCCCCAGGGCTGCAGTTGGAGCAGTAGCAGCACCCAAGAGTGGGGGGTCCAGCAGCCAGGTAGCAGAGAACGAGGGGGTGGTGTCTGGCCGAACCAGGGGAGCAGCTGGAGCAGCAGGGAGAGCTTAGGGCCCAGCAGCAGGAGTAGCAGCTTCCCACCTCCTTCCAAGCTAGAAGGCTGTTGGAGAGAGAGAGAGAGATTCGCTCCAGGCTAAACCAATCCTGGTACCAGGATAAGTGAAATGGCAGCTGCTCCAGATCAATTAAGACACCTGGGGCCAATTAAAAACTTTCCAGAAGGAAGGGAGAAGCTAGGTTAATTGGGACACCTGAAGCCAATCAGGGGCTGGCTGAAACTAGTTAAAAGCCTCCCAGTTAGGTGGTGTGCATGTCAGGAGCTGTGGGAGGAAGTTGTGCTGTTGGAGAGGCTGATTAGTACACAACTTACCTGAGGTAAGGGTGAAGTGGAGCTTGAGGAAGTGAGGGTGCAGTGGGGGAAGTAGCCCAGGGAATTGTACATGTCATGTTTCTAAAAGGTCAGCTACCATAGCTGATACTATTAGGTTCCCTGGGCTGGAGCCCAGAGTAGAGGGTGGGCCCGAGCTCTCCCCCCACCACCTTTGCCCCTGATTAATCACTGAGACTGGGAGACAACAGAGACTGTGCAAGGAAGGATAACTTCTCCTCACCTCCCTCGCTGGCTTATGATGAAAATGGCTCAGTAGACTGTGACCCTTGTCTCTAGACAGAGAAGTGTTATGTGGAGGGTCACAGTGAGCCTCTGAGGCTAGCGAAATCCGCCACCCGGGATCCACAGAGGTAAGGACAGAGCTTTGTCACAGAAAGTACCAAGCTGCTATTGTATTGTACAAGTTTGGACCATTACTGTTTAATATGGCAAGGTGGTTTTGTTTTGTTTTTAAATAAGGGCCATTAAAGAAAGGCATTCAAAGCTGAAAGCATATAATACTGATATTCCTACGGTTAAGAGAACCTGCACATCAATACCTATATAAAGACTTAAGAAAAAGAGTACACATTTTGTAACGTGAGTACTTTTATTTACACTGGAAAGCTTTCATTAGATGCTTGATGTGGTTTTATTAAAGAAATGTTTTGTCACAACTCTGTCAAAAAATTCCCCAAGCACCATGAAATGAGTAAAGCCTTTGATTTGCTCCGTCAAACATAAGTGGGGGTTTTGCTTTTATAAATCAGTGTTTAATGACTACTACCTGAATAGTGCCCTTAGAAAGCTGATGCCATATGCCTAGTATTCTTTTCAGTTAGTTGTTGAATTCATGTTAACCTTCAAAAACCATCCATATAAAGTCTCAGGAAGAAGACTATATAAGTGCTAAGTGTATTTCAAATCTGTTTTCATAGCTCACCTGTGAAAAAGTGATCTCTTACATTATCAGTCAGCTGTTTAATGTTTACTTACTAGTGGCTTGTTTTCTTCCTGGGCGATTTTTCCCCCTTTTATTTGGTGAGAGAAATTAAATAGAATGCTTTCAGTTCTTTTTATGAAATGTGATATATACTGCGTCTTGATCAATGGAACACAAAAACACAACAGTATGTGAAAAGAACATGGTAACTGAGGTCTTATACCCACCAAATCAAGGAAATCCAGAATTGAGGCACATGTAAGTGAGCTTAGAGCACATTGCAGCTCTAAGGTCCACAGAACCTCAGTAATGTTATAAGTCCTGGATGCTTCCTGGTGATTAAAATCTGTAACAAGAGTGGTGCATAAAATAATATCTGCACAATTATATCACATGTTGAGTTAAATATTTCTTTAGTGTGGTGCAACATTGCTGCCTGTGTTGTGAACACCCTATGAGGGCTATTTTTTGTTATACTATCTGTCTCACAAGAGTGGCTATCCTGCACAAATGTCTGGTCCTTATCCCAGTTATGTTAGATGTGGTTCCAATTTTAGAAGCAGTGGGCGACTGGCATGCTGTAGTATTATGATAGTAGCAACATGCAGGAGATTTCTAAACTTCTATCTAAAATGTCTCCCCTCCCCCTTTTAAAGAAATCTTTAGTTTCTGACATTGCCCTATGTCCTGCGGGGACATGGGAACTCAGAAGCTTAATAGGAGACAGATCCTTTGATTAATAGAAGACCGGACTCTTCACCTTAGGTCGTCTGTTCAAAGATGGTTTGGGTTGATCATGCCCAAAAGACACTAATTTCTGTTGACTGTTTGGTCTTTATAAATTAAGTGTCTGGTCTTTTTCTAATTCCTGTCTGATAAATGCCCAGATCATAAAAAGCACTATTACATTTATCACTAATTGGTACCCTTGCTGGTAATCTCAGCGGAGAAAATAAGAACTGAATAGCTATGGATACTGGGTTACCAGTCTCACCTTAAAAATGATCTCTGAAGTACATTAGCAGAAGAGTAGAGAGAAGCTTACTCTGTTGCTGTATGAATTGTAGAGAGCTAAAGGTCTTCAGTTCCCTGTGCTGATACTGTGATGCCATTCACAAGAGAGAATTTCATTTAAAATTAAACATGTTGATTTCCATTTTTAAACTTTTTTTAAAACTTGCTTGATTAGGTAGCTATTCTAAGGGGGGGGGGAAAGATTTTGGCATCTTATAACAAGATATATTTTCTTAAAGGGTGTCTTGGCTCAGAAAGGAGTAGATGGCTCTAAGACCATGTCCCCTTGAGAGACTTTCTTTGGGCCAGTTGTCCAGTCTATTTGAGATGCTGAGAATGCCCATATTCTAACACTTGACATTAGGCTGGAGGAATGCTCAGTCTTAGTTCTTTGTAGTTGAGCAACTCAGTTGATATGATCAAGATATTTGTGGCTGCTTGATGTTCTTGGCTGAGTTAGATATTATTTCATAAAACACCAGATACCTGGTGTTTTGAAGTTGTAAGATAGGGGGTAAGATCCTTACAAAAATGAGTACTATGTGAAGGAGCACTACTTTATGGATGTTTAGGCAATGAAGTGGATTTTTCTAGCCCTTTATAACACAACACTTTACCCCCACCCATTTTGGTTAATTTTATGTTATCTTTATTATAACTTTAAAAACCAAGGTAAACTCCTAATGACATCCTCTCCTGGCCAAAGTAAAAGGCTAAGGGAAGTCAGAAGCTAGAACAACTTAACTGTTCAAGGTCTAATCAATGAAGGCCTCTGTTTGCTAGCACAATTCCAGGAGCTAGCCAAGCAAGCTACTGCACAAGGAAACTTTGAACCTTGCTGCGAGAGCTCAGGCATCCTTAGAAATCCACAGGAAAATGCAGCTGGAAGTAAGTCTGGAAGATTCCCTTCTTATTCCCAGTAATTCTAACCAAGTGAAAGAGAATCCAAGCACTGCTGCCAGAACAAACTGCCCTGAGTTGTGAATCTGTGAAGCAAGTTATAATGAAGTGAAACACAATTCCTGTACTCATCGCGAGTGGATTGTTTCCATGTTGCACAACCTATCTGAATAACTAATAACTGCAAAATCACATGAGATCCAGAAACACATAACACAACTGTCTATATGTGTAAAGAGTTGAACCTTATGCTACCCATGCAACCAGTAAACCAAAAGGGAAGGAGAGCAGACTTTGTGATGACATGACAAAGCAGGAAAAAAGCATCCTACACCCAATACTGCCTTCTGTGGGCACTATCTTGCTGGGCACTAGCCAACCTCAGCATATTTTAGATTTACCATTTGCATTACCATTCCAATCTCATTCCACAATCTGGTATTACCCGACATACCCAGCACTTTATTGTATGTTTTTTTCTGATCATATAATACTGGGTCAGATATTGAGAAATGGCTTAGGTTTTCATCCTAGAAATAATTATGAGGTCAGTTAGTGATCTACCTTTATTGTGCCTATAAACAGCAGTTAGTCTACTGTCTGTAGTGGGTGCTACAGAATGCACACTCAGTTATTTGTGCCTTTGAAGGCAAATTTAAGACTTTTTAACAGTTAGGCTGACATCTAGAAAGCAGCCCTTATTGAATCAACACTACATTCTGGGTTGTCTTTGATGTTCTGATTTAGAATTCCAAATCCTCCCACTTCTTTGTAAGATGTACAAACAGTCTTGATCTGCCAGTTTTGTTTTGTTTTTTTGTTTTATTACTATACATGCAGAAATACAATTTTGGAGAATATATTATAGACTCCCTAGAAATTTATTTTTATTGCACTAGTTCATTCTGTGGTTTATATATTTATGACAAATTTAAGAAACAATGAAGTTAAGGTTGTACATTCCAGGCTCTTTTTGATATGGATTATGATTTTAGTGTTTCATTATATGGTCACAGTTTTAAAATAATACCCTAGATATACATTTGTAGAATCTTGTAATAATGATACTACTGTACTATGCATATGACAGAGATCTTGCATTGACAAAAAACTCAACTGGGGGAAATTTTAGTCCTATTAAGGTCATTGGGAGTTGCCACTGTCTTCAGTGGAACATGATTTTACCCATAGTATGTCAGCAGTGCAAAAGCAACTTGCTCTGTGTCTCACTTGGGCCTTTGCGAGCCATAGAGTATATGCAGCATTGTCTTCCTCTATCAGCTATTTATCATAATAAAGGTGGAGCAATATTTTCTATTGTATTGAAAAAGAGAGGTCACTTTTTAAACTGTTAAAAATAAGTTGAGGTAAATGTATAGAGGTGTGGAAAGGATAAGAAGTAATTAATGGAAAGGATGTGGTAAAACAGAATGTCTCTAAAATGGCACTGATCTATCCTCTTAAAAGAATGTAACCTTTATCTGGTAGATATAGTCTGGAAATACTTATAAGAAAAAAAATCTAGGGGTCTAGTGAAGGTAAGTGCATGAAGTTAGGCTACGGGTGTTCTTTGAGAGCCTTTTTCTTGTTTCAAAAGTATTTCTATTTTTGCTCCCTGATGAAACCAGAAATATTACCAAAATATACATAATGATTTGGGAAAGATGAACCAGAAAGAAATTGTCAATGTAGAAGAGACATTTTCACTATATTTTGTTGTTAAATGAGGGTTTAGGGTGACAAATTAAGGATCTTTTTAGCCTGGTAGACATTAATGTTATCCATTAGAGAGATTAAATCATTGGCAAAATATGAAATGGGTGGGAGGGATTTATTACTGATCAAGTTCCAAGAAAACCCGGTAGAAAGCAATGAGGCTGCCACATAGTTCAGAAATGCAACAATTCCTCAGTTTGGACTGATTAATATACTACATGACCAGGATGAGCTGCATATAGCAATAAATGAATATTTAAAGATAACATGACATGGATAAAACCCCAAATTACGGGATCATTTATCAGATTATTCAATCACTTTATTTGTAGTTTAAGATTATTTTGTTTAATGTATAAACCTAGTTAAACATGCAGTGAGGCATTGTGACTTTAAAGCAACAGAAGGGACATTTTACATCTTGATACCTAGCATGGATACAGCTCTCAAAGAAGCATATAAAAATATGCACATACATAAAAATGCTGCCATAAAAATAATAACATCACAGTGAGCAAATAATTTGGCAGTAGGTTCCTGTGGTTACCACATAGTGGTATCAGAGCTGTAACAATTTCCCATCATACTGAGAAAAGGAAATTATGGAGACATTACTGTTTGGAAACTATTAATAAATGGTGAATTTTGAACGGTGACCACTGTAGTGTATTAGTAGCAGTAATAGTATTATTTTGTGTGTGTGCAAAATTCCTTTAAAACAAACACTTAGGCCCCAATCTGGCAAAGTATAATGTGTGGGGAAACAACTGTGACCATGCAGAGCCGCACTGAAGTTTTATATTGCCATTCTCTGAGCATCTGAACTTACATTGCATGCCCAAACTAAATATCAGGATCCTTGGGCATTTCTCCATCACTGATTTTGTCTTGAGGTAAGGATTAAGCCAGAGGAACAGATGAGTCTTTAGAAATTGTCTGTGTTTATGAAGATGTCCAGACCTCACTTACTTTCTTATACTCATGAGTTGCTTATGTACATCAGAAGCTCCATACTTTTACCTGGTCCCCTTTGCCTACACTGGGCGTATGCCGAATCCGTTCGCAGGACCAACGACCAATATGTTAAACTAGTATGTTAAACTACATATATCTGACTTGACTGATAGCATTTGCAATCATTAGCTGCATCCCATCTATGGGAATTATGAAGAACAACCATGATTTAATTAATCAGCAGTCCCTACTATCACAAGCTCTGTTGCCAATAGCTGACATCAATTTGAGTTTACACTGGTTTTTAGTTCTTAAGCTCAAGTGAAAGATGCATACCAAATGCCAAGGTAAATCAGCATGGTCAGTAGAGCTCAAAAAGAGAGAGTATTATTGCTATTAGATCATATTCTGAGCGGGGAAAGAAGTTGGATAATCTTTAAGATTTAAATTTGTAAAAACTTTTAAATAATATGTTTGAAAAAATGTAGGTACCGTCAAAATTTAAAATTAGTATAACAGGATAATTTGTCATAAGAAAAAAGAAGCTATGTATATCTTACAGTAAATAGAGATATTGGAGAGAAATTTGATTTTTCATTGAGAAAACTTTTGTTTCAAATCCCATTTCTGATATAGGCCATGTAACTATGAGACAGCCAGTGATGATACAATAAAATACAGTAGTACTGTTTTTTTTAAATAAGACAGAAAGTATAGAATCCTTTTAAATTACTGTTTAAATTCCCAAAACTCAAGGATTTATTTTTAGATAACAGTAACTAAAATTACAACCCTTGTAAATAATCCAAGCTTAAATCTCTACACGTTTATGAACAGCAAATATTAAACATATTTCCCAATTAGAATTTTTTTTCTTTTATGTAGCATATACAGGAATGACTGCTCTAGTACCATAGGAAAGGACACTTGTAATGGTGCATTCATTTTAGCCATCTATCTGTCCATCAGCTTCCTGATGTTAATTCAGAATTGAAATGTAAAGTTAGCTAACTAGTAGTGATAGAATTATTAACTTATTATTACAGCTATAAATTAATCGCAGTTAATGCATGTGTTTAACCCAAAACAAATTAACTAGATTTTAAAAATAGTCATTATTAATCACAGTTTTAATTGCACTGTTAAACAATAATAGAATACCAATTTGAATTTATTATAAATATTTGTGGATGTTTTTCTACATTTCAAATATACTGATTTCAATTACAACACAAAATACAAAGTGTAAAGTGCTCACTTTATATTGTTTTTAATACAAATATTTGCACTGTAAAAAAGAAATAGTATATCCTAACCCCCATGACACAGCAAGGATCTTCACAGCATCTGGAGGACAGTATAAAATAAGGGACAATGACATAACCACTTCCCCTCTCCTCCTGTGAGGAGTGGTCCTATCTGGAAAAGCTTTCAAGTTACCCAAAAACCCACAGAATTTCTGCTAAGAAAAACCTTATTACTTCAAATGTGATTTAGCATGATAAAGATTAGGAATTAGACTGCAATTTTATCTATTTCTTATTATAACCAATATGCTTATACCACTTATACATCACTTAAAACGTATCTTTCTTTAGTTAATAAATTTATTCTAATGTTTTATCTAAGCCACTGTGTGTTTGATATTAGTTTGGGGAATCTCCTCAGGTTACAAAAGCTGATGCATGTCCACTACCTTGTGACAGAGCAGTGAGCTAATTAATATGCTTGCATTGCTTAAGAAGATCTTGAGCAGTGTAACACACACATCTGGGGTGCAAGGCTGGGAATGAGAGGGTGGGATTTACTGGTGTCTCCCTGTATGCCGTTCAGCAGTGGCTTGGGAGAGCAATCATGCAATTTAGCTGGGTGTGCCTCAACATGCTAATGGCTGTGTGAGAATAAAGCCTAAAGGGGTTCACTGTTCACTAGCATAGCGGTGTAGGAGAGTTAAAGGGGTCACAGTCCAGAGTGCATCTTGGGAGACAGTCACACTGTGTGATTTTTTTCCCAGCTCAGTTGTTACTCTGACATACAATGTTTTAATAAACACTAAGTCTTTTTTGTCTTACCATCTTCATCTCTGTCAGTCTGTAAGCAGACAGGAATCCCAACAGCTATTTTCTGAGTACATGTTGGGTCTCAAATGTTAAAAGATAGTAGCATTATGTTAGATAAACAAGTGGTGATATTTTGACTTGCTGTAGCAGCTATATAATATGTTACTGCTAATCTTTGCAGACATATTGAGCAAAGACCTTGCATCTAAAACAACATAGTATTTGTATGACTGGGGTGAGCTAAATGTATGTAAAACAATGAGTACTAATCTCCACTTCATGCCCCTCTTTTCTAAAGATCTCAAACATTTTAAAAGAACATAACAATGACTATTCATTATGTTTCCCAGAGATAATGAACAAAACAAAGATTTACACTCTCAGAAATACTTCATTTTTTTTTTATTTAGGAAACGAGAAAGAACAAAAATAAACTCTCAGTGTGTGTTTGTGGTCTCTTATGAAAATGAAGTGGCTGCTAAACTCTCCACACAGGAAAAATTCTTTGAAATTTAAAGATGCAGTATGCAAAACAAAATACCCATAGTTTCTCAGCTGTGTACCCCGCTTAATATTTTAATATCCATTAACCACATCCTCTAGTCTTACAAGTGAATTTTCTTCAGCATTGAATCATTCCTCATCATGAGAGAATGACTGAAGTTCTGTCAGCCACCGGCTTCTGACACATCATTCCAGAACCTTTCAGAAGATTTTATGTCTGCTGAGGTAAACGGTTGGAATTTGTGTTTGTAACCGAAGATTCATATATAGCAGTGAGTAATTTCAAAAAGTATTTTCTATGTTTAAGGGTAATATGATCCAAAGGAAGTTATCTTGGGGAAATCATTACCTTCTCATGTGATCAAATTTGATAAGCTCTGTCATGTGATTCCCTTCTCCCATGTTTGCTAATTGATTTATAACTATTTTAGTAATTTTATATCTATATTGACTTAAATGGTCTTTCTATGACTGACTTAAAAATTGAAAGGCTTTTTGTACTCTTTCTTAATAAATTTTGATTTTTTTCTGAAATAGAAAAAACATTTTTTGGTGATGATGCAATTTATTATGATAAGTAAAAGGTGTTTCCTCCAGTAAATCTAATTTGGACTACTATTAAAATTGGTTAATTTGAAGGAAAAGTGTGGAAGTATATAAAACTAATTTTTCAGGAGCACGGAATGACACACCATCAAACGGAAATCAAAATGCTTGAAAAGTTTCATTTGTAATATCATCCCAGATCTGTATATGGAATAATCTGCAAGATACAGCCTCAGAGTTGCAGGGTTCAGGATATTTACTGTTTATGTTGTAAAAGATCAGGAGCTTTTAGAAGCATATTAACGTTCTCCTAAAATTTCCACCAACAGAAGCATTATCATTAGAGTTGAGCTGACCAAGTGTGTGGTGAAAGAAGCAGGCATAAATATGTACCGATTCCTGTTAGACATCCTAAAAACTCAGAGCAGGGAATCTTGAAGGCTAGCAATGTTCTAAATATTCAGCTAGTGGGACACGGTAAGATTTGTAATTAGTGTAGAAAAAAGCCAGGTAAGCCATTTACAAAGATTTTTACATCAGGGCCTGATTCTGGTTTGAGTTACTTTGGTGAAGATACAAAATGATTCTGTCAGTGTCACAGTGGGAAAATATTTTTTTTCCAGATTGAATGCAAAAGAGACATGACTTCAAATCTTATCCAATCAAGCAGTCTCAAGGGAAGTGTGACAGGAGGTGTTCACTAGTGGCATAGCCTAATGGTTAGAGGGCTTATAGTTTGCTCATTCCATCTCCAAATATTTCCACTGGGCTACAGTCATGCCCTGTGGTAGTCTGGCTTTTGGTGGGTGTTGACTCTCCTGTCAGTTCACCAATCAGTCTTCTCTTTCCCTGGAGTGATGGAATCCCAAGGAAGATACAGTGTTCCCCAACCTCAGAACTGGGGGGGAAGGACACCATCAGTGGTATCTATTTACTCCTGCGGGTGTCCAGCCCCAGCAGTGAGGTTTTAGTGTTCTTTACTCTTTCCTTTCTTCCCGAAGGGAGAGTCTATATATGAGGGTTTTGTGCCCTCTGTAAAGAGGGGGGTTGATAGGGAAGCCCAGCCCCTCCTACTCCACCAGGCTCTGGCCCAGAGACATGTAGAAGGCACCAATGCCCCACCCCATCCCCAGAGTGCCTTAAGGCTGTCTCCCTCAGCCACTTCCTTCCACCCTTTCTCTCACCTTTTTTTTTTACAGTCTTACAGTTTGCTTCCAAGTAGTAAAAGAAAGGGAGAATAATTGACCCTTTAGGTCATCTTGGCCTTGCCTTTCTTTGGGAAAAGGCTTCTGTAGCACTCTTCCCAGGAGCTCTCAGGATAGGACTCTCTCCTTGCCCTGTTAGACCCCTTCTGAGCTGTCTGGCTCCCATTTAAGTTCCACCTCCAGCAGGAGCATTCCCTGCAGGTGGGACAAGCTGGGTCACCTGGGCCCAGAGTAACTCCATAACCCTTTCAGATCCACTGCAGGATATATACACCCCATCACAGGGGCCCTGATCAACGGTGTGTTGAAATCAGTGGAAAGACATCCACTGAGCTTTGGATCAGGCTGTAAGAAAGCTAAGGTGCTCATTAGAATTGATATTGTGACTTACTGACATCAGGACATGGCTTTGTTTATAGTTTCTGCACAGATTCCTCCTCACAGAAGCACAGAAGTAAATACATCTAGATATTAGTCTCTAAAAGATCAGTACAGCGATGGAGACACTTAGAAATACTTCAGAGGGATAAGGGTAGCATTTCAGGAGTACCAAACCAGACAAGATAGAGGACCTCATACAAACACAGATAGTTTAATGGAGTTAGTCACAAACAGAGTGATCAGAGAGCATCTGTTTGATTAGTTTGCCTAATCAGACAGATGAAGGAATGGAGCCTTCAGAAAAAAAAAAGTTTTCAGGCTAGAGACCACCAAATACAGGAAACTGAAAAGAGTATTTTGTACTGAGCAACAATGGTCAAGCACCTCAAGTTCTTACCAGACAAGGATGGAATTAGCAATAGATCAATTGTTACAGAATTGGAATAAGGTTCTCCATTTTATGAATTTCCTTCCCTTTTTTTCATACCCATGATATTGCTCAGAAAGACCAGGAGAAAATAATAGTAATAGTACCATTCAGGACCATGGAACATGGATATTGAAACATCATGAGTATTTCAGCATTTTGTCTCATAAGATTACTCCCCAAAGAAGAAATAAACACAGAAACCAAAAGGTGCACAACAATTAAGCCTGACAGCTAAGTTACAAAAAGGACTACACTAATCAAGTCCCATCCAGTAATAAATATCTTACAGTCATCAAGAGAACACTCAACTGCACTTATACTATGATATGGTTCAGATTTAAACACTGGTGCACAGATAGGCATATTACCTTAGTAGACCTACCATCTTAGAGTTCACACAGAAGAGGACTTTAGGATTTCAAATAAGCCTATTCCATATTCTAGTAGCAGCAATAACAAGTATGTTATGAGTTAATAAACAACATATTATGCACATGCTTATAACAAATTTCTCTGACTAGGTTTTCTAATTAATTCCACAGAAATGAAATGCAAAGAAGCATTCAGAACTGGACATTAAATATTTTCTTAAAGACTTCCATTCAACATCCTTGCAAACAATGACAGTCCATCTCTAGGTGTTTCCTAGCTAGCAACATTGTAATCTTCTTACAACATTAAAATTCCTCTACAAAAGGAATGTTAAATGTGTAGGTTTCTTAAGTGATGTAATAGGTTTTATACGTTTCACAATAAAAGGTGGTGTAAAGAACAAAATTTGAGTTCATCTCCATTCCTTTTCTCTTGTCAGTTACAATGATTTCAGATAATTTACCATCCAAAAAAGAGACAGCGGCAATGAGACACATAGAAAAAAGGTGTATCATTTGCAAGGGGTATTCATTGTGCACTCTTCTTTCCACCCTGTCATGTTTTAAATTGTTTAGATGGAGATTGGGACTACTATTATGTGCTATCTTTTATGCAAATATTATTTCATTGTTTCTTTATCATGATTAGTTAATATACAATAGTCGATTTTTCTGTAGCAAAACAACTTAGACATGGATGTTAGATGGCAGATACCACAATGCTGGATTTTGGTCATTATTCTGCAAGCTGCTATTTGTCGCTGAAGTTATACACATTTTAGATTTTCTTTAGACAGCTTCAATTTTGTGGTTAACAACTGAACTCTTATTTCACTTTCTCAGCTGTTTGCTACTTCACAGCTGCCTTCTAGAAAAAATACAGTGTATATCCCTGACTGGGATAAACCAGATTGCAAAAATTATGAGTTTAGGTCCCAGCATGAATGTTTGGTCTCGGGATCATAAGTATGAGACTCCCTAATGTCTTTACAGTTACTGGCAATCTGTTAAATCTCCTGAAGCAGAATTCATAGCAATGTTTGGTTTGGTGGGAGGCAGGAGTTGTGCGGATTTGTTTGCTTGTTTGTTTTAAACTTGTAAATGTTGAAATCAGTAGCTTAATATGTGAGTTATTTTTTCCTCCTGAAATAATAAAAAATCAGTTGTAAGAGAGGGTGGATTTGATGCATTTTCTTTGACTTTACTCTCTCATAAAACAGTTGAATAAGAAACTAGATATTGTCAGCTAGAGTGTCTGGTGAACGTGGCCACTTAGCATTGCATTGTTGTGAGTATCTGTTCGCAGAGCTAGCATAGCTGGTCCCAGGAAGGTCACCTCAGCATATGGCAATTCTCTGATGAAGTAAAACCTTCTACCCCACCACACCCCATCCCTGCTGCCAGCACAGGAACCATGGCTAGGATGCATGATTTATCCTAATGGGAGACATTAGTAGCCAGTGTATATTAGAATACCCTGCGGGTGATTCAAAAACAGCACAAGAAGACTACACCTTCAAACTGGGTCACCTTCATAGGCATGTATATGTGTGCATACGACTTTTGCTGTATGCTCCTTGAGGACAGCGGAGG
Source organism: Dermochelys coriacea (assembly GCF_009764565.3). NCBI lineage: Eukaryota > Metazoa > Chordata > Testudines > Dermochelyidae > Dermochelys > Dermochelys coriacea. The sequence goes on from NC_050068.2 coordinate 146,353,704, forward strand.
GTCTGACTCTCTGAATAGCGTATGAAACAAAAACATTCCATATGATCCCAATATTACTTATTAGGTAAAATGGGTGTAGAACACTTTTGACCAATCCACAGAAACAGCTTCTGGTGAGCATGCCCAGAAGAAATTAACATATTTTCAGAATGTGGAAACTTGCTAATGGGTTGAATGCTGCAAAGTGACGTTTGGGGATTTTTTTTCTGAGGGGGTGTTCATGATGTAAGGGCATAATCTAGGTTGAAGGACAAAGATGGGGGATTTGAGGGATGCTATCTCTAGTCTCAAACCTCTGTATTGAATATAATATTTTATTACTGTTTCTACATAAACTTAAGGACTATGGTTTTCCTTCTCCCATTTATTAAATAGCATAAACCTGAACTGTAATGCTTTACAAATTGCAGACACCATACTAATATTACAGTAAGAGTATTTTAATATTATTTCCATGAGGTGATTAGTTTATCATCCTAATTATATCCTACAGCCTCACTAACCTTTGTGAAGAAGTGGAATGACTTGCTAATCAAAAAATGTCAAGGTTCCTTCCCCACTCTGAACTCTAGGGTACAGATGTGGGGACCTGCATGAAAAACCCCCTAAGCTTATTTTTACCAGCTTAGGTTAAAACTTCCCCAAGGTACAAACTATTTTATCTTTTGTTCTTGGACTTTATTGCTGCCACCACCAAGCGTCTAACAAATATATAACAGGGAAAGAGCCCGCCTGGAAATGTCTTCCCCCACAAAATCCTCCCAAACCCTACACCCCCTTTCCTGGGGAAGGCTTGATAAACATCCTCACCAATTTGCATCGGTGAACACAGACCCAAACCCTTGGATCTTAAGAACAAAAAAGCAATCAGGTTCTTGAAAGAAGAATTTTAATTGAAGAAAAAGTAAAAGAATCACCTCTGTAAAATCAGGATGGTAAATACCTTACAGGGTAATCAGATTCAAACCATAGAGAATCCCTCTAGGCAAAACCTATTCTTTTGCACTGAATGCATCAGATGAAGTGAGCTGTAGCTCACGAAAGCTTATGCTCAAATAAATTTGTTAGTCTCTAAGGTGCCACAAGTACTCCTTTTCTTTTTGCAAATAAGTAATAGTATCAAATGGAATTTTGAGAGTCTTTCAGAGACTAAATTGCCTGTTAGTATAATATCTCATTTGGCAACAAAGACACTCATCCATCCATTTGTGTTAAAAGTATTTTAACAAAAATATTAAGTGAATTCTCACTGAAACCATTTTCATTATATAGTCTCAAATTGTTACCCTGTGATCCTTCTCAGATTCTTATCTGGAATCCACAGCAGAATGGATACCTTATAATTATTTCTCCTGTTTATAGAAAATACCCTAATAGTTCTCATTGTTGTGGTCCCCATTGGGGACACACAGACCCTAGCAAGATTTGGAGCTGGTGCTGACAGTCCTAGTTCAGTCACAGAAAAACAAAGGTGGTGAAGTCTATCCAGAGCTTGTACGGGCTACTCGTGAATCTCTTCCATTCCAGTCAGTCCCAAATACCTCTGTAGATGTGTTTGACCACATATATTACTTCCTAATACAGAGAGAGAGAGAGAGAGAGAGGATTTGGCATAAATGTTATGGCTATGCTTTGCAATGTGTTTCTTGCTGCCATTTGCCAATACCTCCATTTACCTGAGAGGGTTTCCTTTGGGATTTCTCCATTTTCTTCCATTAAATACCATATATTTATATTTGAGCTGCAGCAACTATCATGCTGATGATAGCTGGAATTGGCAATCCTTCTGTGGGCTGTTTTTATTTATTTATTTTTTTTTTTAAATAATCTTTTGTCACACCCTTGATAACACTAGTAAAGACATAAAGAGCAAACCCTTGCTTCAATTCAGCAGCATTGCATCTTATAATTCCTTTCTCATATGTAGGTCAAAGTGATTTACTGAGGACAACACCAGATGTTTCCTCCAAAGTGCTCTCTGCCCCAGCCCACCTGGGAGTGAAAGACAAACTCAACATGCTAAATCTAATTTATTTATCAACTAATTTATAACATTTAATGTACATATCTAACATATATTTATTTTCTGGGCAGTTGTTTTACAGATTTTAAAATTATGCAAAGGAAACTTTTCACTGATTTCTTGAATTACACTTTTTTTCTTGGCAATATCTTCTAAAAAGTTTCAGAATACTTCAAAACTATTTCTCAAATCTTTTTTTTTCTGTTTTGTCAATTGCACCACCCAACTTCCTGCCCAAATAAATATAATTCTATTTCTAATTACACTGAAATTGATGAGACTCTGAAAAACAATGGGATTCAGGCTCATATGTCACATAAATGCTTTTGAAAATTTTACCCATCATCTAGTTCATGGTATTATTTATCAGCTTACAACTTCTAAGTAAACTTCTAAGATCAGGACACTTAACACTAAAAAGATCAGTTATTTAGAATATGTTCTTCTAGTGCACCACCAAGTGCATAAAATTCCAAGAAAACATATAGAACTCTAGAATAGTTTATTCTGTTCTGGAACTCAATATCTTCGTAAGGCCTCTTCTCTTGAGAAGGTTTATGTACATGCATAACTTTATAATAAACAATATAAAAAATCAACAGCGTGCCTCCAACTGTGTATTTCTATTCCAGAACAAAACAAGTTAGCAAAATTAAGATTGGTTGGGTTGAGTAAATCAGGTATAGTGATAATGACCCCCTGCACCTTTAAGTGGGAGTGAGGTGGGAGCGTTTGGCTGGCTGGCCGAGTGAAGGGAACAGTGCTTTATGGCGGGTGGGGTTGGGGGAGATTAAAACTGCTGCAAAAAAGGGGTCAGCATGTTCACTGACTCATTCTCTGGGAATGCAGCATTTCAAAGGGGCAGCTCAGCACCTGAAGCCTTCCTTTTTACATGCATCAAGGCTGAAGCAGGACTTACCCTCCCTTTAGATAGTAAAATATCAGGTTTGATCATCACCTGCTGTGGGCATTATGGTAGCTGTCCCCTTTTTAGGTAGGGCTGGGAACGAATTTTTCCCTTACCACCATATTGGCTTGGGTGCAATATGGCTTGGGGTTTTTTTCGCCTTCCCCACAGCGGGTTCATGCATGTCATAATGGCTGGTAGGCCATATGTCACAAGTCTTTATTTAATCTTCTTTCGGCATAGCCACACAATGAGTGATGAAGAGTTACAGCAGCAGGAAAGTAGTTAGATCATTAGTAGTTATAATTTTGAGTAATAGGTAGGGTTTTTTTTAAGGTACAGTTTTTTGTTAAAGTGCAATATTGTTTTTTTGGGGGGAGGGGTAGGTGAATTCCACTGAAGCATAATTTCAACTTTTAAATTAAAGTATTTTATCACTTATGAGCAGTAACATTTATCTTCAGTAAATTAGTCATCCCCAGGTGGATGTAAGTGGAGTACTGTCTTTTTTCTAGTTTATAGTGAGGCCACAAAGAGGGTCTGCTCTGGCAAAAAGAAGGAATGGTGTAGGAGGCTGAGAGGAAAGGCCAGGTTTGGAATCCTGCTTGCATTGTGCCTGCCCCACCCCGTTCCACTTGGAACCCCTCCCCCTTCCTTCACTGAATTTCTTATTCAGAGATCTCCATCCCAGGAGTGGATAATGGTGATAATACTCTATCTCAATTTCAGGATGACAGATCCTGGGAATTAGTCCCATTGACTAGCAGGGATCTACAGGTGATGCCACAACCACTCTGGAACCTTGATTCATGACAGCTGTGGGACTAATTAATCACTTGGTTGCCCCTCAGGGTATGTCTGCTCTGCAATTAAAAACCTGTGGCTGGTCCATCTCAGATGACTCTGTCTAGAGCGAAGGGGCTGTTTAATTGCGCTGTAGACGTTTGGACTTGTGTTGGAGAGCAGGCTCTAGTATCCTGGGAAGGTCCCAGAACTCAGACTGCAGCCCAAGCCAGAACGTCTACACCACCATTAAACAGCACCTTAACCAGTGCCCTGCAAGCCCAAGTCAGCTGGGTGGGGGCCAGCCGTGGGTGTCCGGTTGCAGTATAAACATACGCTCAGACTCTGAGAGCCTGGTCACATAATTTAGGGCACAGGGAAAGAGGCTATAAACAGTAAAATGTAAGTGTACCAATGCACATTTGTTTCAGGGGGCATCTGGAGTGTACCCGATATTTGGATTTGCAGGCACTTCATAGTGCATTGGGGCAAAAGGGCAGCCAGGATGACAGGCGGATCTCAGTTGAGCTTCAGGGTCTAAGCTGTTTGCATCCAGTGGCTCAGCGTAAGAGGCATACAGTGAGATCAGCTCATGCCACTTCACTCTGATGAACAATGGAGATCTGCCTCCCAATCCTGGCTTTTCACCTTGGGAATAATGATCTCGGGCTGCATGGAACTCAATTTAAGGAATAGAATCCAGAAGGATGTCAGCTTGATTAGGCAATCATGGACAGAGGTTAGGTTAGTATGGTTAGTATGGCAAAGTGGGTTTGGTGGGAAGCTGCAGACCCAGCCAGCATGGACCAGGATTGGAAGAAAGTGAATAGAGAGGTCACCAGAATATTCCTGGAGACAGATTGTTCAGTGATACATCTGTTACGATTGGCCTAATTTTTCAAGGATGATGTAACAAGTTTGTCAGATGGAGGCTCTGACCTATGTCTGGGAATGGATTGGTCAGAAGTTGTGACTGGGACCTTGCAACCCAGCTAGTCATTGGCTGTGGCTGGTTTCCAGTGCAGTTAAAAATGAACTGTTCCACAGAGGTTAAAGACCTGGGGTTTTGGTGATGGTCCTTGGGCTCATGGGCCAAGGTCAGACATTGTGGCCCTCAAAGTGGGAGGGGGATAGGATTCAGAGCAAGCAGCTAATATTCAACAGGAGTGAAAAACACTGCATGTGAAAGTGTATATTAGTTGTGCTGTGAAATGGTGAGGGGGGAGGTTGTTGTTAATCCAAATAATGTGCCACATCATCAGTTTGATCTCGTAGGTCACAGTAACATTTGAGTGCTAATGAAGATGATTTTTTCTACATGTCAGTAGTCACTATATTAAGGAAATCTGGACGTCCATGTTACATGTATATTACACCTTTCAGACAACTCCTTTTTTTGCTTATCTGTTACAAGATGAAATTAAGGAAATATAGTAGAAATGGAATGCAAATCAATCTAAATTTATTATTGATATTTTAATATCTGTTTGATTCTCTCACATCACAAATTATTTAGGTAATACAGATATATCTCTGGCAGGGACGAGAATGTGCTAATCTTCCTTAAAACTCAGTCCTGCAAAGTGCTGAAATAGCCTATTCCTGTAAATACTTACACACATGTGTAATTCTAAGTATGTGACTAGTCCCACTGGCTTTTTAGTGGCTTTAAAGTTAAGCATGTGCATAAGTGTTTTGTAGCATCAGATACTAAAGTACTAATAAATAAGTTTAATGGTCTAGTTAAAAAAAAGCTAGAGGTTTTAATCAACAACCAGAGCTGATCACTGCCCTGAAGTGTAATACCTATGTAGCAGTACAAGAAACTCTAGGTTTTTTGTTTGGTTTTGACAATAATGAAAACCTTTAAAAAAATTTGCAAAATACCTATCAGTTGTCTTCTCTATTTAATAAATCTAACTTATACATTACTACCATGCTACCATTACTACCATACTACAATTGTTGTATCTAATCATATAGTTAATTATAGCTGGTATTGTCCACATTTGTTTAAAATTGCTCATGCTCTGCCTTCCACCTTTAGTTCTGGTATTTCATGAGCAGATTTTCAGTTGATAGATAGTGGATAAAGACATGGCTTTGCCTTCAGTTTTTGGTATCTAACATCAAACTTTTTTTTTAAAGTCAACATATTTTAATAATATTTACAAAAATAAACATATGCCTTATATTCTGTTGACCAGTATAAAGCACTAAAATTCTGTAAGAAAAACGTACACAGACTTATTGGAATTTATTTTTTTTAAAGGAAAAAAGCCTGCAGCACATTTTACAATATCAACCAGGCTGAAAAGAAGATTATTAGATTTGAAGAGAGATGCTAAAATGTGTAGTGTGCTGGTCATGTCAATGAGAAGATAAATACTGGAGCTGAACTTCAAATATGATAAAAATTGATAGACTACCTTGAAATACTAGCCCTCACTAAATTTTCCTCAAAAAATATGGAGAAAGTATTGTCATTTTTTCACTCCCCCAACACATTGGTATGTCATATACATTTTCTGAAGTTAAATATTTATCAATTGTAGAGTCATCTTCCTTACTCTTTAAAAAAAAATGACTTAAAGCTTTTCTTATATAGTAAGAGCCTTAGTTATATATCATGCTTTTTTCCCCCTTTTCTGCAAATGACTTTTTGAAAATTCTCCCAGTGACATGGTTATATAGGAAAAGCAATATCATCTCATGTTGCACCGCTGCCTACCATATCATTAGCAAGGTAATGACCTATGTATTCAACCTGGAGTACCTTGCTTGTGACACTTTATGTCACATTGTTTCTACTTACCTGTGGCTAATGGGTAAAAATGTCATGTTTTGAATTTAATTTGGAGGTTGACTATCTCGATGCCTCTTCCTCTGTCATTGAGAGTTACCAAGACTCCTCGTACATGCCTTCTCATGACAAGTATTCAGAATGCTCATTAGCACTCAAATACAGTTGATACATATTTTAGAAACTCCCTGCTCTACAGTTTAGTAGTATCTGTATATGAATTAGCATATGAAGATATGAGTAATTGTTTTAATGAAAATTTCACCTCTGCACCACTTTTCTGTGAGTTCATTGTGAATATAATTAGGTCTGCCATAGTCCTTCCCTGTGAGCTTGTAGATAAGGAATGGAAAAAATTATTTCTTTTGCTCTAATCCTTCTGCTTAAAGATGATAGGAAAGCACCAATGAATTTAATACCATTAATGTTCTCTGTGAACTAAAACTCTTTAAAACACAAACTATCATATGTCTTTTTTATTAAAATGTTGACAGTGTCTCCAAATACCTATTGAAATATGTATGTAATTTTATAGAGGGTCCAGTGAAATAAATTGAGGAACCTGTTCTGTGTTCTTCAGCCCCATGCATAATATGAACTTTGACATACTGTTCATATGACCTCCCATTAAAAATGACAAGAACAAAATATATCTTCTGTTTCTTGCACACCAAACTTTAGTCTATCCTTTGGTGTTTTGTCAAAATAGACATGCCCCATTAACTCGTAGATAAAAACATCAGTGTTATTCATATACAGGGTTTATTTAAAAATGTAATCTTAAGAATAAATCTCAGAAATACACTCCTATTTAATATGCAGAATTTTCTCCATGAAAACTGTGCCTAGACTCTATTTGGCTTTTTTACTACTTTTGAACCAGCTTAAATAATGAACATTAATGGTGTTGTACTTTGAATAATTTTTTTTCAGAGTAGCAGCCGTGTTAGTCTGTATTCGCAAAAAGAAAAGGAGTACTTGTGGCACCTTAGAGACTAACAAATTTATTAGAGCATAAGCTTTCGTGAGCTACAGCTCACTTCATCGGATGCATTTGGTGGAAAAAACAGAGGAGAGATTTATATACACACACACAGAGAACATGAAACAATGGGTTTATCATACACACTGTAAGGAGAGTGATCACTTAAAATAAGCCATCACCAACAGCGGGGGGGGGGGGGGAGGAGGAAAACCTTTCATGGTAACAAGCAGGTAGGCTAATTCCAGCAGTTAACAAGAATATTAATAATAATATTATATTCTAATAATATTATATTATAATAATATTATAATAATAATAATAATATTTAGAAAAGCTGGACGTGCACAAGTCCATGGGGCCGGACGAATTGCATCCGAGAGTGCTGAGGGAATTGGCGGCTGTGATTGCAGAGCCCTTGGCCATTATCTTTGAAAACTCGTGGCGAACGGGGGAAGTCCCGGATGACTGGAAAAAGGCTAATGTAGTGCCCATCTTTAAAAAAGGGAAGAAGGAGGATCCTGGGAACTACAGGCCGGTCAGCCTCACCTCAGTCCCTGGAAAAATCATGGAGCAGGTCCTCAAAGAATCACTCCTGAAGCACCTAGAGGAGAGGAAAGTGATCAGGAACAGTCAGCATGGATTCACCAAGGGAAGGTCATGCCTGACTAATCTAATCGCCTTTTATGATGAGATTACTGGTTCTGTGGATGAAGGGAAAGCAGTGGATGTATTGTTTCTTGACTTTAGCAAAGCTTTTGACACGGTCTCCCACAGCATTCTTGTCAGCAAGTTAAGGAAGTATGGGCTGGATGAATGCACTATAAGGTGGGTAGAAAGCTGGCTAGATTGTCGGGCTCAACGGGTAGTGATCAATGGCTCCATGTCTAGTTGGCAGCCGGTGTCAAGTGGAGTGCCCCAGGGGTCGGTCCTGGGGCCCGTTTTGTTCAATATCTTCATAAATGATCTGGAGGATGGTGTGGATTGCACTCTCAGCAAATTTGCGGATGATACTAAACTGGGAGGAGTGGTAGATACGCTGGAGGGGAGGGATAGGATACAGAAGGACCTAGACAAATTGGAGGATTGGGCCAAAAGAAATCTAATGAGGTTCAATAAGGATAAGTGCAGGGTCCTGCACTTAGGATGGAAGAATCCAATGCACCGCTACAGACTAGGGACCGAATGGCTCGGCAGCAGTTCTGCGGAAAAGGACCTAGGGGTGACAGTGGACGAGAAGCTGGATATGAGTCAGCAGTGTGCCCTTGTTGCCAAGAAGGCCAATGGCATTTTGGGATGTATAAGTAGGGGCATAGCGAGCAGATCGAGGGACGTGATCGTTCCCCTCTATTCGACACTGGTGAGGCCTCATCTGGAGTACTGTGTCCAGTTTTGGGCCCCACACTACAAGAAGGATGTGGATAAATTGGAAAGAGTACAGCGAAGGGCAACAAAAATGATTAGGGGTCTATAGCACATGACTTATGAGGAGAGGCTGAGGGAGCTGGGATTGTTTAGTCTGCAGAAGAGAAGAATGAGGGGGGATTTGATAGCTGCTTTCAACTACCTGAAAGGGGGTTTCAAAGAGGATGGCTCTAGACTGTTCTCAATGATAGCAGATGACAGAACGAGGAGTAATGGTCTCAAGTTGCAATGGGGGAGGTTTAGATTGGATATTAGGAAAAACTTTTTCACTAAGAGGGTGGTGAAACACTGGAATGCGTTACCTAGGGAGGTGGTAGAATCTCCTTCCTTAGAGGTTTTTAAGGTCAGGCTTGACAAAGCCCTGGCTAGGATGATTTAACTGGGACTTGGTCCTGCTTTGAGCAGGGGGTTGGACTAGATGACCTTCTGGGGTCCCTTCCAACCCTGATATTCTATGATTCTATGAATATCAGAGGAACAGTGGGGGGTGGGGTGGGAGGGAGAAATACCATGGGGAAATAGTTTTACTTTGTGTAATGACTCATCCATTCCCAGTCTCTATTCAAACCTAAGTTAATTGTATCCAGTTTGCAAATTAATTCCAATTCAGCAGTCTCTCGTTGGAGTCTGTTTTTGAAGCTTTTTTGTTGAAGTATAGCCACTCTTAGGTCTGTGATCGAGTGACCAGAGAGATTGAAGTGTTCTCCAACTGGTTTTTGAATGTTATAATTCTTGACGTCTGATTTGTGTCCATTCATTCTTTTACGTAGAGACTGTCCAGTTTGGCCAATGTACATGGCAGAGGGGCATTGCTGGCACATGATGGCATATATCACATTGGTAGATGCGCAGGTGAACGAGCCTCTGATAGTGTGGCTGATGTGATTAGGCCCTATGATGGTATCCCCTGAATAGATATGTGGACAGAGTTGGCAACGGGCTTTGTTGCAAGGATAGGTGCCTGGGTTAGTGGTTCTGTTGTGTGGTGTGTGGTTGCTGGTGAGTATTAGCTTCAGACTGGGGGGCTGTCTGTAAGCAAGGACTGGTCTGTCTCCCAAGATCTGAGAGAGCGATGGCTCGTCCTTCAGGATAGGTTGTAGATCCTTGATGATGCGTTGGAGTGGTTTTAGTTGGGGGCTGAAGGTGATGGCTAGTGGCGTTCTGTTGTTTTCTTTGTTGGGCCTGTCCTGTAGTAGGTGACTTCTGGGTACTCTTCTGGCTCTGTCAATCTGTTTCTTCACTTCTCTGTATTGGCTATATTTATCCAGGGAAAATGTTGACCTATGATAGCTAGTCAAAAGGGATGGAGAATGGAGGAGTGCAAAACTCTAGGACCTAGAAGAAAGAAAGTCTTTGACATTTCTTGTGCAGAGTTCATTACTTATTAACTTTATTATTATCAGTCTCTAAAAGTGTGCTTGGTGCTTTAAACAGAAAAGTGGGGGAATGACTCCCTTCCCCAAGAAGCTTACAATTCAGCTACAGACAAAACAGATCACCTGTCCTGTATATAATTTTGGGTCAGGGCATTAAACCCCTGGTTGTTACAGCTGCAGCTGGGTTTGTATTTGGTTCTTTATATTTAGTCCTTGGAAGTCCTTAATGTTTATTTCTTTATCACTGTTTTATAAATAAAGCTATTATTTTATGTTTACCGTATCCTTGTAAGTTTTCTGGGGGGCTAACAACCTGATGACAGATGTGGGATAGAGAGGCAAATCTAGGCTGATTTCCTGGCCAGATTAGAAATAAACACTCGTTTATTAGTTATTCTAAGAGGGTTTTTTCCCTTCCGAAACACAGTATTTTGGAGGACCCTGAAATAACTTCAGGATGTACGAGCCCTTTTTGTGCTCTTAATTAGATTGCTGAAGTCCTTTCTACACTGGCTACACCTTAAATTAACCTGGAAACTGAAGCGGTTTAGTGAGTGGTGCATCCCTCTACTGACTTTACATGGTGTTCCAGTGTCTGCAATAGCTGACTATTGATTTCCAGGTAGAATTTAAACTGTTGATTTTCATAAAACCATCAATGGCCAGGTACCTGCTTGTTTGACACAACATCATACTTCTACTCTGAGGTCAGCAGATGTACTTGAGCCGGAGCCCCCTTGGCATAAAAGAGAAGGAGCTGCCAGCAAGGTATTTTCTGAGAAGGGTCCTCAGTGTTGCAATCTTGATCCAAAATAACCTGAATTTGTTGATACTCAGGTCATCTCCTTACTGAGGATTTTGTGGAGGGTATTAATAGGTATGTTGTGGTAGGGTATTGCTTGATTTGAGCTCTCTAGGTATTTTTTGGTTTGGAGAAGTGAAGTCGTGTAGACACGTCTCTTTAAAAAAAAATCTTTATTGCATTTTCTAATATTATGTCACAGGCAACTAAGATAAAACTTTTTTTTCATGTTATAAATCTAAATGAATGGATAAATATTGTGATATATATGCACCATTTGTGTAATTTTTTTTTAAAAGTGAAGCTAATTTGGTTGGTTTCTGAAATGAAGCGTTATGAGCTGTACAATGTTTTGCACAGTGGATTCAGATATGTATGTTAACAATCAATCTGAAATGAAGAGTGATCAGATGACTCAGACTGTTTACACTTAACCCATTTTTCAAAACATTGTGTCACTGAATTATTAAGCATGCTGGGACAGATGTTTCACATTAAATAGATAGTAGAAGCTGAACTGAAATGTTTAGAAATCAGCTGATGACTAAATGATTATTCCACGAACTGTATGCTCCCCTTAACTGAAGTGAACAAATCTCTAATATTTTATCAAATTATGGTCATTTGTCAATTAATGTTAACCTTTTTTATTTAATAAAGAAATTTAAAAATGTATTGAAAATATGAGGACTCTTTCAGCATTAAGTCCAACAATGTGTAAATATCAATTCACAGCTTCTGCCTGCAGCATGCAAATAAGATTATTACACTTTTGGTTATTTATACAAAGTAATAGTTCAGGGTGAAAGATTGTCATATAATTGATAATGGGATATACAGTCTTCCTCTGACAGATCACCAATCGAGACTGAAAGTCATTATCTGATGGTTTGTTGTCATAGGGTTTACCAACCCCACACTGGGACTGTGGGGGTTAATGAGTCATTGAGCTCAATTTGCCTCACTCAGCTACACCTTCATTATGCATCAAGGAAAAAGGACTGAACTTGGTTCAGGTAAGGGCTAACCAGGAAGAAGAGAAGATCTGTAGCTCCCTTTCAGCAAGAGAAGCCTGGCTGGAATCAGGTTGCTGGGCTGGGCTGTTGGCAGTCAGAGCCTCTCTGTCAGATGCTCAAATAAATTTGTTAGGCTCTAAGGTGCCACAAGTCCTCCTTTTCTTTTTGTGAATACAGACTAACATGGCTACTACTCTGAAATCGGTCAGAAGGTATGCCTGCAATAGAGAGCCCATAAAAATTGGGAAGGAAAATTGCAGGAAGTGAGCCCTCTCAGGATTTTCCACACTGGTGGAGGAGCTGGAGGGAGAGGATGACTCCTGTTGAGACACAGACTGCCCTGACAAGGGAGTAGAAAACCAGCCACAGCAGCAGAACCAGTTGGATAGCAGAAAGTGTTATGAAGGAGGCAGGGAGAGCAGAGCTGAAACCCAGTGAGCCCAGAAAGAGGCTGGGGCAAAGCCCCAAGAAGGCAAAGTAGGAAGTGGTCCAGGGAGGCAACCATGGGTCTGTGTAGTCAGGCCTTGACTGCTTATTAAAGGGTCCACTAGAACGCACTAGAGAAGGAAGGCCTGGATTTACCTACTGGCCCACTGAGAAGGGTAAAGCTGAAATCCACAGTAAGTAGTAAGGACTACTCAAACCCTATGATATCAGGTAAGGACTAGTGATTTCAGACACTGACCAAAGGCCCAGTGCATGGTGAACAGACTGTTTTGTTAACTATTGGTTTAGCCTAGATGGGGTGGGACTCTAGGTGTGGTGTGTAGGGTATGTGTAGCTACATGCCTCAGTGAAGAGCAACCCCTGAGTCTACACTGCAGAGTGTAACTACATGTCAGTGAAAGGCTCTGGCATGGAGGAAGTGGCAGGGAAAGGCTCAACCTTTTCCACTGTCTCCTCATTGCTAGAGTTTTGTCCTGTGGCGGGGAAAAGTTCCAACATCAGAGGGGCAGCAGGACACTACTCAGCTAAAAATAGCTGCGTAGACTGAGACACTGTTTGGGTTAGTAGAGGGCTGTGTAGGCTAAGTCCTTGGAAATATACCCACACTCTTCAGATATATCTTTATTCTTCTCTCAAGCCCAGGATCACCAGCTAAACTGCTATTTATACCTATGCTAGTGGGCTACACCTATATGTATTCTATACACTACTGAAAACTGTGTGCAGTATAGACCATCTGTGACCTGAGCAGAGGGCTGAGCTGCAAGAAGAAGCAGAGCACTGCAGGGTTGGAGCGGTGTCAGTGCACACCTTTAATCTTCTCTGAAACTATAGTATCTCTGTCAGGGCCAGGATCCCCTATTTTCCCATGACTTCATGTAATCTCTAATCTTGACCCTGCAGTTCCAGACTTCTTTGGGTATAGTTTTCCCTTCAAAACCAGGGGCTCAGTATAAAGTCTAAGTGTTTGCTGTGCAGGACAAAGACCTAAACCTCGGTTTCTTGCATGGCAGTGTAAAGGGCTGACTTTAAACTGCTGGAATGGGAGTCTGATCCTACACGTCTTCTGTGGCTTCATATAAAAAATGTCACAGGCTTACGCTTAGTTAGTGGCTATTGGTTTAAAAGAGTAAACCAACAAAAAAGTTTAGTTTATCTAAAGTAAAAATGTATATTCAGCATCCAGAGGAGAGTTCTGTCCTATATATTATCAGTTTTAAAGTGGATTAAATGTTGGGTAATTGGTAATTCCCCTTCTAGTTCCAGTTTTGATTGTCAAATCAGAGGCAGATCAAATGCTGCAGTATGCACAAGAATGAGGAGGTATATCTTGTTTGAGCTGGTATAAGAAAAAATATCAGCAACAGCAGCACTAAGAAAAAGATACTGTATAATATTCCAGACTCTGTCTGTCTATCTATCGGAAGAGATTTGCACAAAATGATACAGTATATTATATTTCTGGATAAAGTAGATTAACAGAATTTGTAGATATTTTGTTTCTATTCCTGTTCAGCAAATGCTGATTTTCCCCCCCATTTAAAACATACGTTTCTCAAAACAAATTGTATTTAAGAGCTAACATCAGTGAGGTTCTGGCTGTGTCTCATTTCAAAAGATGTTGTTGTAACTCAATGGCATAACAAAATACATATTTGTGTACAGCATATTTCTGATTGCTATACATATTAATAAAAATGGGACTTGATCTCATTAGTGTGTAGATCAACAAACTGTATGCACATTGTTTTAATTTTTATTAGCTAATATAAAACATGATTCTATAGGTATCTAGTAGTTAAGGAAGTATTTTTTGTTCATTGTTCTTACTTTTTTTTGACATTTCAATAACCAAAGCATAATTCTTAAAATTATCTATCCTAGAGTTTTCTATAGTGTCTATCATCATAAGAGTAGGTAACCGAAAAGTAAAAGTTAGATTCTATTTTAGAATAACTTCAAGTAGTAACTGTTTAATGTTTTTCCACCAAATGCATCCAATGAAGTGAGCTGTAGCTCACGAAAGCTTATGCTCAAATAAATTTGTTAGTCTCTAAGATGCCACAAGTACTTTTCTTTTTGTTTAATGTCTCTCATTTTAACAACAAACTCCAGTCTAAACCTACTTGTAAATTATAATATTGTAGTATCTCCCTTTCATCTATCCATATTCCTCCATCTAGACAGGTACATAAAGTTTATAAAATATATATACAGGCAAGAAACTCATGTTCAGTCTTACAATATTGTATAGCTATACAATATTACAGAAGATAAGCACTTCTATACAGTTTGTAAAAGCTAAAACAACAAAAACTTATACTTAATTTCTTGAATCCATGTAATATTGTAGGATTGAAGAGATTTTTCTTGTCTAATAGTATTGAGAACTGTAATATTTTGCATATGTTCAAAATAAAGGATTCCTATTAGTGAGTTAAACTGATGTAGGGTAGAATCTTTCAGTCAACTTCTGTCTAAATTCTAGTACATAGTAATGGAAATATTTTAAAAATGATATTAAGGTTAACATGTTTATTGTTTCCGCTTTCTCAAGCTGTAAAGAGGTTGCTACACATATCTTTACAATGTGGTTATCTAAAGCAGGTACATGGTAACAGTTATTTTGTTAATTCTAAATATCGTACATATCTTGTACATCAACTGCCAAAATATCCTCATGAAAATTTCTTTTGGTGGGGAAGAGAGCTAATATATGTGCAGAGTACATTTTTGCAGAGTAATTACTTTCTTCATATCTTACCATAGTTATTAAGGATTAAGAAACAATATGCCAAATTTAGTATAACAAGCCATTTCTGAGTCATAGTGGTACAAAAGACTTCTGTAATCACTCATCAATTTTATTTGTTGTTTTAAAGTCCTAGAGAAAAAAAATATTACTACCAGACTGAGACCTTGTATGCCACATTCAACTGTGTAGCAGTCTTTTATGACTTTTACAGGTGACCCCTGTAAAAGGTAGCTGAAGATGGAAAATGTTGACAGTTACCATTAAACTGCAACAGTATTAATGATACTTCCTATAAAACAAAATGTAATGTCAGCAGAAAATTTTAACCAGCTTTAAAATTGGTCAGAAAATAGAGAATGTTTTTCACAATATTTTGAGTCAAAATTTTGACAGACAGAAATTCTGACTGGCTGTATTTATGAACATGAAAGTATTACAATGCATTTTATTATGTTGACTAAGGCTAAATTGAGAGGGTCTGCATGAGACCTATGTGCCACTTGTGTCCCATTTAAGCCAGAGTCCTCTACCTGTGAGGACTTAAGGTATGTCCGCATGGCAAAAAAAACCCCCAAAAACAAAAAAAAACAAACCCACACAAACTAAAAAAATGAGCAGCAAGCCTCAGAGCATGGATCTATAGGACTCTGGCTCATGGGGCTTGCTCTACTGCATGGAGACGTTCAGGCTCGTACTGGAGCTCAGGCTGTGAAGCTGAGGGAGCGGGGCTGGTGTTTCAGAGTGCTGCAGGGACAAAGCTGGCAAGAATCTGAGCTCAGGGGTTTGGAGAGGTCTAGGAAGCAACTTAAGCATGACCCCTTTGAGCTTGTGGTACATGCAAGAATCCATCAGAGTGCAAAGGGAAGGAGGCCCCTGATCAGTGACTGGAGGGCTGATGTTGGAGGGGTGCTTGATCTGTTTACTGATCAAGGTGTTGGAATGAGTCTGGGTTAATTCCTGACTCCCCAGAGGCTGTAGGAGGACAGCCTAGGTAAGGCATGAATTTGGAACAATCTGCAGAGAGGGGAAACTCATGTCATGGTTTGAGGGATTTAAATGGTGCCCTCTGCATGCGGTGAATTCCACACTAAAAGATTAGCGAAATTTATCACATTATTTTTGTGCAGTAGGTAGGTGTATAAGTTCAGAGGTTTATCTGTATAGTGATTTCCCTTTCACCATACTTTTGTTCCTTGCAAGCACATGTATCATAACTGTCCACTTTCACACTATAGGATAGGTGAGTAATGGCTAGACCAGGGTTTCTCAAACTTCATTGCACTGTGATCTCCCTTCTGACAACATGACCCCAGCTGGGCGATCGAAGCCTGAGACTGCCCGAGCCCTGCTGAAAGCCTAAGACAGAGCACCACCACTTGGGGAAGAGGGGCCCAAGCCCAAGGGCTTCAGCCACAGGTGGGAGGCCAGTAACCTGAGCTGAAGCCCTCGGCACCGGTCGATGGAGCTCAGGCTTTGACCTCAGGCCACAGCAAGTCTAACGCCAGCCCTGGCGACCCCATTAAAATGGGATCATGACCCACTTTGGGTTCCCGACCCATAGTTTGAGAACCACTAGGCTAGACTACTCAAATATATTTTAAAAAGTTGAATAAATTATTTTACAAATATTACCATATTGCAGTTACTCATCTAATAATTTGACAAATAGTATTTGACAGTCTGATTAAATATTGTAAAAAAATTGTAAAATTGTAAAAAAAAAAAATTGTTGAATAACTTATTTGACAAACACTCTTTGACCAACTCTATTGTCTGACAAACAAATATAGTGTATTTGACTTAAAAGCGATGCTTGCAAACAGTTGCCATGGAAGGACAGCAAGTTAACACAGTAATGTGTGCTTGTAGGGAAAGAGCCTGAAAACAGTAATTTAGTTTTAGTGTGGAGGGCTAAGTGTGGCTATTGATTTAGAAATGGATCCACTCTCACTATCTTGGAGCAATAGTATGAGTATTGAGATTACCATTGCTATTGAAATCCAGTATGGGCTAGGGGTTCTTTTCCAATACAAGCGTGACTTTCCTTTTGTCACTGTGTTTGACTTTATTTCTGCTAAACAATCAGAAGCTTATCTACTGGTTCCACCACAGCATTGTAAAGGGGACTCTGTCCTCTTAAGCATCTCCTTACTGCTGGGTGTATACTGTAGTCTTTTTCCTGCCCCTATAGGTTGTCGACCTCATTTGGTGGGTCTTCAGTAACTTGGCCCTCTATCTGGGTCATAAAGTCAAAGTGAACCACTTCCAGGGTAACAAGAGTCTCTCTTCCCTCACCAAGTTCCTTACATTCAACCCTTCAATAACTTCCAAAGAAGTCCTGACCTACTCTTGAGGCTTAGGTTAGGCGTGTCCCCACTTTTTTGGGATTTATGCAACTTTGCTTTATGGCCAGTTGGCGAACCTGAGCCCACCCACTACTCTGGGTTGCAACTCAGGAACCCTATTCACTGCAGCCATATATCGCTTATTTCAATTTATTGCTGCTACTTCTCTGGGCATTTTCCCATCTGGCCCCTTAATCTTTACCCTTAGTTCAGGGCCCAGGTTCTCAGGTCCTTGGCTCCCTGCAAATCCAGCTCTGTAAAATCTAGCCAGAGATAAACTCTGGCTAATCTACAGGCTCCTTTCTCCAGAGAGGAGCCCACCCTGCTCCTCTGGTTCCAGCCAGGGACTGCCCTGCAATGGCCCTGCAACCACTTTTGGCTGAGCCTGCTGGGATCTGATTGGCTGTCACTAGCCCTTCTAGGCATTGGAGAACTGGGTATCTGTAGTTTCCAAGATAGCTGCTCCAGAAAGGCCTCTCTAGGCAGGCTTGGAAAACTCACCTTTGCAGCTTGATTCCTCCCACATTACTGCTTCTTGGGGCAGGGTGTAGTAGGAACCTGCGAAGGCTACATTCACCCTGTCACAAACCTGTTATCCGTTCTTCTACATTTTTCACTGTGTTATTTTAATTTTCCCATCAATATAGTAATTCACAAACCTGACTAATTGTTTGTTTGTTTGTTTAGACATGTACAAAACGAAGACAAACAGGTGTTGGGGAAATAACTGTCGGGGTTGGACTAAGTTTGCATGGTCCTGTCTCAACGTAGGGAGCTGAAATGAGCTGGATGAGTTCTTGAGGCTCCTTCCAGTCCTATGTTTCATAGAATCATAGAATCATAGAATATCAGGGTTGGAAGGGACCCCAGAAGGTCATCTAGTCCAACCCCCTGCTCAAAGCAGGACCAAGTCCCAGTTAAATCATCCCAGCCAGGGCTTTGTCAAGCCTGACCTTAAAAACCTCTAAGGAAGGAGATTCTACCACCTCCCTAGGTAACGCATTCCAGTGTTTCACCACCCTCTTAGTGAAAAAGTTTTTCCTAATATCCAATCTAAACCTCCCCCATTGCAACTTGAGACCATTACTCCTCGTTCTGTCATCTGCTACCATTGAGAACAGTCTAGAGCCATCCTCTTTGAAACCCCCTTTCAGGTAGTTGAAAGCAGCTATCAAATCCCCCCTCATTCTTCTCTTCTGCAGACTAAACAATCCCAGCTCCCTCAGCCTCTCCTCATAAGTCATGTGCTCTAGACCCCTAATCATTTTCGTTGCCCTTCGTTGTACTCTTTCCAATTTATCCACATCCTTCCTGTAGTGTGGGGCCCAAAACTGGACACAGTACTCCAGATGAGGCCTCACCAGTGTCGAATAGAGGGGAACGATCACGTCCCTCGATCTGCTCGCTATGCCCCTACTTATACATCCCAAAATGCCATTGGCCTTCTTGGCAACAAGGGCACACTGCTGACTCATATCCAGCTTCTCGTCCACTGTCACCCCTAGGTCCTTTTCCGCAGAACTGCTGCCGAGCCATTCGGTCCCTAGTCTGTAGCGGTGCATTGGATTCTTCCATCCTAAGTGCAGGACCCTGCACTTATCCTTATTGAACCTCATTAGATTTCTTTTGGCCCAATCCTCCAATTTGTCTAGGTCCTTCTGTATCCTATCCCTCCCCTCCAGCGTATCTACCACTCCTCCCAGTTTAGTATCATCCGCAAATTTGCTGAGAGTGCAATCCACACCATCCTCCAGATCATTTATGAAGATATTGAACAAAACGGGCCCCAGGACCGACCCCTGGGGCACTCCACTTGACACCGGCTGCCAACTAGACATGGAGCCATTGATCACTACCCGTTGAGCCCGACAATCTAGCCAGCTTTCTACCCACCTTATAGTGCATTCATCCAGCCCATACTTCCTTAACTTGCTGACAAGAATGCTGTGGGAGACCGTGTCAAAAGCTTTGCTAAAGTCAAGAAACAATACATCCACTGCTTTCCCTTCATCCACAGAACCAGTAATCTCATCATAAAAGGCGATTAGATTAGTCAGGCATGACCTTCCCTTGGTGAATCCATGCTGACTGTTCCTGATCACTTTCCTCTCCTCTAAGTGCTTCAGGATTGATTCTTTGAGGACCTGCTCCATGATTTTTCCAGGGACTGAGGTGAGGCTGACTGGCCTGTAGTTCCCAGGATCCTCCTTCTTCCCTTTTTTAAAGATGGGCACTACATTAGCCTTTTTCCAGTCATCCGGGACTTCCCCCGTTCGCCACGAGTTTTCAAAGATAATGGCCAAGGGCTCTGCAATCACAGCCGCCAATTCCTTCAGCACTCTCGGATGCAATTCGTCCGGCCCCATGGACTTGTGCACGTCCAGCTTTTCTAAATAGTCCCTAACCACCTCTATCTCTACAGAGGGCTGGCCATCTCTTCCCCATTTTGTGTTGCCCAGCACAGCAGTCTGGGAGCTGACCTTGTTAGTGAAAACAGAGGCAAAAAAAGCATTGAGTACATTAGCTTTTTCCACATCCTCTGTCACTAGCTTGCCTCCCTCATTCAGTAAGGGGCCCACACTTTCCTTGGCTTTCTTCTTGTTGCCAACATACCTGAAGAAACCCTTCTTGTTACTCTTGACATCTCTTGCTAGCTGCAGCTCCAGGTGCGATTTGGCCCTCCTGATATCTTTCCTACATGTTTCTATGAAAGGACCAAACTGCCATTGCATTTTATTACTTTTTTTTAGAAATCTGTGAAAATGCTATGGTAAATGTGATACGAGATGATTTTATTTGGATTTATTGCTTTCATTACAGAAAAAAAATGTGCTGGTTACTTGATCATTTTAGTGCCTTTGGAAGCGTGTAGGGTTATCTCACACCTTTTATACTCCTAGTACAAATACCGGAATGTTCTTCCTATTAATCTGCGTGATAGTCTGATATGATGTACAGATGTAGCAGGACAGTTTAATTCTAAGTACTGGAATCTCTGTGCAGTAAGAGTCAAAAACAGCTTATGAAAACTCCTATTTGAACAATGTTTTTCCATTTGTGACTTGGGTTTCATTGGACTGTTATGTGGCTGAATTAATTTTGTTTTTAATCTAACCTGCCTTTTGCATCAATAGTCAATTTTGTTTTAAAAAATCAGTTACTTTATTCTTTGCTAACATATTTGAAGTATTTAATTTATTATAAATTAGCATATTCTCTAACCACTGGAAACACAGTGCGGGTGCTCAGTTTAGAAGGTTTCTATGGCCTTTACATGACTCTATAAACATGCAATAATGTGGAAATACAGTATACGTGAAACACTGGTTGGATTGTAGACTACTCCAATTACTCCAGATATCTGTCAGTAAATTTTCTAGACAATAACAGATAACTTTCTAATTTATTTTCCGTTTGTGTAGGAACAGCAAATGTGCATTTGGGGAAGCCTCTTACTTAACTCTGTGCCAGTCCACCTCTGACCAGGAACGGGACCAGTGACTAGCGTCTTTCTGCCAGTTAATGTCAAAAGATTATTCTCTCTCCTCCTCCTCCTCCTCACAAAATAGTTTGAAGCTTTTAGTATAAATATTTATTTTAGTATAAATATCTCCACTTATATGAAATCATCTACACTAAAAACTGATGTATCTGACCACAAAATTTCAATCAAGGGCCAAAATTTCCCAGATCTTGGGGTGTATTCAGTTTCAGGTTTTCATTTGGGCCCATCTTTAATGGCAATGACTGTGTTTGATGTAAAATATGTCTATTTA
The DNA here is from genome assembly GCF_009764565.3 of Dermochelys coriacea. Classification (NCBI taxonomy): domain Eukaryota; kingdom Metazoa; phylum Chordata; order Testudines; family Dermochelyidae; genus Dermochelys; species Dermochelys coriacea. Next base: position 146,375,144 of record NC_050068.2, read on the forward strand.
ATACATATTTATCCAAGTATATGTACATGTGCACATTTATATTCATATATACCCCAGTTTTATCTATCTTTACTGTGTACTCAGTCACAATAATATCGGAGTGCTTTCGCTATAAAATCAATAGCAGTAGCAGAATTTCTACTGGATTTCATGGATACTATAGCTCCTTCTTCCCCTTTGAGTAAAAAATCAGTTTGAGGTAATATTTTTAGGTTAATTGGTTGACTGACTTTTTTTTCATGTTTCTAGAGTTATTTTTTTTAGGGGTTCAGGTGGATGGGCATGTCAGTGTTGCAAGTGCCAGGATTTTTTTTGCTACATTTGAAAGGCTTCTATTTTTAAAAGTGTTTCCTAAAGATGGTAAGAGTCTGCATTTGCTCAAGTCACTGTGGAATTTCATTTCATAGCCAGATCCACTTGACTGAAAATACTTTGCACCCAGCTTCAACATGATTTGATTTGGGTTTTATATCTGCATTGTGCCAGAAGAGCACAACTATGTTGGTGGTCCATAGGCCGAAATTCAGTCCTTAATGTAACTGTGGCTTGATGTATTATGTGTTTTGAGGATTAAGAACAAGGAGTTAAATTGTTTTCTGAAATTGCCTAAGAGCCAATGAATGGACTTCTGCACGGGCCATAGCGTGCTCATGGTGGCCTAGCCCACAAAGAATGAGGGGAGCTGCATTCTGTACCAGCTGGTTCACATCCAGCTTTAGATACAGTAAATTTAAGTAATTGAGCCTGAAGTTCTGGAGTTAAGTATGGATCACTCTGACCAGACCCCTTTCTGGTGAGCTGGAGGTGAAAGAATCATGTTTACACAGTTCTTGCCACTTTGATGAATGGGGTTTTTGTATGCCTTCTATGGAAAGTGGGAGCATTGTCTTGGCTCATTCTTCAAAGCATTTTCACCTTTCACCCATCATTACTTTGATTTTTTGCCTTCAATCTGAATTTCTTGTAGGTGTTCTGACATCTTAATAGCAATGGTGGTGGATCATTGGTGGTAAATGAGCTATCCAATTGAGTTTGTTAACATATTGTTGAAGCTGAGCCTGTGGTTTGTCTCTGTTTCCCAGGGGTGTTATGTAGATATGGAAAAGTAGGAATAATGTGGATCCCTGTAGTGTCCTGCAAGTTTGGGCCTTCCAAGAAAAGGAGTAGTTTTCTATTCCCACTCTGTAAGATGTGCTGGATAGGAATGGCTGCAGCCACTGTTATGCTGACATCACTGAGTCTGGTGAATAGGTGTCATAGATGCTTTCTGGAGTGATGTTAAAGAAAATATTTCATATAACAAGTTATAGTTATCAAAATCCACTTGCTATCTCAACACTTTATAAACTGTGAAGATATATTTGATTAGACATTTTTCATAAGGAAAAGTAGATAAAGATGACATGCACTACTCTTTTTAAATCTATCATTCCCCCCCTTCACCTATCTTTTATTAATTGATTGATTTCCTGTTGGCTGGAAATAAGCAATACAACTATGAAGAAACTAGGACAAACAGCATGACAGCTATAACTTTTTGGGGGATACATGTGTTATTTGACAGGTATGCTCCATTCACCAGGAACCAAATCTTGACAAATTACAATATTTAGTAGGTGGATTATTATTTGAATTCTTTAGTTCAGTTGAAGAAAAGTCTTTTAAAACTTTAATTAAATCCTTTTCACAGAAGAAATTGTATGTAGGGGGTAAATAAACTAGATAATATTTTCTTCATTTTGCCAAGTTGAGATGAAGAAAATATATTTTTTGCTGCAATTTGCAAACTTGCCATTGCAAATAAGAAAGTTTTGCCTTTAACATGCATGGTGCTGTATGTGAGCTATGTAATTTACAGTATTTTAGATTAGTATAGTATATAATAATTCAACATTAAGATATTATCTGTGATGGATGTTGCACCTTAGAAAGCTATTTGTCAATTCAGAGTTTCTTTTTAAATATACCTGTTAAACAGTGTGAGGCCACATGAATTCCCTCCAGTTTCCAGGCATTGTGCAGATTCAAGAATAATACATTACAATTCTCTACCAGGCCTAACTGCCACACAAGTGTCTTGTCAAACACCATGTAGTTGTTGAACTACTCAAATTATGAATACAGACTTTGATGTTGCTTCTAATCAGAGCAATTCTAAAGATTCATACTTAAGGCAAGGAGGAGGATGTTTTGTCTAGAATCATTTCTGTACAATGCTTTGTTTCACTAGTGCCCCAGGAATAAAATCTGCAATATTTTGTGTATCTTCAGTGTTTACTTTTCAGATTAAGTATATATCTATTTGAATGTTTTCGTAAAAACAAAGGGGAAAATATTTTTATACATTCAGATTGCAATTATGATAATTTGCAGTGAGATATCCTTATTTATAGTATATTTGGTTCTTCTCAACCTTAAGTTTAATTTCTAACTGTATTTTTACAGTTTGTGTGTTTACAAGCTAAGGGTTTCAGACTTTGCAACAACTGGCTTTAGAAGAGCTGCAGGAGGTGCTAAGACTTGCAGGCAAAAAGGCTAACCTTGAGTCTTTAAAAAAAAAATCCAATCTCCAGCAGTTGCATTACACACTCAGTTGTTTCTGCTCTCTCCAAAGTGTTTTACTTGACTCCTTTGAGTCAAGGAACTCCACTGAACCTGCTCAGGTTGTCCTGTATGAGTCATTTTTAAAGGACAGGTACTACTGTGATTCACTGATCTATTTCAGATATCAGTCAAGAAGAGCCTTACAATGTATATCCAACCTTTTGATTCACTTTTACAAAGGAGGAGGCAGAGGCTGACATGAGGTGACATGAAGAACAAATGTATGGTGAAGAAGCCATTGCCTAAATATATATTTAAGAAAATTGTACATTAAGGGTGTAGAACCCTTAACTAGCTGAGGGACACATCTCCTCTGTTCCAACATATCTTGGAGTCTTTGCAGATGTCATCTAAAAATAGGAATATAGCAATCTTCTTTCACGCTATATGTGCGGTAAAAAAGTAATTTTGCTTTTGCAGTTTCTCTTGTCACTTAGGGCAACATGCTCTATAGCATTTATTTAATTAAGCTTTCAGTATTTCCAGAATTGACTACACCAGTTTCAGATACTATCTCATATATAAAATGTGGATGGCATCACTTCTGTGAGGTCTCCAAAGGCCTATAGATGCATTAATAAGAAATACTTTTAGAATACAATATTTCCAGTAAGGTAACTTGCACAGTATTTGTTGTCATGTTCCTACTGTACACTGATAACCTCTGAAATCTTTACATTGTCTAATATTCATGACTTTGATCATAACCAGAACATTATCTGGCATCAGAAATTTTCCCCTGTGGTCTAGTATAGTCCAGCTGTGTGTATTATTGGTAAATTGGGATGGGGGATTGTGGTGTTTAGATATTGCTTGTAATTATTAGAATTGGGAGCACTGGCTATTGCGAGTCTGAAAGGACAGGAAACAGGAAGGAGGCGGGAGGAGTTGAGAGACTGGGAGAAAGCTACAGAGGGTGCAGCGGCAGCTTGGTAAAGAGGTTTCCACTTTGAAAATAAAATCCTGTTGAAGCTTGCCTGGTTGATACAACAGGGATTTGACTTTCCTTTGATTAGTTGGATAATGGCCATCGTTGGAAACAAAATACCAGAGAAGATGGACAGCAGGTCAGTTCCATTATAGGAATCCTATCTTCCTATTTTTAGAAGACCGTGTTCAAAAGAGAGATTGGTGGCAGGTGCTCTTTTCTACATACTTATTGATTTTTTTGGACTCAGGCAATCCACATGTTGACACAAATTTGATGCTTTGTGACCTGCAGGAAAACCTGCATTCAGCAGGATAATTTAGGGGGAAAGTTGAATACCCTGATTCTGGCGTCTGACAAAACCCTTCACAGCAGGAGCCATAGAAGAGCCTTTTTTTATCTGAAACCTATGGGTGAAAGTATGGGTCACGTTTTATGCATATGAAAGCAAATGCACAGAGATCTCTGATTCCTTGGCAGGAATAATTGTTGGCAGCCCGAGGGTGTGGTGTGGTAAGCAAAACTAATGTAGCTGTTCCTATTCACTACTATAGGCTGGCCAGCACAGCATGTCAGGATTGTAATTTGTTTGGGTATCGATCACTAACAATTTAGTAATCCCCATTCCTCCCTTCAATGCAAAGTGCTGGACCTGTGCCATGGAGGGGAGGTGTATCCTGGTGTCACAGTGTATGCTGGAACTACTCTTTAGGGGGTGCAGCTTCCTAGCATCTTCCTTTGCTCAGGGTGGTACCCAAAGCTAAAATCTAGCTCTACAATATTGAAGCACATGTGTGAAGAGTGGTAATTTGGTCCCAGGTTTCAGAGTAGCAGCCGTGTTAGTCTGTATTCGCAAAAAGAAAAGGAGTACTTGTGGCACCTTAGAGACTAACAAATTTATTAGAGCATAAGCTTTCGTGAGCTACAGCTCACTTCATCGGATGCATTATCCATGTGAAATAACAAGCAGCATAAAGTTTAAAAAAAGAAGCTGTCAGGTTAGGTTTTATCTTTTTCCAAAACTGTTTTTGTTTCAATAATTAGAGCAAAAGCACGCCATATTAACTAAAATTACTCTCCTTTGTGTTCTCCTTTGCATGAACATGTTCATTTGTTGTTGTAGGGTGGCTCTGAAAATGCCTGACCGTTAATTATAGAAGTAACAGAAAAGGGGAGGCCTGCTGATAAACATTATCCTTCTGTGTTTTTAAAGAGTAAAGTAATGATTTACTAGAGTGTCTAGGCTCCTCAGACACTAGAGGCCATATACACAGAGAATTTTTCCCACTTGTATATATAGGCCAAAGATAGTGTGCAAAATATTATAATAGACTATGTATATACAGTATGTATATAGCCTTAGTGTTAACATGAGAAAACCACAAACTGTAGCAGACACCTTATTTTAGAATGTGAATTTATTTTTCCTTTGAATTGATGCTAATTTAATTTGGGGGTGGGGAGCTGTCTGCTTGCATGCTTTGCTGGCAACATACAAGTTACTAAACAGAGCTACTGCTTCAGTGATATAAGATCATTTTATATTTGCATCTACAGTACAATGCCACATATAATCAAGAGTACAAATAAAATCTGGAAAATATTACTGAAATTATGCAACTTGGTTAAATGTTGATTAGCTTATTTCAGACAGTGATCACAGCTGAGCTAATGGAATTTTTGAAGGTTTGAAAAGTAATTCCACATACCTAGTTTCAATAGGCTGTGAGAGAGCGTTATTGTCTTCAAGCATCTATTTGTTTCTACTGTTCACCATATTGACTCCCAGCAGTCAAGTTTTTGAATCAAATTATGGAAGATGACAGGAAGCAAAGAAACTGTGCTTTCCTAGTTAAGTATGAATGTTTGATTTACAGCTAAGTGTGCTAAGGATGCTTAAATTACTCAGAGATGTCATATTAAAGTGGTAAGATATATACCTGACTATGGCCATGCAAAATTAATTTATCTGCGCATGTGTTTTTATTGTAGAACATAAACATGGCTACTGTAAGGCAAAACAACAACAACAACTACTATTTTTTTATTAAAATAATACAGATTATGATCTTTGGAATTTTTTTACTATAAATTTGTTCTTCTTGCCTTTTTTCCCCCAGGCCATGACTTCTTTTATACTTAAGTGTGACAGGCCATTAGCTTTATTTATATCTATTCAGAGAGTTCCATTTGTTTTCAGAGGCAAACAATAACTAATGCAGTTTATGTGATAGTAATATAAATACATGTTTTGAGTGTATAACTTATGAAGTATTGTACTGATGTCTTTTCAGAATATAACCTTTTTATAAACCAGTATTTCTCATTCCTGCCTTTCAATTGAAATAGACTATTTGAGACACCTAAATCCAAGGTGGAATATGCTATCAGTTTCAGAATAAACTGCGTCTGATGGATTAACCTAAAGGATTTAGATGAGATGGAGCGAAGATTTAGGAACCACATTAAAATGGTCTCAGTGGGAGGAAGGGAGGGAAAAACAGGCTTATAGCTTTATCCATCTTGGCTTTTCAAACAGAATTGCTTACTGTTTTGCTGTGTGTCTACTGCCCTATTGCAATGCACAGAAAAGATACAAAGAATCCAGGTTTCATAAAATAATTAATAAAACTGCTCCCATAGATCAATATCCTGTAGACTACATAATGATGGGCTTTATCTTTGGAGGCTGTACGGTTTATATTTTCTTATTACATTCCCTTTTTTCCCTCTTCAATACGGTTAGGCAATAGAATATCAACTCCTAAATGTTTGCATGTTTCTAGCTTGTGGCATGACATAGCCAAATAAAATCACTCTCCCCAGCATCTAGTACACTTACATCTGTTTGATTAAAAGTTGTTTGTTCTTAAATTATAATGAGAACTTTGAGTGAAGAGTAGCTGCTGAAGCTAATTAATATGCACAACAATGCCCATGTAATTAACAGGGTATTTTGGGGGAAGATTTTCAACATACATTTCCTTCATATCTGTTGTGGAGATTTCTTCCCTTTTTTTGGAATGACAGTCTCCAGCTAAGATTCATATACCTGTTGATTATTTATAAACGAAGTTTTCTTTCAGTATCTATTTATAGTCTTATGTTCTATTTCAATTTGGTTTCATAATTCTCTGTATTAAAAAAACAATAATGTATGTGATAGTTAATTTTCCTCTAAGCAAAAGCTGTATGCCACTGCAATCTGACTACATGACAAAAGTGGTAAATTAAGAACATTAATTGTATTGATCTTGATGTGCTGTAAAGCTGTATTTAGCAGTATGCTCATTTATTTTAGACATTTATCTTTATAAGATCCAGGATCATTTCTTGTTAAATGATGGTTGTATTTCATTGTTTAAATAGTCATTGACTATGTTATCCAATATCCAAAGACTATGTTATCCAAAGAAAAAAGATCTTTTTGAAAGAAAGAAAGAAAGAAAGAAAGAAAGAAAGAAAGAAAGAAAGAAAGAAAGAAAGAAAGAAAGAAAGATATACACTGACAGTATACTCATTGAGTGAATATATGCTGAATTAACAGGTACAATACAGTACCATTTTTAAGCAAAAGGTAACAAGATCTCTAGGGAATATGGCAGTTTATATTTCAGTACCATCAATATGTTGATGACACTTCGCTCTTTGTTTCCATTTCATTAGACACAAGTAGTGTGGTCAACCTGCTTTCACGATGGGTGGCTATTATAGATTCATAGATACTAAGGTCAGAAGGGACCATTCTGATCATCTAGTCCGACCTCCTGCACAGCGCAGGCCACAGAATCTCACGCACCCACTCCTAGGAAAAACCTCACCTATGTCTGAGCTATTGAAGTCCTTAAATCATGGTTCAAAGACTTCAAGGAGCAGAGAAGCCTCCCTCAAGTCAACCATGCCCCATGCTACAGAGGAAGGCGAAAAACCTCCAGGGCCTCTCCAATCTGCCCTGGAGGAAAATTCCTTCCCGACCCCAAATATGGCAATCGGCTAAACCCTGAGCATATGGGCAAGATTCACCAGCCAGATACTACAGAAAATTCTTTCCTGGGTAACTCAGATCCCATCCATCTAATATCCCATCTCAGGGGATTAGTCCTATTTACCCTGAATATTTAAAGATCAATTACTTATCAAAATCCCATTATCCCATCATACCATCTCCTCCATAAACTTATCAAGTAGAATCTTAAAACCAGATAGATCTTTTGCCCCCACTGCTTCCCTTGGAAGGCTATTCCGAAACTTCACTCCTCTGATGGTTAAAAACCTTCGTCTGATTTCAAGTCTAAACTTCCTGGTGGCCAGTTTATACTCATTTGTTCTTGTGTCCACATTGGTGCTGAGCTGAAATAATTCCTCTTCCTCTCCTGTATTTATCCCTCTGATATATTTATACAGAGCAATCATATCTCCCCTCAACCTTCTTTTAGTTAGGCTAAAGAAAACAAGCTCCTTGAGTCTCCTTTCATAAGACAAGTTTTCCATTCCTCGGATCATCCTAGTAGCCCTTCTCTGTACCTGCTCCAGTTTGAATTCATCCTTTTTAAACATGGGAGACCAGAACTGTACACAGTATTCTAGGTGAGGTCTCACCAGTGCCTTCAATAATGGTACTAAAACCTCCTTATCCCTACTGGAAATGCCTCTCCTGATGCATCCCAAAACCGCATTAGCTTTTTTCACAACCATATCACATTGGCAGCTCATAGTCATCCTATGATCAACCAATACTCCAAGGTCCTTCTCCTCTTCTGTTACTTCTAATTGATGCGTCCCCAACTTATAACTAAAATTCTTGTTATTACTCCCTAAATGCATAACCTTACACTTCTCACTATTAAATTTCATCCTATTACTATTACTCCAGTTTACAAGGTCATCCAGATCCTCCTGTATAATATCCCGATCCTTCTCCGAATTGGCAATACCTCCCAGCTTTGTATCATCTGCAAACTTTATTAGCACACTCCCACTTTTTGTGCCAAGGTCAGTAATAAAAAGATTAAATAAGATTGGTCCCAAAACCGATCCCTGAGGAACTCCACTGGTAACCTCCCTCCAGCCTGACAGTTCGCCTTTCAGTAGGACCCGTTGCAGTCTCCCCTTTAACCAATTCCTTATCCACCTTTTGATGTTCATATTGATCCCCATCTTCTCCAATTTAACTAATAATTCCCCATCTGGCACGGTATCAAATGCCTTACTGAAATCTAGGTAAATTAGATCCACTGCATTTCCTTTATCTAAAAAATCTGTTACTTTTTCAAAAAAGGAGATTATTATTTAATATTTGTATGCAGTAGTGTTTAGAGACCCAAATCAGGGACTGGAGTCCCGTTATAAACAAACACAACAAAAAGACAGTCAAAAATACTGCTCAAAATACTAAAATCTAAGTAAACTGGATTGGGGCTTGGATGAGCTCTAGTTACCTGAAGTGTGACCCAGATAATAAAGAGGTGAAGCTGAAGGAAATAACAAAAAGAAATGACCGAGGAGCTGGATGTCGCCTCCGCTAAGAGGGGCTTATACGGCTGAAGTTTTTCCAGATTGGATCCTTGGTTTCTTCTGGATACCCAGAGAGCTGTGATAGCTACAGTTGCTGCTGTCCATGTGTGCTTGGCTAGGTGGCTGTGACCTTTATTTTTGGGTGTGGATTTTGGTACTGTTATACTTGTCTTTGTCACCTCCAGATTGGATTTCTACTGTGTAGTCCATCTGAAAACCCGTTTGTAAGCTTCAGCTGGTGCAGACTTTGTGGTACTTCTCAGGGGGAGCATATTACATTCGTTTTGCAGTTTATTTCTGGTTACATTGATCAATAAAGCCCTTTATGGTTAGGTCCTGTCTGTGTTAGACATGTCCTATCTTCTCATGTTTGAACCCAGTGACCTTCAACAGATGTTGCACCGCCTGTTTATTAAGAGGCTCAGCTGCATTTGGGAGGGGAGCAGGGAGCTATCATAGTTTTGAGAACTGAATAGAGTTTCACCATGCACAACTTGTAAGTTTTTGTAATGACTTTCAAATAACTAATTGCTTATGTAATTAGAGTTCACGATAACCAAATTGAACTTGTTGAATTGCTAATAATGTGAATATTTTAGAACAGTTTTCAAGAGTGACCTCTAAAATGTGACAAAAACTTTTCACATGCCGAAATTTCAATTGACACATGCACACTGTATTTGCACATTGAGTATGTACATATGAATCCAATTTGTATATGCAAATATAGATTCCACATGCCAATTCAAGTTATTGCATTGGAAAAAAATGGGTGCAGAAATTGTGAAATCAATATTAAAAGCTAGATCAAAGCCTTAATGAAAATCTGAGTCTACATTTTAAACAGAAAAAAAATCTGTTAAACTGATAAAGTATATCACCAATTATCAGAGAGACGGTATACATAGATTTATTAATTAATAAATACATTTATCTCTGCTCTTTTAGTGAGATACTTTAACTGCGAACCTATAGGGAAAAATCTAAATTGTGGCTACAGTTAGAAAAACAACTGTTTAAAGAAAATACATCTTTCTTTTACAAGATAATTGGTTGGTTTTTTTTGCTTTTTGTCCATCTCGTCATACCATGTATATCACTAGCAATGGCTTCAAAGTGATAAAATATTTTTCTACCTTTTATTCTTGTTGTTTCAACCTAGCTATGAGCTTAGTTTTCTTTAACTTGTACATCATCAACAGAATTGTTAGCTAAGGACTTCTCTATCGGAACACTTAGTTCACCAGAAGCAGGTGTGTAAAGCTAACCTATGCTGGCCTGGTATGCATTGGGTGTCCCTGTGAACCCTGCTGGCATGCATCAAAAGTACTTTGTGTACCTAGTGTACTTTAATCTACCTGGCATTGAAATAGGAGTAGATTAAAGTGCACTAAGCAACTTGTAGTGCACCTTCTTGGGGGTCCACATAAATGCTCAGTGCACAAGAGGGCTAGTGTGAGGTAGATTTGAACCCCAGCTAGCTATGAACTAAGTGCTGTCACATACAGGCCCTAATTTCAACTATAGAATCTTTATAATCAGTAATTGTAGGTAAATGAGAAGGAAATCCTGACATTTCTTTCTCTATATTAGTATTGAACTAGAAATATTATTTCTGTCATAGAGCTAAATCTCTCATTCATGCTCTCATCATCATCCATCTTGATTAGTGTAACCTCCGCTCTGACCTCCCTGACATCCACATCTCATTCACTTCACACCATGAAACCCACACGGCTTCTAAAGCCACAGTCTTCACCTGTTAATCTGAAAATGCTCTTGCACCTCCCTCTCTTGGCTCCTCTTCTCAATCTTATCAAGTTAAATCTTTTTATTATTGTGGTTTTCAAGGCTTTACATAAGTGTGCCCTCAGAGCCACATAACCAACTTTTTGTTTTATAACATTGCCCATCCCCTTGTCTGAATTCCACCATTGCCACCAATCTTGATATGCCATCTGACTGTTTATCCCAAAAGCATCTCCATGCTTTCTTCCATATCACCTCCTACATGTGCAGTGCCTTTCCTAAACTGATCTGCAAGATAACTACCTTTTTCAAATCTCTGTTTAAGACTCATTTCTTTCAGGGTGCTTCAAAACATCGTAATGTACACTAACCTTTACTGAGTAACTGCATAGTCTTACTGTTTGCCCAGCTATGCTTTCCCTAAACCCATATCTATTTTTCTTTTTGGTTCATCCCTTGATGTGTCCTATGCAATATTAGTTTTTAAATCCCTGCCGGTGGGGATCTGTCTTATATTTCTGCCTATACTATGTAGTGCCTGTTAGAAAGTATACATAATAAAATTAACACTGACAATGAGTTTTTTCTGGTCTCCTTCAGGAAAAAAATTGAAGGCATTCTCCAATATTTGGCTAGAGTACTCGTGAGATTTTGACATTTCCCAGCAACACTCTTTTGGAACTTGTACATCTGGATATCTGGCAGCTTTTTTCCCCCAAATTACATTAAGAAATATTAGCCTTGCTATATAACACCATATACATTCAAGTTAGGAAATATAATATTAGATTTCCATGTATATTTCCTCCAATGTTTTCAGTGTCAAATGTTGCTGAAAGAAAAAAAAATCACAGCACAGTTTATGGACAACTGATTACCTGTTTTGCTAGGTTTCCCTGATCCTTTCTTTTTCTTTGAAAATCCTGTCAGGATGCTAAAGTTATTAGCAGTTTTATTGCTTATCTCATAGAAAACAAGAACTGAAATTGATTGTGAGAGATAATTACTCTATCAACATCCATCCAACCTTTGTATTACCATAAATAGTTTACATTAATAGACCTTGTACATTAGACTGGCTAGTATTAAGTTTATTGAAGCATATTATGAGAATTAATTGTATAACTAAAAAATAAACTAAAAATACCCCTATATTTGTTTTCATAGTACTTTGATGCTTGTGTTCACGAGAATACACTGGTAGCAGTTTTTTTATCACCCTTCTTTAAATAATACAATTTGACAAGTTCATGAACAGTGAAAAGATCATTTCACATGTAGTGTGGGCCATTTAATTTGTAGTTATCTCTGTCTAATACAAAAATCTCAACTACAGTTATCATTTGTCTGAGTCTCCAAGATTTTTCTCAATTTCTACTTAATAACAAGGATACTTAATCTGTCTGCCTACATTTATACAAAACTCTTTGAAGGTTAGAAGAGCTATACACACTAATAGTTAAGTGAATTACTCAAAGCTAAAAAAAGGAGTTGATGTCTGAACCAGAATTCAAATTAAAGAATTCCACCTTCTTAGTTCTATGTTCAAACCATTAGATAGTGCCTCTTCTTTTCAAATAGAGCTGGCTGTAAATCAGGATTTCAGATTTGTGAGACATTATTGGCATTTTGAAGCTTGTTTTAGTTCTCAGTTGGAAAGAAACCAAGTTTCTTGGACAATTTTTGAGAGCTGGAAATCTTAGTTTCAGAAATGTAATATGTGGAGTTTCTGAAATGAACTTTGCTCCCTGAGACCAGCAGCTGCTGAGTGAAACTGAATGTCAATTTTACTTGGCAGCTGCCCGGGCTCCCAGGGCCTGCAATTTCCAAGTGGACAGCCTGGGAAGCCAGTTGCCCAAGGAATCAGGAAGCCCTGAGGTTCCTAGTCCTGAGACTGTCCATATGGCAGGTCTGATCTAGAGTGTGGGTCTTGGAAAAGCAGGGTCCTGAGTCCTAGTGTGATCGGTACCATGGGGCTGCCCTTGAGCTGAGGGCCCTAGAAACTTGGGTCCTCCCAGAGCTGTGGACTCTGGAAGCCTGAGGTTCCTGTCAGTGCCCACATAGTAGAACTTACTAGCCGCCCACCAGATGAAGAGGCCGGGAATCAGGCAGTTTTCTGTCGGAACCTTGTCAATTTGGTGAAAGTTCATAGAATCCAAATCACTTTATGAGAAATGTTAGATTCAACAAACCAGCATTTTCTGACAAAACAGTTTATTTCTGGCCAGTTCCATTCTCAAATAGAAGGCTTTCTGATGGTCAGATATGGTGTTCAGTTATTCAGTACTACATTCAGAACTTTGCAGACTATCATTCTTCATTAATTGTTACTTGGGGCTGGGAGGATTTGTTTTCTATATACTGGATCACAGGTCTTGAAATTAAATGGTTATATGACCCATATATGTGATAAACCTCTTTATTCCTTAAATTAGAGATCTGTAGCATTAAAGTGCTAAATTATTTACTATGCTATCTTGTCTTCATTTCTTCACCAGGTAGGTCAGTTCAACATGGACTTGGACAAGGATATGTTAGACCACACTTAACCATTTAAATCTACAGATTTTGGAAACCTCTCTTAATTTTGCAGAGAGAACTGGGAATGGGAGAACTGTCTTGTGACAATCAGAATCAACCTTACCTCAATTCTTATGTCTGTTCAACTGCATAGCCCCCACACTGTATATCTGAGCACTTCACCAGTATTAAAAGTGAAGAAGAAATAGCTTGATTGTTTGTGTGTGAGTGGCTGGGTTTTGTCTGTGTGAAGAATGTCTTGAGGAAAAGATACAATGAAAAAGTGAGTTTTGTACTTAGTTCTAACAGTTGTGGTGTTCCTTACCTTACTTTTTAAGAAGCGTAAGGTCATTCTTACTTTTTAAGAAGCGTAAGGATGTGAAGACTAGAACCAGGGTCTGCAGAGTCTAGGATGGCTAATGTTCCCACAGTGCGGCTATGCAGAGTCATGTTCAGGGAAAACTGTGGTGAATAGGGGCCGCAGGAAATACCACCCAAGGAAGCCAGAATGACAGTACCCTGCGGGCCTTTGATTAGCCAGTCACCCTATTTAACCTGGAGAGTGCTCCAAGCAGTTGTCTGGGCAACAACACAGGCTTTGGGCCTGCTGTGGCTCCAGACCTCACCTCATCTGCTGATCCCAGCCTTACTCTAGCTTCCTGATTCCAGCCTGGTACAACCTTTGACCCCAATTCTTGCTTACTGAACCCTGCTCTAGCAATTCTTCCAATCTCTATTCACTGACTAAAATCCCTGATGTCTGGACTCAAGCCCAGCTGTCACTGTGATGCCAGACAGCCTATGTCCTGGTTCCTTACAATGAGTTTTGTAGTTTAGGTCCAACTTCCATGTAAATTGTCTCCTGCACTCATTGGACTCCCCCCACTGGTCAACAGTTTCATTGTTCCATTTGAAATATAGCTATCCTTGAGGGTCTTGGTTGCAGAGAGGTGTGCTCTATTAGGTAGCTAAGGCAAATATCACAGTAGGCCTTGAATGTCAGAACAAAGACTTTGAACTGAACTCTGAATGCACTTGGGATAGAGGGACAATGTGTTCACAACAACTTATGTTGCTAAGCAGATGGATTGCTGTATTTTGTTGGAACTTTTTCAGGATGGGGGCTTTCATACCTATATGTAATGAATAGTAATAATCAAGTCTGGAGGTTACAAATGCATGATTAACTTGGCCAGAACTCTGTCTGATAGGATGGGATGCAACCATTTGGCCAGTCATGCAAAGCCAACTTGTTTTTGGCTCTCAAGGCTACATGAGCATACTTTATCACTGAGAAATCTAAAAGAAACAAGGCTGATTGATTTAACCGGAGGATGGATGTGCTCAGTGCTGGTGATGATATGACAGAGAGAAATTCTTCAAAGTGAAAAGGAGTACTTGTGGCACCTTAGAGACTAACAAATTTATTAGAGCATAAGCTTTTGTGAGCTACAGCTCACTTCATCGGATGCATTTGGTGGAAAAAACAGAGGAGAGATTTATATACACACACACACAGAGAACATGAAACAATGGGTTTATCATACACACTGTAAGGAGAGTGATCACTTAAGATAAGCCATCACCAACAGCGGAGGGGGGGGGGAAGGAGGAAAACCTTTCATGGTAACAAGCAGGTAGGCTAATTCCAGCAGTTAACAAGAATATCAGAGGAACAGTGGGGGGTGGGGTGGGAGGGAGAAATACCATGGGGAAATAGTTTTACTTTGTGTAATGACTCATCCATTCCCAGTCTCTATTCAAGCCTAAGTTAATTGTATCCAGTTTGCAAATTAATTCCAATTCAGCAGTCTCTCGTTGGAGTCTGTTTTTGAAGCTTTTTTGTTGAAGTATAGCCACTCTTAGGTCTGTGATCGAGTGACCAGAGAGATTGAAGTGTTCTCCAACTGGTTTTTGAATGTTATAATTCTTGACGTCTGATTTGTGTCCATTCATTCTTTTACGTAGAGACTGTCCAGTTTGGCCAATGTACATGGCAGAGGGGCATTGCTGGCACATGATGGCATATATCACATTGGTAGATGCGCAGGTGAACGAGCCTCTGATAGTGTGGCTGATGTGATTAGGCCCTATGATGGTATCCCCTGAATAGATATGTGGACAGATTTGGCAACGGGCTTTGTTGCAAGGATAGGTGCCTGGGTTAGTGGTTCTGTTGTGTGGTGTGTGGTTGCTGGTGAGTATTAGCTTCAGACTGGGGGGCTGTCTGTAAGCAAGGACTGGTCTGTCTCCCAAGATCTGAGAGAGCGATGGCTCGTCCTTCAGGATAGGTTGTAGATCCTTGATGATGCGTTGGAGAGGTTTTAGTTGGGGGCTGAAGGTGATGGCTAGTGGCGTTCTGTTGTTTTCTTTGTTGGGCCTATCCTGTAGTAGGTGACTTCTGGGTACTCTTCTGGCTCTGTCAATCTGTTTCTTCACTTCAGCAGGTGGATGTAGAAGCCCTCTACACCAACATTCCACACAAAGATGGACTACAAGCCGTCAGGAACAGTATCCCCGATCGCTCTCTCAGATCTTGGGAGACAGACCAGTCCTTGCTTACAGACAGCCCCCCAGTCTGAAGCTAATACTCACCAGCAACCACACACATTCCTCTGTGATTCCTCTGATATTCTTGTTAACTGCTGGAATTAGCCTACCTGCTTGTTACCATGAAAGGTTTTCCTCCTTCCCCCCCCCCCCCGCTGTTGGTGATGGCTTATCTTAAGTGATCACTCTCCTTACAGTGTGTATGATAAATCCATTGTTTCATGTTCTCTGTGTGTGTGTATATAAATCTCTCCTCTGTTTTTTCCACCAAATGCATCCGATGAAGTGAGCTGTAGCTCACGAAAGCTTATGCTCTAATAAATTTGTTAGTCTCTAAGGTGCCACAAGTACTCCTTTTCTTTTTGCGAATACAGACTAACACGGCTGCTACTCTGAAACCTGTGATTCTTCAAAGTGGTTCCTCTTCTTCCTATCAATGTTACCTCAACGGTGCCTGGTTCATTTCCATTCAGCTGCTCTTCATCCAGATATTAATTTAATCAAAGCCGTATCTATTTCCTTTTACATTTATGCAAAGCAGATACAGACCTACGTGTTGTCTGAATACTTTTGGCATGTCAGCCTTTATTGTCGTAAACCCCCACAATATTGATTAGAACTAGTTTGAACTTTTTCAAATGCATTTTTTATCAAAAATACCCTTTTTGAACATTTTCATAAAATAATGTTTAAAATGTTTGTTACAGTTTTTCATCAATATTAATATTTTATCCATCTATTAGCAGCACTTTCTAATCACTGTATTTCATTTTTTGTTTTCAAAAGAGCAGTTTTAAATTAGTTTTATGATTTGATAAAATGATTTGAAGAGTTTTACTGTTTTCTCTTTTTTTTTCTGACCAACCGTATTCGTGAAAAATATGGAGAGGATGAGTCTTCTGAGAGTATCTGTTGGTGGGAACTATGGAGGTTGAGGAACAGTTGCCTTTACTTTGTTTATTGAAGAAGTCATTTAACCACAACAGGAGGGTTCCCCAGTGGATCCAGTTCACAATTGTTGGTCTGTGTAGAAGAGTTCATGCTTACCTAATAGCAATCCAAATTGGGAGTATGTATAGGAGATTTCTAACTATTGTGATACAGCATGGCCAGAGGGCAGCAGGAGAGTACTAGAAGGGAGCCTTATTCCCTGTAGAGGGAAGAAAGTTTGCTATAAATTAATTAAAGCATCTGAAGCCAATTAGAGCACCTGAAGCCAGTCACATGATAACCCTCCCCCCCGCTTCAATCAGACATGGGGAGGAGTTGAAGCAGAGTGGATTGGCATTGGAGCAAAGAGCAGTTTGGAGGAGTTGAAACAGAGTCGCTTGGTGATGGAGTAGAGAGCAGGTTGGAGGGAAGCAGAGGAGAGTTTGGAGAAGTGCTGCGGTGGGCTAAAAAGACCAAGACCTTAGGTAAAGGGACACCTGGTTTGTGCAGAGGGAGGGCAGGAAGCCCCACAAGCTGAAGGGAAAGAGAGGGAAGTAGCCCAGGGGAAGGAATTGCTAGTTCTAGTGGTTTACCACTATCCCTAGGACCCCTGGGCTGGGACCCAGACTAGAGGGCGGGCCCGGGTCCCTCTCTCTCCACTCCCCTTCTTTAGGACACTAGTGGGGCAGTTAATACCCCAGTTCAGGGGTGAGGAAGGGTGCCCTGAACCCCCATCGAAGAGAAAGCACGAAACTCATCATAGTAATGCCGGCAATTTGCCACACGTTCCACTAGAAAAAGGAGCTAGTAACACTGTCTAGATGGATGCTGAATTGCTCAGGACAATGAGCCTTCAGGAATTAATAACTTTGCCAGACAGCGTGTCTGTCATGTTCTTTGGGAAGCCCTTGGTGTCCAGGAGTTTCTAGATTAGCAGGATGTCCAGGTTTGCTTGATATCTGGTTTTACAGAGTAAGTGGATTTACTGAAAGAATTATGTTTTCAGTTAACTTTTCATGAGCCCAGAAGGGAATACACTCAGAGTCTGAGATACTGGTTAGAAGAGTACTTAAACTGAGTCCATACCCTTTTAGAGGTTGAATAAGGTTTAATGTCTTTATTTTAACTTTCACACATCCCTGCAAATTCTGGACAAGAAATATTACTACAAAAATGCTGGTTGAAACCTGGAAATATTGTAAACTTAACAAAGGTGACTTTTCTTATTACATTTCTGGCTATTTTCAGGTTAAAGAGTAAATGGAGTTATTGTAGTTAGAGAACACACTCAGTAAGACACAGTCTATCCTTCTTGCAGCTGGTGCAAGATTGTTCCAAAGGGGCATGGAATCTTTCCATTAATTTCAACAGGCTTTGGAACAAACCAGTTCTCTTTTCTAGTGCTTTGTGCAATCTAGTTTTAAATATTGCATTTTCCTTGGGAAACTGTTTTTATATCTCCAGTATTTTATCTGTATTAAAGCCCTGTATCAAAAGTGATTAGGCCAAAAAGGGCTACAGAACTAGAGACCCTGCATGACAAATAATTGAACTGAAATAATAGATGTTATACACCTCCCAAAAACTGGAGTGAGATGAGTTGTAAAATGAAAATAGTGACAGGCAGTGATATCTCCACTAGTGGATACAGTAGTCATACTTAGCCATATGTACATTTTAAAATGTACGTAATTATCTTTTTAGACATTTATATCTCTTCTGTAAGATCCCTATTAAAATTAATCAAAGTTGAACTGAATCTTCTTCTTTATTAACATTGTGACCTTGACATTTGCTACTGTGCTTTAAATATAATAGCTCTCCTTTCTCTTCATGCAAATGACAGGAGGGGCTCTTAGTGTAACTGAAACTGTGGCAGTTATTAGTTGTACTTTCAACAATAATGTTTTCACGAATTTCCAATTAAACCAACATAGTTATTGGCTGCCAGTGGACTTGGAATTCCCTCCTACTCATCGTGTATGAGGAAGTAGCAACTCTAATAAAATACTACAGCTCCATTCCAAATGCATGGATGAAATACTGGTTTATTTGTAATTTCTGCTTATGGTATATGACAGTGTTTTCCTGTTGTACAGCCATAGATATAGTTGCAAAACCTGCAGTGTTTCCTCTGAAGAATTAAGAAGTTAAGGATCTCATACAGTAGACCTTTAAACTGATTTTTGATTATTGGAATCCCCTTTAAGATGTCATAAAGCGCAGGTGTTCTCAGATTTAACAGTGGAATGCTCATCAAAATCTAGATAATGCACTTTATTTGATACTAACTTGAAAACCATTTTCAGATTACAGATATGGTGGAGAGCAGGTGCTTGACTTCTCAAGCGCTTCCATCCACCTATGCTTCACAACTAAATTGGTTGCCTATTGCTCAACAAATGAGAATCTAGATCTTATTTGTATTATTTAGAACACTAAATAATATGGGACCCTATCTTTTCCCGCCTTTTTGTGGTATGAAGTAGAGCAAATTACATACATTTGCAGGATCCCTTTATATTTTTGCTGTAGCTTATGTTTTAGCCGTAACTTGCAGCACATTAGACTCTCACTTTACTTGCCCGTTGTTAACTGCGCAGCTCCTGTTCTGTACGTACAAAATGTTGGCCCAAGTTTAATATCTGTGCACAGTCATGAGGGTATGTATTATTGTGTAATTCTCTTCCTTTCCTGAGTGCCAAATGTCATCCTCTCCTATTCAGCATTTCCAATTCCAGCATCTGCAAGCTTTTATATCCCTTACTTTAGAGTAGGTTTTGTGCATGCACTTGTCCAATCACCTGAGAGTAACATACAGGAAAAACACTTTGAGGTCCAAGTAGTATAGAAGCTGGCAGCCAAGGAAGAGGTAAAAAACCCATATGGGATTAGTGGAGTAAAGGGAAACAAGCTGGGAAAAAAGAGAAGGCTGAATTGCCTTGGATACCAAATAACTGAATTCCTTTTAAGTTTCATCTTTGCTTCCCCACCACCATTCCTCCAAATATACCATTGCTGAGTTACCATAAGATCAGACAATGAAAAAAAGGTGGAGGAGGGTAGTGGCCTATCCATCCGTGCTGAAGTTACTGTAGGGATGGCCCCAGTGCTGCTGTTCCTTCACAGAGATCAATATTTGAAAATAGTCACAAATTACATAAATCATTAAAAAGTAAATCATGACATGCCTGACTGTCAAGCAGTCTGACATTTTTCTGCCATAATTACAATAAGGAAATAATATTATAAGCTAATACTTACTGATTATTGGTGCATAAGGAAATAGAACAAAGGTTTTCCCAATTTCTAAAACCTTGTCTTTAAGGATTTTGAACAGTATTTTAGATTCATAGAGTTCTAGCAGGTTTTTCACAATGGTAACTGAAATGATGGTGGGCACTGTTTGTACTTGACCACATTTGCAACAAAACCCTCAGCACCAGTTCAACTGTACTTGTTGTTGACGCCTATTGTCAGCAATTGGCAAATTGCATAATGTAGACAAGACTTTTCTGTTAACTCTATCCCAAACTCATTGATGTTATTTTTCAAGGACATGCTCTTTTGTCACACTGGAGAGTAGCTGTTACTCAAAAACACCTAGGATCTGTGCTTTAAACAATGGTTACCATGACATCTGATAGGGACTTCTGCTTTAACACAAAAGATTGTCTGATATTATAGTTAAGTGACTTAAATACACAGTCATTAAGCCAATTCTGTGGAGAAATGTGAGCACCTTAAATATAAATATGTATTTTTACAATTTTTATATCTTAGCAACTTTGTTATAATATTTTCAATTACTGTCATATCTCTAGTAATGATGAATAAGTAAGTAAAATGCAGAATTTGTATTTCTACTATTTATATGCTTATATTTAATCATGGACTTAAGTGCCTTGCTGGACAAGCATCTCAGGGGAATGGCTAACAAATGAATGACAACTGTAGGGCACATAGAGCTAGAATGTTCAGACTCATCAGGATCTTTCTCATACACATCTATTTCTATACTTAGTGTTTAACACATCACACGTCTGCAGGCAAAAATATACATGTGGGCCACCTTTTGATTAAATATGAGGAAGTCTTTAATTTTAAAATTCACACCTGATCAAGCTGCTGTTCTCAATACCAGAGTCAGGGTACAGCTACACTAGAAACACTACAGCAACACCGCTACAGTGCTGTAGTGTAGACCCCATAGCAATGGCGGGGGTTCTTCCTACTGTAGTAAATTCACCTCCCTGAGAGGCGTGGGGGGGGGGGCACAGAACACCTCAAGCCCTGGGGCCATGATGGGGAGAATGAGCTCCTTGGGGCCTCTCCAAAAGCAATCAAATTTTATTCCTGCACATGCTCCTCCAGAGAGGCAGTAGCTAGGGTGATAGAACAGTTCTGTTGACCTAGCACTGGCTGTAGGTTGGCTTAGCTATATCTCTCAAGGACTGAATGACATAGCTAGGTTGAGCGAACTTTCTAGTGCAGACCAGCCCTTAGCACTGTATTGTTGGGTAGGAGTGCGAGCTCCACAGCTGATATAAATTGGCATAGCTCAATTGACTTCAGTAGAAGTGTGCCAGCTTACATGAGTTGAGGATCTGGCGCGTACATATGTAGGCTTGGCAGATTTCCTTTTTTTCATATTTTGATGACTATCAATGTTTGTTTTTCGGCATTTTTATTATTTAAATGTTGACAGTTGCACAGAATTATAGTGGCTAAGCATTTTTTTAAATCAATTTAAATTTTCCCAGTTGCAGGAAACAATGGGTGGACAGACCATAATTAATGACAATAGACATTGAGATTCAAAAAAGCTAAGTTTATAACTGTTAAAACACATTGGCAAGTATGATGAAGTAAGTAGCCTTAAATCAAACTCTAAGTTCTCTTACTTTGCCTACTGTAAATTACAGTTATCATTGATGGAAATACTTTTTATCAATTTGTGTGTACTATAAAATCGACATTTGACATTTACTGATTACGAATCTAATCCTTCCAAGTCTATCCACACTATATTGATTAGAAATTATCTGTCCACCTTAACTATGGAGTTACTACCATATATCTCTCATACAGAAGCACAACTGTGACGATGAAACTCTCATCTTGCCATACTGACTGCCTTTCATTGTTGACACAGAGGTTGAATGAGATAATCAGAGAACCACAATTTTGTTCTTATTTTACAATCTATCTCCATGTATAATACCTGCTGCATTTATAGACTTATTAACTTTGTCCAGAGTTATACATTGCGTTAGTCAGGTTGCATGATAAAAATCTGCACATGAATAATTTTATATACTGTTTGCATTTTCAGTCTCTCCATCTCCAATCATCAGCTATAATACTCAGTTCAACTTTTGTCACCACATTTAAAAGTAAAAGTGTAGAAAAAATTGGAGATGATTCAGAGAAACAACAAAAACGGTAAAAGATTTGGAAAATAAGAACTGTGATGGGTGTTTAAACTAATGTTTTCCCTATGGAAAATAGACTGAAAAATCACATGATGAACAATGGAAGGATCAATTGCTTTCATTTTTCAGTGAGTGAAATTGAGAACCCATGGGCTTGAGCTGCAGGAGAGAAATTTTGGTTAAATATTAAGAATAACTTCATAACGATAAGAATAGTTTGCCAATAAATCAGGCTGCAAGGGAGCTTAAATATGTAGAATCACTATCATTGAAGATATTTAAGGCTAGGCTTGACAGTCATCTATCAGGAATAATGAAATCTATCCTGTCATGATGCAGAGGGACGAGCTAGATGACTGATGTGAAGCCCATTCCAATTCAAATGACTCTTATCATTCATGCTGCATGTAGAGTCTGTCTATAATATGAAAGCCATGAGAGAGACTGGTAAGTAAAATGTAGAATCCTGGTAGGATCCATCTAGAAAGTGAGTCCCACTAAGTTTGTAACCTACATACTTCTATAACTTAAAGCAGTAGGAAATGGTTAGAAAGATTTAAAAAAATAAATCATGGAAAATATTTTGGTAAGCATAACATTTATTACCTAGAGCTATGTCTAAATTCAGCTTCAGACATCTAAGTGGAATAACTTCTCAAGATGAATGCTATTCAGCCATGGTAAAGCCTATTTACTATCTAAGATGTGACTGAAAGTAAAAGTTTGGTCGATATTTGTAACTTTATGAAAATAATTTCTGTTTGAACTCCTTCATCACCTTAGGGCAGGGGTCTCAATCTCAAATGACCATGAGGGCCACATGAGGACTAGTACATTGGCTCGAGGGTCGTACCACTGGCCACCCCCCATCCACTGCCCCAGCCCCGCTCCCACCCCACCCCTTCCTTGAGGCCCCGGCCCTGCCCTGCCTCTTCCCACCCCTTCCCTGCCCCCATTCCAACCCCTTCCCTGAAATCCCCATTCCAACTCCGCCCTCCTCCCTGCCCCCAGGGGTGTTGGAGGGGTGTGGGGTGCAGCAGGGGGCTCAGGGCAGGGGGTCAGGGTGCAGGAGGGGTGTGGGATGTGGCAGGGCGATCAGGGCAGGGGGTCGGGGTGCAGGAGGGGTGTGGGTTGCGACAGGGGGCTCAGGTCAGGGGCTTCGGCTGCAGGAGGGGTTCGGGGGGGGTCCGGCCCAGTGCGCACTGGGGGCAGGGCAGGCTTCCTGCCTGCCCTGCCCCCGTGGCTCCGAGAAGCGGCTGGGACCTGCGGGAGAGTGGGGGCACAGGGGTCTGTGTGTTGCCCTAGCCACTCCTCCAGGTACTTCCCCCGAAGCTCCCATGGCTAGGAACGGAGAACTGTGGCCAATGGGAGCTTCGGGAGAGGTACCTGGAGGAGTGGCTAGGGCAACGCACAGACCCCTGTGCCGCCCCTGCCCCCCCCAGTCCCGGCCACTTCCTGGAGTGGCGCGGGAGCAGGGAGGGAGCCTACCCTGTCCCCAGTGTGCACCGGGCCGGAGACACTCTAGGTAAATGCTGGGAGGGAGGGCCGGGAGGGCCACAGGGAGCTGGCAGTCTGCAGAAAATAACCCCGCGGGCTGTGTGTTTGAGACCCCTGCCTCCGAGGGTAGGATCTTGCAAAGGTGGTCAGAGACCACATTGCACTGTTGAACATACAGCTGTATGCAGCCTTTGAAAACTTCCTATCTGAGTTACTGAGTGACATGTATACCCCTTCACTTCTCTAGTCTCCAAAAATGTCCTCACTATTTGACAATCTTTCTGAATCTATTTAGTGATGTGACAGCTTATCAGCATTAGTATTTCTTGAGAGATTTCATCACATTTAGGGGGAAAATATGTGTCTTTTGGAGAGCTGATTGCAACTCAGACTTAACCTGAGTTAAGAAGAGAGAATATATGTACTGGTTTTCTTCTCCATAAACCATGGTGAGGAGTTAACTGATATTTCTGTTGCAGATAGTTTTGTTAGTGATGGGCAAAACTTACAAAGTTTGAAAGTAAGTTCAGATAAATGACCAAAAGACGTGGAAATCTGATAAGATCAAGCTTAAAAACATACGAATGGCTACACTGTTTCAGAATAATAATCCATCTAGCCTAGTGGTTCTCATTGTGAGCCATATATGCAGCTCTCTATGTGTTATGTGGGCTGTATCCCCACTATGTCTGTCTATCTATCTGTCTATATGCATGGCCTGAGGATGCCACATAGGCTGCAGCTGTTGCTGATTGGGCTGTGGGTTGAGAACCACTGATATATCCTATCCTGTCTTCTGACAGTGACTAGGCCAGATGCTTCTGAGGAAATTAATAGAACAGGGCAATTATCAAGTGAGCGATGGCTGTCGTCCAAGCCCAGCTTCTGGCGGTCAGAGATTTATGGACACCCAGAGCATGGGGTTGTGTCCCTGACCATCTTGACTAATAGCCATTGATGGACCTATCCTCCATGAGTTAATCTAATTCTTTTTTGAACTCAGTAATACTTTTGGCTTTCACAACATACCCTGGCAATAAGTTCCACAGGTTAACTGTGTGTAGTATGACGAAGTACTTCTTCATGTTTCTTTAAATTTGCTGCTTATTAATTTCAGTGGGTGACACCTTTTTTTTTGTGTTAGCTGAAGGGGTAAATAATGCTTCCTTATTCATTTAGCTTCTCCACAATGATCTGGTTTTCGAGTGCTCCTTTAGCTCTTTGATTGTCCAGTGACCACACTGATTGTTTGGTAGGCTTCCTGCTTTTGATGTACTTTAAAAAAAAAGTTAGTTTTTTTGTCTTTTGCTAGTTGCTCTTTAAATTCTTTTTGGCCTGATTAATTATACTTTCACATTTGACTTGCAAGACTTTATGTTCCCTACAACACTTCCAGTGCTTCCGAGTTTCAGCCAGGAACAGATTTTCTCAAATTATTCCAGAAACCAGGAAGTGCAGAGATTGAGGGGAAAAAATTAATTCAGTGTCTTTAAGTCTTGAAAATAAGTTTCAGGCTCATTCTGGTTCTAGTTTTATGTGAGAATTTGGGTATATTATTTTAATCAAGCCAAATGTCACATTTCTAGTTTAAAAAAGCTTTCATTGACATTATGTGAAGTTACGACTTTACCCGTTAAAATGTGAATTAATCTAATTGAATATTTAAATATTGTGTTAAAATTATAATTGTACAGCACTCACAGTGAGAACACATTAGTTTGGTTGCATACTCTTCTCCCTTATAATTCTGTTTTTACTTTTTGTTCTTGTCGTCTTTTTGGCTGGCACTTTCAAATGTGGACGTAGACAATGTGTGTGTGTTTTTGTTTTTGTTTTGTTCATGGTTTTTTAAGGTAAATTTGAGAGAGATTCCTTAAGTCATTTTTGAGTTTTAA
The DNA here is from genome assembly GCF_009764565.3 of Dermochelys coriacea. NCBI lineage: Eukaryota > Metazoa > Chordata > Testudines > Dermochelyidae > Dermochelys > Dermochelys coriacea. The sequence continues at coordinate 146,400,766 of NC_050068.2, forward strand.
AACTATGGTAAACTGTGCTGCAAAATACTGGAAACTAAATAAAAAAGCCTTGAAATTGGAATGCTACAACAATGGGATACAGTAATTCTAAACTTCTTTCTGCTCAGAAATACAGACTTTGACATACACACATGAATAGTTCTAATGGGGGTTTCTTTGTGAATATATTTAAGTCTTTATTGTTGTTTCTAAATTACAAGCCTGTTCACTTAGTAAGACTGCCATTAGGTCAAGGTATAAATACTTAAGTACATAGTTGGTTTTTTCCCTTTAATCTATTTTGTGTCACATCAGATTACTCAACATTTTAGCTCTAAACATGCATAAAATTTCAGAGTAATACGCCTCTTAAATTAAATAATATGTTAACGGGCCAAATTTACCACAGCATAATTTGTGCACATCTAACTATGGCATGCACATTTCCCCAGTTCGTCTGAGCAAGTTGGGATTTCAACATGTAAACCCAGACTAAACACGTATTAGTAAAATTGTCCTGTTGAAAATCTGGCACAATTATTTGATTATTATTTAATCAAAGGAAAATGTCATGGAAAATGAAGGGCAAAGACCATCTTTGAAAAATATTTTGATTTTTAAAAAGGTACTTTATTAATGTGGTGTTTTGTGTTTTGAATGCCCTCGATACTTTATCTTACAGATTCTCCTCTGACAGTGCAAAAGTAAATCCAGATTTGTCACTATAACAGTGTTAACTCTTAGTCAAAGGACTAGCTGTTGTTCTTAAACAGTTCTATAGACCCTTAGAGCATCATTAAAACAAGCAAATGCTAAATGTTAATCTTTATTGGCCTGCAAACTTAATCATGCATAACCATGAAGAGTTCATTTTTAATTAAATAGCTCCCCACTCATTACTTATAATTTTCTCAAAGGAACAGCAGTAAAGAGTACCTCTTGCTGTTATTTTACATTGGCACATTAGCTGATCATATGTGAACTTGTGCTCCATGTGCAGGTTTCTGCATGTTAAGAAAATGGGAGTACTGCTCGAGTGACAGAATGAGATGAAGGATTCTGCAAGGACCTATTTACTCTATCTGTGGTGGTCCCTCAGTGTTACTGCTCTGCTTTATGGGGCCTGGCATCTACTAGAATTTGGGAATAATATAATGTTTCTTCCAAATTGCTTTTTTAAATTATATAGCTTATCTTAATAGCATCTGAAAAAAAGTTGTCTTATATTAAGCAGCATCACTGGGCTGTTGGCCCTTGTGGGAGGAATGTGTGTCCAGGCCACCCATGAGGAGTTAATTTAAGGATCCCATCTAGGCAGCTGATTGGATAATGAGCACTGGGCCTGATATAAGACCATGAGGGCTCAGTTGCAGGGAGAGAAGGTCCCCTAAGGGAGGGACACTCCTGTAGACCACTCACCCCCAAGAGGCGGGCTGTGGAACCCCAGAACCCAAAGGGAGAGACTTCATGAAATTCAAATAAACTTGAAATAAAAGTCAAACTGCAGCAGGGGAATTTTGTCTTCTACCCCTTTGGACTGTGTAGAGTTAGAAGCCTTGAGAGAAGAGAAACTGAGGCAGGAAATGCCTGCAGCACTACACTAGGTCAGCAGAGGAGGCACTACAAGGTAGGCACACCCTGTGACAGGTGGATGGAACAGAGCCACATACTAACAGTTTAGAAAATAGGTTTGGGGGGACTATTAGGGAAGACTTTCTTTCACTGTTGATACATCTATTTTATTAATACACCCCCTAACTAGCTGAAGAGATGTGAACTTTTACTCAAGTAATCTTTGCTCTTTTGATTAATTCCACAGAGGTTGGTTGAACTATTGTTGTGAATAAGGACTACTCACTTGAGTAAGTGCTTGCAAGAAAGTGCTGCTAGGTTAAAAAAATTGTTATAGATAGAACACTTAATAGTAGTAAAAGTAGCCTATTTCCATTTTCAGTTGCTTATTATAAAATCCTCAAATGTTCACTTTTCAGCCTGAAATATTCTGGACTAGTCTCTGCCAGCTAGCACATTTTTGAAATTTGAGCAAAAAACTGAGACTGGTAAAAATAAAACTTATGGCATTACACATGTGTACGCACATACACAAAGATAGATACATATGCATGCCACTCCGATCTCCAAAGCAAACTTGCACTACTAGTATTGTATACATTTCACTGTTTATAAATTTTCCCTGATATTGAACCTAAATTTCTCTTTGCTTAGTTACATCCCATTATTCCTGATTGAGTTCTGGGCTAGCCAAAAAAATCCCACTCTCTTTCTGAGGATTACATCCCGTAATACATAACGACAACATTCCTCATTCTCCCATGCCATCATTTGGGCAAGTCATGATATTACATATTCAGTTCTCTTAATGTTTTTTCATCATTCAAGTCCCAGTATAACCTGGAGGGACTGAAGCCTTGATCCATAAAAGCACTTAAGCATATACTTAAAGAATGGTTTCAGAGTAGCAGCCGTGTTAGTCTGTATTCGCAAAAAGAAAAGGAGTACTTGTGGCACCTTAGAGACTAACAAATTTATTAGAGCATAAGCTTTCGTGAGCTACAGCTCACTTCATCGGATGCATTTGGTGGAAAAAACAGAGGAGAGATTTATATACACACACACAGAGAACATGAAACAATGGATTTATCATACACACTGTAAGGAGAGTGATCACTTAAGATAAGCCATCACCAGCAGCAGGGGGGGGAAAGGAGGAAAACCTTTCATGGTGACAAGCAAGGTAGGCTAATTCCAGCAGTTAACAAGAATATCAGAGGAACAGTGGGGGGTGGGGTGGGAGGGAGAAATACCATGGGGAAATAGTTTTACTTTGTGTAATGACTCATCCATTCTCAGTCTCTATTCAAGCCTAAGTTAATTGTATCCAGTTTGCAAATTAATTCCAATTCAGCAGTCTCTCGTTGGAGTCTGTTTTTGAAGCTTTTTTGTTGAAGTATAGCCACTCTTAGGTCTGTGATCGAGTGACCAGAGAGATTGAAGTGTTCTCCAACTGGTTTTTGAATGTTATAATTCTTGACGTCTGATTTGTGTCCATTCATTCAGTCTCTACGTAAAAGAATGAATGGACACAAATCAGACGTCAAGAATTATAACATTCAAAAACCAGTTGGAGAACACTTCAATCTCTCTGGTCACTCGATTACAGACCTAAGAGTGGCTATCCTTCAACAAAAAGCTTCAAAAACAGACTCCAAGGAGAGACTGCTGAATTGGAATTAATTTGCAAACTGGATACAATTAACTTAGGCTTGAATAGAGACTGGGAATGGATGAGTCATTACACAAAGTAAAACTATTTCCCCATGGTATTTCTCCTTCCCACCCCACCCCCCACTGTTCCTCTGATATTCTTGTTAACTGCTGGAATTAGCCTACCTTGCTTGTCACCATGAAAGGTTTTCCTCCTTTCCCCCCCCCCCGCTGCTGGTGATGGCTTATTTTAAGTGATCACTCTCCTTACAGTGTGTATGATAAAACCCATTGTTTCATGTTCTCTGTGTGTGTATATAAATCTCCCCTCTGTATTTTCCACCAAATGCATCCGATGAAGTGAGCTGTAGCTCACGAAAGCTTATGCTCTAATAAATTTGTTAGTCTCTAAGGTGCCACAAGTACTCCTTTTCTTTTTCCCAAAACTGGTGGTTATTCTCCTATAAGATATACCAAACCAGCAACAAAAGTTAACTTCCGTTTCACCACATTGATTAACAAAAAGTCAGAACAGCAGTCTCCTTAGGCATTCCAGTCCTTGTATCACCACCAAAAACACTAGACTTGAAGATATTTAAAACCAATTTCATCAAAAAAAAAAAAGTTCCTCTGATCCCAAAGGACCAGTCACACACCCATGTCAATATATAACTTAGATCTTACCCAATAATTACGCTGTTGCCAATCCTTTAGTATCTAAAATCTAAAGGTTTATTTATAAAAAGAAAGAAAGGTGAGTTAAAATTAGTTAAAGGAATCAAATACATTCAATACATGTAAAGTTGTTGGATCAGGCTTGTAGCAGTGATGGAATAAACTGCTGGCTTGTTAAGTCTCTGCTTTGCTTCCAAATCATTGGAGTGTCCTCAGTTTTTTGATTGGAATACTCCCATTAGTATAAGTGCATAGTCCAGAGGTTTGAGCAGGAAAGAGGCAAGATGGAGATGTTTTCAGCGCCTTTTATAGCTTCTCTCAAGTGAAGAGAAACCTATTTTTTTTTCTTACTGTGAAAAATTACAGGTAGCAAGAGGGTGTTTGGCATCACATGGGCAAGTCACATGTCAATGCATGATTTTGCTTAGTCACAGCAAAAGCCATTACTTATACTCCAGATGGAATGTTCACATTAAGTGTAGATGGGTGTCTCCCATGTTCCATTGTGAGTTAAGGGTTCCTAAATGAGCCATTCATCTTGAATATTTCCTTCACAGTGTGCTGGCTAAATACTTTGTGGGTGCTACCCAGGAGAAAACATTTGAAATCCAGGTGTAGAGCCAATACTCATAACTGCAAATACAAAAATGATACATGCATACAAATAGCATAATTATATTCAGCAAATTATAACCTTTCCATAGACACCTTTCTTGACAAACGTTGTACAAGATTTGCTGCAACTATATAACTGTGGTAGCAAGAATGATCCACATGGTCATATTTTAATCAGACAATGTTACAGATGGAAAACCCCCTTCCTTCACTGTAGGAAGCGTCTACGCTACAGGTACTACAGCAGCCCAGTTACAAGGCTGTAGCTTCTGTACCGCCCGTAACGTATACGTGGCCTATGATTGCCCTTCTTCCTTTACTCCTGGGCTCCTGTGTCTTTTCTCACTCTTAAAGAGCTGCAATAATCCTCTTTTCAGCAGGTCAGGGACTTGGGCATTATGCTTTTCTATGAATTTCTTCCAGTGTTTATCAATTTTGTTTTATGCAGTGTGGTATCTACAATTGAATCCACTTTATTTGGTCTCACCAGTGCCTCATAAAGGATAATCTTCTTTCCGGTCTGTGACATAATGCTAGTTTTGTGCCCTCCAAGATCACATTGGCATTTTTGCTACCATATTGTACATAGTTACATGATGATGGGAGCCATATAGGTACTGAGATTGCCTTGCAGTTCACATTCTGTTTGTCCACTGTATTTGTTTTTCCAAGTCACAATTATGCAGGTAGCTCAAACCGGCCAAGAGATCATAACTAATAATTAGAGTAGGTGTTAGATGATAAATTGAAACCTATCATAGGGTACACATTAGTGATCCAAATGAAGATAAAAACGTAATTTAAATTGAATCATTTGCCTCATTTACAGGGCGTTTCTGTCATGTACATGGTAACTTCTGTTACTTTTTCTGGCAGTTTTTTTATCCTTCTGAATAAGCAATTCTTATTTTGTAATCACTACAAATATTTACTTTTGTTTGTGACTTGTTAATTAACTGTCATTCCTGTGAACAGTGTGTATATTATATTGAAAATTATACACTGTATTCTTTAGAGTGTGTCTTAAACCTACAGGAAAAATATATTGATACTTTGATGCTGCTTTGTAGTCTTCAGAAGTATGAGTTTACAGTTTGATTACTTCCAACCACTAAAGCGAAGCAGCTGCAGCTCTGAATAAAAATGTGCTAATGAAGCTTTCAGAGTGGTGATCAAAAGCAGATTCTGCTCTTTAAATTGTGCACTTTTCTGAAGATAATTAATTGCGCTGTTTCAGCAAAATGTACATATTAAAGCAGCTGAGTCACATGTTCCAGTAGAAACTTTAGATATTTTTTAGCATACTATAATAGCTAAGTACCCTGTAACAAATGGTCCATCAATCATGGAACATCAGAACGTAATTAAAGTGTATTTTAGCACTGTTTTGTATATTCAATGAAAGCTCAGAATACCAAAGATAACCTCTGTATGGACACACATGCCATTGTATTCATAAGCCTGCATGGAAACTCATACAGATAACTAAATATTACAATAATCAATTTGGTGGCATAGACTAGCCGATAAAAACCACTATCCTAAAATTTCTGAAGTACACAGTTTTTTTACAGGGGAAAAGGAAGTAAGATCTTGTGGACAGGCAAAACAAAGTATTTAAGTAATAGCCATCCTGGACTTATCAAAATGAATCATGCCAAACCAATGTAATTTCCTTCTTTGAGAGCATTACTGGCCTAATGGGTGGGAGGAAGCAGTAGACGGGCTATATCTTGAATGTAGTAAGGCTTTTGACACAGTCCCACATGACAATCATAAGCAAACTAGGGAAATTTTGTCGAGGTGGAATTACTACAAATGGGGTGTGCCAGGAAACAGGGCTTGCAGCAGAGCCTGCCTCCAGGCAACTTAATGAGTGCATCTGCTGTGTACTAGGCTGCCTGATTGGCAGGAAGATTTAGAAGATTGGCTCTTCCACAAGTCCTACAACAGCAGTAGTTCAGTGGCTACTCCAACCATGGTTTCTGTGCCTCCTTGTTTCCAGCCCTGTTACTGCCTTGGACACAGCATTGTTCTTGTCTTTGGTCCCCAGTCTTGCCTTACTCCAGGTAACCTGGTCCTGATCCATGGCTCCAATTCCTCACTGCTGACTTTGTCTCTGACCCTTACCTCTAGCACCTGATTTCTGACTCCAGTGCTGAACCTTGGCTCTGATTTCTGACTACAGACTACTGTACTAACAAGTAGGCCTGACTCCTGGTCTAACCATTGGCATGACTATGCACATCCTGGTTACTGACAGGGTGCACAACTCGTTGAAAGTCCATACTCAAGGCGTGGTTTCAGTGGTTCTCTTTCAAACAAGGGGGGTGTATTTTGTGGGTCCCACAAAGATCTGTCCTGAGTTTAGTACTAGTCAATATTTTGCTTAATGATTTGGGTAATGGAGTGGCGAGTGTGCTTCGAAAATCTGTGGATGACACCAAGCTGTGATGCGGTGTTATCACTTTGCAGGACAGGATTAGAATTCAAAAGGATCTTGACAAATTGGAGAATTGGTCTGAAATCAACAAGATGAAATTCGATAAAGATAAGTGCAAAGTGCTACACTTCCCTTTCCTTACTGCCAAGGAATCAGTGATTATGCCGAGCTAGACTCAGTGAATCTGTATGCCCCTGTGGTGTTAAATTGCTCTTATTGTTCCAGAGTTTAATACAAGCTGTTTGGTTTCCATCCTCTGCTTCTCCATCTCGCGTTCTTTCTGTGTTATGTAGTCTATGTCTATAATAGGCAACTTTTAGTGACACAGCTGTGTCACTACAGCTGTGCTGCTAAAAGGTGTGCAGTGTAGTTGCTGTTTGTCATTTCTCCTGCCAACAAAAAACTTCCACTCGCAATGAATAATGTTAGCTTTGTCAGTAGGAGAGCGCTTCTGCTGACAAAGCACTGTTCACACTGGTGCTTGTCATCAGCAAAACTTTTGTCTTTCAGGGTGGTGGTTTTTTAACAACTCTGAAAGACAAAAGTTTTGTTGTTCAGTTGCTAGTGTAGACATAGCCCTAGAGTTGTTTGAAATTAAGAAGTCTTGTTTCATAGAGTTTTTTGCATGAAAAATCAAATGCACAATTACAAAATGGGAATAAATGTCAAGGCAGTAGTACTGCTGAAAAGGATCTGAGGATTATAGTGGATCACAACTGAATGAGTCAGCAATGTGATACAATTGTGAAAAATACTAATATTATTCTGGGGTATATTAACAGGAGAGTCACAGTAAAACCCAGGAATCCCACTCGACTCAGCACTGCTGAGGCCTCACCTGGAGTACTGTGTCCAGTTATTGGTGCCACACTTTAGAAAAGATGTGAACAAATTGGAGAGAGTCCAGAGGAGAGCAACACAAATGATAAACCATTTAGAAAACCTGACCTATGAAGAAAGATTAAAAAAAAACCTGGCCACATATAGTTTTGAGAAAAGAAGACTGTGAATGGAAAAGAAATCTTCAAATATATTAAGGGCTGTTATAAAGAGGACATTGGTCCATTGTTCTCTATGTTCAGGATGAGAAGTAACTGGCTTAATCTTCAGCAAGGCCAATTTGGGATAGATATTAGGAAAAACATACTAATTAGGCCTTTGAAACAGGTTATGGAATCCCTGTTGTTGGATTTCAAGAACAAGCTAGATGAACACCTGTCAGGAATTGTCTAGGTATACTTGGTCCTGCCTCGGATTTGGGTGCTGTACTACGTGACTTCTCAAGATTCCTTCTAGCCCTACATTTTTAAATTTCATAATTGTGCCAGGAGGTCGGAGCCTACCCCCAGCCCTGCCACAAGCTTTCTATGAGAATTTGTGGCAAGTCACCTAAAGGCCAGATTTTAAATGCATTTAGGCATCTAAAGATGCAATTAGCTGTCTAGTGGGATTTTTAAGAGCACATAGGTATCTAATTCCCACTAAAGTCAAACCTCAGTTACCTTTCAACAGCTATAAAATGGAGTAAACAAACCCTATACCTGGACAATGCAGGAAATGTGCTGCTCTGGCCTACAGACTGGGGTGGCAGTTGGATCTGCTCCATGTCAACTGCAGGAAATGTCAAAGCTGGATGGGGAGGGACTTTCATCTGGAGTGGAACAGAATAGAAGAGAGGAAACAGGTTTCAGAGGGCTCCTGGGCCACCTTGCTAGAGGTCTGGAAGGAACTGCTGGTAAGATGCCTTAGAACTGCATGGAAGAAATGAGATACACAGGGCTTCTCTGAGGGGGGAGGAAAACTCAGGCTACAGTATGTTCATCTGCTCAGTGAGTGGGGAGACTGGCCAGGTTTCCCTGGTAAAGAAAAGCCAGGGACCCGTTGTGCATATTTTTGCCCTCCATGATGAATTAACAAAATGTTTGGAAGCCGGATGAATGGGAAAGACTATCCAGACCTTGATGAGGAAACATGAGGTTCTGGGAATGGACTACTTGTGCTAGGATGGTTGTCTTTGAAGAACTCATTTTAGTGTGCCCGGCTCCAGATGTTAACATTTTGTTGATATTTTTGACTTTTATTTTGATTAAAGAAGAATGTTTTCCACCCCTGCCCCTCACAACTGGGCTTGGCATTTGAATATGGCTTGCTCAATGCCACTAGGTTGTCTTCAGGAAGTATGAATTTTCATGTCTCCATGATTCTGTTGCAACCAAATTTGCTGTAGAAATTTCCACCCCTTGTCACAGAATTTTGCTCTACTTTTCATTTAACACAAAAGCATCGCCCTCCTGCTTGTGAATCTGAAAACATTAGCCAAGCACAAGCTGAGGTGCGCATCTGAGACTTGTGACTTTCCTCTATTTATCTCAGTGAATTGCTTACTCTGAAACCTGTAGGTGATACTTCAAATGTCAACATTGCACACTGTTTTGCTGCTGAACAATGTAACAGAATCATAGAGCTATTGTGCATCTTCCACATTGCCCAAACTGCCTCCCATACCTCCCAAGGGGGAGGGCTCCCAAAAAGACAAACTGTTTCCTAGCCAGCCAAAACCTCCTGCTTCCCCCTGACATCTTCTTTATCATGCTAAAAACTGGCAGCATAATGAAAGCAGAATATGTCTACAGTGATTTTAGTATATCAATTGAAAATTGTAATATCAACTGATTAGTTGTAATATCAACTAATATCAATATAAAAATATATACAACAGGCGCTTAAGCCTCTTTATTGAATTACTAATTTTCATATTTAATTCATTTCAAAATCTTCATTTTAACTTAAATGCGATGGCTGTAGAATTTGCAGACTGGCATATCAGAGTGGTACAGAATCCAAGGATCTTGTTTCAGAATTTAGTTCCAGTTTGCTGCATAATATGCGAGGCCTTGTCTTTAAGTTTTCAGCATGACACACCACATGAGGGACTTGAGTGATGTATTTTTCCAGTAAATAAAGAACATAATAAGCAGTCTCTATGCTGTCTAAAAGTAACTTCTCTAGAGTCTAGCTTTTTTAACTTAACTCATAAAGGGTAATTACATTCTCTCTCCCATGTGCCTTTATTCGTGATTCTCATGTTTTTAAACAAATGCAATCCCAACTGTATAGTATCGTTCATGGCCCCTTTTCCACTCAATTTGGAAGTAGTAGGCTTCAATGAAGATGTGTCTCAAGACTCTTCAAATAGGTTATGTTGTCCTAAACAGTTTCATAATTGTGAATGGTATACTCATGAGAAAACTCCATGTCAAATCATATTCTCAGGGTTTGTATCAATAGCAGATTACTGTACTGTTGTATTGTATATGTTGTACTGTACTGTTGAAAACACTCTGACCTTTCCAAATGTCTACTTGGAGACTATAGGAATTATTATTACAGCAAAACACTACGTTCGTAATTACCTCAATCAAAATCAATGAAACCAGTGCAGTGAAAAGACTGATTGATATTCCTTTTTTCATTCTGCCCTTACTCTAATTCTGTATTCCATAATATCTGTTTAACCAACTTAGTTCTAATTCACTGAAATCCCATGATTAAGACCCTTGTTGTACAATATTATTCCTAAACTTGACGTTATTTTATTCACAAAAAATAATACCGTGAAGCTGGGTCAGAGGAGAGAGTGGGATAGAATGTTAAACTAAGATAAAACCCCAAATCCATTTACAGTGTCTTCATATTGTCTCATTTATAGTATACTCAAAAATACCTTCCTCTTTCATTCCCTGGGAGATTAGATGCTTAGTGAAAAGTTTTTCTACCACCAGCAGCCAATGCAAGTGCTTAGCCAAGCCTAGCTTTTGTTCTTTATTGTGGAATGAATAGCTAGACTGTAATATAGTTCATACTGTCTTCTATGCGCACGCACATATACAGAGTTATTTTATGGACATGTTAAAATACTAGTTTAGTAAAGTTGTGTGATTAGTTGGGTTTAGTGTGCAGGCGTTGGTGGCCTGTGATATACAGGGGGTCAGACTAAATAACCTGGTAGTCCCTTTTGGCCTTAAAACTCTGACTCTATTTGTCCAGAGTTTTCCTCTACTTGACATACTAAGAGATGGGGATCAAATGTTAACCAGGGATCTGGGGCTTTCTAACAAAAAATAATAAAACAACTCCAAAAATTCAAAAAACAAAACAAAACTATCTTTAAAGGTTAAGCAAGAAACAAACACAATTGAGTATGCTTCATTCTCATCTGCTACCCTGTGCTGTTGTATTAGCATACAGTATATATAATGTGGCAGATCTTCCATGCTAAGACCTATGCAATTAATTGAGTGTAATATGGCTGACAGAATGTGTTCTTTCCATTTTTAAAGAACCCAAACCATTTTCCTCATTATTTGGAGATATATTTGCATCTTGATGCATGATGAGATTTGCATATGCATCCGTGTCAGACATGTGATGTGACGGAGAGACTGCCGAGACTCATCAAGCCCTCGGATCGCTACCCCTTCCTGCTTCTCCACGTGGGCACCAATGATACTGCCAAGAATGACCTTGAGCGGATCACTGCGGACTATGTGGCTCTGGGAAGAAGGATAAAGGAGTTGGAGGCGCAAGTGGTGTTCTCGTCCATCCTCCCCGTGGAAGGAAAAGGCCTGGGTAGGGACCGTCGAATCGTGGAGGTCAACGAATGGCTACGCAGGTGGTGTCGGAGAGAAGGCTTTGGATTCTTTGACCATGGGATGGTGTTCCATGAAGGAGGAGTGCTGGGCAGAGACGGGCTCCATCTTACGAAGAGAGGGAAGAACATCTTTGCCAGCAGGCTGGCTAACCTAGTGAGGAGGGCTTTAAACTAGGTTCACCGGGGGAAGGAGACCAAAGCCCTGAGGTAAGTGGGAAAGCGGGATACCGGGAGGAAGCACAGGCAGGAATGTCTGTGAGGGGAGGGCTCCTGCCTCATACTGGGAATGAGGGGCGATCAACAGGTTATCTCAAGTGCTTATATACAAATGCACAAAGCCTTGGAAACAAGCAGGGAGAACTGGAGGTCCTGGTGATGTCAAGGAATTATGACGTGATTGGAATAACGGAGACTTGGTGGGATAACTCACATGACTGGAGTACAGTCATGGATGGTTATAAACTGTTCAGGAAGGACAGGCAGGGCAGAAAAGGTGGGGGAGTAGCACTGTATGTAAGGGAGCAGTATGACTGCTCAGAGCTCCGGTACGAAACTGTGGAAAAACCTGAGTGTCTCTGGATTAAGTTTAGAAGTGTGTGCAACAAGAGTGATGTCATGGTGGGAGTCTGCTATAGACCACCGGACCAGGGGGATGAGGTGGATGAGGCTTTCTTCCGGCAACTCACGGAAGCTACTAGATCGCATGCCCTGATTCTCATGGGTGACTTTAATTTTCCTGATATCTGCTGGGAGAGCAATACAGCGGTGCATAGACAATCCAGGAAGTTTTTGGAAAGCGTAGGGGACAATTTCCTGGTGCAAGTGCTAGGGGAGCCAACTAGGGGGAGCGCTTTTCTTGACCTGCTGCTCACAAACCGGGTAGAATTAGTGGGGGAAGCAAAAGTGGATGGGAATCTGGGAGGCAGTGACCATGAGTTGGTTGAGTTCAGGATCCTGACGCAGGGAAGAAAGGTAAGCAGCAGGATACGGACCCTGGACTTCAGGAAAGCAGACTTTGACTCCCTCAGGGAACAGATGGCCAGGATCCCCTGGGGGACTAACATGAAAGGGAAGGGAGTCCAGGAGAGCTGGCTGTATTTCAAGGAATCCCTGTTGAGGTTACAGGGACAAACCATCCCGATGAGTCGAAAGAATAGTAAATATGGCAGGCGACCAGCTTGGCTTAATGGTGAAATCTTAGCGGATCTTAAACATAAAAAAGAAGCTTACAAGAAGTGGAAGGTTGGACATATGACCAGGGAAGAGTATAAAAATATTGCTCGGGCATGTAGGAAAGATATCAGGAGGGCCAAATCGCACCTGGAGCTGCAGCTAGCAAGAGATGTCAAGAGTAACAAGAAGGGTTTCTTCAGGTATGTTGGCAACAAGAAGAAAGCCAAGGAAGGTGTGGGCCCCTTACTGAATGAGGGAGGCAAGCTAGTGACAGAGGATGTGGAAAAAGCTAATGTACTCAATGCTTTTTTTGCCTCTGTTTTCACTAACAAGGTCAGCTCCCAGACTGCTGTGCTGGGCAACACAAAATGGGGAAGAGATGGCCAGCCCTCTGTAGAGATAGAGGTGGTTAGGGACTATTTAGAAAAGCTGGACGTGCACAAGTCCATGGGGCCGGACGAATTGCATCCGAGAGTGCTGAAGGAATTGGCGGCTGTGATTGCAGAGCCCTTGGCCATTATCTTTGAAAACTCGTGGCGAACGGGGGAAGTCCCGGATGACTGGAAAAAGGCTAATGTAGTGCCCATCTTTAAAAAAGGGAAGAAGGAGGATCCTGGGAACTACAGGCCGGTCAGCCTCACCTCAGTCCCTGGAAAAATCATGGAGCAGGTCCTCAAAGAATCAATCCTGAAGCACTTAGAGGAGAGGAAAGTGATCAGGAACAGTCAGCATGGATTCACCAAGGGAAGGTCATGCCTGACTAATCTAATCGCCTTTTATGATGAGATTACTGGTTCTGTGGATGAAGGGAAAGCAGTGGATGTATTGTTTCTTGACTTTAGCAAAGCTTTTGACACGGTCTCCCACAGCATTCTTGTCAGCAAGTTAAGGAAGTATGGGCTGGATGAATGCACTATAAGGTGGGTAGAAAGCTGGCTAGATTGTCGGGCTCAACGGGTAGTGATCAATGGCTCCATGTCTAGTTGGCAGCCGGTGTCAAGTGGAGTGCCCCAGGGGTCGGTCCTGGGGCCCGTTTTGTTCAATATCTTCATAAATGACCTGGAGGATGGTGTGGATTGCACTCTCAGCAAATTTGCGGATGATACTAAACTGGGAGGAGTGGTAGATACGCTGGAGGGGAGGGATAGGATACAGAAGGACCTAGACAAATTGGAGGATTGGGCCAAAAGAAATCTAATGAGGCTCAATAAGGATAAATGCAGGGTCCTGCACTTAGGATGGAAGAATCCAATGCACCGCTACAGACTAGGGACCGAATGGCTCGGCAGCAGTTCTGCGGAAAAGGACCTAGGGGTGACAGTGGACGAGAAGCTGGATATGAGTCAGCAGTGTGCCCTTGTTGCCAAGAAGGCCAATGGCATTTTGGGTTGTATAAGTAGGGGCATAGCGAGCAGATCGAGGGACGTGATCGTTCCCCTCTATTCGACACTGGTGAGGCCTCATCTGGAGTACTGTGTCCAGTTTTGGGCCCCACACTACAGGAAGGATGTGGATAAATTGGAAAGAGTACAAAGAAGGGCAACAAAAATGATTAGGGGTCTAGAGCACATGACTTATGAGGAGAGGCTGAGGGAGCTGGGATTGTTTAGTCTGCAGAAGAGAAGAATGAGGGGGGATTTGATAGCTGCTTTCAACTACCTGAAAGGGGGTTTCAAAGAGGATGGCTCTAGACTGTTCTCAATGGTAGCAGATGACAGAACGAGGAGTAATGGTCTCAAGTTGCAATGGGGGAGGTTTAGATTGGATATTAGGAAAAACTTTTTCACTAAGAGGGTGGTGAAACACTGGAATGCGTTACCTAGGGAGGTGGTAGAATCTCCTTCCTTAGAGGTTTTTAAGGTCAGGCTTGACAAAGCCCTAGCTGGGATGATTTAACTGGGACTTGGTCCTGCTTTGAGCAGGGGGTTGGACTAGATGACCTTCTGGGGTCCCTTCCAACCCTGATATTCTATGATTCTATGATTCTATGTACATACACATCAAGGAAGTAATATACTGGTTTGGATTGATGATTAATAGTAAATGCTTAGTTAGTGCCAGATTCTGCCATTCTTAAGATGACTTGTATCTCATTTCACAAGTAATCCTATTGAAATCAGAATAAGATAAAGCGCAAAGTGTTAAAGGGTTTCAGAATTGAGCCCATACTCATTTACATTGCTTTGAAAGTAATGTGCAAAGAAATTATTTTCCTTTCCTGTAATCTCTTATATTGTAGCTGCTAATGTAAACTTATTCATTTTTAAAGGTCAAAAAGTAACCCCCATTTATTGACCTATAGTAGTTTGGCTCGCTTGTCCTACAGACCCAAAGTCATGAAATTGCAACTATTTTAAGGATTTGCTTCTTTTTGCTGGAACACTGATCTCATCATTCTGTCAGCTCTTTTTGACTCCAGGCACTGCCAATGGAAATTTGTCAGCATACATCTTAAGCCAAGATTCATTAAAAACAATGGTGAAGAGTTTTAAAAAATGATTAATGATTATAGGTGCCTCAATTGTTTGGGTGCCTACTGAAAAACACATTAGGGTGAATGTTTAGCACTTTCTGAAAATTAAGAGCTGCTATGGTATTTCAGGTTGGCCACCCAAAACCACTAGTTAATTTGGAAAATCTCATCCAGGGATTTGTTGGGCTATGTGAAATGAGTTTGGTGGTCTCTTTGACGTTCCCAGTGGGCCAAGTATCCATATCACAAAAATCACTGCCATAACTGGCACTAGTTAGCCAATCCTATCATTAGTGCCAAGAGAGCTCAAAGACTGATAGTTGACACTCTATGCCTATCTTCTCATCCCTAGAGATAGTTCCTCCATGGTGGGTTTGAGACTCATTGGGAGGGCAGAGAGGGGAAGCCAACACTACTACAATCCTGGCTGTACCTGTACTGCAGACAAAGGGTCTGTGGATCCAAAGGGAGAATTCAAGGTGCCAGGGCTGCTAGTTCAGCTCTTTTCAAGAATAGTAACTTGTTTGTTTGTCTGGTTTTTTTTTAAATAAAAGTAGGATTTTGTTTACTTAGTTGTGAAGCGAGTGAAATTGAACTATGGACGGTTAGCGTTAGCTGTATCGGCTTGGGAGGAAGTGTATGGCACAGCAGCTACAATAGCATTTTCCCATGCCTGTTCCATGTAGACGGACATGAAAGGAGTCAATGGACATTGAAAAGGGACCAAAGGAATATCCAGCTACACAAATCTAATGGTCCTAACACCTGGCACAAGTAGAAAATGGAGGCTAGAATATCATCCAGAGACAGATGGTGGTGCAATCCAGTGTATGGCTCCTACTGGGAGAATGGATTTTGCCCCTCTTCCCCTCCACCCACTCCTCACTCCTATAAACCCAATTTTCTTGAAAACCTGATATTTAATTTTAGAAAAAATATTTGCCCGGCTACCACATAGAGAAAGTAATCCATCTACCTGGAGAGTGGTAAATTCCATAACTTTATTTTTCCATATTCAGACATTTTTGCCACATAAATACAGGAAAAATAGAGTTCCAGCACACCCTTTTAAGCCAGGAACAGTTTTTGGGGAAAGGAAAGTAGAGTAGGAGCCTTTACTCTGATTCATCGGTACTAGAAATCCTCCCCCCGCTCCCCCTTTCCTGGGGTGGAATTCCCAGAACTGAACATGCTGGCAATATGTCTACAATGTGCCAGTGATGCAGACCAGTGCTATCCTTGTGGGGGAAGAATTTACAAGTGCACAAAAAATAATAGAAATGTAAACACTGAGCATCAGGAAATAACACTTTAATGTGCTGTCTGTTTTTGTCTTCAAGAAGAGATTGAGACAAAAATTTACTGTGCACCATTGTTTAGCTCCAGGATATGTTTTGACATTGAGATGCCCCAAATCAAGAAGGAATGAAGGTTGAATAATTCCATTATTTAAAGAAACTCCTCATCATTCTACAACAGGGGTCTCAGTTGTACAAACGATTTTGAGACTGAGGGATTTTAATGTTAGAGAACCACAGCACTGAAACAAGTACTCTAACGCTGTTGGGGAGGTGACTAGGGTTTATATATAAACATGTAAACACACATCCTCTGCCTTACTGTAATGTTTATCTTTATATAAGTCTGTTAGTGATTTAAATCAGCAGGTGCTGTTCTCTTCATTAGTGTCCAAATCTGTCACACACCGTTTGGCTCTTCTTAAACTGAGCAACCTTCTGTGGTGTTCATCATCTTAATATTCATCCAAAATGTGAATGCTGCCTGGTGATGTGTCATTGTTATCAAAGTCCTCACAAGTTTTACTCTGTTCAGGACCACTTACCTGAAATGTATGAAATGAGCATTGGTCATTTTCTTCTGGTGGTGGGTGAATTTTTCATCCCATCCACCTGTCCATTTATTTATTTAGTAAAATGCACCTGCACGCAGGTGGACTGAATCAACCAGTTCAACTATGGAAGAAACAGTTTTTCAAGTAGCAAGGTTTTTTCTCTAGACTACATTCTGATTGGCAGTCGTATTGTATTGAGGGTTTACACGTGGTCTTGCATTTATAGTTGTCTCTCTTGAATTCATGATTAGATGTATTTGTGTGGGTTCCCCCCAACACACACACACACACACACACACACACACACACACACACACACACACACACAGGGGTTTTATTTTAAATGCCTCAGGGAGCCAATTAGCTATATGGTTTTATTTTATTGCCCTCGTATTAAGTGGTGGCTATGTTTTAATGTGTCAGTATCGGGTGTGCAGTCATATTATCTTACGTAAAATTAGTTTAATTTATGGAATGGGCACTAACAGGAAGTTTTATAAATCTAAATATATAAATTTGAGGTAATGTGAGATCTGGATGAGTTAGCACATTTAGATTCTCTATAGTGGGAGTACTAAGAGAAGATCAGGTGTTATGTTCCTTTGAACCCATAAACAGGTTTCCAGAGATATTAAAAAAAAATGAGTGAGGAAGACACTTGGTTTTACCCCAAAATTTCTATTTTTGGAAGAGTTCATTTTCATGAGGAAAACAACTTAGCAGTCTTAATAAAAATGGCTTAAAAAAAGAAAATATGTTCATATGATTGCAGGAAATGTGTCTCTCTCATTTCTGGCCCTTTTCTTCCATCTGAGAAGTTTACCACTGTTCTCAGGACTACATTTATTTTGCACTTTTTAGACAAAATTCTTTTTAATCTTCAAGCAACCATCTAAAAGCAGTATTTTTAAAAGCAAATCAGTTAAAATCCTTGGTGAGGAGCTGCATGGTGAAAAGAAAAGGTTATTACTATGTAGATGAAGCCACTGTTGAAGTCCAATGAGAATTAAATTTTACATACCATGAATGCAATAATATGTTTGCTGTGGTTCTTAAAGAGGTTTCAATAAATGTCATTACAGAGTTTTTATTTCCAATAATTCACTTCATAGGTGAAAACTGCTTTAAAATGAATCGTATATAACAGTCCTGGAAGATATCTATTGGAATTCTTAGTTAATAATGAAGAGGGTAAGTTATCTCGGGAATTGTTCTGTTGAAAAGCTTTATATGAAAATGGGAACATTCCATTCTTTTATCAAGTATGGGGTAACAAAAGGAGAGAAAATGAAATATTTTCTCTTTTTGTGCAGAACCTGGATTTATAATTAGCTTGTATTTCTGGATCAATGGAGAGCTTGTTTTGGGCTTTTGAAACGCATATATACAATGAAATCATCATGCCTTTCTAACAATAAATATGGAGTAAGATATATATGATATTAAATTTTATACTCTTCTAATTGGTATTAGCAGTCTGCCATATTAGTGCTTTGCCATTTGTACTATTTTTTCTTATCTAGTCATTAATTCTCAAAAAATATGCCTAAAACAATTAATTCTCAACCTCTGATAGCCACCTAGCTATCTTGCTAAGCACAGTGTTAGCAGCTTTGATGCAAGAAGAATATTGTGAACTCAGAATGAAAATAGACAACAATATAGTGTTGGTTGGGAATTTTTTGACAAAACATTTTTGTCAGAAAACACTGATTCGACTAAATTCAGAACTTTTCAAAGGAAAGGTTTCAACAAATGCTTTGACTTAAAGAAAAAATAAACACAAAAACTCTTGAAGAAAAAAATCAAAATTTTCTAAATATTTTATTTCAAAACCAAGAAAATCTGTTTTTTTTAATTCTAAATGTTGTTTTTCAAAAGTTAAGCTAATTATAGGTTAAAAAGGTTTTAAATAAAAACTGGTCAAAATTGAAACACAGAATCATAGCATTTAATGCCGGAAGAGGCCACCAGATCATAAAATATCAGGGTTGGAAGGGACCTCAGAAGGTCATCTAGTCCAACCCCCTGCTCAAAGCAGGGCCAATCCTCAATATTTACCCCAGATCTTAAATGGCCCCCTCAAGGATTGAACTCACAACCCTGAATTTAGCAGACCAGTACTCAAACCACTGAGCTATCCCTCCACCCCAAGTTATCAGGGATAGAAAGCTGGCTAGTTTGTTGGGCTCAATGGGTAGTGATCAACGACTTGATGTCTAGTTGGCAGCTGGTATCAAGCGGAGTGCCCCAGGGGTCGGTCCTGGGGCCAGTTTTGTTCAACGTCTTTATTAATGATCTGGATGATGGGATTGATTGCACCCTCAGCAAGTTTGTGGATGACACTAACCTGGGGGGAGAGGTAGATATGCTGGAAGGTATAGGGATAGGGATAAGGTCCAGAGTTACTTAGACAAATTGGAGGATTGGACCAAAAGAAATCTGATGAGGTTCAACAAGGACAAGTGCAGAGTCCTGCACTTAGGATGGAAGAACCTCATGCACCGCTACAGGCTGGGGACCAACTGGCTAAGCAGCAGTTCTTCAGAAAAGGACCTGGGGATTACAGTGGATGTGAAGCTGGATATCAGTCAGCAGTGTACCCTTGTTGCGAAGAAGCCTAATGGCATATTGGGCTGCATTAGTAGGAGAATTGCTAGCAGATCGAGGTGAAGGGATTATTCTCCTGTATTTGGACTGGTGAGGCCACGTCTGGAGTATTGCATCCAGTTTTAGACTCCCCACAACAAATATGATGTGGAGAAATTGGAGAGAGTCCAGCGGAGGGCAACGAAAATGATCAGGGGGCTGGGGTTAGGGGTGAAAGTAAGTCTAGGGACTTACTGGTTCGGGGCTTGGCTGGGGCCGGCTCTAGCCCCTGGAAGGGGCGGGGCCTCGGGTGGAAGGGGCGGAGTTGGGGGAGGTCAGAGCCAGCCCTGGCCCACTCTGTACCGGCAAGTGTCTCCTTTCCTCTCCCCAGGGTAACAGCGGAGCCGGGGCTCTGGCAGCGGCCGGAGCCCTGGGCCCTTTAAATCGTCCCCGGAGCCTGCTGGAGCCCTGGGGAAGTAGCGGTGGAGCTCCGGGGACAATTTAAAGGGCCCAGGGCTCGGCCGCCTCTGCCGTCCCGGGCCCTTTAAATTGCTGCTCCAGCCCCCCTGCTCCGGTAGCGGGGCTCTGGCAGCAATTTAAAGGGCCGGGGGCTCCAGCTGTTGCTGGGAGCCGCAGGCCCTTTAAATTGCGCCTGGGGAAGCCGATCCACCCCAGTACAGCACACCGGCTCTTGCCGGTACGCCGTATTGGGGCATACCGGATTACTTTCACCTCTGGCTGGGGCACATGACTTATGAGGAGAGGCTGAGGGAACTGGGCTTGTTTAGTCTACAGAAGAGAGGGATGAGGGGGGATTTGATAGCTGCTTTCAACTACTAGAAGGGGGGTTCCAAAGTGGATGGAGCTCGGCTGTTCTCAGATGTGGCAGAACAAGAAGCAATGGTCTCAAGTTGCAGTGGGGGAAGTCTAGGTTGATATTAGGAAACACTATTTCACTAGGAGGGTGATGAAGCACTGAAGTGGGTTACCTCAGGAGGTGGTGGAATCTCCATCTTTAGAGGTTTTTAAGGCCTGTCTTGACAAAGCGCTGGCTGGGATGATTTAGTTGGGGTTGGTCCTCCTTTGAGCAGGGGGTTGGACTAGATCACCTCCTGAGTTCATGCATCCGATGAAGTGAGCTGTAGCTCATGAAAGCTTATGCTCAAATAAATTTGTTAGTCTTTAAGGTGCCACAAATACTCCTTTTTTTTTTGTGAATACAGACTAACATGGCTGATACTCTGAAACCTTCCAACCCTGATATTCTATGATCCTATGATTTTAATGAGACTTCCAACATATCACAGGCCTCCAACAACTGATAGCAGATGAAAGTATTATAGCACACTGGAGACTAGATTGTTATGTGCCATAGGGAAGACTAAGGCGCTTTAAGGCCTCAATAATGGCAGGGAAGTGATTAAATGAGAGACCCAGATAATCCTGGCAAGTCACCCACATGCTGTAGAGAGAGGCAAAAATATCCAACAAGTTCACAGTCAACCTGACCTGGGGGAAAATTCCTTTCTAACCCCACATATGGCGATCAGTTAGACCCTGAGCAAGTAAGCAAGAACCATCCAGCCAATCACATGAGAGAAAGAATGCTCGGTACCACCTCAGAGTTGGGGCCCTCTGCATCCTGTGTTGCATCCAGTGTCCTCTCTCCAGTCATGGCCAGAAAACATTTTGAAAGCATCAGAACAAAACAATTCGATTGAACTGATTTTGGGGGGACTTTTGGTTCACAAGTAATGTTAAGATTTCAACTTTTTTCTCCCACTGCAGAAGGGGAAAAATATTTTGAAGTCTCAGATTTTCATGGGAGAGAAAAAGGTACTTCCAGGTCAATTTTACAACTGAGACACAGGCTTGGTGAAAGGAACCTTCATTGGTGGGTTACGTCCATACTTGGAGCTAGGTTTGTGATTCCCAGCTTATGTAGACGTACTCACACTAGCTCTCATCGAGCTACCCCACTAAAATTAGTTTTGTAGCCATGGTAGCATGGGTAGCAGTGAGAGGTAGCATGGGCCAGCTACCCTGAGTATGTACCTACAGGTGCCAGGTGGATTTAAACTGAGACCGGTTAGCATGTTTCAGCGCTCATGCTGCCTGTGACATCACAGCTACGCTACTATTTTTAGTGCACTAGCTCTCTGAGAGCTAGAATGGGATTTGCTAGTTACAATTTCTCCCTACTGTTTCCTTTTCCCCCACCTTCTCCTCTGTCCAGATTCTACAACAAACCTCTTGCATGGCCGGTGCTCATCCAAACTGCACCCTATCCATCCCATAGCCACAGATCCTGGCTTAAACTGGGTGGGGGAAAAAATCTCTACAAATCCCAACCTAGCCAAAAGTTTCTGAAGGCTACTTTGGTTTCATATCTCCTCTCTTCCTCCATGAAGGGAGATATACTCCAATCTGTTCCACCTGGGCTCCCAAGAGCTTCTCTTTCAGGGGATCACCAAATTCTGGCTTGCCCTGATGATGCTTGTCAAAAGGCTGGACCCCACTGTTGAAATGTTTAAAGAAAAGAGGAACCCTGGTGGTGACAGCAACTGCAACCCTGCCACACACAAACTAAAAATCTAATGCATAACTTCATAGGCAGAGTAGGTCTGGGAGGCATCAGTTACCAGAAACAAAAGATTGAGGCCAGCATCAGTGGCATTTTACTGGGTGATTTTATAATTTATAAAACTGATTAATTTTTCATGTGTGTTAATTTAATCCTTTTATCTTCAGATGCTTTACATTACTGAGGACTTCTTCCCACACATTTCAGTGTTCGTTATACTGTTTAATAAATGTCTTACTAAATCTAATTCTTAAATTAATATAGTACATCATGTGCCTAAGATTCTCTAACCCATAGGGAATAGTAGATGAAAGTATTTAAAGTAAGAACATATGTGTGTTACTCTGTTAAAATTATTTATAGATTTATTTAACATTTATTTACAAAGCAGGAAAGAGTTCATTTCACACATAATTCACATTTGTATATTGTAATGCTATTGTAGATAGGGGATATCTGTTCAATAAATGGGGGTTCTATGTTTTTATGCCATGGTCCTATAACTGTACATGTGTAGGAAGATCTCAGTGCTTGCATGGAGCCCTACCAAAGTGCATGGGGCCCTATGCAAGAGCAAGAGTGTGCTTGTATGCATGGAGATGCAGGGTCTTAGTTTTCTTTATGGAATCCTATTTTTTGCCATCTCCAATCCCCTGAAGATGTTTCTTTCTGGTTTCTTCTTTACTCTTGGAATTTCCTTTTATTTTTTTTAAATGGGGTGTGTGTATAAAAGTGAATATAGATGTTATATAAGATATATGTACCAGTGTGCCTGCTGCTGAACTCAAGTTAGGAGGAGAAACCAATGTCTTGCAATGAAAGTAGAAAGCATTTTGTTTATTTCACAACTCATGAAAGCTTGAAGGAGTAACAGCATTTGTTTGCTCTAGTTAAAACCAGAGGAGAGACTGACTCTGCCAGCCTCTTCTTGACAAGCGCCTTTCATTAGGCTCCAGTCACCCCAGTTGTGACTAATTTCAGGAGTCTCAGGTGCAGTAATACTCAGTCCACAGGAACTAAGGCAGTATGGGTATTCTACTACATAAAGCAATAGCAGCATATAGCCCACGTTCGCTTCAAATAGATGCTCTAATTAGATGCGATGATTGAGATTAGGTAATAGTTAATATCCTCCACAGATGAAGAGGGGGGATTTGTAGGTAGTTGTTAGTTATGGCTTTGTTGGTGTGTTTGTTTTCCTGCTAATAAATTATTTTGTTTTATACATTTTACTGATGCTTCCTATGAGTCTTCATCACTTTCCCACTTTCCTACCCCACATGCTTGCCACAGGATGGGGCTCAGGAACTACCCATAAACTCTCACTTGTAACCTCTGTACCAAAACTGTATGAGGAGGCTCTGACATCTCCTCTGCAATTACCATATGCCAGAGTTTAATCCTAACTAAATATAACAGTGAGATTTCTTGACCTCTGTCATTTCATTCTGGTGCCTCATGTCTCTTCACATCCCCACTCACCTTTCATTTACAGCGGCTGCATACACTGCATAGGGAGTGTGTGAACGTAATTTTGTAGCTGGGGAAAGGTGAAGAGCTCTCTGTGTTGCCACTCTTGACTGGATTCAGTGGTGGGAAAAGAGAAGAGGGAATTTGTAAGGCTAACAGCAGTCGATTTTTCCAATAGATACATTTTTTAAATCCCTTTTTCTTAAACTCCATTTGTAACTTATTTTAGTTCTTATTCAAACATCTTCAGTATCTCCAGTTAGTGCCAAGTTTGTGTGGGTTTCTTAAATTGTTCATTGGCATTTGATAGAAGAAAGGTTATCCAACAAGCACTTTGTTCAAAAATGTTTTGTCAGAACATCTTGAGTTACTGATTTTTTTCTGACATATGATCAATGAGGTCAGTTGAAGTACAAACCAATCACACTATGGTACATGTTTGTTTTCTTCCCTTTTTCTCTACCATGATCAAGATGTCAGTCATGTCTAAGGATTGTATACTTCAGGTTTCTATTTAAGAGTGAAAGTTGTGCTGTATATTATTGTATATTAAGTTGTGCTGTATATTGGCCCAGAATAGGCTTGAATAAATAAAGCATTGCTGATTTCCTCACATGTTCATGGAAAAAATGTGAACAATCTTCATGGCCTAATCCAAAACCTATTGAAGTCTGAAGCCTACTTTCCATTGACTTTAATGGATTTAGAATCACAGTCCATAAGTGACTAATACAAAAGGTATGGAAGTGCAAGTTTTAGAGCTCTTGAGAGGAAGAATTGTCCAGTCGTTAGGGCACTAGCATATGATTTGGGAGCCCTGGGTTCAGTTCCTCCTGTGCCACATACTTTCTGTATGACTTTGGGCAATTAGTTTCTCTGTGCCACAGTTACCCATTTGTAAAATGGGAATGATAGTACTTCCTTACTTCATCACTCTTGTGAGCTATATTACAGATTATGAAGCACTCAGATAATATGGTAATTGGGATGATATAAAGACCTTAAATATTCAACTTTTCCTTTCATCTTTTACTGCCCTGGCTGTGCTGGGAATCAGTGGTGCTGCCGCATAGCCTGGCTTCGAGTAGTAATAACAACAACCAAATACATGGTTTCCATGGTTTCCATCAGCAGCACCCCCCCCACTATAAAAATTGTTCCAGCACTCCCGCTGCCAACCTCTTCTGAGTAACATTGCACTGAAATCCAGTGTGAAGTCTGTGTAAGCGCCAGAAGCAACGGGACCTTGGTTTTTAATTGAGTGTGTAAATTCTAATTGCTCCATTCCATCGTTGGGTTAGTGTGCACCATGTCCAATGGAACTTGTGGGTCTCACTCCCAAGCAGACCAGAGCAGCCGCACAAGACTTCATGAAATAGACGTTAATGAACTTGAGAGTAATGTGATATTGTCCACCCTTTTGGTCAGATTCCTGTTTGTTTAGAAATAATATATGCATGTCTTTACTATACCAAAGAATGTTAAGATTTTATGGAAGGGTGTTCCAAGATCTTTCCACCACCATTGGGTGGCTGCACATATGTTTTGAGATTTAAAATGTTTATTTTGGGAGGGAGTTGTGGCTCTTATGCTCTACTAGGTTGGACTGGCCCTGTGAAGGTGTGTTTCCTCCTTCTCCCCACTAGGTGGGTAGAAGAATATATATATATATATATATATATATATATATATATATATATATATATATATATATATATATATATATATATATATTATTACTACTATTTTATTACTATAATTCCTACCCACATTTTGAATCAAACAAATTGATTGCTTCTTTGACAAAAATTGTAAATGGTTCTCAGTCTGGCCTTTAAGGTTCTACCCACATACTCCTGTGCAAAAAATTTTGAATGTACAAACAGATTCGTTCATGCAAACTGGTTAGACATCTATGCTGGGATTTAAGGAAGCTAGACATCCAACTCTCACTGTAATTTCTGCATAACTGATTTGAGAAAATATTCTTTTCACTTGTACAGGCAAATCTAGGGTTCTGCATATAAAAAATGATGGGTGGGTTATCTTTGACATTTTAGTGTATTGGCTTTTCTGCACAGCCCTATATAGATTCCACATGCAAAATTTAACAGAATGAAACATTCTGAGATTTCTGTGGCCCAAAATTGCCGAAAACTGATATTGGCCAAAAAACAAATTGGGGCCAAAAATTCAAGGTTTCTTGTCTTTGGTATTCTGTGGAGACACTTTCCATAATTGTGTTCTTGTTGTTTTCTTAGAAGTCCAGTCCATGTTTTGGTTGAAAATGCGTACCTTGCTTAACAGGTGTGTTTCTGATGGGTACAAAAGCAATGGAGACAGCCTCACTTCCTCCCACCCCCAAATAGGGGAGAAGAGGAGATCTTAAGTGGGAGTGACTGGGGCAATGCTGTGTGTCTTCTGGATCTCCCCTCCCAATGGGCTGTAGTGTGTGTGTATGAGAGAAGGGGAGGATGTTGCTGCTTTCTTGTTCAACTCCCCACGTTCCCTGTGGTGCCATGTGATTTCCCTCATCTTACCTCTCATCAACTTAGAAGAGGGGAATGGGTTGAGATTCTGCCTTTTACTCATGGTCTTTGGGCAGGCCTCGGAGTGTTGAGGAGCATTGCCTCATGATTACCCCAGGTTTGAAATCCTGAGGTTGTTGGCACCCAGTTGTCTTTCACACTGGAATGGCCCTGATGTGGTTCTCCATTGGTTCATAGCTTTAATAAAGTGATCTCAACATTTAGGCACACTATACATATCTCATTGGTTCCATCTCCATGAGCCAGATTAGGGGGTGGGGCTTTGTGCTGAGAGAGCAGCTGAGCCCTGCCTAGGGGGTGGGGCTTCTGACTAGGGGCCCTATAAAGGTAGCCAGCCAGTCAGGCAGCGGCACAGGAGCTAGCAAACAGAGCTCTAAACAGGGGAGTTTGAGTGGGAGTTCTGTTGGAGGAGAAGGTAGTTGTACTTGGTTTTGTATTTTTAGTATTTGTGTGTGTGTGGGGGGGGGGGCTTTGTGCTGGGAGAGCAGCTGAGCCCTGCTTAGGGGGTGGGGCTTCTGACTAGGGGCCCTATAAAGGTAGCCAGCCAGTCAGGCAGCAGCACAGACAGCTGCAGTGGCACAGGAGCTAGCAAACAGAGCTCTAAACAGGGGAGTTTGAGTGGGAGTTTGTAAAGGGAGTTTCTATTGTGGTGCTTGTTTGGGGTTTGCTTTTGCTGGGGGGTGTGTGGTCTTTTTGGTGTGGCTTGTGTTTCCCAGATTAACAGGATTTAGGTGGGAAGGAGATGACAGATACAGAGGAAGCTGTGGGAGTGACTCCTGCAGTGAAAGACACATTGAGGATGACAGGATGTGGAAGCTGTGGTATGTACATGATCCTGGAGGGGGGAACCGGTAAGAGTTTTGTCTGCATGAAATGCCGTCTGATAGAGCTGATGGAGGAAAAGATCCGAGGTTTGGAGATGCAGGTGGAAAGTCTGGTTGAGTTTAGGAAGAGGTTTGAGCAGATGATGGAGCAAAGATATGAGGTATCTGAAGGGAAAAGCTCAGACTCGCAGATGGAAGCAGGGCTGGGGAATTTTGAGGGGAGACTGGATGAGGAAAGTGGTCAGTGGAAACATGTGACTCAAAGAACCAGGCAGAGAAAAAGACAGGCTAGTGCAGGAGAAATAGAGCTTAGGAACAGGTTTGCAGAGTTGGAAAATGAAGAAGGGGCTCAGCAGGTAGTCGCTGAAGGTGGAAGGGTAAGGAAGAAGAGAAGAGAGGCTAGCCCTATAGAAAAAGGGGAAGAGTCAAGGGAGACTACACCAAATATGAGCCCCAGGAGGATACAGGATGGGTTGAAGAGAATTGTAAGGGAAAATAGGAATGGAAAGAACTTGCAGCCAGAGGGAACAGGGGAGAGACTGGAGAATAGCACAGGAAAAGGCAGGTCTATGTGATCGGGGACTCTTTATTGAGAAGAATAGACAGGCCTGTAACTAGAGCTGATCCTGAGAATAGAAGGGTGTGCTGTCTTCCGGGTGCTAAGATACGGGATGTAGACCTGAGGTTGAAAAGGATCCTCAAGGGAGCGGGAAAGAATCCCCTAATTATCCTTCATGTGGGAACAAATGATACAGCCAGATTCTCGCTGGAAAGTATCAAGGGAGACAATGCTAGGCTGGGGAAGACGCTTAAGGAAATTGAGGCTCAGGGGATCTTTAGCGGGATCCTTCCTGTTCCTAGAGAAGGGCAACAAAGGTGTGACAAGATTATGACTGTCAACAGATGGCTTAGGCAGTAGTGCTATAAGGAGGGCTTTGGGATGTATGGCCACTGGGAGGCATTCACGGACAGAGGTCAGTTCTCTCGGGATGGACTTCATCTGAGTAGGGAAGGAAATAGACTTCTAGGATTGAGGCTGGCACAACTGATAAAGAGAGCTTTAAACTAGGAACTGGGGGGAGATGGATGGGAGATGTCCAGAAAATCTCCACGCCAGATTTTAGCATTGAGAGGGAAGAAGATGAAGTAAGAAAGGATACAGCCATGGGTAGGAGAATGTATATAAGGAGCGAGGGCGGTGTGGATACTAGTCTAATAAGTTATACTGGCTGTAGAATGACTGTGCCTAATAGGGTACAAAATGTGAGCGAGTCCAAACAGCAAAAATTAAGATGTTTGTACACCAATGCGAGGAGTCTAGGTAACAAAATGGAGGAACTAGAGCTACTGGTGCAGGAAGTGAAACCAGATATTATAGGGATAACAGAAACATGGTGGAATAGTAGTCATGACTGGACTACAGGTATTGAAGGGTATGTGCTGTTTAGGAAAGACAGAAACAAAGGTAAAGGGGGTGGAGTAGCATTGTATATCAACGATGAGTTAGAATGTAAAGAAATAAGAAGCGATGCAATGGATAAGACAGAGTCTGTCTGGGCAAAAATTACATTGGGGAAGAAAACTAGTAAAGCCTCTCCTACGATAGTGCTTGGGGTGTGCTATAGACCTCCGGGATATAATTTGGATATGGATAGAGCCCTTTTTAATGTCTTTAATAAAGTAAATACTAATGGAAACTGCGTGATCATGGGAGACTTTAACTTCCCAGATATAGACTGGAGGACCAGTGCTAGTAATAATAATAGGGCTCAGATTTTCCTAGATGCGATAGCTGATGGATTCCTTCATCAAGTAGTTGCTGAACTGACTAGAGGGGATGCCATTTTAGATTTAATTTTGGTGAGTAGCGAGGACCTCATAGAAGAAATGGTTGTAGGGAACAATCTTGGCTCAAGTGATCATGAGCTAATTCAGTTCAAACTAAATGGAAGGATTAACAAAAATAAATCTGCAACTAGGGTTTTTGATTTCAAAAGGGCTGACTTTCAAAAATTAAGGCAATTAGTTAGGGAAGTGGATTGGACTGAAGAACTTATGGATCTAAAGGTAGTTGAGGCCTGGGATTACTTTAAATCAAAACTGCAGAAGCTATCGGAAGCCTGTATCCCAAGAAAGGGGAAAAAATTGATAGGAAGGAGTTGTAGACCAAGCTGGATGAGCAAGCATCTTAGAGAGGTGATTATGAAGAAGCAGAAAGCATACAGGGAGTGGAAGATGGGAGGGATCAGCAAGGAAAGATACCTAATTGAGGTCAGAAGATGTAGGGATAAAGTCAGAGGCTAAAAGTCGAGTAGAGTTGGACCTTGCAAAGGGAATTAAAACCAATAGTAAAAGGTTCTATAGCCATATAAATAAGAAGAAAACTAAGAAGGAAGAAGTGGGGCCGCTTAACACTGAGGATGGAGCGGAGGTTAAAGATAATCTAGGCATGGCCCAATATCTAAACAAATACTTTGCCTCAGTCTTTAATAAGGCTAAAGAGGATCTTGGGGATAATGGTAGCATGACAAATGGGAAGGAGGATATAGAGGTAGATATTACCATATCAGAGGTAGAAGCGAAACTGAAACAGCTTAATGGGACTAAATGGGGGGGCCCAGATAATCTTCATCCAAGAATATTAAAGGAATTGGCACCTGAAATTGCAAGCCCATTAGCAAGAATTTTTAATGAATCTGTAAACTCAGGAATAGTACCGAATGATTGGAGAATTGCTAATATAGTTCCTATTTTTAAGAAAGGAAAAAAAAGTGATCCGGGTAACTACAGGCCAGTTAGTTTGACATCTGTAGTATGCAAGGTCCTGGAAAAAATTTTGAAGGAGAAATTAGTTAAGGACATTGAAGTCAATGGTAAATGGGACAAAATACAACATGGTTTTACAAAAGGTAGATCGTGCCAAACCAACCTAATCTCCTTTTTTGAAAAAGTAACAGATTTTTTAGATAAAGGAAATGCAGTGGATCTAATTTACCTAGATTTCAGTAAGGCATTTGATACCGTGCCACATGGGGAATTATTAGTTAAATTGGAGAAGATGGGGATCAATATGAACATCAGAAGGTGGATAAGGAATTGGTTAAAGGGGAGACTGCAACGGGTCCTACTGAAAGGCGAACTGTCAGGTTGGAGGGAGGTTACCAGTGGAGTTCCTCAGGGATCGGTTTTGGGACCAATCTTATTTAATCTTTTTGTTACTGACCTTGGCACAAAAAGTGGGAGTGTGCTAATAAAGTTTGAAGATGATACAAAGCTGGGAGGTATTGCCAATTCGGAGAAGGATCGGGATATTATACAGGAGGATCTGGATGACCTTGTAAACTGGATTAATAGTAATAGGATGAAATTTAATAGTGAGAAGTGTAAGGTTATGCATTTAGGGATTAATAACAAGAATTTTAGTTATAAGTTGGGGATGCATCAATTAGAAGTAACGGAAGAGGAGAAGGACCTTGGAGTATTGGTTGATCATAGGATGACTATGAGCTGCCAGTGTGATATGGCTGTGAAAAAAGCTAATGCGGTTTTGGGATGCATCAGGAGAGGCATTTCCAGTAGGGATAAGGAGGTTTTAGTACCGTTATACAAGGCACTGGTGAGACCTCACCTAGAATACTGTGTGCAGTTCTGGTCTCCCATGTTTAAAAAGGATGAATTCAAACTGGAGCAGGTACAGAGAAGGGCTACTAGGATGATCCGAGGAATGGAAAACTTGTCTTATGAAAGGAGACTTAAGGAGCTTGGCTTGTTTAGCCTAACCAAAAGAAGGTTGAGGGGAGATAGGATTGCTCTCTATAAATATATCAGAGGGATAAATATAGGAGAGGGAGAGGAATTATTTAAGCTCAGCACCAATGTGGACACAGGAACAAATGGGTATAAACTGGCCACCAGGAAGTTTAGACTTGAAATCAGACGAAGGTTTTTAACCATCAGAGGAGTGAAGTTTTGGAATAACCTTCCAAGGGAAGCAGTGGGGGCAAAAGATCTATCTGGTTTTAAGATTCTACTCGATAAGTTTATGGAGGAGATGGTATGATGGGATAATGGGATTTTGGTAAGTAATTGATCTTTAAATATTCAGGGTAAATAGGCCAAATCCCCTGAGATGGGATATTAGATGGATGGGATCTGATTTACTATAGAAAACTCTTTCCTGGGTATCTGGCTGGTGAATCTTGCCCATGTGCTCAGGGTTTAGCTGATTGCCATGTTTGGGGTCGGGAGGGAGTTTTCCTCCAAGGCAGATTGGAGAGGCCCTGGAGGTTTTTTTGCCTTCCTCTGTAGCATGGGGCATGGTTGACTGGAGGGAGGCTTCTCTGCTCCTTGAAGTTTTGAACCATGATTTGAGGACTTCAATAGCTCAGACATGGGTGAGGTTTTTCATAGGAGTGGTGGGTGACATTCTGTGGCCTGCGCTGTGCAGGAGGTCGGACTAGATGATCAGAGTGGTCCCTTCTGACCTTAGTATCTATGAATCTATGTCCACAACAAAAAGTATAAAATGCCCAAAATGATAAAATGTTCACCAGCTCTCATGGCCATTTTCCACATATAAAAGGAAATTCCACAACCTCCTCACCAAGCAAAGCTCCTCACATCTGGCTACAGCTGCCAGAACTATCCAAGGATCTATCTAGCATGATCCCCAAATTGTTAACTTGTCTACCAAAGGTAGTCAAACTCCCTGAAAAAAAGGGCCAAAACCACACTAGTTGGCTTTCAACAGCCACTCAGCATCATCTGTCTTCTCCAGATTCATTTTCAGCAGCTAGTTTCTAATGCAAGCTGCAATCATGCCAGACAGTGCGAAGGCAGAGAAACCAAACCAACTGATTATAATTAACTTTATACATAAAGCTGAGTCATCAGCACACTGACAATACTGCAGTTCAAACCCTCTCCTTATTTACTCTAGCAACCTCAAATAAACTTTGATTGGAAGGGTGACAGGATATAGCCTTAAGACTGCACAGATGGGAGTCCTATGGGCAGATGATCAAGTAACATACTATTACCATCTAGGATCACTAGCAGAGAAAGAATGGAGCAGTTCTACCTACCCTTGCTACGGTCCAGAGTCATATTAACAGTATTCCATGATGAATATATGAAAAGCCTCTGACATGAATGCCTGACCTTTGTTCACCATGAGAGAACGACAAACCAATATGGCCACTTATATTTCTGCTAAGAACAGTCAAGGAAATCACAAAACTACATATAGTGCTGAAGTTTTCTCACCACAACCTCCTCTAAAGCTAAAAGAAGGTTAGAAGCAAGGTTGGTTAGGAAAGATGGTCAGCCCAGAGTTGATTTATTTTCAAACAGTACTTCATTAAAGCACACTAGGGTCTACATGGGCTGGCTGGCAGGCAGCATATTAGGGAGCTTTGAATCAGAGCCCCGTAATATGCAGTACCACACTCTATGGACAAACCCCCAGTAATCTTTGGTTTCAGGCTCTTTTGTAGACCAAGCTCATCTTGATTTTGATGGTCCCTTTGAGCATGAAAACAATTTAAGTAGCTATATATACTCTGTCTTCCTTTTTCCTGAAAAACTACAAAGATTTTGAAGATAAAATATTTCCTCACTCCATATGTAAATACAGAAAAAATGATATCCTGACCATTACTTTATCAGAATTGTGTTATAATGGCTTACTTCATACTGTGAATCAACAAATGGCAGGTACAGTATAAAACATGTTTTCATTATACAGAAAAATGATTAGAATATATTAGAATATATTTATTTCACAATGCTGCCTTCATTTCATTTAACATCAGCAGAAAATTTATGTATTTGAAAATTACAGTATAAGCATGAATCTCTTTAAATATTTTCCCTTGGTCACTTGTATGCCTTGGAGCGAGTGTCTGAGAGAGCTGGTATAGGCAACCAATGACCAAAAATCATGCTTGTGCAGTGTATGTGCTTTGTGTTCTTACTATCTTGAGATTTTTTCCCTTTGGAGAGGAAAAGAAGTAAAGTCCATTGTTGTTTTATTAGTCCAAAAGCAGAGTAAAGAAATCTTTGGAATTTCAAATCCGCAGACTAATGCCTTGGAAAACTACTTACCGAAGTAATGAAGTGCATCATTGTAGTAATTATATTAAGAATTGTGTAGCACTTTCATGGCTTATTATAAATACAGTACTAGTGATGACATAATCAAGCCAACATGCATTCCATTAGTAGCCTTACTCTACATAAAATGTTCATTACGTCCTTGTAAACAATACAGCATGTCATGAGGTGATGTAAACAACAATCTAGTGAGACAGGGCCATTTGTATGAAAAGCTAATGAAACAGTAGAAAAGCACAGGATAGGCGAGCCACAGATTTCTCTATCCAAACTGTAGAAAAATGGTTAGGGAAAATAACTCAATTAAGCCTCTTAAAGTTAATGCCTGAAAGCATTAAGTTCTAAGTTGTAAACATAATCTTAGACACTTTTTCTTTCCATTTTGCATTTTATGATCTATTCCATGGCAACAGAAGTTAAAGTCTGCAATTATATCTTAACAACTTACACAATTGCATTTTGATATATCTATATATAACATATATGCAAATTAGGCTCTGATTTGAATATTAACCTTTTCTTAATGAACTTATTCCTATAAAATATCAAGCTATTTATTTAGGGCTAGAAGTGTCTGCTAAAGACAGATTTCTAATTTTGAACCTGTTAGCTTGATCAACATGTTCATTGTTACCATGGTTATGTGTGGGCATTTAACTAACTTCTCAGCAAGATCTCTCAAATCCAAGTATCTGAAGGCATTGTGAGTTTGCATTGAGGACGCAGCAATGTCACTATCTTGTAGAACAATTTAATGGTTCTTATTTACACTACCAGAGGGATGTATAATTAACACATGATAAATTAGACTGGAACTTGAAAAATTACAGCCAATGTCAAGTACTGTGAGATTTATGTCTTGGAAAGATTCCACTTATTCATAGTGAGAAAATCCTTTGGTGACATTTCTGTTCACTCTACTTATGGAGAAATCTTCATGTGTTTGAACTGTTTCTATGTACAGTTCTCTTAATTTAGACTTTGCTTCAGTATGTCTCCAAGCAATCATCCGTTAGAAGGATGTACTCACTACTATGCATTTTAAAAGATTATTATTATTTTAACATTTGTGGACAGCAGATGCTCAGTTAGTGTAAAATCAAAGGTGGAGAAATTAAACAAATTTTAGTTACTACTTGATTGTCACTGATCCCACTTTAGTCAACTGTAGTTCTTGTCTTTAATTTATTCCTTCCTTTCTTTCTTCTGAATACGTGCATTACAATTTAATGAATGAAAATCAATTGTGGTCAAAAGGTTTGTCACAATTAAGATGTTTTTGCAATCTTTTAAGATTGGATCACAAAAGGTTAAGGCCACAGTCTGCAAAACCATTGTGTTGCTGCATACTGTATTTTGAATTAGGTTAAGGGTCTACTCCTTTACACACTGCCTCCTGTGATCACAGTCTTCAACAACACACACACATGTTCCACATATTACTGAGAGGTAATTCTGTTTCCATGCCACTTCAGTCTTATGTCTCTCTTGAGAGAAGAGATTGAGAAATATATTGTACTGAAGAACATGTTTAAATTTAGCGATTTAGGCTGCTGCCCATGAAGAGCTGGGGTAAGAGATTTAAAACTCCAGGGTTTGTTTTATTTGAACTACATTATTCCAGCTGCAGAAATGAAAGGAAAAGGGAAATATACAATGGTGATGCTGGAGAGGGGCCTGAAACCCAGAGACTGAACATATATTTAGAGGAGTGGGACTCAGTCTAAACCCAAATTAGGAGTATTGCTAAATTGTAATCTTTACTACATAAAAAGAAACAAACAGAATCATACCAGAACACCTATATTAAAATAAAATTACTTGGATATTCAAGCACTCAAAAGTTAGGGAATATCTATGAAACATGAATTTTTCTCCCTCGTGAATTGCATCCTAGGCACTGAATGAGTAAGGAGTCCTATGGAAAAAAGAATGTAATCATTTAATTAAAACGGGTTAGTAATGCATACACAGAAGGGGGCAGAACTACGGTTGCACAAACAACCACAAAGATGGTATTTCCTAGCTTTTGAGTGCTTGATTTTGCAACCTATATCATGATTTAATGTAATTACCTACATTGTTTTAAAATTAAAAATACAAAAGTAAAACATTATGTACAACTGTAACAATCCCCGTCATCATCAGCAGAGTTTGAACAGTGTAGCTCTGAAGACAGCTACCTCCTTCTTTCCAGGATCTGCGGGAAGTTCTGCAGTGTGTGGTACCCCAAGAGGCAGGGCATGTACTTCTGAGGTTCTGGACCAAATCCAACTGTGGGTTGGTTTTCAGCCCACCGAGTGCTGCTGCTTTGTGATTTGGTGACTGTGTAGGCCAGGCTGTTTGGAATGTTCACATACAGTTATTATTGTGGAAGGCTGCCAAAACTTTTCTGAGGAACACAAGTGGGAGAAGGGATATGGTGATTTCTAACAGTTTATACCTCAGTCAAACCTGAATGGAATTTCATGGGACAAAGGCATACCTTTAGTCCTAAAGTGTTAGGCCGCCCAAATATAGTGGGCTCTACTAGCTGCCTGTATAACAATAGGTCTAATGATAAACCTGGATCCAAACTTCAATTTTTTAAAAAATATTGATTCAAATCTGAATTGTATAATTTGAGCCTATTGTTTATATTTACCCCAGTTTCCCTTTCTCCTTTTACTCTAGCTTTGGTATAGATCTTGTTTTTTTCCTCTTGTCCCACACAATTATCAACATCTGATTCCACCTCTCCATGAGTCCTCTTTGGCTTGGCTCGGCTCTCCAGCTCACCATTTCAGATACTGTCCTGACCTATGTTCCTTCCCACTCCCTATGTTTTTCCTGACGCTCTTGCTGTATTCCTTCCTTCCTCTTCTTCCACCATCAGATGTATTCTTTCCATCAGGCTACCCCCTCTCATGGAACAAGATCCCTGTCCTCATCGGCCCAGTACCTCCCCCTGCCTCCCTCCCCCCCCATCCTGCAAATCTCTCCTCCCTATTCATTATTACTAACCCCTCAATCTTCACTATTAAAATCTATTGTCCTTTCCTTTCAGGTTAAACAAGATATAACCACACTACACCCACACAGAATGTGAAAAAACTGTACAGTGGCCTTTTTAGCTACTGTGCTGTCATTGACCCCATAGCATTCCTCATTCCACTTGTCCTTTTAGAAATTTTTTTTGGTGTATCCAGCATCACATGTGAAATATTGTCCTTTCCCATCTGGCCAGGAGTCTGCATAAAATGTTGTTAATGTGAACCTCTTTGATTTTTGGGGGAATTGTTTCTGACATAAGCCCCAAGTTCTTCTTCAGCCTTGTGTGTTTTGAAAGGGAGGAGCAAGGGATGTCTGTATGGTCTTAGTTTTATTGGGATACAGTATGACTTGGTCTCTTAAAACCTGCCTAAGCATGACAAGAAAATGTATAGCTTTTCCATGCTGGAAGGCTGGCATTGCCACAATTTTTCTATATTCCTTTTATCTAGATTGTTGCTGCCTTTGTGGGCAAATGTTCATATCATCTCGTCCCTCTCTGTTGGCTTTCAGCTTTTTATTCACTGCCCATTTTTGAAAGCACAAGGAGACGGGAAGGGGGATAGATTCCATATCAAAAGGCACTCCCCCTTCCAAATCCTCTGGGGAGCTATTGGAACACAGTCTTCTGGAAGTGAACCTGAGAGAGGGGTACTGTGCCTCATAGTATCTATCCCTTTCTTTCCTAAAAATGAAATGTTTATTTAAAGGCAGTGGGTGATCTGCTCCTTTCATACTACGGCTTTTCATTTTGGAAAACTGTTGTATGTAATTGCTTCCAATCACTGCCCTCATGAATAGAAATGAAACAAACACATGTAGTGTGAATGTGTAATTGGTCAGCAAAGCTTCTGCTTTAAAATCTATATTAGGAATAAAGTCTTATTTGATTGAATGCAGAAATCAAGTATTCTTGTAAACTGATTATTTTATTTAAAGCTTTGTTCTTGTGGTTGTATGACTTTTCTTCTTTCCTTTTTTTTTAAATTTATTTTCACACAAATAAAGGACTTCCTGATTCGAGGAGACAGTTGTAATTTGGTTTAATTGTTTTGGGCAACATTTTCATAAATAATTTAGTGATTTTTTTGTGTGTGCTCTCCAGTTTGGTTCTTTCAGGTCATCATCAAGGTATCTATACACAAATAAACACATCCAAAGTTAAAAGGAACTGACAATTGAAGACATGTATCATATATTATTTTTTTCTTCATGGCCTATCAGGTTTAAAAATTGATAGTGCCTTGCCAATCTCTGCATACTACTCATTTAATACCTACTTGGTTATTTAAGTGATCTACAATATTTCTGGAGGAGCTGAATGAAAGTATCCTGCCCCAAACATGCAAGTGTGAGTTGTCATTTCCAAAACAGCTTAGCCTTCCCTGATTACATCTTTTTCAAACTTTTAAAGTTTCTCTCTTCAAGCTCTAGTTTGCTCTAATATTTTCTTCTATCAGAGGAACAGTGTTCTGTTCTCCTTCCCAGTTGCTATTGGGACTGACTGACCAAAAATGATACAGGAGCCTAGTAGTTCACAGCCTTCCTGTGAGATTGAACATCTGGTTTACTAGAGTGGATAAGTACATGATGATCTCACCCTCCAGTGACATGAGACATGGAAGAAGGTATCAGTGGTACTGTTAACAAGTTACCAGAGGAGCAATGAATCTAAATAAACAAAGGGTATAAGATGGTCATTTAAGTCTGCC
Organism: Dermochelys coriacea; assembly: GCF_009764565.3. NCBI lineage: Eukaryota > Metazoa > Chordata > Testudines > Dermochelyidae > Dermochelys > Dermochelys coriacea. The sequence goes on from NC_050068.2 coordinate 146,438,724, forward strand.
TCCACATGACCTTATTGCTTACTAATACATCTCAACCTGCAATGATTTCTGATTGAATTTTTCAAAGATTCTGTGTGAGACCTGTTGCTATTGCCTCATGGTTGGTGTCAAACTGTGTTAGTTCATACCAAACAATGGAAATCAATCTTCTTAGTTGTTTTACCTGTGCATTCTAGATACACCACTCAAACTGAAAGAGAAATTTTCTTTGCCGTTCTGCTGTACTAAAACACAATCTACATTATTGTCAGCAAAATTCTTTGGATTATAAATTTCATTGAGGTGTCTCGTATTGATTCAGCCTTAAGGTTTTGCTGGTTTTTAAAATTCCTCAGTGAGGCTTTTAATTCAGTTTTTATACTGCATGTTGAGATGCATATCTTGGTGTGCCTGTTTCAATGTAGCTCTTTGCAGTGATCAGTGTGAGCAGGAAGCAACTGTGTATTAGGACTTCTGAAGCCTATGAGTTTTTGGGAGAGTAAAATAAGTGGTGTCTGTCACCACTGGTATTAGAATAGGTTATTATTCTGTCTATTCTTTGCAGTTCATTTCCCAGTTGGAAGGACATTCATTTTTTTTAGTATTTAATAAGGTGACACTTTTATAGAGGTAACAGCTATAAATGCATCAGTAATGATTGCTAAAATCAAAGCAATTAGAAAATTTTACAGCTTTCTAAATTATTTTAAAATAATTGATAAATGTCATAGCAATTTGTTAAAAAGCCCTTATTAATTGGAACACATCGTGTCTTTTGAGAGATGAATTCACACTCCATTGCATGTTATACTGCTTATGTATAAAATATGGAATATATTATGTTTCAAGAAAAAATGTTATGATTGAATTTACTTTGACTTTAATTAGCTTTAGATCAGGACTACAAAGAGTACATTTAAATGTAAGAGAAAATATTTTCACTTGTTCCATTTCTTAAATAACAATAACAAAAATCAACTAATTTTCTCCTTTTGAGACTCCAAGACAGCACTCTCTAAGAAAAGACAAAAAGAATACTTTTAATTACACCTCAACATCCATTTCTTTTAAAAATGTATCTTTAATAAACATCATCATGCATGTGCTAACAGTGTTCATGGGAGAAAAAAAATAAAAATTCAGCTTTGAAGCATGAAAATCTGAGACAGCTTCTCCCTTGAGGCTATTTAAAGTGTTAAGGTAATCAAGAAGAGAGAAAAAGAACATGATTATTCCCAACTGATAAGAGAGATTCTCCTTAAGTGAGATAAAGTGAGTTAAGGAGTACTTATGGCACCTTAGAGACTAACAAATTTATTTGAGCATAAGCTTTCGTGAGCTACAGCTCACTTCATCGGATGCATTTGGTGGAAAATACAGAGGGGAGATTTATATACACACACAGAGAACATGAAACAATGGGTTTTATCATACACACTGTAAGGAGAGTGATCACTTAAGATGAGCCATCATCAGCAGCAGGGGGGGAGGGAGGAAAACCTTTCATGGTGACAAGCAAGGTAGGCTATTTCCAGCAGTTAACAAGAACATGTGAGGAACAGTGGGGGTGGGGGGGGAGAAATAACATGGGGAAATAGTTTTACTTTGTGTAATGACTCATCCATTCCCAGTCTCTATTCAAGCCTAAGTTAATTGTATCCAGTTTGCAAATTAATTCCAATTCCGCAGTCTCTCATTGGAGTCTGTTTTTGAAGTTTTTTTGTTGAAGAATAGCCACCCTCAGGTCTGTAATCGAGTGACCGGAGAGATTGAAGTGTTCTCCAATTGGTTTTTGAATGTTATAATTCTTGACGTCTGATTTGTGTCCATTTATTCTTTTACGTAGAGACTGTCCAGTTTGACCAATGTACATGGCAGAGGGGCATTGCTGGCACATGATGGCATATATCACATTGGTAGATGCGCAGGTGAACGAGCCTCTGATAGTGTGGCTGATGTGATTAGGCCCTATGATGCCCCGTGAATAGATAGGTGGGCAGAGTTGGCAACGGGCTTTGTTGCAAGGATAGGTTCCTGGGTTAGTGGTTCTGTTGTGTGGTGTGTGGTTGCTGGTGAGTATTTGCTTCAGATTGGGAGGATGAACCTTGATGATGGTACTCTTCTGGCTCTGTCAGTCTGTTTCTTCACTTCAGTAGGTGGGTATTGTAGTTGTAGGAATGCATGATAGAGATCTTGTAGGTGTTTGTCTCTGTCTGAGGGGTTGAGCAAATGCGGTTATATCGTAGAGCTTGGCTGTAGACAATGGATCGTGTGGTATGATCTGGATGAAAGCTAGAGGCATGTAGGTAGGAATAGCGATCAGTAGGTTTCCGATATAGGGTGGTGTTTATGTGATCATACCACATGATCCATTGTCTACAGCCAAGCTCTACAATATAACCGCATTTGCTCTAACCCCTCAGACAGAGACAAACACCTACAAGATCTATATCATGCAGATTGATAGAGCCAGAAGAGTACTCAGAAGTCACCTACTACAGGACAGGCCCAACAAAGAAAATAACAGAACGCCACTAGCCATCACCTTCAGCCCCCAACTAAAACCTCTCCAACGCATCATCAAGGATCTACAACCCATCCTGAAGGACGACCCATCACTCTCACAGATCTTGGGAGACAGGCCAGTCCTTGCTTACAGACAGCCTCCCAATCTGAAGCAAATACTCACCAGCACCACTGTTCCTCAGATGTCTTGTTAACTGCTGGAAATAGCCTACCTTGCTTGTCACCATGAAAGGTTTTCCTCTCTCCCCCCCGCTGCTGGTGATGGCTCATCTTAAGTGATCACTCTCCTTACAGTGTGTATGATAAAACCCATTGTTTCATGTTCTGTGTGTGTATATAAATCTCCCCTCTGTATTTTCCACCAAATGCATCCGATGAAGTGAGCTGTATCTCACGAAAGCTTATGCTCAAATAAATGTTAGTCTCTAAGGTGCCACAAGTACTCCTTTTGTTTTTGCGAATACAGACTAACACGGCTGCTACTCTGAAACCTGTCATAAAGTGAGTTGTGTTCTCTCATCCCCTGCCAGATCCAGAATTAGTAGTGGCAATAGAATTCAAACAGCCCCAAAAATATCATTTGCAGATATTTATTTTGTTCTTGCTTACTGTATGTACTGTATACTATTTAGTCATTATTCACATGTATTACTTCAGTTGTGGTAGTGCCTATGAGCACCCCATTGTACAAACAGAAAACAAAGACTCTCCCTGCTACAGAGCTTACAAAATAAATCTGTTTATAATGTAGGAAAAATTCACCTTCATTATATTTGCACCATTGGCAAATGGTCTAAATGTGGTTGTAAACTGGGAGAGAAGATCGGGGGGGGCATCAGGCAGGGCGGGCAGGGAGCCCTTCATTCACCATTTTCACTATGGAGTGAATTCTCTACCATTCTCTATTGAGAATTCATCTGCAGAGATCTGTAAGCACTGACAGGGAAGTGGCATTAAGACTGAGCTAGAGAGAACTGCCATTGTTAGATTCTATTCTTTAGCTTCTATGTGCTGTGTTATAGCACAATCAGTTTCCAAGAGAAAAGGAAAATACAACTTTTCCCCCCTTTATGTAAACTAAATAACTCTTAATTACACAGTACATACAAAGTCACACCAATGTGATTGCTTTCTAACATGGCTCCAGTGCTCCATGATGCATTTGGGGTTTCTCTGCTGCCACTATGGCAACAGTCCTAGACAGACTCATTCATTTTTGTTGGCATGGAGACAAGCAAAGAACTTAAAGCAAAGCTGTAAAAGAGCCAGCAAGGCTCAAAGTGATTATTTGTAATTGGAGAGAAATGGCATGTAGAGCTGTGCAGATGACAGGGTGGAAAAGGGGTTAAAAGATTATTTCAACACCATTTGCCAGACCGAACACTCAGTGCATGCAGCTGGAGGACATGTTTTTCCAGTGCTCTTGTTGATGTGCCTGGTTCATCCTAATGTTCCATTTCCTTAAATGCACTTTCCATACATAGCTGCTGCTTCTGCTGCAGGAGCATGGTCACTTTTGGGCTGCAGTTAAAAACGAAATTCATTTGTCCAAGTGACTCCAACAGAGTTTCACTATTGAATCAGTCTGTTACCTTTCACCTTGGAGTGATCTACTTTTCCCAGGCTATTCCTTTCACAGTTTCTCCCTCTTAATATTTCTCCCATTTAATATCATTTACAAAAACAGAACACAAACTCCAAACCCTATAACATGAAACACTACACATATGTGCAAAGAGGTGAAATAATCAAATGTAAATTAAGGCTGTCACAGCTGGTTTTTCCCCTTGGGGGAGCAGAGAGCTTCTTTTTCTTTTAAGCCTTCTACTTCTGGGGCTTACACTTACAATATATTTAGCGACTGATAATTCAAACCAAATAAATATATACACAGGTAATGGAACAAATATATGAATAATTGAGTTTAGAGAAGTAGAATTTTTTTGGCTATCCCCTTAAACACTGTACTCGTAGAAATAAGGATTTATTTGTCATATGGCCAAAAATGTGCCATTAATAATCATGTCATTAATAGAGTTTTATGAATAACTGATTTTTCAGCTCAGTGACAATTCAAAAAAATCTTTGGAATTGTCTGTTGATCAGAAAAGTCTGTTTCATAGAATCATAGGACTGGAAGGAGCCTTGAGAGGTCATCTAGTCTAGTCTCCTGCACTCAGTGGGGACATCCCTGGCAGGTGTTTGTGAACCGGCTCTTACAAACCTCCCATGATGGAGATTCCGCAACCTCCCTAGGCAGTTTATCCCTGTTCTTAACTACTCTGACAGGAATTTTTTTCCCAGATGTCCAACCTAAACAGCCCTTGCTGCAATTTAAGCCCATTGCTTCTTGTCCTATCCTCAGAGGTTGAGAACAACTTTTATACCTCCTCCTGTAACAATCTTTTATGTACTTGAAAATTGTTTCATGTCCCCTATCAGTCTTCTTTTCTCCAGACTAAACAAACCCAACTTTTTTCAATCTTCCCTCATAGCTCATGTTTTCTAGACCTTTAATAATTTTTGTTGCTCTTCTTTGGACTTTCTCTAATTTGTCCACATCTTTCCTGAAATGTAGCACCCAGAACTGGACACAGTATTCCAGTTGAGGCCTAATCAATGTGGAGTAGAGTGGAAGAATTGCTTCTTTTGTCTTGCTTACAACACTCCAAAATGATGTTTGCTTTTTTTGCAATAGTGTTACACTGTTGACTCATATTTAGCTTGTGATTCACTGTGATCCCCAGATGCCTTTTTGCAGTACTCTGGCTTCCCATTTTGTATGTGTGCAACTGATTGTTCCTTCCTATGTGGAGTACTTTGCATCTGTAATTATTGAATTTCATCCTATTTTCTTCAGACCATTTCTCCAGTTTGTCCAAATCACTTTAAATTTTAATCCTACCATACAAAGCACTTGCAACCCCTCCCAGCTTGGTATACTCCACAAACTTTATATGTGTACTCTATATGCCATTATCTAAATCATTGATGAAGATATTGAACAGAACTGGACCCAGAACTGATCCCTATGCGACTCCACTTGATATGCTCTTCCATCTTGACTGTGAGCCACTGATAACTACTCTCTAAAAATGGTTTTCTACCCAGTTATGCACCCACTGTATAGTAGCTTCATCTAGGTTGGGGTGGGCAAACTACATTCTGTAGGCCGGATTCAGCCAATCAGGGATTTGGATCTGGCCCATGGGATTGCCCCCCGTGGTGCAGCAGGCCCCGCGCCGCTCTCAGAAGTGGCCGGCACCACATCTCTAGCCTGGGGTGGGGTGGGGCAGAGGGCTCCGTGCGTTGTCCTTGCCTCCAGGCCCTGCCCCCGCAACTCCCATTGGCTGGGAACAGGAAACCGTGGCCAATGGGAGCTTCGGGGGAGGTACCTGGAAACGTAGCAAGGGCAGTGCATGGAGCCCTGTGCCCCTTCTCCCCCGGGGCCACGCAGAGAAGTGGTGCCGGTCACTTCCTGGAGCGGCGTGGCATGGGGCCAGGGCAGGCAGACAGGGAGCTTGCCCTGGCCCTGATGCGTGCCACTGCCACCCTGGGGCCATTTTAAGGTTAGGGTAAGAGGTGCTGGGCCGGATCCCGAACCCCTCCTGCATCCCGCCCCCCAACTCTCTGCTCTAAGCCCCCTCCTGCACCCCAAACCCCTCATATACCCCAAATCCCTGCCCTGAGCCCTCTGTCGCACTCTGAGCCCCTCCTGAACCCCAACCCCTTGCCCTGAGCTCCCTCCCGCAGTCCTCACCCCTTCTGCACCCCGTCCTGTTAGATGTCCAATCGCTACTAATCTCTTTAGTGAAAACTGAAACAAAAAAGTCATTTAACACTTCTGCTATTTTCACATTTTCTGTTATTGCCTCCCCCATGAGTAATGGGCCTACTCTGTCTTTGCTCATCCTCTTCCTCTTGCTTCTAATGTATTTGAAGAATGTTTTCTTGTTACCCTTTATGCCTCTAGCTAGTTCAATCTCATTTTGTGCCTTGGCCTTTCCAATTTTGTGCTATTTGTTTATATTCATTCTTTGTCATTTGACTGAGTTTCCACTTTTTGTAGGACTATTTTTTTGAGTTTTAGATCATTGAAGAAAAAAGTAACAAATTCTGTAACCGGTGTTTAGATAATTATACTATTCTTCAGCATGTAAGAGAGATTTATTTCAGATAAGCATCCACTATTTGGAATGCTTATCTGAACTATCCAAATGTAATAGATCTACAAAATTTGACTGGTAATCTCGAGTGCCATTTTCCATGAAATTTCAAATGTCACCCACTCACCAAAGCCTCAGTATTGGGAAACATTGTCTAGGACAGTAGGGGAAAGATACCCATGGGATATTCCTATTTCACTCCCCTTCCTCCCCCCCTCCCTGTGGGCAATTGGCATTGGGGCCCTGCATGTAGGGCTGTGCACATGTCCCTAGCATGCCCAACTGGCTTGGTGGAAGGGGGAAGTTCCCTCATATCCAAGGGAAAGCCTTATAAACCCTTTTTGGCAGCACTATTATGCATCAAGGACTAGTTCCTTCCCTCCCCTCCCACAGCCCACCCCCCAGGCCTGTCATACAGTATTAGAGTAGGACCAAATTTCCAGACTTTGCTGCAGGCAAGACACCCTTAGGAGTCTGGAAATTAATTTACATTTAAATATATCAGGTGTTGAGGTATCTGAGTTACTTCCAGCTTTGTGTACACTACCATAATGTGTTGTTTTATGAAGAATTTGTGAAAGACGCTATTGTGTATTAAAATACAATTTGTATAGTATTGTGATGGGCTCAGAAGTCTGCTGGTGAACAAACACAACACTTCCCTACCTTTTGGACTATGTTAATTCTAATTTGAATATTTTTTTTGTGGTAGCAGTAAGTGCAATAAGAGCAGCCAGAGGAAATGGATATATTCCAGTTCATTTCAACTGATGATAGCAAGCTTGTCTATCAGTGGGTGGGACAGAGCTGGTCAAAAAATTCAAAAAGTTCATTTTCAGTTAAAGTAAAGCTGGAAATTTCTTCAAAAAGGTGAAGAGGGTAGTTGTAGAGTTTTGTTAGTTTTTGTTAAAAAATGGGGTTTTGTCAAATGATTTTAATTTTTTTTCATTCAACTTTCCTATGTTTCCTTTCAATTTCTTTATTTCATTTTATACACTTACAGTGTATACAGTGACACTTCCGGTCTACTGGTCTGACTATCAACCCTGCAGGCTCTCAGGAACTGTGTCTTTGCCAACTGATTGTTTATAAAATGGCATGATGGGCCACTCAGACCAGCTGAATTAGATACATTTCTGTATTACCTTGTATATATTCTTCCTGCAGGCTCACTGCTTATCAGTAACATTATACTAGAGAAAGCCACATCAACTAGTTGCTAAGTTTTTAGATGGGTAGGTTGTAATGAGTGATACAAAGCATGAAAATATCAAAGAAGGTCTAACGAAATTGTAAAAGTGATGAATTTATTTTAGTAAAATTGTGCTAATTATGAAAGGCAATTAAAAAGATCCAGTAATTTAGGAAATTAGACAGATGTATTTTCTAAGAGGCTAGAAGAGATGCTGTCCTCATCGTTGGTAGTAAAGCTTATTGAAAGATTCTGTAATAGAAAAAGCTCTGTAGAATAGGAGTTGTTGATTTTATTGCTTCAGTATTTCATATAATTAGATTGAGTGAAGAGAGTGATGCTGCAAGTCAAATGTACAAAGGCATCTTTGTTAATTTTATCTTTAAGGTTTTAAAGTGGACTAGGCTTGGTTTAGCATTTTATTTAACATGATTTGTAACTAGAATTGTGGTTGACAGAAAGGGAAGTGCCCCATTAATTAAATAAATCATCATTTGAGCCTTTAAACCAAGGTAATATCCAACCAGTTTATCTACATGATAGCTAAACATCCCATGGTAGTTCTGGAAACTCCAGGGTCTTTCCTCTTCTCAATATAATTGGTTTGTGCAGGCTTCCATCTTACTCAAGACTATCCTCACCACTATGGGCTGATTTAGGCATCTAGCACTACTTGAAAACAGAGTTCAGGACTGGATTTTATTTGGTTTTGACTTCATTGTGTGGCTTAACCTTAGAATCGATCTTTTGTTCTGTCCTTTTCCTTTTAACAGATTACCTTAAAATATCTTTAAGTTTGATTTTTGTCCTTCCCTTCTGCTCCATGGGACTCAAGATATCTCTTCTTCAAGTTCAGTGCAGATTGAGCACTCTCACTGTTATCCCTAGAATCTGTTTCACTATTGGATTCTGAATGGTGAGGTATAGAAGCAGACTGAAATAGCCAAAATGTAATGGGCAGAGGTTTCATCACATAACATCTGAGGTATTTAGGGGTTTAATGGGGAGGAGTTGGGCATCTGTACACAGGACTTCCTTATATTTATACTCTGTTTCTTAAAGGCAAAATGTGTTTGCTTTTTAAAATTTTATAATCATAGACCTCACAGGTAGCACTGCCTGACACTTTCTATTTTAGGACCATGTTTTTAATTACTTTTAACTTTGCCAAACTTGAACTATTTGAGCTAAAATTTTTCATGCTGGGAGTTTGCCTCAAACTTTTTTTTTAAAGTTACAGCTAAAAAGCTGTTTCCAAAATGAGATTAAGGAAAAATATATTGTTTTGCCCATCTTAACAAAATTGTTACAACTATTTCATTGAGAAGCTCTAATATCAAAATTGATATTCTCTAAATCCTTCTGATCCTGTTCTACCCCATGTGATACCACGTTCATCACTGTAGTATCTGAGTGTTTCCATGTGTCAGAGTGCTTCAGTTCTCCTTAATTTGTCTAGCAAAAAATTACTATTATACATTAAAAGTTAGGCCTTCTGCTGGTTAAACAAAGTGGACATGAGATGCAGAAATGTAGCCATTCTCTCGGAAGATCCAGTCAGGTTTCACGTTGGTGTGAGGTTCAACAACCTCTTCATTAGTTAGCAATGATGTGATACTGGTGTTGATGCATTGGCATTAGGAGCTGCATCTCCATAACAAGGCATAGAGTAACAACAGTATCAGTTATGCAAGGAACAAGAAAAAAGTACCAATATTAATATTCAAAGCTCTCATCCGAGAGGGAGAATTTCTTTTCTATGCAGAGGGTCAGAACAAGTCCCTAATGTTGAGGAGTTATGTGGTATTTAAGTCACAGGACATAAGCTTCCAAAGAAACCAGATACCAAAACAGAGAGGCTGACATCTTCTGGGGGGGATGGCTTGCCAGGTGATAAAGACCTCCCAGAGACCCTGGGAGACCAATAGCAATAGCTGGTAGAGCTTCCTTTTCCCCAGTGAATTAATTGCATTTAGGTCTGCTGTTTAATGGCCTGATCCACAGCCCACTGAAATCAATGGAAAGTTTTTCTCAATGATTTCAATGCATTTTGGACCAGAGTCTGAGCACAGGATCTGTTGATATCAATAGAGAAAGGACTTGTGCCATAATTCAGCACGTCTGTTATGATAGTGTTTGCCATCCCTCAAGTCAGGGTGGAAAATTGACTTCCTAGTCCACAGTTCTTGCAGAACAGATATTTGCAGCGAGTTAGTCTGATATGCTAAAAGAAATCTATATCACTATAAGTAGCTGCAAAATATTATTTCAGTAAAGGCTACTCTGGTACTTATGGAAATTCTAGTGAACTTTCCCTTTATCAAAGCACTAACACTTGCCATTTCAAGCAAGTTGTAATACAAATACTGAGCAGTGAGGTTAATTTATATCAATAACACTTTACTAAATGAAAAGCTTTAAAAAGCAACTAAAAACCGTATTTTCCAAATCTTATTTCCATTACTCCTGTTCAGGGAGAGCAGTATCTTAAGATACACATTAGTTTGGTGGGCAAAACTTTCAGTTGAAACATTACAGAAAAAAAAAAGTTTTCTTTTACTATGAACTAATGCTTCTTCTCAAGTTCCCCAAAGTGGAGCATGTTGTTAAAATGAAAAGATACCTGATCTTCAGTCTCTGTTGTCATTAATCAAGTTCTCTTCACTCTACATTACGGATCTGCTGCAACAGTTAAAGCCACATCCAGGTAAAGTAATTGAAATTAAGAACAACAGCTAGGATGTTCAAAATAAAATTTTAGTTGGGTGCCTAACTCCCTTAGACTCAGTTGAAAATCCAAGAAATCTGAGATATATTTAAAATTATTAGGGTAATGAGTATCCTGTTCTTAGATGTGCTCCCATTCACTTGTGTCCCTTTTTCGGATTATATATGGCTTCTTTTTCAGAGGCCTCAAGCCAACCTCTTAATACATGTTTGTAGTTTTATGCCATCCCCTTCCCTCCAAAAAAAATGAAGCATGCACTGTGAAGTTGGTAGGTGCCTACATGACTTGCAAATTAGAGCTGAGAGGGGAAGAATCCTGAAAAAAAATTGTGATTTCAAAAACTTCCCATTTCATGTCAGAATGATCATTTGAGGTGTTTCACAGTTGGGAGTGGGGAGAGGGGGGGAAGTGGAGAAGAAGGGAGAGATTCCAGAATAGGCAAGTGGTTATTGGACAGAGCAGGCTTCAACTTGCCTTCCACATCCAGATTAATATCCTAATCAGTTGGTCATTGTAGGGTAGGTGGTCTCTCTCTCTCTCTCTCTCTCTCTCTCTCTCTCTCTCTCTCTCTCTCTCTCTCATATTTTGACTAGAAATTCTCTCCTGGACCTGAGAAACCTTCCCAAAAAAAGTTTTCGCACAGCCAACTCTTTCCTGAAAATGTGTGTGTGTGTGTGTGTGTGTGTGTGTATATATATATGTGTGTGTGTATATATATATATATATATATATATATATATATGTATATATATATATATATATGTGTGTGTATAGTTGAAAAAATCCTGACTAGCTTTCTTGCAAATGTTCATTGCACTTTCAAATTTGGATTTTTGTGCATGGCAATATGCTCCAATGGCCATGAGGCAAAATTACAGTTCTAATTTCAAGTCAGCTTTTGAAATATGTGTCCTGTACTGACTGTCTTGTAAAACTCAAGTGGCTTTTTCAAGATTATCAAGAATACCATAGGGAGACTCCAGATTTAGAATTTCAGTAACTGTTTAAAAATGCTGTGCACTTTGGAGAGACCTTAATATTGCTCATAACATTCCATGAAAGTACTAGTTCACAATCCCACTTTATTGATATTACATACAGCACAGAGGAAGATACTCACAGGTAACAAATATTCGAGGTCCAATTATAAATACAGCAAGGAATGCAACTGGAATCTACAGGAAATATTCAGATCATGCACTTGCGATAATTTCGGACACTCGTGTTTCCAGCCAACTCTTTTCAACTTGTTGGCTATTGTAGGCTTGTTAAGGAGTTGCTGGGGTTATTTGTTTGTTGGAATTTGTAACTTCCCACTCTTGGTGAGTAGCTGTACTACTGTAAGGGTTTATACAGGGCTCAGCTTTGCGATGACAGTGACATGATGTGTCATTTTTACAGTCTTGTCTTTCAGTCTGGCACTTCTCTGTAGTATTGTTTCCCCCATTGTTTAACATAGAGGTTAAAAATGAAAAAGACCTAGCGTGTCATCTTGCTAGCATTATGCCAGTGTGGGCTGGTTCTCCCCACTTAATTCACAAGTGATATGACCATTCTAAATTTAAATTAAATTTATCATTGATTATTCAAATGTTGGGGTACTGTACATTTGCTGAATACAGTGACTCTATATACAGGCACTGTCCAGCAAGATTTTTTACACAAATTCCATGCAGTCCGAATTGAATGTATTCAGTGAATGAAAGGGTTATTGCCATTATCTTTCTGCCAGATACTGAAACATTTTCTTCTAACAATATAAATAGTATAGTGGAAAAATGTATATTCTCATATCAAGCTTGTAAACCCACATTTGCTTAACAATAGCCACTGTTAATGTATTGTCAACAGGGCTCCTGTATCGCTGAAATACCTGCACTGCCACTGAACTTGGCAAAGATCTGTCATATATCTCCCAGCCCTATTAGTTCACAGCTGGTATCAATAGCTCCAGTCTAAGTTAATAGGAAAAACAGTAGGAGATCTGTTTAGAGCTTCTTTGATTCAAAGAGCTAGAAATAAATTTTTAAAAAATGCAACTTTACTTTCTAGAAGGCCTCTCTTGGATGAGGACTGCATTTTGAAGCTATTTTGTATATGTTATTGAGCATTCAGTGTGATAAACAGTCAAATCTAGAAGTTATCAACTGATATGTTATAGCCATTCAGCAAAAGGAAAATGTGATTCATAACACAAACTGCTGTTCCTGTAAGCCACAATAAACAAAAATGGTAATGAGGGTTGTGGGATTCCCATAGCGCCAATATATACAAGGAAAAAGCAGCAAAGCTAAAACTGTGTTACAACTTGTTAGTCTCTAAGGTGCCACAAGTACTCCTTTTCTTTTTGCGAATACAGACTAACACGGCTGCTACTCTGAAACTTCACCCTCATAATTCCAAATGACTAATTTAACCAAGTACCTTAGCGTGCCAAGACACCTAATGAAGATCCCTAAACAACCAATGACCAATATTTAAATAGGTAAACAAATTGGGACTGAAAAGAAAAATGCTGAAATATTGTAGGAGATGCTGAAATACTGCATTGTGGTGTTTCCAGCCTGGCAGGAAGCAAAATGTTCTGCTCATCTTGTGGTAGAACCTGTGCTGGAAAGATTTGGGGTCCAGTTTTTCAGATTCAAGAAGTCTGGCTGAGCAATTTTATTTTTGCTATATTTTGTTTATCCAGCAAAATCTGAGTCTTTTGAAGTATGTTCCTCAGTAAAAGGAACCACCAGCCTCCATGGCATCAGAACAAGTAAGGTAGAAATGATCAGGACCTAGGTATGTGCCTATATAGTATTGGAGGTGGTATTTTAGTAATGTACCTGTTAAGCCCCTGCCCTGCAGTAATAAAGACATTGTTACTTTTTCCTTTTTAGGTTGTTTCTCACTCACTAACAAACTCATATGCTTTAAGATATAGTTACTACTTATTTCTTCCACTTGATAGGTTGAATCTAGTACCTCTCCACCTCATTCTTTTTCTTTCTTTCCATCCTTCCTATGTAGCTTTGCTGTTATTTCTCTCTCTATTGATCCTAGTTGTCGCTGGTCATTATTACTCTTGTATCAGCTCTCCCACAGATTGTAAATAGTTTTTGCGTTCCACTCTGCTAACTGAAACTTACTCCAGTTCATAAAATCACCCTTCCCAGTTAGGACTCCTGGCTCTCTTTCCCCTTTCTATTCTAATGTTTGAGGCCTCTTTTCCAAACCAGCTCACTGAGGAAACAATATTTCAATTTCTTCCATAATCTTAATTCAATTTCTTCCATAATCTTCTTCCATAATCATAATTTCTTCCATAATCCAAAATAAACACATTTCTCCTCCAGCACACATAGTAGGGCCAAGAAAAAAATGCTGTCTTTTGGACCCTTATGTCACATTTGCTATTGTTAGACCAGGTCATTTCTGATCTTTGGTGTCAGTGGAAATCAGATAGCTATCAGATCAAATAATCCTCTTTGTGAGTTCCATGTATAGCATGCTGAAATCCTTTAAGATAAGATATGACTAAAGATGAGAAATGGATGGATGTTTTGTGTATCGATGATTTCTAACATGAAAGAATTCTCACCTTATATCTTATTCAGTATATATGGTGAACTGCTTAAGTTAATATCAAACTGGCTGAAGCACTGGAAATGTATTGACTTGCACTATCCAGTAGATGGGCTAGATAAGTTAATAGAGATGAGGGAGAACAAAAACTCACTTATGAATGTGACTCACCATCCAGTGTGTCTTCTGGTAGCTGGTGTGGCATAGCAGGTTGTCCTCTTTTAATGCTCCCTGCTAATAGCTCTGTCAGCCTTGTGGTGGTCTGCTTATTCTTGCATTCAGACCACCAGCTAGGCCCTGTTTTCTGGAGTAAACCAATAGTCCAACAACTAATAGTTCTTCAGGTTAATGTCGGACCATCAGACCAAGTCCATGCTCACTAGTAGTAGTGGTAGGGGGGTGTTCAATAGTCCTTACCCCTTCCTGGGAGGGTTCTAATCCACCTTCCTTGATGAGCTGGTAGGGGAACCCAGGCCTTCCCTCACCTCCCTCCAGGAACCCTTTTACCTTCCTGGACCACTTCCTGCCTTGCCTTGTCTTGGGATTTTGCCTCAGCCTCTTCCTGGGCTCCCAGTGTACAAACTACTCCCCCTAACGCTCTTCCACAGGCTCCCCGCAGAGAGTTTGAGCACATTCTATTATCCAGCTGGTTCTGCTTCAAGAGATTTTTCTCTACTCCCCTCCCAGGGCTGTCCCTGACTCAGCAAGAGTCATCTGGCTCCCTGCAGGCCCCTCTACCAGCACACAGAGTCCTGGGTGGATTTACTTTCCGTCATTCCATCCCAACTGCCTTGGACTCCCTGTTGCAGGCCTATCTTCCTTCAGGGCGGCTTTGTCTGCCAGCAGTCCCACTTAGCTCTTGGACTCCAGCCAAGCTTCTCTCACTGAGTGAGAGCCAGACATCTGTTCTCTTTCTTGGCCAGGCCCATAGTAGCTAGTTTCAGCCCTTTTAACACCTCTGGCCAGGCTTGACACCTACTGCAGCTGTAGTGAGATGACGCCGATTGAGCCAACAGGCTCTCATTAACTCCTGGAGACCGAGTGTGGGGTCAGTACACCACATAGAATATCAGGGTTGGAAGGGACCTCAGAAAGTCATCTAGTCCAACCCCCTGCTCAAAGCAGGACCAATCCCCAACTAAATCATCCCAGCCAGGGCTTTGTCAAGCCTAACCTTAAAAACCTCTAAGGAAGGAGATGCCACCACCTCCCTAGATAACCCATTCCAGTGCTTTACCACCCTCCTAGTGAAAATTTTTTCCGAATATCCAACCTAAACTTCCCCCACTGCAATTTGAGACCATTACTCTTTGTTCTGTCATCTGCTACCACTGAGAACAGTCTAGAACCATTCTCTTTGGAACCCCCTTTCAGGTAGCTGATCTGGATATCAAATCCCCCCTCATTCTTCTCTTCTGCAGACTAAATAGTTCCCAGTTCCCTCAGCCTCTCCTCATAAGTCATGTATTCCAGTCCCCTAATCATTTTTGTTGCCCTCCGCTGGACTCTTTCCAATTTTTCAACATCCTTCTTGCAGTGTGGGGCCCAAAACTGTACACAGTACTCCAGAGGAGGCCTCAGTAACGCTGTATAGAGGGGAAAGATCACACATCCCTCAATCAGCTGGCAATGCTCCTACGTATATAGCCCAAAATGCCGTTAGACTTCTTAGCAACAAGGGCACACAGTTGACTCATATCAAGCTACTCATTCACTGTAACCCCTAGGTCCTTTTCTGCAGAACTGCTGCCTAGCCACTCAGTACATAGTCTGTAGCAGCACATGGGATTCTTCCAGCCTAAGTGCAAGACTCTGCACTTGTCCTTTTTGAACTTCATCAGATTTCTTTTGGCCCAATCCTTTAATTTGTCTAGGTCCCTCAGTATTCTATCCTATATCTACCTTCCAGCATATCTACCTCTCCTCAAGTTTAGTGTCATCTGAAAACTTGCTGAAGGTGCAGTCCACACCATCCTCCAGATCATTAATGAAGATTGTCATAAATATAAAGGGAAGGGTAAACACCTTTAAATTCCTCCTGGCCAGAGGAAATACCCTTTCACCTGTAAAGGGTTAAGAAGCTAGGACCTTGCTGGCACCTGACCAAAATGACCAACGAGGAGACAAGATACTTTCAAAGCTGCAGGGTGGGGGAAAAACAAAGGTTCTCTCGGTCTGCGTGTTGCTTTTGCCGGGACCAGAGCAGGAATGCAGGTCAGAACTCCTGTAAAGGGTTAATAAGCAATCTAGTTAGATATGTGTTAGATTCTGTTTTGTTTAAATGGCTGATAAAATAAGATTTGCTGAATGGAATGTATATTCCGGTTTTTATGTCTTTTTGTAACTTAAGGTTTTGCCTAGAGGGATTCTCTATGTTTTGAATCTGAGGACCCTGTAAGGTATTTACCATCCTGATTTTATAGAGGTGATTCTTTTACTTTAATTAAAATTCTTCCTTTAAGAACCTAATTGATTTTTCATTGTTCTTAAGATCCAAGGGTTTGGGTCTGTGTTCGCCTATGCAAATTGGTGAGGATTTTTTATCAAGCCTTCCCCAGGAAAGGGGGTATAGGGTTTGAGAGGATTTTTGAGGGAAAAGACTTTCCAAGCAGGCTCTTTCCCTGTTATATATTTGTTAGACGCTTGGTGGTGGCAGCAATAAAGATCAGGGCAAAAGATAAAATAGTTTGTACCTTGGGGAAGTTTTAACCTAAGCTGGTAAAAATAAGCTTAGGGAGTCTTTCATGCAGGTCCCCACATCTGTACCCTAGAGTTTAGAGTGGGGAAGGAACCTTGACAAAGATATTGAACAAGACCGGCCCCAGGACATCACACTTTCACAAAATGATATGCAAGCATAAATGCTGTAGCATCTTAGGAAGGATTACATAACAATATTATGTAATCATTAAAGTTAGATGTGACATCAGTGAACCATTTTCCAAGTCTAATACGATGGTTCCTATGTTCTTAATGTAATTAAGTTTTGTGTCTTAACGAAGCCGGTTTTTGGGGAAAATGTATAGAGGTACAGATGCATCTAATGAAGCTACTAGTCTGTCACTTAAATACCCATTAAGCTTAGTTTAAGAAGAGAGAGGAGGAATAGTCAAAACCAACACCCTCCTTCTGTCTTTTCAGGATCTTCTGTCTAAACTGTGGTCAAATCACCCCTCTCTAAATTAAAATGGTCATTTATAATAACACTGTTAGATTACTGAAAAGGTAGAAACCTACTTAAATAACAATAAAATATTAACAATACAGGAAGACTGCCATATGTACTCATTTATGGAAAGTAAAATACAGATTGCTGTGATAATTACTGTCAAGATTTCAAGCTGTCTTCTTTCCAAAGTGCAGAATGCATTTTTCTGTGCAACTGGGAATGTGAATTACCAACCTATGTGCAAGGCTAAATATACAAGGACTGATGTTTCTTTTCCAGATGATATTGCAATGGGGACTGATATAGATTCTGACAGCGAGGGCTGGTGTGTAATATTAGCTCAAAATGAGAGGCTGCAAAGTCAAAACCAACAAGGAAAAAAATGTTTTATAATTCATTCTGAATCTATTGCTAAAATACAGTTAAAATACTGTAAGATGAACCTGTCCAATGCAAATTCAGATTTCAAGAGACCCAGGATCTCCAAACACCCTCCACTTGCTGGCAAAGTGATTTATGTGAGAGGAGGCAGAGCAGGAACTGTTGAAGTAGAAACAGTCCCAGAAGCAGAAAATCTTCCCCTCGGAAGGAGGCAAGGAACTTGGGCAGAAACAATAGTGTGGGGAGGTGAGGTCCAGCCTGGGATACCTGTCTCCCATTACCAAAACCAGAGTGGGATACAGATTCATTTTCCAGAGCAGTCTGTAAAGAGACTCCCTCCCTTAACCACATAGGCTTGGGGGATGTAAACCAGAAGCTCCTGTGTGTGGAACTAGCTCTTTAGGAGCAGAAAGACTTTTTCCCCAGCACCTCCAGCAGTAGCTGACATGATTATCAGAACCCCATTGTGACAGTGATGTCACCAGATACCGGGGTGTATTTTTTACATTTTGGACTCTGGTAATAACTGCAGTCTCGAATACCATAGTGTACTAAATAGTGACATCTGGATGATGGCCACTGTACATATACACATATTTCCTGTTGGCTAGCCTGGTTTTCCCAAGTTTAATTATGACAGTAGTTTACAAGATGCAATAAAAGCAAATGGCCTGGTCCTTCCATGACCTATGCATATGAGTAATTTTACTCCTTGAAGACCTATTTATGTCATGTGACCCAAGATGGTGTACAGTTTTAGTGGCTTAATTGCAGTGATATTTTGCTAAGATAAAAGATGGCAGCATGTAGGAAAGTCCCTTTGTTTTAGGAATGATAAACACGCCAGTGATGCCTGTAATATAGTGCTGAATTAATATTCATGCTTTTCAGGAAGCTTAGAGGTATAAATCAGACGTCTGTTTCTGGGCAGCGATATAATATAGTACCACTTTATATTCCCCATGCTGCACAGTTGTCCTACCCTTCATTAAGTGTAGTATGGGTTATACTTATCAGATGGGTCTGAGTATGTATCCTGTCCTTTTGCTTAGGTGTAATTATCATATATGATTTAAGTGCTGGTGATGAGCTTTGTGCTATACTGGACAGAGAAGAGAACGTCATCCCTGCCCTATTACTAGCTCAGTAGCTTGACTAAACTAAATACAGTGGGGGAGACCCAGAGGATGCTTCTTTGTTAGAGCAGAGTTGTTATTACAGTAGAACCTCAGAGTTCTGAACACCAGAGTTACGAACTGACCAGTCAACCACACACGGCATTTGGAACCGGGCATACATAAGCAGGCAGTAACAGGAACAAAAAAGCAACAGCAAAAAAGTGAATACAGTACTGTACTGTGTTAAACGTAAACTACTGAAAATAAATAAATATAGGAAAAGCAGCATTTTTCTTCTGCATAATAAAGTTTCAAAGCTGTATTAAGTCAATGTTCAATTGTAAACATTTGAAAGAAAAGCCATAATGTTTTGTTCAGAGTTACGAACATTTCAGAATTACAAACAACCTCCATTCCCAAGGTGTTCATAACTCTGAGGTTCTACTGTATTTGTTGACTTACAATGTCATTCTACACATCTGATTTCTAAGTCACAATTAGAATGTTCCAAAGAAGCATACTTTTTTGAAGACCTAATTTTTAAATTATATACATATGTATTTCACACTGATTTATAAAAGTATAATTAATTTAATAATTGTAATGGTAACTAGTTCTCTTATAGCACTTTAACTTCCAAAACACTTCAAAATCAATAGCTAATTAATGCTCGCAACAAATGCAAGAATTCACACAGCTAATGTGTGAACTACTCTGCTACGCTTTTCTTCTCAGCACATCAGAGGTGTGCATTTGTTGGCATATGAATGCACACCTTATTAAGTGTTATGGCTTACAAATGAGCGCTGTTTGTGGACCATTGGTAGTCATCTGAAACTCTTTCTGAAAAAAAAATTGTTCTCATTTCTTTAAAATTGTGTTACTTCAGCTCTTAAAAAAATCCTAGAAATAAAAAAATACAAAATAGTATAATAATAACTTCCATTTTACAATTACTTTGTTTCCCTCCCACCCATTCCATTTGTCTGCTTTGTCACTTGCTGCATTTTCATTCACCTCAGCCCCAGTCCTGCGTGCATGATGTTAATTGTTTCACAAGCATAAAGTTAAATTCTATGAATATAGGATTGGGCCTTTCATTTGAGTGGTTTGAAGACGAGGCTAGTGTTCAGTGTTAACTCTCATTTCTTTTATTCTGGCTTTTTGGAGGGGTGAGAAGTGGAGAGAGAAGTCTGCTGTTCCTACAAATGAGCTTTGCACTTACTGTTGGAAAATCTTTTTCTGATATGCACCTGTGGGGCTAAGCCCCTATGACAACCATTATTTAGTAGCTGGGAGAGATGAACAGGGTTGATCTACATTTGTGGGAACCACGCAGGGCACGTCTCCACTTACCCATGGATGGATGCTGTGGCAATAGGTCCACTGGGGGTCGAGTTAGCGGTTTGTGTTTACAGTGACTTCTCTCTCCAAGGCAATTTGCATAGTTTTAAGATTTATGTGTACAAGAACATCTAAATATGTTTATTATGAATAAACACATGATTTCAGCTTATCAGTCTTTAAACATCTCAGAAATGTATAATATTTAATTACACATCCAAAGCATTTAGATCTAGGTTTTTTAAGGTAGTAAGGCATTGTGGGACTCAGCATTGTGATGCTTGTCTCATTTTCAAAAGTGATTTAGGTACTTAGGAGCCTAAATCCCATTTACTGTCAATTGGATTTTGGCCCCTAAATGCCTTAATACATTAAAACATTTAAAATTTTGAAAATGTTTACACTTCTAAATCAACTACGCGCTGCAACGTTGAGTGACCCAATGCCTAAATACCTTTAAAAATCTTGATGTGAGTGCTTATCTGATGGTCTTCTAAACCTCCTGCATCTCCAAAATAGAAATCCTGGGACAGCAGGCTTTTTTCTGTAATTTTAAGCTCTTCCAACTTCTGGTTAGGCTAGAATCCAGAGTTTAAGGAAAATATCAAGTATCCAAAGTAAACAGACTTCTTTCCATCTCCAAAATTTCAATTAGAATGCTAGTTGGAAATTTACAGGGGCACTTCTTATTGTATCTGATTCAGTTCACTTATCCATAATCATAATACAGTTTACGGTAGTTGATTTGATAAGGTGAATATGATTTGCATACTCAAAGTGTGACATTTGAAATGACAGTTTTATTCTTTAACAATACGTTGTCAGAGCCTGACATTCATGTTTTGAGGCTGAGCAAGTTTTCTTTAGGGATGCACTCTATAGCTTCTGGAATGTACAGTAACTCCTCACTTAAAGTCATCCCGGTTAATGTTGTTTAGTTGTTACGTTGCTGATCAATTAGGGAACATGCTCATTTAAAGTTATGCAATGCTCCCTTATAACGCCGTTTGGCAGCCGCCTGCTTTGTCCACTGCTTGCAGGAAGAGCAGCCCTTTGGAATTAGCTGGCAGGGGCTTGGAACCAGGGTGGACCAGTAGTCCCCCTATCAGCTCCCCCCTCCCCTAAGTTCCCTGTGTGACAGCCACCCAGCAGGCTATCCATTGCCGGCAGTTCAGCTGTCCCTCCCCACCATAGCCATGTGCTGCTCCTGCCCTCTGCCTTGGAGCTGCTCCCGGGAGCCTCCTGCTTGCTGTATGGGAGATCCAGGGGGGCTAATGTCAGGGTGTCCCCTTTCCCCCTGCTCCTGCACCCCACTTACCCAGATCTTCCACAGAGCAGGGGTACACATGACAGGGCTCAGGACGGAGGGAGCTTCCTGGCAGCAGCAGCTGTCTCAGCTTGCTGATTAACTTAAGGCAGTGCACTTAAGAGCAGGGTCAGTGTACTTAAAGGAGCAATGCACATCTCTCTCACACACAGGGTGTGTGTCTCTGTCTACCATGCTGTCTCCCCTCCCTCTATTCGTGCTGCCTTCTAGAGTGTGAAGCTACATTAACAACAATGAGTTAACCCTTGAGGGATCAGCCAATTCCTAGTTCATGATTTAGCAGTAAGGAATCCCCTGGGAAATATCCCACCCTCTGACTTCACCACCTCAACCAAGCTTCACAATCATCATTATTGTGTACCAGTATTAAATTGTTTGTTTAAAACATATACTCTTTGTGTGTGTGTGTGTGTGTGTGTGTGTGTGTGTGTGTAGTCTTTTGTCTGGTGAAAAAAATTTCCCTGGAACTTCATCCCCGCTATTTACATTCATTCTTATGGGGAAATTGGATATGCTTAAAATCGTTTCACGTAAGGTCGCATTTTTCAGAAACATAACTACAACGTTAAGCGAGGAAAAAAGTAGGGTCAACATATTCCATGCTGTATTCAAGGTGTGCTATTACAGTTACACAACTAAAGAACAAACTATATGGCTGGTTCTCTGTTGAATCATCTAGATAAATTGCTGATCTCAAAAAACAGGTATCATGCAAGTTTGTAAAGTGTGTGGGCTTTTTTATATATATGTAAATGTATATACACACCAGCTAAGTGGAGTTCCTTTGTGTTTGACTCATCAGATCTGCTTATGAAAGACCCAGAATATTTGTCTAGGTTTTTTTTTTCTAAATTCTCTCTTTCAGGATCAGAAATAGACTGGCTAATAGAGTCCTATGTATTCATTTGCTCTGTGAACTTTGCCAAATTATAGAGGAGGTTTTGAAACTGTACACTATGAATCAAGATGTTGCTGCTGTGTTTTATTAAGTTGTGGCCAGCCTGTTTCTTTACTGATGATAGCTGTGGGTCTCACTGGTCTAGAATTGCCTCAATGGGAATGACCATTGCTCCCATAAAATGTCTTTGAAGAGTTGATTTGCATGCTTGTACTGACCACAAACCCTAGCGACTTGGCTATCAATTGGTTTGAAATTCTGGAGCCTCTTCTCCCAGGAGTTGCACTCATTCCGAGAAATGGTGGTTATGGGGCGAACAAACCCCTACATTTTTACTATTCATCTTCACCTCCTTTAATTTAGGCATTGCATGCCTAAATAATTTTACAATAGCCTGAAAATAAAATGGCTGAAGACCTAATTTGCTGACAGGTAGTGCAGCCACTTGAATACTTACACATATTGTATGAAGATATTAGGCTATTTTAATAAGATATATAATATACTGGAAGGCACCCTTGAACTAATTAGAAAAATACTTGTCAATAAGAGTGAAAATAACATTAATTTCCTACATTTATTGCAAAGTCTGAAATGAAAATAACTTAGTTAAGCTTGCATGGAACAGATAAGTTAGACAAAGATAACTTTGTAGAATTTTTTAAAAATAGTTTTTTCCCCAGATTTAAGTTAAGAAAATAGCTATGTTGATATGAAGGTCTTCATTTTTTTGTTGCCATGGCAATGATTATTAGTGGAGTTTAATATAGACTTTGTATGGGATACAACAGTGTTACAACCACAGAGGTTCAACCTGTAAAATAAACTTGATAAAGATGTCATAGTTATCTTTCAGCTGTACTGCTTTATTTGGGATAGCTGTTTTAGAGACCTTGTTCAAAAACAAGGATTTCTCTGTTATAGTTTTAATAATTTACTATCTATGGCAAAGATCAAAGGCTGCTGGCATCTAATTATGCCATTAAATGAATGAAATCCATGTATAGTACATTGCAGCAAATGTGAAGGCAATCAAGGAAATTGTATTTAAGGTATATGCTATTGTATCCAGCTCCAACCTTTTGATGAATGAATGACAGTATAATGCTCTCATGCTTTCTGATAAGGGCTTAATGATTGAAGTATGTCTCATCAAGTTTAAACTACTCACTTCATTTGTTTAAACTTTTAAAAGTTTAATACAGTGACTGGTGGTTAGAAATCAGTCTTCTGCCCTAAGAAAAGAACTGGCCATTTAAAATATTTAACAAGAAACCTAGCTATTCAGGTGGCTCTTGTTACGCATTTAAAGATGAGATGCTTAGAAGCATGACTGACATTTTCATATGCGTACATATACCAATAGAAGATACCATGCCACCCAAACTTCTAAGGCAGAGGAGAGGCCCTACAAGTGCTGTGTAAGTACTTCATATGGCATGGGGAAACAGCCTGCAAATCACTATGGCATAAACTATGCAAGGTTATCAATATTCTGGACCTCAAATCTAGTCCAATGGACTCCTTGGAGGATAAATTGGTCCAGAAGAAAAATGAAACAATAAGGTACTTTCACTGGCTTCAGAGAAATACATGTGCATCTCTTCTATTCCTTCAGTTTTGGAAAATTCAATAATCAAAATGAGAATGGCCAAATGAATTCAAATAGCTGTGAAAGGAATCCCCCAAAATCTCTTTGAAGTGCCTATGCTTATTACCATGTCTCAAGAAGATGCCAGTCTGTTAATCATTCAAGTCTTTCCACCAGCAGTTGAGTTCCTCCACTGAGGGCCTAAACAACCTCTTCTTTCTTTGCCTGTACCATTCTGGCTTGCAGGACCTTTCATCAAAGTGAAGAGACCTAAATATAATGACAAACCTATCATGTCCACAGGATTGAACTCATAACTTCTGAGTCAGAGCCTCCACTACCTCTGAGATAAAGGATCTATTGACTCAGATGTCTATTGGCTCAGATGCAGGAGAGTCTCTTGATCTTAGGTCCAGAGGTCACAGATTCAATCACCCATCTAGGTGCACATAACAAGTGGTACCTTTGTCAAAGTTTTCAGGATAACTGCATCTGTATTCCCCCTCCTAAGTTTTCTGACTCCCAGCCATCACCTCTCTTGGGCAGAGACTGCTCTCTCACCTGACCAAAGTTTTAAGGCTGCGCAGCTCCCTGCCTTATGCTGTGTTATCCCTAGCAAACTAATATTCCTTATGGCCAGTGCCTGTCCATTGCTTTTTCTCTGAAAGCTATGACCAGCAGTTACAAGTTACCACATAGCTCTTTCTAACAAACACACACACACACACACTTTTTCTTAAATTAAAAGCATTATAAAAAATACAAGCTTCAGAGGGGTAGCCGTGTTAGTCTGGATCTGTAAAAGCGGCAAAGAGTCCTGTGGCACCTTATAGACTAACAGACGTATTGGAGCATGAAGTTTCGTGGGTGAATATCCACTTCGTCACATGCATGTAGTGGAAATTTCCAGAGGCAGGTATAAATATACAAGCAAGAAACAGGCTAGGGATAACGAGGTTAGTTCAATCAGGGAGGATGAGACCCTCTTCTAGCAGTTGAGGTGTGAACACCTAGGAAGGAAAAACTGCTTGTGTAGTTGGCTAGCCATTCACCATCTTTGTTTAATCCTGAGCTGATAGTGTCAAATTTGCAAATGCACTGAAGCTCAACAGTTTCTCTTTGAAGTCTTGGTCCTTTCGTTTTTTTGCTGCAGGATGGCTACCTTTAAATCTACTAGTGTGTGTCCAGCGAGATTGAAGTGTTCTCCTACAGGTTTTTGTATATTGCCATTCCTAATATCTGATTTGTGTTCATTTATCCTTTTACGTAGGGACTGTCCAGTTTGGTCGATGTACATAGCGGAGGGGCATTGCTGGCACATGATGGTGTATATTACATTGGTGGACGTGCAGGTGAATGAACCGGTGATGGTGTGGCTGATCTGGTTAGATCCTGTGATGGTGTCACTGGTGTAGATATGTGGGCAGAGTTGGCATCGAGGTTTGTTGCATGGATTAGAGTTAGTTACTATGGTGCGGTGTATAGTTGCCGGTGAGAATATGCTTCAGGTTGCCAGGCTGTCTGTGGGCGAGGACTGGCCTGCCTCCCAAGGCCTATGAAAGTGAGGGATCATTGTCCAGGATGGGTTGTAGATCACTGATGATGTGTTGGAGAGGTTTTAGCTGAGGACTGTATGTGATGGCCAGTGGAGTTCTGTTGGTTTCTTTCTTGGGCTTGTCTTGCAGCAGGAGGCTTCTGGGTACACATCTGGCTCTGTTGATCTGTTTCCTTATTTCCTCATGCGAGTATTGTATTTTTGAGAATGCTTGGTGAAGATCTTGTAGGTGTTGGTCTCTGTCTGAGGGGTTGAAGCAAATGCGGTTGTACCTCAGTGCTTGGCTTGTAGACAATAGATTGTGTGGTGTGTCTGGGCTGGAAGCTGGAGGCATGAAGGTAGGCATAGCGGTCTGTGAGTTTTCCGTATAGGGTGATGTTAACGTGACCATCACTTATTTGCACCGTGGTGTCTAGGAAGTGGACCTCCCGTGTAGATTGGTCCAGGCTGAGGTTGATGGTGGGGTGGAAGCTGTTGAAATCATGGTGGAATTCTTCCAGGGTTTCCTTCCCATGGGTCCAGATGATGAAGATGTCATCAATGTAACATAGGTAGAGAAGGGGCATGAGTGGATGAGAGCTGAGGAAGTGTTGTTCCAGGCCAGCCATAAAAATGTTGGCATATTGTCCATGTTGGCACATGGACTCCTCCTGAGGGTCGAAATGACAGTCTGGACCTATACATAGAATGCTTCCGCCAATGTGCACAGGCAGAAATTGTGGAAAGTCAGTTACAAGGGCACTTCTTATTGTATCTGATTCAGTTCACTTTGAGTTGCATACAATCCCTGGCTCACAGTGATACATAAACTGTTCATATCTCTATATTCCCCCCAAGGTAGTGCATGTTGTTGAAATATCTGTCACAGCGTGTATGGGGATTTGAACTGCTTTGGTCTTCTGAAGCTTTGAACAAGCTTCCCCAGCCAGGGAAGTGTGCAAACCATGCTAATACAGTGTGACCCTGTGTCTCTCTCTAATAACTAGATGACTTAGAGAGGATTGTGTCTGCTAGTGTGTCTGAATCAATGCTCTGCTTTATCTCAAGCTGTAGAAGCTCATGCTTTTAAATCCAGAATTGTCAGTATCGGTCCCTGCAGTTCACTCAGCCTGGGACACTGTTACAAGTAGCCAGCTTCTGGATCTGAAGGCATGAGCTTCTACTACCTGCGCAAAAGAACCAGGTCCAGTAAGCCGTAGCAGTCTAACATTTATGTGTGTACTATACACTAGAGGGGGACACTGAGGAACAATGTATTAGCATTAATTAAATCAGTTCTTCACGGGCAGCTGGGTAGTGGGATCTTTGAGACATTGGCACCCAATCAGCTTGTTTGGGATGGTGGTGTGAGCATTAGTAGCTGGATGTTTCTGCTAAAATTGCCAACAGTGAAATAGTTAACAATCGTGGCAGTGAAATTCATCAAGTAAAATAAATGGGGGCAGTTAATACTTGCAGCAATTATTGTTTCAGGCTATCTCTAAAGTCAGGAGTACCTCATTGCCTCTGTTCACATGATTTGGTTCAGGTTTTCCAGGTTATCTAGAAACATTTTTTTCTTTTAAATGAGAGTTGAGATTTGGGAGCACATTGAGCGAAAAGGGTGTTGCTCAAGAAGTATATTCTGTGAGGAATTCCATGGCAATTCTAGTGCTCTAGCTATGTTGTCCAAAAGCCTCTTTTGAAAGAAAACCTATACTCAGAAAGTGATTGAAATATTTCTGTCTTCCACAAAGTCATCCCCAATTTGGAATATTCTGCGATTGGGAATAAATCCAGCTCATGTTACCAGTCTGAGAAAATCAAGGTAATCAAAAAGTTGTTCAAAGGTTCGATTATTGTTTGTTCTTAAACCAAACATTTCACAAATATACTTCCAGTTTTATTTATTATCAAGCTGAACACATTTTGAAGAGCTCCCTCTTACCTTCATATCAAACAGCTTCAGTTATTAGCTCTCAAAATCCACGGTTGTACCATGGAACCATAATTTGATTCTGGAACTCCTAATAAGACCTTTTAGTCCCAGGCAACCGTGTTTTTATTTTTCCTCTCCTTTAAAGTGTCCTTTCTAGTAGTCATTATCTCAGCCCACAAGGTGTCTGAATTGGAAGCACTGTCTGTGAATTCTCAGTACTGCACCTTCCATTCCAGCAAAGTGATGCTTCAAGCATTGTCTGGTTATACCGAAAGAAGGACAGGAGACATTTGACATGAGTTTAATTAGGCCACAATTTTATTATTAAATGTCTGGAACTATTCGGCATATAAAAATGTACAGTTCAGGTAACCCCATGTTTATTCTGTAATTACGTGGGGGGCTTTTACCATCTCCCCCTCTTTTTCCATCCAGGTCCCTCCAACAAATCCATTGCCAGGACCTTACTATCTACCCCCATCACAGGAGGGTTAAGGTGGGCTATAAGAATGGGGGGTTGGCTCCCTGCCATACCAATCATAGGAGTCCTGAACCACACCCCCATTCATTCCTTTAACAGGCACCTTTTTTAAGTCCTTTTCCAAGCTATTTATCTGGTCACTATATATTTTTCCTATGGAGTACCTGCACTGGACATCCGCCCTACACTTAAATAATGAGTTGCGACATACGGACTACTGCCCATCATGCCATGTATGAACAGAGCCCTTCCTGAACCTACTGTGTGGAAGGAGAAAAAACCCCAGCTGCACCCAAGCCAATATGGTGTCAAGGGAAAAATTCCTTCCCTTGACCAAACCTGGTATTTTACAACATGAAGTGTGTGGGGAGTGAGTCCTGCTTCAGACTGCTCTGTGTAAAAGGGAGCTTCAGGTGCAGGGCTGCCCTGTTTAAACCCTGCATTCCTCGGGAATGACTACTGTCCCATTTTGCAACACTTTTCATCTCTCCTCCCCCACCCCCTCTCAGCACTGTTCCCTTCATTCAGCCAGCCAGCCTAATACCACCTCCTACCGTAAAGGTCCTATTGGGTTCCATGGAGGTGAGCGGGCACAAGCCCGCCCATGGCTAAAAGATTCTCCCCCAGCCTGTGGGGAAGATCCACTGGACCCGGGAACTCAAATAATTACAGGGGACAACAGAAAATATAACAAGGACAGGTGTGAAGGTACAGGGTGGTCATTCATACAAAGTGACCTCTTCCTTCCATATATAATTTCTCCTCATGTTCTCCCTTAAGCCAGTACATTTGGGAAAAAAACAATGCCAAATATCGCATGTCCACAAAGCAATCAAAACATGTCTTATCAGTGTCTCTCTCTCATTCATGAGCTCTATCCCTATTCATTTTATATCATCTGGCATTGATGGGAAACAAAATAACAAAGGTTTAGCTGAAAAAAATGTTGTTTCAAAGAAGCCTACAAAAAAGGCTTCTACCATCCAAAATCACCCCTGCAAATCAGAGAAGGGCAATTGTCTTTTCAGAGACTGAAAAGTCCCCTTCATCATATAAAGAAATAGGCAAAGAGGCTAGATGGTTCATTAAATACATTTTCTTGCTACTACAAATTGGCTATACAAGCCCCTGCAGGTGTCAACTTTGACAGAAGGGTGTAACATGAACTGAAGCTATAGTCAGATTAATGCAATCTGTCTATTGTGTACATAATTATGGGAGCCATCTCTGGTGCTTTCACTGCTTTAAATATCCCCATATTGATATAGTGAGCTTGAATAGCAAAGGGAAATGTGTTACCTGAGCTTTCTTTTCTGGGCATCCAGATTCATCATTCTGTCACTTTCCTTAACTGTTCAATGTTTACATTTACATTTGACATTTCTATCTCGTACGGTTAGGTGAGTAACTTAGGGAAAATTATCAAAGTTTTAATACTGATATGTAGCATTCTCACAGTATGTTTCACCTTTGGAAGCAACCTAACTGTTTTTATTTTTCCTAGAAGAGGAGCAAGCCAAAACTCTTAATTGACAGTACTTCTCCTACCTCCTCTAGCAACAGAGAAGAAAGCAATCTAATGTTGGAATTGCTAACCTAGATAATAGGAGAAGAAAAAATTATCAGATAACACGTTTGTCTTTTTCATATGTATTTGTTATTCAAAAGTATTCACAGATTCGTTCCCTGAGTAATTGTTTCTTGTCAGATTAATCACAAATTGTGAATATATCAGATTCACAAATCTCGTTGTTGCCTAACCCAAATTAGTTACACAATTAATATAAAAATTCACTTTTTGTGACTATCGAGGTCAGTGAAGTTCAAATATTTGAATATGAGCATGGAAAATTTGGAAATACGGATAAACTGAAATTATTTTCTAGTTCAAATGAATAATGTTTTGAACAATTCATTCAGCTCCCGTTCACAACAGTCCCAGCTGAGCTCAGATAGTCAGACACCATAGTGATGGTTGTGACTTAAAAACCTGACTAGAATAACATCCGATGAAGTGAGCTGTAGCTCACAAAAGCTTATACTCTAATAAATTTATTAGTGCTACAAGTCCTCCTTTTCTTTTTATGGATACAGACTAACACGGCTGCTACTTTGAAATCAATTGTCACTAGTTTCTAATGGAACAATTGCTTTGTATCTTTCACAAGCTTAGTCTTACTTATATATTACCATAATACACCATCCAAATGTATAAACAAAATGTGCATTGACACAAAAACACTATTTGTTTTTGGTGTCTAAGAGAAGCAATTCCAAGGTGCTATAATGGTTTGATATGTCATTAAGTGAGCCTACTTTTTATAGAAAATAGAGATTATAATGTTGAAAAGGAATATATTCTGTGTAGTAACAATTTGTGTTGTGAGGTAAAAGAGCATTCAAATGCCATTATCAGTGATTTCTAAAAGCAGCTTAATCTGCATTACTTGTTCTCATTTTATTTTTTACCAACAAGGAAGCTGCAGAATATTATTCATTATAATAATGTGTGCATGTGAGTCAACAGTTGGGGTCAGGGAAAATGAGCTAGACATGTATGGTATTTTCATGAAAAAGTACATAATATTTTGATTTAATTGCACAAAGAACAGAACCAACTAAAATCCTCATTAGTTTGGTTACGAAGATCACTCTTTCCTTGTGTGAAAACTACCACTAAAGAGTCAAAAGAGCAATATAAAGACAAGTGTTGGCACAATGATTTAAATTAAAAAAGTATTGAATATATTTGGAAATGTGCTGGGATGGATGATAATATAGAAAATATGATAAAGCCATTATTGAAATCAATGGTTCAGACTCTTCCTAGAATACTGTGGTCAGTTTTGGTTTCCTTGTCTCATAAGGTTCAGAAACGGGCAATGAGAGTGATTGGGAATGTGGAAAAATTCTCATATGAAGACATATTGAAAAGATTGGGATTGGGAGGAGACAAATAAGGGGACATGATAAAAGTATAAAAGATCATCCATAGTATAGAGAAGGTAAACCATGAATTTTTATTCACTTCTTCTCATAATAGAAGAATAACGGATATTTAATGAAATTCAAAGATAGCAAATTCAGAACTGTTAAATGCTTTTTTTTTTTTCTACACAAAGCACAACTTGCTTGTGAAACTCATGGTCACAAGATATTGTTGAGGTCAGAAGCTCATCAGGACTCAGAAAACGATCAGACATTTATATGGGTAGCAAGAACACCCAGTTATAATAGTATAGAATAGATAGAAATCTTCAAGCTTTGGGTTATAAATCAATTTGTAACTATCGGGGGCCAGAAGGAAACTTTCTCTGAGAAAACTACCTACTGCAGGGTTTCTTCATCTGAAGCATCTGGCATTGACCACTATCTAAGAGGATGTTTGACTAGATCAGTGGTGGGCAGGCTGCGTGCGGCCCATCAGAGTAATCTGATTGCAGGCCCTGAGACATTTTGCTGACATTTACTGTCTGGAGGCATGCTTCCCTGCAGCTTCCAGTGGCCGCGTTTCGCTGTTCCCAGCAAATAGGAGCTGTGGGAATCTGTGGGCCGCAGGGAGGTGCTGGCTGCTGCTTCCCGGAGCTCCCATTGGCGGGAAACAGCGAACCATGGCCACTGGGTCAATGTCAGCAAAATATCTCGCGGCCCGCAATTAGATTACCCTGATGGGCCACTGGTTGCTCACTACTGGACTAAATGGACCACTGGTCTGATCCAATATCGCTGTTCCAGTGAAGGAGTTTGGCAGTATGGAGATTTTCACTCTGTAATTCCTCTAGTCTACTTATCTGCTTCCTCCTCCTCCTTCTTTTTATTTGTCCAGGAGAATAGTAAAGTTACAATTTCAGATGTTGACACTGCTATCTGATATAGTATCATGGTTAAACATAACATCGTGCATTCTACTTCTCTTACATCCACAGACAATAAGTAAGGTGCCATTCATTTCCAATTTATTAGTCATGTCTCAGTATTTTAACCTTGCAGCCCTTCTCAAGCGTTACCTAAAGCCTATATGCCTCTCTTGGGCAGTTTATTCAAAATTCAGAAGTAAAACAGGACATCATAGTAATTACACTATAATGATTGTATGTTTTGTTACATAGTTTGGCAAAACTATTCTAAAATGACTTTCTTCTCATCTGTAAAGCAAAGCGGTGTTTGGTTTTGTTTTGGGTTGTGGGGTTTTTTTTGTGATGCTTAAGAAGCTTATGGAATTTCATCACATCAACAGTTGAAGAAGGAATTGAAATGACAGTTGGTCAATGACCAGCTCCAAAACTGATTTATTTATTAAACAGTTATTGTATAAGTTCATGAAAAGTTGCATGCAATCTGTTCACACTGATCTGTCTCTAGAGTTTATCAAACATTTGACATACTATTTATTGAAGGACCCATGTCAATCATTCTTGAACATATGCAGATATTTTGTGTGCAAAAGGGGTTGTCAGTATATAGGAAGTGGGTTTTTTTCCACTACAAAATCCACAAAATCTACATAAAGCATTGCCACCTACTGCGTGTTTTAGGAGAACTAACTCAGTTTCCATAAAAAGAACAGGAGTACTTATGGCATCTTAGAGAATGACAAATTTATTAAAGCATTAGCTTACCTGGGCTACAGCCCACTTCATTGGATGCATAGAATGGAACATATAGTAAGAAGATCTATATACAGAGAAGTTGGAAGTTGCCATACAAACTGTAAGAGGCTAATTAGTTTAGATGTGTATGATAAACCCATTGTTTCATGTTCTCTGTGTGTGTATATAAATCTTCCCTCTGTTTTTTCCACCAAATGCATCCGATGAAGTGAGCTGTAGCTCACGAAAGCTTATGCTCTAATAAATTTGTTAGTCTCTAAGGTGCCACAAGTACTCCTTTTCTTTTTGCGAATACAGACTAACACGGCTGCTACTCTGAAACCTATCATTATGCAAGGCACTGAATTTAGCCGTATAGAGTGGAAATCTGTCAACTTCATGAAAAAACTCGTACAGATACAGACAGACATCATCTTCCTCTCCAAATGCAAACAGATGGACATCATACCGAAAGGACTGAAGGTAAAAAATCCATTACAATCTACGTACCACACAGACTATGCTGACAGCTTGTGCCACACACTCTCAAAGAAACTGCGGAACCACCTGATCAACATCCTCTACAGCAAACAGGGAAAGATTAAGAATGAGCTCTCAAAACTGGATACTCTCAAAAAGAATCAACCTTCCACGCAAACTTCCTCGTTGCTGGACTTTACAAAAACTAGACAAGCCATTTACAACACACTTTGCTTCTCTACAAAAGAAAAAGGACACTAAGCTATCTAAACTACTACATGCCACAAGGGGCCACAACAATGGTTCCCGTAACCCACCCAGCAATATTGTTAATCTATCCAACTATACTCTTAGCCCAGCAGAAGAATCTGTCCTATCTCGGGGCCTCTCCTTTTGCCCCTCCACCCCCACGAACATGATACAGTTCTGTGGTGACCTAGAATCCTATTTTCGACGTCTCAGACTCAAGGAATATTTCCAACACACCTCTGACCAACATATTAACCCACAGAGACCTTCCTACCAACACTACAAAAAGGATTCTGGGTGGACTCCTCCTGAAGGTCGAAACAGCAGCCTGGATTTCTACATAGAGTGCTTCTGCCGACGTGCACGAGCTGAAATTGTGGAAAAGCAGCATCGCTTACCCCATGACCTCAACCATGCAGAACACAATGCCATCCACAGCCTCAGAAACAACTCTGACATCATAATCAAAAAGGCTGACAAAGGAGGTGCTGTCGTCATCATGAATAGGTCGGAGTATGAACAAGAGGCTCCTAGGCAGCTCTCCAACACCACTTTCTACAAGCCATTACCCTCTGATCCCACTGAGAGTTACCAAAAGAAACTACAGCATTTGCTCAAGAAACTCCCTGAAAAAGCACAAGAACAAATCCGCACAGACACACCCCTAGAACCCCGACCTGGGGTATTCTATCTGCTACCCAAGATCCATAAACCTGGAAATCCTGGATGTCCCATCATCTCAGGCATTGGCAACCTGACAGCAGGATTGTCTG
The DNA here is from genome assembly GCF_009764565.3 of Dermochelys coriacea. Lineage (NCBI taxonomy): Eukaryota > Metazoa > Chordata > Testudines > Dermochelyidae > Dermochelys > Dermochelys coriacea. Next base: position 146,472,758 of record NC_050068.2, read on the forward strand.
GCTGTGTAGACTCCCTCCTCAGGCCCTTCGCTACCAGCACTCCAAGCTATCTTCGAGACACCACTGACTTCCTGAGGAAACTACAGTCCATTGGTGATCTTCCTAAAAACACCATCCTAGCCACTCTGGATGTAGAAGCCCTCTACACCAACATTCCACACAAAGATGGACTACAAGCCGTCAGGAACAATATCCCCGATAATATCACGGCTAATCTGGTGGCTGAACTTTGTGACTTTGTCCTCACCCATAAATATTTCATATTTGGCGACAATGTATACCTTCAAATCAGCGGCACTGCGATGGGTACCCGCATGGCCCCACAGTATGCCAACATTTTTATGGCTGACTTAGAACAACGCTTCCTCAGCTCTCGTCCCCTAATGCCCCTACTCTACTTGCGCTACATTGATGACATCTTCATCATCTGGACCCATGGAAAAGAAGCCCTTGAGGAATTCCACCATGATTTCAACAATTTCCATCCCACCATCAACCTCAGCCTGGACCAGTCCACACAAGATATCCACTTTCTGGACACTACGGTGCTAATAAGCGATGGTCACATAAACACCACCCTATATCGGAAACCTACTGACCGCTATTCCTACCTACATGCCTCTAGCTTTCATCCAGATCATACCACTCGATCCATTGTCTACAGCCAAGCTCTGCGATATAACCGCATTTGCTCCAACCCCGCAGACAGAGACAAACACCTACAAGATCTCTATCATGCATTACTACAACTACAATACCCACCTGCTGAAGTGAAGAAACAGATTGACAGAGCCAGAAGAGTACCCAGAAGTCAACTACTACAGGACAGGCCCAACAAAGAAAACAACAGAACGCCACTAGCCATCACCTTCAGCCCCCAACTAAAACCTCTCCAACGCATCATCAAGGATCTACAACCTATCCTGAAGGACGACCCATCACTCTCACAGATCTTGGGAGACAGGCCAGTACTTGCTTACAGACAGCCTCCCAGTCTGAAGCAAATACTCACCAGCAACCACACACCACACAACAGAACCACTAACCCAGGAACCTATCCTTGCAACAAAGCCTGTTGCCAACTCTGTCCACATATCTATTCAGGGGATACATCATAGGGCCTAATCACATCAGCCACACTATCAGAGGCTCGTTCACCTGCGCATCTACCAATGTGATATATGCCATCATGTGCCAGCAATGCCCCTCTGCCATGTACATTGGCCAAACTGGACAGTATCTACGTAAAAGAATGAATGGACACAAATCAGACGTTAAGAATTATAACATTCAAAAACCAGTTGGAGAACACTTCAATCTCTCTGGTCACTCGATTACAGACCTAAGAGTGGCCATCCTTCAACAAAAAAGCTTCAAAAACAGACTCCAACGAGAGACTGCGGAATTGGAATTAATTTGCAAACTGGATACAATTAACTTAGGCTTGAATAGAGACTGGGAATGGATGAGTCATTACACAAAGTAAAACTATTTCCCCATGTTATCTCTCCCCTCCACCCCACCCCCCACTGTTCCTCAGATATTCTTGTTAACTGCTGGAAATAGCCTACCTTGCTAGTCACCATGAAAGGTTTTCCTCCTTTCCCCCCCCCTCCCCCGCTGCTGGTGATGGCTTATCTTAAGTGATCACTCTCCTTACAGTGTGTATGATAAACCCATTGTTTCATGTTCTCTGTGTTTGTATATCAATCTCCCCTCTGTTTTTTCCACCAAATGCATCCGATGAAGTGAGCTGTAGCTCACGAAAGCTTATGCTCTAATAAATTTGTTAGTCTCTAAGGTGCCACAAGTACTCCTTTTCTTTTTGCGAATACAGACTAACAGGGCTGCTACTCTGAAACTAGTTAAGATGAGTCATTATCAGCATGAAAAAAAAATTTCTTAGTGATAATCAAGATGGCCCATTTAGACAGTTGACAAGAAGGTGTGAGGATACTTAACTTAGGGAAATAGATTCAATATGTGTAATGACACAGTCACTCCCAGTCTCTATTCAAACCCAAGTTAATGGTATCTAGTTTGCATATTAATTTAAGCTCAGCAGTTTCTCACTGGAGTCTGTTTTTGAAGCTTTCATGTTCAACAAGGAGTTCCTAACTAAAAATCATTATCTGTGTGATCATTTTATTGTTTTATGATGCCCTTACAATTCTTCACTTTTTTTAAAATACCAAATGCTGTTTGACAACTTACTGGCAATAAATGTAAAAGTGACTAATTATGTAACATCAGTGCAGCTGTGATGTGTTACAAACTAGAAAGCTAGTTTCTGGAAAAAAATATCTGGCTTCAGGAACCAGGTCACCCACACACGAGTGGATGGAGTGACTTCAGCTGTACTGAAAACCAGTTCCCAAGCCTTTCCTTGAGCGGCAAAGGTGCCATGCTAGTAGCCTCCATCAAAATGTGAGTGAGTTAATCAAGAGACAGTGGGGAGGAATTTAAGGATGAATGCAATTTTTGAAGGGTAATTTGAAAAATCTTAGCAATTCAAACGGTACTAAAAATTGTCATTACCTTATCATTACAGTTTTCGAAAATTGGCACAATGTAACATTACTCAGAAAAGATATCCAAAGATAAAGGTATAAAATGTTTGATTATGCAAATAAGATCAGATGTAAATGCTTAATCTTTAATTTTCATTGGTTTCTATATATATATAATATAAAAATAACCACTAAAATATTCAAAAGTACATGGAAATTATACAGTTTGTTTTTAAGTTTAGTTCTTAAGTTAAATTCTTAGATCATGGTTGTTAAAAATATGTCTTCATTGTTAGAACTTGTAGAATGACAGGAGTATTACAGGCAAATTCAAGACATGAGATTGTGACCTTTAACTAAACAAGCACTACTTGTAATTGTAATTGTCTGGGGCTAGTGGATACTACTATTACATTCATTTCCACAATAATTGTACACCTATTTGAAAAGACATGTCATGCATCATGGGTATCCACTTTAAATTGTTCAGTATGATTATAGCTAATTAAATCACACATTTATTAATCACACTGCATTTACCAATGTTAAGTATTTGACTAACACCCACAAAAGAAATCCAGAAATGCATAGTTAAGATTAATAAACTATTGTCTTACTATGAATGCATCTCCAAACCAGAGCTGTAAGAAATATATATTTTGATAAAAATTTGCAACCAATTTTTTTTTCCATTTTGTGCAAATTTGCACCTTCCAGATTTTTCTTGATTCATTGTTTCAGTGAAATGGCTATGTTTGCATGATAAAATTTGGTATTGTTTTGAATTTAATGTGTCAATCAATGGCACTGTCGCTCTTTACAGAGCATGGTGGATGCGCTGATGAGTTCTTTGACTGTTGAGTCCGATGCATGAGTGACAGTCCCATACACAGGTAGGGCACACCCATGCACTACAATGCTCTGCATCTGAGCAGCAGATTCTTTCCTTCCCTGATGTCGGTCATCACAGAGCTTGATCCAGTCTGCCTTGCAACGCTTTGCTCCATCTACAAGCTGACTCTGCCACCCAGAGCGGCATTCTGCGCTCCTTTTCCAATCATCCACAGAGATTCCAAAGGATACTAAATCATCTTTACAAGCATCCTGAAATCTATGCAGCAGTCTGCCTCACTTTCTAGACCCTTTGCAAGCTTCAGGGTACAGCACATTCTTTGAGATCATGTAATCTGGCATTTGCTTGACAAATCCAAGCCACCTGAGTCTTTTCTTACTAATCAACATTCCATGAATGACATACCTGCCCAATTTAACACTGCTACATTTGTCACCGTTTCTTGCCATCTGATTCAAAGAATTTTATGCATCTGATATGCAAACTATTTATTCTTTTTTGTATGTTTGGCTTAAGTCATCCATGTTTCTGAGCCATATAGAAGAGTAGATAAAACACTCAAATATGGATTTCCGCTTTAGTTGACAACTTGTTATTGGTCCAGGCTCTGTCTTGCAAAAGACCAAAGTTCCTGGCTGCTCTGTTAATTCTACTAGTAAGCTCAGCATCAAGACCTACATTGCTGGTAACAGTAGAGCCAAAGTAGTAAAACTGGCCAACATCTAGAATACCATCTATTTGATGTGTATTTTCTTAAGCCATGACCTGATTGTGCACTGGCTATGCAGTTACTTCAGTAGGATTCTGCAGGGGTAACTGAGGGCAGGTCTACACTTAAAACTCTGTATCAGTGCAGATGCACTGATGCAGATATGATGCTGTAGCACTTTAATGACAACACTACGCAAGAGGTGATAACTATGTCAATGAGAGAAGCCCTCCTGCTGACATAGTACCATCTACACTGTGGGTTAGGTTGATTTTTCACACCCCTGAGTGATGTTATATCAACTTAAGTTCGTAGTGTAGACCATGGCTAAGGTCTGCTCTACACTACGGACCTATATCGATATAACTACAATGCTCATAGGTGTGAAAAATCCACACCCCTGAGCGATGTAGTTATACCAACTTAACTCCTTATGTAGACAGCACTATGTTGACAGGAGAGCTTTTCCCATCAACGCAGCTACCACCTCTCGGGGAGGTGAATTAACTACGCCAACAAGAGTGCTCTCTCCCATTCGCATAGAGTGCCTTTATTAAAGCACAGCAGAGCAGCTGTGTCGGTGCAGCATTGTATATGTAGACCTGCCCTTAGATAGAGACAGAAGTTCTGAAAAGAGGAAAATATTTTACAGAAAAGTGACCGAAACTTGTAAGAGGTGGGTGTATGTTGTTGGTGGGTGGTGGTGCGGGGGGAGTTTTAGAGTTTTTGTGGGAATTTTCAACAGAGGATAGGAAGGACAGGAATTTCGGGAAGTCTTTGTTGGTGTACCACCTCTCTCCTCTAGTGTCTCATCTACTATGACTCTTTCTATTCCTATACTGCTTGGGAGGCAGGCCAGTCCTCGCCCACAGACAACCAACCAACCTGAAGCATATTCTCACTGGCAACGACAAACCGCACCATAGTAACTCTCATTCGGGAACCAATCCATGCAACAAACCTCGATGCCAACTCTGCCCACATATCTACACCAGCGACACCATCACAGGACCTTACCAGATCAACCACACCATCACCAGTTCATTGACCTGCACATCCCCCAATGTAATATATGCCATCATTTGCCAGCAATGCCCCTCCACTATGTACATCGGCCAAACTGGACAGTCCCTATGTAAAAGGATAAATGGACACAAATCAGATATTAGGAATGGCAATATTCAAAAACCTGTAGGAGAACACTTCAACCTCCCTGGACACACACTAGTAGATTTAAAGGTAGCCATCCTGCAGCAAAAAAACGAAAGGACCAGACTTCAAAGAGAAACTGCCGAGCTTCAGTTCATTTGCAAATTTGACACTATCAGCTCAGGATTAAACAAAGACGGTGAATGGCTAGCCAACTACACAAGCAGTTTCTCCTCCCTTGGTGTTCACCCTCAACTGCTAGAAGAGGGTCTCATCGTCCCTGATTGAACTAACCTCGTTATCCCTAGCCTGTTTCTTGCTTGCATATTTATACCTGCCTCTGGAAATTTCCACTACATGCATGTGACGAAGTGGGTATTCACCCACGAAAGCTTATGCTCCAATACATCTGTTAGTCTATAAGGTGCCACAGGACTCTTTGCCGCTTTTACAGATCCAGACTAACATGGCTACTTCTCTGATACGCTGTTTTCTGTCCTTGTCTGTTTTCTTTCTTTTTGTCTCTCCTATTTTCTTTGGATGTGAAAGGGACATGGCCACTTGGTATATGTTCTTCAGTCTTTTTGGTCTGCCCTGCTTTAGAGAAATCTACAAAGGTGTGTTTATCCATTTCAGCTGTTGTGGTCTCTTGTGTACTATATAGCTACCCTGAATTTTTTATTCTTATTTTTCCAATGTAAACAACAAATATAAGCAGTAAAAAAATAACAGGAGTACAGCTAAAGACAGGACAACTAAAGAATATCTGCAAACTAAAGAAACTAGTATTTAATAAACATTAGCAACATTGATAATCACAATTCTTCTAATAACTCCTGCAGTACATACAGCACAAATGAAATTGTAAAATGCATGCAATTTACTTGATAGCCTGTGATTGATCTGAATTCTTCTGTGCTTCTTTCCCATGACACTTCCTAAAATTGTTAATTAAAGTAGTCTATTGTAAGAAGTCATTGCTGAGATCAGAATTAAAACCATATTCTCAACGATGCTGAACACAGTAGCCAATGTTCAACTATTAATAATTTGGCTATCACATAAAAGCAGCCTTATAGATGTCAGCTTTTTAAAAACAATATGCATTTTTTCAGCTTTTCTGTAGCATGAGAAATTGTCTATTTTCTTTCTAAAAAGTTAAGTGGACAAAAATATTTTAGAAAAGGTTTGCAAAACAATTTAATTTGGACAGGATGAGTTCTTGTGTGGCAAAACTTCAATCCTGAGAAAATGTTCATGATCAGGTTATGAACTATAAAAAAAACAAAAAAAACCACACCCTGATTTGTTAAAGAAAATAGTTAATAGTAAGGTTTCAGAGTAGCAGCCGTGTTAGTCTGTATTCGCAAAAAAGAAAAGGAGTACTTGTGGCACCTTAGAGACTAACAAATCTATTTGAGCTTAAGCTTTCGTGAGCTACAGCTCACTTCATCGGATTCATGCATCTGATGAAGTGAGCTGTAGCTCACAAAAGCTTATGCTCAAATAAATTAGTCTCTAAGGTGCCACAAGTACTCCTTTTCTTTTTAGATAATAATAAGGAATCTCATACTTACATTATGAACTGGAAGGTCTCTCAGGCTTTCTTGAAGATTGTTTTCTCATTTTGGTATTTTGCATACCAGTGCACACTCCTGGAAACAAATGTCTAAAAAGCCCACACCCTCCAGATATGCTGTGATGAATTTGTGAAAAAAACAACACATTGGCAAAGTTTTAAAAAAAGCTCTCTGCAAGAATTTTTGCTTAACTAGATTAATTTCAATTCACTCTCTAACTTCCCCACATTACAGTAAGTGCTTTTTAACATGTAAGTTGTTGTTAGTGTGGTTACGCTATGGCACTTGAGCCACTAGTTGCTCTGGATTTAACGGTTAGGACTGACACTCCTATTTTTTTACCTGGGTTTTAGGCATAGTAAATGCAGTGTAAAAGGCAGTGTTCAGAATGCTAAAATATTGGAATGGTGGGAATAGGAGACATTGGGATGGAAGTCAGAAAAGGAGTCACTGGACTCCTTTTGTAGCTAAGAGTAGGGAGCTCAAATTCTACTTGGAGTGAAATTTGCCATGCTTAGTCTCAACCATTAAATGAATTTATTGAGGAAACTTCAGGAAAATTGCTTATTTTTGAGTTATTTGATCATGGAACCAAAAAAAAAAATCTTAGTTCTTACCTCACATTTTAATCAGAAGTGTTTTTAGAATCAGAAATAGTTGAAACTGGAAACATTGAAACTGACTGGTTTGATAGCACTCAATGAAAATTACCCCTCATCCCTCCACTCCAGCCCATTCCTCCAAAAAAGGAGATTTGAAGAAATTAGTTCAGAATTTTTAAAATTCTGAATGCTTTTCTAATTGGTGGTTTCACACGTGTATTAGGAGAACTAAAATAAATGTTTATTTCCATTAGTTTGGATGACGGAGTTAAGGACTCCTCTCTTTTAATCAATTCACAGGATTTCTTCATAAAGAGAAACTCTGCAAGATGGATAGGTTCCATTCAAAGAATTTACAAACTCAACAAGCAGAATAGACTTGGCCTCACATATTTCCCTCCTCCCGCCCAAACATAACCCAAGAAATTAAATACAAAAATTCCATTAATAGAACACTGTTTGATAAATCAAGTGCAAGAAGCCAGACAATTCCAAAGGTTAAGGTTTCTTCCACTGCACTAATCCAGGCACTTGGTAAATATGTAATATCTTCTTGTTAAACATTTAGGACTAAATTATTGCTGCCCCAACAAGGGTCTGTTGCTGTGGATAGAAAGGAGGGGCGGGATGTTGAATTGAGAGAGATATTTTCTAATAGGGCACAGGAAGCTGTCTAGTGGCAACAAGGTGTCCTGGGCTGGCCTAAATCCTCAGAAATAATCTGATCTGCGATTTCTCTTGGTAAATTCTGCACAGGTCACTATATGTGCATGTAATTCACAGGCATTAGAATATGTTAGTTGTTATATAATTGTTATAGCACATGAGAATAAAACCTGAAGAGCACAGGAGAGAGATTAAAACAAAAAACAAGGAATATATACATTTCTTTCCTATTGACTGTGATCTCCTCCACCGCCTCCCCCCGAACCCCTTCAACAGTGGCTGTTCTAGTAGTAAATGATTGTGGCACAGATCCAGAGTTCTTCAGTGTCTTAAATGGTTCTGATTTCCTGTTTAGTGACTTTTTGATTGCTTGAAACTTCCTCTCTTTTGAAGGCTAGTTGTTCACCAGAGCTGAAATACAAGATAGTATTTCTGTTTCATACCATTTTTTATTGTCTGTTTCTTTGTTTTGTTGCTGTGATAAATAAAACATAACTCTGAAAAGGATATCAGAAGAAGAGAGTGTAGTTGAATAATGCTTACTGCATATTGATGAATGCTTTTGGAATACATAGGCAGAATAAATATGTACATATGGAATTGCATTTGACTCCCACATGAATTTAGTAAATTCCTTGTGTTCTGTTCTATTACAGTAAATACCGAAAAGGAATGATAATGGGAAATACTTTAAATATGGTATAAGCATTTGGAACTTAACCTTTATAAATATAGTCACTAATTTCAGTGAAAATATTAGCGTTGCGATTGTTTCTCCTCTGTTGCTTATTTAAAGTAAAACAAAAAATTATTCTTTTTCTCTCTGACTCAATCTTTGAAAATGGCATATCTGATTAACAAACAAGTGATTCTCAAGTTTGAGTTTCTGGATTTGTTGTTGTTGTTGTTTCTCTATTGCTACAGTTTTCAGCACTGGAAACATGTCAGACTGTGTTTGGTCTGCTCAGTTATTATTTAGGCTTGCTTTGAGGTACTACACAGTATTAAGCTTTCTAGCTATGCTAGCTGAGATAGTGTTTTTTCTAACATTGCAGCTTATAGTTTGCTGCTTGGTAATCAGATCTGTATAGTTATTGTGGTGCTTTGACAGTGTCTGTTGGATAAATGTGCATGAAAAATTGAATTTAGCATAACTCAATTTACAGGAATGTACTATTATTCTTTGTTTTGAGCTGGAATTGAAACACAGCACTGCCACTTGCCTTTGGCATTGGTCTGACACAGTTACTGTAGGTGTCCTTGCACAGTTGCATATTCATGAGCGAATTATAAGAAGGACCTATTGTAGCTTCTGAAGTCCAAGTGGATATTACCCATGATACTGAAAACTGAGTTTGATAGTATTATAATGTAGAAGAGAGAAAGCTCCCATGTGATGCCTTTAGGGAAACTAGATAAATTATACTGACAACTATGGAGAATAATTGGACTAATTTATATATCCTATTTTGGGGAAAGGGTAATGGGGAAAAAGCTTTTCTTAAAACTTAACCTTATATTATCTTGTAATCCTTCCCCCTACACTCTGTCTTTATACTGTGATCTCCCCTGGGCTGTGATGGTTCCTTCTTTTCTCTAAGAATCAGCATATCAGAGTTGGAAGGGATCTCAGGAAGTCATCTTGTCCAACCCCCCTGCTCTAAGCAGGACCAATCCCCAGTTTTTGCCCCAGATCCCTAAATGGCCCCCTCAAGGATTAAACTCACAACCTTGGGTTTAACAGGCTAATGTTCAAATCACTGAGCTATCCCTCCCCCAAAGGAAAGCACCTAGGACAAGATTGTTAAAGGTATTTAAGTCCCTAAAGATGCAGATACGCACATAACTCCCCTTGATTTTAATAGGAATTAGGTACCTAGGCACTTTTAAAAATCTCATTAGGCACCTAAATACCTTTAAAAACCTGCCACCTCATAGTTTAAGGCTGTTAGTGGAAATGCGTAATAATATTTATTATTATAAGTATTATTAAAGGTGAGCACATATATTCATCACTAAACTCTAAAATATGCCCATTTTTTCTCACACACACACACACACACACACACACACACACACACACACACACACAATGTCAAAAATCACACTTGTTTAGAGCAAAAATTGTTGTTGTTTTTTTTACTTTAGAAGGATGTTGTTGGAGGAAGAGAATACAGTTAACTGTCCAGCGCAGAGGCTCCCTTCCTGATGGTTGTTTTGTCTTGTGTGCAGTGCTGTGTCCTGAGGCTACTCTAGCAGTACTGCCTAAACATTACCTAATCATAGAGGCCTATTTTATTCCTGACTATTTAAGATAATCAAATGCAGAGACCTTTACTGGGTCCAATTGCTTCTAGGTAGATCCATGCATTAGCAAAGAGGTTTTTTCTATCTCTGCATAATAACATTTATTTGCATCTTTGTCTGCCCAAAGGGAGCTTTCATTGTCATAATCAAATAGACACTTCCCACAGTTATTTGCTGTCTTATGATTTACTTGTTCTATCAACACTGGGCATAGAAGCTTACCAAACTGAAATATTTGCTGGGAACAAACTTCACAGCTGCCTGAGATACAACTTTTCCAACTCCCTCAATAACAATCACATTCAATATATATAAAAGCTGCAACTTATGTAATGTTATATTTTTTTCCCAATAAGAAATCACAGCACCACTCAGGAGGGCAGAAATGTGCTACAGATAGGGATTTTAAACTCTTGTTCAGCTTCAAAAATAAATATTATACATTAAAAGACCTTAAGGGAAATACACACTCCAGCTGCTTGGGCGAGAAATCCAAATCATAAACATATAAGAGGAAATTTGAGGGGTAGTAACTATAGATATGTTTTTGAAACCATCTTGGCAGATAGTGAAACCCAAGAACAGAGTGATAGGAAAAGGAAAGATGAAAGAACTAGAGAACTAGGCAATGGAAGAAGTGAAACTGAACAAGAGAACTCAGATATCTGTATAATTACCTGAAGATTATGAAGAAAGGACTTCTTGGGAGTCTTCAAAAATGAATAGTTGAATAGTCATTATTTTAATGTTGTAAAGAAAATAGTATGAAGTTTGGTTTAATTAGGGAGGGCTTAACTTTGTTCAGTATTTTAAAAATAAAGAAAATTTAAAGGATAATATGGAAGTATTGGGTGGACAAAGCAGTCCTAGGAATGGTAACTACAGGATATGTAATGATGCAGAACTTGTTGCCAGGGGATGTTGTGAAGGCCAAAAGTATAACTGAGTTAAAAAAAGAATTGGGTAAGTTCATGAAGAATAGGTCCCTCCATGGCTGTTAACCAAGATGGTGAGGGATTCAAACCCTGCTCTGGGTGTCCCTAAACCTCTGCCAGAAGATGGGACTGTATGACAGGGGTGGATCACTAGATAATTACCCTCTTCTGCTCATTCTCTCTGAAGCATCTGCCAGCAGCCGATGTCAGAAAAGAGATTATTGGGCTAGGTAGATCATTGGTCTGACCCAGTATGGCCATTCCTATGTTCTGATGTTTGTGACATAATACATGGATACAAGGGAAGACAAAAAAATCTACAGTTAATTACTGAAATTATACATGCATAAAAAGTGGCCAAAATAGAGACCATGGATCAAATGCAGTTCTCCAGAATTCCTTTATGTGGGCTGGCAGAGTTACACAATACCACAAAAGAAATTTTCTTCATTTCCCCATTGTGCAGCAGTCATGTTACAGCAAAGAAAATTAAACATTCAGTTTTTTACTTCCATTTGCGCTTGTTGTTCCTACACAGTCATATAGACCAAGATAGACAGTAGATCCAGGAAAAAGTAGAAATAACCAAGAGTTTCATTCCCAAACAATGTGGATAAGAATTTACAACTGATAGATAAGCAAAGTGGCCACTCAGTATTTGGACAAGAAAGAACAGCCATCATGAGCATGCTGGTCTTGCACCTTTTGTCGTTACATATACCCGTGCAAAGTAGTAAGAGAATGGTAGCATTTTATGACCCTTTATACTCTGCGAAGGTGTAAATGAATATATAAGGTATAAGGCATTTTTAATTGACATGTGAATCACATGCTCATACTTAGAAAATGCTTGATGGGAGAAGATCTAGTAGAGAGAAGCCACAATTATGTCATATTCTATCAGACAAAAAGTCCAAACAGCACGAGAAACAAGGGATGGTGACACTGGCTCTAATCCTGTGTATTTTGAATGCTGTTCTTTGGGCCTACCCTGCAATATTTACACAGAACAAACTCCCACTGAAGTGAGTAGGAGTTTTCCAAATGTAAAAACAGCAGAACTGGGCCCTAAAGTTACCTCCTCCACAGTAACTGGAATACCCAGGATGTATTAGGCAATGCTGTACCATAATTTCACCTGATGTGAATATCACTGAACAGATGTTCTCCTAAAAAAAGAACTTCAGGATATATTGTTGTCTTTGCTAACTCAATTAAGATGTGAGGTTTTTTTGTTTTGTTTTGTGGCTTGTTTTGTTTTTTTGCATTGCTTTCTTGTCTTTCTATGTCTTTTATTGTTCCATATATCCACTAGCAGTGCCACAGTCCAACTTTGGTCAATTCTTGAGTCACACCTTTAGAAACCAAGTAGGGAAGATGTACAAAAGTACCCACACATTTATATTGTGCCATGTTTGTACACAGAAAACTCAGTGCCTACCCATCCCTAAGACATCATGAATCTATATGAGATAGAAGAAGACAAGTGGGAGCTAGAGAGAGTCTTTTAGGCAGCCAGCCCAGGGCTGACTCCCTTCTACGAGCTGAGGTTGAGCCTCAGGGCATAACCTCCACAAAACAACATTTCCTTTTTTTTCTTTGTATTTAAACCACTACTTCCATTGTTATTGTTGTGTGTGAGAAAAGAATGAAAACAGAAAGATAGGAAAAAAAATATTACCAGTGCTTGGGTCCAGAGAGAAGAGAGAAAATTCAAGTCTGTGTAAGAGCCACTTATAAGGTTTAGATAATGTTGCAAGTTTCACTTCCTGTTGAGGATCTGGATCTTATATGCACATAAGAACATAAGAATGCCATACTAGGTCAGACCAAAGGTCCATCTAGCTCAGTATTCTGTCTTCCAACAGTGACCAATACCAGGTGCTTCAAAGGGAATGAACAGAACAGGTAATCATCAAGTGATTCCTCCCCTGGAGCCCATTCCCAGCTTCTGGTAAACAGAGGCTAGGGACACCATCCCTGCCCATCCTGGCTAATAGCCATTGATAGACCTATCCTCCATGAACTTACCTAGTTCTTTTTTGAACCCTCTTATAGTCTTCGCAACATTCTCTGGCAAAGAGTTCCACAGATTGACTGTGCATTGTGTGAACAAATACGTCCTTTTGTTTGTTTTAAACTTGCTGCCTATTCATTTCATTGGGTGACCCCTAGTTCTTGTGTTATGAGAAGTAAATAACACTTCCTTATTTACTTTCTCCACACCAGTCATGATTTCAAAGACCTCTATCATATCTTCCTTTGTCATCTCTTTTGTGCACAGTGATGGGGGTGGTAAAAACATCTGAAAGATCACTTTGGCCAACCGACTCATTATGCCAAGTATTTATACCTATCCAATTCTGCATCAGTGAATCCCAATTTGAATCAACATCCTTGAAAATTACTATTTTTTTCACAAATGGGCATAATTTACACCCTTTATTCATCTCCACTTCTGAGCCAGGCCCTTTAAGTTGCATTGCTATTAAACATATCATTAACTGTTGTAAACATATAAAAACTGTTAAAACATTCCTATTTAATGACTCCACACGAGTAATTTCTTTCTTGCTTGTTTACAACTTGCACATTGCTGTTTTACAGTGTATCTGAGAGATTAGTCATATTCCAAGGTAGATATTGTAATTTACTGGACTGGGGAACTTACCTTACAGCAGGGGTATTTTCATCGATAACCATGCTTGTTTATTAATTATTATTATTATTATTTTATTATTACAGTGCCTCTGTTTCAACTTTATGGCACCATATGTGTGGTTGGGTTTGTGCATGCACACGTTTTAAGAAAGTGCCTGTAGCAACTAGCCGTCAGTTCTCAACATTTCTCACTCAGTTAGTTAATAGGCTTTCTGATAACATGCTAATCAGAGCAGTATAAGTAAAATATAATAGAATACAGCAGAACAGGAAATTCTTTAGAGCGAAAATCTTTTCTCAGAGCTACGTGGCAGATTCCAATACCACAATTCTGCTGTTCCTGCTTCTGGAGTTCTTTGTATGTAGAAAATCAAAATATTGAATGTGAGATCAGCCATGTGGATCTGAGAGTAGAATTGTGCTCTCACTTTTGATCTTGTCCTGCAACTTAAAGTCTTTTAAGATAAAACACCTTTTCTTTAAGATCTAAATGTAAATCTCTCACATGGGCAGACTGATCCCATTGTTCTATTTTAACGGCATATGCTCAGAGCCCCTTGTTTTATTTTATTTCAAGACTTTATTATAGTTTGTGATGGCAGCATTTTGATTATTTGAGCCTCTCTTGAGGGCCATGGAGAATTGCTGAATATGTTGAAGAAGGGTAATAGGAAAAAGAAGCAATATGTGCCACTTCCCTGAATTCACAGGGCTGGCTCAAATGTCATGTCAGCTTCAATTAGAGATGAGCAGATAATGAAAAACCCAACATCTGGTTGGACACGTGCTCCTCTCCCCCAATACCCTATCTGTCCTTGGTCATCAGGGGCCACATTTACTTAAAACTGTGAGAACCACTGTTTAGAAATATTCCTGCATCCTTGTCCTACATTTTGTATTTCTCTCTTCAGATTTTTATTGCTACAGACATTTGCATGATAACAGAATCTTTATTTCTTAATCTTTGTTTCTCATCTATTCCTACTGCTGCTTCCCTACCTTCCATTTGCAACATCATAATTATTATTGCAGAAGCAGTTTTTGATGTCACAGAGAGAGGATTATAACTTCAGGTGGGAAAGAAGCAGCAGGAGCAGATGAACGGTTAAGAAACAATAATCCTGTTTTCACTCAAATATTTCTAGTAATTATTTTTTAAAGGAAGGAGGTGATGAGAAATATGGACATTAAAGGCAGAGACAGAATACTCTCTAAATACATGGTGTGTCAGAACCTTTTTCAGAACATGTTAGCAAATCGTAAATCAGCCACGGATATAACTAAATCACATTAGGTCCTATTACCAATCATTTTATTGCAGCTTAACATGCCACCTCTGAGATGCCCCTGCATGCAGCTGACCTATCTGTGAAATGCTGGATTCAATAATAGAACCAGGCTTCCCCAGGCAGTGTGGCAGAACATTATTAGGAGGTTGTTGGGCTGTCCATTTCAGGTTTGTTTAAGTATAAATGTTGCTCTTATGCAGCCCTTGCCACTCTTATATAGCCCTATATGTAGCTGTTGGACCTTTGATCAGTCCCTTGCTAAAGGCTGCAAAGTTATAGTTCTTGGACCGTCAATCAACCCAGCTGTTTGAAGTCTCTGATTGGCAAATCGCTCCCTGGTGGTAAGGAGCGGAGCTGAGCTAAGCTAAGCAGAGAAGACTTGGTATAAAAAACGTCATTTGTTAGGCACACTCAGGAACTATGAACACAGACAGTTAACATGGGAATTTGGAAAGGGAGCATAAGAGGCTTTCCTTCTAAGTTCAGCACTAAGTGTGATTTCAAGATGGAGAGCAATGGAACAGTGGTAGTGGTAGTGGTGACCTGCATCAGATGTGACATGTTCTCTTTCCTGCCTGAAGACAGAAGGGACTTTTTGTACATGAAATGTACATTAGTGACTGTGCTGGAGGAAAAAGATTTTTGGATTGAAGGGGCAAGCTGAGACACTATTAAGAATCAGAAGTTAAGGAGTTCCTAGACAACCAGGTTCAGGAAACACCAGTACCCCAGGTTCAAGGAAGAATCAAGCTGGCTACAAAGAAATGGGAGAGAGAGGAAGTCAGAGAGAAGGCCTGGTGGTTCCTAACCACTAGGGGCAGGAGGTCATGGTGGAATTCTACATGATTGGAGATAGTTGAGGAGAGGCTATGTTCACCAGCCACAAGAGAATCACCAGGAATTCCATACCACTAGAAGTATCAAACTGATACCATGTCCTCAGTGTAGAAACTATGGAAGATACCTCTCAAGATCCAGCAGATCTAAGGGAAGGGAGAGATTTACATGACACACATGTGGATGGCAGCTTGGATCAACCTATAAGAAAATCAAGTTTACCCCCAAAGAGTTCTCCAGCTGTCCAAGGTAAACAGATGATCCTTGTTGGAGATTCAATATTCAGAGGGATTGAAAGAACATTCTGCAATGGACAGGAGGACAACAGGATAATATGTTGCCTTCCCAGAGCCAGAATACAAGATGCCACTCTAAGCCTGGATAGGCTTCTGAAGTCTATAGGCAAAGATCCATTTGTGACAGTTCGTAGCAGCATTATTGACACTGTTTCAGGATATCAGATGACTTCATGGAACTCAGAAGCATACTGAAGAATAATAATATCCAAACAATTTTCCCTGAGATTCTTCCTATCCCATAAGCAAAGGAAGACAGAAGGCAGAAGATTCTGGAAGTGATTTGATTAGTTAAATGATGTAGGATGCAGGGCTTTGGTTTTGAGTGACATTGGTCCATCTTCTATAGCTTCAATGGCATCCATCTCAGTAGCAAGGGACCAATCCTCCTGGGGACAGGCTGGTTAGAGTAGTTTGGAGGGCATTAAGATAAGAGCAAAAGGAAAGGGTAAAAAGAAGAAAGATCTGAGCACTCAGCACAAAATCACAAAATCAAGATGTTGAAGAATAAAACAAAAAAACAAAGGAAGAAATTCTTCTGACTAATGTTAGAAGCCTGGATAACAAACAAAAGGAATAGGAATCGGAATTGCTCATTTATTAACATAAATTTGATCTAGTTGCTATAACTGAAACTTGTGGTATGTTTCACACAATTGGAATATTTAAAATTAATTATAATCTATTTAGTAAGGAATGAGTGGGCAAAAGAGGGGGAGTGGCACTCTGTCAAAAATGGTATTACTTGTTTCTAAGTCATGGATAACTTTGAAGAATATGAGCTTGATTGTTTATGGATCCATGCCTTAACAGATAAAGCACAAGATGGGGTACTAGGTGCTGTCTGCTATAGGCCACCAAATTGCACTAGGGAAAAGGATGCCCACTCCTTACGCACTTATCTACAATGTGTAGGAGAAAAAGAAAAAAATCTGTCATCATGGGGGACTTCAATTTGAGAGACATGCTGAAGTTCTCATGCTGCCAGTACTAAAACATCCTTGGAATTTCTAAACATTATAGATGACAGTTTCCTAACTCAAAAAGTATTTCATCTAATTCTATATTAGACTTCGTCTGGACAGATGAAGATGAACTGATTACAGAACTTAAAATGAAAAGTAACCTATGTACTAGTGATCGTGACTTGATCACATTTACAATCTAAAAACAGAATAAAGTCTAGACCAGTTTACAATGCTGAAAACAGTTATGAGCCAAACCAGCTGGGAGAAGAAATAAATCAGAAAAAATGAATAATTATTAGGAATAATTCAGGAGCACTAGATGCCCAAAAAGCCAAAATCCCACAATTGAGGAAGAAGTCTATGCTGGTAAAAAAACTGGTTTAGAGGTAAAGTTAAGGCAGCTGTACAAAATAATATATATAAGAAAGGGGAAGTTGATAGCACTGATTATAAATCAGAAAATAAAAATTGTAGAAAGTTGATAAGGGAAGCCAAGAGATACTAGGAGAAATCTATGGCTGGCAGAGTTGAGGATGATAAGAAGGAGTTTTTAAAATATATTTAACAAAAATAATCCTGGCAATGGTGTTGGTTCTTTGCCAGGTTGAAATGATAAAATAAGCAATCATGCAGAAAAGGAAGAGGTGTTCAGTTTTTTTTCTGTTCTGTATTGGGGGAAAACAGATGTTGCAGTTTCATCCTATGGTGGTGATAATACTCTTTGCATAGTATCTCTGGAGGATGCTAAACAGAAGTTACTAAAGATACTTTTTTTTTAAATCAGTAGGTCCAGATAACTTGTATCCAAATGCTTTAAAAGAGCTGATTGAGATGCTCATTGGACCATTAATGTTGATTTTCAATAGGTCTTAGAGCCCTGGGGACATTTAAGAAAACTGGAAGAAAGCTAATGTGTCTTTTTTTTAAAAGGGTAAATGGGGTGATGTGGATAATTATAAGCCTATTAGCCTGACCTCGATCTCAGGAAAGATAATGGAGTGTCTGATATGGGACCTGATTATTAATGAACTACAGGACAGTAATGTAATTAATGCAAATCAACATGCATTTCTGGAAAATAGATACTGTTAACCTCATTTGATGTCTTTTTTGATATTACAGGTTTGGTTGAAAAGGTAATAGTGTTGACTTAATATACTTAGGCTTGTGTAAGGCATTTGACTTGGTGCTGCACGCCATTTTGTTTAAAAAAATAGTGATATATAATTAATATGTTGTACATTAAATAATTAAAAACTAGCTAACTGATAGGTCTCAAAAAGTAACTGTAAACAAGGAATAGCCATTGAATGGTCTGTTTTCAGTGGGATCCCACAGGGAATGGTTCTTGGCCATATGCTATTTAATATCTTTATTAATGACCTGGAAGAAAACATAAAATCATGACTAATAAAGTTTGCAGATGACACAAAAATTGGGGAAGTGGGAAATAATGAAGAGGACTCATTCAGTGGGCTCTGGGTCTCATGGTAAACTGGGTGCAAGCAAACAATGTGTGTTTAATATGACTAAAGATAAATTATACATCTGGGAACAAAGAATGTAGGTCATATTTACAGGATGGGGGACTTTCTCCAGGGAAGCAGTGACTTTGGAAAAGATTAGAAAGTGGAGATGAAGCTGAACTTGTGATTTTGTGGTCAAAAGAGCTAATGCAATCCTGGGATACATCAACAGGGGAATCTTGAGTAGGAATAGAGATGTTATTTTACCTCTGTATTTTGCATGTACAACTGTTGCTGGAACTCTCTGTCTAGTTCTAGTGCCCACATTTCAGGAAGGATGTTGAAAATTTATACAGGGTTCATGGGGATGATTAAAGGATTAGAAAACTTGCCTTATAGCAGGGATCGGCAACCTTTGGCATGCAGCCTGCCAGGGTAAGCGCCCGGTGGTCCGGGCCAGTTTGTTTACCTGCCGCGTCTGCAGGTTCGGCTGATGGCGGCTTCCATGGGCCGCAGTTAACCGCTCCAGGCCAATGGGGGCTGCACGAAGCAGTGGCCAGCACATCCCTCAGGGTGCGCCGCTTCCCGCCAGGGGGCTTACAGAGATTGATCTTATAGAGTCTATATAGAGCCTTATAAAGATTGAGCTTCTTGAGTCTATCTATTTAGTTTAACAAAGAGAAAGTTAATGGGTGACTCCATTACAGTCTATAATTACCTATAGGGAAACAAATATTTAATAATAGGCTCTTCAGTCTAGCAGAGAAAGATATAGCATGATCCAATGGATGGAAGTTGAAGCTAGACAAATTCAGACTTGGAAGTAAGGTGCAAATTTTTAATGGTGAGAGTAATTAATTATTCAAACAATTTACCAAGTTATGGTGGAGTGTCCATCACTGACAATTTTTATATCAGGATTGGATGTTTTCCTAAAAGATATGCTCTCAGAATTATTTTGGAGAAGTTCAGTGGCCTATGCTATTCAAGATGTCTGCCTAAATGATCACAGTGGTCTCTTCTAGCCTTAGAATCTACGAATCTACATGAAAACCAAGCCAGTTGTAACTGAGAAGTGGAATCCAAATTAAGTTTTGGTCTCAAGCAATGATTACATATTTTCTTTTTCTGAAGGATATAAGAAAATGGACACAGTAAGCCAAAATGTGTTCTGTTATATCGGTGTTACCTTTTGATTTAGGGGGTTTGTGCATTTATAATCGAAAGGAGAATTTGCATTGCATTGCATGATTTAAAGTTCCTATCCTGCAAACACACACGTTTCATTGTACTTACATGAATAATCCCACTGATTTAAATAGTATTACTCACATGAGTAGTTTTAAGCACATACCTGAGTGTTTGTAGGATTGGTCCTTCTGTCATTAACATTCCTGCAGTTTCCTATAATTGAGAGAAAATGTATTACTATATTACCTTTTTTACAGCAGTCAACATTTTTTTGTAAATGAACATTTTGCAAGTTACTACACAGTAATATCTGAGATGCTGCTGTTCTCCCCCACTCCCCCATCCTGTTCTTACAATAGGAATAAACTGTGATATCTTTGATTTTGTTGTGTATAGTAACTTTTGATAAGTGATGGCTTGAGTATTGTTCATAATATTTTACTTTACAGGTACTTTCATACTGTGCACATTTTTGAAAGAAATGACTTTCAGATATTAACCTTTTAAAGTTTTGTTTCTTTCTCTTACTTTTCTTTACCATGCTTGTTGTTTATGAAAGGTATTTGTATATAACCTTTAGGATAGCAGTAAGTCCTGAGGTATTTTATACCACCAGGACTGGTCACTTCATAGAGCATCAGACTTAGCCTCTTCTCTGTAGCAGACACTATATAATAAGGAGGAATATCTGGATCTGGAGACTGCATCCATTGCATCCCCTCGACTGAACAAAACTCTCTTCTCCTATCCTGCTGGGTGTGCCTTTCCCCACTCCTTCCATGCTCCTAGATTGTTTTTCCCGTCTCATGCCAGGAAACAGCAGAGGGATTTACTGCCTATTGAGCAAGAACTCCATGTTGAAAAGGCTAACTAGAAACTAGGCAATGTGGCTGGGGAATATCAGACTCTTTGGCTGCTTGGGTAGGGACATATCATGTGTGCTTTAGGGGCATGGAGAGAGGTAGCATGGGTTTGTTTCAAGAGAGAGAGGAGGATGTAGAGAGGGAAGTGAGGGTTTCAAGAAGAGGGGAGATGCATTACCTTAGAATTCAAAGTGTGGGAATACTTCCCCTTAAGCTTATGACTCCCTTCTTTCCTCCTCCTATTCAGTCCTGCAGAGAAGTCCTAATATTGTATCAGTGACACCAGAGTCATTACCCCGAAAATGGACTGTGAAGTCATCAACAAAAGACAAATGAGCCTGCCTGATGTGGCTAAGTGAGAAGCTGAGCTAGGAGAAAGCTCTAATTCAAACACATGATTACAAGCTATGTGTGAATGACTACCACAGTCCTTACTGCTCAGCTGTGTGCAATCATCCCTGTAAGGATAATGGAGATTCTCTGTTAGTTCAATTGGTAGGGGTAGTCTGTGCTTTTGGGGAAGGAGGAATCTGAATTTGGTTCCCAAGATGTTTCAAAGGACCATGGTGTACAGCATTTTGATAACAATTGACAGCTGTGACATCCTGTTTGGCCATTGATTTTTTACCATAAAATAACAAACTTTGTAATACCAATTCAAAGTATGTAGAAAAGGGCTGTCCAAGTAAATTTCCGGGTGTATGTTCTAATTTAATTATAATTCAAAGGATTTCTTTACATTACAGCTACCGTTAAAGGTCATTAATTAGTGTTGTCATCTCTCATGACTTTATCATAACTCTTAGGATATCTTTTAAATATAAAGGGAGAAAAGAAAGAAAATGGTCTTATTTGTAAAACGGATAAAGCAAAAATGCTTTGTGTTTTATTTTTTATTAAGATTTAATGATATGTTGCAAAAACTTATAGCAGTTGGTGGATATTGTTTGGAAGCAAACTTTATAAATTAGAAAATAAGGTGCTTAATCTGCTTAAGAAATCAGTTAAAAATATAGGTTTTGTGAGTTTCACTTGGTTTGTGAAGTTTGCATAGGAGAAAATGTTGTTTTGTTAGAGGACTGGGCGTCAGGATTTATGCAAACTGAATTGTGTGACATCAGGGTAATTATCTGACATCTTTGCATCCGTTTACCTGCCTGAAAATAGTGTACAATAGAAACTGTTCAAATATTTTGGCCTCATGGATAGTCTGTCCACCCACTGAAGAATCTATCCCAAGAGCTTTTTCTCTAGGTAAACTGTAGTATTGCTGGGCTGGAGCAAGATAGAATGTAACTTCTAAAATGCACATACCTCTACTACTGAGCTTTTAAACTCACCAAGGATTGCAAAAATTGTTAGAGGCTCTCTCAGTCTTCTAACCTCTGTCTTAATCCATGGAAAAACATTGCCAGAAAAGCATGTTTACATTTTGGAACATGATTTTCAAAGAATTATGCATACTTAATACATACTGAAGTTAAGGACTGGCAGAGCACAATCTATCTTGGAAAATCTGGCTGATAACATTTTAAAATAAAGTATACAAAGTTGCTCAAATTTCATTTTCTTGCCTTTTGTGTTCTAATTTGTAGTGGTTTCCTACAGCCACCTATTGGCTACTCTGCAGTCCAAAACAGCTGAAATGCAGAGTGCTTCCGGCATATATACACCCTCATATCCCCAGCATGTTCTGATGCTGGAGGCTTCAGTTTGGAGTAGTATAGGGTTTCCTAAGCCATAGGGAATTTCTATGTGGAGTAGCATAAAGAGATTGGAACTTGACCCAAAATTGAGGCCGTAGAGTGCATTGCATTGTGGTTATCCCATTAAATGATGAGTTTCAAACTTGACTGGCCACAAACTTTGGCTGCTGAATTTATCACCCTAAAATGGGCATACAGCAGAGTTATTGTCTATAGTTTCTTTGTAATAGCAATGGCCCCATTTATTAAATAGAAGTTAAATAAATATTAAAACATATATATTAAAGCAACATCTTCTCTCATAACCCCAGAGCTGCTGTAAGCAAGCCTGATGCTTTAGATAAATGACACTGGACACAATGGCAGGGTTTTATGAGATTAACACCCCTAATCCCTGGTTAGCTAAAAGTGATCATCTGTCACTATGGATATTTACAGAAAGCTGCCACCTTAGGTCCAAGGGAAGTAAGGTAGCACTTTGCTTAAAAAAAAGAAATGTGATCTCTTCTTCTCTAACTCGCATGCCTATTGTACTCGGATTAACTCTACCAGTTACTGTGGGTTTGTCTACACTTAAAGTGCTGCAGTGGTGCTGCTGTAGTGCTTCAGTGAAGAGGTTACCTATGACGATGAGAGGGCTTCTTCTGTCAATGTAGGTACTCCCTGAGAGGCAGAAGCTAGGTCAAAAGGAGAATTCTCCATAAACCTAGCACTGTCTACACCAGGGGTTAAGTCAATTTAACTGCGACAGTCAGGGGTGTACATTTTTCACACCCCTGAGCAGAGTAGTTATTGCTACACTAGGAAATTAGGTTGGTATGAAAGAACTTTGCCTGTTTTGAAGAGTATTAAAAGAGCTTGAAGACAACAATGGCTCAAGAAACATTATGTGATAAATGGGCTTTGAGTTGAGAGTGACAGAGTGGCAAATCTACATTTAAATGACAGACTTTCAGTGGACACTCTCTGAAAGTTGACAGACTTATGTGTCTTTAAAGAGATGTTAAATGTGAATAACTATCTTTGCAGTTTAAATCAATATAACTAGTTAAGAAAAGTCATATCCCAGAAATGTAATTCCCTTCTCCTACCCGCTCACTTTACTCCCTTTCCAAAAGAGAGCAAGAGAGAGAGAGAGTCAAGAAATGTATTCAAATTCAACAAATACAAATGTAACTTGAATTCCAGTAAAGTGTCTAAAACCTTTTCATAACTGTGGGCTGCCTCAGAGGTCTAACCCAGTGAGTGCAAAATCCATTTGTGAAAAGTAGTACTGTTGTTGGGAGGGACAACAGAGAGCTTGTGAATCAGCTTCAGTTCTTTTGATTTTTTTAAAGATAAAGATATTGATCCAATGCTTAAACAGTGGTGCCTGGGTTACCATTCCAGATATCCAACCAGCCTGGAGTATGCTCCCGACAGAGAAGTCAGGAGGGGGAGAAACATTTGAGTTCAGCCACCCTTAACTGATCAATTCTGTACTTGCTGCAGAGTTGAAATTGGTATAGTGGATTTCAGCGGACATGTATATTTCAATCAGAGAGCTCAAAAAAGCATAATGAAAGTAAAGTGGCTAAATGATTATCTAAAATACTGCTGACATAGTTCAGCTGACAGAAGATGAACAGATTTAGTAGGATAACACACACATCTGTGTGCATCGTGCCAACTTGATGTGGGGGCAGAAGTGGTGATTTTGACAAATTGGATGGAACGAATATTATAGAGTTGTTTCAAATGTACTTCAAATCAATGACAGCCCATAATATCTATTAAAGACGCTAATATAAATTACGGTAAAAAGTAAAGCAACATAGAATTTCTGGATGACTACAAAAGTGAAGTCATTTCTATGGACATATATTGCTGATATTGAAAAAAAAATTACTTGCTATTTTTCTATTTTTCACTCATGTTTCTGTTGGTCAGAGATCAGTAAAGGAAGGACTTATTTACAATAATAATTATTAATGTGGATTCTGTCAATTAAGTCTGTAGATGAAGAATTTGAATAACATGACTACCAGTTTAGCTGCATGATTTGACATATGAGCTTTGCTGTTTAAAAAGAAAATTATGTACATAAAGATAGTATGTTAGGGATCGATCCTGCAAGTTGATAAGCACCTTTGTACCAGGTACCAGAAACCATCACCTCTCACTGACTTTGCTCATATAGCACCTTGGAAGAGATTCGTAGAAACTTATAGAATCAGATCTTACTGCATATCTTGAAAATGCCTAAATATAAGTCTAACTGCTCTAAGGAAATACTAGGGGAGACTAAAAATGGAAAAACTCTTTTGTTGAAAATCTTGACACTTTTCAACTATTTCCATTTCACAGGTTTCAAAAACTGATCCATTTTCTGACCTTGCTTAAGTGTCATTGATCTTTTTAATGTTCTAATTGACATTTTTTTCAAAATTGTGTTGGAAATCATTATTGAACATCTTTGCTTACTGAAAATTGTGGTTTCAGTAAACAAATATGTTCTCATAGACAATTTTCATTAAAATAATTATTAAATATCTATAACATTGTCATGGATTTTTTCTGAAAAACAGAAAATTTCTATGATGATAAACGTTTGTGAAAAGTTTGACAAAGATAAATGTTTTTCGTCAGAAAAACGGATCTGTGCAAAAATGTATGACAAGCTCTAAATAGTACCTTGAGTATGAACAATGCTATTTATAAGTTATGTGTTTATCTTACATTTAGAAAACAACGTACCCATCATAACATCTAGATGCTTGTACATTTAATTAAAAATGCACACAAATTAAGGGATATCTTAGCTGACATAGGTAAAAATCAAACACTGTTGTATAATATGTAATATTCACAATAATTATATATGTATGCTTTTTCCCCCCAGCACCACTAACAGATAAACCACCAAAGCTTTTGCACCCTTTGGAAAGTAAGCTGATGATTCAGGAGACCCAGCTAGGTAAGTAGCAATCATGTCACGCTGTTCAGTAAATTGTGCTGATGTCATCCTTTGTATTAATGGTTGATGATGATATTAAAGTTTATCCTGAAAGATAAACTGGAAGAACATTAGTGTCTTGTCACCACTATGTCTGGGTTCAATAAAAAATGTTTTGCACAATTGCCATAAGAATATTATAATTAAATATTGGTTAATGAACACTTACAAAATATGTATTACAAGATCCTCAATGTATGGACAATGTTAGCTGAGTTTGGTGTATCGTCCTAATATTGATCTCTGAGTCACAGGGATTTAAATCATATATATGTACTTTTACTTTTACAACATGTTTATCTAATATACATATTTATGATTCAGTGAGTCATTAAGATTCAGTGTAAAATTATTCCAAATTGCTCTGCAAGACTTCTTTTGCTTTGGGGTTTAACTATAATTCCACAATGACATTTTGTAATGATAAATACTTGTGATGCCCACAAATCAGCCAACTGACAGTGAGAAGTTAATATAAAAGTGAGAAGTTAATATAAAATATACCACTATTTCAGAGGGTTTGGAAAGAGTTATCTTACCCAGGACAATGTAGAGGAATTCATCAGTGGGGTGAATATCTTTCTCCATTTCTCAGTCTGACCAGTGTGGGTGTTGGGATGTAACATGCAGTTTAGAATTATGGTGATGTTGTCTAAATGCAAACAAATTGTCTAAGGGGTTGACAGATGTTCTAGCATTTCATCTATGGAAACAAAAGGAATTGAGTTTGGTGGCTTAGCCTGGATAAGTAGCAGACATTTGTTGACCAAAAAAAAAAAGGGGCAAAAAAAGCACTGAATAATGTTAAGGAGATACTGTTGCGGAGAGATCTAATATAGGAGAAGTAGAAGTCTTGCAAATTAGGACTGAAGTTCATTGGCAGAGAGTTATGTACTGTGCTTGTCCATGCTATGCCTGACACTACTAGCAGTATTTAGTGCTTCTTCATTTTAATAAATGTAAAAACGGTGAGATTGGGAATAATTGGTTAAGGGACTTTAAGGTGTTGAAATACATGCACATTCACCCTTCCAGTTGTAATGCAATTCCTTGAAGTATTGATTTCTGGAGGCATTGCTTTTATGCATAATGTCACATAAGTACCCATGAGTATATGATATTGTGGACTGTTCTTCTCTCAGTCCCATGAAAAGCCAGGGGAATATAGTCCAAAATAACTCTGCAAAACTGCCTTCTTAACTAATGTTGCTTTCAGAAATATCATTGGGGGAAAATTTTTTTTTTTTTTTGCTTTTTTGTCGCTCTTTGCTAAATGTACTATATTGATGAGATTAATTCAAAAAAGTGTAATTATTAATGGCTAGTTAGTGGCTTTTTGTCTCTGATTTTTAGGATTAATCATATCTTTGATTTCTCAAAGTTCTAAGAAATAGAATAAATAATTTGTGAAATGCCTGGTTATGGAAAAGGCATTTTTCAAAAGACTAAATAGTTGCAGATGAAAGTGAAAGGATTAACCTGAAAATGTCAATTTCACATACAAATTGGAAGGACGGACTATAAATTTATCTGAAGTGATAAAGGCTTGTCTTGTCTAATCAGCCTACAGGAACTATATTAATTAATTACTTAAGTATCTATACAAAAAGCATGTGAATGCCAGGGTAAGGGTGCAATTGTGAGATTGAAACTATGTTGAATAAAGAAAAGGAGGACTTGTGGCACCTTAGAGACTAACAAATTTATTTGAGCATAAGCTTTCGTGAGCTACAGCTCACTTCATGAAAGCTTATGCTCAAATAAATTTCTAAGTCTAAGGTGCCACAAGTCCTCCTTTTCTTTTTGCAGATACAGACTAACACGGCTGCTACTCTGTGTTGAATAACTATCTTCAAACTGAAGATCCTTATCCTGCTAAAGTTTAGCATTTTTTGACTTAAGTCACATTAGTAATCTCATCCACTTAAGTGAGACGATTCACATGTTTAAAATTAAGTAAATACATTATGCATTGGCAGGATTCCGGCCTTAAAAATTCTGCCTCTGATCCATTTGACTCCTGTATCACAGAGAGATTGAAGCAGCTGACATTCAAGTCTGAATGTCAGAGTCTCTTCCCATGCTGAGAACCCCAGTAGAAATTAATATTGTAGTGCTACAGGCTGTTTTAGGAGAAGCATAGATAGTGGTCGGTTTTCTTTCACTTAAAGAAAAAGATGGGTGAGATGTTTTTAGAGGCAACTGTAAAGGTTGGAGCAAAAACATTATTTTTTAGGCTGGCCATGTGAAAATATTCCTTCTTCCAATTTCTATGAGTCAAGCATTTGTAATTCCCCTCTATGCTGGATTTATCAGCACGACTGATCTTCTGTTTGCACCTTGTTCAGAATGCAGCTGTACATTTCCTCATGGATTTGAGCTACCATGATTATATTCAGCTCGCTCTGTGTTCTTTGCATTGGTTGCGTATTAATGGTGAATTCAGTTTAAATTAGCCTTTAATTTGGTTTTAAAAAGTTCTGAATGGGACTGGCCCTGGTTGTATTCAAGACCTCCTCCTTGAGCCCTCACCAGATGGTTTTTGCACTCACATACCACCTTGTGCTTAAGGGATTCTGCCATTGCCTCTGAAAGTCAGTAAGCAGTGGAGCTTTGGTTGTGGTAGCCCCTACAGTGTGGAATGCCATCCCTCCTGAAATCTGTTTCATTTCTTTTCTCTCCACTTTTGTTTCAGAGGCGTTATATTTTTTAAATTACTATCACAATTGCTGTTCAGTTGTTCTGTTCATATTGTTTTTGTTTACCCATATTGTTTGTAATTTTATAGAGGTTGACATGTTCTTTTTATTAGTTAATGGGAAATAGCTTTTATGATACTTGTTCAGAACCCTGAGCACTTTTGAGTGGGAGAGGTGCTTTTTAAATAGATTATTTTGTATCATTGCTATTGTATTTTAGAATAGTAGGAAAGTGAACATGAATTCGTCTATTAAAATCATATTAGGTTTTTGAGACTGCATTATATAATTAAAATTCGTAGACAAAAAAAACATTTGCCCCACAATAAAATTCCACACACCTCTAGGAAATCAGGATTGATTTCCCAAACACTCCAGTCAGCTCATAACTTCCTGAATTCACAGAAATTACACAAACAAAATCCTAGGATTTCAGATTACAATGGATTTTTTTAACATTATAGATAACTTTACATGTTGTCATACACTGATTTCTATCCCAAATAATTCAAGCACGCTAAATTGAAAGTCTAGTGCCTAGTGAAATTAAAAATGAAAAGCAAAATCCTACTATAAGACTCAGATCCCAAGTTTCACCTGTTCCTCTATCAATAATAGCTTACAATATTAGCTGGCATTTTAAAATAATTGTCTTTTCTTTTTTTCTCTTATTCTTTAAATAAACAGGTGTCCCTGTAATGCCTGGTTTTATTCTGAATATAGTGCTCTCCTCTGGAACAGTAGAGAACAGATGTGTTCACATTAGACAATTTGTTAAGAATTGGCAAAGCAGCTCATAAAAAAAGATTGAAACATCAGCCACAATTTTGAATAAAAAATGAACTGAAACACTTTTAAGGATAGAAAAAGTTAGGTTAATTTTTTCCCTTGTTTTGTTGTTGTTTTTTTCTTCTCCCACATTATCCATTTGGTGGTCTTACCCAGAACTGTAAGTTGAATTGCCAAAATTCTGCAGAAAAAAGGCTTACTTGCAGTATTATCAGACACATTGAAAGCAGGAAATAGTCCAAAAAAATTGATGAAAGAACTTGTTCTTGCATGATTTCCAGCACTGTCTGAACAACCAAAAAGTTTTGGATAATTGTTTGGGTAAGAAGCCACATTTTTCTTCCTTATCTGAACTAATATTTTGATTAGTCCATCTGTAAAAATTACTTCTATAGTCCAACAAACACACTGATTGTTCTCCCCTGGTGGTCTGCAAAGTATTTTTTCCTATAAAACTGAATTAATTACTGTATGATGAATTGGGGCTCTCTTTTCTTTTTCTTTTTTTTAAAACACAAAAAAGATACTAACACTGTTTCTAACATATTGTTTCTAAAAGAGAGATAAAGAATTGCCAAAGGTCAAGCTTCAGGGGAAGGAGATTAATGGTCCATTTATATCACAATGCATTCATTAAATCTTCCACAGAAATTGGCCTGGTTGATGAGAAAAGTACTTAACTAGTCTAATCAGAAATTATACAACCGGATGTTCTGGTCGAAAATCAGACACCTGGCAACCCTTGAGCATGTACTACCAGGTACCTTTGGCCTGGACACCACAGAAAGAAACATCAGGAATATGATTTAACTAGATCACAACTTTTTTAAATAACACATCTGGAAACTATGTTGCAATAACTCATCTAGACAGGTCATCCCTTCTATCTGTTCCACCAGGTAGGGGAAGAGAGTATTGTCTCCACACTGTACCAACTTTAGGAGCCACAGTCCCATTCCTCACCATTTTTAGGAGATGCCCTCTCCTAACCTACTTCCAAATTTGTTTCATCAGGGAACCAGTCCACTTGTTGCATGATTACTTGCACTGGGTACCTGCAAACAGGAATCACCAGCAATTAGTCTTTTATTGTTTTCGGAGAATATATAAGAAAATAAATAATAATAAAATAAAATAATATTATTTAGAATAATAGCAGGTTTTAGCATATTTGAGTACCGTTCATCAGAGTTAGTTTTAGAACAAATTCCTATAGTAAAAACAGAAAGTGGGAGACAGTTTGGAAATATGGAAATGTATGTTGTAGGTACCCAAACTACCTTATACCCTGAGAAAATCAGAATCTCAAAAATACCTTTTTCCCCACCTTAAAATTTTATTTAATTTTTCAATTACAAAAACTACAAGAATCTACTCTTGATTGCACAATGGTTGTGCTAATTCCAATTTTTTTATTGTCAAATACAGTATACAGGAAAGACAAAAAAATCTAATTTTCTAATTCTGTATTACCATTTTTGATAGTCCACCTGCATCGAAATGCAGTGGCCATTCAACATGTGAGCCATAGAGTTTGATCTTCTTAAAGATCTCGTGAAATATCCCTGACACGGCAGTAACACCTTTAACAAAATAGTTGAAAAGGAAACATAAATGAATATGGGAGATTGGAATCACTAAGGGGCTGTACAGGAGTACAGAATTAGCCTGTGAAAAACTCTTAACTGCTATTTGTAGACCTAAACATCTTTATGCTTGACCTAACTAGTCAATTTGCAGCGTAAACTCCCCACTAAGGTTAATCTCAACCAGCTATGTAGAAGTAATAGATGGTAGCCTGCATCTACATTAAAATAAAGATATCGGTAATAGGTAGTGTTAGAGGGCTTTCCCTTCACCCCCTCCCCTGGTTCTTGTCATGCAGACAGAAAGCAGAAGACCAGAAGTCAGAAGTGCAGGCAATGTGATGTTTATTGGGGTTAGTTCCAAACAAGCATATCCGTAGCTCTACACACCGGCAGAGTCTGTTTCCCTGTGTTTCGTTCCTAGCAGACCATTTACCCCATTTACCCCTTCCCAGCTCTGACGCCACAGAGCCTTGCCTATGTCCCAGTTCCCCATTCCCTCCTTCCCATTTCCATTTCCCACCTCCTCCTTTTTGGCAGGCCAAAATATATCTGCAATGCATGCCCACAGTCCCACCCCTTTCATATCCCATGGAAGAAGTGAGGTTGTGCTAAGGTCAGGGACAGGCATTCCTTTGGTCTTTTAGTGTTTTATACCTTCCCAGCCCCAATCCCCCCTTGCCCCTCCTGAATGGTTGCTTGACCTTGCCTTAAGATAGAGGTTTAGACAATCTTAAAGTGTGCTCATACACTCCCACCATGCCCTGTAACAATTTAACTGCTGTATCCCTTATCTGTTCCCATTGTACTAACAAACCCATCTGACTAGGCAGAAGCAACACACACATAGTCTTTATTCACACATATTAGTGTAAGATAAGAGTATCAAAAGCTCAAACCCAAAATTCTATCTCAGGCTGACAAACAAGCCTATATACTAACAGATAGGTCAGAGTTGGTTAGTGAACACACTAGCTAAACTATCATTCCCCCGTCCCTCAACCACCTAATTCTAGTTATACCCTTAAAAGGTATGCTTCACTATACATTTTCATACTTTCTAATTTTGAGTTTCTATAAATTTATTCACACTGATATGGTCTTTCCAACATTAACCTCCCTTTATTAAAGTGTTTTATCTGGGAATCTAAATCTGGTGGGAGGAATAAACTATTTTTTTATTCATCATGGGTGATACATACCCATATTCTCCTGCAAAGAGTCTGCACAAGGCCCTATCTACCAGTTAAACCTTGTTTTCAGGCTTTAATATGTGGTGCATAGGATCTGAGCAAGCTCTCTACGTTGGTGTAAATTTCATCCTTTGTTAGACATAAATAGTGCAGACTGAATGTACTGCCACTTCCTACTTCAGGCTACCAAATTATTTCTTATGAAGGTCAACACCCTTATCTTCATAAAGATCAATAATAAAGGTAAATTTCCACACAATTTTGTATGGAGAGAAGGGTAGAGAAGCCCATGATTTCTGCTATTAGTGATTGAACCTCAAAAGGTTTCAAATTTGAGTTTGGTTAGGTTAAACATCCAGAAGTTTTGATTCTTATCTGAAGCTTACTTGCATAATCCAAAACTCTACAATCTCTTATCAGCATAGTAAAACACAATTTGATGCAGCAAACCTTTTGCAAATTGTTGTTGTTGGAGACGGCAGCATTTTTCAAATTATCAAGAGCAAAACCCTAAAAATATAGAATACCATATAATATGTAATGTAATTTAGAAGTAGGCACATACTGTACATGATTGACATCCTTAAAAATAATACTAATAAAAAGCCCATAATCTTGTAAATTCCAAACATCAGGAACATGATTGTTCTTCAATCATTTTGCCTTGGTTTTTGGCTTGAAGCTACACTGAATGTTTCCGAATTATATCCAGGCAGTTCATCAGGACAAATGTCTAGTGTTGAAACATCTAGAAGTATTACCTGGTAAAATTACTACAATAATAATAATAATAATCATTAATAATGTTGCATAACAATACTGGGTAAAACTCCACAGGAATGTGTTAACCAAGAAATATCAAAATCAGAGTTAAGTATTGTCATAAATATAAAGGGAAGGGTAACAACATTCCTGTATACAGTACTGTAAAATCCCTCCTGGCCAGAGGCACAAAATCCTTTTACCTGTAAAGGGTTAAGAAGCTCAGGTAACCTGGCTAGCACCTGACCAAGAGGACCAATAAGGAGGACAAGATACTTTCAAATTATGGGGGATGGAGGGAAAGGTTTTGGTCTGTCTGTTCTGTGTGCTTGCTGGACAAAGATCAAGGAAGCAAGCCATCCAACTCCATTAGAATTAGTAAGTCCTAGCAAGGGAATGCATTAGCTTATTTTCATTTTGGCTTGTGATTTTTCTCTGTGCTGAGAGGAAGGTGTATTCTTGGTTTTCTTTTTGTAACTTTAAAGTTTGGCCCAGAGGGAAATCCTCTGTTTTTGAATCTGATTGCCCTGTAAGATTATCTTCCATTCTAATTTTACAGAGGTGCTTCTTTTACCTTTTTTCTTTATAATAAAGTTCTGTTTCTTTTAGAATATGATTGGGGTTTTTTTTAGTGTCCTAAAAAAACCCAAGGTTGGTCTGTGCTCATCTTGTTTATTCTCAAGCCTCCCCAGGAAAGGGGTGTGGGAGCTTGGGAGGATATTAGGGAGGAGTAGGAACTCTAAGTGGTCTTTTCCCTGAGTTTGTCTAAATCACTTGGTGGTGTCAGCAGTACCTAATCCAAGATACAGGGAAGAATTTGTGCCTTGGGGAGTTTTTCACCTAAGATGGTAGAAATAAACTTAAGGGGTCTCTCATGCGGGTCCCCATGTCTGTACCCTAGAGTTCAGAATGGGGAGGGAACCCTGACAAGTATTGTGTCCCAAATATTTGATTAATGACTAGTTACTATTAATTTAGTCTGTAATATCCTGCACTGGAGTTAAAGGTCTCCTGTGAACAGCATTCATCTCCACATGTAAAACTGACCTAAATAGCTTCTTTGGGCTATCCGTGAAAGTACAAGTAATTCTTGCTTTTTCCCACAGGAGCAGTCTGCTCTCCAATTGTACAACAATACCACTTGCCAGCACTGGAGAGTTCAGATTAGCATCTGTTTGTGAAGTTCAAAATTGGAGTGATTTTACAAACTACAAGATTCTGTAGTTGAACATGCTTTTGTATTTATTAGTGCTTTGTACTACTATTAGGGTTGCTATATATACAAAGGGGTTTCATTTTGAAAAATCCATCTGCAGCTATGGGAATTTTGAACGGTGCTAATTATTTAGTACCTGGCTGGTTTTCACATTTTTGAGCACTGCTATTTTGGTGAAAAGTTTGTTTGGAGCTAAATATAATTAAAATGTTCCTGAAGTATCCATTTATAGTTTTCTTCTACAGGATAAATTTTGGTAGCTGGGCAAACTGTAGTAATATTGATATTTTTAAAAGCTTTGTTTACTTAAAATTATTTATATTTTCTAACATCATAAAACATTTCATATTGTGAACATTGGTTTTATAGTTTCATAGGATTTGTGCTTTGTTTCTTTGCTTTTATAATATTTTATGAAAATTTAAAGTATTTATAGTACAGATACTTAACACTGAGAGGCCAATTCACCAATTATCCAGTTTACGTTATCTGCTTTTCAGTATTTTAGATACTTCTAAGCCAAAAAGGTACATGAATTTAACTTGACCTTACATAATGCTACTTGCTTCAGGGAGAGATCTTGACCCATGTTCATTCTCTGACATATAGTGTAGCTTTATTATAGCATTGCAGTAGTGCTAATAGTAGTTGTGAATGTAAAAATAATGTTTTAAAATAATCATCCATTACCTATGTTATGTTTGATTAATCTGAACCAAAGCTGTGGCTCTCAGGACCTCTGAACTCTGGGTTAGGCCTGAGGAGAGCAGAATCAAAAAATTGCCCTATCTTTACAATAGCTCAAGTCCAGATCTTGTATCTGAATATCTATTATCACTGGAGTTTTTAAAAACCATTCAGTAAGTGTTCCACACTTTCCCTGACCTTCTTTTTGCTAACATACCTGTAGAAACCCTTCTTGTTACCCTTCACATCCCTTGTTAGCTGCAACTCCGATTGTGCTTTGGCTTTTCTGATTACACCCCTGCATGCTAAAGCAGTATTTTTATACTTCTCCCTAGTCATCTGTCCAAGTTTCCACTTCTTGTAAGCTTCCTTTTTGTGTTTAAACTCACTGAAAATTCCTGTGTTAAGCCAACCTGGTCACCTGCCATATTTGCTATTCTTTCTACACATCAGGATAGTTTGTTCCCGCGCCCTTAATGAGGCTTCTTTACAATACAGCCAGCTCTCCTGGACTCCTTTCCCCCTCTTATTAGCCTCCCAGGGGATCCTGCCCATCAGCTCCCTGAGGGAATCAAAGTCTGCCTCTCTGAAGTCTAGAGTCCATATTCTGCTGCTCTCCTTTTTTCCTTTTGTCAGGATCCTTAACTCGACCATCACAGTAGAGAACAGAGGACAGATTTCTTATGTTTGCAGTAACCTGTGTTGCTGAGAAGATCCACTGCAGCATTCTGAACTAATTGGCGTTTTCTAAGTGCTGAAGGGTTCATGCCCAGGTATACTGCATTGCTGTAATACAGTTAAGAGGTGACGAGCATGAATAACCAAGGCCAGGTCTTTGTCTGCCAGAATGGGGCAGAATTTCCTAGCCAAGAGATGATGGCAGAAAGTGTTACTCATGCATGCTGCTATGTGAGAGCTCAGTGTCAACGAGGAATCTGAGAGTACTGCTAGAGTAGGGGTTAAATGAACTAATTATGGTATCTTCAACCAATGGAGACTGCACCATAGCTGTAAGCGCTTCAAAATTATTTCCTCTTCCCACCAACATCTCCTCTGTCTTGCTCTGATTCAGTTTCAGCCAACTGTTCCTCATCCTTGCATTCATCTCATCCAAGCACTGGGCCATATTTGGTGATTGTGATGTGGACATGTGTGCTGAAGAATGCTGTGTATCATCAGCATATTGCTGGCATTTTCATCCACATTGTCTGATTAGATTACATATTGAAAAGGACCAGAGAGAGAATTGATCCTTGTGGAAATCCACAACTGAGAGGTCTAGTGGTGAAGGTGCAGTTTCTCAGCACTGCTCATTGGGTGTGTCCCTCCAGCAAGAACTCAGACCATGTTAATGCATTACCCTGGATCCCAGTCATCTCTCTCAGACGATAGAGCAGAATTTTATGGTCAACAGTGTTGAATTTTGTAGAGAAGTCCAGGAGAATGAGAGTGGATATCTGTCCATTGACAGAAGGAGATCATGTATCAATGCCAGGCAGTTTCATTTCCATGTCCTGGCTTGAATCCAGATTGTGCTGAATTTAGAATGTGAGTTCCAGTTAGATAAACTTGTAGTTAGTCTTTTGCGAGTTTCTCTGTGAACTTGCTCAGGAATGGGAGGTTTGATACTGGCAAGGATTGAAGTATCCAGGGTGGGTTTCTTCAGTGTTGGTCAGACTATTGAGTGATTGAAGGAGGGAACATTCCTTCTTTGAATGAAGTATTGCCTATTGTCAGGAGTGGCACCAGTTGTTGTGACTCTGTTTCACAAGTCAGGAAGGGAAGCGTCAGAGTCACAAATCTTGGGTTGAGACTCCTTTAGGATTTCCAGAACTTCTTGATGAGTGAAAGTACTGAACTCTGTGAATGCAGGTGGGCAGTTGGTTAGAGTGTATAGGCAGAGTGGATCCATGTTGTTTGAAACACCTTCCTGAATGTGTGTGATAGTTCTTCACAGTGCTTGGTTCTCAGTTCTGATGCATGTTGAAGGCATTTGGAATTAACAAAGTGGTTTACCCAGGATAACTCCTGGGGCGGGATTTGGCAGCCTCATTGCAGCCCAATAGGAAGATTCTCTTGGTTTGTAATACAACCTCAACATAGGCTTTGAGGAATTCATAATGTTTCATTTTGCCTGAATCAACGTTTGTTTTCCACCATTGGTGCTTGGGTTTCCATCCCTTCCTTCATCCGGCACAGGGTGTCAGGCAACCAAGGAGATTTGTGTTAACAATGGGGAGAAAGGACCTTGGGGGGGTCAGCATATCAGTGGCCATGGCCAGTGTAGAATGGTAATGTTTCACTAGGTCCTCAACTCCTTGTCACATGGGTGGGGTGCTGCTGTCTTTTAGCGAGCGTTGGAATTTATTGGAGTCCATGAGTATAGGGATGTTATTCTCGTCTCTAGTAGATAGACACATTATAAAGCTGTAACACAGTGCATTGTCACTTTAAGATTTGTGAGGTAATCCTCCAGGGCCAGCAGTATCCTGTTCCAGATTCTGCCTCTTAAAATATACCTATGGAAAAGGAGACACAGTCACTAAGGGAGAGAAAGTAGGA
Source organism: Dermochelys coriacea (assembly GCF_009764565.3). Taxonomy (NCBI): domain Eukaryota; kingdom Metazoa; phylum Chordata; order Testudines; family Dermochelyidae; genus Dermochelys; species Dermochelys coriacea. Next base: position 146,509,835 of record NC_050068.2, read on the forward strand.
GGCAATTTGTGGCTTGGGAAGAAAACCCATACGACTGACTGATTATATGGGAGTTCCATGAGGAATTGAAAGTCCCCTCTTCTTGTCTTCATGTTGCTTCATGCTCAGGGTAGTTCTTTTTAGATCGAAGGCTACAGGGAATGTGCAGCAAGGTAGCCTGAGAAATAAGGGAATATATAAACCCTACACTTTTCCTAGATGAAGGGACACCTGGAAGGAAGCAGGCTGTGCTACTGGGTCTCTCCTAGAATCTATGAACAGAAACCTGATTTTCTATATTTTAATTTTGAAATGTTTTTAGGCAGATCCATCTAAATAGGGTCTGAAACAGTTTCTAAAAAGACTTTCGTTTCTTTGTATGGCCTTGCATGGCAGACTGAAAAAGCACTGCTTTTAGGGGAAGCGTTCTTTCCTGTTTTTAGAAACTCCATGGCCATTGTTACTTTGGCCTGCCACAGCAACAAGGCATTTTAGCAAATTTGCTCAAGAATGTGGCAGGTCGACAATACTGGAGCTGTAATGCATTGGCAAAGCTATGTAGAAAAGTGTAAACTCTGCTTGCCTGATTTTATCTAGTGCTATACGTTCAGTATTTTCAAAAGAACCCAGATATTCACCTCAAAATGTACTAAAAAAGCTAGTAACTTGTAAATTAGGTGTCCAGTGACATAGTGCATAGTAGCTCTGTGCTAACTTAGAAAAATAATTCACAATATTAAATGCATGGAAATATTCTGATTTTATATATAAATATGATATACATGATAGAATGCATTTTGTTATTGCAAACCCCAGTGAAGTTATATATTGTAGAAATCACTTAGAGTTTTCCATTTTCATATTTGGGAATTGTTTTGTTCATTAAAATACTGATGTAAATTGAGACGAGTATGTTATTCATCATGGTTTGTTAATACAAAACAGACCACCCCACATAGATAAAAAGCTACCTTCTGTTAATTGTTTTGTTTTTGTTTGAAGTTAAACAATTCATTGGGCAGCTAGTTAATTAACTAATTATCCAGTGAAGAAAATTTGAGCTATAGGAATAAATTGTAACAATAATGAAGAAAGAAGCTTTAGTCTTATCAACATTGTAAGTAGATTTTCAGTTAATTTCATGTATTAGTTGCACACACTTCAACTTTTTTGTACTTATTTATATCAATATATAACTTACTGGGATATGTTTCTTTCTTTTCTACATAAATATACATGATCAGTGCAATTGGAAACAACTAGTAAATACTTTTAAAAGGCTGGTGTTTTTAGTGATAATTGTAGGGGTTTATAAAATTTCTGAGATGGTTTTAATTTCAGCAGATATTTTTATTTGTAGGTTTTCATTCTTTTAACCATTTAGTGTCAGGTGAATTTTATTTTTAGAGACGATATGCAGATCTTCACAAACAGGGCCCTCTGCTGTAGCCTTGATGAGATACAGGAATCCTTTTACTTGTTTATCTGAGTGACATGAGAATAGCAATCTTAGAAAAAGGATTGTTCCTCCTGTTGAGTTCTTGCTGTGTTATGTAAAAACATATGCTGACTTTGATTCATTGTGCTGGAGTAAGCCTCATAGACCCATTTTATTTGGGCAGCACATCTCAAGAGCATCAATCCATGTATATAATTTCAAGATTGCATATTTTCTGGTTTGAGATGACTGACTTTTTTGGGAAACATTACATTGAAATGCTTCTAAATTAGTCATTTTAGTAGTTCAATAGTTTGCTTTTTTCTCCCTAGAGTTTGACTCTTTCAATCCAGCATTTGTACAAGCCAAATCTTCCTATTCTGAGACTAGCCATTCGTATTTGCAGCTTTTCCATCCACCCTTCCTTCCAGTTCTCCTTAAGTTTCTTATATGGCTAGTGGCATAGTATCAGTTAGTAATAGATTAAAAGAGAGCATTAGGGCAGTCAATCTCTTGTAGGGGCTGAGTGCTTCTTCTACGCACTGTGCTCATGATTTACAGGTTTGTGCTTTATTATGTCATTGGTTAGTCCATTGCTACTCTGTACAGTTTTCTTGTGCCAATTACCAGTTTTCATCATTTGTGGAAATCAGTTGATAAGTGCAATAGGTGAGTGTGTTGTGTGCAGTTTGAGAAAATTACTGATGAAAACTCTTGTAGTATGGTACATGGGAGAAAAAAGAAGAGTAACAGGAGCTAGCTTCCAGAAACTTTTAACATGGTCAGGAAGGTGAAGATCACAGGAATAACAGCTACCAGGAAAGTGCTTGAAAATATTTTAAATGTCTTGTGAGAAGACTGTAAATAGCGGCATGCCAAAAAAAACCACATTGAAATACATTCCCTCCACCACCATTAGCACAAAGGCCTTGGATACTCCTCCTTGTATTATCATCATGTAGCATCATACAGGAGATTTCGCTGTGTTTTCTTATTAGATTTTCCTGGAGCATTTACATGCAGGTAAATCCTTGTGACTAATGAACTCTCTCTGTGAAGAGAAGCTGTTAATATGTTAATCAAACCTACACAGCACAGGTCATAGTATATATTTGTCAAAGAAAATTTCATGCAGTTTATACAATATTTGGCTTTTGTGCGTAAAGGGACAGTACTTATGTCAAATTTGCCCAAAAATATAACAGGAGACTATAATCAATGTTTATGTATTTTGTTTCACAGGGAATTAAAAGACAGACATCTAAAAAATAATTCCCTGCAATGTTTGCAACACAGACATTACAGCCTTGGGTGTGTATGTATATCAGAAAGGGAAAGTCATTAAAGTCTGACTAGATGCAGAAGTGGGTATTGCTAGTCCAATTTTACTCTTCAAGCTGAAGGAAATGTAAAAAGTAAACAGCCTAAGTTTTGGAAAATAAAATTGATTTTAAATGTCTTAGTTTACATAATCTAAGAAATAATGTAGGTAAGAAATTGTTTTGAATATTATATTATTTTTAAACTGATAGCATCCCTTTACAATATATCTGAAGTTGTCATGGTTACAGGGCTAGCTGCCCCTCTGTGGTCTGTGAATGCACCACCTCAGGTGTTAGGCTTCATGCCTTTTCCTGTCTCATGGTAGAATTTTGCAATTCTTACACTGTGACTGAGCCCCAAGCTACAGCACCCTGTGTATCCACCATTCTTATCCTGCAAGTCCAGCTGAGTTTGGCACCTCCAGTTCTTCCCTTCAGGAGTCCGTGACCAGAGGTATGTAGAGATCAAACAGCCTTCTTCAACCAAAGTATTGTTTATTTTAACAGCAGGAATAAAACACTAGGGAAAATAGCATTTTGAAACAACAGTCTACAAATGTGTCTATTTTACCTAAAGGCTTACCAGGATAACCTATGTACTTCAGACACCCACAACAGGATCCCATGTCTCAACTTGCTTCCCTCAAACAACCACAACCTCTGTTGTGTGAGGAACCTTTTGACTCCTACCAGCATGTCCTTTCTCCTTCTGTGTTCAGACCTTTTTCTTTTCTAGTCAAAACTAGTTCTGTAGGTAGCTTGGACAGCTGGAGAAAATCATCAAAACTAATAGTTCTGGCATTGTTCCTTAACAACTCATAGTTTGCTGTCATTTTTTCCAGACAGACTTCTATTGAGTTAGACCAATATATTGATAAGCACTCCAATAACCAGGCCAACATGCAGTATTTAAAAGTTATCATAGGATAGCTCCAAATTTGTCACGTAAGTGAGTGGAAGATCTATAATTCAGGTCAGGGTGAGTTCCCCAGTACTGTTAAAATCAGATCAGGTTTTTCCTCTGGATAAGATTTTTTATTTGGGAAAAATAGTTAAGGCTTACTTGTTGTATTAGAACACACATCACAGTTGGACACGATGGATGAATTCATGGCCCTTTTGAAGTCAATAGGAAAACTTCCATTGACTTCAGTGAGGCAAGAATTTCATCCAATGCCTCCAGGAATCCTGGGTGAAGCAATACAGCCACTGCACTACTCTAAGAGATGGTGGAACATGTAGTCCCTAAAGAAGAGGGAGGAGAAGCCAACTGTGACAGGGTTGGGGGAAACCCCGTCCTGTGCAGGGCGAGTGTGCCCGCCTCTCTTAGGGAATGGGGTGGGGGGGACGTACATATCTTACGTCTATGTCGCTCCCATCTTGAGTCCATACGCTCATCCTTATCAGCAGGGCGGTGTGGCCTAGTGGCTGGAGGCATAAATTCACCCTTGTCACCTGGGCAGTAAGGCCTAAGGGCTAGTGTCAGCCAATCAGCCCCTTTTCGAAAGGCAGTAAGGCCTAGTGGCCCAAGTCACACCTTTTTGCAAAGCAATAAGGCCCAATGACCAGAGTCAGGAAATCCACTCCTTTTCACAGGGCGGTAAGGCCTACTGACTCAAGTCAGTAATTTAGCTCCTCCTTGCAGAGCAGTAAGGCCCTATGGCCAAAGTCAGGAAATCTCCCCCTTCTCACAGAGCAGCCCAAGTCACTACATTCACCCTGTGCACAGGGCAGTGATGCATAGCAGCCAGAGTCAATACATTTGCCCTTCTCAACAGGGCAGTAAGGTGTAGCAGTCACTGCCAGGAACAGGGTGAGGGGTTGCTCCCCCAGCAGGGGAGTCCAGGCCCTCCCTCTCTACCAGATCCTAGTCCAGGGCCCTATTGGTGGCCGTAGTGCAGGCCACAGAGTCAGCAGGGGAAGGCTCCTACTGAAACACCCTGACTCAAGGTTTCAGCTCACTCACCAGTCCACTGTCTGATTCCCCTGGACTGCTTCCTGCCGTCATCCTTGCTGCTGCAATCTGGCCATCCTTGTTACCTCTAGGTTCTCTGGTCTGCCCTTTCCCCAGTACCTGTGAACCCTGCAAGGCCTCCAGGGTTGCCTTGGCATCTACCTGGGCTCCAGCATCCCTGGCTCCTATGGTCCTGGGCTTCCACTGAGCCTTGTCTCAAGCAGGTGGCACACCTCCTTCCTCCATGGCAGTCCTCCTCCAACTGAGTCAAGCTTTTCTCTTTTATACTGGTACACCTGGAGCATGCCCAGTAGGGTGAAGGGTGTGTGGCTTCCTCAGCCCACAATGTAGGGTTAACCCTTTCCTGGCAAGTGCGCCCCATTACACCAATCTTTTCTCCTCACTCTAGGAAGGTGAGTCTGGAGATCTCAAGGATTGTCATTGCACCCAGAGTCAGTGTGGACGCACCAGGAGTGGGCAGAAGGGTCTTTATGGTTTCTCCTCATCTCCTTTTATGAACTTGCACAGAATTGAGTTCTTAAACTTTCTTTGTCTCACATTGGCCATCCATAAAGTGGGACTAATGACAATCTTATCTACTATATCTGACTGTGCTGTGTGGTTTCTTCAATGGTTGCCAAACACTCTGAGTTCCTCAGAAGAAAGACATTAGGTATGTAAAGCCCATAAGCATTAGTGCTAGGATATAATTTGCCCAGGCAAAAATAAGCATGTAGTAAAGTCTGATAAGAGCAAGACTGCAGGAGAAAATCTGATGTGATAGGGCTGACTTGAATAGTTTTTCTGTTAGTCTGAATTCAAGCCCTTGTACTTTTGAAGCACAAAAGTCAGATAATACTATGCAAATATTCACCAGATTGGAAATTTCCCTGATGAAGACTTCTTTATATATATGTGTGTGTGTCTGTATGTATGTGTGTGTGTGTGTATATATATATATATGCATTATCTTTTACTATCTTGTATACTATACTATACTATATAGAAAATATATATAGTATAGTATATATATAGTATAATATATAGTATACTATATATACTATATATATATAGTAGAAGATAATGTAATCTGGCATTCAGCTGTTGCATATGTTGATAGGAATTCATATAGACACAAGTAGCAAGGCCAGATTACTTTATCTATAGTTCTGCCAAGCTGACTCCATAGAAAATTCAGTCAGCCAGCCACATGGCCCTAAATTAATTTTTAAAAAAGTATTGTGTCTTATTCATTAAGTGAACATTCCTCTTCTGCATCTTTACATCTTATAGCAAGTAGGCAGAGGGTTTTTGAAAAATAAAATGAAATAAAATTGGAGATTGGCCTGTATCAAAATTCCAGATCAAAATACTCAAGAATTTGGGGGAAATTCAGATCTAAATCCAAGAGATGTGCCCAATCCTGGTTATATACATAGGGGTCTCAGACAAGATTGTAATCAGGGACAACTAGCCAGTCCCACCACTTGTGCCGTCATGGTTACAATTCTATGTTTAGTGCACTAGCTCAATCAGAGTTAGCACAGGAATATCCACTTGAGCTGGAAATTACTCCAGCTCCATTGTAGACCTACGCTTAGACTTTTCAGATCGGGTATCTTCAATGAACTGTGCCATCCTCAACCATGACGCTCTTTGCCAGTAGGGTACTTCCTGTGACTTAATGAGCAAGGAGCATCACATCTTCCCTCGACCATTTGCGGTTTATATAAGTATGGGAAGAATTTAATCCTTAGTGTAGAAATGACTAATGTAGCAGGAAAGAGCTTGACACATACTACTCTAGTACCTCCTGCCCTATCCCATATTTGAGGAATATTTTCCCCCCAAAGGATTTTTGTATTCCTTATGGAACCCTGTTATCAAATGTTGATTGTCATGGCAAATGCTGTGTTTATTTCCAATACATTTCTTTTGTGTGTATCCTGTTTAAATTATAATAAAGGTAACTTTTTAAGAATTACTTCCAAAACCAGAAATGCTTGATATATTGTCAGAGACTTCTGACAAAGCAACTAGCTCTGAAACAACAGAAAGGATATGTGTAGTAATTTTTGGCTGAGTAAAGCAACGCTGTACACTCCACTTTATGGCATTTCTTTGTCTGTCTGTCTTTTTATATGTTTCAGAGTAGCAGCCGTGTTAGTCTGTATTTGCAAAAAGAAAAGGAGTACTTGTGGAACCTTAGAGACTAACAAATTTATTTGAGCATAAGCTTTCGTGAGCTACAGCTCACTTCATCGGATGCATTCGGTGGAAAATACAGTGGGGAGATTTATATACACACACACAGAGAACATGAAACAATGGGTTTTATCATACACACTATAAGGAGAGTGATCACTTAAGATGAGCCATCATCACAGGAGGGGAGGAGGGTTATGGGGGACTCTAGTATGGAGTAGAGGGGATGTGGGGCAGAAGGGGTACTCAGAGCCCCTGGCATCTTCTGGGGGAATAACTGAGGGTACATAGTCCCTGGCATGGAGGGTTGTGTAGGCATGGGGCATACAAAGCCCCCAGCATGAGGGAAAAAGTTTATGTGGGGGGTTACACAGACTGGTATGGGAGGCATGGAGAAAGGGGGGACACAAATAGCCCCTGGCATGAGGAGGAGAAGAATTATGGACCAGTAGCATGGAGATAGGGGATCATGGGATTTGACAGAACCCCGGGCACTGGTGAGTAAAGGAATGTCCCAGAAAGCATCTGGCATGGAGGAAAGGGCTGCAGCGGTCACACAGAGCCCCCAGTATGGTGGGCATGCGGGAAGGAGAACACAAGTCCTCTGGCATAGGGGAGACAGTGAGAGATAGCAGTAAGAAGGTGGGGAAGCCTCTCACATGGTAGGGAAGGGGAGACAATGATAGGGGAAACAACAGAGCCCCTGGCAATGTGGCAGAGCAGGAATGAGGTGGGCACATAGAGCACCTGGCATGACGGAGGGGGTACAGGGAGTTGCAGGGAGTTCCTGAAATAGAGGGGAATAAGAGGATGCCACACAGGGAGCTTGTGGCCAAGAGGAATGTAGGGATACAAGAAGCACTGGTATATGTAATGACCTTGTCCTACAGAAGCTATGAAACATGCAATCTGCTAGTAATCCTCTTTCAGTATTGTGACTTGTGGTTCTTTTACTCTGATTTGCAGAATGTTAATACAATTCTACAAATAAAATGAATCCTGACTCTGCACTGGAGCAGGAAACGTGTGTTGATTTGCTAATTATACTATGACTATGCCTGGTTTTAGTTATTCAGCCAAGTAATATTTATACTGGAGTCTTAAACTGATCTTATTAATGTAAGTAGCCATAAGTATGAGGTACTGAAAAACTACTCTAATTCTTGAAAACAAATTGGTCAACAAGCACTCTGTCTTTTGGGGATTATTAATAGGGTACTTTTCGTTTGGCCTTTGCAGCTTTGGCATTTCCATATCCTTTTATCTTAACCATCCATTGTCAGATTTAAGCTTATTACTATCATGTAAGATTTGTGAGTGTGACTGCTTATGACTAAATCCTACCATGAAGCGTGAATTAGCTTCTTTCCAGTGAAACTCTGCAGCATCTATAGCTAGTGCATGTTTGCCCTTTAGCAACTGTACACTTATGTACAGTATAGTGAACATGGGGAATCTGTGCTGTAATTTTCAGCATCTGAGAGATGTATCTCTGCGTTAGTCTACTGGGTTAGCTGAAAGGTGTTTTCCTTGAATTACCCCATAGGCTTCCCAGGGAGGTCTGAGTTATTATCAATTCAGGATAGGAATTTATTGTATTTTTGGATAGAGTATTGTTTTTAAGTTAACATGAGATGCAATTAACTACCTGATATTTAAATATTGTAAAGTAAGGGTTTCATGTTATGTCATGTCATTTCAGCACAGCTGTATTAGTATAAACCCTGACATTTTCACAGATTGTCATTTTATTTAAAGTTGATTCAGCAAACTGGATGGCTCAGGGAACTAGTAATAGGCTATGGAGCCTTTTTGCCTCTAGGTCACTAATATGAATTCAGCTGAAAAGACAATGGCCAAAAGTTTTTACATAGGTCCTCCTCATAAAACTACTACCACAGCTGACACTCATGTTGGCAGTTGTGAAGGAAGGCAAAGGGTTTGAATGGGAATGAAAAATAAACTATTATTTTACCTACAGAGAAGACCCTTTCAGGACCATACTCAGGCATACTGGCAGGGAAGTATGATAAAGCAAAAGAATGTGTTGTTTGGCTAAATAAAGGACATCTCTCTGTAGGACTGGAAATATAGTATCTTTACACCCTTTTAATAAAAAATAAATATGTAACTTTAAAAAAGTTGATTCAGGAAAAAAAGATGCCAGAAGATCATAGATACTTCCTATTTACTTCTATGATTCTGCAGAATTTTTCTTTGTCACTTTAAGAGTTTAAAATAAAGTACTGTGGTACATAGTGTATTTACTGGTAAAGGATTTAGCTCCCTGTCATACTGATTTATATATAGCTGGATAATTTAAAATGATCAATAAGTTCTCTACACTCACCAGTGCATTCACGGTATATAAATCAATTGATCTTTTTCATTTTTTAATTGCTGGGAATGTTCAGAAAATCATTTTATAAATGTAGCATTTCAAAGGGCTTTGTAGTCTGTGTGGTTGTTACAGGTCTCTGTCAAGATTGTAGTGACATGAAAGCTAAATATTTAACTACCTACCTCTTTTCCATTAATCACTCTGTTGCCAGAAAAAGGCCTTTAACAGAGATAAATAACTACATCAGGGAAGCATGGTGTACAGATGCACAATGGGAAGCCTCAGCTAGTTCAATGCAACCAGATAATCGGGTAATGTCGTCAGATGGAAGTTCTTTTAAAAATGCAATTAGGAAATAAGGTTAAATTAAATATTTATAACAATCTCTGCATTTTTAAAGTCTTGGCCCATATAGTTCTTTCTCTGTTGTGTAGGGTAAATATCAAGCCCTTTGTGCACGTTATGCTTGTTGTGATCTTGTCTGATTTTTAGAGTGAGGAATGAATATATACAGCAAGAGCTGTAAGCAAAAAAAGGTTGCGGATTTCATCTTTTGTATTCAATCCTAAACAAAGCAGCGTGTTGTACTTTGCTTCTTCGGGAAAAGAATGCGAAAGGAGTTAGAATTTTCACCCATCAAGGCTGGCTTTGGGAACACTGGGGACAAGAAGCTATGCAGGGCACTAAATATAGAAGGGAGGGTCACAGAAGCACGTACACTGTGGACATGCTGCCTCTCATGAAAAAAATGACTGTTCACTTCTGTCCCCTTGCATTTAAAACAATGCTTGCCCACGTGCACTGCTGAAATCCCTTTCATTTTAACAACAAACAGAACATGTTGCAGGCTACTTGCTTCCTATGATTTATATGTCAGGGATGTAAATAACTTCTCTGCCTACCAATGTGACAAAGAACATATTTCTGTTGACATCTTTTCTTTAAAGTTAAGTGAAATCCTAAAGTTTTTCAAATAGAAAAAGAGTACTTGTGGCACCTTAGACACTAACAAATTTAGGAATACAGACTAACAGGGCTGCTACTCTGAAACCTAAAGTTTTTGATTCTGTAGCAAAATATTCCTCTCAACCCTATATGGTGCAGCCTGACTTAAGTAACCAGTTGCTCTAGACTGACCCTTACCTGAATTCAGTACAGGCAGTTTTTCTTGAAGTTTGTATATCTTAAGCTAGACATAGGAATGTAAATGCCTGCCTTTACTTAGGCTGACAGCAATACTGCTGCATGGACCATCATCTTGAAAACAGTCCCTCCCTACTCGATCACATTCCCATTCTTTGTAAAATAACACACGGACCGATCTACAGTATTGCCAATCATCATGGTCTAGGAAGCAAGCATCCCAAGCTGGACCCTGAAGCATAGCAATGGTAGACACTGCTGTGTGTATGATATTGTGTCAGTCTAACAAGACTGCAGATCATAATTATGTGCTCAACCCCACAGATCTGTGTTGGTATTTTTTCACATGAGAAATAAGATGGCTATTTCTACTGGCTGAAAGTACTCATGTTAGTCTTTTAACTCATAAAGTGGCAAGCAACAAATATATTTTAGATATTATTTGACTTTTTTTCAGAATAAGTGTTTAATGTTTGTGTCTGTGTGTATACATTAGATCCCAGCATCATAGCTAATAATCTACTCAGCTTTCTTTAATATCTTCTCTTGCCCTGCCATGCCCAGCTACAGAACTCACCAAGTCACTCTGTGGCAGGGAGAGTGTGGGAGCCTTCACCATGGAGCTCTTGTTGTGCTTATTTAAACACTGGTGAAGGGTTTTTTTCCTTTTGGTTCCCTCCTCCTTCCCCTTCCTGTCAGTTCCTCATTACTTCTGTGTGCTCCAATACTGCTGCTTCTCATACCTACTCTCAAAGACTCTGATGAAGGGGTTTTAGCTCATGAAACCTTATGCCCAAATACATTTGTTAGTCTCTAAGGTGCCACAAGGACTCCTCATTTTTTCTCAAAGACTCGTTGATAGTTCCCCCTTTGCAGCAGTGAGCCTCACCTGGTGGGGATTTGCATGTAGCTCTGAATGGCCAGTAAATTAGCATATGAGATTTTAAAGTTCCCAATGGAAGATGGTCACTGAGATCCCACGTGTCCCCCTCATCTCTACCTAAACCACCCAGCTACATTCTCTAATGCCCTGGCTGCATGGCCTAACTGAAGCCCGGTAATTTACAGTCACACAGGATGAGTCTCAGAAAGCAGACTTATATGTATCTAGTGAAAATATTGTTTTTTGCCTAGTAAGTGCAGACTCATGCTTTTCAGCTCAAGAAAGCTCCTTTAAGGTGTCTCTCCTGGGAAACTCATGTGAGCTGTAGCTCACGAAAGCTTATGCTCTAATAAATTTGTTAGTCTCTAAGGTGCCACAAGTACTCCTTTTCTTTTTGCGAATACAGACTAACACGGCTGCTACTCTGAAACCTGTCATTCCTTTTAGAAAGCTGTGCATTTCTTACAGCCAGGGGGCAAAAAAAAGGCTCTTCTTTGTTCTTAATCAGCCTTGCTGTCTAGGCAAATGGAGGGAGGGAAGATGGGACATGCCAGTGGTAGCTACATTTAGGAGGGATTTTAAGGGTGATATCTTTAAACCATATTCATAAATCACTGTTGAGAGATTATGATTGTTGCTATGACCAATCATGGGGGCTATCAGATAATGGCTGTGTCCAGGGTTGTTAATTTTAATTCCAATGAGACATATCCTGCCGAGCACTCACAGGTCATATAGAAAAATCCTTCTGACCTCAAGGCAAGAGAACTAACATATCCCTCTGCCCCCTCCTCTGTGCAGGAGAGTTCACAAAATACAGAACCACATCTTTTTTTGTATCTGTGCACACAGGCTCTCAAATAATGTGAGTCTAGTGTCTGTGATTAGAGTCATTGTTCTCAGAATGGGGTAGAGGAGTCCCTCATTCAGAACTCACTCACTGAGGTATTGGTTAATTCTGACTTTTATCTATCTTAACCCAGTCTGCTGTGGTGAGATGGGATAATTTCTCCATTAACCTAGAGGCAAATTTGTCAGTAACATTTGTCACTGCTTACAAATTTGCTAGAGCCCTTAGAGAAACATGCAGTGGCTTGAAATTGAAGTAATCAGAAATCACTTTTTTAAATAGCTCCAGAGCAAGCCTTGCAGATGGTGCATCACATGGAAAATGCACTCCCATGTGGCATCTAGGACATTAAAGAATCTAGTTTGTTCATTTGGTCTCTTCTTTTTCCCATCTTGATCCGTATGACTACAAAAATATGATAGTGTCCTCAATGTCTAGTTTCTTCCAATTTCTCAGGCGAGGGCACCTGCCTATCCTTTTACCAAGACACAGACATCAAGAAGGAATAAGATGTTACCACAGTTTTTGTAACTGCTTATCCAGGCACACTGTAGTCTCAGGAGCAGATCGTCAGCTGGTGTGAATTACATTGCTCCATCCATTTCAGTGGAGTTATGACAGTTTTCCAGAGTTGCCAGGTTTCCAGTCTGCGTGGTTGAAAAGGGACCCTGGCAGCTCTGGTTAGCACCACTGGCTGGACTGTTAAAAGTCCGGTCAGTGGCACAGTGGGGCTAAGGCAGGCTCCCTGCCTGCTGTGGCTCTGCGTGGGTCCCAGAAGCAGCAGCATATCCTTCCTCTGGCTCCTAGGTGTAGGGGCAACCTGGGGGCTCCGCGCGCTGCCCCCATCCCAAGCACCAGCTCTGCAGTTCCCATTGGCTGGGAACCGCAGCCAATGGGAGCTATAGGGGTGGCACTTGCGGGCATGGCAGTGCTATGCCTCCATGTAGGAGCAGGAGGGGGGAAATGTGCTGTTTCTAGGACCTGCCTGAGGTAAGCGCTAACCAGAGCCTGCACCCCTTACCCACTCCTGCGCACCAACCCCCTGCTCCAGCCCTGATCCCACTCCCGCTATCCGAACCTGTAGATCCCAGCCTGGAGCATGCTGCTGCATCCCAAACCCCTCATCCCCAGCCCCACCCCAGAGCCTGCACCCAGAGACGGAGCCCTCACTACCTCCTGCATCTCAACACCCTGAGCCAGCCCACTGAAAATGAGCGAGTGAGTGAGGGTGGGGAGAGCGAGTGACAGAGGGAGGGGGGAATGGAGTGAGTTGAGGAGGGGCCTCAGAGAAGGGTTGGGGCCTCTGAGGAGGGGTGGGGCAGGGGCAGGGCAAGGGTGTTTGGGTTATGTGCAAATAGAAAGTTGGCAACCCTAGATCTGGCCCTGGGTGTTTGTCGGGTGTGAACGACTGAAGAATACAGGCTCAGATACAGATGGGGTTATCCTCAAAAAATATATTAATTTGGGGTCCTCTTATGTGGTAAGTGGCATCTGACTTGCGTCACATCCCTGGTTTACAACTTTTCAGCATGGACCATGAAAGTGGCAGTAATATCACTGCCATATATCTAACAGTATATAGCCACTTTGTACTTCTTCTAGATGTTCACAAGTTGGTGCAGTTGCCATATTGGCCCATTATATCACATGTGCCACATGAAAGGATTAATGATGTTCCTGGAAGAGCATGAGAGAGGAGAGGGGGTGTAGAGCCTTTATAAATAAAATACATGCCAGGAGCTAGGAAGAACCTCAGGATATTGAAAAGAAGTTTTGAAAATACAAGAGTCTGAGTGCCTGCACCGATGGGAGGGCCAAGTTACTGATGTATTTTCAAATCACAAGCTCAGCTCCTATTCACTGTTTAAGATTCCTGTCTCATTGGATGCCTTCTGCTGGCTGAGTGAGGACTGGAAATTACACAGCCACTGTACAATTCTAGTCATTCATGAGATTAAACTGTTATGGATGGATAGATATATCTCAGAGGGTTCTCCCAGCTGTCTCATGGCATTACTCCAGGGACAGAGTTAAGGTTGTTTGGGCATCTCCATTATTTAATATATGTGAGTTTCTTATACATTAAATCTTAGCTCTGAGTTTTCTGGGTTCCTAAAGTGGTTTGTTTCTAATTACAGTAGAATTATTGTAAAGTTTATATTTTTAACTTTAAATTACTGCTCAACCTTACTCCATTTTAACTAAATGTTTCATATGGGAATGCCCTACAGTCTTGGGCAATTAATTAGAAATGACGTGTAGTTCAGCTTATTTACATGGCAGCTCCTGTGCTCTTTTAAATTGAGTAGAAAAGTTATTGTAAAATACCAAATACATTTTGTAGGCACATTTTATCACCTATATTAGTGTTATTCCACATTTTCATTTATTTCCAGATGGAAATTAAAAGAAAGTGTTTGTTTTTCCTTAAATGTCAAATAGCACACTGCATTTTGAGATTTATATAATCAGTATACAATGCTGTGTCCTTGCATGTTCCACTAAGCATTTCTATTTTCAATTTGGCAAAAAATTGTGCTGAATACATGGGGACATAACAGATTTTACTTTAAATCAGATGTTCTTGAAATGAAACACTTCATCCCCGTTTTTGTATGTGGGTGCCAAAAAAAAAATACTGCTGCTTCTGGATAACATTATTCATTTCCCACCTTCTGTCCACTGAGATGTCTCCTGAAACAAGAGAGTGGAAGTTTCCTAACTTGTGTAAGTCCACACAAGTAAAAATAGATGTAACTAAAAGAAAAAGAATGAAAAAATATCACCACGCTGGCAATCCTGCTCTCTGATAATGCCTGTGAAATAAATAAATAAATAAATAATCATACCTAAAGACAAAAGAAAATCTTTGTGCAGCATTTTTCAGAACTGTTAAATTTTGACTTTTCTGAATAACTTCCAAATTCACAATACACAGTACAATTTCAATACAGGACAGATTTCTTGGTGTATTAAGTTTAAATGCCACTTTAGAAATAAACAACATGTACCACAACTATAAAACAAAATAAATCCAATGTAGTTTTACAGTATATTTGCAATTAACAGTTATTTTCCTGAAGTGTCTTCCTTTTTGGTAAGTTTTTTCTGTGGTCTCTGTATGAAGGTAAATGAAAAATTAATTTTAAATCCATGAACTTGAATGCAATATTAATACTTCTTTCATTGTTATAAAAGAAAAAACTGAATTAGAGAACACAGTCATCAATATCTATTTCTCCTTAGCAGAAAGAATTTTGGGGAATTTCTGTATGTTCCTTGGAAGGTTTTACTATTCTACTTTATTACTGTTATTTGCTTAGACATGCCACCATAAAACTGGCACCGTTATCTGATTGTGCTCATCAATATTTTAAACACATTTTTTCAGCTGTCCTAGTATTTCAACCTGGAAAAATATTCAAGACATAAAAGTACAAGTTTGTATTTTATGGTTGATAAGCTTTATGATTCTGTCTCTGCTTTTTATCCAATCTTGTTATGATACTTGTCTTGAGAGCAATCTTCTGAATGCTGGTCTATAGGTGCGGGACTCTATGGCTACATTTACATTTATCTGGGCAAAAATAACATAATATGGCAGATATAATATTAACAATAGAAGCCAGGCTGGCATCCTCACTCCTTTGAACTCTGGACATGGTCTCAGCATTAAAGCTGGTTGGAATTATTTTTCACAGAAAACTTCAACTTTTTGGTGCAAACTGAAATATTTTGGCCTAAATAAAAAAATATTTCAATTGGGAAATGCTGCCATAGTGCTTCCTATGAGTTGCCATTTGGATGCCTCATCCATTTATTCTTCTATGTAGGTTTGGTTCCCTAGTTACACTACATCTCCCAAGATGCAATCAGGTCTCCCCTCATGGTGAGGGGAGACAGCTGCATCATGGGAGATGTAGTACAGCTGGACAGCCTGGCCCATCACGGAGAACAGTGACATAAGGAAACTCTACAACTTCCATGAGGCACCACGACAGGGTAGCCAAATAAAAATATTTCGTTTTTTGGTTGTTATTTCAGATTTGGTCATTTGGTTTTTCAAAGAAAAAAAATAATTTTCTGTGGAAAGTGACCACTTCATGCATGCATGTGTGTGCATGCACACAAAATTGCTTAATCAAAAATTCAATTTTCAACTGAAAAACAGGTTTGAAGGATAATTTTCAACCATCGTTACTAGGCCATCTAGTCCCATTCTCTGGGGGCACAGCATAGGGGAGAAACTTTCCCCTTTTCCCCATGTAGGGCTGTGAAAAGGGAGAAATATGGAACTCTTTTTGTGAGGAAGGGAATTACTGATGCTCATTCTGTCTAGGGAAGCAGGTGGCACTTAGGGTATGCAATGGTGGACCAGGTTCACTGGGCCATCCGTGCAGGGGTTGAGGAATGGTTTGGTAGAACTAGAAAACCAAAAAGCAACTACCAAGTTCTAAACACTATGAATGGATGCTTTATTCTAAGTAGAACAGGGGTGAAAGTACGACGGTACGGACCAGTATGGTGTACCAGAAAAAAGTGGCCACCAGTACCGGCCTGTACCCAGCTGACTTTAAAGCGCTGCCCCTTTTGCTCCCCCCCGTCAGCGGCTCTGCCGGGTCCCTTCCAGCAGGGCCGCCAGACGGGTGCAAAACCCCTGGTCCCTACCAGCAGGGCCGCCAATGGAGGGGCACAAAAGAGGCAGTGACATTAAAGCACTGCCGTGGTAAAGGACCCTACTTGTAGTGCTGCCACACTGTTGTTGTCCCTTTTGCCCTGCCTGCAGCTCTGGGCTCTTTAAATTACCACTGGAGCCCCAAGCTGTGTGGGCCAGGGAGCGTGGAAGGGGCTAGCTGGGGGATGCTGATCTCCATCTCTGCTCCTTCTGCCCAATGCCCCGCCCCTTCCATCCAAGGCCATGCCCCTTTCAGGGGCCAGAGCCGGTCCCCATACCGGTAAGTCTTTAGCTTTACTTTCACCCCTGAAGTAGAATAAGCATAAATAATATTAGGTTTCAGAGTAGCAGCCGTGTTAGTCTGTATTCACAAAAAGAAAATGAGTACTTGTGGCACCTTAGAGACTAACAAATTTATTAGAGCATAAGCTTTCGTGAGCTACAGCTCACTTCATCGGATGTGAGCTGTAGCTCATGAAAGCTTATGCTCTAATAAATTTGTTAGTCTCTAAGGTGCCACAAGTACTCCTTTTCTTTTTTCATAAATAATATTGACTTAAGTGTTAATGATATTGGTAAAGAGCCTAGAAATTGTATTGTAGAATATAATCAGAAAAGGATTGAAAATGTAACAAAATACATTGCTTAAAACCTTTGTTATTTGACTGCCTATCTCAGACATTTTCATAACATTCAGCAAAACAATACCATGGCAGAAGAATGAATCGCTGCTTGATATTGTTTTACTATTCAGCTATAAGGATTGAATCACACAAAAAGATTGTATTCAGTACAAGGTTCTACTATAAATTTTGTATCTGTAAAATAGTAAACTGTTCTGTACATAATTTGTGCTTAGTCTCTGTTTATTTGTGTGGTATATTCACCACACTTAAATACTGCAGCCACTCATACAATAAAACCTTTATATCACATCACACTGTCATATATCACTCTCCCTCAGCATATACATCAGGACTTGGTTTTGTACTTCTGTAACGATATTGGTTTTGAAAGTGATTTATTTAAAATGATAGAATCCCCTAGTATGGAATAAATTATTCCAGTGTTAATGTGCCATACTTATATGAAGATCTTCTAAATTTATGGAAATAAACTATACAAGCACCTTTCTACCAGTGTATCTGCGTCCATTATACAGTTTTAATCATATAAGTATAAAATATTAAATCGGTACAAAAATTGTGTGTAGACCAAGCCTAATGTGCATGTCTAAATATTTCAGAAAAGTCAGTATGTCATAAAGAGAATGAACATACTTTCAAAGAAACACACAGTTTAGATTCACAATTTGACTGTGTGAAAATTATTATAATCTTGATGTATTAGTCATCATAATTTTACATACGTGTATTTAAATTCAGAAAAATAGTAATTTTTCTTTGAATTAAAAAAAGTACAACATAAAAACCATTGCTTTTAATTCTTTCATCTGCAGTATAAATAGTCTTAGGATGTAGAGACATTCAATAAAAGAAGATCAATTTAACAAAGATTGAATTAGTAGGACCACTTGTGGACCACATTGATTAAATAGTAAACATTTTTCATATAGTCCCATTGTTTTCAATGTAACTAATAAAGAATTAAGATACTATTTTTGATACTAAGATACTTAAGAGACTATGAATAAGGGTATTAGAATCCGGTCCCATGTAAGATTTGAAAATGTGGGCTTATAGTTTGAAAGACATATATGTGAAAGACAGAGTTTAAGCTACTCCAAAATTCACTTTGACCTACAGCTATAAGATCTAGATAGTGAAGAAACAAGATCAGTGTCTTTTGGAATCTTTTGTAATGTGATATTGCTATGTCTCAGAGAACATAAGATCATTGAATAGCTACTTGAACATTGAAGAATGCCAACGATTTCCGCCCCCCCGGCAGAACAAAAAAGGTAGTGAGAATGTTTCAATCATCATTTCTCTGTCTCCTGAAGAGGTGGTAGAGAGATTTGACAAACCTGTAAGTTAGACAGGCAACAAGGCTAGCAAGACTAAAACAAACTTGTCGAGACCATATTTACTATGTCATCTACAAATGGAATTGCTAACTTTCAGAGGCGGGGGGTGGGGAGGGCAGGCTAAATAACAATTAGAATATGAATAAATGTACACTAAATGCGAACAATAAGATTAGAGGGCATTTCTGGACAAGCAGACAAGACCAAATTAGTGTTTATTGCTGGATACTTCAGTGCATATTGTTGCTAGGTAGTGAGTATATAATTTAACTATTTAATAGATGAAGTCTTGCCCTGCAGCATGGGACTGAATAGCAGAGAAAAATTCCCCACATGCTACTTACAAAGATAACATAATCAAAACAGACTTTAGAAATGTTCTTTCATTACGGGCCAAAAACATTTGTGTATACAGGATTTTGCTTTGTACTTTGCAAAGAGTGACCAAAATATTATAGTGACTGGCCTGAAATGATTACGAATAATATGGATTGTACAGTTAGGCTTTACGATATTTAGACATATTGTGCACTGCATCTCTAAGTAATTTTGCATTGATAATAAATTGCATTGTGATTTAGTATAACACATTTATGCAGACCAGTTCAGTGGTTCCCAGAGCCCTTTACAAGCTATAAACCAAATCCTTATTATTAAAGTGATTTCTCTTGCGTGAGTAAACAAACTTTCTCAGGAGACTTAATGGGAAATGGACTTTTCTCCCACAAACCTGGTGTTGGGACAGGGAGCATCAGCACAGTTGGTAGAACTCACAGACTCTAACATATCTGCCGGCTTTTTGTAATGTACTGGTTTAGCGTGTCACCTATTAGTGGCTGACCCCACAGGGAAGATAAGAGACCTATTACTACTGCCAGAAAGGGAGAACTGTTTATGCTCAGCTGGTAGTAGCCTAAACTTTGGTAACCACACGTCCTGAGTTTTATTCCTGATACTTCTTGTGTGGGGCTTAGCAGATGACTTATATGGTTTTAATGCACTGGGCCCCACTAACATGGGGGGTTTTGGTCTGTGAGTCAGGCCTCCACCATTTCCCAGATCCACTTCTTTTTACTCATCTCTCCTACACACTGATGCAGAGTGTGCAACACTACTCTGAAGCACAGGGATTTTGGATTCCTTGTCCTTCATCTTCTGAGTGGCCATTCAGTTATGTGTCCATGTACAGCTTGTATAGCGGGCCAATAAGAAATGTTAGCCATGGTGCACCTTTGAATGCATCTGCTACACATCATAAGCCCCTCACACACCTCTTCTGCAGAAAGGCCACACAGCCATCACTCCCTTCTTTTCAAGGCCCTGGGAGTTTAGAGTCAGCTGGGGTGATGCAGAACAAATACACTATACAAATACTTACTATACAACCAGGGAACAAGATTTGGCCCTGTATAGTGACAAAATAACAAAATGAAGTATGTGTATCAACACAGTAGCATTATAGTCACGATGACACTTGGCTGACACAGGAATGACACCAGAATATAGTCATGTATATACAGGCTTTAAGGCTCATACCCTCTTACATCAATGAGAGCTATGTGCTCTGGGTAAAATTCACCTCTTTTCAGAGAGCTCCACCCAAAGCCCTCCATACCAGGAAAGTCATGAGATACCCTTTTGGAGGGGAGGGCACAAACTGGGCAATCAGGCATGTGGGGAGGGGAGTGCAGCATTCCCTGTTTACTAGGAAAGTGCTTGGAAGTCCCTAGGTTGGGTAGAAATTAGTTTTAAGGCGGGCTAAAGAAAAGGCTACTGGCCAGGAATATAGAGGGGCAGCAGCAACTATTCTAATATATACACCTTTCAGCCTGCTTCTTTTTTTGGTGGGGTGAGGGGAGCAGGAGGATTGAGGAAGGTGGATATCCCTCCTGCAATCCCCTGCACAGAATACTCTCATCTAGTTTTATTTTCTACATTTTTATATGTATTTCTATAGTTTCAGCCTCAATGATTTGAGTATTTTCTATTCTTCATATATGACTCATTAACATTGATGCAAGGTGATGTCTATATATCTTTAAATTTGCTTTAGAACTCCAAATTTAAGAGTCTCAGCTCCCCTTTATATATGCACAATTTCAATTTATGTTTACAGGAGCTTTAAAAGCACATTGAGGAAGTAATAGACCCCTTTGATCTCTAAATTATCAAATTTAACTATTATAACAAAGAATCTAGGAATGCTGGATTTTGTTTTATATATCTGCAGAATAGCCAGACCCTCTAAAGCTGAAAGACAAATGATAATGTAATCAAAAGAAAAAACACAATACATAGAATTCTCTTTGGATATGTTTTTATTCAGAACCAAATATTTTGTAATTAAAATGGTAAAATATTCCAGTCTGTTAAAGTTTTCTGCCTATCAGTTTAAGTGTAGAAAAACCAAGAAAACATTTCTAAACATTCATGGTCCATTGAAGTATAATAAATCCAGCTCTCTAGGTGTGACAGGGTGGATTAGGCCCAGAGGTCCCTGGGTGGAGGCCTCAGTGTCCTGCCACACCTGTCCCAGGATAGGAGCAGTTGAGGCATTCTCCAAGCAGCCTAGAGTGTCTTGAGGGAAAACAGTCAATCAGAGAGGCTGCAGGGAGCAGCCAATCAGGGCCCAGGAGAGCCATATAAAAGGAGCTGCAGTGCCAGAGACAGTTCCATGCTGATAGTGCTCCTGGCTGGCCAAAGGGAACTGCAGCACCAGGGACAGTTCAGTGCTGGTAGGCACCAGGGAAGTGAGAAAAAGAGCTGCTGGCTGTTGGGCCTGAACTTAACTGAGCCCTGATGTAAAGGTGAAGCTTTGTCAAAAGCTGGGGTCATGGAGAAGTGGCCCAGAGAACTGACAGCGTTTTAGTTAAAGGGACACAGTGGTACGTGGCTGCTATTCTGAGGGTCCCCCCTGCACATATGCCACTGGGGAAGTGGCCTACAGTTGGACAGAGAGTAGCTCCCAGAAGGGAATCTGAACTGTTAAGAGACCCAGATGAAGAGCTGGGGCCAAAACAGACCAAAGAGGATGAAAACATTGCCTCCAGGAAAGGAAGCCCTGAGGGTATGGCCTGATACCAGGGCTGGAACTATTTAAAGACCTCAGACACACCTGACCAGAAGGGACATTCGTGAGAGGTGGGTGCCATGCCATTATACAAGATTTGCAAGTGCAACTAAATGCAAAAAACACACACATTTTTGATGGTCAGTGACTTTGTCATAGAAGCATAATGTGAATGAATATGATATGTGATGTGTTTCTCAGAAATTAACACAACTCAAAAAGACAAGCAAAATTAAGTGAGGGCTGTCAAATTTCTAGCTATTTGTGTGGGGGGGCGGGGCGGGGTGCCCTTTTAAATATTCTCCATAGCATGAAGATGTTGAGTTAACCATATTTTATATTGATTATCTCATTTTAGTATCCATTAAAAGTCTAAATGAGATATGAATGTCAGTGTAAGTAAGAATCTAAATGACCATGAAAATGATAAATTATATATTCCCTTCAGCTTTACTTGAAAAATTCTATTGTAAACAGTTAATTCTAATTGTATAAGAGGTATTTTTTCTTTGATTTAATATTGATAATGCTGATGATGCTGACAGAATATTTTTCATCTTCCATATTCTGCTAAATAAAGATATCGGCACAGACAACATTGTGAACATGAGCTCTCCCCCCCCCCATGTTGCTCTTAAGCATGTTTTGGTGTACACATAAATGGATATAAACTTAGTCATTTCCTTTTAGAAGAATTTTTTTGGTAAAATATAACTGATTAAATGATGTTATATAGGTCAATTACTTATGGGTTATCTTTATGTACAAAATGATAAAGGAAGCATTCACTCACCAATAATCTTTCTCTGTAAACTCAATACTCTTTTTATCTAACCAGCCCTTTCCCTGTTAATGGTTTCATAGCAGCACCTGCTGGTCATGATAAAATGTTAACAATCAAAGCACCTAGAATACTTGATCTATCATACTACTTTGAAGATGCATACTCAATTTCGTGTTGCATTTCATTATGCTTTCAAGTTCCTCAAACATTCTTCCATCCCCCAAAGATGATTTCCCTGAGCTCAAAAACCATTTCCCCCCATTATCCGCAAACTAAGAATTTGAATGAGAATAGCGAAAGGGGTGAGAGGAGGAAATTGACCTTCTCTAACTAGAGCAAGCAATTTTGTGATAGGACACAGAGGGTATTAGATCTCTTTATTTTCATCACCTCTGATAGAGATTTAAAAATGAATATTCTAAATAGCCACAAATGTGAGTCTCACCAATTTGTTCCTTAAAACTCAATACAACTATTTTTAAGAGCAGTGGAATTTACATTCCAACTTGTTACATCTGGCTGGTTCATTTTTCTTTGTAATAGACATTTTATACTTGGAGCTTACTTGTATTGGATATATAAAAGTGTGAGGAACCATTTGACAGATCTCTGGTGGTCTATACTGAAATGAGTTGGTCTTACTTCAGTACCTAGTGAAATACGTGTTCACATCACAAAACTACCAGTTGGCCAGCTCCCATTCCAATTTCTCTTTGCTTTGACCAGGAAACTGCATCCATAGCAATGTAAGCGAAGAAAATTATCTTGTTTTTCAAAAGTTTTGTTTAATTTTTTATGCTCTGAAAGGCTTTGTCAAGGTTATAGGAGATTGTACCTTAGTCCTCTCCTTCACCAGAAAGATTACTTTAACTCTACTTTTGCTGCCTGGACATAATGGGCATCAATTTCATTTCAACACAGTATTGCAAGATCCCTGAGATTAAATTTCTAAACCACACACTTCATCCTTATTCTGTAGCATGAAATTAAAAACTGACACTGCCATTAATATCATTAACATATCCAATTCATATTTTTACTATGATGTTGCACAGGATATATTTAAAGTAATGAGAAGTAGAAATCATTTGTTTTTGTTTGTGTCACTTGGCAATGTCTTAATTTCCTTTGTTATGTCTACGCTACAGAGACTATGCTGGCATGGCTGGGTTGTCATAGTCCCTAGTGCAGTTGTAACCTCCACTGATGGAAAGGTTTTTAGCTGTGTCAACAGAAGCCCTCTTCCAGCAACATCGTTGCATTATACTGGAAGGAAGTGGTATGTTGGCATAGCTATACTAGTCAGATTTTTTTCAACACTCCTGACTGAAATAGCTAGACTGATACGACTTTTCAGTGTCAATTAGGCATTTCTTTGGCAAACTGCTTTCACAAAAGTGAGAGCTTGGTAGTCAAGACTCTTAAATTCAGTTCACAGCAGTGCCACTAAATTACAGTATGGCCTTAGGCAAGTTACTTAACCTCTTTGCCTCAATGTACCCATCTGTAAAATCTAGTCTGTCATATTTATAAAAACATCACTCACAGACAACCTTAACACTGGCATTTCCTAACTTTGGAGTGCTTGACTTTTCAACTTCAATAATGTTCTTTTTAAAGTAACATTTTGTGTGTAATTTCCTAGTTTTTATAAAAGAGTAAACCAGAAAAAAAAACCCTGAAAAAACCAGAAATATTATGTGGAATTACTGACATCCACATTGCTCATCAGCAAGCTTGCTGTGATTGCCCCTTTTAAGAAGGAGTGGAGTCCAGTGCACTTGTGACTCCTCAGCTGCCCCCTAATTGGGTTTTAAGAGAGGGCACCTGGGTCCCGTAAATGGGAGAGCCTGACAACAGATGGGTTTAGTCAGAAGATTGCTAGGTAAGAACTGCCAGAGATCAGGAGGCTGGATTAGGTATCCAGGGAAAGCTGCAGAAAGCTCTGCAGACCTTTCCTGGGAATAGGAAGCCAATAGAAGGCTGTCAGCTGACCTTCCTGAGCCAGAGTCAGGAAGTGGAAAAGGATTGAGGACTTGGAGACCAGTGGACAGGCTGACCTGCCAAGCTTTCTGAGAGCCCTGGCCAGAGAGGCTGAAGGCTGAGAGCCGCTGTGAGAGATGCCTGCTGGAGGGGGCTGAAGGCTGGCAGTGAGACATGGTGAGAGATGCCAGAGCCATACCTGATAAGTGAGCCTGGTGAGAGATGCTGGAGACGTAGTGGAGAGCTGGTGTGTGGTGAGACACACTAGGGCTGTACCAGGGGTGTTGATGGTCTGTTGGGATTTGAAGATTGAGTATACTGTTTGGACTGTGCTGGGAAATCCTGGATTATGGTTGGGGGACTTCTATTATGGTGTATGTGCAGGGGGTTTTCTTTTGTAATAAATAAACCATGCAAGAGCTATAGGTTTTTGGAAAGCTATTTTGGACTATTTCTAGGAAGCAATAAAGTAGAAACTGAGGCAGGTACACCTGTTATGCCATGGTCTGCTGCAGGAAGGCACCCCAGGAACGGTCCACCCTATGACAGCGACTTTATAAGCACCACATAGGCACTGCTACTTGAGCTAGTAGAGGAACTGATCGCAGTGGTAGGCTGGGATCCTCTGTGTGGACCAGCACTTGATAGGAATGAGACACACACACTTTGACAGTGGGTTTCACAGATATTTGCTGACAACAGAAGAAGGGTGAGGCTCAGGAAACTCAAGTTCTATTCCAGGCTCTGGGTAAGGGGGTTCAAATGGGCGAAGATTCATCTGCTTGTTCGTCTCATTCTTGACAAATTCCATTGCTTCCAACCTGTCCCTGTCACAGTCCTATCTCTTATCTTCTGGCTCCTTGCCCTAGTCTCTGCTTCCCGGGAGTCTCACCACAGTCCAATGTCTACTTGCCCAGTCACTCCTAATCTCCCTCTCTTGGCCTGTTGTTTGAGTCCCAGTTTCTCCCTAACTCCTCATGTCTTCCCCTCCCTACACACAATTCCAGTCTTTGCCCATCCTTCACACAAGTCACTCCCCTTCCAAATTTCAAGCCTCTAATCCAAAGCATGGGGCAGGGGCACTAGAGCATTTCAAAGAAAAGTTTGGCAGCATTTTTTAACTTTGAACAATATATTTGTTCATTCTCTGAAACTGCTTAGCTGTTTTGGCTGGAAATTTTAAAAAAAATAGACTGAGGAAATACCTTGAATGAAAAATATGAGCCCAACTGTCAGTTGGCAAAGTTACAAGTAACTAAAAAGAGTCTTATAATGGGAAGTGTCAGGCAACCTTTATCATAGGCAGTGCTACCAGTCCCACGTATTATGTAACATGCTCGATCATTCTGCCAAAACCAATAACATTTGATTAACTTAGTACGGGCTTGGAAATCTAGAGAGGAAAAAAATCTGAATGACAGTTAATCATCCTTTTCCCTTTTATCGCTTCTTGTGATGTTTCTCCTGCGTATAATTGCAGTGAGTGTTTCGTATTGATGAAACATTTTTGATCCATTCTCATGTAGTCATTTTCTGGTCTTGTTTTAGGCATTGCAGTTTTGAAGTATTTTATTATTATTGGGAAGGTTAAGTTAACCATGTCCTTGGAAGTATATAGTGGTATCTGAACAGCCTGTCTATATTTATCAATCTCATCCTGCATATCTCCCTTCAGAATACTGCAGCAAAGATCATTTTTCTAGTCTGTTACTTTGAACAAGTGAACCCTCCCTTTGAATCATTTTGCTGTCTCTCCCTTCTCTACTTTATCAGACATATGATGCCTTTCTTTGCTTTCAAGGCCCTTTGTGACCTATCCCCACACCGCCTACAATCATTATTGAAATGTCAATTTCCACCTCCAATCAGCCCATGACGCCAGTCTCTAGTACCCACTTGATTGTTTAAAAATTTAACATCTTTGTGTGTTCTCCCCTGCTGTCCTTCATGCTTGGGAAGGATCTCCCTCTAAATATCTGCAATGCTACCTCATTATCTTCCTTCAGATCCCTTCTTTAAAATTTCCTTTGCCATGATGCCTAAAAAAACCCATGACAATGGTCATTCTGCTGGTGTGCTGAGACTGCTGCCTAGCTTGCTGACCAGTATTGCCTTGTTTTTTACTTCACCGTCAGTCTGTCAACAAGAGAATTGCTACTTATTTACATCACAGGATGCTTTTGAGAAATAATTGTTTGTAAAGCACTTAGAGATCCTTAGATGAAAAGCACTATATAAATCCAAAATTAGATTAATTTAATCTACCTCCAAGAATGGCTTACTCTGTAATTTTAGTAGTCAAATTACTCACAGGTATGGAATCTGAGCATATGTCTTTGCATACCCAATGCCAACAGATGTTATAACCCTGCGGTCATGACATGTGTTTCAGTATATTCTGCAAAGTACTTAATTTAGAAAGGACAAGAGTAATCTTTGCAGGGAGATGTTTCTCCAGACTGTGGAAGGCAAAACAATGGTTACAGAATCTCGAGGAAAGTGGATTACTCAGAAGGATCAGTTCTGTATGTTGTTTACCTGTAGATTTTTCTTAAAGCTCCAAATAGAGCTGAGTAAATATTTAAGGATAAAAACTATGAATCTGCTTTGATGTTGGAATAAACAATTTGTGACTAACCTGTAGGCTGAAATACAGTATATGCATATAGTGTTAGAATAATGACCACATATGTAAAAAAATCAAAGTCTGTATTTATGCAAGCAGGGTCTGAATGAGCTCTCCCTGAACATCTAGCAAGGAGCTGAGGGAAAAGACTTCAGGAACAGACTGTGTTTGTCTTGTCATGCCTACTCTGCCTAGGTGTACAACATGATGGATCTGCTTTGCTAAAATTATCACTTTTAGCTGGTGTTGGGTTACAAATCATGTTAGTATTGAAGGCAGGGGTAGTGAAATGTTGTTGTTCTTATTCTACAAGTAGAAGGCAACAGAACTGTACTCAGCCTGCCCTGATCACCCTAAACTGAACCTCATTCGCTAAGCAGGAGAGGGATGCCAAAGCCCAGTAAAGGAGAGAGGAGATGGAGACAGGTTTTCCTACCTGGTGGTGTGGACTCAACCCAAAGAGTCCTAGATACCATTTGACCTTCCCCTTTCCAGTGTTTAAAGACAGAGCTAATTGGACTCAGTGGGGAGTCATTGTTTCTCTTCAGGTTTCAGAATAGCAGCCATGTTAGTCTGTATTTGCAAAAAGAAAAGGAATACTTGTGGCACCTTAGAGACTAACAAATTTATTTGAGCATAAGCTTTTGTGAACTACAGCTCACTTCATCAGATGCACCCCTGCCTTCAATATTGAATGCATCAATGAAGTGAGCTGTAGCTCACAAAAGCTTATGCTCA
Organism: Dermochelys coriacea; assembly: GCF_009764565.3. Taxonomy (NCBI): domain Eukaryota; kingdom Metazoa; phylum Chordata; order Testudines; family Dermochelyidae; genus Dermochelys; species Dermochelys coriacea. Next base: position 146,537,813 of record NC_050068.2, read on the forward strand.
AATAAATTTGTTAGTCTCTAAGTGCCACAAGTCCTCCTTTTCTTTGTTTCTGTTCAGTGACTACCAGAGCTGAAATCACTGATAAGCAGCTCTAGAGGCTACAATTTAAAGCTCGTGTGGGGACAATGGTGAAAAGAGAGTGCAGAGGTTGTACTGGCGGTGACGTTCCCTGCTACCCAGTGAAATCACTAAGAGTTGAGATCACTAAAGACCTGGATTAAGCAGTGGAACCACAAACATGGCATCGCAGAAGTGGCAGTGAGCATCCAACAGTGGCAGCTTGTGGCCAGCAGCAGCAGAGAAAAGTAGCAGAGGCAGCTGCAAACAGCTGCTTGATCCCCCACTCCTTTATGACGTAGGAGGTGAACCCCTATAAATACACCTTTGAACTCTGGGTCTTCACTAACCAAGCACAGCCAACTGTGAATGGGGTGCAGCACAGGGAGAAGGGGGTGATGTGATAAAGGGACATTCATTTGTCAGACTTTTCCACTGCAAGGTAGGAAACTGAGGCAAAGGACATTGCCCAATGCACTATGGGGTTGAGTGTTTCCTTATGGTTGTATGCTTTTGAATGTGGCTGTGGTGTCTTCCTAAACAAATGCTTAGTTCCCTTTCCCTTTCATTAAGTTATTTTGTTATACACAGACTCAGTGCTTATGAGAGGAGGAGTAATGCCTCTTTGAGGTGCCCAGGGTGGTAAGTTTTCCCAGATTACTTGGTGGGGGTTCAAAATGGTTCTGTTTGTTGTTGTTAAGAGGAACCCTTTATAGTGAACCCAGCCCTTTTTGTCGCCAACTACACCTGGCAGAAAGGTTACATTTATAAAGGCGAATAGTGCACATATACATAACACACACAAGTGCATGTGTGTATGTGTTTAAAAATAAATAGAAAAACACAAGCGTACATTTGAGATCTATGACCAGGCTCGTTCGGGGGGGTGGGGAGATCTCAATTCCTTTATTAAAAAAAAAACACTAGGTACATCACTGCTATTGGTAACTGTCTAAGCCAATTTTCTCTTTCATTTTTCATGTAAAAGGAGAAAATAAAGCTTGTTTTATGAGGTGACATGAGGAAGTTTGCAAATCCCAAGATGCACATATTCTGCATATAAAGAAAGATCTTCAGTCTTGAGTAACGCCATTTCAGTATCTTCCTTGAGCAAATTTTTAAAATTAAAATAGTTAAAAATGGGGAGGCTTGAGTACTTTAAAAATGATCACATGCACAGCCTCTTAGTTATATCCATCTCAGCTAGTGCAGTTTTTCTGACCAGAATACAAGAAGGACTGGACAGCTATACCAATGATAAGAATATCCACGGTTCCAAAATTCTGTTAACATTAACTATTGCAAAATATATTAAACCTCATGCTTCAGTGTTTAAGCCAATCTCTAACTAGAGGTATTCAGAGAAGACTTGATGTGGGGGGCTGATTATCTCGCATTTGCCTAATGTAGGATTTCTTGCTCCTTCTTCCGAGGCATCTCATGCTGGCCAATGTGGGAGACAGGATATTGAACAAGATGGGCCATAAATGCAATCCACTATGGCAATTCCAATGTTCCAATTAAGCAAAACAACACATCTAAACCATGCTGAAATGTATAAACTAAACCCTTATGATACTGTCATGCAAAAAGCACAAATCTGACCATTCTGTCCTATACATTTGCAGCCCTGGTATATTCAGCTCTGAGTGGCATCATACAATTACCACACCCTAGAAAAAGCAATGTTTAAGATTACATTGTAATTTTACAATCTGCACTGAGTACAGATTAGGATGTCTCAGGAGTAGACCAGTGAATGAACTGTGTCTCTGAGTAGGTCACAGTTCCTTTGTTTCTCCATCCTGCACTCTGGAGAGGGAGTAAATGACTTCTCCCTTTTCTCATGGAGTGACTTACTCCCCTATGCACCTGGCCAGATACTTTATCTGGCAAATGTGAGGATGCATAGCCAAGGCTTCTCCCACTCTTCAGCCCTCTCTAGCCATTTGCTCAAGGAGGGAGAATATCAGATGAATAAACTCCTCTCCATTCCACAGAAAGAGTCATAATCTGAGCTGGTTAAATCTGAAATGCTGTGACAGTCTAGTCCTCAGTGAAAATGAATGTCAGGCTGAGATGAAATAACTTGTGCTCTTTAGCATCCACAACACAGAGCCATTTGAGAGTTGTATCACTGTGTGTCCGTATTCATCTATCAGCAAAACCTGAGCATTGCAAAATCTAGCACTCAGTTTCATTATGCAGACTTGGGGCACTTGTTGAAGTAGCTTGATTCTACAAAGTAATGAGATGACCACTGTGAGACATAGAAATATATCATTTGAACCTCTGGCACATAATCTCACTCCAGTATTGGTTATGTTGTTATTCATAAAGAAAAACCGTACCCATTTACTTCAGACAGGCACTCTGAAATTTAAAAAGAAAATAAGCAACTCTTAACATAAAGAAACAGACAACTCATTACAGTCAGTTTGGCAATAAACTTTAAAGCTTCACATTTCTGAGATGTTCAAATTTCTTTCTTAAAAAAAAGTACACCATTACTGAGCGTTTAATACAATTGAATGAAAATAGCTTATGTAAAATATGAGATTTACTAAATGATTTACCCTAGCAAAAAGAGCATCATTATCATGACTTTCACACTTCAGTGGCACACATTTTAATAAAATCCCCAGTAATCCCAGGTGCATAATGTTGTAACTCATAGCTATACATAGTACAATATTATACTTAGATTGGAAGTCTTTTTTCCTCTGTCTACATTCCTCCTCTATTTTTATCTCAGTCCCTGCACAATAATCAGAGGTTTGGTCTCAGTTTACAGTGGATCTCTTGAGATCCAATGAAGGCCACAGAGTTATCAGGCCTAGGTGTCCTGCTCTGCACTGAGAGGAACTCCTCCTTCCAGCAGTTTCCAAAAAGGAGGCTCAACGGGGAGAAGGAAGAGCTGTCATGGAAAAATTAAGGCAGTCTTAGGCTGCATTAACTTTTCTGCAGGCTACCTGCTCCTGGCTTGGATGATGTACATAGCACACTGAGCTCGAGGCTGAGACAAAGCTCTGTAGGAAAGGAAAATGGGACTCTCTGGGTGGCTAATTCTCACTTACACATGTCAGTGTATTCAGTTAAAAAATAAGTAGATGTTAAATGTGCATACGCTTAACAAGGCATTGTCTAGACAAAGGATTTCCCCTGGGAAATGTAATAGATATAGTTATATCACTACAGAATGAACAACAATTGAGTATTAGTCTTAGCGCTTAAGTCAAATATGAATAATCAGGATTTCACTGTCGTAAAAAATGTTTTGGCAAATTCAACTTTAAGAAAATGAGTGACCTTTTTAGTTGCAGTTCATTTATCTCTGTGTCAGTTGCGTGGGTTCTGTCTTTTGGTCATAAGAGCTGGTTATTAAAGGAAAAGCTGCAATACATATCTGGCATGTGTCTATTTTCTTTTAAGGAACAGTTTAATGGATGAGTAAGTTTGCAGACTTTGTACTGAGTGATTTTTTTCAGTTGTGTTTATATATAATTCAGGGTCATGACTCAAGTGACTATCCTTTTATTACAGACAGGATTCTAATTAAAGACAGACAAGGCAGTTTTTCACTCTGGTGAAGAAGGTTTTAAGTTTTTAAGTGTTTTCACACTTAAACATAACCACACATTCACACAAATATTGCAGAAGCAGAATATTCACTCGGAGAAATGTTTGCTTCTTTGTTTTTTAGTGCCTTTCCAGTTTTAAATCCAATTTTGCCTTCATTTGAGAAGAATGATTGTCTTACAAATCACATTAATAGTAAAAATGTAAAATGCCTCATTCTTGTAGGATTTCTGGCATTTCTGCTGGGAGTTTTGCATATAATGTTTTGCATATAAGATATATTGTTTTCCATCAAGGGGTTTATATTACCTCTCAATTTGCTAATTATGCTTGAAGTTTCAATTATTTCATTGCAGGATTTAGCAAGGAAAAAGAAAAGAGAACATTTGGAATACTCCACTGTTAGAGATTAGTTTGTTCTTTTGAAAAAGAAGTTGGCTCTTGATTTCTAATAGTGGTTAACTTATTGTAAAGTTATCTACACTCTGGTGGGTGAAACATGGGAAAGGCATAAAATGAGAACCTTCCAGAAACCCTGGTACAAACACTGTCTAGTCACAAATGCAAATAAATATGATGCTTTTTCCTTAGCCATAGTGAATATCATTAAAGACTATCACAGGAATTGTCTTTTTTTTCGTGTTTCTGCGGATCTCGGCACAATAGGGCAACAATCCAATTGGGGGCCTGTGGGTACAACTATACTATAAATACATAAAAATAATAATAATGACTTGATGTTGCTGATAATCTCTGCAGCTAATAGGTGGATAACAACAAATTGCAAATGTTGCACAACATCTGCACACAGCACCTCTCTCTCACTCCTTCTCCATTTCCCCACCACCACACCATGCGAGTCCGAGAACTGCCAGGTTTCTTCCCTACTCCCCTGCATAGCTCAATTTGTGCCCATGTTCTCCTGACATAACCCAATTCCATATGATACCAGAGATATGGTATCCGGGTCCACTTTTAATCTGTATCCATTGACATGGATAAATATCAATGAGTGGAACTGTGGACAGAGGGCAGGAGGGAGTGGGGCTGTGGAGGCATGGGGCATAATGCAAGGGAGAAGAATTGAACTCCGACAATTCTCCTGGTCCTGTAACTTAGGGTGAGGATCCGTTCTTATGAACTGTAATATGGTTATTGGAGGGCAGTCCTTCTGTCTCCACTTCTCCCCTTTCACAGTCAGTGGGCAGCAGAGGATATGTATAGGAAACACAGGAGGTAAAGTTGGCAGTGGCATGGTTAGGCAGCAGGATTGAGGACAGGTGGACAGTGGAAAACCCTGCTTCCCAGTTCTGAATGTGCCCCCCTCCTGTCGTTTTTATCTCATACTGACTGACAACAAATGATCGATCAAGATGTCACCGTCTATAAACTAGGTTATTTAGAAACCTATTTAATCATGTTCTATTTCAGCTGGTTCCTTTTCTTTTACAACTGCCATTTTATAAATATAGGTTAAACAGATGTTACATATAAAAAATGGATGTCATCTGTCCTGTATGTCCTCCATTTAATAAAACCTTGACATTCCTGCACTACTAGTATATTCCTGCTTTCCCTGCACAATGAGCTGCTTTTTTGTTCATGCCAATTATTCTGTGTTAAATTCATGTGTGTGTTTTAACACACTATCTTCCAGTGCAGGCTTTCCTTCTTCCTTGTTTTCTAAAGTTATGAAATATGGTCTTGTTGGTGGGAGCCAGTCACTTTTAAATCCTAATCCAAAGTTATACTTCCTCAAACATTGATACCCTACCCCCTCCTCAGCAATCATGAGCTAGACATTTACCAGCTATTTCAGTATCCACCCATCTTGAATAAGAACACGAACATCCACTATGCATATATTTACATATGCAATCCCTTCCTCTCCTAAAGAGTTACTTGTGACGGGATTCCATGCTTAATAGCGGTGTGTCCTTAGACCAACGTTTAGCATCACATCATCTTGTTGTTGACATTAGGACTTATATTGGTTTGGTGTTTGTTAAAATTTAATTCACCAAGATCCTGGATTAAGTCACAGATATCCTTTATTTATTATTCTTGTATATAATTATCTGTTTGCATGCCAAACCTCTGTAGCTCTTTATGTACTTAAAGAGTAATTATTCTCCCACTTGATCAGCAGCAACACATTTGTAGCTAACCGGTGATGACAACACATGCCCAAGAATATATTTATAGCCTGTCACCAAAGTTGTTAAGAAAATCTACACGTACACCCCCTTCGTCATCTCTGCACACTTACACTCCATCATGGAGAATATCACTTTTGCCACCAGCCCTTAGAACGAGTGCCTCAAGGTTGAGCTTGTGACTCTTAGTTGGAGGGCAGTGTGAATAAGTTTATACTCTTAAATAAACGTCTCTGATTGAAGCTATTCCACTTTGTATAAAGTACTTGAATAGTCACTGAGTCAGTGATAACAAGAATGACTCTATAGCCTGGTGCTTAGCACATTCACCTAGGGAGATGGCAAACTCTAGAGCAGAGATGTGAACCTGGTCTCCCACATCCCAGGTGAATGCCCTAATGACTGGACTATTGTATGTAAGAAGGACACCACCATTACCTCCTCCAGTTTTCTGTGTGGTACCTGTCCTCATCTATTCTGAAACAAAAATTGTCCTAAACTAATCAGTGAATTCATGTCAAAGGCACAAATAGTTTCAATCAACCCAAAACTGCATTTTTCAGTGAATAAACTAATTATCTGAAAAAATTTGCCCAGCTCTGCTCAGCTTGTGTACATCTGCTTAACTAAATTGATTTCACTGAATTTAAATTGCAAATGATGTTCCAATGAAATTTTTTCCACAATAGGAAACTAGTCACTTTATATCAGAGGTAGCCTGCCCTAGATCCTGCAGCTTATGCACTGGAACAGTGTCTAGAGATGAAAAATCCAAATCAACTACATAAAAATTAGCCTTGTTTCTGACATATAGACTATAAAACTTTCTACAGAAGGGAAGAGGTTAATAGTAAATTCTTTAGCATGTAGTTTGTTCATTAATGGCACCACATTGTCTGTCTGTTAGACCAAGGTTTCAGAATAAAACTAGGCACTAGGAAAGCTGGTTTAGTGCTTAAAACGTTCATCACTTTTGTTTAATTTCAAATAAGATCTTAAGCAGAATGGATTCTGAGATCACCCATGAAAAAGTAGCTCTTTATTGTATTTTCCCCCTTTTTATTTTATCATGGTCATGAATTAACTCTATAACAAAAACAGACCAGAAGCAAAGTTGGCTTCATTATAAATAAGAATAAAATAATCTGAGACGGTATCATTGGCTTGCTCCTGTGTCTAAAGGTGAATACTTTCATTCATTGCCACACTGAAAAGACTAATTAGGTAATTGTCTCCAACTAATGTGATGTCTTAGCTGACAACTGTTGAAACTGAAGTGCACGCTTCGGGCTCCTGGCAATTAAAGCAAAACACCAAAGATTTTAGCTTGACAAAACCTGTTAACAAAGATTTAGTTTTGTATCATTAAACAATCACGTTCACCCAAAACGTTAAACCGTCAGACTCAAATCCAGTTCTTCTCTCCACGATCAAATCTAATTATGGCTATCTCCCTGATTACTTCCTCTATCTTATGAAACAAGAAATTGTCCTCAGTACATTCCAATAACTTACTGGGCATTTTGTATTTGGATATATTACTTTTCCAGCAGATGTCAGTAGTCGTGGTATGTGTATGTAAAAGGTTAGCTGGTCTTGTACTTTTATCTTATAGTCACTATTGAACATAATACAGAAAAGAAACCTCAAGAGAGCAGTAAATCATTTTCAGAATATCTATCCTTAGAACATTCTTTTGTAGGTTAAATCTTTCCCTTCTTTTCTCCCTGCACCATGAACAGACTTCACTGGGAGAGGGGAGCCAGGGAAACTTAGGTATCAGAAATTTTGACATTTTGAGGTTAAACTGAAAAGATGCTTCCTGGCAGAGAGAACATTTGATGTTTGTCAAAGGTGTTGCATAATCACTGACAATTGCCACACTTTTCCTTAAGTTAAAAATTCACAACTTGAAAAACCATTGCCACTGCTCTACAATTTGGCAAAAAGAGATCGGGTTACTTTTAGCCAAAGGAAAGTGTTTTTTTTTTCTGTGGTTTGTTTTTCCTTCCAGAATATGGAAAAGAAAAAAATAACCATTAGTCTCTGTTCACATCATGCGGTAAACTTTGATAAATCTGCATCAGGTTTGTCATGTTGTTTTTAAATATCTATCTTATTCTGATTCATAGATACTAAGCTCAGAAGGGACCATTCTGATCATCTAGTCCGACCTCCTGCACAACAGAATCTGCACCCACCCACTCCTATGAAAACCTCACCTATGTCTGAGCTATTGAAGTCCTCAAATCGTGATTTAAAGACTTCAAGGAGCAGAGAATCCTCTCTCAAGTGACCCGTGACCCGTGCTACAGAGGAAGGTGAAAAACCTCCAGGGCACCTCCAATCTGCCCTGGAGGAAAATTCCTTCCCGACCCCAAATATGGTGATCAGCTAAACCCTGAGCATATGGGCAAGATTCACCAGCCAGATACTACAGAAAATTCTTTCCTAGGTAACTGAGATCCCATCCATCTAATATCCCATCTCAGGGGATTAGGCCTATTTACCCTGAATATTTAAAGATCAATTAATTACCCAAATCACATTATCCCATCATACCATCTGATAGTCTACACTCATACTGTAACAGGATGCCTTGCTGTGTGGGCTGGAGACTCTGGAGCTAAGCCAGGCCTGATTACAGCATAGGCCTCTCCTGAGACGAATCGGGTGATTCCTGTATAAAAAGAGACTACAGGGAGTAGGATGCCATTGAAAGGGGGATATTTATATGAAAAACATACAGACCATAAAGTACCATTTTTTTTCGTTGCAACACCAAGTAAGAGCATGAGGAAAATGTGGCCCACTTTTGTTTTTAGTTTTTTAAAGGCAATATTGCAATTCTTTAAGAATACTGAGAAAGGTGAAAGACTTAATTCAAGAATTAATTTATGGTGTCTAGGATTTGTCAGTCATATTCTTAGTAAATGAGCCTGCTTCAGCATAAAACACAGGGAGAAGGAGGCCCTTGCAGGACCCTCAGTAAAGAGAGAGTCAGAGCATGAAGGAAAGCTCTTCCACTAGGGAGCCCTGGAAGGGACCCTGACTGAAACAGCAGAGAGACTGGAAGACCCATCAGGGAAGTAAAGAGGCGATGTAGGAAGTGGTCCAAGGAAAACTGCAGTTTGGGTAGCAGATCCTACCTAACTGTGCCGTGCAGATTCCTGGGCTGGAACCTGGAGTTGAGGGTAGGACTAAATTCCGTCACCTGCCCCAATGAGGGGATGTACAAGCCCTTTACAAGGGTAGTTGGTCCCAGCAAGGGGGCAGCAGACTGAACCGAGGACTGGCTGAAGAATAGCCTCAGAGAGGGCAGATGGATTTTGTTTCTGTTAAGGACATTTTAGACTTTTAGTTGAGATAACTGGGATCCCAGGAGGATGAACTAAAGAGTGACCTGGTTGGAGGGCCGAGTTAACAGACAGAGAAATCACCTCAGCAACTGTCAACAGGGGATGCTATCACAACAAGGAGATGCTATACCACCCCTAGCTTCGAGGGGCCCCAAGTTGTGAGTGGACTATGTTTCACAGACAGACAAATATAGTGCCAGATACTTAAGATGTTTATAATTACGCTGGACATGCCACAGCAACTCTCCTCTCACACTCATTTAATAAACTGAAAAACCTGTGAGTAAATTACCAGCTATAGAGCATAGTATAATGGGTTAATGATGGCATGTTCCTTAACCCTAGGAATGGAAGCTCCTGGCCTTTTCATCATCATACACTTAACAGAGCTATTTGATGGTCACACAGGTTGTTATATTTTGATACTTATGCTCAAGGTTCTCCATTAAGATCTAACTAGCACAGTGCTCACTAGCAAAGTGATGTGCCAGTTTAACTGGAGAAGAAACACTCAACAGCTGGATTTGTGTAGGCAGCCTATACAATTCTCTGAATGCAATTTCTTATAGGAGCCATGGTTCTTCAGACATTAGTGCTACATTCGTTCGCTCTGTGTACATAATTAAATTATATCATATGCAGAATAAGCGAAAAGAGAATACCTGAGAGTGGAGGAAAGGAAAACACAAGATTTGGTAATTGTGACAGCCGGAGAAGGTAATATATTGCAGTAGACACCTGAACAACTCACTAGGGTCATTGGGGTTTCCAAATGTATATCATATGTTTCTTAGAATAAGAGTACAACCCACAGACAGGCTTTTTAAAGTCAAACCCATGGCAGAGAGTTTGGCTCCAGGCGCAGAGCATAAATCAAATCATACAGAGTAAAGAGGGACAGGGAAAAACTGTAACTGCACATTTAACCTGAAAATTGGGGGCAGTTTTCCCAGGTTCATGTCTCTGATTAACCCCTTTTTTGAAAAGCTTTAAGGATACTGGGAGAGATCCTCATTTTTGCTTAAACTAAAGAAAGGTTGAGCATGGTGGAAAATACCAAATATAAATCACATTGCTCCTAACTTAAATGAGACAGTAGACAAGAAGAGGGACAAAACATGCTTTACTTGTCGTCATCCACAGGCTACAAATATGTCCTGACAGAGTTACAAAATGTAGTGATGTTAGTTTTCCTATCCCTGCCCTCTCCTGAGATCAGACATTGCTCTTCTCTTGCTGAATGCTCAGTACAATCCTTATTACTGTTGGATTGTGTCTTCACCTTCTGATAGTCCTTTGAAAATATGTTTGAAACATTATTATGGGAGGTAAAAATATTCTGCCCTATTATAAAACTTTTCATCCAAGATCCATCACAAGTACTAAAGGCTCACATCACCCTTGTAAAGTATGTAGGAATTAATATACCCATTTTACAGATGGGTGAACAAGCCCGGAGAAGTTAAGCTACTTGCCCAGTATTGCAGTGTTTGAAAATAGAACTGAGTCCTGGCTATCTTTCCCCTGTTCTAATCACTAGATAACAATGCATTGAACAAAAAACACTTTAGTTAAAAGAATCTATAGCTTGCTTTCCCTTATTGAAGGGAGCTCACCTTTGTATTTATAATCTACAATATGTACGGCATGGATTTTGAGAGCTTGTAAGACTTAAGAAAACTGAGGAAATTCATTGTTATTGACAAATGTTGACTTTTTAATGGTGATCACTGTTAGGTAATCATTAGAGAGAACAAATCTACAGGATAAATATCTACCACATATAGCTATCCATGATGTGTTAAAGTGGGGTTTGAAGAGAGAAAATTGGAATTCTAGTAGTGAGACTAGTTTTAAAAATGCATATGCATAACCATAAAACCTAGAAATCTCTCAGTACTGGAAGAGTGTCAGTGACATTCTGTCTTGTATATGCCAAAATAATTATAGCTATTATGAAGTTTAGTAAATAATTGCTTAAATCTGAACAAGCACATCAGTCATGTAGGTTAATGTAGGAAATATAATCATCAGGGCTGTCAAAAAATTACAAATATTAATTGTGATTAATCATAAAATACAAAATAGTTGGTTAATCAGTTTTAATTGCACTATTTTAATTGGTCCGGAGCAGTTTGGCCAGGGGCAGCTCTATGGGGTGGGGGGGAGGAGGTGGGAGCAGCACTGGAGTAGGGTGGCAGGAGGACAGGCACCCTGCCCCAGAGGTACGCATCAGTTGCCTCCTTGAGCATGGCCCTTTGGCGGTTGCTCCCCTCGCCCACCTCTAAGGCCAGCCCTGTCCAGAAGGGAGGGGATAGTGCAGGCATCATGGGGTCAGGTAACTCTCTCCCTCCCTTGGAAGGTGTTTAACCAGCTCTCCCAAGTCACCCACAGGGCCATGATCGCTTAGTGCAGCATGAGTTTGGGGGAGACCTCTCGAGTCACCCAGGGGATGGGGTCCTATGGCGGCAGCTCCCAAGTGCCCTTTCCCTTCTTCGCATACTGCTGGCAGCTGCCCTTACCCCTTCCCTCACGTAAAACAAATCATAGATTCATAGATATTAAGGTCAGAAGGGACCATTATGATCATCTAGTCTGACCTCCTGCACAATGCAGGCCACAGAATCTCACCCACCCACTCCTGCGATAAACCTCTCACCTATGTCTGAGCAACTGAAGTCCTCAAATCATGGTTTAAAGACTTCAAGGTGCAGAGAATCCTCCAGCAAGTGTCCCATGCCCCATGCTACAGAGGAAGGCGAAAAACCCCCAGGGTCTCTTTCAGTCTGCCCCTTGAGGAAAATTCCTTCCCAACCCCAAATATGGTGATCAGATTATTGCATGGGGAGGGGGCATGAGACCAGCTTCCCAGAAATCAGGAGGCTATTTTGAGAATCTGTGTGTTACAGTCTCTTGTCCCCAGCCGCTTCCTGCTCGCTGCTGCAGACAGTGCCTCCCTCCCTGCCCGTCTCCAGAGATGTGTGATTAACGCTTCTTAAAAAAATAACATGGTTAATTTGTTTTGAGTTAATCACATGCGTTAACTGCGATTAATTGACAGACTTAATAATCATTCAATAAATTTCAAGCATGTGAACATGTTCAACATAATGTTCCAAAATTTACTCACATGCTTATCAAATAAAAAAAATTATCAATACTCTCTAACTTCATATGTTCCTTTTCAATCTTTGCCTACTGAGTCTCTCTGCAAGTGTTCTGCCTTGATGATTTTCTGCAAGTGATTCTCTGTGTGCCTGTCCATCCCAGGACATATTTAGTTTTCTTTGTACAGTAGAAAGCGCAACATGTATCAAGCTAGAACCTTGAAGTTTCAGTGTTCTCTCCACAAATGCCTCTTTTTAGTGATGCATTGCCCCTTTCTATTATCTCTCATAATCAGGATCAAATAAAAGAAAATGTCGATTTGGTGCCTAATTTTCGATGGCCACATACCTATTTTACTCAATTACTTATGCAAAGGGAGTATAAAATACTCCAATCATACTAGTTGTAGAATTCTGACTTGGTACAATTTACATCTAGTTTGCACTCACTTGGGAGAAATTAATTACATAAAATGCAAGGCAGTATAAGACACTTGTTTATTCCTTAAACACAGCTTTCCCCGCACCCACCCTATGCAATACTTACAATTCTGTTCTGAATCAGTGTGCAGCCAACAGCTGAAACTTTGGTATGGATAAAAATTGTGATTGGCTGGGTTACCAGACTCCCTCATGGGTCTTGAGTGGCCATGATTGGTAGCTACAGAGCTTAACTGCTAGTGGAGCTGAGCCACAGTCTTTGAGGATCACCAGCCCATCCTTCCATTTACTTGAGCTTTCAGTACCTTTTCACTTTGAATTTTTGTTTCTGCTGCAATTTCTTGGGTCTTGAATACATCATTTATCTCCTTCTAACCTTAGTTCCCTTTCCTATAATAGAGGCAATTTTGGTTACTTACTAACTTGTTTTCCTTTTTCCTTTCTACAAGTTCATAACTTTTTTATTTCAGTTTCAGGAATAGGCTAGCCATTGCATTGGTTTAGAAACGGTGTCCTTAAAAGATCAGAAAAAACAGGTGGTTGTTTGAATATAGGATTTAAGGGTAAACATGCAGGAAAATGCTGATTTTAAATAATTCCGTTAGATCATCTTCCCAGAGACCATTCAATCTCTTAGCACAAGCTTTGGTTACTTAGCATGGTATAAACTTTAGAGCCTGAGCTACAGTGCGATGCCCAGGGACAACAATTACATTTTAGAATGCATCTGTCTGTGAGAGGTTAAGCAGTGTGTCAATCTGAGATGGAAAAATCCATGGGTGGTTCTGACTTTTGGAACAACCTGTTCACATTTCAAAAATAAAAGTTTGATGGAGTAAGAATAAATTGATCTTGATCTGAGAAATATCTTGTGTCTGTGTTATGATTAAAAAAGTTGTGGCCTATCCAGATCTAATTTATTAGAAAACTGGTTTGTCTTTATCAAAGGCATAGTGTTAAAGATTGTCTGTCAACTAAATCTTAAATTTTTTTATGCACAGGAAATCCATAGAATCAGTTCAGTAACTTCATGATAACTATATCCATTAATTGCCTTTGATTTTTTGATAAAATGGATAAATATGTTTAGGAGAGCATACTGTACCTGTCAAAGCAGGGATTGTCTTCTGTCTTGTCTGTACACCATTGTATAAACCAATAGATGTCATGAATAATAATAATGCATAAAGCAAGAACCCACCACTTAATCCCATTGATCAGTATGGAACCCAAAGAAAGTCATTCCGTAGCATAAAATGGCTCTTTCTAGATATGTGGAAGATGCATTTACCACTTAGGTAAAAGTCCTGTAGATTTTATAGGATTGAATGGAAATTATATTCTTGCTATAGAATTCTATAGAATGCTTCAGAAATCTTATATAAAGGGGACCTTCTCAGGTAAATGTTATGCATGTTTGGAGTAAGTTGCATAGGACTTTATTGGTTTCATCCCTCTCAAATATTTTTGGACTTTTTTCTTAAAGGTCCTCCAAGCTAAATTTTCTTATTCAGTCACTGTAGTTATATTTTGCTAAGAGTCTCTAACTCAGTTGTTACCCTTTCACTGGAAAAGGAACAGCTACTCAGAATATAACCCTTGTTTTGTTGGGATTTTAATTCTGACTCTGTCCAATAAATCCCAAGGGGTTGGGAGGAAAGAAAGATAGTAATACAGCAAGGGACTTTTCATCTTTAAACATTGCTGTGATTGAAGAGCTTCCATGACACAGTATTAAAAGACCAATTTTTTTAAAAGAAGTGAATTTAATAGAAGGTTTAATTTCATCCAACTTTTTTATACCTATATCTCAAAAGTGGATTGTGACACTTTTCCATGTATACTTAGAAATTCTTCAAAGACCCAGTACAAATCCTAAATTCCATCCAGGCTGTATAGTTAATAACAAATGAGGAACCAGAGAGGATGAATCCCATATATTATGGTTGTCTGCTTTATGAGTTATAAAATTGTTATCCACATGCTCTGGCAAGCTCTGACATAACAGGGAAATATGGTGACCCTCGAGAATGTTATCTTCAAAGACAGCAGAAGCAGCAAGCCATACATTTCATATTGGAACGCCTCTGTTTTTTACAGGTTGCTGAACAGCTTCTCTGGGAGCATGATGAGCCTTAAGTAGGTTATCATTCACACCATTGTTTAATGCTTTACAGTCTTCTACACTAATTATGGAAATATCACTTGCATAATTGCAGAGCAGAGAACCATTAATTTTAGATATAATGCTAGCTACGTTATAGAAAATTGTTTTGTGAATGCTGTTTCCATGTGTCTCATGGAAAGGCATTCAAAACGTTATGCAAGCTACCTAAAGAAAAAGCATCAGGCAGGTGATAATGTCACATTTCAAAAACAACTCTACAGTGGAATTATAGCCTTGTAAAGTTTGTATTTCTGATAAAACATTTGACAAGTGATAGTCTGAAATGAAGGGGATGGTATTTATTAGACCACACAGATTTTGTCTGCAACTTTTGAGAATTCTTAACGATCTGCTGGCACCTCTTGAAGAATTGTAGGAAAACATTAGAAACAATTTTGATTACCACATTTTTGTCTGTATCTCTTTTCTCATTCTCCCTTACTATACTGACGACAGACTCTCTCAAGAATTAATTAGTTTCTGTAGTTTATTCCCCTTCTGAAGTCATAAATGTCTCTTTGGGACATCACAGTAGAGTACTACAGAAATGATCAGTATATGCACTTGATTTTATTATCAAAAATTGAAATAAAGGTGTTTTTTTCAACATTTAATCATTGGAGTAAATGCACTGTCTTACAATGTGCATAACTTCATGTACTAGGGTACTTTTGAGCTGGAGTTCATATTCATAAAGATCATCAATAAGTGTATGTTTCTGTAAGTAGGAGAAAGCAGCATACTAAGCATGGACTATATTGTTCAGTCAGTTAACTTCATGTTCAACCATTTCTTTTTCAACTTCAGCAAAGCACATATTCCTCATTGAGAATTATGCACATGCCAAGTATGAAATTTTAAAGCAATGCAATTTTTTAATGTTATCCATATTAAATGAAAAAGGAACATCCACATTGCATAAAGCATGAAAATCACATATTTCTCATATTCTGATAACTTAAATATGATTGAGTTGCGTTTTAAAGTAAAATTCACTTTTGTGCTGAGAAGAATGAAAAAATGCTATTGTGATTATTAATAATTGTTTGCATTAATTATTTTCAATTCATTTTAATCAAGCCATACCTTGCTCAACTCTTCATTGTATACTTTTAAATTTAAATGTAAAAATATCAAATGATAGAACAAACATGGCAAATGAGGTAATGTTCTTTATTGGAACAACTTCTGTTGATGAGAGAGACAAGCTTTTGAGCTTTCCAGAGCTCTTCTTCAGATCTGGAGAAGTTGGTCCAAATAACAGATATTACCTCACCCATTTTGTCTCTTATATTCTGGGACCAACATGGCTACAACAACACTGCAAATGACAGAATAAGCTTTTTGCTTCATCCATTACTACTAATGAGGCAATAATCATGTGAACAATCTGTTGTTTCCATGTTATCCAGGAGTAAATTCTCTTATGTAAGAGTATAGTACTTCTACACTGAGGAATTGCCATAAAACATAAGAAGTAATTAGACTGTTAAGCATATTTTGCAGCTTATTCTTGCCCTTTAGCTATCAACAAAGCACTTCTACATCTGAGTAGTCATTCTGGAAATCACTTGAGTTCCAACAAACTTGTGAAGGTTTTGCCAACCTATTTTATATTTGATGTTTTTTATCAAGCTATAATACTTGAGATCATACAATCATAGAATATCAGGGTTGGAAGGAACCTCAGGAGGTCATCTAGTCCAACCCCCTGCTCAAAGCAGGACCAATCCCCAACTAAATCATCCCAGCCAGGGTCTTCTCGTAGTGTGGGGTCCAAAACTGGACACAGTACTCCAGATGAGGCCTCACCAATGCCGAATAGAGGGGAATGATCACGTCCCTCCATTTGCTGGCAATGCTCCTACTAAAATGCTGTTAGCCTTCTTGGCACCAAGGGCACACTGTTGACTCATATCCAGTGTTAGGATATAGATATTCAGGCCTATCTGTAAAGGCCTATACTCTAAGAATTTAGGTGTATTCTTATCACTTAGCTAGTTATAGTGGTATAAAAGAGAGAATCAAAATCACTGTCTGCTGGTGTAAGGTCCTTCTCTTACTGTGACAGTCTGAGGCCCTGTTCTTAGGCTAAGGCCTTTGGCTAAGCAGCAGAGGCAGCCATAAGCTGGGAAGCGACTGGTCACATCCTCACATTCCAAACTAGTCACATTGAAATAAGGTGCTATTGGGCTGTTAGGAATACAATCCTGTCCTGATAATGCCTATTGCCTCCAGAGAAAGGGAGGTGCGTAGAAGATGTAAAAGGAAACTTAGTTTGATAGCATCCTGTCTGGCAAGAACTCGCTTATCAGTAGCTGGGACGTGAAATCCTCACTTCTATATTGTTTTGTCATTATAGTTCCCACTTTGCTATTGTTTGTCTGTATAATCTCTGTCTGGTTCTGTGATTGTTTCTGTCTGCTGTAGATTTAATTTTGCTGGGTGTAAACTAATTAAGGTGGTGGGATATAATTGGTTAAATCATGTTACAATATGTTAGGATTGGTTAGTTTCAGTAAAATGATTGGTTAAGGTATAGCTAAGCAGAACTCAAGTTTTACTACATAGTGTGCAGTCAATCAGGAAGTGTGTGGGGGGGAAATGGGAACAGGGAATGGGGGTGGGAAAATTGGAATCATGTTTTGATAAGGGCAGGAATGGGAACTGGGACACAGGTGTAAGGCTCTGTGGTGTCAGAGCTGGGAAGGGGGACACTAAGGAAGGAAACTGGAATCATGCTTGCTGGAAGTTCACCCCAATAAACATCGAATTGTTTGCACCTTTGGACTTCGGGTATTGTTGCTCTCTGTTCAGGCGAGCAGGACCAGGGAAGTAAGTGGGTGAAGGAATAAGCCCCCTAACATCCAGCTTCTTGTCCGCTGTAATCCCTAGGTCCTTTTCTGTAGAAGTGCTGGCTAATCACTCGGTCCCTAGTCTGCAGCAGTGATTGGGATTCTTCTGTCCGAAGTGCAGGACTCTGCATTTGTCCTTATAGACTCATAGACATTAAGGTCAGAAGGGACCATTATAATAATCTAGTCTGACCTCCTGCACAATGCAGGCCATAGAATCTCACCCACCCACTCCTGCAATAAACCTCTCACCTATGTTTGAGCTATTGAAGTCCTCAAATCATGGTTTAAAGACTTCAAGGTGCAGAGAATCCTCCAACAAGTGACCCGTGTCCCATGCTGCAAAGGAAGGCGAAACCCCCCCGCCTGGGCCTCTGCCAATCTGCCCTGGAGGAAAATTCCTTCCCATCCCGAAATATGGCTATCAACTGAACCCTGAGCATGTGGGCAAGATTCCCCAGCCAGATACCCAGAAAAGAATTCTCTGTAGTAACTCAGATCCCACTCCATCTAACATCCCATCGCAGGCCATTGGGCCTATTTACCATGAATAGTTAAAGATTGATTAATTGCCAGAATCATGTTATCTCATCATACCATCTTCTCCATAAACTTACCGAGTTTAATCTTAAAGCCAGATAAGTCTTTTGCCCCATTGCTTCTCTTGAAAGGCTGTTCCAGAACTTCACTCCTCTGATGGTTAGAAACCTTCATCTAATTTCAAGTCTAAACTTCCTGATGACCAGTTTATATCTATTTGTTCTTGTGTCCACATCGGTACTGAGCTTAAATAATTCCTCTCCCTCCCTGGTACTTATCCCTCTGATATATTTATAGAGAGCAATCATATCTCCTCTCCGCCTTCTTTTTGTTAGGCTAAACAAGCCAAGCTCCTTGAGTCTCCTTTCATAAGACAGGTTTTCCATTCCTCAGATCATCCTAGTGGCCCTTCTCTGTACCTGTTCCAGTTTGAATTCATCCTTCTAAAACATGGGACACCAGAACTGCACACAATATTCCAGATGAGGTCTCACCCGTGCCTTGTGTAACAGTACTAACCCTCCTTATCTCTACTGGAAATACCTCGCCTGATGCATCCCAAGACGACATTATCTTTTTTCACGGTCATATCACATTGGTGGCTCATAGTCATCCTGTGGTCAACCAATACTCCAAGATCCTTCTCCTCCTCCATTAATTCCAATTGATGTGTCCCCAGCTTATAACTAAAATTCTTGTTGTTAATCTCTAAATGCATGACCAAACACTTCTTACTATTAAATTCCATCCTATTACTATTACTCCAGTTTACAAGGTCATCCAGATCTTCCTGTATGATATCCTGGTCCTTCTCTGAATTGGCAATACCTCCCAGCTTTGTGTCATCCACAAACTTTATTAGCACACTCCCACTTTTTGTGCTGAGGTCAGTAATAAAAAGATTGGTCCTAGAAACTATCCCTGAGGAACTCCACTGGTAACCTCCCTCCAGCCTGATGGTTCACCTTTCAGTATGACCTGCTGTATTCTCCCCTTTAACCAATTCTTTATCCACCTTTCAATTTTCATATTTAACTAATAATTCCATATGTGGCACCGTATCAAACGCCTTACTGAAATCTAAGTCCCATTTACCATTGACCTCAATGTCCTTAATTACTTTCTCCTTCAAAAATTTTTCCAAGGCCTTGCATACTACAGATGTCAAACTAACAGGCCTGTAGTTACCTAGATCACCTTTTTTCCCCTTTCTTAAAAATAGCAACTATGTTAGCAATTCTCCAGTCATATGGTACAACCCCCGAGTTTACAGATTCATTAAAAATTCTTGCTCATCGGCTTGCAATTTCATGTGCCAATTCCTTTAATATTCTTGGATGAAGATTATCTGGGCCCCTGATATAGTCCCATTAAGCTGTTCGAGTTTCGCTCCAACCTCCATATCCTAATTCCCATTTGTCATGCTACCATTATCCCTAAGATCCTCATTAGCCTCATTAAATACTGAGGCAAAGTATTTGTTTAGATATTGGGTCATGCCTAGATTATCCTTAACCTCCACTCCATCCTCAGTGTTTAGTGGTCCCACCTCTTCTTTCTTAGTTTTCTTCTAATTTATATGGCTATAGAACCTTTTATTACAGGTTTTAATTCCCTTTGCAAGGTCCAACTCTACTTGACTTTTAGCCTTTCTCACTTTATCCCTACATATTCTGACCTCAATAAAGTAGCTTTCCTTACTGATTCCTCCCATCTTCCACTCCCTGTATGCTTTGTGCTTTTTCTTAATCACCTCTCTGAGATGCTTGCTCATCCAGCTTGGTCTACAACTCATGCCTATGAATTTTTTCCCCTTTCTTGGGCTTCTGATAGTTTCTGCAACTTTGACTTGAAGTAATTCCAGGCCTCCTCTGCCTTTAGATCCACAAATTCTTCACTCCAATCCACTTCCCTAATTTCCTTAATTTTTAAAAGTTAGCCCTTTTGCAATCAAAAATCCTAGTCACAGATCTATTTTTGTTTATCCTTCCATTTAGGTTGAACTGAATTTGCTCATGATTGCTCAAACCAAGGTTGTCCCCTACAACCATTTCTTCTATGAGGTCTTCACTACTCACCAAAACCAAATCCAAAACGGCATCCCCTCTTGTTGGTTCAGCAACTACTTGGTGAAGGAATTAATCAGCTATTGCATCTAGGAAAATCTGAGCCCTATTATTATAACTAGTACTTGTCCTCCAGTCTATATCTGGGAAGTTAGTCTCCCATGATCACACAATTCTCATTAATATTTACTTCATTAAAAACATTAAAGAGGGCTTTATCCAAATTAGATCCCAGGGGTCTACAACACACCCCAAGCACTATCACAGGGGAGGTTCTAGTAGATTTCTTCCCCAGTGTGATTTTTGCCCAGACACTCTTATCCATTCCATTGCTTCTTATTTCTTTACAGTCTACCTCATCATTGAAATACAATGCTACTCCACCACCTTTACCTTTATTTCTGTCTTTCCTGAACAGCACATACCCTTCAATACCTGTTGTCAGGGTTCTCTCCCCACTCTGAACTTTAGGGTAGAGACATGGGGACCCGCATGAGACCCCCTAAGCTTATTTCTACCAGCTTAGGTGAAAAACTCCCCAAGGCACAAATTCTCCCTTGTACCTTGGATTAGGTACTGCTGACACCACCAAATGATTTAGACAAACTCGGGGGAAAGACCACTTGGAGTTCCTATTCCTCCCTAATATCCCCCCAAGTCCCACACCCCCTTTCCTGGGGAGGCTTGAGAATAAACAAGATGAGCACAGAGCAACCTTGGGGGGTTTTTTTAGGACACTTAAAAAAAAAACCCAATCATATTCTAAAAGAAACAAAACTTTATTATAAAGAAAAAGGTAAAAGAAGCACCTCTGTAAAATTAGAATGGAAGATAATCTTACAGGGCAATCAGATTCAAAAACACAGATTTTCCTCTGAGCCAAACTTTAAAGTTACAAAAATAAAACCAGGAATATACCTTCCTCTCAGCACAGAGACAATCACAAGCCAAAACAAAAATAAACTAACACACTCCCTTGCTAGTACTTACTAATTCTAATGGAATTGGATTGATTGCTTCCTTGATCTGTGTCCGGCAAGCACACAGAACAGACAGATCAAAATCTTTCCCCCTCCCCCACAGATTTGAAAGTATCTTTTCCCCTTATTGGTCTTTTTGGTCAGGTGCCAGCCAGGTTACCTGAGCTTTTTAACCCGTTATACTTAAAAGGATTTTGTGCCTCTGGCCAGGAGGGATTTTATAGTACTGTGTACAGGAAGGTTGTTACCCTTCCTTTTATATTTATGAAACCTGTAGTCCAGTCATAACTACTATTCCACCATGTTTCTGTTATCCCTATATTATCTGGTTTCACTTCCTGCACCAGTAGCTCTAGTTCCTCCATTTTGTTCCTTAGGCTTCTCGCATTGGTGTACAAACATCTTAATTTTGGTATTTGGCCTCGCTCACATTCTTTACCCAATTAGACACAGTCATTCTACTGTCAGTATGACCTACTAGACTGGTATCCACACTGCCCCTTCCTCCTTATTCCATTCTCCTACCCACGGCTGTATCCTTTCTTACTTTGTTTTCTTCCCTCTCAATGTTAAAATCCGGCTTGGAGATTACCTGGACATCTCCCAACCATCTCTCCCAAATTCCTAGTTTAAAGCTCTCTTAATCAGTCGTGCCAGCTTCCATCCTAGAAGTCTATTTCCTTCCCTACTCAGATTAAGTCCATCCCGAGAGAACAGTCCTCTGTGCATGAATGCCTCCCAATGGCCATACATCCCAAAGCCCTCCTTATAGCACCACTGCCTGAGCCATCTGTTGATCATCTTGTCACACCTTTGTTGCCCTTCTCTAGGAACAGGCAGAATCCAACTGAAGATCACCTGAGCCTTGATTTCCTTAAGCATCTTCCCCAGTAAATATCAATTTACTTTTAGAAATATGTAATTACAAGAAAAAATGTTAAATTCATTCTCTACATGTATGTACTTCAGTACCTTTAGGATATGACTACACAGGAATTAAACACCTGCTGCTGGCCAGGGTCAGCTGACTTGGGCTCTTGTGACTAAGGTTGCAGGCTGTAAAATTACAATCCAAACATGTGGGTTTGGGCTGGAGACTGAGCTCTTGGACCCTGCAGAGCCCGAACGGCTACACTGATTTTTTTTTAGCCCAGCAATCCAAGCCCCAGGCAGCTGACAAGGGTCAGCTGTGTTGCAGGTCTTTTATTCCAGTGAACACATACCCTTAAAATATAACATGAGTGTGAAAATGTAGAACTGGGAAAAGCTTCATTCATTTCAGGCAGTTGCACTGTTCTGGCCAATTAACTCTAGCGGGATTAGACAAGGTAAACTATTCCTGTCCCTTCATCCAACATGTTCACAGATCACATCAGCTCAGCCCTTTCCCAGTGCAGTGTGCAACTCTGCCCAGCCTCACTGCCGTACAACATGTTAGAAGGGAATTGTTGGAATAAGGTGGTGGTGATGTGAGTAAGCAATTGAATTGAGAGATCTACATTCAGTTATCTGATGTTATCTTCAGTTCAGTTTTGCCACAGATTTCTTGCGTGACCTTGGGCAACTCACTCATTTGCTTTATGCCTCAGATCTCTATCTGTAAAATATGAAAGACACAACTTCCTCCACGTATCACGACGATATTGTAAAGAAAGTTTCATTATTATTTGTGAGGCACTGAAGCACTGAGATGATGAAGGCCATATATGTACTTAGATATATAGGTTTTTGGTTATGCTGTAGAGTGGGTTGTTCTGAAGATGAATGACAGGTAGAGCTGATCACTAATCATGATTTCCCTTCCACAGGAAATTCTGGGGGAAAAAAATTTCTAAATCAGAATGAAAAGCCCAAATTTATCCATGAAACAGAATTTTTTGGAATTTTTATCTGAGCCCATCGGAACATTTTGTTTCATAATGCTGCATCATTTCATTTCAATAATATTGAAACATTACCTCTTGGTAAGATAAAAAGTATAATTTTCATCAGGCAAAAATGTTTTGTTGAGCACTGTTGGTTTAGATTTCATTTTTAACTTATTATATAACGTTGTGTAATATAGAATATGAAATTAATATTTAAATATGATCTAAATAGGAAACAAAATAAAAGACTTTACCTTATCCAAACAAAACATTTTGACTTCATATCAAAACAAGATGAGAGCCAAAATGATTCACTGACTTTTTTTCCATAGAAAATTTCATTGAAATCAACATGTCCCTGTGAAATAATTCTATTTCAATGAAACTGCATGTTCTATTGAAGATTTTCCAAGCAAGGAGAGAATGAATGGGCTCTGCTACTCAGAGAGAGATGTGATAGTTCTGAAACAAGTTTTCAGAACAAGAGAAAGATAAATCGAATGAGGCCACTGGGGGGAAGTGAGAGGTCTCCAGGGATATTGGAAGCCCACCTTGCAAGGTAAACATTTGTCTGCAGATGATTTCCCCATCTCCATCTTCCCTACCTCCTTGCTGGAGTTACTGAAACCCTGTGGCTGGACTGACCCTGACGCACATACACCAAGCAGTCACACAGTCCCAGTTTGGGGGCAGGAGCCTGGATCCACATTCCTTTCAAGCTGCTCAGGGTGTTGAGGAGTGGTCATTAAGCGAATTTGCATGAGTTTTTACATACTTTCTGCTCTCAGAGGTTTGAATTCCTTACCACTCCCTCTTCCCTCTGCTCCCCATGTTGCATTATGCATAGGGCCAAACATTCCCTGCATCAATCACACACCAGTGCACGGACTGCAGCCATTTGGTGCTAACATGACCATTAAGACAATATAGACTAGGCCCAGGATTTGCCCTTGTTGACCTTAGGTGAAGATAGATGTTTCAGAGTCTGAAGGAAAAACCAGTCTGTTTTTATGTAATGTGCTTGAATGCCCATTTTAGCCAGGCTAGTGTGAGTATGCAATGCTGAAGTGGATGTCATTTTCATTTGCAGGTCACCTTTAATAATTATAGTGCATATGATTGTCATAGCCATCATTCTATTTAAGAGACTTTTTTGTATTTGTAAGTTAATTATTACTTTGGCAGAATTCCAGCCTATTAATTGTTAGCAATGAATTCACTGGAAAATTTGTAGTTGGGGAATCTAGTAAAGCCAACAATGTATTTGTTTTTGTTATGCAACTTAAGCAAAATTAAGTTGTTCTTCTGTTCTCAAAGAGAGGAACTGTTAGCAATATTACATCTCAGGTAAAGCTTAAATATTTATCTTTTTTCATTGGACTTTGAAGAGCAACTTTTCTCTAGGTAATTCCTTGCTTTCTTATTTGAAGTAAACTTAATACATAGTTAAGACTGGTCTATGCTAGAAACTTTGCCAGTATAGTATGAATTTTGGAGTGAGATTGTTTTACAATATTTTTCATATCAGCAAAAGCTCAAGGATACATGCAGTTTTACCAGCACAAAAGTGTGTTTGCTGATACATCTTACTTTGGTTGGGGAATTGGTGTAAGCAGTGCCCACACTAGAAGGCAAATAACTATATTGGCAAAACTTTCCTAGTGTAGAGGAGACTTTAATTTAATATGATTAAGGGTCTGGACTCACCCGACAGTATTTGAGATACTGAAAATTAAGGCTATCATACTATCCTTCATTAAATTCCATCATGAAAATAGGGTAATGATGAGATGTGATATACTCCATATTTTAATATCCTAATTCTTACTTGCTTAGTTTCCAGTCATACCATCAGATGTGCTTCGACACAGGGATCTACATGTTTAAATCCCAACTGACTTCAATGGAACTGCACCCTCTGTATAGGTTCATAAGTTCAAGCAAAAGGCTCCTCCTTTGTGGATCTGATTGTAGGATCAGGACCTTGTGAATTTGTGTGTAGGTAGCTCACATTTTGTGTGCCGGGATGTAGTTGACTCACCATCAGTTCATCTCTCTGTGCTTTGGTACTCTCCTGAGGAGAAACTGCAGTCTCTCTCCTAGCCCACAAGCAATAATCAGTCTGTCATTTTATTTCTTTTACATAGCTCCTGCAAAAAGATTTGAGGGGACTCCTTTTCCACACAAAAGCTAGACTGTATTATCACAAAAGTCAATTACAGCAGTCACTATGGGTCATCAAATATAGACTTTTAATAAACCTACAGAGAATAGATACATTAGCTGGCCTTCATGAAATCTATTAAAATATTTTGCAAACTAATGGAAAACTGAGTTGAGAGAGAAAAAGTTAAACATAGGTAAAAATACCATTATGGTTAGAGCTGGATGGGAAACTATTCTCCTGTCCCTTTTCTGAGATTTCAAAAAGTTTTCCCATTCCACACTGGGATAAAACCAAAAACATTTTTATGAACAACTAGAGAGGGAGACCCATACTCAGGTTATAACCCCCAGGATGCTAATTAGTGGTAGCTCTCTTTAGTTTTGACCAGGGAGACCTTTTGTCAAACCTGACCCCTTTCCACAAAAAGTTTTGGTTTTGACAAATCACCATTTTTCATCAAATTCCAAACCAACTGTAGTTATGGTACCACACCAGACCTTGTCAGAAAATAATCTTCATCTTTCTGCTTCAGGACATTCTCCTTGACGAATGTATCTGACCATAATTCTTATCAGTCATATCTTAGGGTTTATATTGTAGACCTTCCCTACATTGCAAACCCCACAACCTCAAGGAGTGGTGTGGGTTCTCTGGTTAAATTGGAACAAAAGAACTGATATTTGGCTGATATTAGGAAGGGAATTTGCTAACTATCTAGGAATGCAGCTGGGGGGTAGAGAGAGGCAGTCAAGCTAATTGCTAGCACCTCCTGGTGGTCCCTGGGTGGTCTGATTAATTGGATTTAAAGGTGGATTTAAGGGGGGAGACATCCCCTAAAGAAGATTTGGGAATGAAGTTGGGGTTCCTAATGTCTGGTACAACAAGAAGCAACCCTCTTTTCTCAACCCTTTAACCTGGGTACAAGGGAAGGGTGCTACGATCCCAGCAGCAAGCTGGAGCCAGAATTTGGAAGGCCTAGCAGGAGGGATGACAGAAAAGAGGTGGAAGCGAGTGAGGAAGGAATGATGACCTTCATTGTACAAGTTATTGCTGGGTAGTTCCTAGATGCAATAAACACTGTTGGTGTTTACTTCTGCTGAAAGCCAACATTATCTGATTTATACTGCAGGACCTTTCCTTGCCCATGCTAGAGGTTTGCACCAGGCCAGATATGTCACTGACTGGCTGCTGGGTTTATTGTACACAAGGGTTAATCCCACTGTCCAACACTACAGTATCTGAGCTGAATCTCTTTGAGGAAGTTGGTCTAGTCTGTTCTTCAAAGAGGAAGAAGCTGAGTGAGTGACATGGCACAAGGTGTCCATTGCATCCTGTGAAAGGATATCAGAGCTCCCTCTTCAGGGTTGAATTTGCAGCAAAATTCTAAGTCTAAATTCCTGTGGGATCCTTGATGCTGCATGGTTCTTCAGCTGTTGTCTGTCACTACCCACCAACATGATCAGCAGTTTAAAGCTACAGTCTAGCCCAGTGTCTGTAGTAAATTATGTTTCTGTTTTTCTTGTTAAATGTGTTTCTGTTTACATTGATAAGTGTAGATTGCACCTTTGAATACAGGCATTGTGCAGGAAAGACATTTGTATCACTTTTGAATTTCCTGACTTTGTTTTATATGTATAAATGAAAAATTGCTTTAATCTGTTCCTTGCATTTAATTTCCTTTTTTTAAAAAAGAGACAAAAATGCTTGTGCTTAATAATTTTTATGATTTGAATAGTCGCAATTAGAAATTGAGGAAGAGCAGGATACAGGAATATAGTTCACACTTGCTGCTGATATTTTTTGGCTGGAGACAATTTTAGAGATCAGCTGTTTTCTAACATTTAAAAGAAGAAAAAATAAAAATAAGTATCCATTTTTTCACAATGAGGAAAGTACAGTTTGTCCAACCTTCCATAATTAATAGGTTGGATTTGTCTGAACATCCATTTAAGGGAGGGCACTCTTTATTGATAAGACCAAGAATGGATGATTTCAGCCAAACAGCAGGTTTTATTTTCCCTGTAAGTGAAAACTGGTGGTGTTTTTCCTCTACCAGCTCAGTAAGAGTGCAAAGCCACACAGTTTTGTCAGTGCTGAATTAGAGACCCTTCTGGTGCAGTGGGCATTTTGCCAACTACAGAGACATTATGATTTTAAATAAAAGGGAGATTTAAAAAACACTTTCTTTTATTAAATTAACTAAAGGTTTATTTAGTTTCTTCTAATGCAGAACGCTCTCTCTGAGCATATTTTATTGCAACAAATGTCTGTGAGCAACATCAAATTAAAATACTAAATTAATACCTAAGAAATTCTACAGAACATCCTTGGGTCTTACCACTGGTAAATTAATGTATCATCGCCATCAAGTATTCTAGTGTCTTGCTCCTTTTGTAAGTACAGTTCTAGTTTTAATTATAAACAGGAATAAATATAGAAATGGATTGCTCTGAATCTAATGACTGTGGCAAGTGAGCAGGTGATTTTCCATCTTGGCCTAAGAATGCTTTTGACATCTGCATCCTTCAGACTAGCTGATGGAAGAAGGCACCAAATCACATAAAAGCCCTTCCCCCACACTCCCATCATGACCACATCTACTTCACTTCAGCACAGCTGCATAACCAAATTATTAAAGTCCAATCCATTCAGGGTTTTTCAGCAGAAGTAGATTGATTAAATTGTGTCATACAATTGTGCCACAGTAATTGTACGCTGTAGATGGAAAAATGAATGAAAGAATTCACAAGCTTGTTATTGTGGCATATGCTAAGAAAACAGATTTCCGTGAGTAGGAAGGGTCACCCTACAGTGCTTACTGGACTGAACTGCATAATAAGGCTGCCTGGGTAACTGCTATTTATAATGTCACTAGAGCATCTCCTGGCTAAACCAAGGAAAAAACATATGCCTTGGTGAATTAGTATAGCCCCTTATTGTTAGTTACAATAATACACTGCTGCCAGAAACCAATATGTTAGGCATCTTATAAACAGGTGAAAAAAGACATTGAAGTCAATGGCATAACTCCCATTGACTTCAGTTGGCTAGGATTTCCCCCATGGTTCTTGACCTAAGGAGTTTACAAATAAAAGCCCCAGTACTCCACACAAGCAGACCTCTAGATTTCATGTGGAATTGTATTTTGTTAAAATGAACTGTTTCATGGGGGTTTTCTTGAGATGGAATTCAGATCTATCCTGACACCATATTTTAAGTAAATAAAAGAACCCTCTGCAAAGATGTCTTGAGATCAGCTGACATTCTTATGAAATGGAAAGTGACAATCTTACACTGATGCTTTGGAATAACAAATATATTAAAAGAACACTGTCAAAATTGCTAGGCTTACCCTGTGACTACTTTGACGGTGCCCCTCTCCCCTATGGCAGAGCTTACTGTAAAGACTACAAACTTGTTGATTTATTTATTTAGTTTTTTGTTTGCACTTATTCCTGGTGGTGTGGTTTGGAGGAACAAGCACAAGGATGTCGTTTGAAAATTCACAGTCCCAGTTAAAAACTTCTAGTCCCAGTTCTGCCACCAACTTGGTATTTGACCTTGGGAAAGTCACTTAAGGCTAGATTGTGCTTGAGAGGCACATCTCTATTTGAAGGACATGCATATCACCACAGGGGAATGCCTCCTGAACTTCCTTAGTGTGTGGAGCAGTGCATAAACCTTATACTCCCTTGCCAGCAAAGCAGCCATCCCTGCTGGTTGGTATGTAGTAGGGAAGAATCAATGGCTCTGCCTGCTTCCTACCTTTCCCATTCCCTCAGGAATGAGGAAACAATCTCCATAGCAGCTGTTGTGCTCTACCAAGCACCAGGGCTACGATCCTGGCCAGCCCTTATAGAATCATAGAAAAGGAGGGCTAGAAAGGTCCTCAAGAAGTCATCTAGTCCATCCTCCCATACTAAGGCAGGACATAAGGAAAGATTAAAACAGCTGGGTCTGTTCAGTGTTGAGAAAAGAAAACTGATAACAGTCCTCAAATACGAAAAGGGCTGTTATAAAAAAGAGGATTATCAATTGTTCTCCATGTCCATAGAAGGTAGGACAAGAAGTACTTGACTTAATCTGCTGAAAGGGAGATTTAGGTTAGATATTATGAAAAATGTTCTAATACTGGAACAGGCTTCCAAGGGACATGGTGGAATCCCCGTCACTGGAGGTTTTTCAGATTATACAGGTTGCATTAAAGGGTGGCTCTTTTCTCCCATTCCACATTGCTTGGGTCCAGTAAATGCTGCCCAGAATTGACACTTGCATGTCTCTGCAGTCTTCTACTCTGTAAAATGTAGATAATATCCCAAAGGGGATTTTCAATAATATTGAAAGGCAGCTAATTTGTAGTGTGTTTATATTAATTATATATATTTATATTTTGAAAATATTTGAGTTTGCTAAAATCTGTGAAATGCAGTGCCCCAGGACAGGAGCAAGACAGATCGCTCATTATGGCTTTATTATTTTTAATTAGATAAGAAAAAAAATCTCCTATTAAATTAATACGTAAGCCTCAGGCTTCTGCAAATATGTGATCAACAATTGGTATAAAAAATTTTTCTCCTCCCTCTATGACCAAAATCTAGGTGTTTTGAGTGGGTGCAGGAGGGAAATACATCTTCCTTAGTCCAAAATAACATGCACTGACTACTTTTTAAAAAAGAAAGTAAGTAGGATGTATTTGAATTTCATCTGTATTGGTATGCCATTACATGGATAGCTGTACTCAGTCATACAAAAATCATTGCATTGGGTCTATTCACTAGCAGATGTCCTAATTAATTATCTATCATTTATCAGGAATCCGGTATAGTTATCTTGTGCAACAAGTTTTATTGATTAAAATATATTTTACAAGTTTGTTTACATATAAAAACTTAAGCAGTTACCGATTTCCACAAAAAAATGAGGTTCCATATTTTGAGCCTTCCTATATTAATATTTGTGGACGTTTATTATGATCTAATATTACAGTTTGGCAGCTTCATTGTGATCGGGCCCTGCCCCAAATGGCCCTGCCTCTAGAGCCCTGATCCTGAAAACACTTAAGTATGGTCATAATTTTCCCATATGAGTACTACCATCAATGACTATGTACTCACATGAGTGAAGTACACACACGTCCTTAAGTGCTGACAGGAATAAAGCCCAAGAAGGCAAACAACATACATGGGGTGGGGAAGAGGGAGACAATCAATTATATACATTTCCATTGTAACTGCATTAATATTTACTCCCCCATCTGCTCCTCATCTTAGTTATCATATGGCATTTTGTTTCCTAGCTCTACTTGTGGGATTCAAATCAAATATGTTCATTTCTCCAACCATATTCACTGTTTCCTGGCAACTGCCACCTTGGGAGAAAAAAAAAATCTTGTAACATGGGAGAAAGTTGGGAGGAAGAACACCAAACCCACACATTTAATTCTTTGTACAGTTATTTAAATGAGATAACAATTATGGAAACTGATTAGGGGTCATGTCAAATAAGCCTGATATTGAAACGCAACAAAGCTTAATCATATGAAAATTCTGACATAAAATATGACATTTTTCTTTTATTGTCTCAGAATGTTCATACAGATAATCTATTTCAGCTAAGAGTGACTTCATAAAACATTTTTCATGTAACTGTATGGGAGAGAATTAATTAAAGGATAAGATTTGTGGTAGAATATGAAGCAATAAATAGATTTTGTAAGTCATTAAACATCCAAGATATCGTTGTTCCTATTATAGCATAACAAAAATTTAAATATATGGGGATAAACACTACAGTCCTATGTCAGGCTAAACTACCTTGGAAGTCAATGGGAATTTCATCTGATTTAGAAGTTAAGGTTTCCGCTATCTTTTTTTTTTAATCTTCCCTTTATGAGGGTTTGAAAGGCATGTGCATCTGTGCACATATGCGCTCTCTCTCTCTCTCTCTCTCTCTCTCTCTCTGAGTTTGCATTTAATTCACATTTGGGGTATTGATACAGTGAATACATGTTTGGAGGTGTCAAGGAGAGAAGGTACTATACCAAAAAAGGAGTAATATAACTGCATGCACCCAATGTCAATTAGAGATTGACCATGGGATGTAAGAGTCAGACTTCAGGTGTGTACAGTGAAGACTGAAATTCTATGTGGGCCTCAAACTCACTTTTCCTGGGTGTAGTCACAGTCATTAAGAGGGGGAACAGGAAGATTTCCTCCCTGCACCCCCCCAGAGGGGGAAAAACTTTGAGCATCACAGAGGGGAAATGAAGAAGCACAGAAAAGGCCAGTTAGCCCCATTTCTGCAGCAGTAATAGTAATCTAAGCACTCCCCTCCCCTGTGGAGCCACCTAGCAGCTGGGCAGCGAAGACTCAGTATGGCTGGTCAAGCAGTTTACAAAACGAAACATTGCACAACTTATTTTTTTCCAGAATTTTCCCTTTGTATGAAAATCAAAAAGTATTCAATTTTCATTGTTTTCTGTTTTAAAGTTTTCTTTTCCCTCCCCCCCCCCTTTTTTTTCTTTTTTACTTACCCTGGCAAACATGAAAATAGAAGAAAGTGGGGGGAGAAAAACCTAAAACCGAAAAGTTTTTGTACGTATTTCACAACACTTTTTGAGAAATGAAAAATCAGTTATTTTCAAATACTTCAAAACAAACAACATTTAATATTTTACAATATTTTGTTGTGACCAGTTCTAAACTTAGGTCAGGGATAGATAGAGGCTGCACCAGATTCAGCCAGCAGGGGTAACAAGAGGGAAGAGATCAG
Organism: Dermochelys coriacea; assembly: GCF_009764565.3. NCBI lineage: Eukaryota > Metazoa > Chordata > Testudines > Dermochelyidae > Dermochelys > Dermochelys coriacea. The sequence continues at coordinate 146,569,926 of NC_050068.2, forward strand.
TTTCCTTCCTACAGGTTGCACTAACAGGTCTCCTCACTCTGGCTTGCAGTGCATGGAAAGAGTCAGAGACCACCTGTCAGCCAACTTGGGGGAAGGAAAGGTCTGCTGGAAGGGAGCCAGACATCCCATATTGGGAAGACTTGACTCAAAAGAGGGTAGGGACAAAGAGAAAGAGAATGGTTGAGGTGCACATGCACATAGAACACCGTGTGGAAGCAGAGCACTGGGGAGGAGAGACATGGGTAGGCCCATATGTTTTTTATGGAATAAAACATGGTGCTAATGGGAGCCTTCTTTGGAGGAGGGGAAATAAGCTTATATGTGGAGCCAGATCCTTGTTCCCCCCAGCCTCTGGAGCACAAATGACTCTCCTGGGTCTCTTCTATAGTGCTTTTTATCCATACATCTCAAAACCCTTTACAAAAGGAAGTATGTATCATTATCCCCACTTTACAGATGGGAAAACTGAGTTACAAATAGCAGAAGTGACTTGTCCAGAATCACACAGCAAAACTGGGAATAGAACCCATGTCTCCTGACTTCAAGTCCAGTGCCATACCCACAACCTCTCTAAAATCACCTCTAATCCCAAAGGAGGTGGATTAGTAGCCAGAGTGCAAATGAAATGGGTAGCATTCAAGAAACTTGGCAATATGATAGTGGATAGAAGATAATCCAAAATGAAAGGCAGTGAAATAAATGTAACCTCTCAGGAAAAAGAAATCAAAGGTAAAATATTCAGCAATACCTTGTGAGTTAGAAGCTTAAGTTTCTGACTTTCAATGGGATTTAGGAGTTTTTGAAAATTCTACTCTTAGGCGAGAAGGTGGATATGAAAGTGCTAGCTCAATGTGAAGTGTTACTCTAAAAGTGGGAATAAGATTTTTAGGCTGTATTAAGACAGAGATGAGTAATTATATACAAAATATAAAGATGTGAATTGATGGGATGGTCTCAGCTGAAAAATATCCAGTCTTGGTCACCTCATCGTGCAAAATAAACAAAAATGGAGATCCAGAAAAGTGTAACAAAAATTATCAGATATGTATGGGGGATGAGAGTTGAGGTAGGTTTTATTTGATAACAGATTAAAATGACTGACCCTATTTAGCATGGAAAAAGGAAGAGTAAAAAGATGCGTGATAGGGATATGTAAAATGATGAATGCTATTGTTGAGGCTCTTGTTAATCCTTTCCCATAATACAAAAAATTACTCCAAATTAAAAGGCATCAAGTGTATATGAAAAGATGTACATCTTTATGCAATATGTAATTAATCTGTTGAATTCACTGCTGTAGGATATTATTCAAGCAAATAGCACTGTAGAATTGAAAAAAGGATTAGCCATTTATACAAAGGGTCTGAATAAACTAGTAGATTGAAATTACATGGACGATCAGTCCATAGTTCATTGCATAAAATGATCAGAATCTGAGGTCAGGAAGAAATTTGCCACTGTAATTATGGCTGTGTCTACCAGCTCTATAGTGAAGGGATTGAGATTTATATTTAAAGTAGACTTAAAATCCCTCTGTTTCCCAATTATCAATTGAATTTAGTCTCCAAATTTAAAACAATAATTCTCTGTAGGCCAACTGGATTTTCCACTTTGGCGGTGTTGGATATTTTTAGTAAACGATTTGCTAACCTTGCTTGGGGAAACATTTTTTTAAATGATCCCTTTTCAAAATATCCCTTGGCAGACTAACATTTTTGGGACCTCTGTAGCTAAATAGCTACAGTTGCCAAAAATTCCAAACTCCCCTCACCAGCTCCTATTTTCTCACAGATCAGGGATTGGAATACTAATTTCAAATGTCAGTTAAAATAAATTAATTATTCAACTGATTCATAACTTGGGCTCCATAAAGTAAAGCTGATAGAACTGTCCATTTCCAATTGTGACTTGTCCTTTCTGACCCTATCTAGAATCCCTCCCTGAGTCTTCAGATCAGCCCCTCGCAATACTCCTAATTTTGGGGCCCATGGGAGAGAAGCTGGGTAGTAGAACTTTGGGGATGGGAGGTGCTATGGAGAGCATGCAGCCATGACAGGAATGGGGATAGAGCAGGAGCCAATGAAAAGTGTAAAGGGCAATAGACCAGGATAAATGGAAAGGACATCCTTATTGTCTCTTTTAGCTCCTTGGGGATGAACACGCCTCCTATGATTTGCAGAAGGAAGAGAGAGGTGGGTTGGCTCAAAAAGTTCATCCTAAATGCTGTTAGAGGGTTGTGGGCACTGAAGGCACCTAAGAGGGGTCAGGGGCCTTCCAGCATCTATTGGTATTTAGAGTCTATTAACATAGATCAGCCAGAAGTGCACCACATTTCAGCAGGCATATGTGTTGTCTATTGGAAAGACAATGGTCCAGAACCCCTCCCATGGCAGCACCTGGCTAAGTAACACATGCCTCTGCTCAAATAGACTAAATTTGGGCCTAAATTGCTCACTTAATTGTCATACATGTCAAATTTTGTATATGACAACGGAACAAAATGACAAAGTTGAAAGAGAGATGTGTGTAAATACTGGAGATAATATAAAAGGAGATCTATTAAAATGGTTACTAAGATTGAAATAAGGGACAATCAAAGGAAAACATTGTGCTAAACATCAGGAGAAAATTCTTATTCTAATGCACAGAAGACAATGCTTAGCCGAGGTTGGTCACTGAGGCATCATCACTAGAGATGCTGGAGAGTAAAGTAGAAAAATGATTACGGGTTTAATGATGAAGACATGATTGTACTTCTGAACAAAGAGTGATTGGATGATCTAAGAAAATCCTTTCCATCCCTATCATCAAGGATTTTTCACATGATCCCATGTAGTTTCGTCATTGAGTTTCCATATGTGAAAAGCCAATCAACTGATCTGTGTGTATATGTACAGATAACAAATGTATATGGTAGAGGCTATTTGAAAATTTTCCAATGGAACATTTTTCCATCCGAAAATGTTGATTTGTTGAAAGGAAACATTTCACAAAAACATGCTATTTTGGTGAAAATTCATTTTGAAATGTCAGAAAAAAAAACCACCTCACCACTTTTGATAGAGGAAAAATGTTCCATTTCAGACTTTGTGGAAAGGAAAATTTCAAATTTCTATTTTTAAATGACTTTTCATTTCAATATTTTAAAATGGTATATTATAAATTATAATATAGAATGGAAAAAAGTTTAATGTCTGAATGAATGTTTTCATTTTGTCAGAAGCAAATGTTTGATTGACCCAACATGCAATTTTTGTTTAAAAACTGAGTTTGTGGGAATTTTTGTTTCCATTACAGAACAGGACAAATTCCAAGCTTGCAAAACTCTCCTTCAGATAAAAAATCCAGTTCCCACATTCTCAGGTTAGACCATTGGCTAAAAAACTAAAAAATGACATCTTGGTTATATCAATTGTAGTATCTGGAATTACTCTGAAACACTAATGCTTAAAGGGCAATTTGTAGAGTGAAATGTAGAGACTTTGACCAAGTACCGTATATTCACAAATAACTGAAAAATATGTGATTGGTATAATGCAGAATTTTTCATTGTAAAAAAATGGGGGTTACAATAGCACCATTAGTCATAGCTGAAATATACGTTTTGTGTATATTGGGTAGAGGAATGCAGTACCCATAAATCAGATTTTCCTGCATTTGTAGGGCTTTTTTTTAAAAGACCTCAATTTTTCCCCTTAATGAAATTATGGGGAAATATATCTTCACTTGCTAGGAAGACAGGAAGTTGTCAGTAGGAAGTAGAAGAAGTGGACATTTCTTATTTATTTAAAATTTTGTTTTTTAAAATATTTAAAAAAAAAGTTAACATACTTGCCTTGTAGATATACTGCTTTAGTATTTGTGTCTAATCACACTGAATGCCTAGACAACCGGAGAATAATTTCAAGATTTTTATGGTTTAATGTACAATGAACTGGGCAGATGCTGACATGGTAAGAAAAGATAACTTTATCAGCCATATCAAAGCGGCAACTTCTAGTTTAATGTAAAGGCTGATCCTGTAATCTTTATACTGACAAGTTTGAAGTCCCACTGAATTTAATGAAAATTTTGGATTAGGCCTATAACAACAAGGAGAGTAATTCAACCTTGGTGAAAAGTCTACTGCAGTCAATGTGCTCGCCCCAGAGCTAAATATAACCCAAAATCTCTAAGGAACTGGCAGCTTGAAAAAAGTTTATATCCATTCATGTATCTATTTTTAAAAAACAGTGCAGTAATTAATGGAGAAATTATAAATTCTTCTCTGTGGAGCAGTAACCCTAATTTATTTCTTTTAGTGTTCTTCTCACCTTTCTCTCTTTCCTCTGTTTTATTTTCCAATCCTATATCTCAGTTCTGGTCCACTCTGAAGAAAGAGCTTCCATAGTTTTTCTATAGTAACCAAATATGTTCAAGTATAGCTATCATAGCCTATATAGATATTATCATCGGGGGGGCTTTACTACACACAGTGCAGACACTTTATGCATTAATGGAAACATACACCACAGTATTAAGTCCTCCTAACAAAACTCTTTTTTTGGAAACTACCACATCCATTTTCTTTCAATATGTTAGCAAGCTCGTGGCTCATAGTTTGCACCATCATAAGTTCAGTTTCTGGTCTTTTTCAAAGCTAGTAGACGCTTTATGTGCTGGAAAGGCAGCCCACCCAGCATCTGGACTGGACAGTTACGTCATTCACATAACTCAGAAATAGCCACTTATATTGTTGTGGGGGCTTTTTATGTACTACTTTTATAAATGTGTACGGTCCTTTTTACAATAAAAATAATGAAAAATTCCCTCCTGCCAAAAGTGTACAATCTAAGGGCCCTTGATTACACTGAGTAGTATTTGAAGTCAATGGGACTACTTGCCTGAATACATGTTGCAGTTTCAGGATTTAAATTAAGGCAGCGATAAACAAAACCAGATGACAAGATGATGTTGTGTATGAGAGGGGAAGGTGAGGGAAAAGACAATAGATTATGCCAGGGATCTGCAATCTTTGGCCCGCGGCCCACCAGGGTAAGCCCCCTGGCAGGCCAAGCTGGTTTGTTTACCTGCCTCGTCCACAGGTTCAGACGATCACAGTTCCCACTGGTCGCGGTTCACTGCTCCAGGCCAATGGGGACTGTGGGAAGTGGCGTGGGCTGAGGGATGTGCTGGCTGCTCCTTTCCACAGCCCCTGTTGGCCTGGAGCAGCGAACCGTGGCTAGTGGGAGCTGCAATCGGCCAAATCTACAGACGCAGTAGGTAAACAAACTGACCCGGCCCGCCAGGGGGCTTACCCTGGCGGCCTGCGTGCCAAAGGTTGCTGATCCCTGAATTATGCAATCACTTGGGAGATCAATGTTCATGTCTAATAAGCATAAAATGTTGTTCAAATAAGTTTTTGTTGTTGAGGAGTGAAGGTTGTCAACCTTCCGCCATGCGCAGAATTTCTACTGACAGGAGTCTAAAGAGAGAAATGTCTGAAAATCCACAGGTTGAAGTATGCCAGGTAGCCTACAAGAGACATAAAGGAGGGAAAAATAAGATCCTGAGAGTTCATGGAGGCCATTTAAGGCAAGTCTATACTATGGGGTTAAGACAACCTAAGTTATGCAACTTCCCTTATGTGAATAACGTTATTCATGTAGCTGGAGTCGATGTACCTTAGATTGACCTATTGCAGTGTCTGCACTGTGCTGGGTCAACAGGAGAGTTTCTCCCATCAATTTACCTAATGCTTTTTGTTCCGGTGGAGTACCAGAGTCGACAGGAGAGCAATCAGTGGTCAATTTAGTGGATCTTCACTAGACCTGCTAAATTGACATCCAGTGTATCATTCGCTGCAGCATTGGTCCATGGTAAGTGGAAACAAACCCTTGGAGAAAATCAGCTGGAGTGGAGTAATGTTCTGCAGTTTTCGTCCTGGAGCATTCAATAATCTGTTAGCTCCAGGCCATTAAGCACTTTGAACATATGGACAGAGATCTTGAATTTGACACTTTTTTTCTATTGGAAGCCATAGAAGGCAGAGGACAGGTCTGGTATGCGTGCATAGTCCATGGTGTCACATAGAAGATAAATTAACCCCTTTTCTCTGAGATTCACTTGATTGATTGTAAATAATACATTGTGGAAAAAGCTTTGGATAGAAAAATCTATTTCTCTAGAATAGGAGATTGTATTTGATTTTAGTCAAAATGGGTTTTCCCTCACACACACAGTAGTAGTGTAATTGACAAATTATATAGTATAGCTGTATCCAGGTCTGTCCCAGGATATTTGAAAAACAAGGGGGATGAGGTAGAGGGATGGGAGGATTAGTGGGTTATAGATTGTTGCAATAAACCATAAATCCAGTGTGTGTGTGATTTTTAAATTTAGATACTCTTTTTGCCCTTTGACCTCAAAAATGTTAACGAACCACTCTACTTTGAATGGGCCCTTACAGTATGTGCTAAATACTGTGCTAAACAATGTCTTCCAACTTGCTTTTAGCTGTGATGATGGGAGTACCTTTCACAGGCCTGAAGAAGAGCTCTGTGAGGCTTGAAAGCTTGTCCCTTTCATCAACAGAAGTTGGTCCAGTAAAATATATTACCTCACCCACGTTGTCTCTCAGATGATTATACATCAGCCTATGCCAAAAATAGGCTAGGCACTTTAAACCTAGCAAAGTGTGTGTTACATTGTGATTGATAGAAAACTTGTGATGTTCTCTTGGGGAACGGCCAAGTTTTGTATCCACTCATGTTACATCACACTGTTCTTGTGGCAGAATTCCAACAGCACACCTTGGTCATGCTGAAAAAGAATGGGTTGCTTTTTTATAAAATGAAACTTTATTTAGGGTAAAATGAAACTGATTCCATCACCAGAGTAGCAATAAGGCAAGCGAAAACAAGGCCATCTGAAAACAATGAGGTGAAGAGCTGTGGAAACTGAGCTGAAAAACCTGGGGCACAGCTGGGGAACCATTGAAAGAGTTGCCAAAAACAGACAGGAGTGGAGGAGATTCATTGCTGCCCTAAATGCCAGAGGCATAATGGGAATATGATGATGATAGCTCACTACACTTGTCATTCCAAGTGAACTGCTTCATAATAGTAGTTGCCCCTGGCTTCACCTCAGGAGTGTAGCCACAGGTGGGCCTAGGTGGGTCGTGGCTTGCCCACTTAGCATCCAGACCCACCCAAATTGGGAGCCAGAGTCCCCCGAATCCATAGGCTGGGAGGGGAGGAGTCATCCCATCTTGGGGGATGTGCCTCGTGGGGGCAGGGCTAGCGCTGGGGCCAGAGACCAGGGCAGCAGCACATGGCACCGGTAGGAGAGGGACACTGCTAGGTGGATGGACACCAACCCAGGGTCAAGAGGGGCAGGCAGAGCTCAAGCCACAGCAGGGGACCCCCCTTCGCCCCATGGGCACACCCTGCAGCCTGTGTGCCCCAGGCAGCCTCATCATCTAGTGCCTGCTGAGCGGTAAGGGCTGGCTGGAGGGGGTGGGGGAAGGCAGGCGTCCCCATCACTCATGCCCTCCTTCCCATTTTCCCCTGACATTGCCCACTCACCCAAAAGTCGGGTCCCACACAGTTTTCCTTTCCTAGCTACACCACTGCTTTGCCTCTGACTTTTAATTAATAAGCAAATTATTAAGCTGATGTTGTTTGATTGGCAAGGGTTGTGGTGAACCCCACCGACAAGATCCTTGGAACCTGCTTCCCTGCCTGCCTGTCAGAGCCTGAATTTGGCACACTGTACATCATGCAGCAAGGCCCTTCCATTCAGTCAGGATTTGACTGAAGGTTGTTATGAATTGGTTTGGTTTAATTGGATGTTTGAGGTTAGACAAGTTTCTATGGAAGGTGGGTCAAGGCAGGTAATTGTTGCTTTAATTGTACAGTGCCTAATTATTATTGTAATGGGTACTACATAAGCTAACAAAGATATAACACAGCTTGGCAGTGTCTGTTGAATAAGAGGTTGTTGTTTTTGCACAGTAACTTTTCGGAGCAGAATTGCACTTTAAGGGTAGCTGGCATCCTGCCCTCTCAAAAGGAGGCATTAACAATCCCATCCCTGCCAATAATGGACTGGTGGTACCCAGCACATTTTTATGATGCAGGGATGATTTTTAACAAACATTTTCCCCCTTTGAAAGAAGAATAGATGCCAAAACTTATGAAAAACTTATTTTATGCTAATATTGATAATTGCTTTTTGTTTATCCCTCAATGTCCTAAATGGCCTGGTAAAAGACTTAAAAAGGAGATGTTGGTTAAAGGAATGGAACAGTGTGGGATTTGGGGCTCCTATGGTTGGACCAGCAGGTAGCCAACCAGAGGTGAAAGTAAGCCGGTACAGTCTGGTATGGCGTACCGGCAAGAGCCGGTACACAGCTGACCGTACCAGCGGCAGTTGGGAACCCCAGGGCTCTGGCAGCTATTTAAAGGGCTGGAGCCCCAGAGTAGTGCTAGTGGTGGCCAGGAGCCCCAATCCTTTTAAATTGCTGCGCTGAAGGGCTGGCTGGGGGAGTCTGGCCCCGCCCTGCCCCTTCCGCCTAATGCCTCACCCCTTCCAGTTGAGCCCCCAACCCTTGCTCAGGACCTCAGCCGCACTGCATACCAGTAAGTCCCTTAAGTTACTTTCGCCCCTGGAGCCAAACTCCTTTCTTCTAGCCCACCTTACCCCTCCTATGGTATCTGGGGGGTGGATGGTAAGGTTCCAGCAATGGATTTGCTGGAGGTACCTGAATGGAAAAAGAGGGGGAGCTGGCAAAAGCCCCCCAGATATGGTGAGGGAGACCTAGATGGAAAAGAGGGGGAGCTGGTAAAAGCCCCCTAGGGTGTACCTGCACTGGACACTTTTATCTGCCAGGTAGGCCCAAATATCTAATAATAAAGTTGTGGCCTGATTAAATCCATATCAGGTGTGTCCTGTCCTCCTTTTGGTATAGCTGGACATTGATGATGATTGCTTTTTGTTTATCCCTTAATTTTTTTATAAATATAATAGTCATATCTCCCTGCTCCTCTGGGTTAGCATGCTTATTTTAAAGGAAGTAAGCATTGTTCACTTAAATTCATAAGTGCTGACTGCTGGAGTCCTTGATATTTCAAATTCAAATTATAGCTAGATACCACTTAAGTGAAGTAAGAATTGCTGGCTTTGACCAATTTGACACTGCATGCCTACTGGGAGCTGAGTCCAATCTGGTACTAAATAGCTGGATGCCATCTCATTTTCTGATATTTGCACTGAAAATGAATTGCTGTGGGGGGGAGGGACTGTTTCTTCTACTTCAATGAGAAAGTATATAACTGATGCTAAATGCAAGAATATTTCTTTCTGGAGGAGCAAGAAGAAGATAGAACCATAGGAGGTACAGTTAATTATAAAAGCAAATTAACTGACCATGTCTGGCCTACATTTCCTGTAGATCTGAATTTGTTATTTTTCACTGATCAAAATAATTATCTAGCAGTTATGCATATATTCAAATGCAAGTCATTTGTTTTCACTAAAAAGAGAGGGAATCCAAGATCCCATGATACTTTGAATGCTAATCCTTTTCTTTAAAGTAAATGAAACAGTCTCTTTACTGTCAGTTGCAGTCCTTTAGGACAAATAATTTATGTACTTTGTGCAGAAAAGTAATCAAAAATGCTTGCATGATTAAATGTGCTTATTTGAAAGATTACTTCTAGAATACCAGTGCAAAAATTCTTTAGAGACAAAATTAGCAAAGCATTTCTTTTTAACCAAAGGATAGCCATCCCCAAAGTGCTGCCTGCATTCTGATTATGATCAAAAGTATATTTGACTATGTACAGTCCAGAGTCAAAAGTTGTTAGAAAAACTAGCACAAACAACTCTAGAAGTACTGCAAAGGATTAACTAGGATAGAAGTCATCTGAGGGGAGTTGCACATTAAAAATAAAGCCTAAATGATATGTATACTTGAGTCTGATATTGCAACAGTAGAAAAACAGTTGGGAGTGATCCATGCGGTAAATGCTTGAAGGGAAACTAAATAATAAAGCTTAGCAACAAAGGTCTAATGATTACTTTCATGGCCATTATGCAGCATAGTGAGTAGGACTTTAAGGGTGAAAAATGAATGCCAATTTTTGACCTGCCTTTTAAGATATTCTAAACCATCACAATTTAATTGGGATCAGGTAAGGCTCAAAAGGCTATCCTGGTGCATTATCATCCTCATGTGTCAGTTCTGCATTCCTTGTTATCCTGACATGGTTTGTCAAAAAGCTGTCACAAGAAACTGTGTCTCACAGAGAAAAATAACCTGTTACTCTGAGCCTGATGTCCAAGTCCTGAAATAATGAGAAGATTCTGTTTCTGAGGAACCTTTCTTTAAAAGAAAAACAAACTACGCTGGCCAGATTTCTCTGTCATACTAATGTGAGGGATATTTTAAAATATTACCCAGGAGAGTCTTTATGGATTTTGTTCACTCATCTCCTGGCATTGTTTACAAAATGTACCTAGTAACTCCTTTCCAAAGCTATGCTGCAGACTATCTGTATTGTTGACGATTCCTTTCCAGTTATCATCTATTGGGAAAAGATGTGTAAAGAGTACTTTTAGAATTACATTGCATTTGTGTACCACAGAGAATCTAGTTCTACAATTTATTCTGATTTTCTTTTCTCTGTTTGAAACTGCACATGAGAAATAGCTTCCTGGATATCCGTTAAAGTCAGTGTGATAGCTGACTGCTACAGCATATGTCTGGGAGCTATTGTTTGTACCATTTGTTAGCAATGAGAGAAGTAGACAAATTAATATGAATAAGGAAGTTGCTTACGTTCTTTACAATTTAAGTCCACTCTAAAGGCATCAGGATTTTAGTAAACTGCTGTGTGTCGAGCAACCAATGAAGAAAAAATTATTCACAGGGATTTGAAGTTTTTGGAGCAGAATGTTGCTGTCCATGTGTAGGTATGGAAGGAGTAACTAGTGAGAGCCTTCTTCATTCCTGGTCCAAAAGCCATTCACAATAGATGTGGGACCTTTGTCACTTCACTATGCTAGCATCATCGCTAGCTTTCCCCAAGTAAAGGGGGGATATCCTGACCTGCATAGGCAATTGGCACACTGCACCCTCAAAAAGAGTATTGGAGTTCCCTTTCCTGCATTTCCCCTTCTGCACATTCGGCCATTACCCCTCCAAAGACTCCTCTGGCCACATGGCTGCTCCTCACCTATTGTTCCCCTCCCACAGTGCTGCCAGTGGCCACATTCTGTCCCTTCACTTAATGTACATTTTAGCATTGTACATTGGCAAAAAATCATTATTTGATTCTAGGATCTTAACCAGGAGTTCATTTCTGTACTCTAGTTAGCGTTTGTGACATCCAGAGTTTGGCAGATCACACACAATTTTACATCATGTACGTTTTAGGATGTGGTACAGGTACAAAACCATATTCCTGTTCCACCTCACATGTCATTTCTTGTGTGATGCTTTTAAATGCAGGGAAAATAAGACGTTGATGACACTAGCCTAGGCTTCCACATAGGAAATCAGTCTGTATCCAGAAAGCAGTCACTGTTATGAATATTCGCAGTGAATATCACATAATTCTAATTTAAGTGTCTCCATTTGGAAATGCTTTGCACAATTTTTCCTCTTCCAGCTTGTATGGCCATTGGCCAATTTGCCGTATGACTTTAGGTATACTTAAAAGATTATAGGGTGGTTTAATATGAGAGATTGAGAAGTTCAAAGTGATAGATTCTAACAACGCTTTTAAAATGTTAGAGGGCATTCATACAGGTGTACATGATTATTCAGCAAGGAAGCATGCGTTAAGCCATGTGTCAAGACCTGTGTTTGGTGAGCCTCTATTTGTTGCTGTGATGGTGCAAACACTTAGGGGCAGAATAACATTTTAGATTGTGCTGGCTTTATATTCTGTATACTACAGGCCCCCCATGGAGGTAAGTCTGCCAGGACTGGAAGAATCATCAGCAAAGTGGGGAAGGACATATTTAGGAGACTCCCAGGAAGGGCCACTGCTGCTCTCTAATTTGGACTCCTTTTAGAGTGTGGTTGGTGTAACAACCTTGGGGTTCATTAAATAGCATACCAGTGAATGAGAAAGAGAAATAAAACTTTAATATAACAAATTGGAGAACTTCTGTAGTGAACTGCTGCACAGAGCCATGTGGTGTTCCCAACGCCCGCTTCCAGGGCATATCTCCAAATTCCCACACCCACAACACTATCCCTTATGAGGGAGTGTCTCCAAATCACAATCTTTCATAAATCAAGTATCAGAGGGTAGCCGTATTAGCCTGGATCTGTAAAAGCGGCAAAGAGTCCTGTGGCACCTTATAGAATAACAGATGTATTGGAGCATAAGCTTTCATGGGTCAATACCCACTTCGTTGGATATGGTAGCGGCAGTGGCATCCGGAGCCCCGGGCCCTTTTAAATCGCCGGCCCCAGGGCAGCTACTCCCTTTGCCCCCCCCCCACCCGTCGGCAGCCTCACCGACGGGTGGGGGGCAGCAACATTAAAGTGCTGCCGCGGCAAAGAACTATCCTTAAAGCGCTGCCATGGCAGCGCTTTAATGTCCCTGCCCCTTTTGCCTCCCCTGTCGGTGGCCCTGCCGGTATGGACCCTATCGGCAGGGCCGCCGACAGGACAGACAAAAGGGGCAGGGACATTAAAGCACTGCCACGGCAGTGCTTTAATGTGCGCTGGGTATGGGCCGGTGCGGGTTCTTACCAGTAGGCAGTACCGGCCCGTACTGGCTCACTTTCACTCCGTATATGGATGTGAGGTCTTGTACACAAGTGGATAAATATAGATCTTAATTTGAACATGACGGTGATCACACATGCAATGAAAGCCTGTGTGGTTGCCTATATATAACCTATCGGAGTTACTGAAGGGAAAAATGGAAGTATATCAGAAGTGTATCAGAAATTTTGAAAGACAAACAAAAATTAACAATGCTTCCCTTCCTCAAACACTCCTCTCATCTAGTGCTATATCAAACACCGCGTAGTTATAATTCTTATTACAGTAACTTGTCCTAATTTCACATAATTGTCAGAAACAGGAAAATATTCTGCTTTGTTCCCTGATGCTTTGTATGGTACATTTGCATACTGGTTTGTATGGTATATTTATTAAATGCCTAATAACTTGGAATAAAACAAGCATGAAAATAAGATTTTGTTGTTTGGCTTCAAACCAGTTTTCCTTTTAAACAGGTATAAACTCATTCCTCAATTGTTTTAAGGTGTGATGTTAATAAGAGTAATCATATGCTCCTTTATCAACATTTCCTTGATTGTCACCCACAGTTATTTACGTGTGAATACAAAAACAGCATTTTACTAGCTGCCAAGCAGATGGGGTGATGTCATTTGCATAGTTTATAATATGACTAATTAAAATGAATGAGCTTGCTATAATGTTTTCTGCACTATTTGCTGGATGAAAGTTTTTAAAATATTTAATGTGCAACAATAAACAACTCTATATGCAAAGTAATAATAAACATGCATATTTAATTTGATGTTAATCTGCTTTCTGCCAAAGTTGAAGTAGATTTAGAACTTCTTATCAGCAGTATCAATATCAGCACAATGTTTGTATATTTTGGGTTACATTTTTTCAAAATAATTCTCCAGCCTTAGCTCGTTCCAAGAGGATTCGTCACATATACGTTCCAGCCAAGTCCATCCTTCAGGTGGTATCTTTTTTTAAACCATACCAATGGGTCTATATTGACCTTTAAATGTAACACAGTACATTGGCATCACACGTTTTCTTTTTAGTTAGTAGGAGATAACAAGGAAATTATTAACTAAGGAAGAAACGGTAAACGTTGTAGCTGTCAAGGTTTCCAATGGTTTTGGTTTTTAATGTCATTTTCACAAAGTGCTGTGGGTTATTTTGTGCTAACTGCACAAATGATTCTTGTTACCACTGTACATGAAGCACAATGGAAAATGTGTTGCTGTGCTTTATCATAGTCACTAAAGGACACAGAGCTCAAAATGGCTGATAGAAGTCACCCAGTCTTCCATCATTATCAAACTTAGAAGACTAATATATGCCTCTTGTTACAAATCCTCTAAATATATACTGCTGGCGTGTGATCATTCTGTTAGCACAAAGCATCAAACTAATTAGCACCAGCACACATGCAAATGATGCTGTTCATTTTAAAGAACTTCGCATAATACCCTTATGATTACTAAGGCAATTACAATATCAGTTGCATGTCATTATTAATCATTTTAATAACTTCTGTATTCTAAGTTTAGATTATTTTAAAGTCCTAAATCAATTTTTTCTTATACCCATCAAGAACTTCTGATATTTTCCCCTTTTGTCTCACCCTTATTGTTTTTACCTTTGTCTTTATTTATTTTTCAGATGAATGATGCCAGCTATATAATAACAAACATGTTTTCAACTTAAACTGCTTATGAATAACAGTTGGTAGATCTGCAATGTGCAAAAGAAATGGTTAAAGAATAGACACCTCTTTATGATTTGCTTATTCCAGCCTCTTAGATCATTTGATTCATGAGGTTTTTTTAATGTATTTTAAGCATAAACGGGGGACGGAAAATGCTTAAATCTAAACCAATGAAGGGAAAGGCATTAAAAAATCTCTCACACAATTTCAAGCACAGGTAGCAATGTAAGAGTTCAGACCATTGTTGTTCATTGGCACAGCATAGTAAGATTTGGGTCCATAGTTACCAAGGGAAGTACACTCAGTACTGTATCTGCAGGGCTACATTCTGAGAGACAAAATGTATTTTTCCAGAGCTTCATGGAAAAGCATCTGGGGAGAAGCACCATCAGCAGGCCTTGCAGCTAACTGGATATAGAATCTATGGTGTGCTCAGCATATTAATGAAGTTCCACACTTAACGTACTGATTTCCTTAACTTACTAAATTAGAAATTTGTAAGAAATACTATCTTCAGGAGAGAGAGCCCTCCCTCCTTTTTCTCATATCCTCCTTTCATGTGATCTACAGACCCTGTTCCGAGATGAGAAAGAAAAGCCAAAGAATCTGAAGATTCTTTCTGGGTGCCAGGGGTGAATTCTTTTATGGTTTACTTTAGAAGGGCACATGGGAAGTTGAACAGCTAGGAAGAGGCAGCTTTCATACACAATGCTTACCAAAGTACAGACCTATTGCCATTGAATATGGGCCGTTATCCCCGATACACCCCTCCAATTCAACAGTTTAGTTCTGTTGAACTCACTGGAATGTCAAATAGGCAGGATTCAGGGTCTACATTTCCAAAATATGCAGCCTACCTTCCTCGGATAAGCAGAATAGATGGTGAGAGATGAGGCATTACAGACCAACTCTCTGATGCTCCTTGCTACTGCATAAAATACACATATTACCAGAAAAAGCCCAGCTAATTATGTTACTCATTGTAATGAATCCAGTGCACATGTGCCAATATTGGAGATAGTGTCTAGTGGCTTCTCTCCAAAGTGCCAAAAGAGTAAGTCATGAGTTCATTTTGTATTTTGTAATATTTTGCACTGGATGTGGGGGTGTGGAGGGAAGCAATCCTGGAATCCTCAGGGTATGAGAACATGGATTTTAAGTTTATTATTCAGGATAAAATTTTAGATTATATCCATATAAAAATTCAGCACTCTGTTTTAATGCTGCCGCATGGCATGCACAGAACTGGCAGACTTCAAAGGTAGCTCTATATGAGAAATAGCTACTGAATTAGGACCAAAATATTTTTGCTGCATTTAGGCACATTTGGGTTGTTCATAGACTCATAGAATATCAGGGTTGGAAGGGCCCTCAGGAGGTCATCTAGTCCTACCCCCGGCTCAAAGCAGGACCTAATCCCCAACTAAATCATCCCAGCCAGGACTTTGTCAAGCCTGACCTTAAAACCTCTAAAAAACGAGATTCCACCATCTCCCTAGGTAACCCATTCCAGTGCTTCACCACCCTCCTAGTGAAAAAGTTTTTCCTAATATCCAATCTAAACCTCCCCCCACTGCAACTTGAGACCATTACTCCTTGTTTTATCATCTGGTACCATTGAGAACAATCTAGATCCATCCTCTTTGGAACCCCCTTTCAGGTAGTTGAAAGCAGCTATCAAATCCCTCCTCATTCTTCTCTTCTGCAGACTAAACAATCCCAGTTCCCTCAGCCTCTTCTCATAAGTCGTGTGTTCCAGTCCCCTAATCATTTTTGTTGCCCTCCGCTGGATGCTTTTCAATTTTTCCACATCCTTCTTGTAGTGTGGGGCCCAAACTGGACACAGTACTCCAGATGAGGCCTCACCAATGCCGAATTCAGGAGAATGATCATGTCCCTCGATCTGCTGGCAATGCCCCTACTTGTACATCCCAAAATGCCATTAGCCTTCTTGGCAACAAGGGCATACTGATGACTCAGATCCAGCTTCTCGTCCACTGTAACCCCTAAGTCCTTTTCTGCAGAACTGCTGCCTAGCCACTTGGTCCCTAGTCTGTAGCAGTGCATGGGATTCTTCTGTCCTAAGTGCAGGACTCTGCACTTGTCCTTGTTGAAGCTCATCAGATTTATTTGGCCCAATCTTCTAATTTGTCTAGGTCCCTCTGTATCCTATCCCTACCCTCCAGTGTATTTACCACTCCTCTGAGTTTAGTGTCATCTGTAAACTTGCTGAGGGTGCAATCCATGCCATCCTCCAGATCATTAATGAAGATATTGAACAAAACCAGCCCCAGAACTGACCCTTGGGGCACTCCGCTTGATACCGGCTGCCAACTAGACATGGGGCCATTGATCACTACCCATTGGGCCTGATGATCTAGCCAGCTTTCTATCCATCTTATAGACCATTCATCCAGCCCATACTTCTTTAACTTGCTGGCAAGAATACTGTGGGAGACCATATCAAAAACTTTGCTAAAGTTAAGGAATAACACATCCACTGCTTTCCCCTCATCCACAGAGCCAGTTATCTCATCATAGAAGGCAATTAGGTTAGTCAGGCATGACTTGCCCTTGGTGAATCCATGCTGACTTTCCTGATCACTTTCCTCTCCTCTAAGTGCTTCAGAATTAATTCCTTGAGGACCTGCTCCATGATTTTTCCAGGGACTGAGGTGAGACTGACTGGCCTGTAGTTCCCCGGAGCTTCCTTCTTCCCATTTTTAAAGATGGACACTGCATTAGCCTTCTTCCAGTCATCTGGGACCTCCCCCAATTGCCATGAGTTTTCAAAAATAATGGCCAATGGCTCTGCAATCACATCCGCCAACTCCTTTAGCACCCTTGGATTCAGTGCATCCGGCCCCATGGACTTGTGCTCATCCAGCTTTCCGAAATAGTCCTGAACCACTTTTCTCCACAGAGGGCGGTCACCTCCTCCCCATATTTTGCTGCCCAGTGCAGTAGTTTGGGAGCTGACCTTGTTCGTGAATACAGAGGCAAAAAAAGCATTGAGTACATTAGCATTTTCCACAGCCCGTCACTAATTTGCCTCCCTCATTCAGGAAGCTGCACACGCTTTCCTTGACCACCTTCTTGTTGATAGCCTACCTGAAGAAACCCTTCTTGTTACTCTTAACATCCCTTGCTAGCTGCAACTCCAAGTGTGATCTGGCCTTCCTGATTTCACTCCTGCATGCCTGAGCAATATTTTTATTCTTCTCCCTGGTCATTTGTCCAATCTTCCACTTCTTGTTAGCTTCTTTTTTGTGTTTTAAGATCAGCAAGGATTTCACTGTTCAGCCAAACTGGTCGCCTGCCATATTTACTATTCTTTCTACACATCGGGATGGTTTGTTCCTGCAATCTCTATAAGGATTCTTTAAAATACAGCCAGCTCTCCTGGACTCCTTTCCCTTTCATGTTATTCGCTTAGGGGATCCTGCCCATCAGTTCCCTGAGGGAGTCAAAGTCTGCTTTTCTGAAGTCCAGGGTCTGTATTCTGCTGCTCTCCTTTCTTCCTTGTGTCAGGATCCTGAACTCGACCATCTCATGATCACTGCCTCCCAGGTTCCCATCCACTTTTGCTTCCCCTACTAATTCTTCCCTGTTTGAGAGCAGCAAGTGAAGAAGAGCTCTGCCCCTAGTTGGACCAAAACTTTCTGGATTGTCTGTGCACTGCTGTATTAGTCTCCCAGCAGATATTGGGTTGATTGAAGTCCCGCATAAGAACCAGGGCCTGTGATCTAGTAACTTATGTTAGTTGTCGGAAGAAAGCCTCGTCCACCTCATCCCTCTGGTCTGGTGGTCTCTAGCAGACTCCAACCACGACATCACCCTTGTTGCTCACACTTCTAAACTTAATACAGAGACTCTCAGGTTTTTCTGCAGCTTCATACTGGAGCTCTGAGCAGTCATACTGCTCTTTTACATACAGTGCAACTCCCCAACTTTTTGTTCCCTGCCTGTCCTTCCTGAACAGTTTATATCTATCCATGACAGTACTCCAGTCATCTGAGTTCAGGCTTTTTCCTTCCACAGGGAAGATGGATGAGAACACCACCGCCATTATAGGTCTCTGTTTAGATTCTATAGATTCAACGGCACCCTTTTAAAAGTTTTGCTTCAACTTTCTAACTAAGTTACACAGACATTCAAAGGCGCTCTTGGTATGCCAATCATTTCTTATGTTAAAGACTTTACATATAGAAATTAGGATTTGTTAACCTCCAAGACTGCCTCTTAAATTTTGCAATATCAAAAGAGAGAGACTGCCATCCTCTGTAACTTCTTGTGTACATAGTTCACATTTACTCAAATCCGTCACCAATTGAGACTCATAACTCAGACTAACCCCTCCAATTGCCAGTTTTTCTTTGATATCTGTACACAGAAAACCACTGCAATGATCACTCATCACAGTCAAGTCATTATTACTCCCTGGATTGGTCCCTTGTGCAAATCAGCGAAGAGGCAAGATGTATTACAAACTATACTTTCAGATGAGCGATACAATATTGATAAAAATGAAAATGTAAAAGATGACAGCCATCTGTTTAAACCAACCAAACTGTATGTAATTGTAATTTCTCTGTAAGGATGGTGCCTTTAGAAACAAACACATGTATGTGTGCTGTTGGTAGAGCCTTTCTCGAACTGCAGTAGGATGAGCATTCATTGCCCTACCCTTTTTTGCTAGTGCAACATTTTGAAAAATATTTCTAACAAAAACATGAAGATTCTAAACAATGTACCCCCACTAACATATCCTCTGTACATTTCTTCCTATGGTGGACAAAGGGTTCTGATATTATAGAACAATCAGCTGACAGATGGATTATATACAGAAGTCTGTACCAGGCTACTCACTAATTGATAGAGTTGATTCTCATATTTCCTGAAATTTGTTATTCTCAATTAGAGGCAACTGACTGCAGAAAAAAATCCAAATCTGAAAAAAGCACACATGCATTAGAGGTCAAGAAAAAGTCAGTCGTTTTTATTGAATTTCAACCCTTCACATTTTTTTCATGTGCATGTTAGACTCTGAGGCCTCCAACTTGGAGAGAGCAAAATCATCTGAGGTCAAAAGTTTCATCTGACAGATGATAGCAAAATTTCCAAAGGCAGGTAAATACAGGATATTGCCACCAGTAACCAAATCAGCAATAAGAACAGACTGCTATCAACTACCATTAGTATGATCTAGCTAATTATATTCCCAGACAAAATCCACATTTAGATGGAGTTAAGATTGAGAGCACATATCAATAATTTAGGGTAAAAACAAACTTTTTCTGAGATTTAGAGTTAAATTTAAAAGGAATCCAAACATACAAATTATGGAATTGCACAGTTAGGGCATGAAACCAGCCTTAATGTGGCTGTGTAGTAATTAAGGTTGCCAACCCTCCAGTATTGTCCTGGAGTCACCAGGAGTTAAAGATTAATCTTTAATTAAAGATTATGTCATGTGATGAAACCTCCAGGAATATGTCCAACCAAACACTATGAAATAACAATACAGTTATGATTAGTGCATTATAGTGTGTGTGTGTGTGTGTGTGTGTGTGATCCATAATTAGCTGAAACTGTTTTTAAAGACATTTGATCTTTTCTTTAAGTTCAAAAGTTCTCAACCATTTTGACTTTACAAACTACACCTGTATTCTGTACAACTACTGCCAGGCATGTATCTATGCCATACCAAGAGTCCTAGACCATTTTGATATCAGCGGTAACTCCATCAATCACCACCCTTATTCTACAGCTAATTTGCATACCACAATTTCATTAGTTGTATGAGGGAGACTTTACAGATGGTGGATAATTTGACCCAAATGCCAGAGTTCTTCCAAACCTCCTCACAACACAACCAGCACTCACAATAACTCCAAACACAGCCCCTCAGCATAGCTCACACCCCTCATTCACCACCCCCATAAATCCAGACAACTCTCTCAGCACAATGCAACAAACACACAAGTCCACACAACTTTTTGTTCAGAATATCACTGTGTTCAGTACTTGTTTGA
Organism: Dermochelys coriacea; assembly: GCF_009764565.3. Taxonomy (NCBI): domain Eukaryota; kingdom Metazoa; phylum Chordata; order Testudines; family Dermochelyidae; genus Dermochelys; species Dermochelys coriacea. The sequence continues at coordinate 146,590,423 of NC_050068.2, forward strand.
AGTCTTACTGTCTAATTTTTAAGTTCGCAGCCATTTTTAGCTCTTTTACACACAACTTTATGAATTACATCCATGTGACAGCATGGCTTTCTGCTGTTAGTGTGAGAATAAGTCCCAAGAAGGTGGACAGATGGGCACAGTTCAGGTAAGCAGGGCTTGCCTTACCATGAGGCAAACTGAGGCCGCCGCCTCAGTTGCCAGAGTGTGCGGGGGCGCCACTAGGAACCAGCATGATAAAAAATTGTCTGCTGCTGGTGCACATGGGTTCTCTCTGCTCTAGATGCCCAGAGATGGTGGAGTGCTCTGCTGGAGGAAGGAGGGTACAAGAGACATGACATAGGCAGGCAGGAGAAAAGGTGAGAGGGGATAACAGAAAACAGCAGGAGCTGCAGGGAGAGAGAGAGAGAGGAGGAGGAGGAGGAGCCTCTTATGTACCTCTCTAGCACCACCAGGAGCCTGGACGGATTAACACCAGCTTCTCAGGGAGCTTCCTGTTTCCTGCTGCTTCCCTGAACCCACTTGAGGAGAACAGGCAGTCAACTGACGTAGTAGGAGCCAGTTAGGCCCTTAAGACGCTGATATCTTCCCTCACTCAGGCCCTGCTACCAGCCTGCTTATTTGTCCCCTTCAATTGAATGTTGAGAGCCACTATAGCTGGCACAGAACAGCAGTCATGAGTGAAAGAAGAAAACCCCTCTCTGGGGCAGCATTCAGAAAAAGAAAGAAAGCAAAGGAAGCTTTTCTATCTAAGCAGGAAGGAGCTCTCCTGAGATACATAGACACAAATGTTCACAGTGAGCCTTCAGGCCCCAGTGAGGATGTGAGTGGTGAGGAGATGCCTGATCTTCCAGTTAGTCAGAGTGCAGGTGACCTGGCAGCTACTGCAGCATCCATATCTCCATCTCAAATGGATGTAACCATGCACATTCCTGAAGAAAAGTGTAAATCAGAGAGGAGTGTGGTGGAGGCAGAAGAAACAGCTGCTGCTGAGGTTAGTTCCTTAAGTCTAGATGATCCAGGATTGTGGACCCACTTGAGCAGTAGCCTGAGGGGCTTCCTTGTACTGCAACAGCAAGTGAAAAACTTCATGTTCCCCAAAGACAATGAAAATAGAAGTTTCCATCCAACACATTACTGGTGTGAAATCCCCAATGGTGACAAAGTGGAGAGGCCATGGCTTATGTACTCAAAACCCCAGAATGGTGCACACTGTTTTGTTGAAAACTTTTCCAGTCTAATGTTCCAGCCACATTGGGTTCTACAGGAACAAAGGACTGGAAAAATCTGGCTAGAAATCTGGCATGCCATGAGAAGGTAGCAAATCACCAGAAAGCATTCCATAGGTGGAAAGAGCTTGAGATCAGACTAAGTTTAAAGGCCACCATCGATGATCAGCATCAAGAGAAGATTGCATCAGAGTCTTTCCTGGCAAAATGTTCTGAAAAGGCTCATTGCCATTTTGACAATGCTTGCTACCCAAAACCTAGCACTTAGGTTCAGATCAGCTGTATGTGCCAAACAATGGAAACTTCCTCAAAATTGTGGAGCTGATGGCTGAGTTTGATGCTGTACTCCTGGAGCACCTAGCAAGAGTCACCACCCAAGAAATGTACACACACCACTACCTTGGAAAAACAATTCAAAATGAGATCATACCATTACTGGCAACAAAAGTCAAAGAGAAGATTGTGGCATATCGGAAGTCAGCAAGATATTACTCTGTTATTCTGGACTGCACACCTGACATCAGCCATATGGAACAAATGACTTTAATGGTGCGTTTTGTAACAACAACAGAACCTAGTGAAAATGTCCCTGCAATGGTGACTGTCAGAGAGCATTTTCTAGAATTTATTGACATAGATGATACTACAGGAGCTGGTATGATATATATGCTTCTTAAAAAGCTGGAAGATACAGGAATTGTGATAGCTGACATGAGAGGTTAGGGCTATGATAATCATGCCAACATGAGAGGAAAGAACAAAGGAGTGTAGACATGGAGCCAAGAGTTAAACCCTTGAGCTTTTTTTGTCCCATGCAGTTCTCATTCATTGAACTTGATGGCCAGTGATGGCAGCATCAGCTTCTAGTGAGGCTGCTGAATGTTTTTATTGTAATTCAAAGCATCTGTGTATTTTTCTCTGCATCAACTCATCAATGGCAAATTTTGAAGCAACATCCGGCAACATCCTCTCTGACACTGAAATCACTGAGAGCCACATGATGGGACAGTTGAGTGGAGGTGATAGATCCTACCAAACACCAAATTGGGAAGATAGATGATGTCATAGTTGCCATTATGGAGGATAATGCTACGACAGGAACTGTTCATGGGAAGAGTGGAAGAGGGAAATGGAATCACAAGAAACATACATAACTTCAAATTTCTGTGTGGCTTAGTGTTATGGCATGACATACTGTTTGAAATAAATGTTGCAAGCAAGAGACTCCAAGGTATTGACCTTGATATATCTGGAGCAATGGAACAACTGGACAAAGCAAAGTCATACCTACAGTCTTACCGGTCAGATAAGGGATTTCAAAACATTCTGAAGAGTGCACAGAAGTTGGCAGAGGAACTTCACACTGAAGTTATTTTCCCACCAATTCAAGAATACAAGTGTCACCGAAGAAGAAGACATTTTGATTACAAGACATGGGATAATCCCATAAGAGACCCCAAACAACAATTTAAAGTTGAATTCTTTAACCAGGTGCTAGATTGTGCAATACAGTCAATTAAAGAGCGTTTCATGCAGCTCAAGGAACACAGCAGTATATTTGGGATGTTGTATGATATTACAAAACTCCTCACTATACCTGAAGAAGACCTACCTCAGCAATGCAGAGTGCTAGAGACACATGATGACATGTGTGATATTGATGCGAGTGATTTAGGTGATGAACTGAAAGTCCTTTCAAGATATGTTTCAGCAGGATCAACACCAAAGGCTGTTCTGGAATATATGTGCAAAAATAAGATGACTACCCTCTTTCCAAATGCTTTTGTTGTGCATACTTCTAACATTGTAACAGTTGCCAGTTGAGAACACAGCTTCTCTAAGCTGAAGTTAATAAAAACAGATCTACACTCCACAATGAGACAGGAGAGGTTGGTCGGCCTTGCAACCATCTCAATAGAGCACTGGCCCAGTTTGTGGACCTTCAGCAGGAAGCAGTTCAAATCTTTGCAACCCAGAAGGCACGGAAAGCACCACTTTGATTATTCAAACAGATTAAAATACCAGTGTTTACTATGTAGACAAGAAAAGTTATATTTGCTGTTCAGGCGTTTGAAAGTTAAGTGTTACTTAAAATTTTTGAACAAGGCATTTAAGTTGTTAGTTCTCCTTTACTGGGGTAGGTAGCAGAGAGGAATAGAACAGGAAGGCAGAATTGAGACCGTTCAAAATTTTGGCCCAAGTGAGGGGGCATGGGGCGTCATTTCAGCTCCCTACCTCAGGTGCCAAAATGTTGTGGGCCAGCCCTGCAGGTGAGGCAAGCAAAGGTGCATGCCTGTCACAATAGAGAACTGTTCCAGGGCTAGGGCTCCTAGGCAAAAGAATGATGAATAAAATAATATATAAATGGATATCTGGTTTATCACATGGACCTCAACTCCATATATATAGCATGTCTATAGGATACATTATAGAGTTGCTTTTTCAAAGCATACTGAGTGTTGTAAATATCTAAAAAGAAGCCTTCTGAGACACAGATCTAGTAGTAAATGAATAAACTAGTAACCATGATAAAATCGCTTTACCTTGTAGTAAATGCAAAACTAGTTCATGTAGGCAAAGTGTGGCCCTCCTCTCTAGGTTCTCCTCCTACCTCTAATTATTTTTTTTTCTCCAGCATGTCCTTTGGCTGATCCACCTCATCCACCTTCCAATTTTCTGTGGGGATTCCACATGGCTTTCTTTGTTTCCCTTCTCTATTCCTTCAGTTTCTCTCTGGATAATCTCCTCTGCAAACGCAAAATCAACTACCATCTCTGTGACTCTCAGATCTACCTCTCTTTTCCAGACCTGTCTCCTTCTGTCCAAACTAAAATCTCAGCCTGTCTCTCTAGCTGTCTAGCTGTCAGCTCAAGCGCAACATGGCTAAAACAGAGCACTTAATCTTTCTCCAAAACCCTCCTCGCTACCTCCTTTCTTGATCACTATGGACAACATTGCCCTATCCTGCCTGTCACTCAGGCCAATAACCTGAGAATTATCTTTCCCTTGGACATCTCCAGGTCCTCACATTCAGGCTACATCTAAATTTTGCAGATTCTTTCTGCATAACGTCCTTAAGATTCATCCTTTCCTATCTACCCACACAGCTAAAACTCTTGGCCAGGCTCTCATTATTTCCTGTCTTGATTACTGCAACATCCTTCTCTCTGACCTTAACAAATACAATCTTGCCATCCATTCAAAATGTTGCTATAGAGATCATTTTCCTACCACATTACTTTGACCATGTCACCCCTCTTTTTGTATCCCTCTATTCTCTGCCAGTTCTCTATCACATCAAATATAAGCTACTTGTCTTCACTTTCAAAGCCCTTCATGGCCTATCCCCACCCTATCTATCACCTCTCAATCTGTATTAAAATGTTCACTCCTGCCTCCAATCAGCCCATAATGCCAGCTTCCATCACCCACTTGTTAAATTTTCAAACAACCACCTTGGTGCTTTTTCCATGCAGCCCTTCATGCTTAGAAGTCTTTCCCTTTAAACATCTACAAAATTAACCCGTCAACCTTCTTCAAAATGCTCCTTTGCCATGATGCCTACAAAAATTTGACATTACTTAGGCTGCTGGTGTGCTGAGACTATTTCTTTGTACTCGCAGGCTCTTTGGCTCAGGGACTGTTTGTTCTGTGTTTGTACAGTGCCTAGCCAAATGAAGTCTATGACTAGGCCTTCTAGGTGCTGAGATAATACAACTAACAATAATAATAATAACTAATAAGGATTCTGCAGAATGCTACAATGAACTCACATAGTTTAAACGATGCTGTTAATTTTAATCATCTTTTATTCTTAAAATGTTGCCAAGAGTGCAGATGTTTACCCTGTATATTAATCTCCTATCTCTTAGTTCACCCTTTGTTTGTTAGTCGAACTGAGTACATCAATCTATTATGTAAAAACATGCTTCCATCTGTATCAGTTTTTATAAGCCAAAATTCAAAAGTGAAAGCATTTGCCTTGCTTTCCTACGATAATATTGCCTTTTGTACTTTGTAACAGCAGAATATGTAAAAGTGACTCAAGCATCCTACATAAACAATAAAATAGAATGGCAATCCTGATTGTTTCCTGCCAGTAGGGTACACTGTATGAAGTCAGGGTATTCAGGTGAGTGAGGTGGAGATATGCAATTTACATGGACTGTACCAGTAGCAGGAAATTGTGTAGTTTAATGGTATAGCTGAACAAGTGTTTTCTAAGTTGCATTTCTGTGGTTCTACAACAGCAGTTCTCAAACTGTGGGTCTGGACCGTAAAGTGTTTTAATGGGGTTGCCTGGGCTGGCTTAGATTTGCCCAAAGCCTGAGCTACACTGCCTGGTGCCAAGCAAAACCTAAGGGCTTCGGCTTTGCACCCACCACACCCCATCTGGTCGGGGGTTTGGGGTCTGGCTTTGTCCCCACTACCATCACCTGGGGCGGCAGGGCTTGAGCAGGCTCAGGCTTCGCTCCCTACTCCTGGAGTCATGTAGTAATTTTTGTTGTCAGAAGGGGGTCGCGATGCAATGAAGCTTGAGAATCCCTGTTCTACATTGTTTTATCATCTAATGCTTGCACAGTCCTTTTATATATTGCAAAGGGTTCCTGTTCAAGGGCTCAAACTAGCACATGCAATAGGTAGCAGCTGCTTATGAATTATGTTCATTTTTTGGCAGCATGTCAAGCCTTCTTGTGCTTTGTGGGTTTTCCTAATCAAGCAGCTGCATAAGTATGCTGATTAAAAAAATAAACACTTGGTTATCGTGAAAATTAACCCATAATCCTTCATCTTATTAAATAACAAAATTTTATGTACTACTGAGACAGTTGGGATAAAATTTGAACCAAAAGTAAGGTGGTATCATGTTCATGGCTATATAATGTATAAAATTAAATGGAATTAAGAAAATAAGATCTATAGATAGAAAATCATGAACAACTTCTTAGTGAGATTTGTTAAAGGGTAGAAGTGCCTCACAGGGATGAGGTGAAACATTTGAAACATTAAAAATTAGACTAGAAAATAAATGCAAATAAGAGCCCTGCAGTTGATGGCGTATGAATTATGATCTTAATCTGACAGACTGCTGAGCATTCACAACTCCCTAAGAAGTCAGGAGCAGCTGAGAGTGCTTCATACTTTGTGGAATTAAACCCTAAATGACCTAATATGACTTTTGCCCAGTATACTTTTATGATATGTAATGATGGATTTAAAATTCTCTTTACAGTGATTTTATTATACGTAGATAAAATAAAGCCAGTAAAACTTAATACACTTACTGTACAGCTATTCCTGAAGACATAAGAGGTAAAAGGAAACAAGTAATTTTGTTTAATTATTTTTCTTGACATTTTTGGTAATGACTGGGAAATCTTAAATTTTCCCAAAGAAGTTTCCCCAAAACAGAGAATATAATCTCTAAAACATAACTGAAAACTGGAATGATTTATGGCTTTGATGGAGCAATGCAATTTTTTATATATGAAATTTCCTGGCTGAAAGCCACATGAGAAGTTAAATCGCCATGATCATCTTTAAAAAAAAAAAAAGACAAGATAGATACATATGAACAGGAAAGCAAGACTTCTATTGTAAATGGCTTGTTTTCTCTATCAGTTTGTTGCTTGGTTATGGAGTTAACTGCATGAGCACCTGCAACAAGATCTGACAATAATCAGATCAGTATTCATTACAGAGAAGAAATGTATGCTGAAATGAGGGAATAGTTTGGCATCCTGCCACCATAAATCATCATCTTCTTTGTATTATTAACAAAGAGAACCTAACAAGTTATTGCATGTGTTTTGACGAGATTCTACCATTCAAGAAGTAGTCCTTTAGAATCTGTATACCTCTAGAGATTTCTGTTCTGTCAAATGGTTAATCTTAATCAGCCCCAGATTCTGTACATAAACACATTTTCTCCCCCCATGGGTGGACCACCCATGGGCATACCATTGCAATCCTGGCACTCAAAATGTCTGTTCCTTGAAAATCTACTGTGGCCCCATTCTCCCTCTGGGTCAGGTGTCTTCTCCGTCGCAAATATTTATGGACTGATTCCATTCTGTATCCAGTATTGCACCACATGAACATTGTTCCTTCAAGCAGTAGCAATTCTATGTCTCCAATGCAATTTGGCAGAAGACAGAGAGACGATCAAGAGCAGCTGTCTCCCAAGGCATGAAGATGGTGTACAGTACCAGAAGCACACAGCAACACAGTCTTTTGTGGTGCACATGACTCTGGGATATTACCCCATAGATGATAGCATTACTGTCACGTACCAAAAATGGGTATTATGGATATATGCCTGTGAACAGTGTGTACCCATGCCCAGCACGGCATATATGCACACTCGGCTCAGGTACAGCGTACATGTGCTAGCAGTAAATGGACAAGTACCTAGAGACACACACAACTGTAGATGTAGCCTAATTGTGGTGTTCTCAGAAATGTCATTTCCTTTTCAGGCCTTGAAGGGGGTTCTGACCGGGGGCAGGGGGTTGGCGCACAGGAGGGGATTCAGGGTGCGGACTCCAGCCAGGCAGCATTTACCTCAGGCAGCTCCTGGAAGCCTCCGGCATGTCCAGCTCCTAGGCGGAGGGGCCAGGGATTCTGCGCACCGCATGCACTGTCCCTGCAGCAGCCATTGGTGGGGGTTCCCGGCCAATGGGAGCTGTGGAGCTAGCACTCGGGGGGGAGGCAGCACATGGAGCCTCCCTGACTGCCCCTGTGCCTAAGAGCCTGACATCCCGACTGCTTTGCGGAGCCATGCAGGCAGGGAGCCTACCTGCTGCGCCACAGACTGGACTTTTAGCAGCCTGGTCTGCAATGGCACCCTCTATGTTATATATTTGGTACATGTGAATAGATAACAATAATTACAAATAATACAATGCTTGGGAAGAATAATTTTTACTTTTTAGCCCTAAATGCTATAGTAAGTCCAAAATAAAGAGCAATTTAGACATTTTGCTGTCAGACTTACTAGATTTCTATTCATGCAGCCAAGTTTTGTCACACATTCGCTCTGAGTTGTACATAACTCCACAAGTATTCCTTCTGCCGCCCAGTACAATTAATGTGGGCAGAATCTGTCCCATAATTTATCAGTGGAAAGTAACTAGGTCTTTTACAGTGGTGTGATAGCTTTCAAAAGCTCACATCCAGCTAGCCAGGAGTGTCTGAGTGGAGCTTTCGCTACTGCTGTAAAAAAGCTTTCTTTTTTAACTTAGCCACCTACAAAAATTGTACCTCTTCATCAGTTTGAGTGTGGGAATATTGAAATGATAAGACAAAGGCAGAAAGTGTGATTCTCATAGGCTACTCTGAATGGAGAGCAACTTGCAGAGAGGACAGACCTATCCACATTCCACCACTGTGAGAACTAGAACATGTTGAAGATACCTGACTTATATGAATCCTTGGGCCTGATACTCCTGTGACAGATTTATGTTCCCAATCTGCCTGTGGTGTCAGGTGATCAGGCTGAGGCTGCAGGGTTTTTAGGGGAGGAGATGAAGGAGCACATCAGGTGACTAAGCAAGAGATATCCAGTACTTCTCTTACTATACAGGTGGGTGGGGAGCAATTGGAGAGGGGCAGGGCATGGATGGAGCCTTGGCTCTGCATCCCTAGGGCACTGGCCAGCTCAGCAAAACTGTCACTGGGGGAGGGGGATGTTAATAATTAGCTACTTCTCAGTGCCAGTAGCAGATTAGTGGTCCCCCTAAGACATGCACATACAAGCAAGAGCTGGGAAAGAATTATGACTGAGACACAATTCCTTCCCTGAGCACTGGTTTGGGAGATGGAAACCACAAAGAACACTGAGCAAAGGGGTCGATCTAGCCCTAAGTGAAATGGACAGTAATTGAAATGAAACCCTTGAGGATTAAGCACGGGTTTATTATCCCAGAAGCTAGTAGCTGTAAAATGGTGTTGCAAATCAATTACTATTTCTAATGTTCTAGGAACAAAACATTTCAACACAGACGGCAAACTTCAATTAATATTTAAGAGGCTGACTTGTAACATAAATCCCCAAAAGCCAGGAAATTCAGTTAAGACTGAAACTCGGCCCTTAATTCGAACTGCTGTGACTAAGCATTGTAGCCAATATCTCAATGCTGCGTGGTGACTAGAACGTGGGTGGCAAACATTTTACAAGGGCAACTCTTTTGCTTCAGACTTGTCTTCCCTACTTATTGTAGGGATATTGTCCCAAATGCATCCGATGAAGTGAGCTGTAGCTCACGAAAGCTTATGCTCTAATAAATTTGTTAGTCTCTAAGGTGCCACAAGTACTCCTTTTCTTTCTACTTATTTTACTAAGGGGAAATACTTTCCCTTCAATTTGAGCATTATGAGAGATTTAGCAATATCTAGATACAGTGGGGGGAAACTACAATTTATCTACTAATTTCCTGGGCTGGCATTTGTGTATTGAGACTTCAATTCAACAAAACACTTAAACATATACTTCAGTGTCTTATTCAGTAATAATGGGAATTATTCACATGCTTAACCTTAAGCATGCACTTACATTATGCCTCAATTCAATAAAATATTTAAGACCCACAGATTAACTTTAGCTAATCAGGGTAGTTTTTGTTAAGGACTTTTTTTACCAGTACCCTTGATAATTAAGCTAATTCCTTTTAACACTATTGTCATGAGCCTTCTCCCATTGGAGCTGATTGAAAATCTCCGTCTGTCTTCAAAAGGAGCAGGATCTTTGCCTACGTACGCTGATAGGAGCAAATATACTCCTATAGTAATATCCCTAAATATAAGACCATGCTATTTCTATTAAGATGACTTTCACAGTGTGTTAAAACCCTATATATTTATGAATATTTGTTAAAATTAAATTATTGGAAGCTTGTTTAAAAGTAATTATGGAATTTGATATTGAGTGTTAAAACATCTATTTAAATATATAGTATTATATAAAATCATTTAATATAATATATATTATATAATTATAATTACTGACTGACAACCCACAAAATTGTATGCAGTATTATTGTAGTCATGTCGGTCCCAGGATACTAGCCAGTTACTCCAATAAAATATATTACCTAGCCCACAACATTTCATTTTAAAAGAAGACAGATGATTTTCTGCTGTAGGAATGCAAAATATATCCCAAGCCGGTAACTTCACTGGAGTCTATTGTACTCCTACAACATGAACCCAACCAGATTAATCCTTTGACTTAAAAAAAAATGCTGTCAGGTTTAACCTTTGAAGCTTTATTCCTGAATTGCAAAATGGAAACATTAACATGATGCAAAATTGATATTGCCCTGTTGCAATCAATGGGACTACATGTAGCGTGAGGTACCACTCAACACTAGTAAGAGTAGCTGAGTCTTGTCCTCAGGATGCAGCACTTTGCAACCTCATTTTTTTTTCCAACACTGGTAAGTAAGATAGTGGTAAGCCTCATAACCTGAAATATCACCCCCTCCTTGTGTTGTAAAGCTGATCAGGCAAAATCACTTCCCTATTCTCAGTTAGTGCATTTTTCCCCATTGAGGTTACATCACACCCTGAAGGCACAGCCTTGTGTTGGGCAAGGCAATGCCACACCCCCATGGGATCACCAGGAGATATTTTACTTCTGTGTCTCACCCCTTGCCACCCAGGACTCCCAAGGAGTGCAGCCACTGAACCAACCCTTTAATAATGTCAGCTCTCACACTCCTCTGGGCTAGCTTCCCATTTGGAGTAGCTGAGGATCCTGGATGGGAGCAGCTCCCACACATGAGTGCTCAGTGGTTAGATTCACCTTGTGCACCCACAGGAGACTTAGCACAACATACTACTTAGTAGAAGTCTATTTTAGATATTATACTATTAAATATACTCCTGCTCAATTCATACAAATCCACAGTGTTTGCATTGTACTACAGGTGACGTTAGTGTAGGCTACCTCATACAACTGTATGTTGAGCAAATGTGGAATTCCATAGTACTCCCAATGTTTACGTCCTACTAAAATTAGAAAATTAAATTATAATATAGAGGACAGCTTACATTCATTTTATAGGACAGTTTCCAGAAGCCAACTCTGGTCCTCCTAACCCTTATGCATGCAAACGAGAGTTTTCAATATCAGGTCCTAAGTGTCCAATATTATTATTACTGAAAAATATTTAAATTAATATTCAAATATTGCCAGAGCAAAGGAGCTTAAAAGCACACTGTCAGTGAAAAGGTTGGGTAGTGAGGCAGGAGTGATTAATGAATGTGGCTGGAGTGTGAAGGCCCCCTCCTCATTCACAGCAGGTGTTGAACAACATATAATGTGTGACGCATAGGACTGTCCACACGCTCAGTAATGAGGATAAAAATAAATATTGAATGACTTTCTTATAGACAGAGCCCATCAAATCTTTTACATAAGTAAAGCAGGGCCCACTGGAAAAGAAACACAAGGGCCAGGCCTTAGAGCACCCAAAGAGAGATTAAGTCCCAGAAGTGACTTTTGCCACCTTTCCACCCCGCCTGAGGGAAATTCAGCACCTGGCACAAGTCAGAGCAGCCCCAGGGTTGATCTAACCTGTAACATCCTCCCCTGTAGCCCATTCCGCTAATTCAGAATCACTGGAGTGCAGCTTCCTTTTGCCACTAGCATGTTCCCTATACCATGCATGAGGGGCAGGAGTGGATTGTGTAGAGTAGACATAATACCACCTGGAGATTGCTTAGACAATTTGAATTCTCATATGGCTCATCCAGCTAGATTTCATTTCTCTTATCACCACTCTGGTGGTGCAAATAAGATAGAATGGGGCCAAGCTTCTGACCAGATATCAATTAGTGAATTACACAAGGGAGCTAACAGTTCTGCACACATCTTTAACTTCAATATTTCTTTGAGTTCTCCACATTGAAACTGTATTATTCTTTATTGTAATGTGTTTTCTTGTTCTTTGTGTGCATGGAATTCTTATTTATTTGACATGTCCGTCCATCAGCAGAGATTAATGGTATTCTGAATTAGGTGAGTCCTAGAAACTAGGGAAAGACCAGGAGAAAACCTGAATAGGAAACCAAACCCTGGAGTCTGTCTGTTTCCAATCAATCTTTATGTAACTCCTATATTGTCTGCTTCTCTTTAGAGAGCCACCCTAAACCACCTCTTGGTACCACTTTTAAAGGGGGTTATTGACTCATCATAAGTGCTTGACTGGCTGAGATTACCCTGACTGAAAATAAATGTTGCTGATATTGGTGTGGCACCTTGCTGATCTCAGTTGTCTCAGATAACATCCTACTACTAAGGTTATGAGTCTGATCTTCTCAGTGTCTGATAATTGGCTTTCAGGCTGTACTGTCACATATCAGCATATCTTAACTCCGATTCTTTTTCATTGGCCTGTTTGCACATTTACACTCACTTTCATCTTCCAATTGTGGCACCATTTTGTTTGCTATAATTTGGATTCTGTTGTGCATGACAACCGTTCACTGTAAGGATATGTTAACAAAATAATACCATATAATTTTAAAAGAATAAATATCTATATGAAGTTGGGATAAGGAAGAATGTTTTACTTTATAATATTTTGTATTGAACTGGGATTGAAATGATTAAAGATAGATGGTGCCTTTTTCAGTTTAGTCTTTCTCATTGTCTTTCTTTTTTTTAAATATGATAGTTGGATTTCCAACATAGAGAAGCAGCTGAGAAAAACATTTTGCTACAGTTAGTTAATTCTTCCCTATATGTGCTATATTCAGTGTATCAATTTTAAAAAGCAATGAGTCATCTCTGTTCTACTAGCATCCACTGCAAACACTAGCTGTGCCAATTTTAGATTATGCTCATCTCTGTGGGATTTGATTTTCTATTCTTGATTATATTTTAAAATTAAAAGAATAAAAAATTGGAAAATAGGCCAGTGTCAGGAAGTAAACAGGCTGAGAGAACCATATTTTTCTGCTGCTATTTCAGATCAAACAGCAAAGCCAAGCAGTCTGTTTTTAGAAAGCAGGTAAAGTCTAAAGACTTGTATTGTACATCAAAGGGTCTTAAAAGGGAGAATGGTCAAGTCATTATCATCTGAGTACTAGTAGTTACAATTTGCTGACATACAGTAATTCTAGTTACCACACATCATACTCTCTGATGACGTTACTTTTTCCTACTGTGTATAAGTGAGATTGAGCACAGGCAAAAATCACAGGTTTCACAGTAGCAGCCGTGTTAGTCTGTATTCGCAAAAAGAAAAGGAGTACTTGTGGCACCTTAGAGACTAACAAATTTATTAGAGCATAAGCTTTCGTGAGCTACAGCTCACTTCATCGGATGCATTTGGTGGAAAAAACAGAGGAGAGATCTGTTTTTTCCACCAAATGCATCCGATGAAGTGAGCTGTAGCTCACGAAAGCTTATGCTCTAATAAATTTGTTAGTCTCTAAGGTGCCACAAGTACTCCTTTTCTTTTTACAGGCAAAAATGTGAGCAGACCCTGCCTCAGCACAGTTCTGCCTGCTATGAAAGAATAGATTGTTTCACTGACATGGCCCTCAGGACCCAGAATTATGACAAGATGTCAAGACCCACATGCACTTAACCATTGCCCCTTCTTTTGGGAAAATACTCTAACAAATGATTCTGTAGTTAATGTACTGAATGTGCTTGATGAATGTCATAACTGTGAACTTTCTGTGTCATAAATTTGTATAACTACTCAACAGCATCCCATTGCTGAAATACCTAACCTGTCTGTCTGTAAGGTCAAAATCATGCTTGGTAGTGAGCCACATATCCCTCTAGCGTAATGGGATCACCTCAGAGTCATTTGCTTACTTTTGACTCTCCATTTTTCCCTTAATCTTGCAATTGTGCACCTCTTTGTTTACTTAATTCATCCTGGCATAAAATAGATAAATAAGTGCATGTTAGGATGAGATAATTATAATACAAAATTGTCATTCAATTCCTAATCATACTTCTCTTATGGGGGGGATCCTACCCCTCCATGCATATCCCACCTATGCATGAGAAGTGCATTGAGCGTTGAGATGAATGAATTCTTAACCTGCAGGCAAGGATTGAAGCAGCTACACAGCCACTTCAGAACATGGAGCCTCTGGAGGGGATGATGATCAAAGGAAGCTTTGATCACTTCTGTCACTTGTTCTGTTATGGCCAATTCCTAAAACCCCAAGATCTTTGCTTCTATGGTAAGAGGCACACACAGGGCAGACCACAGCTCTCAGTACTGCTCTGTTCTGTGGAGTTCTTTTTAGGTAGGATTTGTCCCTTGGAGTAGAACCACCATAAGAAAGTGAGCAGCGTTTGCTGATGGGGACTCCAAATGTTTGAAGACTTTTTACAAAGATGCTAGCCTGAGGAAAAGGGAATGCAGTCATGATAGTTTCAATATGTCTTGCTTGTTAGCACTTTTCTACTGATACCCATCACTGTAGTATGTGAGCACCTTCCACATACAATCAACAGCAAAGTCCCTAGTGGGTTTTATTGAGCCTCTGACACTTCTCCCTTTTCAAAGATGTTTTTTGGGGCGGGGGGGGAGGTTGTTTTGTTTTTCTTTTGAGGGGGGTTCGAAGAAGGGGGTGTCAGTATTTTGTCATTCTTAGGGTGGGAAGAGTTGTTCAAAGAGGAAGATTTTGCAACATTTCCTACAGATAGTCTATTCTGAAAAGTCTGAAATGCTATCATATTGCAACTTAGAAGTTAAAAGGTCATTGAAAAGTAAATTATTAATATACAAAGTTTATTCCAAGCTTTAGCAATGAATGTGTCTTTGTCCTTTACCATCCAGCATTTGGAGACCAGCCTGAAGACCCTCCTGTCACCAGTGTTTTTGCAGGCCCTTTGCTATTGTCACTTCTCCAATTCCATCTGCTTGGGAAGCTGATGCTGCTGTGGAACCTGCTGCTAATAATAATTACGATTATTTCTGCTGTTCTAGCTGTTGATTCTTATGTACAGTATCTTTTGCTCTAAAATTGATTCTAATCATCTTTCCCTTCTAGTATTTTCCAAGTCTTCTGTGTTGCCTATTGCTTCTAGTGCTCTAACTGGTCTGAAAAACTGTAAAGCCAATGATGAAATGTTTTGTTGGCTGGATTTTTCTTCCCATCTATGACAGGTTTCAGAGTAGCAGCCATGTTAGTCTGTATTCGCAAAAACAAAAGGAGTACTTGTGGCACCTTAGAGACTAACAAATTTATTTGAGCATAAGCATTCGTGAGCTACAGCTCACTTCATCGGATGCATTTGGTGGAAAATACAGTGGGGAGATTTATATACACACACAGAGAACATGAAACAATGGGTTTTATCATACACACTGTAAGGAGAGTGATCATTTAAGATGAGCCATCACCAGCAGTGGGGGGGGGGAGGGAGGAGGAAAACCTTTCATGGTGACAAGCAAGGTAGGCTATTTGCAGCAGTTAACAAGAACATCTGAAGGACAGTGGGGGGTGGGGTGGGGGGGAGAAAGAGTTTTACTTTGTGTAATGACTCATGCATTCCCAGTCTCTATTCAAGCCTAAGTTAATTGTATCCAGTTTGCAAATTAATTCCAATTCAGCAGTCTCTCATTGGAGTCTGTTTTTGAAGTTTTTTGGTTAAAGGATAGCCATCGTCAGGTCTGTAATCGAGTGATCGGAGAGATTGACGTGTTCTCCATCTGTTTTTTGAATGTTATAATTCTTGACATCTGATTTGTGTCCATTTATTCTTTTACGTAGAGACTGATATTGTGGCTGATGTGATTAGGCCCTATGATTGTGTCCCCTGAATAGATATGTGGACAGAGTTGGCAACGGGCTTTGTTGCAAGGATAGGTTCCTGGGTTAGTGGTTCTGTTGTGTGGTTGCTGGTGAGTATTTGCTTCAGGTTGGGGGGCTGTCTGTAAGCAAGGACTGGCCTGTCTCCCAAGATCTGTGAGAGTGATGGGTTGTCCTTCAGGATAGGTTGTAGATCCTTGATGATGCATTGGAGAGGTTTTAGTTGGGGGCTGAAGGTGATGGCTAGTGGCGTTCTGTTATTTTCTTTGTTGGGCCTGTCCTGTAGTAGGTGACTTCTGGGTACTCTTCTGGCTCTGTCAATCTGTTTCTTCACTTCAGCAGGTGGGTATTGTAGTTGTAAGAATGCATAATAGAGATCTTGTAGGTGTTTGTCTCTGTCTGAAGAGTTGGATGTAGCGCAAGTAGAGTAGAGGCATTAGGAAAAACAGATTACCATCTTGGTGAAAAAGATGAATCATAAGATGTTCCAGTAAAATTACAAAATATTATATTTACTGTACAGCTAAAAGTACCCATGAGTTGACTTGCTTTTGGGGGCACTGTACAGTGAGAACTGAGTATGATATGAGTAACTTCCAGTAACTCTGGAAACTTAGTAGTACACTTTGGATGAGTTCAGTGTAGAAGTGTTCATTTTTATAGAAGACTTATATTTAAAATGTTTGCACAGATATGATACATCATATAATAAAATAAGAATATAGAATTATTTTAAGAATATGGAATAGATGGAAGATTTATACTATAGGTTTTGCCAGTTGAACTATATTTAACTAAAAGTATGTGGCTAAGCACATTCAAATTTTGTTTAGAATTAAGCAGTAGTTCAAGTTTCTATTAAAATATTCCTGGTGCATAATTTTTCACAGCTTTTCTTCTGTGTGGTTAATATCTTTGAAATATCTTTCATATTATTTGGTCATAGGCCATTCTTCTGTAGATTAGTTCTGTTTATAAGACAAAATGTAACGAATACATCTTCATTTTTAAAAAGTGCTATTACAAAATGAGACTTTTATGTTTTCAGTACTCTTTTTATACTTCTGTACTGGTCCACACTCTGTATAGTTCTTCCCTACCAGTAGATGGAGCCATTGCAATTCAGCATCTGAGTTATTTCATTCCTGTCTTTATGAGAGCTTGCTTCTGTGGTCTGTGCTTCAGCTGGTGAATATTCAGCAAACTTTAGCGCATACAAGATATGTGGGGTCTTGGTGAGAATTCACTCATTAAATCACCTTTTTCTACAAGAGAGGAAAGCAGAAAGCTAGTCCAAAATGGGAAAGAAAAACTAAATATGGAAAGGTAATTTTTTCCTTGGAAAATAAGTATTTGGAAAATGTTTACAAGCTTTAACTTGTTCCTCTTCCATGTTTCAGTAATTAAAATGATCATTGACCTTGGCCATATTACACAGAAATTCTCATAATGAGGATGAATTGTTCTTGAACAATTTCTCCAATGTAATAAAAAAAGGAAGGAAAAACATACCATTTTACCACAGCATCATGAAGGTCAACTTGCACTTTCTCTGTTTTTATTTACTGAAAGATATTATGGATAGTGCCAAGAAAATCTTATTCTCTCTTTATTTTTCAGTTTTGCTTATTTTTTTCGTACTGTGTCTCAGTTTATTAATAGAATTTAGGACTGAGCTCAACATTTGACCCTATTGTGTTCTTCAGGATTTCTGTTTGAGATTCCAGAGCCATAGTGCAAGTGCACTACTTAGTGACCCTTTGAACTGTCTTTTATATTGATTTTCCAATTCTTGGCATATGAAGATCCCGTGTGTGCATCTTGCTTCTTTTCCTAGTGAAATGGTATCTCCAAAACAGTGAAGTCTGGACTCTTTAGACTGTCAGAGAGTTTCCAATAGATATCAATATTATATATTATAATTATGTAACAGTGAATCCCTGCAATATCTGTAAGGTTTTATTTAAAAGGACACTGTATGCTTTATTCTGAAATAAAGTACTTTCGGTTTAAGGAGATTTTAATTTTTGTGGGGAATAGTATAATATCGTTATTACTGGAATACATCATGCTGTTACTATTGTTTCCATAGTTTTCCAGTTGTTGTATAGTCATATAAATTAGAAATAAAAAGTAAGAACCATTAGGTCCTGCAAGCCATCCTCCTGCCAATAGGATTGTTTCCATACAGTATATTCTAGAGGACTTTATATCTATTCTGCTTTAAATGTCTCAAGTGATACAATTTGCATCCTTTTTCCTTGGAAAATTATTCCACAGACCTGAACAAGTCTCAGGAGGTGGACCATCCTTGAATTTTCACTGTAGCTTGGTTCACATATGGGCTTTTAAACATCTTGCTTTTTTTCCCCTCTCAATCGCCCTTGCTTTTTTAATATAGCAACTTTACCTTCTTCCAGATCCCACTAGAGATGTCTTCCCTGACTTTAATGTGCTGTTCCTTGCTATATCTTTTCTTGCTTTCTTATAGCTATAACTATGTTTCATCTCTGAATCCAAGATGAACAATTCAGCGTGAACTCTGTGATCTGGGAGGTGATTGGAAATGGACTTCTAAACATAAATCACATTTTGATTTCTTGCTAGCATATGTTTTGCTATCAGGGACCCCATTAATCTACCAAAGTTAGATTTTTTTTTCCTTTTGTTTTAAATTGCAAGCAACATTCATGCCCCAGAAGGGATTAGCAACACTGAAAGCTGAAGTCAAGTCTTGTCGAAAGTACATACTTGAAGAGGATAGTTGTAATGTATATATCCTAATGTTTTCCTTCCCGTATCTGGAATTTTGAGAGTTGAGATGCTTTTTCAGTCCTGGACCTTTCCTAACCTGCTTTTGGGCTGGGGCTGGCTATAAACTGGTATCAAAACACATTTTGTCTAAGATTTTAAAGACTGAAATGGCACTAACCTCTTAAACCTTTAGTAAGAATATGCTTTGTAATGGGCCCCGGGTGGGTGCAGTCAATGAATATTGTCCTGATATTTGTCTTATATATCCCCTACTGTGAAAAACATTGTAAAAGTTATGCGGGGGGAAGATGCATTTAACATCTGTGGCTTCAAAACTATGGACATCCAGCCACATCATGACCTAGAACAGTGTTTCCCAAACTTGGGACACTGCTTGTTCAGGGAAAGCCCCTGGTGGGCCAGGCCAGTTTGTTTTCCTGCCGCATCCGCAGATTCGGCCGATCACAGCTCCCACTGGCTGTGGTTCACCGCTGCAGGCCAATGGGGGCTGCGGAAAGAGGCGCAGGCCGAGGGGCATACCAGCCGCTGCTTCCCGCAGCCCCCATTGTCCTGCAGCAGCAAACTGCAGCCAGTTGGAGCCGCGATCAGCCGAAACTGCGGATGTGGCAGGTAAACAGACCAGCCCGGCCCACCAGGGCTTTCCCTGAACAAGCGGCGGAACAAGTTTGGGAACCACTGGCATAGAGCATTTTCTGGCCATGTAGTCCTTTACTTTGAAGTCAGTAGGACTGTTCATGAGAGTAAGTGCTCAGCAACAGGACTCAGGGTTTCACAGACTTGCCTTTTTCAGACTCCCCAGAGATTCTGGATTTGGTTTTTTCCTCCCCCCCCCCCAGAATATATGCACTAAGATAAAAGTACTCTCTAACTATCTGTGGATCTTTGCTCTGAGGAAACCTGCTGTGGTGTATTGAAACAGTACCCACCACAGTGAGAATTAGACGCTAATAAGGTAAAAAGAACTGGAGACCATTTTATGAATGTAAAATTAAGTTGAAAGCTCCAACTGTTCACTGAAGAGAAAATTTGGATTCTTAATAGACATGCAAGACCTACAGATAATGTCATGTTCTAATAGTGTGATCTGGGGATCAAATACTGAACACAGAATTGTACTCACTTCTTTGTACATCGTTTTACAACAAAAAGTGATGCCTATCTCTTTCTCTATTTAATCTAACTCTTCCTCACACCCCAGCAGAAGAGGAGCTAAGTACAAGCATTGACCACGCTAAATACAGGAACCATAAAAAAATATCAAGTAGGAAAAAAAGATTGAGAGCTACATGACAGCTAGCAAAATTAATGTAGTGTTTTAGGAGGGAGAAATATGTTACAGTATACTCAGATATACTAATGGCACCCTCTGTTATATTTTTGGTACATGTGAATAGATAAAAATAATTACAAATAATACAATGCTTGGGAAGAATAATTTTTACTTTTTAGCCCTAAATGCTATAGTAAGTCCAAAATAAAGAGCAATTTAGACATTTTGCTGTCAGACTTACTAGATTTCTATTCATGCAGCCAAGTTTTGTCACACATTCACTCTGAGTTGTACATAACTCCACAAGTATTCCTTCTGCCACCCAGTACAATTAATGTGGGCAGAATCTGTCCCATAATTTATCAGTGGAAGGTAACTAGGTCTTTTACAGTGGTGTGATAGCTTTCAAAAGTTCACATCCAGCTAGCCAGGAGTGTCTGAGTGGAGCTTTCGCTACTGCTGTAAAAAAGCTTTCTTTTTTAACTTAGCCACCCACAAAAATTGTACCTCTTCATCAGTTTGAGTGTGGGAATATTGAAATGATAAGACAAAAGCAGAAAGTATGATTCTCATAGGCTACTCTGCATGGCTGAATGGAGAGCAACTTGCAGAGAGGACAGACCTATCCACATTCCACCACTGTGAGAACTAGAACATGTTGAAGATACCTGACTTATATGAATCCTTGGGCCTGATACTCCTGTGACAGATTTATGTTCCCAATCTGCCTGTGGCTTCAGGTGATCAGGCTGAGGCCGCAGGGTTTTTAGGGGAGGAGATGAAGGAGCACATCAAGTGACTAAGTTTTAAAGCTTTATTTATAAAATAACAGCAGTGAGTGTCGGGTGCTCCCCACTTCACTCAGAGGAAGGAAGGAAGCGTTAATGCCCACGCCCTAACCCACTTTCATAATCACACACACACAACCCAAGGCTGGCCAAGCCTGAGTGTAACCTAAGAAGAAGAGGAGGAAGGGTAGACAAGAGTTCTGTCCTGTGCACAGGCCGTCTAGGATCTGCTGTTAATTTTTGACTCGCTTTGGCTTTTGCGAGGATTTTTAAGCCCTGAGTTTTTCTGGGGGTGTTTTGTTTAGGGACCTCTGTCCCCTGTGTTAGATCAAACCAGCCTTTTGCAGCTCCCTTAAGTTATTTAAAACACACCACCTTTAGGGTCGCAAGACTGTTGTTTTTTAACTTATTAGCCTTGTCAATTTTTTTATTTTGCACCCCACTTTAGATTTGTTTGGGGTTGTTGTTGTTTTGTTTTTAAACAGACTTTTGGCTGTCTGGCAACAGGGAGCTTGTTTGTGTGCTTTGGCTTTGAGCGGCAGTTTTATGCCTTATTTTTGAGCCTAGCTGAATTGTTGACTTAACCTATTCCTTTCTTTCTTCCTCCCCCTTTGGCCTTTTGCAACCTGCAAAGGAATTTTTTGGTTTATACTTACACCCTCCCCAAATCCTTTCCCATGCATATACATATATAGGCGTTAGCGATATACAATGCTGGTGCTTACCCAGGGGATCCCATGGTGGGAGGTGCAATTTTACTGTGCCTGGGACATTCCCATGGAGCAATTTTACTGTGACACTCCACTCTGCTAAACTGGTTTTATGCAAGTGCAGCTCCACCAAAGTAATTGCAGTTACATTCATGTAAAACTGGTGTAACAGAGTGGAGAATCAGGCCCTTGAAATGTAAAGTGGGGTAAGAGAAAGACACTTTGTCTCATTGGAAAAAGAGATGGGGTCTCCGGAATACCCAATCTGAAATGTAGATACTTAGGCCTTGTCTACACTACAGAGTTTTGTTGACAAACGTCATGTTGACACTCAAAAGCTCTATAATAAAAATCAGTATTGCATGTTCACACTCGTTCCCTCTGTCAGCAGAGTGCATCCACAGTTGAGGCACTATCATCGACAGTGTGAGCAATCCACTGAGAGTTGCTGTCCCACAGTCCAACTCGACACCTTCTGTTGCTAGGTCTTGTGGGAAGGTGGAGCAAATCGCAGTCATCTTGGGACTGGACTCAATGTCCCATGATGGATTGTTTTCTTTCCCAGCATTTCATGGGCTTCTGGCTTTCTTTCACGGCATTTCTTTCATGGCATTTTTCAATGGCCCTTGTTTGCTGTGCACCCCGGCATCTTTGTGAGAAGGGATGGATCCTGCACTGCTTTCCTAGGCTCTGATAACTGTCATTAAGACATTGTGAAGTTCCTAACTGAAGAAGACTCCCAGTTGCCTGATACGCTGTGTGATATGGATAGGAGCAACTTTAGATTGCTTTTGATTCAGTTGGGGATTGGCCCTGCTTTGAGTAGGGAGTTGGACTAGATGACCTCCTGAGGTCCCTTCCAACCCTGATATTCTGATTCACGGAACAGCTGCAGACAATGGACCATCACTTTAGGGCTCGGGAAACAAGCACTGAATGGTAGGATCATATTGTCATACAGGTCTAGGATGACAAGCCCAATGGCTAGAGAACTTTTGGATGCGGAAAGTTACCTGCCTGGAACTGTGCGCATAGCTCACCCCAGCACTACACTGCAAGAACACCAGAACGCGAGTTGCCCTATTGGTAGAGAAGCACATGGCAATTTCTGTGTGGAAGCTGGTGATTCCAGACTGCTACCAGTCGGTCACAAATCAGTTTGGAGTGGGGAAATCGACTGCTGCATCAATACAAGTGTGCAGGGCAATTAATTGCATCTAGCTATGAAGGACCGTGCTTCTGGGAAATGTGCATGAAATAGTGGACGGCTTTGCAGAAATGGGTTTCCCTAACTGTGGAGGGGCAATAGATAGCATGCATATTCCAATTTTGTCACCAGACCACCCTGTGATGGTGCACATCAATAGGAAGGGGTACTTCTCCATGGTTTTGTAAGCACATATTGATTACCATGGGCGTTTCATTGACATCAACACGGGGTAGTCCAGGAAGGTGCATGATGCACACATCTTCAGAAACACTGTCCTGTATAGGAAGCTACAAGCGGGAACTTTCTTTCCTGACCAGAAGATTACATTGGCGGATGTTGAAATACCCATAGTGATCCTGGGAGACTAGGCATACCTCTTACAGCCATGGCTCATGAAACCTTACATGGGAAACCTGGACACAGTAAGAAACAGTTCAACAACAGGCTGAGTAGGTGCCGGATGACAGTGGAATATGCCTTTGGCAGATTAAGGGTGTGCTGGTGACGTCTTTATGGCAGGTTAGACCTCAATGAGGATAATATTCCATGGTCATAGCTGCATGTTTTATGTTACATAATTTCTGTGAAGCTAAGGGTGAAAGGTTTGCTCAGGGGTGGAGTGTTGAGGCAGACCGCTTGACTGCTGATTTTGGCTGCTTGCCTGCAGATAGATATCAGGGCTATCAGAGGGGCCCAGAAGGAGGCAATTCGAATCAGGGAGGCTTTGAGGCAACACTTTGAAAATGAGAACAGTAATGTATATCTCTGTGGTTGGTGCTGCAGTGTTACATTACATGTAGTTTTCCCAGGGAGCAATGGTTAAATTTGGGCCTTACAATCCAGTAAGAAATGATTAAACTGTCTATGTATTGGTAGTGCCTGCTACTCAATTTGTAGGAAACAAGTAAAGATGAGTTATCGTTCAAAAACATTCCTTTTACTGCACAAGAAACACACACACTCTCTCTCTCTCTCTCACACACACACACACACACAGATGCTTAAGGAGGTATCAGGGAAGGGAAGACTTTCAGAGCTGTGTGTAGGTACAGCTATCATTTTGAAAGTTGTCCGAGAGGGTAGAGTGAAGGGGAAACTGAGAAGTTTCATAAAGCGGAAAGGACTATGTGGGCAGAGTTTGTTGGGGCACAGAAAAGAGTTCTGAATGTTCTGCATTATTAAGGACTTCAGCATCTGTGTTTGCTCCTCCATAACTTTAATCATCCGCTCAGTAGCGTCCTTACAAACTCCTGATTTTCTTTTCTGTCCTGCCTTTCTGCTTCCCTCCACTCCTTGCGTTCCCTTTTCTCCGCATTGGAGAAGTGTAGTACCTCATAGAACATGTCGTCTTTGCTCCATCTTGGGCATTTTCTTATCTGGCGGAGACGCTTGGCCGGGGTGTGTGGGGTGTTCCTCAAGGCCACATGTGCCGAAGCACAAGGAACAATGCACAGAAGCATGATATATAAGTTTGCGCACAGTATTGAAATGTTTCAGTAAAGTACACCTCTGGTAACACAACAATCACTTTCTCACTGACCCTTGGCAAGCACACATCTCAGCGAACACCCAAAGCATAGAGAGTGTTGGCTGGGGGTGGGGGGCTCTACATAGAGAAAAGAGCACTCTGCAATGGTTGCAGTGCAGACAAGGGAAAAAATCTAAAATTCTCCTGCACTTTTCCACAGGCCGGGGTCATTCTAGCAGATATCTCACTGCTGAGGTAAGCAGGGAAGTGAGGGTGCATCTACTACATGCTTGTGACTTCTGCTCTGGTCCCTATGCTTCTCGCCTATATGCTGCTTTGATTCCTGCACAAGTTATTGCTGAATGGCATGGAAAAGTTTCCTACAATGGGGGAAGGAACAAAGCTGCTCTGCCACGGAACCTTTGGCAGAGGATTGGCGAGCACCTCCAGGAAACTTTCCTGGAGATCTTTCTGGAGGATTCCTGTGACATCTTGGTGTTTCCACATCCTGTTCCACATAGCCAGCCTTGTACATTTCTATACCCTGAACCCACCCCCACACTACACAAACCACAGCCAGTTACCAGGTGTCTCCTTTCCGGCTTCTTGCTCACCGGAGAGCAAATGCTGAGACTGGCTAGACACTTCTGGAGTGCTGAACAGTTCTTGGCTGCCTGCCCCACTGGGCAACCCCACCAGGAGCTCCACATCGTCGTCTAACTGCATGTCTTCATCAATGACTTCATCCTCTGGCTTAGGTCCTCTTTCCACCACCTCCACGCCCGCCGAAATATCCATGGGGCTCCTAGTGGCAGTGGTGGGGTCACCAGGAGGATAGCGTCCAGCTCCTTATAGAACTGGCAGGTCTTAGGTGCAGCACCAGAGAAATGGTTTGCTTGCCTCACTTTATGGTACAGCTGCCTATCTCCTTTATCTTTGCTCTTCACTGCAGCTTGTCCCAATCACTTTTTGCACAAGCTTTGAAAAATCTGCCCGTGGGTATCAAATTTCCTATGACTCTAGTGCAGCTGGGACTGCACAGCTTCCTCTCCCCATATACTGAGCAGATCCAGCAGCTCTGCAGTGGTCCAAGTGGGAGAGCATTTGCTGTGCTAAGCTGCCATGGTCACCTGGGAAGATGCAATGAGACCTCTCCATGCTGAGCCAAGAAGAAATGGAATTTCAAAAATTCCTGGGGCTTCTAAGGGGGACGGGTGGATGGTTGTTTACGGGGCTGCAGGCCAGTGTAGTTCAAACTGCTGACTAGAGCAGTCAGGATTGGCATTGTGAGACACCTCCTGGGGGCAAATTAAAGCAATAAAATCCAAGCATGGTGTCTATACTGGCACTTTGTTGAGAAAAAAGGTGTGCAAAAAGTCTTATGTCTCTCATCAGGGTGGTTTTATTTTGTCAACAAAACAGGGCATTTTTGCCTCCAAAAGCTGCATTGCAGTGCGTACGTGTACCCACACACCTTCTGGGTGTGATGTTCTGTCCCATCTAGCTCATGCAGTAGAGGCTAATGCATTTAGCTCCAGAGGCCGCAGGTTCGATACTGCCCGCCGATGACTGGTGTCTGTCAGTATTACATACGCATTCACTGATTTGTCAACAAAAGCTGCCTTTTGTCAACAAAACTGATGTGTAGACAAGGTCTGAAACAGATGGTCTGGAAACTCACTAATTTTCTGTGGAGAAGCAAATGGGGATCTTAAACAAAGATGGTGACTGAAACTGCAGCCATGAGAAATCCATTCTCCAAACAAGCTGTCTCTCTCGGGCTAAAATACTTTCATTTAACGATCACTAGTGAAGAAATGCGGATTGGGCTGGACTCGACAAAACCCCTATCTATGAAAAATGCTACTGTAGGATCCCCGTTAGACTAAAAAAAGGTCAAAATGCAGTTAGGGCCACTGTGATTACAGTGATTTTAGACATTCGTGAGAAAGAATAAATATTAAGAACTTGAGAGAAAATACACTCCTTATCATTGTAGGGAACAGAGTGCTTATCTTCCTTGATTTTACTCCGGCTAATCAAAAAAGTGATGGACACACTGATAACATCCAGGCAAGCTTTTCTTGGTTAAAGTGTAGCAGTCGCTTTGTCACAGCTTGTTAAATTCACAGGCATACCAGAATAAAGAAACTTTACTATTTTCAGACACTGTTTCTAAGTTGCTTGACAGCAAAATGCCTAAACCATCCAAAGCTTAAAAATCAGCATTTTGATTCATATCCTTTTGTTTCTATGTAAGTATTGGAATATTAGTTTATGTGAACAGTAATTAGCTGTTACAGTTCTTTTATGTTCATCTTTAATGATGTTGTGATATATGTGCAGTGGTTCTAAGCAAATAATACTGAAACTATTACTGTCACTACAACTTATGATTCCTTTCATGAAGGCTTTGGAATACCCATGGATTTGGATACTGTGTTGCCCTAATTGTGGAAATATTTTACATATGTGATATTTGTGAGTCTTCACAGGAAAATTAAATAAATGATTGTTTACTCAATCTACGTGGCTAAAATTTTGAAGTCTAATTTAAAATGTATTGCATTTTCTGTTTTTCTGTCATTACAATTCTATAACAGATGTT
Source organism: Dermochelys coriacea (assembly GCF_009764565.3). Taxonomy (NCBI): domain Eukaryota; kingdom Metazoa; phylum Chordata; order Testudines; family Dermochelyidae; genus Dermochelys; species Dermochelys coriacea. The sequence continues at coordinate 146,617,268 of NC_050068.2, forward strand.
TCTGAAACAAATATCACATTCTCTTCTACTTAAGTTCTTACACCATTCCCGTCACTGTGTTTTCTGAGTGCCTAGTTATAGTTCAATATTTATAGATCATCAATTATAGACCAACGTGGTCGATTCCTTGTCCCCTCATAAACAGTAGACTCTCTTGTAGTACAACTTCTTTGCATACTACATTAGAATTGGTTATGTTTAGAATATTTTTAGTATTCTTTAATACTACAGGGCAAGTCTGTGACATTCAATCACAGCCCTGCATTGGTAGCAATGCAGAATCAATCTGTTGCAGGTGCAGCATCAGGTAAAATTCTACCAACCCCCAGAGTCACATGACTGGCCAGAGTTCCTTTGGTTTTCTGGGCGAAGAGTGATCTTCCACTGCCCTTTAAGGGATGCAACATACCCCATGCAGCCGACAGTTCTGCTGGTTTTGTACATAGAAGACAGAGCCACAGATCTGTCCACTCCCCACCTTTCCTCTCTCTTTTAGGTACCTTGCTTCTGAGGTCATGGAGGGAAACTCACTAGCAATTCTTGCCCTGCCCTGGGCTCAAAGCAGCAATTCTGGATGACCATTACATTGACCCCACAAGATTTTTTTTTAATTTCCTTTCAGACAGATCCATTATATGTCCCAATACCAAGGAGTTATTATAATGCCAGATATCTTGTAGCTACCAGTCATTCTGCCTGTGCTTTTCCTTCCCACCATAACTTATACAGCAAAAGTCCATCCACCCCAAAGTTTCCCTTGAAACTCAGAACTCAGTTCTCACCTGTGCTTCCATATAAGCTGGGGAAATATGACGAGAAAGGAAGGCACAAACATAAACTTGCATTCTAAGCTATCTGGCCCCAAAACTCTGCAGCTTTTCTGTGTTGATAGAGGGGTCTTATAGGGCAAGGCTTAGAGTTTAGGGGCATGGGCTAAGACTTTTTGCATGTACATGCTGTGACAGGGTCGGGACAGATGGCTACAGGAGAGTAATAGAAGGCAGATATATTAGCCCCAAGTTAAGTAAGTCCCTTTTCCCTGGGTAAGATAACAGGGAAGGTTCCATAACAATCAGAGACAATTAAGACAGGCTGATTAGAACACCTGCAGCCAATCAAGAAGCTGTTAAAATCAATTAAGGCAGGCTAATCAGGGCACCTGGGTTTAAAAAGGAGCTCACTTCAGTTTGTGGTGCGTGTGTGAGAAGCTGGGAGCAAGAGGCATTAGGAGCAGAGAGTGAGAACACATACTGTTGGAGGACTGAGGAGTACAAGCATTATCAGACACCAGGAGGAAGGTCCTATGGTGAGGATAAAAAAGGTTTTGGGAGGAGGCCATGGGAAGTAGCCGAGGGAGTTGTAGCTGTCGCACAACTGTTCCAGGAGGCACTACCACAGGGCCCTGGGCTGGAACCCAGAGTAGAGGGCGGGCCCAGGTTACCCCCAAACCTCCCAACTCCTGGTCAGACACAGGAGGAGTTGTCCTGGACTGTGGGTTCATGAAAATGGCCAAACTGAGGGCTGCTGTGAAGCTCCAAATCCGCCAATAAGCGCAAGATCCAGAAAGGTAGAGGAGGAACTTTGTCACAATGCTCTGACTTGACTTCACACTCTCCCACCTCCTTTCCTAAAAGGACTTTCAAAGACAATATCCATTGCAGCATGAGTAGAACAATTTACTCCTGAAAGAAACAGCATTTCATTAGGGCTTATGACATCAATTATGCTCTGAGTTAATGAAATGCATACAGCAACTGGATAACATGAATTGCTTAAGCCACGGAAAACTAATTTAACAGCACTGTCAAAGTCTACCAAATATAAAACATAAATGTCAACCTTTGCTTTGCTTCCTGATTGGTGGAATGAGCTCCATGGTTCATGCAGAGACTGTAGTAATCATCTCTCTCAGAGCAAACTAACTTGACTGAGAGAGGGAGCATTCTTTTTAATAAGGTTATTTACTCCTTAATTAAAAAACAAAATAATTAAAAACATATTTAACTGTCTACAGCTCTGAAACAGCATGTTCAATGGAATTGCTGTAAATACTAGACTATCATTTTTCTGTATACAGTTCTTTTCTTTTTGTTTAACACCACTTACATGTATTTGTGTTTTCATTGTTCATTGTTTTTTTGTTTTGACAACAGTGACCTTCAAAACTTAGGTTGTAAATTTTAGTGTGTGTGTGTGTCTGTCTGTCCCTTGCTGCCATACAAGAGACATGTTGGCTGGATTCTGGACAGTTGATAGTCTTTACTCTGGATATTCAAGTGGACAAGTCAAGCACAGAGATGGGGTTTCTGTAGAAGTTGACAAGAGAACAGTTATTTCAATGAACAGTTGGAAACTGGTGTTTGAGCAGACTCTCATAGCATGGTTAACTACTGTCTACAATAAACTATCCATAACAGTGAACTGCTGTTATGCACCAACAGAAGCAGCTGAAAAGGAAGAGAAGGATGGATTTTATTAACAGCTGGAGAGATCTGTAGATGAGATTCCAGATCATGATAATTTGAAATATGAATGCAAAGTTGGGTAGTGGACATGGTAAGCAAATGAATAGTGTCGGACTACATGGCATCAGGACAGCAAACAGTAATGAGGAAAGGGTAAGACCAAAAACTAGACTGACCACATTATTATCAATGACAGTTATAGATGGTCACTGTTGAATATTAGTCTATGGAAGTGCTGAGTGTGGCCATTATGAACTACTAATAAAAAAGATTACGTTATCATCAAAAAAATATGGGTGCAACTGGAGCCAGATATGACCCTGATAAGTTAAAGGATATCTCTGTGAGGGATGCATAGAAGGTGATGCTTAGAGGCCATTATTTTGTGGTGATGAAGAAATCACACTGGACAGAAAATATTCAAGGACGCCTTACAAAACATGGTGTAGGAAGTTACTGGAAAGCATAACAAACAAGGAAAAGCTGGACATGCAATAAAACAAGAACATTACCAGAAAATTATAAACAAGTCAAGACTTCTGATAAAGTGGAAGAAATAAAAGCATTGCACAAAGAGGTGAAGAAATCACAAAGAGCTGGACAAGCAGAAGCCTTGAAAAGAAGAAGCTCAACGATTAGAGGAGGTATCAAGAAAACAAGATATGAAAACAATATAGAAAATGGTTAAGTTGTATGGAAACACAATCAGGACAACTGTTCAAGTGGTAAAAAGTGCTATCTGTGACCTGACAGCAAATGCCAAAGAGGTGCTGGAAGTATGAAAGGAGCATTCTGACAAAGTGCTGATCCCTGCAGTTCTTCCTGATGAAAGCATTCTAGACATGTTAGATGAACTAGGTGGCTTGCAAGGCAATGGATATCGGCACTGAACCACTATCAGAATTAAAAATAAAAGAGTAGTGAAGCAATTAAAAATGGGAATGCTGCAGGAAGAGACACTATAACAACTAAGCTGCTAAAAGCTGGCAAGTGCTATCAAAGCATTAGAAAAAAATATACAAGAAGATATGGGAGGAAGAGGAACAACCAAATGACTGGCTAAAGGCAATAGTTGTACCAATCCTGAAAAAGCAAATCCTGTCAATCTGAATAATTGTTATGGTGTAAGCTTATGGTCAGTACTGTGGGGGAAATCATGATGAAAGTAATTGTGTGGATACACTGCAAGAAGGACAGGAGACACTTGGTATGGATTTTAAATCAGGCCGCAACTTTATTATTAGATGTCTGGAACTACCCGGCAGATAAAGTGTACACTGAAGGCAAATCCATGCTTATTCAAATCAATTCTCCGGGGCTTCCACCAGCCTCACTTTGTTTCCATCCAGGCCCCCCAACCGACCCATGGCTTGGATCTTATCATCCACCACCCTTGTAAGAGGGTTAAGGAGGGCCATGAGAATGGGGGAGGGGGTTGGCTCCCTTCCGTACCAATCAGAGGAGTCCCCAACCCCCTCCCCCATTCTGTTCCTTTATCTAGTACCTCCTTTTTAAATCCTTTACCAGGTCATTTATCTGGTCACTGGCTGCCTTCCCTATGGAGTACCTGCACTGAACATCCACCGCAAGGAGGAGCCAGCAATTTGCTTCGCTGCCTCCTCTCCTTCCCCCCTCCCCTTTCCAGCAAAGGTACAGACACCTGAGCAGCAACCTGCTCACAGCAAGAAAGAATTGCAGCCTGATACATCCATTTGCAGCATGGCCGGTACATGAAACAGTTAAATTCCCTTGTCTCCTTCTTCCCCTCCTCCTCCCAATGCACATTGATTGTTTCAGAGGCTGACTAGCTTCCCTTGCTAATTCACCCTCCCTGAATGCAACTTCCAGCCTGCCTATGGGTGGAAGTTCCTGGGGCAAGGCGATGCTAGTTCCCCTTGTTTCTACTCTCCCCCTCCTGCGTGAGCCTGATGCCACGCTGTCCCGTGATTGCAGTAGATGCCAAGCAGCAGCTTCACTTGCTAAATCACCCCCCTTGTGTCCGACTTCTAATTTGCCTCTGCCTGCCCTTCCCTGCCTCTGGGGAAGCTCAGCCTTCTCCGTGCCCCTGGAGCCATGCTGCTTCAAGATCCTGTTTGCTGGCTTTCTCGCTACCTGAAACAGAGACTTGCCCCACCCAGGTTTCGTACCTTTATGCCCTTCGGATCACACATTCCTGGGGTGGGGCGGAGGAGTCATTGCTGCAAAGCTGACCACCGAGCACCTTTTTTACAGCAGTTTCTGACCTCCTTCCCTCCCCTCTTCTCTCCCCCGCCCCCATAAAGCAGAGCTACCTTTCCTTGGGTAAGCCCAGACAAACTCTACTCCACCTTAGTTGTGGTGCAGTCATTGTCAACAGATGAAGGCCAGTTTTAGAGGAAGTAGTAGGCAAGGAACAGAATAGTTTCAGACCAGGCTGAAGTTGTATTCATGCTCCAGAAGTTGATATGGGGGGCGGGGGGAAGCAAGAATTGGGATTAAAGATATTTGCTGTTTTCATCAACTTCATGAAGGTGTGGCAAATTGCCAGCACTACTATGATGGGTCTTGCAGTTTCTCTTCTTGGGTGGGGGTTCAGGGCACCCTTTCTCATCCCTGAACTGGGATATTAACTGCCCCACAAGTGTCCTAGAGGAGGGGAGTGGAGAGGGAGGGACCCGGGCCCACCCTCTATTCCGGGTCCCAGCCCAGGGGCCCTAGGGATAGTGGTAAACCACTAGAAGTAGCAGTTCCTTCCCCTGGGCTACTTCCCTCTCCTTCCCTTAGCTTGTGGGGCTTCCTGCCCTCCCTCTGCACAAACCAGGTGTCCCTTTACCTAGGGTCTTGGTCTTCTTAGCCCACCGCAGCACTTCTCCAAACTCTCCTCTGCTTCCCTCCAAACTGCTCTCTGCTCCAACACCAATCCATTCTGCTTCAACTCCTCCCCTTGTCTGACTGAAGCAGGGTTTTTTATCATGTGACTGGCTTCAGGTGCTTTAATTAATTTATAGCAAACTTTCTTCCCTCTACAGGGAATAAGGCTCCCTTCTAACACTCTCCTGCTGCCTTCTGGCCATGCTGTATCATAAAGGCAATTGATTCCGTTTGGTGGGGAATGTTATGAAAAGTAGAAAAATCAGATGGAGTTTCAGATAAGATAATTGCAATTATAAAAGTTATTTATGAAGAATCCTGTAGTGCCATAAGAATTGGTGAAAATTAAGCAGCTGGTTCAAGTCAAAGTTTGGTGTAAGACAAGGAGGCATGGCATCACTGTCACTTTTCATCATGTTCTTAAACTGGGCATTAAGAATGACAGACAAGTTAGAGGGTCTGACATTTGGAGCTCGGCAGTTAAACTACTTAGTTTATGCAGATGACATCATACAATTGTCAGGCACTTTTGAATTAATTATAATAATCTTCTTTACCTTAGAAAATTGAGGTAGTTGACTTACACTTGTAATAAATGCCAAGAAGAAAATGTGGTTGGATCTTGGAAAAGGGATAATAGATAAAGTGTTGAAATGGAGTGGGGATGAAGTTGTGGAAAAAGTAGAACTTTATGTGTACCTAGGTAGCTTGATCAGTTCTGATGGTTCTGTCAAGGGTGAGGTTAAAAGGAGATGTGCCTTATCCACAAGTGCTGCATGGAAATTGATGAAATTATAGACTAATAAGAACATTAAGTTTGGCATCAAAATGAAAATATATCAATCCAGTGTATTAACAGTATTACTCTATGGTTTGCACGCAACTAAATGAAACTGATATCAGAAAGCTGGAAGCAGACAAGATGAGAGTTCTTCAAAAGATGGCAAGTGTTAAATGGAATGATTTTAAGACAAGTGAAGAAGTGAGAAGGAAAGTAGGAAGTGAGATCAGGGTATGGGACTAGCTACAACTGGAAATATTACGATAGTGGGGACACCACAGAAAACAAGCAGATGATAGAATGACAAAGAAAATAATGATAGGTTTCAGAGTAGCAGCCGTGTTAGTCTGTATTCGCAAAAAGAAAAGGAGTACTTGTGGCACCTTAGAGACTAACAAATTTATTTGAGCATAAGCTTTCGTGAGCTACAGCTCACTTCATTGATGCATTCAATATTGAAGGCAGGGGTGCATCCGATGAAGTGAGCTGTAGCTCACGAAAGCTTATGCTCAAATAAATTTGTTAGTCTCTAAGGTGCCACAAGTACTCCTTTTCTTTTTTTAAAGAAAATAATGCAAACACAACGAAGGTCAGTCCGACCTAGAGGCCAACCACCTACTAGATGGCAGGATATTGTGTGCAGGAATATGTACAGGCTGGGTTTAATGGAGGAACAAGTCATATATAATAATGAAGGTCTATACTGTACTGCTCCACATTTCTGCAAAAATGCTTCAAGATGAAAAGAAGAAAATGTGTGTATGCTTTTCCATTCATTTATATAATGAATGAAAAAATGTGTGTATGTAATTTCACTCACAATTTAACTTTTTAATAAACCATTGTGATATATATTCAGTATATCCAATCATCACCCTGTTAGAACTAGCATAACCTAATAGTATCATGTGCAACATCTTCAAAGCATGATTCTTTATTATAAAAATAAATCAAAGATACCCATGTTATAAATGTGATCATCTTTTTTTCTCTTGTCTTTCCATTTATTTATGATAAAATGTAAACATTTTATGTATTCAAGTAAAGGCAGTTAATTGAAATAATCTCCCCAGGTGATTTCTTATCTTGTCTGTGTATTCAGAGCTAAGTAAGTAGATAGGTGTTATATTACATTCATGTCATAGGATGGGAAAGATCTTTTGTGTGCTAAGTAGGTGTTTCTGAATATTTCTTTTTGTGTTATTTTCAAACTCTATCTACCCAAGGTGAAAAACATGAGAATTACAATTGCTATGCATGAAACTGTATTTTTAAAATTATTGTGAACCTAGATACCTAAACTCACTGTCCATGCAACTCATGTACAAATTAAATTGTATACTGCTCTTCTTATATTGAAAGATATTGACCCAGATCCTTGGTCATGATATGGCAGGTTTGACCACACACAGCTTCCCTAGAACCAGCTTACTTGAGCATGGCTTGGATTCCCTCTCTCCAGGAGAATGCTTGGGTATTATAGAATCACTGTAATGCCTCCTATGTTCACCAGCAACAACCACAAGGACATGGCCAGGACAAAGCTGTTCCAGTATCCCAAATAAATGGCCACTGGACTCATTGGTAGCTGTCACAGTTTAGAGCAGCCTTCAGGATAATCTAACGAGTGCAAGGGGCTGGATCTTGAAGTAGAGGGTGCAAACAGCACCATTACATACACACATGAGCAGCATGGAGAGCACCCCATCCACAGCTGAGATCAGGAGCACCAAGTTTGACTATTAAACTTCTGTTCTGAAATAAGAAAATACTTTCATCAAAAGTTTCATTTTTTAAAAGAAAACAGACAAGAAAAAGCCCAGATGGCTTCTTTATTAGATATAAAACATTGTGTAGAAGGAGAGAGGTCATTTTAGGTTATAGGGGCTGTTGATATTTTTCTCCTTCTTTAAGACTTTTAAAGATTTGCCATAGAAAGTAATACTGTCCCTGAGGGTGAGATCTGTTTCCATGAACTGAGCATAAAATCCCTGACATTTAGAAATGACAGTATGTCAGTATGAGGTTGGTCAAAATAAATCCTGCTAAGTTTTATCAATTTTATAAAATGTTACAAAGTGCTGGTATTCAGCTTAAGGAAATTGTTTTAGCCATTAAATACTCAGATGTATGTAAAGTTAAAGCACTTCAACTCCTATCCAGTTTATAACTGTAGACCAAGCAGCTGGAATACCTACACCTATTGCATTGAAACACATTGATATTGTCTGGTTCCAAATTGATCTCTTATCTCAAGAAACCTCGTCTATAATGTGAAAAAGACCTGAAATTGTGACTGCTCAATCTTCCCTGGAATTTTATATTGAATGTCCTGCATTTTCTCTCGTGTATAGAACTGAAGTAGGATTGCATAACATTATTTGATGGCTATCTCCCTCTTAACCCTATGAAAATGAAATGTGTCTCATGCATGGCTAACCCAGAGAGCAATTAGAATGCATTGGAAAATGGAAACATGTTTTGTTAAATGTTTTTGTGAAAAATTTAATCTAAAAGAAATTCAGAAAAAATTGACCAGCTCTAATTTTAAATAAATAATATTTGTTGCGGACCCAATAAGAGACTAAACTTTCAGGTACAAGACCAAGCAAATTCAGTTAAAACTGAATCTCTTTCCCTACCACAGCTAGCTCCGCCTCAGCTCTGATAACACTGTGATGGATGCAGTGTGAGAAAGTACATAAAATAGAATAGTTGTCCAGCTCAAATTTTATGTAAGGGCATCAGTGGTCAAGAGACCCCTGTAACAGTACCTAGGCCCATTAAGGTCAGTTAAGGACAGGGTGGCAGTTTAACTACGGACGTCCTTCCTTTTAAGAGTTAATATTAGATATTTAATGCTAATTTTGCAAAAGTTTTGTAGTGCAAATTACTCTGATTTTTTAACTGGCTTTTAAAAAATTTATCTTCACAAATAAATATTTAGCAGCTGACATTAGACCTCTGGTGAATTTTATTCATGGTGTCAACATATAAATAGCTATAGCTCCAAATTATATATTCTTAATGTTCTTTTTATTTATTTGACTTGACTCTTTCTGGTCTCTTGTGTAAATACTTATTTAGTGATTTTTTTTTGAAGGGTCTTTTTGGTTTCGTGAACAGTAACAGCTCTGAACTTTAACCTAACACATTTCAAGTGCTGCTAAGCTGCTGTGATATACCATCAATTTTTGTGGCATGTACATGCATGTGCATACTGGCAAATACTAGTGAGCCTCTTTCTGCCTTCACTTATGCTGATGTAAATTCAGAGGAACTCAGCTGAAGTAAATGATTTATGCTAGTGTAAAACTGTTGTGAGAACAGAAACAGCCCTAATTTCCCACTTTCAGACCTAATTTCCTACTTTTTAATAATGAGTGAAATCTTTGAACTATACAAATGGAAACACTACATTCCCCAAACTATGCATTTCTGCTCTTACTTGTATTTTAAATCATGCCCAAGACATGAGCCTTTTTATGCAAATTTTCAGGGAGCACAATTTCTCTTATCACTGAATTAATATGGAAATAAAATGGAAAAACTAACAAAACCATAAGTTCAGTGACAGTGGTGGACCATGGTGGACTCTACATGTAATGTGTTGGTATTGTATTTATTTATAAATTGAATATTTTTGCCCCATTAGTTGTCTAAATTCTGGACATGTCCTGAAAATAAAATTTAAATTTCTAATGATAAAACAGGGATGCTATATAAGGTCTTATCAGTGTAAAAACAGACTCCAAACAGGTATTCATGGCTTTCAGCTTTGTCAAAATGAAGAAAATGCCAAATTTACATGAAAAGGCATTTTGAATAAAGTCAAAAGAAACCAGTTATGTGGCTTCAGGTATTTAAATGCTCACTTTGATTAGAAAGTGCTGCATGTTCCAGGATTTGACACAGCTTAGTTAACCTCTGGTACTTCAGATGTTACACTTTATTATTGTTCAGTCCTCAGGTGCTCTCATTGGCTTTGATAGTCAGTGATTAATAGCGCTGAATACAAATCACTTTCAGACATTTCAGTCTGAAAACAATCCAAGCCATTGTGACTTTAGCTAATATTCAGAGCTGGAAAAAAACAAGCCCAGTACTTGAAATATCCTCTTCAGATTTCCCTTCTGTCATGTAATATCATCTCATGATGATCAAGAGTTATTTTTTAGGATTGATGTAGGTTATTTCACATTTAGTGTGGAGCGGAATTTTCACAGCTCTTAGAACATGTTTTTACTGCATAATACAAATTTGAAAAGAAGGAAAGAAAGAGAAAGAAAGAACAAGAACTATGCGAAAGATGGGCTGAATTCAGCTTTTCCTAAACATCTTTTCTCTTATCTTTCAAAAGAAAAGGTTTATAAAGGATTATTTCATATCACATTCCAAGCATGTCAGAAAAACTGTTTTGAACTGCTCAGAGACTTATGCAGAATGTGACACGGTTACATTCTAACTTTTAACATGCTTATCGTTAACATTTTGTCATTCTCTTAGCCTGTCTGATCTGAGGGAGATGAATTCATTAGAGATGGGTAAATAAAGTGATTTTCTTTCTAAATTAGTATAATGACACACTTTGATGATGAATTTTCTAAATCATTTTCAGGTTATATTTTCCTCTCTATGGGTTCAATTATCTTTGTCATAAAAAAGAGCTTTTTCACAGGCAACCTTTATCCATTTTTCAGAGACTAATTTAACTATAAAGCTGTTAACATCACATTTTAAAGATGATGATGGATTGCCTTTTAACCTATTTGAAATTTTTCAGATTAGATATTATAATATTCATAGATATAACCTTACCAATTATGATGAGGAAAAACTGAAAACACAAATATGGCTTTAACCTTGAAACCTGACATGGGTTTGAATAAGACAGACGTTGTCATCTCATAGATTCTAATTCTTTCTCCGGGGTATGGGCTCATGGTAAGTCTATGTGCTTTCCTAAATTGACTGGGATTATTCTTAAATTCATACCCCAGGGACCAGATTCTGATCTCACTTTGGTTATACACCAGTTGTAACTGCTTTTACATCTGTGGACTTACTCTTGATTAACTCTGCTGTAATTATGAGTACATTTTGGGTATGTCTACACTGCAATAAATAAATTACATACATACATAAATAAAACCCATGGCGATGAGTCTCAGAGCCTGGATCAACTGACTTGGGCTTGCAGGCTTGTGTTAGGGGCTAAAAATAACAGCGTAGACATTCCTGCTCAGGCTGTAGCCTGGACTCCAAGACCTTTTCCCTCATCAGATCTCAGAGACTGGGCTATAGTCTAAGCAGGAACATCTACCCTGCTACTTTTAGACCCATAGCATGAGCCCTGCTAGTCCAAGTCAGTTGATCCAAGGGGCGGGGGGGGGGGGTACTGCAGTATTGATGTTTTTCCAGAAGACATGGGTAAGATTCTATTTTCATTTACCCCTAAGGCATTCCACTCATTCAGTGGATTACTCCAGATTTACCCTGGGTTTACTCCAGTGTATCAGAGAACAGAATTTGGTTTATATGTCTCCAAGCTGTTTTACCTCAGTAATTTCTCATGCAAAATAATGAGGGGCCATGTTAATAAAGGCAATAATAGCTCCTATTCAGAATGACATCATTCACCAGATTTTTTTTCTGTAGAATTTAAGTGACCAGTAATAAGAGTTCTAAAGCTGTGCAGAGCCGCCTCTAGGATGGAACAGTTCAGCTGCTTAACGGCATACGATCGCAGTGTGTAAGGATGCAATAAATCAACAGATAAATCCTCAAGATGTAACGCTACAGGTAAACATGAAGGACCAGATCCTTGTTCCTGCTAAGTTACCTGTGCATCACCAGAGTAGTGCAAAATGACCTTAAATCTACATTAAATAGGCAGCCGATGATTCCCTGGTCTGAGTAATTAGCTGGAATATATTTAGCCAAGCCTTCTGATTTCTCCCTATGCCAAGGGAGCAAGAAAGGGTGTTCTGTGTCTTGCTGGTAGGGTATGGAGGGTGCTGCACTGCAGTGATCTTTGCCATTTAATAACTGCTAGAGTCCATTACCAGACAGTGCAGGTTAGAGCAGCCTTTGCCTCTGAATGTGAGCTAGGTGAAGCTGAGGACTAAGGAATCTAAGGCCACATCCTGAGCTGCAGTGTTGGCACAAAATTTCCCCAAAGCTGACTTAACCAACCTTGGTTTTCTTGCCAAGTCCCCGTTCATCATGTTGTCCATTATTCTGTTCCCTTTATTACTTTTTTTTCCCAGAGCATAAGTGGGAAGTTTTCAAACATGAAACAGACAGCTAGGCACCTAACTCCTATTTGTGCCTTTTGAAAAAATATGCCCCGTAACCTTGATCCAGATGCCCTGGTAACTAAACTAAACAGTTTTACTGAGAAAAATGGATAAGCTAACCTCTTAATGTAATAATATTCAATGGTAAATGGGACAAAATACAACATGGTTTTACAAAAGGTAGATCGTGCCAAACCAACCTAATCTCCTTTTTTGAAAAGGTAACAGATTTTTTAGATAAAGGAAATGCAGTGGATCTAATTTACCTAGATTTCAGTAAGGCATTTGATACCGTGCCACATGGGGAATTATTAGTTAAATTGGAGAAGATGGGGATCAATATGAACATCAAAAGGTGGATAAGGAATTGGTTAAAGGGGAGACTGCAATGGGTCCTACTGAAAGGCGAACTGTCAGGTTGGAGGGAGGTTACCAGTGGAGTTCCTCAGGGATCGGTTTTGGGACCAATCTTTTTTAATCTTTTTATTACTGACCTTGGCACAAAAAGTGGGAGTGTGCTAATAAAGTTTGCAGACGATACAAAGCTGGGAGGTATTGCCAATTCGGAGAAGGATCGGGATATTATACAGGAAGATCTGGATGACCTTGTAAACTGGAGTAATAGGATGAAATTTAATAGTGAGAAGTGTAAGGTTATGCATTTAGGGATTAATAACAAGAATTTTAGTTATAAGTTGGGGATGCATCAATTAGAAGTAATGGAAGAGGAGAAGGACCTTGGAGTATTGGTTGATCATAGGATGACTATGAGCTGCCAATGTGGTATGGCTGTGAAAAAAGCTAATGCGGTTTTGGGATGCATCAGGAGAGGCATTTCCAGTAGGGATAAGAAGGTTTTAGTACCGTTATGCAAGGCACTGGTGAGACCTCACCTAGAATACTGTGTGCAGTTCTGGTCTCCCATGTTTAAAAAGGATGAATTCAAACTGGAGCAGGTACAGAGAAGGGCTACTAGGATGATCCGAGGAATGGAAAACTTGTCTTATGAAAGGAGACTCAAGGAGCTTGGCTTGTTTAGCCTAACTAAAAGAAGGTTGAGGGGAGATATGATTGCTCTCTATAAATATATCAGACGGATAAATACAGGAGAGGGAGAGGAATTATTTCAGCTCAGCACCAATGTGGACACAAGAACAAATGGGTATAAACTGGCCACCAGGAAGTTTAGACTTGAAATCAGACGAAGGTTTTTAACCATCAGAGGAGTGAAGTTTTGGAATAGCCTTCCAAGGGAAGCAGTGGGGGCAAAAGATCTGTCTGGTTTTAAGATTCTACTTGATAAGTTTATGGAGGAGATGGTATGATGGGATAATGGGATTTTGGTAAGTAATTGATCTTTAAATATTCAGGGTAAATAGGCCAAATCCCCTGAGATGGGATATTAGATGGATGGGATCTGAGTTACCCAGGAAAGAATTTTCTGTAGTATCTGGCTGGTGAATCTTGCCCATATGCTCAGGGTTTAGCTGATTGCCATATTTGGCATCGGGAAGGAATTTTCCTCCAGGGCAGATTGGAGAGGCCCTGGAGGTTTTTCGCCTTCCTCTGTACATGGGGCATGGTTGACTTGAGGGAGGCTTCTCTGCTCTTTTAAGTCTTTAAACCATGATTTAAGGACTTCAATAGCTCAGACATGGGTGAGGTTTTTCATAGGAGTGGGTGGGTGAGATTCTGTGGCCTGCACTGTGCAGGAGGTCAGACTAGATGATCAGAATGGTCCCTTCTGACCTTAGTATCTATGAATCTATAAATTAAATCATCTGTCTGATTTATGTTCAGCATTTGCCTTACTGTTTAGTGCAGTAATGATAGTCCTATGTGATACTTCTTTCCCCTCCCTAGTTCATTCTATTTTTTTTTCACCTTGTGGAAGGTTCCATTATGGTAAGAGTAAGACTGCAGCTATCTTGACTGCAAAGAACCGGGGCAGCCATCACAGACTTCAGACAGTGTGCCCCAACTTGTCTCATGCACTTAGCAAATAGGACCAAGAAACAGCAATAATTCCTGCAGATAAGCACTCTCTCTCTCGACAAGGCTCCTTAATCAGATTTCAGAGAATAAAAAAATAGAAGAATAATGTATCAGTCCCTGAAACGAGTGTACCTTTCTTCTCACCTTCTTTGCTGAACAGCAGGGTTTGTACATGGGCAGGAAATGTGGAGCAGGTGAGATAAGCTGATCTGCAGAAGAGATGGACATTCCTCCCCATTCCCCCTCAATCAGTGAGGGAGTTAAATGTCAGTCAGAAAAGGTTACTATTGTTGACTTCATGTTAGGCTGCTAATCAAAAGTCTCAGTTTAGGGATGGAGGAAAGTAAGTACATTAATGTATCATTAGGTACAGTTCTTCCTCCGCCATTTAAAATACCATGAAGAGTTTAACTTAAGATAATTTCAAGTTCAAGGTGACAGATTGTCCTTAATTTACTTCCCCATGCCTATTTCAGGGTTCTTGGAATAAGTACTGGTGCTGTAATTTCAGGATGCCATGCAGTAATTCTGCAGATGGAATGGCACTAAGACTTTAACATTTTATTAATATATGAGCCCATTCAAGCATGTATAAAATATGACTTGTATATGTAATATCACTAATATCCACTGTTGCCTTAATAACTCCACAGCTGAAATCCTTGTATGTCCTTGTGCTGTGCATCACTGGCCTTGAGTCACATAACTTATCTAGGCTCACTACCTGTCAAACTACCCTTCTAATCTGTCCAGAGTACAATTGCTAAAGTCATCTTCCTTTCCAATTGCTCTGATCATGTCACTTGCCTCCCTGAATCCCTTTATTGACTTCCTGTCTCCTTTGTATCATGTTAAAACTATTCATCCTTGACTCTAGGCCCTACATAATCTCTCTGACATTTGTATCCCTGTTTTCTTTTTCATCTGTGCATTTTTTCTTGCATCCTATCAGCTTACTGCTTCCTTGGTCTCCTTCTTCTATCCTTGATTTTGTGCCTTCTATCATGCCCCAGTCCCAGGGCTGAGACAGTCTTCCTGTTCTCGCATGTCAGCCAGTTGCCTTCACTCCCGTCTTTTAAATCTCTCCTTAAAGGCTTCTTTTGCCAGCCATCATCCTTATCATCATGATTTATCCCCACATCCTGCTATTGTTCCATTGTTTAACAGATATTGTAATTCTAGGGGGCAGTGCAAATATCTCAGAATGCATTTGTAAAATGTTGTATAAATTTAAGGCACAATATGTAGTTTACTTAGGAAATGTAATGTAAATAGATAGGCCCAGTCATGTGCCCTGGATGCCAGCAAACTCGGGCCCTGTCAGACAAATGAGGGAAGCAATTTACAGTAGTTTTCCTTGGATATACTTCATCCTTTATCAGGCGCACAGAGTTCAAGTTAGGGGATTGTTACCTGGAGTGTTTCAGTTTTTCTCAACAGCTGACAACAAGTCTAGCAAAGAGAGGAAACCTCTTAAGCAGGACCCAGACACATAGAGGCCAATATTTTGAAAAACGGGTGCTTAAATTCTTCAATCCTTGTTTAGGCACCCATATAAGAAGTCTTATTTTCAAAAGTGAGGATGATTTGGAGTGTCTCAAGGGCACCCACAGGGCACCCACAGATTGAGGCATCCAGAATCATTAGTCACTTTTGAAAATCTTGGTATGAGTGCCCAGGGACTCCCATTGACTTTAATAGGAACTGCGGGGTACTCATCACTTTTGAAAATCATTTATTTAAGTGTATAACTACAGATTTAGGAAACTTAGTTTAGGTGCCAATTTTTAAACATTTTTAGCTACAGGACGTATGGCAGAACTTTAAAGGAAATCTGCAACCTATTTTCCCCAGCGTAGTGGTCTGAAAGCTGTCAAAAGTTGTACCTATGAATAAACTGCAACCTGTGTATTTTTCAAGGGTTTTTAGTTCCAGTTGGCAGGTTAATGCAGGTGGTGGCCATCCTGCTGAAATGTGATGTCATTTGTGGAGAGTGCAATGTGAAGGCCTGAATAAGAGACTGGTTTTGGTACATGCTTCAATGTGAGTTTAGGCATCAGAAGAAAACATTAATACTTAAGGGTTTAAGGTCACACAGTTTTAAAACTTATTTTTACATTTGTTCAGCCGTTACTGAAATAGATTAATACTTTGTGAACAGATTCTTATACTGAACTCTCACACTGCCATTGTCACAAATCTACACTGCTTTTCAGCAGTGGACCATTGTGGTACTATATGCAGAAATGACAATTGTTTAAACTGAAAAGTTGCAGGGTTTTCATGATGACATATTTTTTGCCTGGGTAAAATGGGTGAAAGTTTCCTTTGTCTTAATTTTATTGTATGTCACTTTTTTTGCTCTTGTACTACATTGTGTTCTTTTCATGGATATATTATAGGAATTGAAACAAAAAATTCAAAATGTGTGTGAAAAGTTCAGTTGAAACAAATGTGACTTTGTAGTAGCTACACAATATATGCATGGAATTCATAGATACCAGGACAAGAACGGACCACTGTGATCATCTAGTTTGACCTCCTGTATAATGTAAGCCATAGAACACAATCATTCCTAGAGCATCTCTTTTAGAAAAAACATACTATACTGATTTAAAAATTATCAGTGATGGAGAGTCCACCACAGTCCTTGCCAAGCTGTTCCAATGGTTAATTACTCACTGTTAATAATGTATGCCTTACTTCGAGTCTGAGTTGTCTAGCTTCAACTTAAAGCCATTAGATCATGTTATACCTTTCTCTGCTAGATTGAAGAGTGCATTATTAAATAGTTGCTCCTGATGTAGGTACTTCACAAACTGTAATCAAGTCTTCTCTTTGTTAAGCTAAGCAGATTGAGCTGCTTGAGTCTATTACTTTAAGGTATATTTTCTAGCCCGTTAATCATTCTTGTACCTCTTCTCTGAACCCTCTATAATTTTTCAACGTCTTTCCTGAACTGTGGACAACACAACTGGACACTGTATTCCAGCCACAGGAGCACTAGTGCCAAATACAGAGGTAAAATAACCTCTCTACCCTTACTCAAGATTCCCCTCTTTATGTATCCAAGGGTTTCATTCACCCTTTTGGCCACGGTGTCACACTGAGAGCTCATATTCAGCTGATTATCCAACCCCAAATCTTTTTCAGAGTCACTACTTCCCACAATGGAGTCTCCCATCCTGTAGACACTTTCTACATTTTTTGCTCCCAGGTGTGTTCATTTACATTTAGCCATATTAAAACACATATTAAAGCACCTAAAGCCAATATATTTTTTTCTTTCTAATGTTAGGGCCAGATCATGAACCTCAGATTTTCACAGAGCCCAGACACATTGAAGAGAAGGTCAGGCACCTTCATAGTACCATTCCCTAGTTCTTGCACCCATAGAACTCTAGTTCCTAACTGGAATCACTAATCACAGTCCTTTGGGTAAATGTTTGGTGGAGCAGAGGCACAGTCAGCTTCAAGGTTTTCCATGGAACACTTCTTGTATTAAAAGTAGGTTACAAAGCATTTTGCAGTAGCAGGTTCTTCCATGGCAAGACACTCTCTGAGGCAGGTAGAGCTAGCAGCGGAAGAGACTATTGCAGACCTGAGTGGTTGGATTCCTCCATACAATTATTCATTCATCTGGGCATGAGGTGGAAAAAAATCACTGAGTGGAAAGTATATTTTTAGGAGGACAAAGATGGCTTTCTTTTGAGTGTGAAAGTCAGTGCTGAAGTTATTTAAAGAAACAGGTGAATGACATATAGATTCATAGATTCATAGATACTAAGGTCAGAAGGAACCATTCTGATCATCTAGTCTGACCTCCTGCACAGCGCAGGCCACAGAATCTCACCGACCCTCTCCTAAGAAAAACCTCACCTATGTCTGAGCTATTGAAGTCCTCAAATCATGGTTTAAAGACTTCAAGGAGCAGAGAAGCCTCCCTCAAGTCACCCATGCCCCATGTACAGAGGAAGGTGAAAAACCTCCAGGGCCTCTCCAATCTGCCCTGGAGGAAAATTCCTTCCCGACCCCAAATATGGCAGTCAGCTAAACCCTGAGCATATGGGCAAGATTCACCAGCCAGATACTACAGAAAATTCTTTCCTGGGTAACTCGGATCCCATCCATCTAATATCCCATCTCAGGGGATTAGTCCTATTTACCCTGAATATTTAAAGATCAATTAATTATCAAAATCACATTATCCCATCATTCCATCCCCTCCATAAACTTATCGAGTAGAATCTTAAAACCAGATAGAACTTTTGCCCCCACTGCTTCCCTTGGAAGGCTATTCCAAAACTTCACTCCTCTGATGGTTAGAAACCTTCGTCTGATTTCAAGTCTAAACTTCCTGGTGGCCAGTTTATACTCATTTGTTCTTGTGTCCACATTGGTGCTGAGCTGAAATAATTCCTCTCCCTCTCCTGTATTTATCCGTCTGATATATTTATAGAGAGCAATCATATCTCCCCTCAACCTTCTTTTAGTTAGGCTAAACAAGCCAAGCTCCTTAAGTCTCCTTTCATAAGACAAGTTTTCCATTCCTCGGATCATCCTAGTAGCCCTTCTCTGTACCTGCTCCAGTTTG
The DNA here is from genome assembly GCF_009764565.3 of Dermochelys coriacea. NCBI lineage: Eukaryota > Metazoa > Chordata > Testudines > Dermochelyidae > Dermochelys > Dermochelys coriacea. Next base: position 146,636,252 of record NC_050068.2, read on the forward strand.
AATTCATCCTTTTTGAACATGGGAGACCAGAACTGCAAACAGTATTCTAGGTGAGGTCTCACCAGTGCCTTGTATAACGGTACTAAAACCTCCTTATCCCTACTGGAAATGCCTCTCCTGATGCATCCCAAAACAGCATTAGCTTTTTTCACAGCCATACCACATTGGCAGCTCATAGTCATCCTATGATCAACCAATACTCCAAGGTCCTTCTCCTCTTCCATTACTTCTAATTGATGCATCCCCAACTTATAACTAAAATTCTTGTTATTAATCCCTAAATGCATAACCTTACACTTCTCACTATTAAATTTCATCCTATTACTCCAGTTTACAAGGTCATCCAGATCTTCCTGTATAATATCCCGATCCTTCTCCGAATTGGCAATACCTCCCAGCTTTGTATCATCTGCAAACTTTATTAGCACGCTCCCACTTTTTGTGCCAAGGTCAGTAATAAAAAGATTAAAAAAGATTGGTCCCAAAACCGATCCCTGAGAAACTCTATTGGTAACCTCCCTCCAGCCTGACAGTTCGCCTTTCAGTAGGACCCATTGCAGTCTCCCCTTTAACCAATTCCTTATCCACCTTTTGATGTTCATATTGATCCCCATCTTCTCCAATTTAACTAATAATTCCCCATGTGGCACGGTATCAAATGCCTTACTGAAATCTAGGTAAATAAAATCCACTGCGTTTCCTTTATCTAAAAAATCTGTCACTTTTTCAAAAGAGGAGATTATGTTGGTTTGGCACGATCTACCTTTTGTAAAACCATGTTGCATTTTGTCCCATTTACCATTGACTTCAATGTCCTTAACTAATTTCTCCTTCAAAATTTTTTCCAGGATCTTGCATACTACAGATGTCAAACTAACTGGCCTGTAGTTACCTGGATCACTTTTTTTCCCTTTCTTAAAAATAGGAACTATATTAGCAATTCTCCAATCATTCGGTACTAATCCTGAGTTTACAGATTCATTAAAAATTCTTGCTAATGGGCTTGCAATTTCAGGTGCCAATTCCTTTAATATTCTTGGATGAAGATTATCTGGGCCCCCCGATTTAGTCCCATTAAACTGTTTCAGTTTTGCTTCTACCTCAGATATGATAATATCTACCTCCATATCCTCATTCCCATTTGTCATGCTACCATTATCTCTAAGATCCTCTTTAGCCTTATTAAAGACTGAGGCAAAGTATTTGTTTAGATATTGGGCCATGCCTAGATTATCTTTAACCTCCACTCCATCCTCAGTGTTTAGCGGCCCCACTTCTTCTTTCTTAGTTTTCTTCTTATTTATATGGCTATAGAACCTTTTACTATTGGTTTTAATTCCCTTTGCAAGGTCCAACCAACTTGACTTTTAGCCTGTCTCACTTTATACCTACATGTTCTGACCTCAATAAGGTAGCTTTCCTTGCTGATCCCTCCCATCTTCCTCTCCCTGTATGCTTTCTGCTTCTTCTTAATCACCTCTCTAAGATGCTTGCTCATCCAGCTTGGTCTACAACTCCTTCCTATGAATTTTTTCCCCTTTCTTGGGATACAGGCTTCCGATAGCTTCTGCAGCTTTGATTTAAAGTAATCCCAGGCCTCCTCTACCTTTAGATCCATAAGTTCTTCAGTCCAATCCACTTCCCTAACTAATTTCCTTAATTTTGGAAAGTCAACCCTTTTGAAATCAAAAACTCTAGTTGCAGATTTATTTTTGTTAATCCTTCCATTCAGTTTGAACTGAATTAGCTCATGATCACTTGAGCCAAGATTGTTCCCTACAACCATTTCTTCTATGAGGTCCCACTACTCACCAAAATTAAATCTAAAATGGCATCCCCTCTAGTGGTCATGAAAGAGGTCTGCTTGTTTATACAATGGGGTAATGCAGACTATGGAGGTATGATTGCTAAAGCACAGTGCATTAATTGGTCCATGTAAATCCTGAGGGCGCGCACTAAACATCCTATAATGCGCACTTAAACATAGTCATTAAAGCACTTGAGGAAAATTAGTGTGCACCGTCAGGAACTGAATGGGCCAGTTAATGCACAACGTAGTGTAAATTACCACCAAGCTCTTGTTGTAAACCCTCTGGGGAATGGGCTGTCTTTATGTTTGGTGTTCCCACAGCACCTAGCACATTTGGGTTCTGGTACTTGACAGGGGGTTTCCTATGTGCTATGATAAGACATGTAATAATTAATAATACTAATTAAAAATGATACCATTGATCATACCAGTGTGTGTTTCCTGATTCACTTTTTCATCTATTTTATAAGCTAAACTTTAGTATCTGGCCCTGAAAATATGCATAAAAATTGTAATGTTAATACAAGATTTTAAAATTATTGCAAGAGTTCAGTTAATGTATTTGTTCATTTCCCGTCTTTATGATTCTCCAGTCTTGGGACTCAAATGTGTGGAAAGCATCTGTAAGAGACTAGATTCTGCTGTGCTTAGAACTCTCTAAACCCACCCTTAAATCATCTTATACTCATTTCATATGGAAAGATGGCAGTAAGTTGTTGTTAACACTGTGAAAGGCAGTAGATATAGCTGCATATTATATCATAAGAAGAGACAATTTTAAAAAGAGTATAAGATGAAGTACCCTTTCACAAAGCTGTAATTTTAACTGGTAATTAAACTCAAGTGTTTCATTTTCCCAGTCAGCTCATCAGTAACACTAGAAAATAAATGATCTGAAAGTGAAATCCTTTGGGGGAAAACAATAGTAATTAATTACATTTCTCAAGGGAGAACATATTCCCAGTGCTTGTTTCTGGATAACCTTTTCAGCAACAAAAATTGTAATGTACAGGTGGGCTGGAAGGTGGGAGGCTGTTGGAAATTAAGATAATTTAAAGTGAATATTCATGAAGTTTCCAGCATTGGCTTATGCATTAAATCCACCATCATTTGTTGTTTTCTAACAAATTGCAAAGTCAATAAATAGATTACTCAATGTGAAACTATTTTACACCAATTAATTTAATATTTCAAGACTCCTGCATATGAAAGTGAGGAGAACAGATTCCATAGGATTTGCTGCAGTTCTTTCTTGGCACTCCTCCAGAGGTTAATCATATATTCATAGACTTTAGAGATGGAAAAAACCTAACAGATTATGGAGAGGTACCTACTTGCAATACATGGTTATTTCCTAGAGAACATACTATTATTTTTTCCCACATCAATTTTGAGACTTGAAGTGATTGGACTTCTCCTATTATTATTGATAAACTAATAGGCTTCCTTTTTTTTTAATATCTTCTGATATTCAGCCTAAACGTTCTTCTGCTTAATTTAATCCAGTTACCTCAATTTATTGTGTTTATTCTCTGTATGGTTATCCTAACACTCTTTGGTTCTTTTTAGCCACCCGACATGGATTAAAATTTTAATCTATTCTTATATGACAAACCATTGAGACCTTTAATAATTTTTGGTGCATTTCTCTGTGATCCCTCCATTGTAGGGATCCTGTCATACATAACGCAGTTGTCAGTCAGCCACACTGAGAAGAGAAATCACAATCTTTGGTACCAAAACCACAGTGCTCACTCAAGTGAGCTAAAGATGCCATCCAGAAAATAAATAAGCATTTCCAATATTGCCATGTAAAGAAAACAAGCTAGTCCTATTACCTGCCTTTGGAGAATGTGGTGGACATCTGTACTATTTTAAGAATAGTATGTGTGTCTCAGTTTACTTGTGTATTGTTATAATATTGGCTGCATGGTGTCAAAGTGTTCAACTGGGATTAACATATCATTTTTGAAACTTGCTGCAATCAGAGCTTGCTGATAATGTTTTGAGCTATGGGATAATGCCCAAGATACCAGCTGCTGCAACATAGAGCAGGCCCACACCTCCAAATGTTGCAGGGTGAGTCGCACCCATCCTACCCTAAAGTTGCCATCTTCCACCATGTTAGAGGTACCTACTTTCCATTTTTTCCAGTGACACTTGTATTTCTCAGCCTCTTGAGGCAAAAATACAATATGATCAGATTCACAATGAGACATCTAAAGGACGAGGTGAATCTCGAGGGTTGTGAAGCCCTGTGCCACTTTAAATGTATAGGAATCCAAGAATGTTTGCACATCTTATACTAGAAAGCAGCCGATTCAAGGCTATAACCATAGTCTTCACGTAATCAGTGATGGGACCGGCAGAAGTTTGCTGTGTTCATAAACTCCCTGAGCTAGTGTTTCTGGATCATGAATACCTTTGAGTCAGTGACTCCCAGAGCAGAGGAACTTGTGCCACAGTAAACACAGTACGTGTATTTAGTGGTGAGCCTGAAAAAACATTTCTGAAAGTTAGAAACATTTGGAAATAATTTACTTAGCATATATAGAATTTTCTCTATCCTCACCATTTTGATTCAGTATTTCTAAGTACAAAATTAGCAATAATATAAATGAGAACAATATGAGGCAGATGCTCAGCTGGTGTAACTTGTCATACCTGAAATCAGTGGAGCTATGATAGTTTACACCAACTGAGGATATGTCCCAGATGTGTATGAGATAGTAATAAATTTGGGTCTAAAGCATAATAGCTGTACCTCCTTAAAGCAGTCATCACTCTTTATAGACTAAAGTTTACCCAGCACTCCTACAATTAATTTTCACGTTTTATATCCTGTAAGTTAATGATATCAGAAAGCATCATCTTGAAACTGAGGTCAAAGAAAGATACAGAGAGGGTAAAAAAAAAGAACCTACATTCATTACAAGATTTGTTTGTCTGTGTTTGGGTCTTTGTCCCAAAAGGTCAATATGGAAAAAAAAAGTTTCAGTTGTCTTGAACTATGCCATTGCTACACTGGAACTCAAAATCAAACATGTCACAAAGTAAACACATGCTGAATTAATATGATTCCTAAATAATTAGCAATTTCAAGCAGATGTGCATAATATAACAGAAGGGTTGAGAGAAGACAAGGTAAATTTCAAACCCACTTGAAACCTGTGAGTTACATACAGAGCCAACTGTTTGAAAGTTCTTTGCACATAACGTGTTTTAACGATTTGGTGTAGCCAATGTTCCGCCGTGACAAAGTCTAAGTAGCACCAGATGACTGGAAATCATCATAGTGATGTGTCGAGTTAGAGAGGAAAGTATTTTCATCCCATGTGAGCTGCCTGAACATCATGGGAAGATGACATGGGAAAGCAACAGGAGTCAGAAACAGAACAAAAATGAAATCTAAATAATTCAGCATGGAAGACTAGGTATCTGGATTTCTAAAATAAAAAGCCAAAAACAGGTTATTAACCACAACTAATGACAACTTTCCACAGAACAAGTGAATTGCAACAGGCTGGTAATACTGGCTTTATTATTATTTGTTTGTATTGCACCAATGCCTAGGTCAGAGCCCAGTAATACTAGGAAACATACAAACACATTGTAAAGAGATGGCTCATGCCCCAAAGTGCTTTCAATATAAGACAAGACAACAAATAGATGTGGGAGGTCCACACATTTGGCTGTTTTACTGTAGCTGCACTGGGATCCACAGATCACAGAGTATATCCATAGATCAAAGAGGAGAACAAAAGAAGCATAGTCAGAGATGCATATGGAAGTAACAATATGTGATGACCCAATCCAACAAAGCACTTAAGCATGTGCTTAATCTTAAGTGTGGATCCCCATTGAAGATAATGTGTTTGAAGTCATGGAACTTCTCATATATATGTTTATGTTTAAGTGCTTTGCTGGATCAGGTCCAAAATGAAGAATGAAAATAAAGAATGAACAAATAATTTTAAAAAGTAGAACACTTTACCAGAACCTCCAATAAGCAGATACTAATCCAACAATTTGATAGACTCTCTCACTTAATAAACTAATGCATAATAAATAGTACATATCCAGTAATGATGATTATTATACATTTCATAGAATCATAGAACTGGAAGGGACCTCGATAGGTCATCTAGTCCAGTCCCCTGCACTCAAGGCAGGACTAAGTATAATCTAGACCAGTGGTTCCCAAACTCATTCTGATGCTTGTGCAGGGAAAGCCCCTGGTGGGCCTGGTCGGTTTATTTACCTGCCACTTCCTCAGGTTCGGCCGATCGCGGCTCCCAGTGGCTGCGGTTTGCTGCTCCATGCCAATGAGAGCTGCTGGAAGCAGCGGCCAGTACATCCCTCGGCCCGCGCCATTTCCAGTAGCTCCCATTGGCCTGGAGCAGGGAACTGCGGATACTGGGAGCTGCGATCAGCCGAACCTGCAAACTCAGCAGGTAAACAAACCAGCCTGGCCTGCCAGGGGCTTTCCCTGCAAAAGCAGCAGAACAAGTTTGGGAACGACTCATCTAGACTCTTTAAAATATTGCTAAAAGTATTTCAAATTTATTTTTACTAGATAAGCTCACCATTCATCCTTTGTGTCAATTCTTCAAAAGGGAAATGTCCCCCATCTTTCAAAGCTGTAAAAATCGGCTTTTCAATCTGCAAAACAAAATATGTTTTGCACATAATATTGTGTCTGTTTTTTCTTAAGGGTGATATAGGATATTATGAAACCATCACCCAGTCTAGCAAAGTACCTAAGCATATGCTTACCTTTTGTCTCTTCAGAAATCACACAGTACAAAAATTCTTCATCTCACATGTGCACTGGTCATCAGGTTGAGAAAACAATCTTGATAGTTGCCAGAAGTGTAAAGAAATTAAAAGTGATATTGGGAATATATTCACTTTGGTGTCATCCATTGAATTATTATGGAATAATATTATTCAAGTAATGGAAATAGAACCAAGAGTGGAAATACAAGGATCATCCAAGTTTAGGCCACAATACAGCAAACTACTTAAGTAGATGCTAAACTTTGAGCACATGGATAGTTCCATTGAAGTCATGAGACTATTCAGGTGCTTAACATTAAGCCTGTGAAATGGATCTCTTAGTATATTAGCTTGCTTAATGGGCTCATTAGCAGATTGCAATATTCAATTTTCTGTGCCTTTCATAAACCAAGGACTGCTGTTGATAAACATGGAATAGAGAGTCGATTTCAATTCTTGCAATACGTATTGTAATTACTTGTACTATCGGTACAAGCAAAAGTTTCACAATGTACTTTTATTTTTAGTATGTACTTATATATTGTGACAAAGTTCCTCCTCTAAATTGGTGTGGCTTGCGCTTGTTGGCGGATTTGCTAGCCTTGGAGCTTCACAGCAGCCCTCAGTTTGGTCATTTTCATGAACCCACAGTCCAGAACAACAACTCCTGTGTCTGACCAGGAGTTGGAAGGTTTGGGGGGAACCCAGGCCTGCCCTCTACTCCGGGTTCCAGACTAGGGCCCTGTGGTATGCAGCTGTCTAGAATGCCTCCTGGAACAGCTGTGCAACAGCTACAACTCCCTGGGCTACTTCCCCATGGCCTCCTCCCAACACCTTCTTTATCCTCACCATAGGACCTTCCTCCTGGTGTCTGATTATGTTTGTATTCCTCAGTCCTCCAGCAGTATGCGTTCTCACTCTCAGCTCCTTGTGCCTCTTGCTCCCAGTTCCTCTCTCACACACACACACACACACACACACCACAAACTGAAGTGAGCTTCTTTTTAAAACCCAGGTACCCCGATTAGCCTGCCTTAATTGATTTTAGCAGCTTCTTGATTGGCTGCAGGTGTTCTAATCAGCCTGTCTTAATTGTCTCCAAAAGGTTCCTGATTGTTCTGGAACCTTCCCTGTTACCTTACCCAGGGAAAAGGGACCTACTTAGCCTGGGGCTAATATATCTGCCTTCTATTACTCTCCTATAGCCATGTGACCTGACCCTGTCACATATCGCCTCCCCTCTGCTCAACACAACGGGGTTGGGCAACTTGGGACGTCAGGCAATGTACTTATGACAAGCCATCTCCATTGCCATGGTGGCTTCCAGCCCAGTGTTGTATGGTGAATTGGAAAGGTTGTAGGGACAGGAATCATCTGGTCACCCTTCCGTTCTTCTCTTTATTTCGCTGCATCCACTGGAGGGGTGCATAGTCTGTCACAAGGGTAAACCGTCATCCCAGAAGGTAATAACGTCGTGTTTCTATGGCCCATTTCAAAGCTAGGTACTCTCTTTCAACCACGGCATACTTCTGCTCCCTCGGGAGGATTTTCCTGCTGAGGTACAGGATTGGGTGTTCTTCATCTCTGACCATCTGCGATAGGACAGCTCCCAATCCTACTTCAGATGCATCTGTTTGTAAAATGAATACTTCGTTGAAGTCTGGGGCTATAAGCACAGTGTTACTGCAGAGGGCTGTCTGTAGATCCATGAATGCTTTCTCTGCGGCATCTGTCCACTTCACCATGTCTGGACCCCAGGCTTTTAGCAGGTCTGTCAGGGAACTCGCTCTGGTAGCAAAATGGGGAATAAAAAGTCGGTAGTACCCCACCACCCCCAGGAATGCCCGGACCTGCTTTTTCCGATTTGGCCAGGGCCAATTTTGGATAGCCTCTAGTTAGTTTAGTTGGGGCTTGACCATGCGCCTTCCTACAATATAGCCAAGGTATTTAGCCTTGGCTAGCCCTATAGCACACTTGGCTAGGTTGGCTGTGAGGCCAGCCTGTCTTAGCGTGTCCAGAACTGCTTCTACTTTTCTAAGTGAGTCTCCCAGTTGGGGGTGTGAATAATCACATCATCCAGGTATGCCACTGCATAACTAGCATGGGGCCATAGGAGCTTGTCCATAAGACGCTGGAAGGTGGCAGGTGCCCCATGCAGTCCAAAAGGAAGAACAGTATATTAAAACAGACCCTCTGGGTCTGGTGTAGAGAATGCCATCTTTTCTTTCCCATCTTTGTCAAGGGGAATCTGCCAGTATCCCTTTGTTAAATCAAGGGTGGTCAAAAATTTGGCATTGCCCAGGTGGTCAACTAACTCATCGATTCGAGGTATGGGGTATGCATCGAATTTGGATATCTCATTCAGCCGGCGAAAGTCATTACAAAACCTAGTGGTGCCATTGGGTTTGGGCACCAACACAATTGGGCTTGACCACTGACTGTGGGACTCTTCGATGACTCCCAGTTCCAACATCCTTTTTACCTCTGCCTTGATCTCCTCCCTTTTTGCTGCTGGGACCCGATAGGGCCTTATAGTTATCTTTGCCCCAGGGTCTGTGATAATGTGGTGATATGCTTCGGTGGTCCAGCCTGGTTCGGTTGAAAACACGTCCTGATATTGGTTGATCATCTCGGTTACCTCCTTCTTCTGGTTTGGCGTCAGATCAGTGGATATCCTGATCTGCTCCTGCATATTATTTCCCTGGATCGGGGTCTCTTGGGCCACTACACACGCCTCTTGTTGGTGCCAAGGCTTTAAGAGGTTAATGTGATAAATTTGTTCTTGTTTCCGGCGTCCTGGCTGTCACACCTTGTAGGTTACTTCCCCCACAGGTTCAACCACCTCATAGGACCCCTGCTATTGGGCCAAAAGCTTGCTTTCTGCCATGGGTACCAACACCATCACCCGATCCCCTTGTTGGAACTTTTGCCTGGCAATTGTAATGGGTTCGCTGGGTCTCCTGCACCTTTTCCAAATGTTCCCGTACAATAGGGGTGCCCTGGGCTATCCGGTCTCACATCTGCAACACATGGTCAATTATATTTCTCCCCTCATTGGGTTCCTCTTCCCAGATCTCTTTTGCAATATCTAGTATGCCACAGGGATGGCATCTGTATAATAATTCAAAGGGGGAAAACCCAGTTGAGGCCTGAGGTACCTCCCGGATTGCAAACATAAGTAGGGTAGTGGGTGTCCCAATCCTTCCCGTCTCGACTTACCACTTTCCTTATCATTGCCTTGAGGGTTGGAGTAAACCTTTCTACCAGCCCATCGGTCTGCGGATGATAGACTGAAGTTCTCAGGGTATGTATATGGAGCAGCGTACAGAGGTCTTTCATTAGCTTCGACATAAATGGGGTACCTTGGTCTGTTAATATCTCGTTTGGTAGCCCCACTCGGGCAAAGATCCCCACCAACTCTTTAGCTATTGTTTTAGAGGCCGTGTTCCGCAGGGGGACGGCTTCTGGGTAGTGAGTAGCATAATACAGAACGACAAGTATATATTGGTGGCCCCGGGCTGTCTTCTTCAGGGGTTCCACAAGATCCATGGCTATTCGCTTGAAGGGGACCTCTATGATGGGAAGGGGTACTAAAGGTGCCTCAAGTGTGGATGGGGACTGTGCAGCTGACGCTCCGGGCAGGACACACAGTACTTCCGCACTTCTTCATGTACTCCGGGCCAGAAGAATCGTGGCAGGACCCGTGCCAGGGTCTTCTCTACCCCAAAATGCCCCCCAAAAAGATGACTATGGGCCAGACTTAATACAGCATTCTGGTGTTTTTTGAGGTACTAGGATCTGCTCTACCTGTACTGGTGCAACCCAGTATAAAAGATTCTTCTTCATTATGAAGTAGGGTCCTGGTCCCTGGGTTTTCCCTTCCATGGGGACCCCATCTATTTCGGTCACCTCCTTCCTAATGTTGTTGTACCTTGAGTCTTCAGCCTGGTCCCATCCAAAATTTCCTCTCCCAGGGCTAATCTGTCCGAGATCTAGGGGGCCAGTCTCTGTTTCCTCTACTGGTTCAGAGGAGTTCGGGTGTGGGTCAGACTCGGGTGCTTCTTCCTCCTGGGTAGCTTCCTTTTCAGCTGCTCGGGTCCGCCTACCTACGAGAGCGACCCTCTGGCTTTGGGCCAGCATTCGGGTTCCCAAGGCCTTAGTTTTCCTTCGTTCCCTTTTCGTCTTTCTACGCTGTCTGGTAGCGGAGAACAAATCTGGGGATATTTCAGAGAAGGATGGGGGTTGACAGTCTACTGTGGATGCCTCACTACTTTCAGGGCTTCCCCCTTCTCCAATTCCCCTACCGGGAGTAAGTCTCCAAACCCTGGGAAGTCCCTCCCTATGAGCACAGGGTATGGGAGTTTAGGTACTACACCTGCTGCTACCTCAATAGTGTTCCCCTGAATCTCGATTTTTACTGGGATGGTGGGGTAATAACCAATTGTCCCATGGACACATGTTATCCCCGTATGCTTAGCCCACAGCAGCTGACTACGCTTCACGAGCTTCCCCGAGACAAGCGTCATAGCACTCCCCGAATCAACCAGTGCTGTAGTCTCTACCCAATTTAGCTCCACTGGTCTAGTGTACAAATGTGGGGTTAGAGAGACCCCCACAAGATGGATTAGGGAGCATGGGTCTGCCCAGTTCCCCTGGTTACATTGCATAGGCTCCTCGGCATTGGGACGCTGTGCATTGTGTCCCCACTCCCTGCAGGCATAACATCTGTATAGAGCCCTAGGTGTTCCCTGGTCTCTTGGTTTGGGTAGTCTAACATCACGATCCTCTTCCCCCTCAGTGCTCCGACTCTTCGTGGCTTCTGGTGGGCCTTCAGCCCCTCTCTTTTTCCACCTGGGTTCTCCTGGTGGCCCAATCACCCGAGCTCTAGGGCTTGGTGCTGCTAGTTTAACCCAGGGTGCTTCTTCCTTAACTGGTCGGGTCAGCTCCCTTGCCATCCTTCACCTTTCTACCAGCGCAACAACCTCATCGTAGGTGAAGGGTTCATTCTGGCTTACCCAGGCGCGAAGGTCTGGCAGTAGTCCTCTCATGTACCGGTCGATGACCAGAATCTCTAATATCTCCTCCGGACTCCAGGACTCAGTTCGTAACCACTTTCATGCGAGATGGATGAGGTCATATAATTGGGACCGCAAGGCTTTGTTTTCCTGGTACCTCCACTCATGATATCGCTGGGTCTGCACTACGGTCATTACCCCTGATCTGGCCAGGATCTCTGCTTTCAGCTGGGGGAAATCTGCCACAGCCTTTTCAGGCAAATCAAAGTAGGCCTTCTGGGCCTCCCCACACAGGAATGGAGCGAGGATGCCAGACCACTGTACTCAGGGCCAAGCCTCCCACAGGGCTGTCCTCTCAAAGGCCAAGAGGTATGCCTCTACATCATCCTCCTGCGTCATTTTCTGCAGCCAATTGTTGGCCCCCATGATCTGCGTCCCATCATGGCCGCGGTTCAGCTCTGTAAGGGCCTTTACCTGGTTTACTAGTTCCAGGAACATAGCCCAGTCTTGAGCAGCCTGGTCCATCAGCAGGCGATTAGTCTCTTGCTGCAGCCGCACTGCCTCCTGTTGGGCGGCTGCCTGGACACGGGTAGCCTCCTGCTGGGCAGCCGTGGCTTGTATCAGTGCCCACACTACCTCCTCCATTGTGGTGAAAAAAATAAAAATAGACTTTCTTCCCTTTTTTTTTTCTCCTTCCAAACACCCTCCTTCTTCCACCGCGCTGTGGACACCAGATCCCACTTCTCACACCAGTTGTGACAAAGTTCCTCCTCTATCTTGGTGGGTTTTGCGCTTATTGGCAGATTTGCTCAGCTTGGACCTTCACAGCAGCCTCAGTTTGGCCATTTTCATGAACCCACAGTGCAGGACAACTCCTCCTGTGTCTGACCAGGAGTTGGAAGGTTTGGGGGGAACCCGGGCCTGCCCTCTACTCCGGGTTCCAGACCAGGGCCCTGTGGTATGCAGCTGTCTAGAGTGCCTCCTGGAACAGCTGTGCGACAGCTACAACTCCCTGGGCTACTTCCCCATGGCCTCCTCCCAACACCTTCTTTATCCTCACCATAGGACCTTCCTCCTGGTGTCTGATGATGTTTGTACTCCTCAGTCCTCCAACAGTCCGCATTCTCACTCTCAGCTCCTAGTGCCTCTTGCTCCTAGCTCCTCACACACACGCACCACAAACTGAAGTGAGCTCCTTTTTAAAACCCAGGTGCCCTGATTAGCCTGCCTTAATTGATTCTAGCAGCTTCTTGATTGGCTGCAGGAGTTCTAATTAGCCTGTCTTAATTGTCTCCAGAAGGTTCCTGAATGTTCTGGAACCTTCCCTGTTAACTTACCCAGGGAAAAGGGACCTACTTAGCCTGGGGCTAATATATCTGCCTTCTATTACTCTCCTATAGCCATCTGGCCTGACCCTGTCACAATATATAGTATTTACTTGTACTATATCTTTTTTCTTGTACTATGTGTGAGATTTTTAAACTATTGCTTTCTGTTTTGTTGTTTGTTCATGGGTTTTTAAGAGTCTCAGCCAAAAAATGTAGGCCTAAAACCTATGATTGAATCTTCACAAGTGCTTTCAATTCAATGTCTTCAATGAGACTTTGCATAAGCACAGGGATCAACCTGCTAGGTGCAAGATAGTGCATAGTGCTGAGCATTACTGTAAATTGCTGAGTGCTCTCAACTCCCAAGAGAAGTTGAACACACCCAAAGAGCACATTGCACTATTGAGCCCTTTAATAGCTTCATGAGCTTCAGAAGGCTATTTCACTTACCCATCTTCCTCTACTAACAAGTTCCTTGGCACAGCCAGAAGAGTGAATGTAAAAACATTACTTATCTTTATGTTAGGAGGTGAGATACCATGATCGTAAAGTATAGATACAAAATGATAAAATGTGTGCTTCTCAAATTCTCTCAACTTCTGCCTGTCATTTATTTGTAATATCAGGAAGGTGGTAATAATTCAATAGCAATCCATATTAGATTTTTTAAAGTCCTAATCCATTGTTCGCATGTCACTGAAAGCATAACCCACAAATCATGTGTAAGAATGATGGATTATGACTTTTTAAAAGCTTTTGTTATATTTTTAAAAAATTGAAAAAATAATTTAAAAAGCTTGTTCTTAACCTAATTCTGTCAGAGGGAGACGGTCTATATTGTTTTTTTTCCCCTAAGAAAAGAAGAAAAAGACTTGCATTACCATTTGCTTGCCAGGCAGATTTCTTAAAACACCTCCTTCTCTGCTTTGTTTTATGTTTGCAGTTCCTTGATTCATGACATGGCTATTATCATTCCAGTCAAAGAAGACTAGACAGAACTCTGGAACTCCTCCATGTCTCTCCTTAACTAAGTGGCCAGGCCGTTAGTTGCATATCACAAAAGAACCTCTTTTATGAAGGACAGGAGCATGTAACTTCAACAGCTCTATCCTGTCACATTGGGGGTGGGCGGTGGATGTGGACATGGAGAGAGAGAGAGAGAGATTGGAAGGGAAGTTGGCCAAGATACCTGGGGTGAAATGTTGCCCCATTAAGTTAATGGCTAAACTCCCAATAACTTCAGTGAGACAAGGTCCAGTTCTGATCTCATGTATACCTCTGTAAATCAGGAGTAACCCCAAAAAAGTCCATGGAATTACACTGGTTTAAAACACAGCTGCTACTTTGAAACCTTTACCTTTATGTAAGTCACTATAGCTGATCTGTTGTTGTCAGTTCATGCAGCCCTGGCAGACATAAAGCTTGGTGGAAGAAATATTTTTATTATTATTATTTTATTTTATGTATTAATAAGTACATGAAAATACTTGGGCACTCATCATGCAATGGTCCCCCTGCACCCATTCAGGGCCTCACTGGAGTCCACCTGCATGGAGCTCTGTGCAGGACTAGAGCCTTAGTTATGGAGGTCTGGAACTAGTGGCTTCATTTTTGGATGTTGTGAGCACCTATAGGTCCCACTAAAGTCAAAAGTAGTTGTGAACTGAAAATCAGCCTATTTAACCATAGCTTTTAATGAAATGCTTTCTTTGTGTCTGTATGAGTGAGAAAAAATAATGAATCAATCATGTTAACTACTGGGAGAAGAGAGAGAGACAGATTCTTTACAACCTTGTATCATATGAAGTGCTTCATAATATAGGAGCCAAATGCCACCAACTCAAAATGCTTGCATTTTACACTCACTTTGCACAGGTGTAAATGACCACAGATAATGGAGAATCAGGACCAGGGAGAAAGTGTGTATAAAACCAATATTTTTCCATAGAGGAACTGTATAACAGCACTATACTCACCTATAATAAGAGCTTTTCAGAATTATTGATGGAGAGAGAGAGAAAGAAAACTCTAACCAATACAACATCATTTAATCTGTCACTTTTTAAGATTTATTATATTTTGTCAATAAACCTTCTGTCACTTTTAGTTTTGGATATATAATTAGAGAGGTTTTTTGATTCTTTGAGGTTTATATTTTGCATCATGCTGTGACTTTTGATTTTTAACGATGGGTCTTTCTAAATCTTACAACCTTTATTTACTATCAGTTTAATATCTATACAGCCTGTCTTGTGGCAGCCCAGTCTCATCCTCAAGATGTACTTTCTTTTGTAATGCTCTTATATTTTATGTGTTCCTAAACTTAGGACATTCAAAGAGTCTGACTCATACCTATTATCATTATTGTTGTTGTTTGGAGAGAAGTGACAATGTGCTCAGTGCTTTACAAGATGTACAAGCAAACACAACCCATTCCTCAAGGATTTACCATCTCAGTAGACAGATAAAGACTGGACACATATGTTGGACACAAATGCTGATGAACTTTAGTTGTAGTGGTGTTGGTAAGTTCTTTATGCCCTCAGAGATCCAGAGGATAGTGCGAACATAGTTAATTTGTGTTATTTATTTTTTGTTTCTTAGTAACAGCATTATACAGATTAGCTTTTATGGTCTTGCATAAAAAGTGGGAGGGACTTTATAGGAGGGAGGCTGGGCACCTGGTGCTCTGGTAGAGATTTCCAAGGAGACTGCAGGAAAGAAGGTTTGAAGGAGGGAATTGTGATACTGGCATCACTGGCAGAGAAAAGGTTACAAGTTGAGATGTAATTTGAAAGAGTGCAGACATGCAGGCAAGGGTTAAGCTGTGCAGAGCCTTGAAACAAAGAATTAGGAATTTAATACATGAGGTAGAAGAAAGCCCCTGAATGGATTTTCAAAGAGGGGAAGAATGGGGTCCAGAGGGGAGCAAGAAAGATGATATTTGCTGCTGCATTTGGGACAGAGGGAAGAAAGTTAGACAGTAGCTGGAGAGGTCATAGAGGAAGAGGTTACAGCCATCATGTCAGTAGATGATCAAGGCATGGATTCGTTGGATTTTTGATATGTTGTGAAGAGAGTAATTTCAGGATTCAGTTACAACTTGGCTATGCAGAGACAAGGAGAGGGAGCTGTCAAATATGACTCAAAGGTTGCCATCCTGAGGGACATTGAACATGGTGTTGCTATCAGCCATAAAAAAGAGGGGAGGAGGTAAGGCAAGCTGTTAAATTTTTGCCCTGTTGAACTTGATTCACAGATAAGAGTACATTGGAAAGGCAAAACAATTAATAGATTTTTTTAAAGTCAAGTAATATAACTTAATTGCTCCTTCGTGTCCTTATATTAAGAACAAATCAATAATGCAGAAAGATTTTAAAATGTGGATTGCTGACCCAAATATGCAAACGCTAGAATATGAACTGTTAACACTGGTGAAAAGTACTTACAAAGAAGAACAAACTCTGGAAACCTCAGTTTGGAAACATTTTGTTCAGTTAGGGAATCCTCTGTTGTCTCTCATTCCATCCAGTTCCCCAGTCACTCCTAGGTTTTAAGTACTGATGGGCGTTAGAACCAGTGTTGCTACATTAGGTGACAAGGGCACAGGATATGGCAAACTCATGTCAGGGATTTTATGCCCTTGGTACATGGAATGCTTAGTGGATGAGCAGGGGCATAGCTAGTGAACCCACAATCATGTGGCTCTACCAACTACACCTGCCCCCATCTAGTCCTTTTAAGTACAAGGGCAGTCATTTGTGTGTGAGTGAATTCTGCCACCCATGAAGCACACATTCACCATATCTGTTTACTTGGGTTTGGCACAGCTTTGATCATTTGTATCACAGTATTTGATCATTACTGAGTAGGCCTACTCCACAAATACCCTCAACAAAATTTCTGGCTGGGTTGTAACCTAGCCCTACTTGATCATCAGACCTCTAAGGAAGCATACCTCCCTTACCTCTTCTGCAATGGGGAAACAGATTTCTGGGACCAATAGTTTGGGGAGGGGGGGAAGAGTAGGATCCACAGGTTGGCCACTTTCACATCTCAAGCAAGTGGGTGGAGACAGCTGGAAAGTGAGTGGAGCCTTGACTCTGCCTCAGCAATATGCTACCTAGCAGAGGTCAGGTGGTGTAAGGGCGAAAGTAAGCTCACCCTTGTAACTGTGGTGATTTCCTTCCCCAGAGAGCACTAGAGGTACAGGGAAGGAGTTGTGGCTGAGGCAACTCCTGGGGTGGCACAACTGCATACCACCCTTCAGGCATGGCTGATCCTAAAGGCTATGAAGTTTTAAGCTATTTGAAATCAATAATTATTTCTGTTTCATTGGCTCTGTTTTTCTTACTGTAAGTCAGTATTTATACTGAAAATGCTGATAAACCTATAACTTCAGTGGTGTAAGCAATTGCCATAATAACAAAAGCTGATTATTTTTAATGACCGCTGTTCTCACTTACAGTTCCCCTAGGCAGGATTAAAACATGCTATTCTTGTTATCCATACACATTTAATAATATTACCACATATAACTAAAGTACCTGGTTCTCTCTCTCTTCCCATATTTTTTATTGTTTTATAAAATATCTTTCACACACACACACAGACTTTTTTCAAATAATAATCAAGAATAATCAAGAAAATAATAAATAACACAATCCAGAACTACTGAAAATATAATATACAAATCACAGAACTAAAATGACTGTAATAAAGATGTGTTGAGTTGAACATGGAAGATGCTGGAGGAATCTGGTATACAATTCCCAGTTGGAAGAGAATGCTTCCAAACTCAAACCACATATGCAAAAAGTTTGACACCTGAAGTTACATAAAGAAGGCCTTGCTCAGACAAAATACTCAATTAAGTCAATGAGAGTTTAGCCTGCATAAGGTCTGCAAGATTTGGCCTCTGAATATTGCAATTGGATAACAAGCAACAAGTCAGAAACAGCATATATATTATGAGTATAAACTGCAGCACTAACTGATTTTCACAAATAAATTGGTATAGAAGTATGAAATGTTTTTATTCATTTTATGGCCAAATTACACCTCTTTTATGGATCCCTTTGTGCACTTGTGGGGCAGAATTTGGCTCTTAGGATGAGAATCTCAGTTGGTGAAATTTCGTGTATTTCCATTGAAGAGAGTGGAGCTACACTAATTTACACCAACTGTGTATCAAGCACTTATTCTTTAACCTTTGCAGCAATCCTTTGAATGAAAGTTTAATTTGAGAATTACAAAAGTTACAATAACAAATCAAATGAGCAACTAAATTTTGTTTGTGTTGTAATAATTGCAGTAGCATCCCCACTACTCAAAGAAAAGACAGATAGGCTATGATAAATTATGTTTTCCAAACTGCAACTGTCATTAATACCCTTAACTCAGCTCCTTATTGAGGTTTTTCCTCCATGTAAACATTTTGGGGTAACTACTGCACTCAATAAATCGAGATGATTGGTAGGTTTTATTTTAGCAACAGTAAAACAGACACAGCTCTTAAAATGAGACATTATTTTGAACAATTTAGAGTTTGGCTTTTTTTTCCTATGGCAACTCGCCATCATTCACCAGTCTATGTTTTCACATTTATTTCTGAAACCTTTAGGTTTTTAATAAAATGAAACATGCACCAGTAATATTAAAACTTTAATCATAAGTATTTGTATACATTCTTACCTCAGCTCAGAGATGTTAGTTTCTGAAACCATACAGTTCCCAATTACCTTTTTATCTATAAATTGGTTTCCTCTAAGCATTTATTTTCAATTGTATCTTTTCTTCTGTGAATTTAATAAGTAGAAGCAGTTTGAACTAAATATTGAAGCTAACTTCAATGATATTTTTTCTAATAAAGAAATACACATACTTTTTCTCACATACTGTACGCAGTAAGTGTTTGAAGAGTATATGATTTTATACAACTCAAACATGTTTATAATGTTTCACATACCTAGAACATACAATTACGAGGCACTATCTGCTCATATGCTCTGCAAACACTAATTGCACATGCATAGATATCGGTATAATTAGAGAGAAAAACATGCAGACTAACACTCTTTTTTTTCACTTGAGAGCCACATCCTCTCTGATAAGCTGTACAGTAAGTGCTCTTGGGAAGGTACTATCTTTATTTGTCTGTATAGTGTTTAGCACAGTTGGGAACCTGATCTCTAACTGAGGTTCCAGTGATTTATAATTGATGTTTTCACGATTGGTGAAGAAAGTATATATTATAGTGGTGAAGCAGTGCCAATATAGTTAACATTGCATCACAAATTCTATTTAAAGGCTGACCTAAGTCCTCTAAAAGTGATATGCTTAGTTGGATTCCTTTGAAATTTGGTGTGCTTCAGGAAAGAGCAGTGACTTAAATTTGAAGTCATATGAGTTAGGCGTTCTAGAGTGATAACACCTGAAAAATATAGTTATTTTTCCAAAAATTTTGGGGGGTGAGAGGAGGAAATAAAGTATTTTGATCTAACAGCCTGTGTAGTTAGTGCTAGGTCAACAGAAGAATTCTACTGACCTAGCTATTGCCTCTTGGGGAGATGGATTACCTACAGCAATGGAAGAACCCCTCCCATCAGCACAGGGAGGGTCTACACTGAAGTGCTACAGTGGTGCCATTGTAGTGCTGCAGCTGTGCCCCTGCAACATTCCAAGTGTAGACATAGCCTAAGTTAGTTTCAGGTTTTTAATGTTGCTCCAGCCTTTTGTTCTGCTGCTTGACTAGTTCACACTGCTGTACGTATCTGTATAGCTGTGGCTAGGGTTAAGATCGACTCAGTTATGTACTTAACCTAACTCCCGTTGTAGACAGCACTAAGTCAATGGAAGACTTCTTCCACGACCTAGCTACCACCTCTTGGGGAGGTGGGTTAACTGCAGTGATGGGAGAATCCCTCCTATCAGCATAGGTACTGTCTATACTGAAGTGCTACAGTGGCGCAGCTTCCCTGTAGGATAAATTAAAGGAGATACCTAAATATCTCCCTTCCCTGGTGGAGCTTTGTAGCAATTTGAAATCTTGAAAAATACTGCTTACTAATTGTCCATTGTGAAGGTTTGTCAATGCTGAAGTTCACTGGAGTATTGAAGAGCGGTGTGTTGATGAGATCCTGCAACCTTTGTTGCTGTTTTCCTTCTGTTTCTGTTCTTCTCCATCACTAATTTATTTCTGACACCATGTCATGTGCTTCTTGTACACGGTAAGTTGAAGGTCAGCCACCACCAGGTCAGGCTTCTGTATCAAATATAGACCACAGTGCTTACTTCTCAGGGAGATTCACACTAGATGTGTTGACTATAAGATCTTTTAATGCTCTGCCAGGTATGGCTAAGGATAGCTTAAATAAACTATGCTATATATAATATCGTTTAGTATATGCAGAACAATATAATGCAGTTTAGCATTCCATTACAATGATATGCTTGAAGTATACCCATTCTCAGCTCCCCACCCAAAAAGTCAGGACTTCCTCAGATCTTGGCTCAAATGGGGGATGAGGAGGGGGGATTCAGACCCCAAAAATGTAAAGTCTCCTGAGAATCCAGCTCACGTGAAGATGGTGGGGAGGGGGTCCAACCTCTGCAGATGGGTATTGATCTCCCAGATCCTGGCACTCACACAGGGGACAGCAAGAGGGGCTCAGATTTTTTCCCCCACTGCTCTCCTTGGAAGGCTGTTCCAGAACTTCAGTCCTCTGATAGTTAGAAATATTCATCTAATTTCAAGTCTAAATTTATTTGATGACCAGTTTATATCCATTTGTTCTAGTGTCAACACTGGCACTTACTTTAAATATCTCCTCTCCCTCCCTTATCCTTCCAACCTATTTATAGAGAGGAAGCATGTCTCCCCTCATTTTCATTTGTTTAGACTAAACAATCCAAGCTCCTTAAATCTCCTCTCATAAGGTAGATTATCCATTCTTTTGATCATCATAATAGCCCTTCTTGGCACCTGTTTCATTTTGAATTAATCTTTCTTAAACATGGAAGACTAGAACTGCATATAGTGTTGCAGTTGAGATCTCACCTATGTCTTGTATAATGGCATATTTTGCTATCTCTGTTGGAAATACTTCACCTGATGCATACTAGGATTGCATTAGCGTTTTTCATTGATGTGTCACATTGGTGGCTCGTAGTCATCCTGTGATCAATCAATACACCCAGGTCTTTCTCCTCTTCTGTCTCTTCCAACTGATACATCCTCACCTTTATCAAAAATTCTTGTTGTTAGTCCCTAAGTACATGACTTTGCACTATTAAATTTCATCCCATTTCTTTTACTGCAATTTTCAAAGTCATCCAAATCTTCTTATATGACTCCTTTATGGCAATACCTCCCAACTTTGTGTCATCCACAAATTTTATTAGCACACTCCCAAAGTTTCACACTTGTGCCAAAGTCATTAATGAAAATGTTAAATAAGATTGGTCCGAAGACTGATCCCTGAGGAGCTCCACTAACAACCTCCCTCCACCATGACAGTTCACATTTCAGCTTGACCCATTGTAGTCTCCTCTTTAACCAGATCCTTACCCATTTTTCAATTTGCATACTAATCCCCATTTTCTGCAATTTAACTAATAATTTTGCATGTGGAACTGTATTAGATGTCTTACTGAAAACCAGGTAGATTAGATCAACTGCATGTCCTCTGTTTAGAAAATTGATTATCTTCTCAGAGAAAGAAATCAGGTATGATCTACCTTTTGTAAAACCATTTTGTATTTTATCCCAATTACCATTTACCTCTATGTCCTTAACTACTTTCTCTTTGTTCCAACACTTTGCATACAACTGAAGTCAAACTAGTTTCCCTGATCACTTTTTTTCCTTTCTTAAAATTAGGTAGTGTAGTAGCAATTTTCTGGTCATAGGGTACAGTCCCTGCATTTTCAGATTAATTCAAATTCTTGCTTTGGGCTTGAAATTTCATGTTCCCATTCTTTCAGTATTATTGTATGGAGACTATCCAGCCCCTTCTCCCCCCAGTTTGGTTTCTTTAAACGGTTTGAGTTTGACTTCCACCTCAGATTGGTAATTTCTACTTCCATATCCTTGGTTCCATTAGCCAGCCTACCACTACCAATAAACTCCTCATTACACATATTAAAAACTGAGGCAATGTATTTGTTTAGGTGTTGGACCATGCCTAGACTATCTTTCATCTCCACCCGATCCTCAGTGCATAGTGGTCCCACTTTTTCTTTTCTTGTTTTCTTTTTATTTATATGGCTAAAGAACCTAGAGGGGCAAGAGCCTCCCAGATCTGGGAATCCACATGGGAATGGAGAATGTGGGGTGACAGATGTTCTTGCCTCATAACTCCCCCAGGTCTCCTGCCATTCACCCTCATTTCCCCCTTCCCAGTGTCCTACCCCTCCACTCCTTCCAACTTCCATGCTTGCATCACCTAAATGCCCAATCTCTCACCCCTACCCTCCCATCCATTCTTATTTATCCTTTCCTCATTGCCCCTCCCTTTGCTGCAGCCCCATCTCCTCTGTCCCCTAATACACCTCCCCTCCTAGCAGGCATTTACTTGTCTAATTTTTCCCCCAAAGAGTTTGGCTGGAGCTTGCTATAATTTCTGAGACATGGGTCACAATTCCAAGTTGCACGGAATGTAATCACACAGTCCAAAACTCCTTTTTTCTTAGGTGTGGGCTTGTGATTAATTTATCCTTAGTTATGTTAATTGAAGGGTGAGTTCACAACTGTCAGTCTCAACATGGACTGTGATTCATCCAATCATTAGTTCCTCTGAGTTTAACAGTACAAGGCAGCAGAAGGAAATATTTTTGGGAGGGGGCTGTATCTTGGGAACTGCTAGGTCAGATTTTCCTAAATGGATCCCTAATACCCACATGAGGCACACTAAATTCAAAGCAATCTGAGTAACCATATGGATTTAAGAGCACTTACAAGAGTCAAGCTTTAAAGCATATAAAATGGCAGGGATGGACACCGTCTAGCTATTTTTCTGTACTGGCACATGTGCACTGTAAAACTGTACATATTTTAAAATACCATTTTCATTTTGGGTCCCCCAAAGATTTAGTGGGTAAAACATGTCAGATTGAGACTATTTTGACCCATATCACATCAATAGTTTGATCTCTAGCTTTCTAGAGACAGACCAAATTCACTGCAGCACAATTTGTCACTCCAAACAAAATATGATTTTGATCATATTATTAGCAGCCAACATTATCCACAAGTGAATGGAGAGGCTGAGAGAGCTGATAGATAGCCAAGAATATCCTACAGCAGAAGATCCATTTTGTGCTCTTCTGAGTTACAGATCAACACAATAGCAACTATTGATATAGTCTAGCACAACACCTGTTGAACTACTGTTTCCAACTTTGGAAAAGAATTTATCTCAAAAGTGATCATACATGAAGAGAGTAGACAAATCACATAAAAAGGCTGTAAAAGCTACTGAACACTTTTACAACAGGCATCACTCAGAGAACTGCCAGGTGACTGTGCTCATTCAAATTAGATGGAGAAAAAGGATGAACAACTCCAGCTGCTGTAAAGAAAAAGAATTCAATGTTCAGATCATCTGTGATTGATACTGACAGTGAAGAGTTCATCAGAAACCAACAACATCTACAGTTTGTTCCTCAGAAAGAACAATCAACAGAGCAAATTCTACAGATGGCAGATGTTGAACAAAAAGAAGACTCAAGGATTCCAAATAGACCAGAGACAGTCATTGCAACTAATAGCCAGATGAGCAAGTTATACATATGGGTCATGTCATTAGAAAACCAGTACAATTCAGAGACACTTAACAAAATGATTCATACTGAATTTTAAATACAGTGTGATAGGGTCAATTTTGTAAATGATAGGAATGTAGAACTTAAAGGGGGAGATGTAATGGAATGCTAAACTGCATGATACCGTTGAGCCATTAGGTGATTTGGTGTGTTACATAGCTTATTTAAGCTAACGTTAGCCATAACTGGCAGAGCATTAAAGGATCTTATAGTGAACACATCTGGTGGGTATCTCTGTGAGAAGTAAACTCTGTTCTCAGTCTATATTTGATAGAGAAGCCAGACCTATTAGTAGCAGCCCTGCAACCTACTGGGTACAAGAAGTACATGACAATCACAGGTTCTAAAGCGGTCGGGGGGGGGGATTGAAACACCCACTGAAATTGAAACACCCACTGAAATGAAAGGGGCAGCTATATGTCTCGGAGCTATTGTTTCAGTTTGTATTCACCATTCAGCTGAGAACATTTCTCCCTCCTATCCTGCAGATGGATGTGTAGAGGAGCTTTTTCCCTCCATCATCATTTTATCCTTCCAGTTTGAAGGAATATCAATTAAAGTTGAGTGCAGGTAGGTTCCTATAAAAGGAATTCAGGAGAATTTGTATTCAGGATATTAAGGACTTCATAGATTCTATGGCCAGAAGGGACCATTGTGATCATCTAGTCTAAACTACCTTTGAGTCAGTGCTAGTTCTTTGTCCTCCTCTCCACCCATGGCCTAGTGGAGAGTTTTGAATTGCCAGCAGGAGGCAAGGGTCCCCTACTCTTTCCTGAATGGGGAAAGGACATGGTGCTGGGCTGAATGAGGCTCTACTTAAGATCCAATAACCTCTGACTCCAATATCAAGAGGAGTGCCCCAGGGGACAGTCCTGGGGACAGTTTTGTTCAACATCTTTATTAATGATCTGGATGATAGGAGGGATTGCACCCTGAGCAAGTTCGCGGATGACACTAAGCACTATATAAAAAAAAAAGATGATGCACTAAGCATTTGGCTATAAGGCCTTTCTAATTCCTGTTTGGATTTTTCTAAAGCATTACTGAGCACGCAAAATGTGATGCTGCTGTCCCGGAAAACAACTGAGTTAGGATAAAAAAAAAAAAAAAAAAAAAAAAAAAAAAAGAAGGCCACAAAAACCTAAAATATTGCTCTAAGATAGCAAAGAGTTACATGATGTTCACTAAGCAATGCATTGAAATTTCCCATTCTAAAGGGAAAAAAAGACAGTTCACCACAGTATGGAAAGATAGATCATAAAAAATGTGATAGATGAGAGGTAGATACACTGCAGGGTAGGGATAGGGTCCAGAGTGACCTAGACAAATTAGAGGATTGGCCAAAAGAAATCTGATGCGGTTCAACAAGGACAAGTGCAGAGTCCTGCACTTAGGAAGGAAGAATCCCATGCACCACAACAGGCTGGGGACTGACTGGCTAGGCAGCAGTTCTGCAGAAAAGGACCTGGGGATTACAGTGGTTGAGAAGCTGGATATGAGACAGCAGTGTTGCCAAGAAGGTTAACGGAATATTGGGCTGTGTTAGTAGGAACATTGCCAGCAGATCAAAGGAAGTGATTATTCCCCTCTATTCAGCACTGGTGAGGTCACATCTGAAGTACTGCATCCAGTTTTTGGGCCCCCCACTACAAATAAGATGTGGACAAATTGGAGAGAGTCCAGCGGAGGTCAACAAAAATGATCAGGTGGCTGGGTCACCTGATTTATGAGTGAGGCTGAGGGAACTGGTCTTGTTTAGTCTGCAGAAGAGAAGAGTGAGGGGAGATTTGATAGCAGCCTTCAACTACCTGAAGAAGGGGGGTTCCAAAAAGGATGGAGCTTGACTGTTCTCAGGCAGATGACAGAACAAGGAGCAATGGTCTCAAGTTGCAGTGGGGGAGGTCTAGGTTGGATATTAGGAAACACTATTTCACTAGGAGGGTGGTGAAGCACTGGAATGGGTATCTAGGGAGATAGTAGGATCTCCATTCTTAGAGGTTTTTAAGGCCTGGCTTGACAAAGCCCTGGCTGGGATGGTTTAGTTGGTTTTGGTCTTGCTTTGAGCAGGGGGTTGGAGTATATGACCTCCTGAGGTCTCTTCCAACCCTAATTGTCTATGATTCTATAACTCTATTTCTCTCTCCTTAAAAAAGGGTAGAGAGGAATAGTACCTGTATGGAAGCTGCTCTCCTTCACAGGCCAGAGAAGAGATGTATGCCAAATACACTGCCCATGAGAGTTGGGAGGCTGTGTAAGTCATGGACAGTGTATGGACTTGCTAGTGAGTACCAAAACACCTATTACATCCCACCTAACTTAAAATTGCAATGATCAAAGTCCCTCATAGCTCATTATAAACTCCTGAAGGCTATAGTGTAAGGCTGGGGAATCTTCAAAAACAATATATTTTAAGAAAGGATAGTAGACCTACCTCAGACACTATCAGGCCCAAATTCTGCTTACCCTGCTTACCCAAATTCTGCTTACAATGCACATGAGTAATCCCACTGAATGTAATGGGGCTACATAAACTGAATAGAATTTGGCCCCAAGTCATATTCACTGTATCAAAAAAAAAAAAAAAGATGATGCAGCAAGCATTTGGCTATAAGGCCTTTCTAATTCCTGTTTGGATTTTTCTAAAGCATTACTGAGCACGCAAAATGTGATGCTGCTGTCCCGGAAAGCAACTCAGTTAGGGTAAAAAAAAAAAAAAAAGGCCACAAAAACCAAAATACTGCTCTAAGATACCAAAGGGTTACATGATGTTCACTAAGCAATGCATTGAAATTTCCCATCCTAAAGGAAAAAAAAAAAGACAGTTCACCACAGTATGGAAAGATAGGTCATAAAAAATGTGATAGATGAGTCTCTAAACTGGATTTTGCAACATCTTCTACAAAATTTTACAACCAAATTTGTTCATATAGCAATACAAAACTGTGTGAAAATTCAGAACTCAGGCTCTGAGTATTATTTATATACAAACATAAGATGAAGTATCGGAAAAGAAATAAAAGATGGGAGTCTGAAATCCAGTCCTGTTTAGAGTAAGCATATTTCACAAGTTTCAGAGTAGCAGCCGTGTTAGTCTGTATTCACAAAAAGAAAAGGAGTACCGGTGGCACCTTAGAGACTAACAAATTTATTAGAGCATAAGCTTTCGTGAGCTACAGCTCACTTCATCGGATGCATTCCTAAATAATAAACTAGATGTTTTTCATTGTATTGCCTGATTACCTGAAAATAAATAGCAACAAAAACCTGAAAGGCAAGAAATACATAGTCTAAGAAACCAAACTAGATCCACTGATATAGCATGCAGCAGTACCTCTAGTTCAGATCTATTTTGTCTGCACAAGGGGTGAAATCCTGGCTCCACTGAAGTCATTGGCGGTTTTGCCATTGACTTAATGGAGCCAGGATTTCACCAAAGACCTCTTCTTCTTTTATGTCCCATTTTGAGATGTTAAATGGTAGTTAAGTGGTGCTTAGGCCTGGTGCAGGCCGTATGCTCAGAGGTGAACTTCATCCTTTAAGAATATGGTATCACTGAGAGCACTGTGTTATATCATATATAACAGTAAAGGGAGATAGTCTAGCCACAAGTTAATTGCAGCCTCTGAGAATACTCTATTCAGTAACTGAGCCGGGTCTGGGGTAATCAGACAACTGGAGTTAAAACAAGGAAAAACTATAGCCTGTTATGCAAAACATCTGCAGATACATTAGTTCTGGATTTCTTTGTTCCTGAAGTCATTGTCACAGGGGGATGAAAGTTCATCTTCTCTGTGATGGAATGGTAGGGCAGAAAAAAATTACCTTCCTTTTTTGAATACTAAATACACCTACATGCTCACATACAAAACAGGAAAGAATTGAAGATTTAACCAGTCCTATAAATGGGTAGGAAGATGCTCAGAGGAAAAGTCAGAAGCTAGGTCTCCATGTGTATGAATGAGTGCAAATGCTCTCAGATCTAGATGTCTGGAAATATATAAAGATATTTTCCCCTTTGCTATAAAAATCATGTAACATACTGCATATATAGTACTATTTAGTGTATAAAGACTGTGTTCACCCATTCCCATTCTGAAAATGTGCCAGTTCCTCAGTGTATGAAATGGAAAGCTACAGCAGGTTATAAAAATCTGATGGATGATTTAGGTGGCTGTATTCAGCTGTAAGCAATAAACGCTGAGCTCTGCAGAAACTACTAAAGGCAAAAACGCAAGTGATTTACTCGCAATTTAAAGCACATGAGATTTGTAATGCATGAGACCCTCAGGCCCATCACTTTTCTGCAGTAATGGGAAACAATATTTTGGTGAAAAATAGCACATTTAATTTCAACCTGTGGTGTAAAATATAAAGGCATCCTAGTTTCTTCTTTTCTAAGAAGCAGCATGTGTGTATCTTATTCAAACTGCAGGTGGATGTTTAAAAAAAAAGAAGAAAAAGATCTCCTGACTGAATTTTGTCACTAGGAAGTTAAAACTAGTTAGATATTAATGATGGTGACCTTACTGGTCCACCAAATTCATCTAAATTTTCAAGAGTAGAACAATTGGCTAAGTTCACCTGAGATTTTTTTTTTGTTGATGTCCATTAGCTCCTTCATAAAGTTTGATTGATTGATTGATTGATTGATTGATTGATTGATTGATTGATATTTTTTAAAATAGTGAATGAGCATGTTGGCAAGACCATGTTTCCCAACACTTGGGAAAGAATTCTCTGTAGTAACTCAGAGCCCTCCCCATGTAGTGTCCCATCTACAGCCGTTGAGGGGGTTTGTCCTTGGCAATCATAGACAGGCCACATGTCATTGTAGTCAGTTTCATCATACCATCCCCTCCATAAATTTATCAAGCTCAGTCTTAATACAAATTAGGTTTTTTTGGCCCTGCTGCTCCTCTTAGAAGGCTGTTCCCAAACTTCACTCTTCTGACGGTTAGAAACCTTCATCTAATTTCAAGCTCAAACTTGTTGATGGTATTTATATCTATTTGCTCTTGTGTCAGCATTGGCACTTAACTTAAAAAAACCCTCCTCGTCCTCCCTGGTATTTATCCCTTTGAGGTATTTGTGGAGAGCAATCATATATCCCCTCAGCCTTCATTTGGTTAGGCTAAACAAGCCAACCTCCTTGAGTCTCCTCTGGTAAGGTGGGTTTTCCATTCCTCTGATCATCCTAGTAGCCCTTCTCTGCATCTGTTGCAGTTGGAATTAATATTTCTTATACATGGGAGACCAGAATTACACACACTATTCCAAATGAGGTTTCATGAGTGCCTTGTATAATGGCAATAACACTTTGCTATCTCTACTGGAAATACCTTGCCTGATGCATCCTAGGATTGCATTAGCCTTTTTCAGGGCCACATCACATTGATGACGCATAGTCATTTTGTGATCAACCAATCTTTATCCTCCTTTATCGCTTCCAACTGATACATCCCCAGCATATGGCAAAAATTCTTGACGTTAGACCTAAGGGCACACCTTGCACTTTGCACTATTCAATTTCATCCTTTTTCTGTTACTTCAGTTTTCAAGGTCATCCAAATCTTCTTATATGATATTCTGGTCCTCCTCTGTGTTGGCAATACCTTCCAACTTTAGTCATCTACTAATTTTATTAGCATACTCACATTTTTTGGGCCAAGGTCATTAATGAAAATGTTAAATAAGGTTGGTCCCAATACTGATCTCTGAGGAACTCCATTTACAACCTCCCTCCAGCCTGACAGTTCACCTTTCAGCAAGACCCTTTTGTAGTGTCTCTTTTATCCAGTTCCTTATCCACCTTTTAGTTCTCATATTAATCCCCATCTTCTCTAATTTAACTAATAATTTCCCCTGTGGAATTGTATTAAAGGTCTTACTGAAATGCATTTCCTTTGTCTAATAAATCAGTTATTTTCTCAAAAAAAAATCAGGTTGGTCTGCCATGATCCACCTTTTGTAAAACCATGTTGTATTTCATCCCAATTACTGATTAACTTCATGTCCTTAACTACTTTCTCTTTCACAATTTGTTCCAAGACCTTGCATGTAATTGAAGTTTGGCCTATAGTT
This sequence comes from Dermochelys coriacea, assembly GCF_009764565.3. Classification (NCBI taxonomy): domain Eukaryota; kingdom Metazoa; phylum Chordata; order Testudines; family Dermochelyidae; genus Dermochelys; species Dermochelys coriacea. The sequence goes on from NC_050068.2 coordinate 146,666,089, forward strand.
TTCCTGATCATTTTTTTCCCCTTTTTTAAAAGTAGGTACTATATTAGCAATTCTCCAGTCATAGGGGAAACCTCTATGTTTACAGATACACTAAAAATACTGGCTATTGGGCTTGCAATTTCACATGTCAGTTCCTTTAATATTTTTGGTTTCATTAAACTGTTTCGGTTTGACTTCCCCCTCAGATGTGGTAATTTCTACTTCCATTTCCTTGTTTCCGTTAGCCACCCTGCCACTATCCATAAGCTTTCATTATCCTCATTAAAAACTGAGGCAAAATATTTGTTTAGGTGTTGGGCCATACCTGGATTATCTTTAATCTCCACCCCAACCTCAATGATTAGTGATCCCACTCCTTCTTTTCATGTTTTCTTTTTATTTATATGGCTATAGAACCTTTTACGATTGATTTTAATTTCCTTCGCAAGGTCCAACTCTGTAATGGAAAACAAGAACTGTGAAAAGCCAAGCACTTTCTGACCTCCAAAAGATAGCTTTCCTTGCTGATCCTTCCCATCTTCCATTCTTTGAAGGCTTTCTGCTTTCTCTTAATAACTTATATGAGATAGGTTTCAGAGTAGCAGCCGGCATCCGATGAAGTGAGCTGTAGCTCACGAAAGCTTATGCTCTAATAAATTTGTTAGTCTCTAAGGTGCCACAAGTACTCCTTTTCTTTATATGAGATACTTGCTCATTCAGTTTTGTCTAGTTTCAGAGTAGCAGCCATGTTAGTCTGTATTCGCAAAAAGAAAAGGAGTACTTGTGGCACCTTAGAAACTAACAAATTTATTTGAGCATAAGCTTTTGTGAGCTACAGCTCACTTCATCAGATGCATTTGGTGGAAAATACAGAGGGGAGATTTATATACACATACAGAGAACATGAAACAATGGGTTTTATCATACACACTGTAATGAGAGTGATCACTTTAAGATGAGCCATCACCAGCAGCGGGGGGCGGGGGGGAGGAAAACCTTTCATGGTGACAAGCAAGGTAGGCTATTTCCAGCAGTTAACAAGAACATCTGAGGAACAGTGGGGGGTGGGGTGGGGGGAGAAATAACAGTTTTGTCTGTAACCCTTCCCTACAATATTTCCCCTCCACCTTGCTTGGGATACAGGCTTCAGATAGCTTCTTCAAAGTAATTCCAAGCCTCCTCCACATTCAAATCCTTCAGTTCTTCAGTCCAGTCCACTTCACTAACTAATTCCCTTAACTTTTTAAAGTTTGCCCTTTTGAAATCAGGGACCCTAGTTTTTGTTTATCCTTCCAGTTAGTTTAAACTGAATTAGCTCATGATTGTGGATATGATTATGTCACGGAGGTCACCACAATCACGAAACCTGCAAATATTGCCATTTAACCATGAAAACAGCAAGAATGCCTTGAAATGCACCATTTTATCCAGGACCAGCATTAGGTAGTAGCAAGCAGGGCAATTTCCCAGGTCCCCAAGGCACAAGGGGCCTAGTGAAGCTAAGTTAATGCTTCAGCCCTGAGTGGGCAGGACTCAGACTTCAACCCTGCACAGAAGGGCTCAGGGAGGAGGTGTCACCTCCACCCTCTGACTCACCTCAGCAGGCCGTTCAGCCTGTGGGTCAGTGTTAACCCCTCCACAGTACTCTGTAATACTTTATAGTTAAATTCTTACACATTTTTTGTTGCCATGACCATACCCTGATTTTGTACATTTTTACCATGAGTATTCTGTGAATTTTGCCTCATTTTACCATGACAAAATCAACCAAGGTTGTCCTCTACAACTAGTTCTTCTATAACTAGGATCGGTAACCTTTAGCATGGGGCCCATCAGGGAAATCCGTTGGAGGGCTGGGACGGTTTGTTTACCTGCCTCGTCCACAAGTTTGGTCAATCGCAGCTCCCACTGGTCGTGATTTACTGTTCCAGGCCAATGGGGGGCTGCAGGAAGTGGCGTGGGCCGAGGGATGTGCTGGCTGCCACTTCCCGCAGTCCCCATTGGCCTGGAACGGCGAACCGCAGCCAGTGGAAGCTGCAATTGGCCGAACCTATAGATCTTGCAGGTAAACAAACTGTCCTGGCCTGCCAGCGGATTTCCCTGATGGACCACGTGCCAAAGGTTGCCAATCCCTGTTCTATGAGGTCCTTACTACTTACAAATACTAAATCTAAAATGGCATCACCTCTTGTTGGTTCAGCAACTATTTGGTGAAGAAATCTGTCAGCCATCGCTTCCAGGAATATCTGGGCCCTACCATTATTAATAGCTGTTGTGCTCCAATCTAGATCTGGGAAATTAGTATCACTTAGTAATGGCTTAGTGTTCCCTATGATTTCTCTCTTCTCAGCTTTGGCAAAACAGCTATGTCATCAAAGTTGAAACTGCTTCTTCACAAACCTGGCTATTGTGTTTGAGTGTTTGCCAAGATATTCCTTATCTAGGCCATTGTTGTACTTTTCATGTCTGGTTTCTCTAATGACCATTTTTAATCCGACTCCACAGAAAGTAACCAAATTCATGAAAAATAATTATCCAGTTCTCCACAGCTGCTAGTACATTAATCCGTTCTTTTCTGCTGACATGGTCTCTGGAATTTGGTTAGTGGAAAGGATTAGTATGAAAACAAAGACATGAGGGGTACCTTCTGCCAAGGAATTTTCAGAGGAGGAATAGAAATCCACCTAAAATGGAGTGCCTGGTGGAGGTACTTAGGGCTAGAGATGGCCAGGATATGGTTTTCCTATCCAGTGACAAATTTTGATATTTCAAAAAATGTTCTTGCCCAGAATCAGGACAAAAAATTCAAAATTTTAGAAATGTTCATGAATCTAAAATCTGGAATAAAAATTGAAATGGAAAATTCATCAAAACCTATTCTTTCCTGCAAAATTTTTCAGTTTCAACAAATCATTTTCTTATGTAAATCATTTTCTTATATAAAACTGTTTCATTGAAAAATTCCCAACCAGCTCTACATAGGACATAGCTATTTAACAGGGCATCAACAGAGGGTCTGGCATGATAACAGATAAGTGAATGAGGAGTGAATGGGGGATTTTTGGAGGGCCTAGAAGGTGAGGACACAAAGGAGTGGAAGTAGGGTACATATACAGTCATTCAGAGGGTAAGGTGCCACAAGCAAGGTGGGATGAACTTAGTAGCTGTGCTTTGTATGATGGCAGGTCAAAGTGGTTGCCAGGGAGCCCAGAGAGGAGGAGGAGGAGGATGTAGTAGTTAGGATGAGATATGATGTGGGCCTGGATGAAAGTTTTGAGTGTCTGGAGAGAAGGGAAAGGTCACATATTAGAAATGCTATGGAGGAAGATATGGCAAGATTTGTTCTGGATGTCTGGGATAAGACAGAGCTAAGAGTGCAGTTGATTGTGGTAGCACATTAGAGTTAGTTTCTTTGTTTCCTTTGCAAGATCAGTTAGTTAATTTCTTCTTTTTGTTTGTGGCTCTTTCACATGGCAATTGGAAAGAATAGCATTTTTTTTTAAATAAGAAAATGTGGGTTTGAAACCACTAAAATTGGCAAGCTGAGGCTGGAAGTACCTGAAAATACTTCTAATTCCTTTAAAAATTTTACCTTTTAAAAATGACCAGTTAACAAACTGATGGTGTTCCTTTAACTCTGGATTTTGGGCTGCGTCTCACAAATATTGTTAAAGAAAAGATTAAATGTGCTTGTCTTAATCTTTCTTTTTAGCATTAGAATGACTATAGTTCAGTGTAATAAAGCTTGCATTCATTATAAGGTTTTGTTTCAAAGATTGTTAATAATAGCCAAACAGATGTTAATCCCTCCATGCTTCCACCAACCAGGGGTGAATGTAACTTAAAGGACTTACCCGTACTCCAGAGTCCTAAGCAGGGGGCGTGGCCTCAACTGGAAGAGGCGGGGCCTTTAAATACCCAGGCCCTTTAAATCAAGATTTAAAGGCCCCAGGACTTCGGCTGCGGCTGGGAGCCCCAGGGCCTTTAAATCAACCCTGGAACTACTAGCTGCAGAGGCAGCTGGGAGCCCCGGGGCTCAAGGGCGATTTAAAGGGCCCTGGACTCCGGCCACTGCTACCGCAGTGATGCTCCGGGCCCTTTAAATCACCACTGGAGCCCAGCTGCCAGTACCCCGGGGCTCTGGCAGCAGGGCTCAGGGGGCGCTTTAAAGGGCCCATAGCTCCCTGCAGCGGCTGGAGCCCCTGGCCCTTTAAATCACCACCAGAGCCCTGCTGCCACTACCCCAGGGCTCCCGCTGCGGGGCTCAGGCAGTGCTTTAAAGGGCCTGGAGCTCCCCGCAGCAGCCAGAGCCCCTGGCCCTTTAAATTGCCACTGGAGCCCTGCCGCCGCTACCCCAGGGGCTCCGGCAGCGGGGCTCGGGCCACTGCGGGGAGCCCCAGGCCCTTTAAAGCACCAGCCTGGGGAAGCCAGTCTGGTCCGGCACAACATATTGGCTCTTGCCGGTACGCCGTACTAGATTGGACTGACTTACTTTCACCTCTGCCACCAACCCTCATAAATGGTGGACAAACTTACAAAATATCTGTTTTCAAGACTATTATCAGCTTCTTCAAATATGCTGTTTAGGAAACGTAACACATTGACCAAGTAAAACTCCACACACTAAATAATTTTCTAGATGTACTGTGGTGGACTACTGCAAAAAAGTATGGAGTACAATCCATACTCGTGAAAGCCAGAGGCATGGTTGTAGAGAAAATATAAGGGACCAGGTTTCATATGACTTTTTTCGTTAATACGCATGTGAAATCTACAGACGTATCAGTATGCCTGATCAAAAAACCACATTTGTCTATGCAAAATCAGATAATTGCATGCCCAACAGCATGACCTGTGCATGCAAATACAAAATTCCACAGCTGCGTTATCGGAGGCTCTTAGAAAATACCTCCCAGACTCTTATTCCCAATTGCCATCAATAAAAATAATTTTAAAAGAAAAACGTTATCTTCAAAGTCATGCAGAGGATTTTGGCTGTGAAGCTCCTGTTAATGTCTATGGCACATTTTGGTCTGAGTTTTTAAAAAATAAATGCACATACAGTTACTATGATCATGCATGCAAAGGACTATTTAAATGTCTATCTATTGATCTGCCTGGATAAACTTCAGGTTTTTTTCTGAAAATATAGGCCTCTAAAATTGATTGACAAGATCTGAATATACTAGAAATATGATGGCCTAAACTGAATTCAGATATGTTAATCTCCACCAAGGACTTCATTAGTTTTCTAAGCAAAATCAACATATTAAAGTTAAAATTGTAATGGATTCAATTATGGGATTACCACAGGCCCAGAGATAAGAGGCAGTGTGTTTTCACTGCCTGAGGAGAAGACAGGGGACCAAATTGTGACTGAGTGCCCTAATTTTCTCTATAGTGAAATAGTCTGTGCGAGTCCTTTACCTGGCTCAGATTACTTGTCTTTCTACAATGGTTTAGCTGTGTTTCCTGGTGCATTAGATGGGGCAAAGTCAAGACTCCACCCACTACCCGCCCACCACCTGGGCAAGAGAGGAAGTATCGGCCTCATGAAGGCTGCTTCCCCTTCTCCTCCATGCTGTCACGAAGTTGGTAGTCTATACAGGCGAATTAAGGGACACATTACACCTGCTTTCTCCTGTGAGCGAATTGGTAAAACAAGCTATATTCTCACCCAGCTCTTTAAGTGTTTTGTTTTATAGTCTATAGTACCTAGTCCAGATTTTGAGGTCCTTAAACATGTTAGTAATTTGCCTTTGACTCAAGTAATATGCTTTGCCCGTCTTTGCCCACTATCTCAACACTCTGTGGGTTGTTGTTCCATTTTACCAGTCATCCAGTTATAGTGTTGAAAGTCAAAGAGATCAGATTCCAAGATAGTAGTGATCACTGTTAATTATAAATGATACCGCACAGCTAGTCTATGAATAGTGAAGATTTTGTGATTTAAGCCCTATGAAAGGGAGTACCCAGCTAAGGCAGAATATTAAATTTCTGCTCTTTACTGGGGTGACCTCTGATGGTTCTTGTAATGTAAATTGGTTTTGAATCGTTATTAAGTCCTCCTAATGTTGACTTTGATTTATACAGAGAGTTATATAACAGATTTATTGTACTGTAGGTCCACAAAGGCATATTGTATTTTTTATGCAGGTTGTTGAAAACTTGACCCCATAGAATTTATCTTGAATAAAATTTCTTTCCACTTCTTCAAAATAATCCCAGATTTATTTTTAATTTATTTTCATGAGCTCTAAAATATCTGACCACAGTCATTACTGTCATTTCATAACCTAGAATCTGCTGTAAGAAATGCAGTCACACCTCTCTTATTTCTTTATGCTGTTCCTTGTATTCTTTCTTTTATTGTGAAACTGTTTTTCAGAGGTTGGAATTCAGTTACTCAGAGACATCAGACATCAGATCAAAAGGGGCAATGCTGAGTAGCAAGAACAGATCACTGTATGCTTGTTTATAATGTATATGATTCTTAAATGAAGAGATTGTATTCAGTAGCAACTGAATCAAACTAGCAAGCATATATACCCAAAAGGGTTTTGGTATGTCTACCATATTTCATCACTCTCATTTCTTTCCTATTTTAGATGAGACATAAAACAAAGTCATGACCGGTTGTGGTCATGAAAAAAAAAAACAGTGCTTTTTCCACAATGTAACAGCAGGTAGGAGTATTAACCTTAACACTGGATCTGTTTACTTGAAATTCCCCATTTGGATAATCGTATTCATCACTTTCTCCGCTGTGCTTTTTCAAGGACTGTAGCCTTCAAGTCTTGAGGTTACTGCATTTACTGATGGTGAAATGTGTGTATAGTGCTTGTGTGTACACACTAATTGTATATAGCTATAGAGATGGGTCTATTAATTTTATATCAAACTGATTGTTACCCAGTGATCAGTCACTGGGAATTATTCTGATTTTGGTAAAGGATGTATTAAATGCTAAATTTACATTAATATAACTTAAAATTTACAATTTTAAACACTCAAAATCTAGGAAATGCAAAAATTAAAATACTCAGAATACCCTTAACTCACCTACATTGCATATAAATGCTCTGTGTTAATCTCTATTCACATGTGCAATTTTTCTTTGAAGTCAGTGGAAGTTGTGTGGACATATCCGAGGACAGTATTTTCATTCTTTGACTTCTCACTATTTAAAATATTAATCTGAATGTATCGTATTAATGTATGTTTTTGTAATTAATTGTTAAGAGAAATCAAATAAGGCTATTAGGACACTAATCTCTATATTTCTTTTTCGGTGTAATTCCAGAGTTGCAGATCTCCATAATGAAAGGTCAACACAAACTAGTCGTAGATAACATATCTAATGCTTATATTATAAATTTAGAGTACTTGATAGTCCTATAATTACAATGAAAACAGTATCTCAAATACTACTATACAGTAATTTTTTTCCAAATGTTGACTTTAAATGGTGACAATTCCATAGTATTTTAATTCTAAAGATAGTATAAATGTTGTATGGTCTACAAGTTGATAAAAATTATTTTTCAGTCTGCTATTTTAAAATAACATTTTATTTTATCTTTATTCATGTTAGCCTACTGGTGAGTCCTCATTTTGGACTAGCCACTTGAAAAGTCTAACTCATAAAGTTCAGCTATTTTTCAGTTATAGAGCACACATTTGTTTGTTTTTGTTTTAAAAAAGAAGTCAATGTTACTTTAAGCGGGTAAGATATATTTTTTCACCCACACATAATTCAAAAACAGTTGAACTGCTTTTGCTCAATTTTTCCAAACATATTCAGTGTTGTAGTGAGATAAAGCTTGTACAATTTTAGAAGAAATGGGAAAAATTGCCAAAAGTTATAAGTAACTGAAAATGCAAGTCCTGATATAAATTTAACTCTACAACATTTTGTACCAGGCCGACTTATGATACTTTAAGGCCCCCAGGAGTTTAAGGCTGTGAAACATACAAGCATGTTTAACTTTAAGAATCTGACTAATTCAGTGGGGCTACTCAGGTGCTTAAAATTAAGCCACACATAAGATTCTGCAGAATCAGGCTGTAATTTGTAATTTATTTGTACAGTGTTTCAGTCTGTGAAAGAAAGCTGCTACATGCTGTAAATGTTAGCTGCTATTATTAATTATTATGCTATTATTATTTGTTACATGTAGAGAAAAAGAAGTGAGAACATATTTTCACTGTTTCTTTGTTATGTTGCTATGGTAATTGTTATGCTGATATTGAGATAGGGATAAAGGAAATGACTTAGTTTTTGTCAGGTTTAGCTAGTTTGATACTACTGATTAATCACATACGTAACTTGAAAAATATGAATAGTCTAATTGATTTCAACGGGTTAGGGGCCTTGCTGAGTAAAGATGAGATTATTCATGTGTTTAAAGTAAAGCACTTGCTTAAATGCTGTAATGAATCAGAACTTTGATTAGGTTGAAGATGAGATTTCATGTCCGATGCATCCGATGAAGTGAGCTGTAGCTCACGAAAGCTTATGCTCAAATAAATTTGTTAGTCTCTAAGGTAACACAGGTACTCCTTTTCTTTTTGCGAATACAGACTAACACGGCTGCTACTCTGAAACTTCTCTAATATAAACACACAACAATGTGACAAAGAGTCCTGTGGCACCTTATAGACTAACAGACGTATTGGAGCATAAGCTCCAACTAATCTGATGAAATGGGTATTCACCCATGAAAGCTTATGCTCCAATACGTCTGTTAGTCTATACGTCTGTTAGTCTATAACGTGCTACAGGACTCTTTGCCGCTTTTACAGATCCAGATTAACATGGCTACCCCTCTGATACTTGACACAACAATGTGTATGTTAAATGTACATGTGGTGGCATGATGATTTTCCTGGCCTGAGCATTCATAGACTATTTCAAGGATTGGCATGCCATTGGCAAGCTGCTTTTCCCTAGCTTTTGTGTTTCATGAGATATTAGCCCTTAAATGACTGTATGACCACTGTGTTTTGAAGTTGTAGAATAATCTCCTGGCCTGCAACTCAGGCTCCCCTGGACAAAATACTATGAGAAATGGTGTTGTTTGAGGTGTATGCTGACCAGACAAAAGCAGAAGGAAGTACTGAAAATCTCACAAAAAAGCCTGACCTTGTGATATTTTCGGTTTGATTTCCAGGTCAAAGAGTTTAGTTAAGCACACTGATTTTGTATGCTTATCAAAATTGAGTTGAACCTTTGCAGGCTGATACATGACCGTTTAGAATTGCTGAAAAAGATCATATAGATACCAGTCAAGATAATGGTAATCATACAGAGTTATATATCATGTTGTGAGTCAGCCTGATGGCAAATTAAACTTACCCATAGAGGATAATTAAAACAGGACAATGTCTGCATTGCACAGGTCCCAGAAAATATTATCTGTAACCACTGGTGTCTGTCCAACACATATATCCTGTATGTGTTAATGGTTCAGTACCTACACCAATTCCATTCTGTGGCATACACAGATACACATAGGCAGTCAGAGATGTTTCCTATATAGCAGTAGTTCTCAAACTGTGGGTCGGGACCCCAAAGTGGATCACGACCCCATTTTAATGGGGTCGCCAGGGCTGGTGCTAGGCTTGATGGGACTCAGAGCTGAAGCCAAAGTCTGAGCCCCACCGCCCAGGGCTGAAGCCCTCAAGCTTTGGTGCCCCCACAGGGAGGTGGGGCTTTGGCCCTCCTGCCCTGGGCGGTGGGGCTTGGGCTTTGGTCTCCCTTCCCGGGGTCATGTAGTAATATTTGTTGTCAGAAGGCAGTCATGGTGCAATGAAGTTTGAGAAACGCTGCTGTACGGTAATGGTTAGTGAGGTTTTGTTATTGTCCTGTTAGTAGTGACACAAATCTCATACATTTTGCTTTAGGGAGTACATTTGTGAATTTACAAAGTTACATTGGAATTGAGTCCCACTTCTCCCACTGATTTAAACATAATGTGTATGGACTTTTAGCCACCTACTTTTCCACCAGCTTACTCTAGACAGAGGCATTAAAGGGAGAAGAGAACGATATTTAATTATAGAGGTTGCCACCAAGAGTTTTAAAGAATTTGACTGCTTTGTATGTTCACAGACATAGTTCAGTCCTCCTATCTACTGTATTCTTTAAAGATGGCAAAGGTGAAAGGAATACACACTGTAGGGAATTGCCTGGGGATGTTCCTGCAATGCCAGGTGATGGACTAGATGTCCTTATAAGTCTGTTGCCATCTACCATAGACAGCTCTCGTCTACCCCTCTTGTAAAGTGATCCCTTTATCTGCTATCAGATCTAAGTCTCTCACACACAGAATTATGATTTTCATTTTATTTTTAGCACCAGCCCTGAATAGTTTCAGGCAATTTATATACATGAGGGCTTTGTTCATTTAAGTTACTTTTCTTAGGAGAATAAGAATTAGCTAGAAAGTACTACTAAATAGGTCAAGTCTGATGTTGCTATGTTCTCTGGATATTCTTCTTTTTTATATGTGAAAAGTCATAGGCTTTTCTTACAAGTATTGTACAGATTTTTTTATTTAACTCATAGAAACCAGGATGTTCTAGGTGAGCTCAGAGGAGGAGTAAGAAAGAATTTGATCTTAAGCTGAATTGTTGCCTGGGACCCACAAGAGGTTATTACAAGAATCCAACCAAACTGCTGAGATTACTGGCAGAGAAGATTGGGGAACCATTACTGGGGCTGCCTTATTAGATGGCCATGGACAGTATCAAAATAAGTATTGTGGTGGAAAATTAACTATGCATTGTGTTTGAAATCAGAAACGCCTGAAGCGCTTTATTCAAGTATAAGTACTGTGACAGGGTCGGACCAGATGGCTATAGGAGAGTAATAGAAAGCAGATATATTAGCCCCAGGCTAAGTAGGTCCCTTTTCCCTGGGTAAGGTAACAGGGCAGGTTCCAGAACAATCAGGAACCTTCTGGAGACAATTAAGACAGGCTGATTAGAACACCTTCAGCCAATCAAGAAGCTGCTAGAATCAATTAAGGCAGGCTAATCAGGGCACCTGGGTTTTAAAAAGGAGCTCACTTCAGTTTGTGATGTGCATTTGAGGAGCTGGGAGCAAGAGGCACTAGGAGCTGAGAGTGAGAATGTGGACTGTTGGAGGACTGAGGTGTACAAGCATTATCAGACACCAAGAGGAAAGTCCTATGGTGAGGATAAAGAAGGTGTTGGGAGGAGGCCATGGGGAAGTAGCCCAGGGAGTTGTAGCTGTCACACAGCTGTTCCAGGAGGCACTCTAGACAGCTGCATTCCACAGAGCCCTGGGCTGGAACCTGGAATAGAGGGCAGGCCCGGGTTCCCCTCAAATCCTCCCAACTCCTGGTCAGACACAGGAGGAGTCGACCTGGACTGTGAATTCAGAAAAACGGCCAAGCTGAGGGCTGTCGTGAAGCTCCAAGGTGAGCAAATCCGCCAATAAGCGCAAAACCCACCAATTTAGAGAGGAATTTTGTCACAGTATACAGGGAGAGTCAACAACAGCTGCTCTACGTAAGCAGAAAATACAAGAGTTTATGTATCTGAAATACACAATTTGTTAATCACACTTCCTTTAACAGCGTTTTCCTTATTTGGCATATAGTATAGGCTCTAACAGTAGTTTTCCTTATTTGGGATATAACAAAACAAGCTATTCCTGTTATTGACAGGTTGTTCTTTGCGGTTAGCGAGTCTTTCCTAATTTCTAACTGTTAGGGTTACATTTCCTGAACTATTCTGTTGCAACTGCCCCACAGTGGAATTTTCCTCAGCCTCTACTTATGCTTTTACACACACGGTTAGCTTGATCAAAGTTTTAGGCCTACCCAGCCTCTACTTATGCTTTTACACACACAGTTAGCTTGACCAAAGTTTTAGGCTTACCCAGCCTCTACTTATGCTTTTACACACACAGTTACCTTGACCAAAGTTTTAGGCCTACTTGGGAAGTTTTAAGCCCACTGGATTTAATTCTGAAGCATTTAATTCAAAAGCATTAGCCTTGGATTTTCTATAGATCTCTTGTATAATTATGGAATTTTCTTTTTCGCCAAGCTCCAGTAATGTATTTCTTTAATATCTGGTAAGTGAGTGGGAAGGAGATGACTATATCCTGCATTAACAAAGAAATTGATTTGATTATTTACAAGATTATCTCTAAAGTCTGTATTCCTATAACTACATTTCATATTGACAGAAAACCTTTGATACTCATCTCCCAATACCAAGCATAGAATCTTTTGTTGCAGGTATGGTTATTTCTTTTTCTGTTTTTGTAAGTAGTGACTCCTCTCCAGGGATAGTGTAATATTTGGTCCTTTCATTTTAGTTCACACACTGGTTACTCTGAGCCATTGTCTTCTATATCATGATCATCATGAACCAGCATAGAGATGGAAGACAAGCAGTATTCATGCAGAGACCTTCCTTTGATATTGTGAGCTAGGAGTACTATAAGTGAGTCAGTATTATTGTAGGTGCTGAAAATTGCTATGCTTCATGGCCCTTCCTCTCTCTCCAGAGATGAAGGGTCCCGTATCTCATTGGTTTAATCCACCTAAACTCCAGTTGCTCATCCATAAGACATGAGGAAATATGCCATGATGACTTTCCAGTATAAGACCCCTTGCATGGTGGGGCAATGTTGAACTGAACTCACACTTCTGCCTCATAGCAATAGGAACTTTAAATAATTATATGTTCAATGCCAAAAGACTATGTTAATGCAGAGTTAAGGCTACTTGGTGGTAGGTCATCCCCTTGCAGAATGGTGAGTTGAACAAAACTCAAATTTCTGAAAACCAGGAAATTCACAGATACAGTTGCTCATGCAACCTTATCTCTGCCCTCTTTCAGCAATACCCCAGATGCCCCGATAACACACACCTTTACTCTGCCACCGAAGAGTGGGAAAAACAGGATGCCAAACCAGGCCATCTGATACCCAAATTGGTCTGTAGTCTGCAAACCCTATATTATGGTGTACGCCTGACTCTCCAACAAACTTCTGCAACCTTGTGATAAAGGAATAGTCCAAAATCCACACATTGGCAGTCTTGGCAGTGCACATATTTCTTTTCCCTTAGTAATCAAGGTATCTAGACTGTCAGTTCCAAATCTCCTCACTATGTCTTTGGAAACATCACATTACTTTGCTACAAGATCTGGCAGTACTCTGCCCCGTCCCTTCCCCGTGAGCTAGTACAATACAGATTTTCTCAAAGAACCAAGGCTTGTGTACCACCAGTTTCCCATCCCTTCTGCAGCCATCACACCTTTCCCCACAAAAGTCCTCTCTCTCTGGCTCACCCCCACCCAGCATAACAAAAATTTTGGTTAGACCAGCTGCTGACTATCCTGCTGTATTCCCAGTAAACCTCCCTGTAAAATAAAAACAGAGATAATAGAATAGAATAGAATAGAATAGAATATATAGTATAAAAACAGAGATAACTTTCAGCATGCAACATGAGTTATTAAATCTTTATTCTACAGAAGCTCAAAGGTTTGGATTAGAAACATCCATGTTGGGGTGTTCACTGGGGCAATGACTTTGGAACATTCCCTCGAACAACCCAGGCAAGCATAAAATGGCTGCATAGAAACCTTCTCAGGTTTTTTCTTTATTGGTGTATGAACACCTTCATCTTCCCAGACTGCAAATCTATGAAAGCAAAGAAGAGAATGTGTTCTTAAACACCATTCGCAGTTTGGGTCCCCAGAGACTTAGTGGGTGCCATGCACTACCTTGGTATAAATATTGAGGCCACTTTGAGACCTACATCACTTCAGTAGTTTGCTCTTTAGCTAGGTGAATTTTTTTGGAAAATGGCTTTTTTTTTTCAGGGCTCATGTTGTAGTATTATTTCTGTTTGGCTGGGCCTTCGTAGTGATGTGCATTATTTTGCTAGCTGATAAGAGATTGCATTGTTTATAGCACAATCCTTCATAGAGCCATGATATCAGAAGGCACTAGGTGACTAATGGGAGTTTTGTCTTGAATATTGCCAGGATTTCAGCACTCACAAAAGCATGTTACGGTTATATTATATTGTGGATAATGCATAAGGTCAGCGACCGGTAATCACCAGGTTGTTGTGAGATTTAATTTAGTAACATTTATAAAGTACATTAATATGCTTGATTGGAATACAATATAGAAGTACTATTTATATTAATATAACTGCAAGAAAAACTGAGCCAGATATGGTATAGTAGGCAAAGTGGCTCAGATTAATGTATCTTTATTCATATGTTTTGGAATTTGATTACTTACATAGGAAAGAGACGAGTGAACATATGGTGGATACACTAGTATCATTGTATACAAATTAGAATTAACATTAGTTAGAGATGGACTGTGCAGGTATATGCTTTTACCACTTGTGGTGTGTGTTTCAGTCTATTCACATTTGTATTAGCCAAGATGGCCAGGAATGCAACACTAAGCCTCTCACTGCCCAATGCTAGGACTGGATGACCGGGGATGGATCACTTGATAATTGCCCTGTTAATTCCCTTTGAAGCATCTGGCATTGGCCACTATTAAAAGACAGGATACTGGGCTGACCCAGTATAGCCTTTCTTATGTATTTCTTAGAAGGCAGCAACCATCCTTTGTAATCTGTTTAATATTTATATCTGCAAATTTTGGTCTGCATTCAAATCTTGTGTAACTCAATTGACTTCACAAAAAGAAAAGGAGTACCCGTGGCACTTTAGAGACTAACAAATTTATTAGAGCATAAGCTTTCGTGAGCTACAGCTCACTTCATCGGATGCATTTGGTGGAAAAAGCAGAGGAGAGATTTATATACACACACACACACACAGAGAACATGAAACAATGGGTTTATCATACACACTGTAAGGAGAGTGATCACTTAAGATCAGCCATCACCAGCAGCGGGGGGGGGGGGGGGAGGAAAACCTTTCATGGTGACAAGCAAGGTAGGCTAATTCCAGCAGTTAACAAGAATATCAGAGGAACAGTGGGGGGGGGGTGGGGAGTGGGAGGGAGAAATACCATGGGGAAATAATTTTACTTTGTGTAATGACTCATCCATTCCCAGTCTCTATTCAAGCCTAAGTTAATTGTATCCAGTTTGCAAATTAATTCCAATTCAGCAGTCTCTCGTTGGAGTCTGTTTTTGAAGCTTTTTTGTTGAAGTATAGCCACTCTTAGGTCTGTGATCGAGTGACCAGAGAGATTGAAGTGTTCTCCAACTGGTTTTTGAATGTTATAATTCTTGACGTCTGATTTGCGTCCATTCATTCTTTTACGTAGAGACTGTCCAGTTTGGCCAATGTACATGGCAGAGGGGCATTCCTGGCACATGATGGCATATATCACATTGGTAGATGCACAGGTGAACGAGCCTCTGATAGTGTGGCTGATGTGATTAGGCCCTATGATGGTGTCCCCTGAATAGATATGTGGACAGAGTTGGCAACGGGCTTTGTTGCAAGGATAGGTTCCTAGGTTAGTGGTTCTGTTGTGTGGTGTGCGGTTGCTAGTGAGTATTTGCTTCAGGTTGGGGGGCTGTCTGTAAGCAAGGACTGGTCTGTCTCCCAAGATCTGTGAGAGTGATGGGTCGTCCTTCAGGATAGGTTGTAGATCCTTGATGATGCGTTGGAGGGGTTTTAGTTGGGGGCTGAAGGTGATGGCTAGTGGCGTTCTGTTGTTTTCTTTGTTGGGCCTGTCCTGTAGTAGGTGACTTCTGGGTACTCTTCTGGCTCTGTCAATCTGTTTCTTCACTTCAGCAGGTGGGTATTGTAGTTGTAGGAATGCATGATAGAGATCTTGTAGGTGTTTGTCTCTGTCTGAGGGGTTGGAGCAAATGTGGTTATATCGTAGCGCTTGGCTGTAGACAAGTAGACCACTGTTCCTCTGATATTCTTGTTAACTGCTGGAATTAGCCTACCTTGCTTGTCACCATGAAAGGTTTTCCTCCTTCCCCCCGGCCCCCCGCTGCTGGTGATGGCTTATCTTACGTGATCACTCTCCTTACAGTGTGTATGATAAACCCATTGTTTCATGTTCTCTGTGTGTGTGTGTGTATATAAATCTCTCCTCTGCTTTTTCCACCAAATGCATCCGATGAAGTGAGCTGTAGCTCACGAAAGCTTATGCTCTAATAAATTTGTTAGTCTCTAAGGTGCCACGGGTACTCCTTTTCTTTTTGCGAATACAGACTAACACGGCTGCTACTCTGAAACCTGTCAATTGTCTTCAGTTAGCCTGTTCGTAGGTAGGCCTATTTGTTCTTTAATAAGCTTAGCTACTTCTTGTACATGAACAACTGACTGAATGAAATCAGAATCAGAAAACCTAAAACAGAGGTGTCTAAAACAGAGGTGAGCAAACCCTCCTGCCCGGTCCCTGAGCTCCTGGCCTGGGAGGCTAGCCCTGGCCCCTCCCCTGCTGTTCCCCCTCCCCCTCCTTACTGCGTCGCCAGCACAATGCTCTGGGCGGCGGGGTGGCGAGCTTCTGCCAGCAGCGCAGCTGCAGAGCTGCGGCCTGACCTGGTGCTCTGTGCTGCGCGTGACATGGCTGGCTCCAGCTGGGCGGCATGGCTGCCTGTCCTGGTGCTCTGGGCGACATGGCTGTAGTGCCGCCAGCCACCGGTGCTCCAGACAGTACGGTAAGAGGGCAGAGAGCGGGGAGGGGGGTTGGATAGAGGTCAGGGGAGTTTGGGGTGGTGGTCAGGGGCAGGGGTGTGGATAGGGGGCGGGACAGTCAGAGGGCAGGGAACAAGGGGGTTGAATGGGGGCAGTCAGGAAGGGGGGGGTTGGATGGGGCGGCAGGGGCAGTCAGGGGCAGGAGTTCTGGGGCGGTCAGGGAGAAGGGGTGGTTGGATGGGGGGGCAGCCAAGAATGAGAGGAGGGGTTGGATGGGATGGGGGAGGCAGTCAGGGCGGGGGATCTGGGGGCAGTCAGGGGACAGGGAGGGGTGGATGGGGCAGGGGTCCCAGGGGACAGGGAACTGGGGGGTTGAATGGGGAAGGAGTCCCAGGGGGGTGGGGGGTGGCATCAGGGGGCAAGAAGCGGGGGGGGTCGGATGGGGGCAGGGGCCAGGCCATGCTTGGCTGTTTGGGGAGGCACAGTGTCCCCTAACCGGCCCTCCATGCAATTTCGGAAACCTGATGTGGCCCTCAGGCCAAAAAGTTTATCCACCACTGGTCTAAAATATGGTAACATTTAGAATATTAAATATTGTGTGTTTGTAGCCATAAAACACAGGCACACCCATATCGATTGGTATACGTACACACAATTAGATTCCATCATAAAAGCAAAATTCTGGCATCTCCCTCGCTCTAAAATAAATGTTCATGAATTGCTCTGTGGAATCATAGCATGCGGATTAGCAAAATAGCTAGTAGCACACGTGTTTCTTCAACGCATACAATAATCTACTACATATAAAGAAAAGGAGCACTTGTGGAACCTTAGAGACTAAGGTTTAAATTTATTTGACTAAATTTATTTGAGCATAAACTTTCGTGAGCTACAGCTCACTTCATCGGATGCATCCGATGCTCAAATATGTTACTCAAATGTTACTCTCTAAGGTGCCACAAGTACTCCTTTTCTTTTTGCGAATACAGACTAACTCGGCTGCTACTCTGAAACCTACTACATATAAAAATACAAGCACAAAACACTTTCCAAATTATCATAAAGAAGGATTATTTCATTATTAACATTGTTAATATGACACTAGTGTCCAAAATGTGCTAAGCTCTCTATCCAACAGAATATGGATGTTTTAGAATATGGGAATATTAGAAATATTATTCCAATTTTAAAGATAACCATTCCAGCGTTATTCCTTGTATTGAAAATGGGGAATATATCTATAACCAGTAACATCTCTAGGAATAGAACTTTAATTGTGTACCCACTATGGGAAGACAATTCCCTGCCCCACAGAATTTACAATCTAAACCCTCCACCTTGCAAACACCTATGTGTGTGCTTAATTTTAAGCATGTGAGTTGTCCCATTGAAATCAAGGGATGTTAAGCATGTGCATAAGTGTCTGCAGATTCAGGCCTCCAATGCAAAATAGACAATGAGAAAGAAGGGTATCTGGCATACAAACACAATGATCATGGTGTTGACCAGAGCACTTCTTAGTTCCATTTTTATAAACGCTAGCCTAGGATCCATTAACAGGTTGTTTAGAATCCTTTCCAATTATTATCCATTCATTTTTATTTATTATTTCCCTAACACTCAATTTGCAAACAATATGGCCCCATGAACCATAATGAACTGAACTTGGCACTTTTATTCATGAAAATATTCATGGGGGGTTTTTTGCCCGTTTAGCTCACCAGTACTGGCAAGTAACTTCTATATAGTAATGGATGAGGAAACTGAGGTGATTATGTAAACTACCTAAACAACCAATGTGATGACTACTTATTAGTATTTGTTGTTGTTACATTAACAGCTAGAAGCCTCTACCAAGCTCTGGGTTCCATTGTGATAGACAGTCCCTGCCCCAAGGACCTTGCTGTCTAAATAGACAAGACAAATAAAGCATGGGGAACAAAATTAGTGTTATCTCCAGTGGAGGAGGAAATTAGGCCCAGCCAAATTCAATGATTTCCCCAAAGTCACAGGAGAAATATGTAGCAAAGATGTGAATTGAACCCAAAGGTCACAAGTCCCAGTCCAGTGTATTAACCATGTGATCATCCTTTCTCTCTGTTATAATAGTGTCTATATGGATGGGCCATAACTAAAGCTCTGTAAAAATTCTCCTCAATGCACAAGAAATGATTCATTTATTTTTGTATATCCAAAAATCAATAATTTGGCCTGTTCGTTTCGGATTATCCCTCTCAATGTTTCATTTTTTCCACCTTGTCAAAGAGGGGTATGATTCTACACTTTTTCCCTTTTTCAGTAAAATTTTAGCTTTACGCAGCTCTTTACGTAAACAGCAGCTCATCTGCATTCTCTGCTGTGACTGCTCCCTTGTGTCATCGAACTGCATTTTATTCATAAAAGTGACATTTCTGTAATTAATAGCTTTTTTATGAGAAACATCCCTGAAATTAACAAAAAAAACATTTTTTTCCCACTCAATCTCAATTTATGGAGAAAATGCCATGTCAACCTTTTTCTTCTGCCTTTTTCAATAAATGATCTTTTCAAACTTAAACTTATTTTTTTTCAAATATGTAACATGTTCGCCATATTAGGAAGGATTCCTTTTAACGAGTCTTGGTATTGACCTCTTTTCTAAAGGGCCATGAGATCTATGGATCAAAAACACCATGTATGAGCTAGATATTAATTACTTATTATTATTGGTGGTGGTGGTCAAGCAAACAAACAAAACCCAATTCCTAAACCTTAGCTATTTGCCTGTAGCAAAATTTGCCTGTAGCAAAATTTTGTATAGGTGGGAAAAAATTCTTCTCTGTCACACTGACTTCAAACAGCTCACTCCAGTCTCCAGCCTTTTCCCTTTATTCCTTCCTGATCACTCCCTATTTTAAGGGTCCATTATATCTCTCAGGTCCATGCTGGGCTCCAGATCCTGCTCTCTCTGGTGCAGAACATATCCCAGATTGCCTCTAACCAGGAAAATTTCAGTACATGGGATATTTGAATCTAGCAGTACCTAGAGATAGAGGATGCCAGAAGCCATGAAAGGTTTTGCAGTAGTAGAAAGAAACGTTGCCCATGAGAGAGGGTGTTTGTGGAAAGGTGGGGATTCAAGTGTGGTTGTGGGCTCACAAGAGCAATGGGGGGATAACTGTTAGTGTGAGCAGAGAGGAAATGTTCTTGTTATCTAGCACACAACTGCCTTAACTCAGCCTTTTCTGAAATCCTCATTGGCTACTGCAGCTTCCATATCTATGCCCACCCCCAAACTTCAGAGCTCTGGACTATATGTGCTCTGAATACTGCTTTCCTGACACCTAGAAATGCAGTCACAAACATGTTCTTCTTCAAACTATTCTATCGGATCCCCATTCATTTTCAAATCCATTTCCAAAAAAATTTTTTCCTTGAAACCTTCAATGGACTTTCTCCAGTCCACTTCACAAGCCGTCTCTGAGCTCTAATTTTGCCCTTCCCTAACTCTTCCCCTTCACTCCCCACCAAAAAAATTGACATAGCTCATGCAAGAGCCTCCCTCTTTTGTTATAAAGGGTTAAGCTTCAGCAGAACACTTGAAGTTACCACACTTTCTGGTGACTCAGATTCTGTCACTCACACAAGGACAGGTACCAGTTTCAGAGACTGAGACAGAGCAAACAGACAAGTTGGGTTACAGAGGCATCCGTTGTGTCATCTAAAAACCTGTCTCAGTTATCACTGAAATACTACACATGTTCCCGCCATCTGAAAAGGCCTTACTGTATCTCTCTGCCTCACTAACCCTCTAAAACTCATCTGGAAACAGCTTTTCTCACTTTGCATATGCCTCTTAATTTCTCCCTCTCATTAGTTATTATTTAATTTTTGAACCCTATAATTTAACTCTGTGAAGTGTTTTGGGGTACAGTACAATATGAAATAAAGTTGTAATATAATCGTGTTCAGAATCAATTCCAGTAAAAAACAGGTCATTAAACATATCAGTCACAACTGTCTGTGTAATTAGATTGGAATACTGGGAACATAAAAGATAGCAAGTTGGGTAAGACTTTCAGTTGGGCAGGTTTACCTATTCTGGCTACTGAGGGGGGAGATATGATCTTTCTCTTTATTATTAGCACTGCTGTAGTTGAGAATCTGTCAGCATTTTCATCATAGTATAAATGTTGCTTTCAGAGGGTTGTGATTCAGCCATAAAAATGAGCTCCAGGCTGGTACTTGGCCTAGAAAGTTCTAGCTCAAGAGACTTTTTTTTTCTGGGTAAGAAAAAGTTTATTACAACCCAATTTTGGTCATTTCTAGGTTATAGGAATGTTTTTAAAAAAATTGTTTGGATGCTTCTTTTGTGGGCTACTTGGATTTAAATCTACCTAAGAAGCTTTCCCAATCCTGGGTGGAACTTTCAAAATCTCCTACTTCCCCACATTTTTGCCCTCTGGCCTAAAGGATATATCACAGCCCCTCTTTCATTAGTTGAAGATAGAACTCCCTTTGAACTCCTCATTTCATGCTATATAGCATAATTGATATGTAAGGTGGGAAGGACTCTGAGAGGTCATCAGGTAGCCTCCTGCACTGTGGCAGTACCAAGTAAACCTAGATCATCCCTGACAGATGTTTGTCTAATCTGTTCTTAAGCTCCTCCAGTGATGGGGATTCCACAACCTGCCTTGGAAGCTTATTCCAAAGCTCACTACCCTTATAGTTAGAAAAATTTTCCTAATATCTAACCTATATCTCCTTGATGCAGATTAAGCCAATTATTTCTTACCCTGCCTTCAGTGAACATGGAGAACAATTGTTCGCCATCCCCTTTATAACTATCCTTAATATTCTGAAAGGCTCAGGTACTCCCCCACCCCAGTCTTCTTTTCTCAAGACTAAACATGCCCAGTTTTTTAACCTTTCCTTGTAAGTGAGGTTTTCTAAACTTTTTATCATTTTTGTAGCCCTCCTACAACTTTCTTAAAATGTGGCACCCAAAACTGGAGACAGTAGTAGAAGCATGACAGTTACTTCCTGTGTCTTACATATGATACTTGGGTTAATATTCCTCAGAATGATATTAGCCCTTTTGCAACTGTATCACATTGTTGGCTCATATTCAATCTTCAATCCCTAAATCCATTTCAGCAGTACTACCACCTAGCCAGTTATTTCCCATTTTGTATTTTTGCATTTGATTTATAAATTTTTTTCTTGTTCATTTCAAACCAATTTTCCAGTTTGTCAAGGTTGTTCTGAATTCTAATCCTGTCCTCCAAAATGCTATCAACTCCATCCAACTTTGTGTCTTCTGTAAATTGTATAAGTACAATTTCCATTCCATTATCCAAGTCATTCATGAAAATATTAAATAGTACCAGACCCAGGGCAGACCGCTGTGGGACCTCAATAGATACATCCTCCCAGTTTGACAGCAAAGCACAGATGATTACTCTTTGAGTACAGTCTTTCAACATTTTGCAGCCCCCTTACAGTAATTTCATTTAGACCACATTTTCCTCATTTGCTTATGTCATGTGGGACTATGTCAAAAGTCTACTTAAATCAAGATATTGCACATGTACAGCTTCCCCAATTAGGCCAGTAACCCTGTCAAAGAAGGAAATGAAGTTGGTTTGGCATGATTTGTTCTTGACAAATCCATGTTGGCTATTACTTAATATCCTATTGTCCTCTAGGTGCTTACAAATTGATTGTTCAATAATTTGTTCCGGTGTCTTTCCAAGTATTGAAGTTAGGGTGACTGGTCTAAAATTCCTTGGGTCCTTTTTGTTCCCCTTTTTGAAAATAGATACTATGTTTGTCCTTCTCCAGTCTTTTGGGACCTCACCCATCCTCCATGAGCTCTTGAAGATGATTGCTAACAGTTCTGAGATTGCTTCAGCTAGTTCCTTAAGTACACTAGGGTGAATTTCATCAGGACCAGCCATCTTGAGTCCATCTAACTTATCTAAATATTCTTTATCTCTTCTTTCTCTATTCTGACTTGTGTTCCTTTCCCTCTGTTGTTCATATTAATTGTTTTAAGTATATGGGCACCATTAACCTCTTTAGTGAAGACTGATGCAAAATAGGCATTTAATATCTTAGCATTCTTGATGTTATCAATTATTAGCTCTCCTTCCCTCCAGAGTAGTGGACCTACGCTTTCCTTCATCTTTCTCTTGCTTCTAGTGTTTTTATAAAATCTCTTATTACCTTTTACATTCCTTGCTAGATGTAACATCTTAACTCCAAGTTCCTGCTGCCCCACGGATCTGAATGGGGGAGAAGCGCATTTCCTATATAGTACCATTCGGACAACTCTTTATGTTAAAATGAATTTCTTCAAGGCCTGAGCCTTTTTAGTGAAGGCTTATGCAAGGGTTTATGGATCTTTATGATAGTTAATGTGCAAGAGGCCTCATTGTGCTTTCATCCCAGAAAGGCAGCTCCCTTGAGCACCTCCTGCCAGCTAGTATGTGACCTGTCCACCTCCCATCCTTGGACTCCATAATTTCTACCACACATTAACCTATAGAGAGTGAGACTTCAAAATTTTAAGACTCCATAGATCGAGAACCTGGACCTGCTTGTCCCTGCGCAACTGCTGTATTCATGCCACCACCCAAAAGCTCTGGCACAGCAGCAATTGGCTGGCTGTGAGCCTTGTGGGTTCATGAACCACAGGATGTGCCACATGCAGAGAGCCTAATTGGCGGTGCCCCTGCGGTCCCTGATTGGTCCAGGTGCACTACTTAAGCCTGGAGAGGAAGAAGGTTGTCTGTGCAACTAGGTGGATCCCTAGCCAACTGCTATGACAGACTTAGCTCCTGCCTGTTCTTGGCCCTGCTCCATTTCCTGGCTTCTGATGACAGTACTGACCTTTGGCTCTGGTTCCTGGCATCTGACTTCCGCTCCACTCACTAGCTCTGGCTGCCCACACCTTGGCCGTTACAATTTTCACAAACCTCCCTAACCTGTCTGTGACCAATGACCCAGTGGGGATATGGATGAAGTGGGCATCTCATTGCCCAATGAACCCTATGGGGCATTAAATCTACAGGGGTTGCTCATTTCCAAGCAGAGAACCATGTTCTGCAGACTTGGGTGATGCAATTCCTGGCAGAGAACCAAGCCCGCCACAAACAGGGAGCCCAGCTAGAAACAGGGAATGCAGCACTCCAAGCCATTTCCCACCAGCTGAACAGGCCCTACCATGAACATTTTGACGGGCACCATCAGCAATTCAGGGGATTCCCTACTCAGGGCTATCTACCCTTTGTACTCCTTCCCTGGACCTATCCCACCGATTGGGCCAAGTTGAGAGTGGTGATCAACCTGTTAACCATAGAATTGGACTGAATTTCCCCCATGCTGGAACAAGGTCTCAGACTTGAAATCTCCTCACTGGTGGCTCAACTCTCCTTCTTAGGTAGGAGTTGCTTATGGTGGGGTTTTTTTCATTAATGTCATTGTAGAGCAAAGATCGGCAACCTTTGGCATGCAGCCCAACAGAGAAATCCACTGGCAGGCTGGGATGGTTTGCTTACCTGCAGCATCTGCAGATTCGGCCGACCACAGCTCCCACTGGCTGCGGTTCGGCACTCCAGGCCAATGGGGGCTGTGGGAAGCGGCGGCCAGCACATCGCTTGGACCTGAACCTGCGGACGCTGCAGGTAAACAAACCGTCCCAGCCTGCCAACAGATTTCCCTGACGGGCTGCGTGCCAAAGGTTGCCGATCCCTGGTGTAGAAACTACATATGATGTATCCATATGATAACAAATATGGATTTAAAATCCATTGAGAGCATATAATACAGATTAAGAATATGTAATTATGCAATCATTACATTACATTACCAAGGAGAGGCATTGTGGGCTATAATGTAAAGAACGCTCATTTTAAAATCTTTGTAATGATAGAAAATGTTTGCAGGGATGCCATTTAGATGCCAAAGGACTGATGAGTAGGCACTGTACTATGGTTTTCGAAAAGTCCATAACTGATTTATTACCCAATATTTCCTAACAGCGTTTATGGATTAACCAGTCAACAAAATGCACTGTACAAAGTCTGAATTGTACATGTACACCATAGACCTAAGAACACCATTTTATGCCTTAGGTTATGCAACGAGTAAACATGCTTGCCTTCCAATTCCAGGGACCTGGATTTAAATCCTAGCTCTAGGTCACACATGGCAATGAGTTTGGCAGTGTTATCCCAGTCCCAATGTGGGTGTCTGTCCACATTAAAAAGCCATTTCACAAGTCAGTCTGATTGGCAGTCTGTGCTCAGGCAGCCTGTGCCTAGGGCTGGGTTAGGAATAGGCCTGCAGTTCAGGATGGATCTGAAGAGCTATGTAGGGAAGCTATATTGTGCCTGGCTTTAATCATTAGATTTGTTAGTCTGACAACTTTGAGAATATTGAATTCACATAATCATTATCGTCAGTCACCTGGGAATTGATAACCCTGTTGTGTTCTGTATCTATATTTGTACAGTCATGTACCATTTTTCTCCCTTACTTTCTGAGACAGTCAAAAACAAGATCACTATTATAATTTATTGTCACCTATTAGAAGGGTTACATGAACATTTTCTTTTATTTTAAGCTGCTTTTAAAAAGCATCACAACCACCTGCTCTCCAAAACCTAGCCGAAATAAAACCCGTAACTTAAAGTCCTAGGGTGCTATGTAAACCAACAAGTACTAGGGGCACACTACGAGTTAGGGATTTGATTCCCCAGCTTGCGTACACCTACTCACAGTCGCTTGATGAGAGTTAATGTGAGTATAAATAGGAGGGTAGCCGTGGCAGAGTGGGCAGCAGCTGCATGGCTTAGCCATGTCGAGTACAAACCTGCCTCCAACTGGTGAGTACACAATCAGCATGCCTAATCCGTGCCGCCACTGCTGCTGTCCTTGCTGCTTCAGCAACACTCCTATTTATACTCACACTACCTCTCGCTGAGATATCTCTAGTACGTATATGCGAGCTGGGGAATCACATCCCTAGCTCGTAGTGTAGACTTACCCTAATAATGAGGGTAGATAGTATACCCGCCTCACTTCAGGACAATCAGTGGCATGGCTGCAGATGCTACAGCATGAAAATTACGTGAAATAGACCAGATGAAGAATAGAGAGATGAGGCTTTTGTCAAAAGCTTTGAAGAAGATAAATTGCTTATGTTTTAAGCCCTACAATTTTCCAAATTCTTCAAAGTCAGATATATGTCGTCTTGATTTAAAATAAAAGAAAATAAATTTATGTGGCGCTAATTTTATTTCCAGGTGATAGAAGGAAACTGCAGTGGGGATGAGCTGAGCTAACATCTCAAGGCAGTTCTACACTACTGCTTAAAGTCTAACTAACACAGGCAACCCTGAGCGACACAAGTTACAGCAACCTAAGCACTATAATGCTCTCCTGCCAGCATAAGAGACACTCTCCCGCCAACATAGTTTCCTCCTCTTTCAGGAGGTGGAGTAATTTGCCAATGAGAGAGCTCTCTCCTGTCAGCATAGAGCATCTTCACCAGTCGTGCTACAGCAGCACAGCTGCATTGGAGCATGGCAGTTTTAGCACTCAGTGTGTCAGACCACTCCTTTAACTCTTTTAAAATGAAGTAATAAGCAGCAAACTTGCACATGTTAGCAGGATTCTTTTTGTTCCTAAGGGTGTATGCACAATTGTCATACACTGAAGATATTTTCTAGTACCACTGCATACGGATATGTAATTTCCACTCATGGGGTTGGGTGGAGAGAAGTGTGCCAAAGATTGGCAGCAAAGTAGGAAGATCCGTAGGAGACAGCTGCCAGAGGTAAAGTAAAAAGTATACCCTGAGGAATTACACAATTATGCTCCTGTGTAATTTTACACATAAAAGATATGACCACACATTGTCACATAATATTGCATAATATCCTTTAACAGAGAAAGACTGTGAAAAGTGTCAAATCACACTGAGGATCAAGGGAGCATTGATTGATTTTGGCAGAAACTACCATGCCAAAGGTCCCACGTTGCAAATATACCAGAAAAAAAGAGAGTGAAAGATTTTCCTAGACAGGTATCTGAAGATGGCAGAAAACTATTTTGCAAAAAGTGCAATGGACCATTAGAGGAAACTGAAAATTGTAAACATCACAGAAGCATTTAAAGAGAAAAACTGCATTACAGGGAGAGTCACAAAAAATGCAGTGTACACTTTCAACATGTTTCAACCCAACCATAATGTGAGCTCTTGGATGTTGTCCATGATTAGGTCTTAACTTGTTGCAAATATATCGTTATCTAAAATGGACCATCCTTTCGTACTCGTTTCTAAACACTCAAGTCAAGAATGGTGGTGGAATTCCAGGAGGTTAACAACTTCAAGATACATATCATACAGATTTCTACAATACTGAGATAAATAAACTTAAGGACAAAGTGAAGGATAAGTACGTGTGTGCCCGCAAGGGCTGGGGGAGAAGATACCAGCGAAAGGAGGACACTCAGGCCTAAGAATAGTAAACTATGCTTTATTGAAGGAAGGAAGAACTTATGCTCCAATCTGCGTGGGGAGCCTCTAGGACGCGCAGAGGGTCTGCAGGGGAGTCCTCTGCAGCCGGAGGGGAGTCCTCTGCAGCGCTATATTCACCGCGCTTATCTTGGGGATACATGAGGTCGACAGCTGGCTACATTCTTATATGTACGATTTATGCTTATGACATAAATTGACTCATTTACAGGCAAAAATATGCTAAGCTATGCTACAATATCTTTTGTCAGGATCTGTCAGACAAAGTTAATTGAAACTGCCTGCATCCTCCGCTTACATCCAGTCATATACTCCGTCCACCCTTAGCTCCTCGCCAATCTTCTGTAACCTTGCCCCTACAATGTGTCACTTATATTCGATGAAATGACTGACAATGGGGGCCACTATGTACTTAACATTTTACTCGCACCACTGGTGAAAGACAGTACTGGGACATTGTCCTCCTATCTTGCTGACATGCACTTCATGCAGAAAACAAATCTCAATACCATGTCTCAAGCAGTCATTCAGACTGTGCAAAGCTACAAAATTGCTTACAATAACGTGGTTGTCTTTGACATGCATAATTCTGCATATATGAAAAAAGCTTACAAAACTACTGTCTCGACTGTTTCCCAATAGCATCCAGGTAAAATGCCTTGTTCACATAATTAATCCGGTGGGGGAAAGTTTTCGTAAGTTACTCAGGTATGTCAATGCACTGGTAAAAGCTTTCTCACAACTGTTCTACATGGTGGGGGGCAGGAAAATGAGTTCTTTAAATTACCTCAGGCAAAAAGTTCCCACTGCAACAATGGCACCAGACCCAGTAGCAACTAGATGGAACAGCTTGTTTGCTGCTGTTCAGTACCATGAAATGAACTTTCAATATTATCATGGCTTTGTTGAAGAAGAAATGGGTGCGTGTGGCAACTCAGCACCACATTTGTTGCGGGAACTTAGTGCTGTCAGATGAAACCCAGTGTTTAATGCTGAAAATTGTGTTGTATTTTATCAATGAAATATGCAAGCCAATCATTGACCTAATGGCTACATCTGAAAGCCAGAGACCATACACTCTCTTTGCTTTCGAGAAAATGGAAAAACTGCTGTTTTCCTTTGAGGCACACATTCAGTTTTTGGAGGAAACCACTCAAAGGTTTCTCAGGGCTGACGATGTCAACAATGTAACAACTGATCAAAGAAGTAAGTTGGTGCACTTCTTTTATTCGGCTCTTGACAATTCAGCTGAAAAGCGGAAGAAGTACATCAGTGATTCTGAGCTTGGGCAGCCCATAATTAAGTTCCTGAAATGCGTAAGGGTTTTCAACCCCAGAAGAGTTCCTGTGATGTCTCATGTCAAGGAGGATTATGCTTCAATTCCTAGCTTCAGTGACATTTCAGCAAAGGAGTTTGCTTTATATACCAGGAAGGTGACACCCGACGTGATCCAGAGTGCTCTATAGTCAGAGGAAATTGACATCCCCTTGTTTTGGTCACTAACAGCCAACCGTCATCCGAATTTGAAAACATTGAAACATAGCTTTCTGATACATAAATACTGTAACAAACACTGCTGATGCTGAGCACAGCAAATCACTGTACAGTCTTGTCCTTTGTGGTCACAGGTGTTCTCTTTCGGAAGACAAACTGAATTTCAACCTTGGAATTTAAAAATATTTGATGTTAAGAAAAATTCATTGGTTTAGTCTTATTGATGCTTTATTTTATTTTTATACTTACTGTGCTAATATTTTGATAATCAGTATGAGAGAAGAACCCAATAAACTGCACAATAATTTTGTTACATTGCACAGCACTTGACATACCTCAAGGGCTGAAAGCATTATTTTGTTTAATTATCTTTTGTTTTGCACTTGGACTTTGAAAAGATGTGTGCATCTAATTTACTGCAGAAAAATCCTTCTTTAACAATTTAATTAAGTTTTTTAAATCATACCTGTTGGGTCCTTTTTTTTTTTTTTTGGTTCAAGGAATAATAAACCACTATAGTAAAATGATAAAAGTGTTATATATCTATGTAAATACAAAATACCTGCACATATTTCTAAATAATGTTCAAATAGTGTTATATTTCATTTAATTTGTAAAACCAATTATTTAATTTTCCATCATTTTGATTTTTCCTTGCATAATTTTGATATTTTCTGTGCATAATTCCTTGGGGTGTAAAAAAGAACAAGGCACATTGAAATGTATTATGACTGTAGATTAACACACTCCTCTCAACTCTTTCTCTTTCTCAACTTCTCTTAGTGAATGAGAAGAAATATTTTAGACATTTATCCTTCTAGTTGTTCTTTTGGAGAGCACATGAAAAATTTAATGATGCAGACAATTAAAAGAAGCAGAAAAATACAGAAACAGAATGGTATAATCAGCGTAGTAAACAAAAATCACACAGGTTTGTCTGAAATAAAGTTGTATTCAGATCTATCTTTTATGCAGTCAAGTTACTTGATATACCATGTTTTTTCAATCTCCTGAAAAGTGAGTTGTTAATGACAAAATATTAGCAACACTGATTAATATGAACTTTGAAAAAAAAATGGTCCCTGAAGAGTCCCTGATTTAGTCCCACAATTTAATCAGTTAACCAACATTAGTGATTTCTGAAGGTGCAACAAATAAGAACTAGCAATTGCCTCATCTGTTGATTGACCTGCATAAAATGAGTTGAAGATCTGTGCAGTTTCTAGTGGACATGCCTCCAGATCACACACTTGCCATTCTTTTTGGCAGTCTAAGCTAAGAGGCCAAGGACTGAATGGACATAGAGTCTGAACTACCCTCTCAACTTTAGAGGTTATCTCTGTAGGCTATGGCTGGGGCACATTTGCTGAGCAGTGAGGGAAAGCTGGCATTGCTGTCGTATGTCTGTTTTGTGTTTAAGAAGAGAATTCAATTCACAGGACTGTCAATCAGGCACCTTTCATAAGCACTAGACTGGTCTGGAATTTTCCATTAAGAGGACATTTCAATAGGAAATACTTCTGCCAAATCTTTTATTTTTTCGGCAGAGAAACCAATGGATTTTCCAAGGGAAAAATCAAACCAAAATACTTTGTTTCAAGTCAGCTTGACCTGCATACAAATGTTTTGGTTAATTGAACTGAACTAAAATGTTTTGTTTTGAATCAGTTCAATATTAAACTGCATTTTCCTGTGATGCCATACTGCCTCATTGGGATTCAGGTGCCTGATGCCCCTTTTTCCCCCAATGGTTTGGGCTCCCTGGCTGGATTGCAACTCCCATGATGCATCATGGGGTCACATGATTATGGGTACATCCTGGGTGCTGTTCCTGGCAGGGGCTGAAGAATTCAGAACTCTGAAGGAAGGCAGACAGATAGTGATTCTGTTAATTATTATATGTTGCAATTTCAGATACTTCTTGTATTGCCCCATCAGTCAGCTGAAAATAATTCAATATCTGCTAGGTTCCAAGATTCCCAGTTTTGAGAGAACTATTATAAACAGCATGGAGCCTGACTCCATAAATTTCTGTTTTTCAAAACATTTCCTCTATGTCTAATAATCCCCTTTGATTTACCCAGCTCTGTGATATGCATGTCCAAACTGGAAAAGTACAGTAAGGAAATGAATGGCCCATCAAGTATTAAGCCGGACTTTTAGGCTCTTACATGTGCATGTCAAGCCATGCAACGTGCTAAATGCCTAGATATGCCTGGAATTTTCAGCATTTCGTATGCAGTTGATATGTATAGTGAATGATAGAGGTATACAAATATAGTAGATCTCTCTTTCCAAAGGAGCAGGTATTATATGATAGCACAGTACATAGCAGTTTTTATGCTATTGTTAATTAAATACGATCTCAGAAGAAATCAATTAGTTGATTAGCCAAGGACAGAGGTAGCCACAGGAGGTTTTATGCTCTGATGGCCTGTATGTAAATTGACGTGGTAAGTCACTTCCTAAAGACTGTTGTATTCTTTTTCAATACTGCTCTGACAAAGTAAGCTGTCTGCTGCAGCTCCCCAGAGTGAACTGTTTTTTAGGAAAAAATGTTATTTATCATCATCCAGGTTAGAGTTTGAATTTACCCTTGTGCAGCAAAAGTACAAAGGCGCATCTAAAAATTGGGCTATAGGAGTGTCCTGGTGCTGCAGCCGATCGTAGTGATTGATTGATTTTTGTGATGTAGACTAGCATCCACTAGAGACCAAACTAAGGCCACTACATTCTGTTCAGGAAGAACAAGAAATAGCGTTAACAAAAAAGTCCTACATTTTTATTTGCTGAGCTTTTACTCCTCTGGTGAAAAATTTAAATCAATTATTCCTACAGCCACCACAGGAAAAAAGAAATCAAAGTAAAAAGGAAGCAAGTGTAGTATTAGTGCACTTTATTACAAAATTACCATCATTGCAGTTAACGGTGAACTGGGGCGTCTCCATTAAATTCCAGTAGCTACTTAGTGCAACATGGTTAACAATACCAGGGATCAGAATTTAAATTCAGCTGGAGCTGTCCACAGTGGTGCTCCAGTAAATATTTTCAAACCTGCAGGAGTCCCAGCACCTCCCACGTAGCAGAAGCATTGAGCCCTGGTGTGCCCCCAAGCCCTGGTACCTCCTGCGGGGTGGAAGCCCCGAGCCCCAGCGCCTCCCACAGGGCTAAAGCCCTGAGTCCCAGTGCTCCCCCTCCACCCACAGCAGAGCTAAAGCCCTGAGCCCCAGCCGGCACTCCCCACTCCATAGCGTTAAAGGCTTGAGACCCCCAACACTGCAGCTGAAGCCCAGAGCCCTGAATGGGTGAAGGGCATGGAAGGCCCTGAGAATTTAAGTCCTGCCTGAGATTTTCATTCTTTCTAACTCTCAGGAGCTGTCAGTCATCATGTTTTTAAGTCCCACCCCCACTCCACTGCAGCTCACTTCAGGGTTTTGTAATGCTTTAAACCTGACTCCTCTCACTGATGGACAAATGACACTAGGGGCCAGATCATAAGTCACTTAGGCACCTAACTGCCTCTTTAGACACCTGTGTGCACCATGTAAGCACCATTGACATTCTCATAACCACTAGTGCTGTAGCTACCTACATTTCCGCTGGTTAGCCTTCACAGAGCCATACAAGCTATAATGCCATCACATAGATAACAAGCTGCCTAGAGCTCTAGTGCAAGCCAAAGCCCTGGAGGTCCCAAAGTGGGATTCTCAAACTAGGCGTTTCCTACTTATCTCACTAGTGGGGCCTGGTCCTGCAGGTTGCTCAGAGCATGCCTTCAGGAGCAGGTGCCAGCAAAAGACAGCCAGTGTACGTGGGAACTCACCTGAGCTATGACAGACCTGGGTTCAAGTCCCTGCACTAAATCAGGCACAGCGGGAATTTGAATCTTTGTCTCCTATATGCCAGGTGAGTGCTCTAACTACTAGGCTGTTGTGTCTGGGACATGGTCTCTCTTTCTCTCTCCCCCACCTCCTCCCTGAGAAAGAACTGACCTGTCTTAGGAAATTGTCTACATGGCAAAAAAAAAAATCCAACCCTGTGGCAGCGAGTTTTGCAGCCCAAGTCTACAGACTCAGGCTTGCAGAGCTTGTGCTATTGTGCTGAAAATAGCTGTATAGCTGTTTGGGCTTGGGCTCTGAAACCCACCCTCCTTCCCAGGTGTCACAGTCCAAGCTCCAGCCTGAGCCTGAATGTCTACACTGCTGTTTTTAGCACAGTAGAGTGAGGACGAGTCTGTAGGCTCCGGGTGTGTCTACAATTAAAAACCCACAGCTGGCTCATGTCAGTTGACTTGGGCTCACAATGCTTGGGCTAAGGCAGGGATTGGCAATATTTGGCACGCGGCCTGCCAGGGTAAGCTTCCTGGTGGGCCGGGCCAGTTTGTTTACCTGCTGCATCCGCAGGTTCGGCCGATTGCGGCTATCACTGGCCGCGGTTCGCCGCTCTGGGCCAATGGGGGCCACATGCCAAAGGTTACCGATCCCTGGGCTGTGAAACTGCAGTGTAGACATTTGGGCATGAACTGGAGCCCACGCTTTAGGACTCTGTGAGGCGAAAGGTCCCGAACCTGAATGTCTACACCACAATTAAACAGTCCCTGAGCCCAAGTCCAAGTCAGCTGGAATGGGCCAGCCATGAATTTTTAATTGCAGTGAAGACATACCTTCAGACTCATTGCCATCAGTGGTGTGGGGTTTTTTTTTGTTTGTTTGTTTTTTTCTGTGTAGACATACACCTAACTTCAGGTGAGGTTTTACAGCCAAGAATCCTAAACAGAGGGAAGTGCCTGTCTCTTGCCCGTCAATCCAGTGCTTAAGGCCCAGATCAATGGGAGTTAGATGCCTCAGGACTTTTGTGAACTTGGCCTCTAAGTGAAGAAAGAAGTGGTTCAGGACTATTTAGAAAAGCTGGATGAGCACAAGTCCATGGGGCTGGATGCGCTGCATCCGAGAGTGCTAAAGGAGTTGGCGGATGTGATTGCAGAGCCATTGGCCATTATCTTTGAAAACTCCTGGCGATCGGGGGAGGTCCCGGACGACTGGAAAAAGGCTAATGTAGTGCCCATCTTTAAAAAAGGGAAGAAGGAGGATCCTGGGAACTATAGGCCAGTCAGCCTCACCTCAGTCCCTGGAAAAATCATGGAGCAGGTCCTCAAGGAATCAATTCTGAAGCACTTAGAGGAGAGGAAAGTGATCAGGAACAGTCAGCATGGAGAGGAAAGTGATCAGGAACAGTCAGCATGGATTCACCAAGGGCAAGTCATGCCTGACTTATCTAATTGCCTTCTATGATGAGATAACTGGCTCTGTGGATGAGGGGAAAGCAGTGGACATGTTGTTCCTTGACTTTAGCAAAGCTTTTGACACGGTCTCCCACAGTATTCTAGCCAGTAAGTTAAAGAAGTATGGGCTGGATGAATGGACTAAAGGTGGATAGAAAACTGGCTAGATTGTTGGGCTCAATGGGTAGTGATCAATGGCTCCATGTCTAGTTGGCAGCCGGTATCAAGTGGAGTGCCCCAAGGGTCGGTCCTCGGGCCGGTTTTGTTCAATATCTTCATAAATGATCTGGAGGATGCTGTGGATTGCACCCTCAGCAAGTTTGCAGATGACACTAAACTGGGAGGAGAGGTAGATACGCTGGACGGTAGGGATAGGATACAGAGGGACCTGGACAAATTAGAGGATTGAGCCAAAAGAAATCTGATGAGGTTCAACAAGGACAAGTGCAGAGTCCTGCACTTAGGACGGAAGAATCCATGCACTGCTACAGATTAGGGACCGAATGGCTAGGCAGCAGCTCTGCAGAAAAGGACCTAGGGGTTACAGTAGACAAGAAGCTGGATATGAGTCAACAGCGTGCCGTTGTTGCCAAGAAGGCCAATGGCATTTTGGGCTGTATAAGTAGGGACATTGCCAGCAGATCGAGGGATGTGATTGTTCCCCTCTATTCAACATTGGTGAGGCCTCACCTGGAGTACTGTGTCCAGTTTTAGGCCCCACACCACAAGAAGGATGTGGAAAAATTGGAAAACATCAAGCGGAGGGCAATAAAAATGATTAGGGGACTGGAACACATGACTTATGAGGAGAGGCTAAGGGAACTGGTATTGTTTAGTCTGCAGAAGAGAAGAATAAGGGAGGGGTTGATAGCTGCTTTCAACTAACTGAAAGGGGGTTCCAAAGAGGATGGATCTAGACTGTTCTCAGTGGTAGCAGTTGACAGAACAAGGAGAAATGCTCTCAAGTTACAAGGGGGAGGTTTACGTTGGATATCAGGAAAAACTTTTTCACTAGGAGGGTGGTGAAACACTGGAATGCATTACCTAGGGAGATAGTGGAATCTCCTTCCTTAGAAGTTTTTAAGCTCAGTCTTGACAAAGCCGTGGCTGGGATGATTTAATTGGGGATTGGTCCTGCTTTGAGCAGGGAGTTGGACTAGATGACCTCCTGAGGTCCCTTCCAACCCCGATATTCTATGATTCTAAGGGTACATCTACACTGCAATAAAAGACCTACAGCATGGCCTTGACTGGGCTTGCAGGACTCAGGCTGCAGGGCTAAACATTGCTGTGTAGGCGTTTGGGCTCGCGCTGGAGCCCAGGCTGTGGGATCCTCCTCCCCTCATGGGGTCTTAGGTCTCAGGCTTCAGCTGAAGCCTGAATGTCTACATAGAAATTTTACAGCCCCGCAGCCCAAACCCCGCAAGCCCATGTCAGCTGACCCTGGCCAGACGGGTGTATTTAATTGTTGTGTAGACATACCCTTAGCCTTTCCTCTGCATTTCACCCCTCGCTAATTTAGGGGTGTCTTTGCTCAGCTTGCTGGCTTCTAAGGATCCCTTCCTTAGGCACCTAACGCTCACCATGCACTCTATGGGAAGAGAGGGAGCCTAAATGAGGGCTGAGAATTCTATTGGGCGGCAGGGTGCCTAGGGTTGCAACACTCAGTATTACAGTGCCCGAGTAGCTCCGTGATTCAGAGCCCAGGTCTGTAGCTCTGTTGTTGGAGCACAGCCATTTTTCAGAAATCCAAGTAGTTTTTGCTACTAGTGTGTTTCAGATAAATGCATCTAACCTGGGAATAACTTAATTATGTTTCTTTTTGTTTGTTTAATCAAACATAATTGAAGACCATAGAAACATACAAAGAGTTTCCCAATCCAGAGCCAATTCAGGGCTTCTTTAAACCACACCAGGCTGCCTATGACCTCAGGAGAGGAACCATTCTGGAACCAAACCAGGGATTGACAGAACGTAGTGACATTCCATTCATCCATGCCTGCCCCCAGCCCCTTTCTCTGAAAGCAAGGAGGGGAAGTGCCATAGTGCTGTCATATTTACATTTTGCCACTTGTGGAGTTCCTTACACAAGGAGAATCTGGAGGATGCAGATTAAACTTGCTATCTGACTGCTTTGTGCTCCTAGAGTGGTGCAAAGAAGCTCTATTATCAGGGACAATCAGAGACAGTACATTTTGTGTTTGTTTGTTTGTTTTTTAATCTGGAAAATGCAAAGAAACACATCTGAAACAGTCACATTTAGAAAGCTCACATTTTTTTTAAAAATCCTTTTCTTCAAACTTGGACTCTTAACTGTCAAAATGGCTACTAAGCAAGCAAAAGCTGGAATTCAGGCCCATACATGGTTCTGAGTTGTGAGTGTAAATGTTCTGGGTGGAGAGAGTATTTTTGTCATTACCTACAACTAAAGATGTCAGACCTTTCATGACAGAAATTAACATTTTGGATGAGAAAGAGAGAGCTCACATGGAAAATTTCATTAGAGGGTGAATTTGTTAGAGAAAAAAAGTATGAGCAATTGAAAAAGGAGGTTTCAGAATAAAAGTTTGAACTCAGGTGTAAGTACGATATAGTCATAACTACTAGCTAATGCTATAACTATAGGCAACTGTGAATTAAGGGGCAATAATTCCATTGAGTAGATTTGGTGGCATGGTAAACCCCTTGATAGAATGACAGACCGTGAACTCAGCTTGCTTGTTTTTCATAATAAATGAACCCAAGTTCTATCTCAGTAACCAACACATGCTTCCACCTCTTCCTCTTTTCTGCTGTTGTCTTTTTTGCTCCTGGCCTTTCTGATTAGCACATCAGGCAAACCTGTCTCTCATCCCACCAGGAAGCAAACAGTAGCCATCACTGAAAAACCAGTACTTACCTCACAATAGCATTTTACATACTGCAATTTTCATATATTAAGAATAAGAAATAACTGTAGAATTTGGTAAGTATTTGTTGGCAAATATTGACTATTGAGATCCTCTAAATGGGAAGTGTAATGTATCTCTGCTCTGAATAAATTGGCTTGCTGCCCACTATAGCCATCATAAAAAAGATGATACAGAATTCTGAGAGTTCCCTAGCATGGAAAATGTAAAATAAAATAACTGTGTGGTGTTATACAGCATGTTAAGTACCAGTTGACAGCAGTCCACTTTTTGGGTAGATGTGGTAATCAGTACTGTCACCTGCAGCACACTAGCTCACTTTCTACAATTGTATTGGCTAAAATATGTGAAATAGGACTAGTGACTTCTGATGATCTTAATTGCTCCAGATTGAGGACATCATAGTTAACACATTACTTCACTGAAGAAATTCGTAGGTATTTTTCCTAGACTTTCTGAATCTCTTTTCCACTTCATGAGTCACCCCTCTCTTTCCACAACTGTAGTCAACCCTATAAATGCCAGGGAAGCTTCTGGGTCCTTTCTCTCTCTCCTGTTGATTGTATGTTCTAAAGAGATATTGCACCATAGTGAATGATTTAACCAAATGTAAAGACTGACTCTCCAAAGGGTATTTCCAACATGAGAAATCCCATAGCAAAGACCTTGCAGTGACCTTTGATAGAATGATCATAGTTTGAATTTGGTATTTTCCTTACATTTATAGGCCCATAATCAATGAAAACATTAAAGATCAAGATTTTAGCACAAATGTTAAATGAAAAATAATTGTATCAGTCACTCGCCCCGTTATAAGCTTCTCTATTACATCAGATAAAAAACTGAAGAGTTTCAGCACACCTACTGAAGTAAATGCAAGCTATTAACATGTAGTACCACATACCAGATGAATAAGAGTTGGTTATAAAGATCATCATTCTATGCCAAATATGCCAAACATGGTGTTTTTGTCTGGCCTGATTGGTGTATCCAAATTCTGATATTAACAATGAACTTTACATGGTAATAATATAAGTGCTAGCATTCAGTATTTATTTTAGTAGATGAGATGAGCAAAGACAGGGTGGAAGCAAAGGTCACAAGGTAGTGGAAATTGAGAGGTGCTGAAAGAAGGAAAACCAGATGGATGAAAGGGAGAGACATGGCAAAATTAGAGGAATAGAAACTGAGCAAGGAAGATTTGGATGGAAGAAAAACATAGTGCAGAGAACAGGTTTCAGAGTAGCAACCGTGTTAGTCTGTATTCGCAAAAAGAAAAGGAGTACTTGTGGCACCTTAGAGACTAACACATTTATTTGAGCATAAGCTTTTCTGAGCTACAGCTACATGATAGAGATCTTGTAGGTGTTTGTCTCTGTCTGAGGGGTTGGAGCAAATGCGATTATATCGTAGGGCTGACTTAGAACAACGCTTCCTCAGCTCTCGTCCCCTAATGCCCCTACTCTACTTGCGCTACATTGATGACATCTTCATCATCTGGACCCATGGAAAAGAAGCCCTTGAGGAATTCCACCAGGATTTCAACAATTTCCATCCCACCATCAACCTCAGCCTGGACCAGTCCACACAAGAGATCCACTTCCTGGACACTACCGTGCTAATAAGCGATGGTCACATAAACACCACCCTATATCGGAAACCTACTGACCACTATTCCTACCTACATGCCTCTAGCTTTCATTCAGATCATAACACACGATCCATTGTCTACAGCCAAGCTCTATGATATAACCACATTTGCTCCAACCCCTCAGACAGAGACAAACACCTACAAGATCTCTATCATGCATTCTTACAACTACAATACTCACCTGCTGAAGTGAAGAAACAGACTGACAGAGCCAGAAGAGTACCCAGAAGTCACCTACTACAGGACAGGCCCAACAAAGAAAATAACAGAACGCCACTAGCCATCACCTTCAGCTCCCAACTAAAACCTCTCCAACGCATCATCAAGGATCTACAACCTATCCTGAAGGACGACCCATCACTCTCACAGATCTTGGGAGACAGACCAGTCCTTGCTTACAGACAGCCCCCCAATCTGAAGCAAATACTCACCAGCAACCACACACCACACAACAGAACCACTAACCCAGGAATCTATCCTTGCAACAAAGCCCGTTGCCAACTGTGTCCACATATCTATTCAGGGGACACAATCATAGGGCCTAATCACATCAGCCACACTATCAGAGGCTCGTTCACCTGCGCATCTACCAATGTGATATATGCCATCATGTGCCAGCAATGCCCCTCTGCCATGTACATTGGTCAAACTGAACAGTCTCTATGTAAAAGAAAAAATGGACACAAATCAGACATCAAGAATTATAACATTCAAAAACCAGTCGGAGAACACTTCAATCTCTCCGGTCACTCGATTACAGACCTGAGAGTGGCTATCCTTCAACAAAAAAACTTCAAAAACAGACTCCAGGGAGAGTCTCCTGAATTGAAATTAATTTGCAAACTGGATACAATTAACTTAGGCTTGAATAGAGACTGGGAGTGGATGAGTCATTACACAAAATAAAACTATTTCCCCATGTTATTCTCCCCCCCACCCCACCCCCCATTGTTCCTCAGATGTTCTTGTTAACTGCTGGAATGGCCCATCATGCTTGTCACCATGAAAGGTTTTCCTCCTCCCCCCCACTCCTGCTGGTGGTGGCTCATCTTAAGTGATCACTCTCCTTACAGTGTGTATGATAAAACCCATTGTTTCATGTTCTCTGTGTGTGTGTATATAAATCTCCCTACTGTATTTTCCACCAAATGCATCCAATGAAGTTAGCTGTAGCTCACGAAAGCTTATGCTCAAATAAATTTGTTAGTCTCTAAGGTGCCACAAGTACTCCTTTTCTTCTTTCATAGTGCAGAGAAATAGCAGTGGTCCTAAAGACTAACTTATTTGCTTACTGAATGATGCTGAATGCAGCAATCAGGTACTGAATAAATATTAGAAGTGGTCTAAATTTTTCCATCAAAGCTTTTTTTACATAGAAAATTGTGTTTTCAACTAAAGTACTATTTTTCCCAAAAAAAGCTTCTGCTTTCTGTGAAAAATGTTGCATTTTCATTAAAAAAAAAAATCCAAAACTGAAAGTTGGGGTTTTAAAGTTATTGGTTTTGCAACAAAAATTTTCCACAGGAAAAGTAAGTCATTTTCCAACCAATCTTAATTAATAATAACTAAAACTTTTGTTAATATTTAAAGTCACATTCTACCCCAGTCACCCACTAATATTAGTTGGAGATCTGCTGTGGATGAAGAGTAGTATGTATTTCTAAATGTATATTCTGACCCAGGAAAATTAATTAAATATGAAATTCAACCCTCTCCACAAATGAGTTTAATATCCTAGGCTATGCACTGTTCAAAATTGTGGACAAGTGTTTTAATTCAGAGGCATGAGTGTGTAATGGAATTCAGCCACTTTATGGCTTGCATAAAATAGTTTAATCATAATACCTAACACCTACATCTTCAGTCTGTTGACCTTATTAATCTTCAGAGGTAAGTACTTATTTTTATACCATTTTCTGGTTACAGGAAACTAAGGCACAATAGTCTAGTGACTTCCCAAGACCTCCCAGAAAGTCAGCTGGAGAACTAGCACTGGCATTTAGGTGTTCCCAGGCCCCAGTGTTATGCTTAGTGCATAATAATTGCCAATATTTAGCAGTGTGATATAACTTGACATATGAAGAGAACACCACGATATTTAACAATTTATAATGGTGGAAGCTGCGGATCACAAAATATGTGTGCAAACTGCAGAGCAGCATAGTAGTAAGTTTAAGCAAGCAGGGAGTTAGCATTTCTACATAGAGTCCTCCTCTGAAGGAATAAACATAAATAATTTAAAATATGATTAAACCCCGTGTCTGTAAATGCTGGCATGGTTTACAAC
The DNA here is from genome assembly GCF_009764565.3 of Dermochelys coriacea. NCBI lineage: Eukaryota > Metazoa > Chordata > Testudines > Dermochelyidae > Dermochelys > Dermochelys coriacea. The sequence goes on from NC_050068.2 coordinate 146,706,865, forward strand.
AGAGCTTAATGACAGGTTTCAGAGTAGCAGCCGTGTTAGTCTATATTCGCAAAAAGAAAAGGAGTACTTGTGGCACCTTAGAGACTAACAAATTTATTTGAGCATAAGCTTTCGTGAGCTACATGCATCCGATGAAGTGAGCTGTAGCTCACGAAAGCTTATGCTCAAATAAATTTGTTAGTCTCTAAGGTGCCACAAGTACTCCTTTTCTTTTAACAGAGCTTAAAACAACTGCCAATCTCCTTGGAATATGAGACTTCTTTGGAAATCGGTGCAGTATCGCCCTGCCTGCTCTGCTTCTAAGAGATTTTGTCAACACAGACAGGTCCAAACTGTGTGGCTTAGGTTTGTCATGAGTTGCCACCGAGCTTAGCATCTGTGAATGTAGTGGTGTTGCAGCCCTCATTTTGGAAGGCTGATAATTTTATCAGTGTCAAGGAAACATTTTTTTTTAAAAAAAACACAGGGTAGGGATCTGAGTTTGTGCATGTGAGTGAAAAAGAGCAAGAAGGAGCTTTTGGTCCTGTCTACCTTGACAGGATAACTTTTATAATTTGACATTCTTGTGGTACCTATACAAATAAACGTAAAGCTTGCCTTTGCATCTGTGCATCATGTTGTGCCATTTGCAACATACAATTACAAGACACTAATATTCCAGTACCACTTAGAATTTCCACTGGTTTACCCCTCACCATTATAAAGTATCAGAGGGTAGCTGTGTTAGTCTGCATCCACAAAATCAACAAGGAGTCCGGTGTCACTTTAAAGACTAACAGATTTATCTGGGCATAAGCTTTCATGGGTAAAAAACCCACTTCTTCAGATGCATCTTTATTAGATGCTAGGCATGGCTGTCTAACATGTCAGTTGTGCAACATACCTCTGAGGTTTCCATTAAGATATCTTCAAATTATCATTGCTTCCTACGGAAGTGGTTGTCCTTCAGTCTATGAAATCAAAGGGTAACGTGAATGCCATTACACTGTATTCCAGCATGTCTGACTAATGGTGCAAATGTAATTTAAACTGCCCATACAAGATGACATTTTACTCAAGCACGAAACGTTCACTAGTTGCTAATTGCAACTAGCAGGTTCTCTGGATGCTGATGTTTCTGATTAGAGCTTATACTCTGGGCAATTTCTCCTGATTAAATAAAAGGTTTTGTTGTTAAAAAGACAGACAGTGTCCTCTAGTGGAGAGGAGCTACTCTAGCAGCAGCTTGAAAATGTCCAAAACATCGCTAAATGTTGGAGAAATTGGAGAAATATAGTACTTAAAATAAGTGTTGTCTCTGCTGATGGAATTTACCAATTTCAAATTAATACATTTTGTTGAAGGCTCTTCCTCACATTCAGGCCTGTTAGAAAGTGTGCTGAATAACAAGGATTGTTCCCATTTTAGATCACAAATCATTTTGAACAATTTCAAAGTGCCTCATACTGAACTCAGTTGGTTAGAGCTGACCGTGCATCTTTATCACAAGAAGCTGAAGAAGCATTTAGTACAATTTATTCTTGCTTTTAAAGAAAGTAAGTAATAACATATTCATCTTCAGAACTAAAGACAAGGCAGACAAATACAGTTGATGTCTGCTGCTTTGTAGGTGATCTCTTAAATGTCTTTATTTTATTCTTCTTTGAACATAAAGAAAAGACTTGTACTGAAAGGCACAAAACATTCGTGTAGCATTATTATTTGAACTGGAGACAGCGGGCCCATGTTCCTTGGATGTACTATTATTGATGGGACACCAGAGAAGCAGGGAATTGGGGGGGGAGGGGTCAGGCTGGAAGAAACTCAGCCACATGGACAGAGCAATGCTTAGTGTTTTATAAAGTTCCCCTTGTTCAACTTAATCTGCATTCAGCCTCACTCTTTGCCATTGAAACAATTCAGGGTTTTTTTCTCTCTCTTTTGTCTGCCCTTTCTAGAGTCTATTTGCTGCTCGGGTAGCAGTCTCACTTTGATAATTCTCATCTTGCATTTTGGGCCCTTTCTAGTGGAGCACACACAGTAAAACCATTACTGAGGACCCACAGGGAGACAGCATTATCTTGAGATTTCATGGCATGCTGCAGCAAAACAGAGAGAGAGAGAGAGAGAGAGGTGGATGTCCTTGTTAGCAAATTTAAACAAGGATTTCAACTCTTTAAAAGGATAGACTGTAAAACAATAATAATCCTGCATTGACAAGAAAATTAAAGATGGCAGCATTCAAAGTAACCGTAACATGCCCTCTCATTATCAGATGTGCAGCGTTATCAATCCAGTCTTCATAGTTGTTCAAAGCTTTAAAAAAATTATCATTTACAAAAGTAATTGCTTCAGGGTAACCGTGAATGATCTAGAATTACCACCTCTGAGGTTCTGACACCTCTGAGGTTGTTGAGGTTGTTTTCTACATTGGTTAAAGGGAAAGCATCTTCTAGAGTTAGTTTATTTACTTAGATTTGCAAACATGCTCCTCTAATAATCAATTATGCTCAACAAAAATTGTAAAAAATACCAATTATTAAAGCCAAAAGTCCATAAAGACCATTCCATGCTCCTGACAAACTGTTCCCCATCCTCTTTCTCCAAATACCTACTCCTACAGAAAAAAAGCCAACAGCCCAGTAGCATGCTGTGAAGATGATTAAATCTGGTAGAGGAGCACCCATGGAGGGCAATGAGCGAGATATATCCTTACAGTACTGTTTACTATCCTCTTGATGTCCTCCTCAGTGAGGCTGCAGGATCCCCACTCCATCTCCCAACTTTTACCAATTTTATAGTATGTCTACCCCTATGAAATTCAGATTCTGGCAGAGCAAAGGGAAGAAAATAGACTATATGAAAGTCAAGGACCCCGCAGTAAAATTGTCCAACTGACAGCTTCCCACCCCTTCTAATTAGCTGTTAGTGCAAAGGAATAAGCAAGGTCTTTAGCTGTGGTAACTGGTCACAAGGATTCTTCCTAGTGACCTGCTAATCACCTTTCCAATGGATTTATTTTGAAGCTCAGCTATAATAGAAAGAATAGATGAATTTACAGCTGAACACCTGATATATTAATGGCCCTTGTTCAACAGCAGTAATCTGCACAGTATTACTGAGGGACAGTACATCCTTCCTCATTTATTTTCCATATGTAAATATATCATGTTGAATAGGAACTTTAAATTCTGTGTCTAAAAGCATACTTAAATATTTTATGCATCAGGGAAAAAAATCCCTCACAATTTAGTCATGGAAAAACCTCAGTCTTTTAAACTTTTGTTTTTCTAACGCATTTTTATCTTAAAAAATATAGTGTTTAATGTCTGTGGGTTGATATTTATTTAATATGCACTAATAAATGGCCCAATGAGTACAAAAATCGTTTCAGCAAGTTTCTGCTAGCTGCAGGAGCTCAGCACCCCTGTGGATCCTAATCTTGATGTTTCAGGAGTAAATGGCCAGCAGCCAAACTACCTTAGGCTGTGATCTTATCAGATCTAATAAACTAAAAAGTATTGGACTGGGGTTGTACTTGGTAGGAAAGTGCCAGGAAAACCCCAAGGTGCTGGCGTGATGGTGATTCAGTAGGTAGCCCTCTCCCTTTTAAGACAAAGTTGAGTAATGCCATAGTGGTACTTATTATCTGCTAAAGGAAACGTATTTTGGATTAGACAAACAACTGAGGTGCCTTCTTACCACTTGAGAGCAATAAAAATCCAATGGCTGTATGTGAATGAGTAGGAGGCACTCTCTTGTTACAATTACCACACAAATGTTTTTATCATAATTGTATTGTCAGGGATTACCCTGGTTTTACTCCATCTCTGTCCTTCCCCTTGCCGAAACTTCCTGCCAAAGCTCTGATAGGACAATTTTGGGGCAGCTGGTCCTCTATGACCCTCTGTTGGGACTGATAGTCAACAGATAATTTTACCTTGTACTTCCTGGAAATTGAAATCAGGCACATAAAGTACTCTTAGAGAATGCAAAAGTCTATTTCCTAGAAAACTAAACAAAGTCGAGGTAAATGACATGGAACAAGAAATGTGACAACTGAGGTATCCTGCAGAAAATAAAAGGTCATTTGTATAAACCTGCTTCAGAATTGCTGTGAAAAGCTGCGTGTGATGACTAAACTCATCAAGAAAGTTTAGTTACAAAGATATAGCCTGAAAGCTTACCAAGTTGTACTTTGTATTTGACCTACATTAGCTGAACTTCTAATTCAACTCTCAACTCATTCCACTCAAATTATTTCGGGATTTGGAAAATCTGAACCCCTTGCCTGCTGCAGAGCTGTGTTCCATAGGGTCACCCTGAGATTACCAAATTGCTTCATTATTCAGAAATTCGATGTCTTGCTTTCTGGTTATTAGATTAACCTTCTTCTCTTCCCTGTGCCAACTATTTGGACACTCATACAGACTTGATTCCCATTTTTAGCAATACTACCCATGACAACATGTGTCGGGGAATTTCTCTTGAGTATGCTTAGGAGGATGTGGTCTGTGACACATGCTATTGCTACCTTGCACTGAATGAAGGTAAGCTTTCACAGAATGACCAATGATAATCCACTTGCAAAACAGCTGAAGGAAGTGACTCTTGCCTTTAAAAATGTAAACATTGATTGCAAGGTTTTATGTTTTGTAGGTCTGTGAATAGGTCAGGAGGGGTGGAAGCCAGATGTTTTCCTGGAAAACTGCAAATAAATTCCAATAAATAACACTCTTATTAAATAATTATCCATCTGGCTATCATACAGTTGTGACATAGAGGCCCATTAGTGATTGACTATTCTGTCAGCAACTCTTAACAAGCCTGATAAACTCACTGCAACTAACACGTTGCTGTCATGATATTCACTTATAAAGAATATTGTGTGCGGTGTCAAATTAAAGCCAGTAACACCCTGGTCATTGTTATCATTGTGAAATGTGTGTATTAACTGCTATATGAGGAATTATGGATACTTACTGATATTAAGCATTAAACACCAAATGCAGATAGAATCAAGTTTCCTTCCAGACAGGAGGGAGCATAGTTATCTCCCCACCTCTAATGTAAACTTAGTGTTGTGAGTCAAGTTCAATAGGAGTTACATTTGCTAGTAAAGTGAACAGAAAAAACAAATTAACAGGGGGATGTGAAAATAGCATGGTGATGGCACACTGGAGACCCAGTGATAAGGGAGGAGGATCTTATCTAGTGCACTTCAAAGTACACTTCAAAAGGATCCATTTCAAAGGTTGATAGACTATAAGAAGGGAAAAGAACCCCTTTGTTATCTACCATGAGGGAGCAAAAAGGACTGTGCTTTTTGTATTCATAAAAGTTGGATTCTGGCCCGTGGGCTCGTCATGATGAGAGTTTGCTTTAGGTGATAAACTTATCTTAGACAGGTTTAAGCCTGTTAAAATGATTAGTCTATTGTTTTATTTGTAACCGTTGCTGTTTCCATTATTCTTACACCATACTCACTTGAATCTGTGACTCTCCTTTCTTAGTTAATAAACTTATTCCCTTTTAATATACATTCATATAAGTGTCACTTTGGAAACAGCAAACTTGGCAATTTCTCTGAGTGTCCAGGCTGGATATTACAGGGCAATGCACTTCAAGGGCCCTTGGGATTGGGGTGCGCCTAAAGTTAACCTGCAAGCTAAAGTACAGGTTAGAAAAGTTTCTGAGAAGATTGTCAGATGGCTAACAAACAGACTGGAGTGACAGGGAACTGATGCCCAGTTTAATACCAGCAAATCCCTCTCACTGAGGCAGGTGGGTAACAAAGGTGATACATAATCCTGGATGCCCCCCAAAAGCATCACAACAGTATCCTGCAATTGTTTCCAAAGGAAAATGGAAATAAGTTGTGCAAACGTTTGTTCATTTCATGTGTTCTCTAAGGACCAGATCCTCTCCACCAGCTCACATTGAGTAATACCTTACTCTGCAAGTAGGCCCACTGATTTCATCTCTATTTGTAGCTCCATTACAGACATTGTGGTAGTCTGCTAGACTTTAGAGACCCAAGACTAAAAATTGAAAATGTAGATTGAAGATAAGTTTGGTGATCTTGATTTAGGGCCAGTCCCAAAGATTCATAATACTCCCCTCATACAAGAAAGAACAGGTCCTTACTCCTGAAACCACCACATAATTCTAGATAAATAGTCACTACCAGGGAAAAGAGCACACAATCGTTCAGAAGAGTTGACACAGGTTAAGACCAAGGTGCCTTTACAGAGGTGAATGGGAACAATGAACACTGTACCTTTGTGCAGTATGTCTAACTCTAGCCAGCGTTATCAATTAGTCACTTTCACATGAACAGTATATATATGAAGTATCGCTTTCTCTGTGTGCAAAATTAAAACAAACTGAATTAATGCAATATAAGATTGCATAATCAAATCAAATCAGAAACTGTACACATTAAGGTTCTTGCAGTAACATTACATTAGTTTGTTGCACGTTGTATTCCTGTTTTCCTTGTGTGGATTTCTGTTCATAATTTAAAATATGGCTCACAAAATGTGGAATAAGTACACAAATATATTATTCATGACACTTGACGTTCATCACTCAGTGAAGCGGCTGGGGTTGGGAATGTGAATCATATCTTTGGCTTCCACATAATGATTGCTTACTGACAGTTCTCTGCAGGGCTAACAGAACAGGGAACAAGCACCTCTGCTTTTAATGGCTGTATCTTGGCAGTAGAAATAGCAATGAGGCCATTAGGGTCTGTTACAGTAACTGCTATAAACTTAAGCAAACACGGATTTGATTGAAAATATATTTTTTCATAACCTATTTTGAATAGAAAAACATGGAAGTAGACCAGATGTTTAGTCTATTTTTGTGTTAGATAAATCAGCACACTAGCATGTTGTTACGGACTTGAACCTGCATTCCTGTAAACCCAAACTCTCAGTGAAAGAATGCAAGATTGGGCCCTATTTCTATATAATTTGTTTCTTCTTTTTGTTTCCAGAGAATGTGTTAAACATTGGTTGGAAATTAAACTACAACTAACTATATGTGCAAATCAATGATTTTTGCGGATTGATATAGGAATTCAAAGGGTTTCAAGCAGCTGATTCAAAAATTAAATATTTTTGCAAATTTTGAAATAACATATTCTCTTTAATTCTCTGTAACAGGCAATTCTGCTAACCTAACCTGCCGAGCTTTCTTTGGATACAGTGGAGATGTCAGTCCTTTAATTTATTGGATGAAAGGAGAGAAATTTATTGAAGATTTGGATGAAAATCGAGTCTGGGAAAGTGATATTAGGTAAAAAGCAACATTTTTGTTCTCTCAATCAAGATTAAAACTGTATTTGTTTTTATAGTGAATAGTACTGTGTAAAAGTAACGAATAGATTTCATTACTAACATGAGTGTGAAAAGGCTATGGGCCTGATTCTCTTCTGTTACACCTGTTTCATGTCAGTGTAACTCTATTGACTTCAGTGATATTACACCACCATGCATCTGTGGAGTACATTACTTTTGGAAAGGGGAACAGAGAAAGTGGAGGCGCTGGCAGGATTCTCATCTTAGTTTCAAACCATAGTTTTAGCACCATAAAATGAGAATAAATGACACAGGAATGCAGTGATGTAACAGATTATAATCCACACAATGGTTTCATCAAGTAACAGAAAACATTTGCAGTATTGAACACTGAAAGGTTACTGAGAAGATGTCAAGGGACATAAATATGTCAAGAAACAGGGCTCACAAATAAATACTTCTTAAAGCCATGGAGCATAAAATGTTGTGTCAAAAGCTGGCCTTTGTTTCCAAATATTATTGTTCCTGTTATATGTGAAAAGAATTACATTCAATTATTATAAAAGAACTAGACCTCAAGAATGTTGCTTGTCTTCCAGTTCCATGGTTTTCTTTCATATGGTCTACTTCTACCTGCTGAATACTTAGGTACTGTGCAGCTGGGGAGGAATATCATATTCTTATGTTGCTTCTAAAAGTGCTGCCTTAATCTGAGATTGTCTGTTTATTAGGAATGCTCTGGTTGACATACCCTAGAAAATCATGTACAACAGCATTTCTCAAACTGGGGTCTGCGGACCCCGGGGGGGTCTGCCAGGGTACTCCAGGGGGTCTTGCTCATCAACTCCACCCCCCCCAACTCCTCCCTCTCCCTCCCAGCACCTCCTGCACGCCAGGGAACAGCTGTTCAGCGGTGTGCAGGAGGCGCTGGGAGGAAGGGGGAGGAGCGGGAACGGGGAACACTTGGGGGAGAGGGCGGAAAGAGGTGGGGAAGAGAAGGAGCAGTGGTGGAGTGGGGGCCGGAAGAGATGGGACCTTGGGGGCAAGAGATGGAGTGGGGGAAGGGCTTGGAGCTAAGCGGGGGGCTTGGGGGTCTGCAAAAAAATTTAAACCAAAAAGGGGGTCCTCAGGTTGCTAAAGTTTGAGAACTGCTATGCACAATGTGATTCTAAAGTATCTACATGGGTCTGAAAAGAACCTTTTTCCACACAGTATATAAACCAGTACTCTGTGTGTCAATGTGTAAGTGTATGTGTTTAAAATATAGATAGTTACCAGTATAAAATGACAGCAAAGACTTCTTAATGATTTACATATTCAGTTTAGATTATAGGTATGCTATCCACAATGAATATTTATGACAGACTAAAGTTAGCATATTTAAATTGAATCTCTTACTAAAAGTTTGCTACTCCATAGCATCGTTAATCTGGTCTGATTTTCAAATTAAATCTCAATATCTTCAGAGAAACTAAAGTAACAGAGGAAACCGAGTATCAAAACCAATAAGGCCATGCAAACATTCAAGGTTATTCGAGTCATGTTCCACCTCCCTCAGATGATGGAAAGGTGGAGGAAGGAATATCTCACTCGAGTGTACTCTAATTTTATTCCACTGAGCCCAAGTCCAATACACCAAATTACATAGAATTGTGATGTGCTGTATTTCTTATTTAAAGCTCTCCTACAGCCTGTCATCCAGAGACTTAGGCCTTTAAAAATTTTCAAGTGATAATCCTCTTCACAACTGGCTTGGTTCTGTGTTTGCTCAGGGAGGATCCTGAATAGTGTTTTCCATTTTCTTTAGGCATGTTAATAGTGTGGGTGATGAGAGTTTGAAGCAATTTCCTGTTTGCTTGGTTGGTTTTTTAAAACCAATGCTGGGACTAGTGAGGGGACAATGGGTAGAAAGGGAAGACAGGTGGTATCCAAAGAGGTTTTTACTCAGGAGGTGCTTGCTTTTAATATCCACTTGAATGGTATTAACCAAGAGAACATTAACTGTTCCAGCTTTCACTGATGGTTTATAACTGCTCAGTAAAATAAAAATGAAGTAATGATTTTTCTTACTGTAAAAATGGCCATGCTGCTTCCTATTGAAATGTCAAAGCATCTCAGAAAATTGCCTTTGGACAAAAACAAAGCTTGGACCATACTGTTAGTAGCACCCTCAATGAGGAATTAACCATTTGGAACCTCTCCAGATTTATGCCATATCCTATCATTTCAAGAGATCATATCCTATTTTTAAGCAGCATGTAAACTTCTCATCAAGGTCTCCTTCCTAGTCCTCAATATATTATCAGTGTGTGCATCACGCTGTTTAAGGAAGACAATTAACTGCAGCTCTCATTAACATCTACAAAGCCAAACCTCCTCATTAGGAGTGAGGAAGAAAAGAGCATAATATAATCTAATTAAGATTGGCTTCAAATTTGGCTATGGTTTGATGCAGAGAGCTGCAAATTGTGAGTAACATTATATCATGATTATTAATGCTCTGACATGGTACAAACAGACTGTTATGTCTGAATTATATCATTTTTGTAGAATTATTAAGGAACATCTTGGAGAACAGGAAGTTTCCATCTCATTAATTCTCGACTCGGTGGAAGAAGGGGACCTAGGAAATTACTCATGTTATGTTGAAAATGGAAATGGACGCAGACATGCCAGCATTCTTCTACATAAGAGGGGTAAATATATGACTTTTTAACATAGCTACTGTACATTGTAATGATGTTACATTTGTAAACTTTCCTTCAGAGGCTACCCTTAGCTTTATCAGCCTAAGATATTGAAAGGCAAAGGCTGATTGTTTGCTTCCCTGTATCTGTGAAGGTCTATGAAATAAACTAGGGAAGCCCATTGTTAACTGTGTTTGTCACCACAAGAAATATAATAAAATAACACTTTTTAATAATGACTGTATACAAGATACATTCAACAGCTCATGGGTGTGGACACTGATAAAAGTATAGTAGGCTAGTAGGGTAGGAAACTATTGGTAATATAACTTTAGTCATTTTCTGTTTACAAAAAACCCCCAAATATTACAAAGGTTAGAGCTAATAGATTCCTGTTGAAAAATGTACATAAAAGTCCCACTAGGAAAGTTACTGCCTTTTCTGAATCACCCCATTTTTCAGAGATTTTAGTTCTAATGTATTTAATACAAAGGTCTCAGAGAGGGACTATTGAGAGACAAACTTTTAAAGGTCTTCCTATTTTCACTATCCACTGATAACAGGTTTGAGCCTAACTAATGGCCACAGTGGTCTCCCACTGAGATAATTAGAATGAGACAGAAAGCACCTTGCTAAACAAGACTCTCAGTCTACTTGCACACTTTATCTCCTAAAATGTATTCCACTTTGACCCATGCTATGCCTGATGCTCTCCATACTCCAGCAAAATCCCATTGGCTTGAGTAAGAAATGAAATATAAGGACCAAAGTCAAATTTTTATTGTGCTTATTTTAACCCCTTTAATAAAGGGCCAGTTTCTTACTCTATTTCTCAGGTGTCTGTTTACATTAAGGCAGCAGTCACTTCTTTAGTTTTAGTCTTGTCACCTGAGAAATTGGGGTAAATCCAAAATGGGACCACAAGGGGAGCTATCATAAATAAAAACATTTTATGTTTCTTTCCCACTCACTACAAAATAATAGAATAATAATGCTTTGTGGCTATTCTACTGCACTAAGGAATAGCACTTATCTCATAAGAGATAAGAATGCAGAAATAATCAAATGATCTGTTTGGCTTGGCATTTATTCAGTAAGTGCTTTGCCATTTATTCTTCCAAGTATTGAGTTGGGAAATTAGTCTAAACCAACTAGCCCATCTTTGAAGTTTATTAATAGACTAGCAGATAGGCAGGGGTCTATTCAGAGGTATTTGAACCCATGTCATGAGATAATTCAGTAAACACTAGAAAACCCCATAGGTTATCATTTAATAGTACAATTAACATATGGATCTTTTAGGATAAATAATTTCAAAGTTTTGGGGAATTTAAAAACAATAATTCATTGACATTTAATATATCTTTTTATTATCATCTCCCTTTCTGTTACTTTTCCATACCAGCAATAGCAGTAAGACTATGACACTACATAGAACCTACCCACATAGGAGTTTTGCCACTGCCAGCCTTTTAATCTGGCAATGTACATGGCCTAATTCACTCTGTTCCTCCTGTATGCCTTCATGGAGCTGTCACTATAGCTAACACACCATAGCATGTAGCCTCGTGATGACATGCATATGAAGAAATATTCAGAAATTTAAATCATCATCACAATGAGCAAAAAGTTAGAAATCGCATATGTTTTTAAAAATAGCTTGAATCTGAAATATTCATTTGAAAAGTGACACTAGTGGGTCTGTAAAATGCAAAAGGTACCTATCATGAGCATTCTACATACATTGCACTTTGACAAATGTTTCATTAAAATGAGAAATTAACCGTGACAGATAAAAATTCTAACTAGTTTCTCAGGTCTCCTAGAAGGACAAGCTTTGCACAGCTTGCTTGGTTTTCTGTAAATCACCATGGCAACATTCCGTTTTAGGTTTCTTGTTTAGACCCACATTTAGTCTCTGCTAGGGATGTGTATTTAATAATTTCTGATTATTTGGTGCAATCGGTAACTACCAATAAATTAGGGAAATTTGCTTCCCAAACATTAAAAGACATTTAGAGTGGTACTACAAGTTTTTAAGTTTGAATTGCTGGCATTTTTTTGTTTTGCAACTTGCTTTTTAAACAAGTAAAAATGCTGGAGCTTATTAGATATATAAACAATTGATTAAAACTTTGTAAACTCTATATACAATGCAATATCACTGTTCAAAAAGAAAGTAAAAAATGAAAAGACTTGTTGTTAAACAAAGTCCTTTCTCAGTTGTATCAACTCAGAGTAATCATTGATTTAAAACAACTATCCCTCTGGTAACTCTAACTAAAAGTGTTTTCTGCATTATATTATCATTAGGGATGTTTAATTCTAAACAACTGTCACTCAGTGAAGGCTGATCTCATGAGGTTAAGCTCACTAAGTGCTCTGAGACATTAGAAATGGTAAAATTACTCTGCAAATAGGATGCAATACAGCCAGAGTCCATTTAGATAGATCACGGTAAGCATAACTGAACTCAGAGATGGGATCTCAAAACTTCAGAGTTCTATATCTCTCTGCTATTCACTGTGTGCCCTTGATTAGCTTACTTAACCTCTGTGTCTCAGTTTTCCTATTTGCAAAATGTGATAATATTACTTACCTAAATCACAAAGAAACGTGAAAGTGTTTGTTCAGTGTTTTTAAAATATAAAGTGCTATACTGCATAAGAGTCAAGTATTATTACTCATAACAATATCAGCATCATCTAGGGACCACAAAGTGCTCTACAAACATCAGTCAAGTGTGAAGCATGAGAGTTCCTGTGAAAATGGTAGTGTACCCATTTAACATGGGAAAACTGAATTACAGAGAGATTAAGGTCCAGATTTTTCAAGGTATTTAAGTGTTGCACTCAGTGTTACAACACTTAAGTGATTTGGGGGCCTAAATCTCATTTTCAGAAGGAATTTAGGTACTTTGGGATTTAGGATCAGTTAGACATTCTAATGCTGAGTGAGGCAATCCCTCAATACCTTGAAAAATCTGGGCCTAAATGTCTTGCCCAGGTTAACAAAGAGAAACAGTAGCGGAAGGGATGGGAGGAGAACCATAGGAGTCCTCACTTCCATTCTGCATTCTGCTAGACAAAACCTCTTTACTTCCCCATTGTTCAGATCAAGTTATTTTCTTTTTATCCAAGAGAAGAGAATTATGCTTCTTTGGTACTGCTTCTTGATTTTGTTATCAGTGATGACTATCATTTATCATTTGTAAATCTGGTACATCTTCAACTAGATTTTCGAACCCTCCAGAAATGGATTTTGAGAGACAACCAAGCACAAGCTAATTAATGGCAGACCCTTTTATAATATATAATGTGTGACTCATGCACTGCAGTTTTATATTTCCATGGGGTTTAAATTCGAGGAAACAGGCCCACAGTTTACCAATATAATAAGTACTATAATGTAAGATGAGAGATAGAGAATATCCTTGAATAATGGTATCTCCTGAAAAGTGAGTCTATCTTTTGTCATAGAGCAAATCTTCCCTGGTGATGTTTAATTACATGGTAACTTGGAATTACAAGATAGCCTTTAATTGCACATTAACTTTTGGGAAAACTTTGGCTGTGCATTTTAGCAGACAAAATACCATAGAGAAAGTGATCAAATGTTTCACCATGTCATACATTTTTATTTTATATGATTAAGAAGCAAAATATATAAACTAACATTATAACATTTTCTGTGGTCCAGCTGCCAGTGGGGCAGACACAAGGCTCTGCTATTTTCCCCTTTATTATAGCAGATCATAGCCAATGTCTTTTTTGCAGCTTGTAGGCATGTCTTCTTGGCCCACTGTCCCCACTGCATTCTTGCCTCTTGCCCTACAGTAGCGGTCACACTAGTATGCTTGTTTGTTTACTTATCTGTCATAACTGGTCTGCTGCCTTTGATCTTTATGACCTACGGCTGGTCAAAACATTTCAAATGAAAGGTTTTCCCACTGGAAAAAGGTGTTTTGTCAAAATCAGAATTTTCAGAAGGAAAAGATCAATTTTTGACTGACTTTTCCAACGGGAAAATTGAAGAAGAGAAAAAGTAGTTGTTGCTCTGTATAATATATTCTGCTGACCTCTGTAGTATCGGTACCACCCGCCTCCACAATGATGAAGCTTGAGAAGTGCCAGCTAATATCTAAAGTCTGGAGAAAGGATCTCATGTTTTCTACACATTGTACTCCTAGTTCATTCATCCATCCCCAGAACATTGTTCTCTTGCTGAGAAAACACAGATGGTAAGGGACTCTGGCTAGATCAACAGAATGATAACAGAAAGATCAGCTTTCTTGAACTGAGTAAATTCAGGAGTCATATTGTACATGATGTAAAGTATCAGGGGGGTAGCCGTGTTAGTCTGTATCCACAAAAACAACAAGGAATCTGGTGACACCTCGAAGACGAACAGATTTATTTAGTCAAATAAATCTTTGCTCAAATAAATCTGTTAGTCTTTAAGGTGCCACCGGACTCAGTGTTGATATTGTACATGAAGTTCACTTCTTCAGCCCTGAAGGGAATATCTCACTTGCACATGACATCCACTGAGACAGCCATGCATCAAGTCTACCAGCTCTGTCATGCAATTTGCTGTCCTAATATCTCCAGATCAGCCTTAGCCTGGGTGTCAGTAAATTAGGTGGAGAAGGTATGTAACTTCCAACATAGGTCAGAAAAATCAATTCATATATCATCTGGCCTTCAAAGTCAAATAACACAGATCAACATTATATAAAGCTCCCAGGTAAAATACAGGCAGTCTTATCTTAGCCAGAGGAGTAATGTTGCACCACCCTTAAGCAGGCATATTTCAAATAAGATATTCCTGGTTGAAAATGATCAGTTGTTTGTTCAAACTCTGGATGTTATAGTAATGCTCATAAGAAAAAAAAATTGAGATCAGTGGACCTGAGAGATAATTTAGCATTGGCCAATCTCAATCTCAGTTAGCTTTATCTCCAAATCCTACTAGGTCGCTGGAATCTATATCCATCAGAATCATTTTCAGTTCACTGCCCTGCCCTTTCAATTAGCTTCACTCCCAAGAACATTCACCGTAGAGGTTTTTAAGGTCAGGCTTGACAAAGCCCTGGCTGGGATGATTTAGTTGGGGATTGGTCCTGCTTTGAGCAGGGGGTTGGACTAGATGGCCTCCTGAGTCCCTTCCAACCCTGATATTCTATGATTCTAAGTGCTGGTCACTATGAGTGCAGCAATGTAGGAGGGACTTTTATTAATTGCCTATGTAGGCTGGCTCCTCTGAGCTCCTTCACTGTAGAACACAAAGTCATTGGAATGTCATCCCAGATATTTCAGTGGTTGTCTTTGGTGGTGAAAACAAAACAAGAGCTCATTAAGGCCAACCCATATGATCAGGCATCTCAGAGCCAGATGCTATTTACATAGAATGAGAAAGTATGTACCTCACGGAAAGAATCTGGAGGTGAGAGACATGAATTAAAGTCTTTTAATCATTTTCTCCTTTCCCAGGAGCCATTGCTCCACTCTGATTCTACTCATCTAAGTCAATCTTAGTTGTGTCAATGGGTTATTTGCAAAAGTAAGGTACTTGCAGAAGTTGCTCGAAACTAAACGGGCTCCATGAGGATGTCAGAAGTCAAACAGAAGCTTAATGTGAGCATATCCTTGAATTTCCTCCAGGCTAATGAATGAGACCTCTCATGGACGTATCTCTGAGTACTTCATCTATAGGGAGCTATCAACTAATGATGGGATTAAACTCACTGGAAGCAGTAGATGCTCAGCCCCTCTGAATATCAAACCATAAGCGAAATGGAGGATCTCTTTGGACCAACGTATGGAGAAAAGAGAAAAGGTCCTGTAGAAGATAAAAATCCTCTCTTCCTCCTAGAGAATAAGAGAGTATTTGACCTTATTTTGCATTCCCTTCAAACCACTTCAAACCGTTCGGTAGAAATTTTAATTCCTTCAAGGTTTGTGCTTGCGAGCTTCACTCGGCAAATGGGTAAATTGGCTGCCTTTTTAAAATTCCTCTTATATTTTTCACCAGCACCAGATACTCTGTCAGACTTGCCCTACAGCACTTTTCTCACGAATGCTTTTCACCTTTATTAGGATACAACTCTTCCAGACATCCATCTCATCCATCGCCCAAGGAGGAAATCCTTCATTCCCTTTGATATTAGAAAGGCCCTTAAGATTTATCTTCTCTTCAAAACTCAAATGCAGTTTTCATCCTGCACAAAGGCCGCAAACTGGGATCACAAGCTTCCAGGCCAGGATCACCCTGTGGACCAAGAAAATAGTATTTCAAAATCACATAAGTGAGGGTTTTGTAAAAATCAGGACTCATTTGTTTAGATGCCTTTTGGCCAGCGTAAAGTAGAAGATTTGGTGGAATAGCTGTGTGAGGCAGCCACCTGGGAGTCATTGCACATCACCACAAAACACAGCCGAAGTAATATGAATAATATGTGTGCTTTGGCACACAGTGTTTTCAGTCACTGAGATCTCAGGCCAGTTCTGCTGTGATAGACTGTTCCCCAACTCCCTTCTGTGCCCTCAAAACATTTTTCTTGGAATTTTAGGTAGCAACCCAAACATACTGAAATGTTTCGCGATCCTCATGCACAGAAGTGAAATGGAGAATCTGGTCAAAATTAATCTAGAGTCCATATCAGTCCAGGTCATGAGAGATTTGGGCAGATCCCTTACTGATAGCCTTTCAGGTAAAATTAACAAAATGAATGTGCTTCCCTGGATACTGTATATCTTGAGAATCTCCCAGTTACTAGTCTTCCATTTTATTTTAGGAAAATTAGTGAATTTTGAAAGATACTTTTCTGGGGTGTGCGGGTAGATGAGGAGGCCTAGACTGGCTTTGTGTAAATTGCAATTCCCAATCACATCTGGAGGCTTCTATTTCCCCAAATGGCAGCATAATCATACAGCCTTTATCCTTAGCCAGGCAGCCTTATGGCTGCAGAACACAACAAAGCTGATCCCTCTCTGGCTGCTGGTGGAACAGGAGTTATTACATCACTTCCCATTGGCAGGAATACTGGATACATCGTATTGCCGTTTTCATCATAAAATGTCACCTACAGAATTGTCTATAAAATATGGATCCCTTTGGCTAGAAATATTAAATTCCATCCCTTCTATCACATTGATGCTCTACTTTGGAACAACCCCTTGTTGACAATTGACAGGAAACCATTAATGTGGAGAGGGTGGATAGATAAAAGGGATAATTTGGGTCTGTCAGTTGATCTTAGAGGATCCATTTCTGCCAAGCACTCCAACAACAATATTGCCATATGACATATGCCGGAGGCCTCATGCATATCCTTGGAATGTTTAAATATCATAGACAGCAATTTCCTAACTCAAAAAGTGTTGCATTCAACATGGGGGATTCTGTATTAGACCTTGTTGTGGCAGATAAAGAGGAACTTATCACCAAATGAAAAATAAATGGTAGCTTAGGTACCAGTGATCATGACTTGATCACATTTATAATGTAAAATACAATAAAGTCCAGACCACTGATATTTTATACACACTTGGTGCTTTAAAAGGGTCAGTTTAAAAAAGATAAAATAATTCTGAGCCAGATCAGCTGGGAGGAAGAATTTAATCATGAAAATATAAATGATAATTGGGAATTGTTTAAGAACATTTTACTAGATGCCCACAATCCCACAATTGAGGAAGAAGATCATAGTGCTTTAAAAAATGGCCTGGTTTAGAGGGGAAGTGAAGGCAGCTATAAAAAAAATAAAAGTAATATATAACAAATGGAAGAAAGAGGAAGTTGACAGTAGTGAATATTAATCATAATAGTATAATTGTAAAAATTGATAGGGGAAGCAAAGCGACTGGTCAGCAGAGGCAAGGACAAATAGAGCTACTATAAGGTGGGTGCAAAACTAGTTGGAAAACCATTCCCAGGGAGTAATTATCAGTCATTCACAGTTATCCTGGAAGGGCTTAATGAGTGGGGTCCGCAGGGATCAGTTCTGGGTCCGGTTCCATTAAATATCTTCATCAATGATTTAGATAATGGCATAGAGACTACACTTATAAAGTTTGTGGATGATACCAAGCTGGGAGGGGTTGCAAGTGCTTTAGAGCAGTGTTTCCCAAACTTGGGATGCTGCTTGTTCAGGGAAAGCCCCCGGCGGGCCAGGCCGGTTTGTTTACCTGCTGCATCTGCAGGTTCAGCCGATTGCAGCTCCCACTGGCCGCGGTTTGCTGGTCTCGATAATACTTCGTCCTGCCATGAGTGCAGGGGACTGGACTAGATGACCTCTCATGGTCCCTTCCAAATCTGTGATTCTATGAATACAAACTATCTGATCCAGCTGCATGGCATTACCTGCCGCTTAAGCATTCCTTGAAAGACGTATTTGGTCTTAATGCACTGGGAGTACCATAGGCTGCAGGATTGTTGTTGATGTAGACAGAGTTTCATAGATTCATAACCAGCTGTATAGCCTGTTACGAATTCCTGACCCAAAAGACCCTGCCTAATTTAGATTGCCTGGAACAAAGCATTGTATATGTCTTTGAACTCTAGCCAATGGGGAAGTGCCTTGCAAAACATTAAAAACTCTACTATCAATCTACTATTAAGGCTGACTGAGCAAAAAATTATTTCATTCACACTGGTTCCACTGTAACACAGGTTACAGTGCCCTGCCAAAATAGACTGCTGCTGTAATTGTGGGTCTCCCAGAGCAACACTGGCTCACATGTTTTGGGACTGTCCCAAGATGCAATCCTTTTGGCTAGAAGTCATCAGGAGATTAATATGATAATGGATACCTCCTTAAAAATTACTTCCCAGAACTGTGTTTTGGGATATATCCCATCATTTTGGAAGCTCTCCAACTCACTGAAAGATTGGTTCTCTAGAGCAGTGCTTATAACCAAATGACTGTTATTGCTTAGATGAAACAGCAGACTGCCACCAGGGATAGAAACTTGTCTCATTGACTTGGCTGCCGTGGCAGCTACAGAGCCTGTAACGTTTCAGAGAAAAGTGACCTCAGACAAATTTGAAAAATTTGATCTAACTTTTTAGAAACCTGTGATTAATTCCTGGCAGATAGAAACAGATGTAATTCTCCTGTCCCCTCCCTGTCCTTTCCTTCCTTTTCTTTCCCTCCCTTCCCTTTTTTTCTGTTCTTCACTTATTTTGCTCGGAAAAGATAATAAAATATAAATTAAAAAAATTCTTTCCCATGTCTGTGCTTACTGTTTGTATTTGGAGGTACTGTTTGTCAGTAAACATCTTCTGTGCTGGTGACAGACTGACTACAGAGGAATAGATGTCTTACCTGATAATTCCTTTCTATTGTCTGGCTACATCAGTGCAAATATCCATTTATAAGAACATACATTATGTAGGTCAGGATCAGTAGTTACTGATTCACCTGACTACAGTGTTCCCTAGTAAAATAGTTAAAGCCTCTGCACGGCTTATATCATTTCTTCCCAGGCAGGGCTTTTTTGTATTCCTTCAGTTCCTTGGTTGCCTGTAATCCATTAGTTGTTTTCCTTTTAGAAAATAATTTTCACTGGTTAGGTTAGGGTATTTAACCGCTTTGTTTTCAGCCATGGAAATCATCAACAATAAACTACTGAAGGCATTCCCAAAAGCTCCAAATAGGGCATTGGCTGTAACTTGCCTTACTACAGTAGAAAGCTGTCCCATTATGCAGTCAGACCACACATACACACACACACACACACACACACACACAAACAACAGGTAAGAAATATTGTTTGATCTTAATCAGAGCAATATTCAGTGGAATTCTTCAAGACATCAGTGTTTCACAGTAAGTCACTGTACTAGGATGAAAATGAAAATGCATCCGATGAAGTGAGCGGTAGCTCACGAAAGATTATGCTCTAATAAATTTGTTAGTCTCTAAGGTGCCACAAGTACTCCTTTTCTTTTTGTACTAGGATGGTTTGCCTTATATGGTATAGAAGATCACTCTGTTCATTGTAGGTCTAGCAGTATATAGGGATGATAATGTATGTTAAGGAAGCATAGGCAAGCTTAACTCAGGACTTGTCTTCTATGGGTTTGTGTCAGACCTCAAAATATTCTATTTACTTTGATTCTTTTAATTTTGTTTGCCATATTTATAATGGTGCTAAAATTCCATTTTCCAGAAAATTCCAGTATTTTATGAGTTTAGTTCCTCAGCTTTCATAGCAGATCTGTTGACAAAGTTTTAATGGTAGCATCACTGGCATGACACTATAATGCTCTTTTATGAGTTGAGGAGCTTTAGTAAGCCAAATTGCTCATCTCAAGAACATTCTCAGTCATTATGACTTGATTGTGGCCTATATTCCACAGACTGATGGTGATGATTGACTGTTCAGACTTGAGTGAGACAAGAAGGAGCGACTCCTTTTGTAACCTCCGCAAACAAACTATAGGTCTAATGGTTCCCTCTGCTGTATTGTACTGAAATTCTGTAAGACTTCTAAGATTTCAAATCTCATCATATGAGATATGTTACTAACAGGTTTTTACACTAGAATGTCTGTTAATTGTTCCTAATGACTTAAAAAATTAGGCAAAAATGTAAGTTCCCAAAAGAAACAAAACTCTATTATAATAACATTCTGAACCACTATGTTTGTTAATGTATTAAACATGTATATCTTAAAATTATCTGTTTATATGCTAGCAAAAGTTTTTTCCAGGTTTCACTCTGTCTGATTTTCCCCCTCCCCTCCCCCCAAAAAAGTTTGCTGCCACTGTTATACACAATCTCAGGTCTAATCAGTGTCTATTTTGAGACCAAATATATAACCCAAAACACTCTATAACTTTGTTTCATAAATCAGTAAGGCTATTGGCCTTTTCTTTTCCCAAGAAAGCTGCAGTATGGTACCTCCATGGAAAACCTTACCAAGTATTAAACTTGTTCCCAGATCCCTGGTCTCTGTTAGGGCAGTGCTATGTTGCCAATTGGGATGTACATCTGGTTTTTTTGTCAACAGTTTTATCAGTTTTCTTAGTTGTTCTTGACTTAGTAGTCAACTTGTTAAGCACTTCAGACTCTGTTTTTTGCTGAGGACAGAATACAGTATCACTTTGTGTGTATGTTTACATTGCATCGGAGATGTGACTGCAGTATATGCAGACATACCTGTGCTAGCTTTGATCTAGCTAGCTGGAATAATGTCAGTGAAGCTATGGCAGCAGCACAGGGTGGCCACTTGAGTACATATCCAGGGACCTGGGAGAGCTCATACAGCCCATATTGCTACCCATCATGCCGCAACTTCACTGCTATTGTTGTTTGAACTAGCTACCTCAGGTCTGTTTGCACATGCTTCAGTCACACTTTTGATGGCAGTATGGACAGTATGGGTCCCCACCAGTGTCCATGGGTAACAATATCTATGAAACTATTCCAGTTGTCTTAAATAAGAGTAGATTTTATTGGCACATAGAAATCATTACAAATGAAAGGATAGGTACAAAATAGTATATCTGCATATTCCAGTGCTCTGTAAAGATGAACTACCATAAGCCAAACATTTAAATGATGAATTGTTGTACAGTCCTCATAAATATCTTGTTTGCAAAAACAAACAAACAAAAAAGTACTTTTCCTCACTCAACTTTAATCTTTATGTGTGTGTATCACTCTTTCTCCCAGCCTAAACATTGCCTGTTTTTCACTGGGAGTGTCTGACATATGACCCAAGGAAATGTTTCTCTGTTAACCAGCCTTCTCCTTACGTTATCGGAAACATTTCTTTTCTACACTAAATTCACTTTGTTAGACAAGCTACTATTTACTTCAGCTGCCAAAACCATTTTTGTCAAGCTTGTGCTTTGTCCTGCAGCACCACAGGTATGAATTTTAGTCATTATACTGGAATAGTTCCCTTCAAAATCACATTGATTATTGTTAAGTTTCATGTAAGAATTCTCAACTCACACTTTCAGAGGTATAGGATGACCTATACAAACTGTGTGGCTTGATTGACAAGATAAGCAGAATCATGTACCAATATAGAAATGACAGAAATCGGTACCTTATGCCCCAATGCTGCAGAGAATTACATACATGCTTAATCTGAGAGAGTCTGAGTAGTCCCACTGCTTTTGATGAGATTACTCACAGTCCTTACAGTTAAGAAATCTGTGTAAGTCATTTCAAGATTGAGGCCTGACATAGTAGTATAGTTACACAGCTATAAAATCCCATATCCATTGTAAAGTCCTGTGTGCCCCCTTTTGGTCTGGTGTGGTCCGCAGGTGTGCCCCACCTCAATGTTCACGGTAATAGCTTTGCCTGGGGCAAGGAGAAGCCAACCGACATGAACAAAATGATCCTGTTTTAATAGGGCTTCAGGAAAAAGCAATACAATAAACAGTTTGTTAGGTCCTCCCCTTAGGACCCAGGTTCAGAGCTCCCAAAATTAATGTCCACAACACCAGGTATCCCAGTCTGATTAGGCTGGTCTCCTGGAGCTTGAGAGAAACACCACCCACTTCAGCCTGCCTGGCTTCTACTTCCCTGTCCGTTACTTAGTTTCCTCTTTCTGTTTTATATAGCCTTGGCCTAGGGTAGGGCTGGTCAGGGCCTCCTTGATTACCCCAGACTTTCCCTACTGTAGGTCCAGCCTGTCCCTTAAACAGGTAATACACTATTTCACATCCACTTATAGTTATCCATAATATCCAGAATATCTGAAGCATAATTTGTACTTAGTAACTCAGTTGTATACAGAGTAACAACTAGTCTCCAAGAGAAGCCAAATGAGTCTAAGGTATGAAGCTCAGGGGATATCTTTTCTTTGATTTACTTCTCTGTACAAATGCGGTAAATAAATAAATAACCTGTGCAACACTGCTGAGCAGGTTTATCAAAAAATAAAGCCAGGTGCAGATCAAAGAAACATCCCAGAAGTGCGCCTGATAATTACAGTAGGATTAGTGTAAAATGAGTGCATTTATTACCAGCCTTATCATTCTATATGTTTAGAGAGGGCATGTGCTTTATTTTAATTAGCTGTTTCTTTCACTGGATTGTTTTGCCAAACCATCCTGATAAACAGAAAAAATGTAGCCATTGGTCAAAATGCTTGTAGCAAATCTCATTTTAAATTGAAGCAATTTATTCAGAAACCAATCTACTACTGCAGCAGTAATCAATGTGTTTTCCCTTAGAGTAGACCCATTCTTGTTTTGCTGAAGGACTATTGTTAATTGCCTGTAACTAAATGATTGCTGTGCTCTTGAATGTAACTCTTTGGCACTTGTTCATTTGTTGCGTTTAACAGAATGCCATTTCCCCTAAGGTTCTGCCTGATAATTTTTCTTTACAATTTTCAACATTCAGTCTCAGTCCCTTAAAGAGGGCAAGGTTTGTAATTTTAACATCATAACACAAAAGCTAAACAGATTTTAAAAGGTTTGCGCTTTTTGTTTCTCCCCTCTGATGTGGAATTGTGCTGAAACTGAATCTTTTTAAAATGCTGCCACTCCAGGCAACTTGAACTTGAGCAGAAAAAGTACATCACACTTCAAAGAGAATGTAATGCTTGCTGTAGCAACCATGCCCAAAGTTTAATACAAAAGATAGAATAAAGCAATTGAGTGTGGAGACAAGTATGTCTTGCTACCTTTGCTTACAGTCTAGTGTTAATGGTCACTTTCATAACAATATCCAGCTATGATGCATCACTTTTCATCGGTCAATGTCAAAGTGCTTTAAGGAGGTCAGTATCATTATCACCATTTTTAGCACACTTGCTTGAGCAACATAGCTAGTGCAAGTCTGTTTACCAGGGCTGGGAGGTATGCTTCCAGGTGCAGTATAGACATACCCTTAGGATCAGTGAATGCTCTTATGAATTTTGCTGTGTTGCTCTGTCAATGGGTATGAGGCAATGCTATATGAATTCAGATTGATTTTATTAAAAGGAAATAACTATACATGCTATACCTGCTCTAGAGATGTTTATAGTTCCAATAGTGAAAATTGCATGAAAATGTACTTTAAAAGAGAAGCTGTATTGACCAAAGTACTACTTTTCATATAGCGTATTAGTTTCCACGTTGATGGTAGAAAGACAACTATGTACAGTGTTTTCTGTTTAATCGCTCTATCGTTAATTTTGGGGAACATTTTGTTTTTGAATAGTAAAGTTTCTCTTGCCTTTAATGCAACATAACAGCAGGCATATAAGTGGTATATTTTGCACCTAGCAACGTACCATATTAATTCCTCATATTCTGGTTACCACTGAACAGCTGCATCACATGTGGTGCAAAATGAAAAACGAGCTGTTGTAAGCCAGTGTAGTGTAATTTCCATTTCCATTTATTTTCTAAAATATTGTATTACTAGCCTATACAAACTGTATTATTTTAAGTAAGCCTCCTCCCTACAGACCAGAAAAATACTGAAAGTATGAAATAACAAGCACTGATAGTAAAAATGTTAACACAAAGGAGTTTCTGCCACAGTTTAGAAAAGAATTATATGAAATGTAAATACTTTTATTTTATTTTATTTTATAACACTTTTAGTGTCCTCTGGGGAGCAATGAAACCTTTTTAACAGCTGTGTGTATCAGAGTAATAAAAAGTGTCCATTGGTAGAACATAGTAAAATTAAATGGAACTTTTCTCTAATCTTTTATTTCTTTAATTAAATTGTATAATAATGTATTATTACATATACATAACCAAAAAGTTACCTGGATAACATGAGGGTTTACATTGCTTAACCCAAGTACATGCTGCCCAAATGGAGGCAAAAGGATGTTGTTTATAGGGCACAGTGCCCCTTAGTAGTGCATTATGTAAAGTTTTCCTTATGGAACTCTGTATTCTCTTCCAGTTAGGCTTTTTATCAGCCAAAATGTGTCCATTCAATTTCTAAGTCCTGTCCCAGTCCTTCTTCAAAACTGGGGGTTAGAAATATTTAAAATTAATGGGTTTTTCTGGGATATACCAAGTTACTGTTCCTCTCTATTTTTAATATAGCAAACAAATAAAACCGTTGGAGCTTTGCACTATTTCATATCTTTTTTTTTCTTTTTGCACTCTGATTTCTTATTTGAAAAGTAGTGAGAATAATAACAAAATGGACTCAAAAGAGTTACTTCTGCTTTCTTGAGTATTCAACTACTGAAAGTAGGATCAACAGACAATGATGTCTATCACTTATTGTTATTATCTGATAAATGACATCACTAAGGAGATTGCTCGTCAGACAGATAGCGCTGCATTTGATTGGATTCTTCATCCTGACGGATTGAGCTACATGACAATGATCTCCATCTATCATGTGAATCTTCAGTGGTACAATGTAACAAAGGAAGAGTGATCATGCTCTGAATCTGAATGTCTGAACTGACAAATTGGGATGATTTGCAACATCTAAACAAAAGCCCTCCCTGTTTAGGGAGAGACAGGGGGGATAACAATGAATTACAGATCAACAGGAAACTGTCAAAGATATTAACACATAACTGAGGAATGTGGTTTTGGGGGTTCCGAGGATGATTTGTCTTCATATCCCACAAGCATTTTTATTTATATTTTGAAAAAGTAAAATGGTTATCTTTAATCTAATGCAATTGACAGAAACCCAGCATGAAACACAGTTGTGTGTTCTGATATTTTGTGTGAGGTGTTGGGGAGGAAGGTCGTGTCTACCTTCAGCTCCACAAAAGGAGAGCAGTTATATGAGCTTAAAATATGAATGCAGTGACATAATATATCTATTGCGAGCAAAACAGTGATATACAGATATATATTAAACCCGCACAGAACACTGAGTAAAAACAATTGACTGACTTTTCACATAACCTATTTAAAATGTGGTATGAGGGTATTTACATATATATAAAGGAAAAACTGCATTATCTGTATGTTTCTCAGAGGGTCCCATAAATAATCTGGAAAATTAAATGCAAAAATCCTGCATTTGCATTCTACTGTTATCTTCAACCTGCAAAATATCTCCAGTGTTATCCTTTCTCCAGTTCTGAATTTGGTTGTTATTACATTTTATAATTCTTTGCAGAGCTGATGTATACAGTTGAGCTTGCTGGTGGGCTTGGTGCTATTCTGCTGCTGCTTGTTTGTTTAGTGACTATCTACAAGTGTTACAAGATTGAGATTATGCTCTTCTACAGGAATCATTTTGGAGCTGAAGAGCTAGATGGAGGTAAGGCATCTTCTCAGCATGTTTCCTGCTTTCTAAATGTGCCTATCTCTTTCTTCAAGTGGTTAATTTTCATTGTGGAGCAAGAAGCGTTAACAATGCGGCAACCATCAGTGGCGTTTCTCTCACTGCATTAGGCACTGCATTGAAAATGCATCCCTAGACAGCAGATTAGAAGCAATGATTGTTTGACTGATTCATTTGCTGCTCTGCAGATCTCCAGGAGACACCTGTATCTTTTAGATTTTTACTCCCAACACCAAATGTAAATTACAAACATTCTATCAATATTGAAAGCCAACTTCACTTCCCCATAAACAAGTGAGTGTCTCCTCTAATTATATTCCCCCAATGTATTAAGCGGTTGAAGTGAATCTCAGTTTGCTCCTTGTTTAAGCTGATCAGTTTTGATAAACTGTACTGCATGTTTTGGAATTTACCCACCAGTCCATGCTCTTGAATGTATTACTTAACTGTTTAGAGAGTGGCTAAGGTTGATTAAACTAGTTGTTCTGCAGATGTGATGATTCAAAGACATCTAGTTTAAACAATAGGAATTGGCATTATTTGCTCTGACCTATATCTGAATTATACACTACTTTTACCATTGAAAAAAAATGTTGTATTTGTCTCTAACCACACTAATCAGTGTCACAGCTGGATAGCAAACTAGGTTGAACACTGGGCTTTGATTAATTAAGCTTGCTGCCTTCAGTCAGAGTTCTTGCTGTTTCAGACTGCTACCATATGTGTGATACACTATATCCTTATTTACAAAAACCCTGTTGATATAAGGATGTTAACCACTATCGAAGATACAAAGTATGGATAGATGATATCCTGTTATATTTTATAGTGTGATATGTGTGGGATGGGAGATGTTAGCCAAATCTGTCATAGTGAGGATGAACAGAGGCAGTAAAATTATAGGGGCCTATGTAATGTCATAGGATGGTGCACATTACGCCTAAGATCCCCAGGAGTTGACCCACTTCTTCCTACAATATAAAAATATGCAAAGACGTGAAAAAGCCAGTGCCAAAACAACAAAATCAGACTCAAGTAATCTCACCTGTTATACACACCCATACATACCCACACACATAAATATATCAGTATCTTGCATCTCTGTGTCACCTTCTACTGAGAGATCACAAAAGAATGCTTTGCAACATTAATTTGTCATATAACACCCCAGTGTGATAGATTAGTATTACTACTCTTACGGTGAGGAAACAGAGATACAGAGAGATTGTGACTTGCTCAGCATCACGCACATTTTTGATAGAACCTGCTTTCTTCGTAGCATGATCAGATGTCCCAATTTTATAGGGACAGTCCCAATATTTTGGGCTTTTTCTTATATAGGCTCCTATTACCCCCCACCCCAGTTCCAATTTTTCACACTTGCTATCTGGTCATCCTATTTCTTTGGGAACCAACCTCCCCAACAAAGCAAACTATCCTCTCCTTGTATGGATCTGTCTCCAGCTTGCAGTTCTTGCTTTCTAGAATTTGAAAATTCACATGGTTGGAAACATTACACACTGTAGTCTTATTACTTCACTGACCTAGGGAAGTGAAAATCCATCAGTCGTTCTCAGATCCAAATCTCCCATTTAAAAATAGTAACCAAAAAGCACTCTTAGCAAGAAACTGAGTTAGGTTTTTGAAGAGGGAAAAATTAATATAATTGTCTAGTTAAGTCAGTCTTCTCAGTAAAATAGATTCTGCCATTACAGCAAGTAGAGAAGATGTTCTCTTTAGATAATAAAAACAGCAGAAATGTTATGTGCTTAACTCTGGTAATATGCTAAGTGAAATATTACTCTGAGATGCCAAACAAAACAGAAAGTGTTGAATAAAGTGGAGCACATCAAAAGCAGAAAGAACAACCTATTGCATTGAGGGAGTAACTGCAGCTGGACTTTTTACCATAAGTGTCTGTTTCACTTAAGTTCTCAAAATTAATGCACATGTAGGAAGGCATAAAGGAAATGCCTTACGGACCAATACTTTACACAGGAAGAAATTGTAGAAGTAGGCTCCTGTCCTTTGTAATTTTTATTACAAATAAGCATTGAGCTTCATTGTACTTTCCAGAGGCTCTCCACAAAATGCTCTTTTTCAAAATTCTCCCTATCCCTATCTTCTGAGGGGCATTAGCCATGTACCCATATGTTATCCATAATTTACATCGTGTTCTGTCATATCCCAGCATAACATTTAGATAAGCAAACACTGACATATTCACAGGCTCTTTTTGTACAGTGTGCTGAATCCATAGAGGATTCCAAACACTCTAAAATTTAGATCCAATTAAATTTCTCAGCAGAAGATATCCCTCCAAATGCAACGTTCAGTTTCTTTCCTGACTGGAGTATGAGTCCTTCAGGATATCAAAGCTCATCATGTTCTCTTCTCTCTTAGCCTTAGAAGAAAACTGCATTCATTTTTCTCATCTTTGCAATCTGATTCCAATGCAATATGTGGGTAAACTGAAAGATGTATCTGAAAGCAAATTTTTACCTTTAGAGTGAGTGTAACTTAACCTCAGTAAATTCTATCAAGATACTGCAGGTGAATGTGTTCCTTCACAGTTGCTGATCTCTCCCTCTAACCTCAAACTTGGATTATACCACCTGACCCCGCCCAAGGAACTAGGCCTTATTTCTTGACTCTCCAGCAAAAAATCTCCCTCATGCTTCACTCCTGTCATATACCCAAGCCACCTTTGTTCCCAATTGCCAGTTCCCTGCCTCTCCCCCAGAGTTAGACCACCATCAGCTCTCATTGTACTTTGCATCTCCCTCAATGTGCCAATACCTGTATTTCAAGTGCCAGTTCCATCTCTCCCTCCTCCCCCCATGGTGTGGAATCTGAACAACTCCTAGCCCTCAGAATAGTCAGTTTCTAGCTATTATCCATATGGAAATTTCAGAGCTCTATAAGATTACTAGGGGGCAGCATGTAATATAGGAAAAAGTGTGGGTTTGGGAACCAGAAATTCCTCCATTTTTAATCCTGAATCCATCACTGACTTGCTATGTAACCTAGGCAAATCTCTTCTGTATCATTTTACCCATCTGCTAATTGTAGACATATTATATTTTGGAGTGTTAAGAGAACTATTGAATGTTCTATAAGACTGTGAAACACAGGCCAAAATCTTCAAAAATAGAAGCTTACTGGGAGCTTTTGCATGCTCAATACTTTTGAAAATCAGGCCACATAGAAAATCAAGCCTAATCATAGATTTAAGAGTCTAAATATTTTTTTAAATCTTATACATAGAGTTCTATATAAGTGCTAAGTATAATTATTATTACAATCTACTGCTAGTAGAAGCTACCTTGACAAGGTATGACATCACTTGTGCCACTAGAGTACATGGTATACACCAAATCCCAGGGTGAGAGATTTCATACCAGTTTCCATCCTGCTATAAAGCTAGTTTAACAGTTAATATCTACACAAAAGGTTTAATATTTATATTTTTCAAGGGCCACCTTAGAAACTGAATGATCTCCAGTGTTGCCTTTTTTCCCCACTAGTAAAATAATTGTAATAACTTAACCAATTGGTATACTCGAATCAACAGAAAAAAATGCAAAATCTTCATGCTAGACAATCCCATAACTTCTTTCTTCTCTTGAATATACAAATGTCTTGAAACCAAAAAAAGGAAGATGCTTTACATATATAAATATATGTTATATGTGTATATTACATATATGTAAAGTTTTGTGTGTATGTGTGTATGTATATATGTGTATATGTGCATATACATACATATATATATATATATTATACCTCTCCTGATAGGGAATGAAATCCTGGCCCCGCTGAAATCAATAGGCATGCCAGAATTTCACCCAGAAAATTTTGCCTCTCGATAACAGTGCCATTCTATGTGCAAAAGTCTTTAATTATTAGGCTCAGATTTATTAAACCGAATGAAAGGTATTTCTCAATTGAAGCAGATGTTTACATACCAAATTCCAGTTGCAATAAATCCAGTGCTAGATTTGAGAATGTATGGACATATGGTATCTCCGCCTGGAGAAATAGTTTCCAAATATTGATGTGGACACAGAAACAGTGAGACATGCTTGCTAGAATATGGTTAAATGTGGATATCATGACTTCATTAAACTATTAACCAATGAGGAAACACTACCCATCAGAACTGTTCCAGTGGCCCTGGGTTGTACAAACCTACAGTGGGTCTGAGACCATGCCCTTCTACTCCCCCAGGCCTGCTCAGGGACACTGGGTGGAAGCCAGAGTCCCAACCTATTACGCTCCTGCATGCAGGATGTAGGAAAGATGAGATGAAGGGATCCCCTTGCTGTATTAGACATGGAAGCAAACTCCTTCACCATGTAATGTCATGGTCAGGGCCCCTGCTCAAGATGCACATTGGATTACATAAATCTCACATCAGACCCTTTTTTTAACCCACCAACCACAATGTAAATGCCAAAGTTGTAATAAATGTAATGTAAATTCAAAAATTGGAGCTCTGGGGTGCTGGATGGAAAGTGAAAGAAAACCTCTCAAAACACAGCCATTGTGCTGCATGGGAAAAATCCCTTCCAGACCCCAAAACAAAATTTGACAATAAGCTTAGTACCTGGCATAATAAGAGATCCAACTCACTAGATAAGAGTGGGGAAGGATGGGGCTTGAGCAAAGCAAAACTGGCTACCAGCCAGCAATGGGCAGAAATGATCCCTCCTTCCTACTCTCAAGTCCATGCAGGTCTATCATGGGCTCAGTCATTCACAGGCAGCAGGATCAGGTAGGACAGACTCAGAGCCTAGATGCTGTCGGAGACTGCCTCCTCCTACCTCCACACTGCAGGCCATTGGGAGGGAAGGATCAAGAGAACCAGTGGAAGCCCGAGTTTCCCCCTGCGCATTGGCCCACACCCAAGGCAAGTAGAGGAGGTGGTCCGTGTATCCTTACTACTCCCAGACCCATTAGTCACACACTTGTTAGTGAGCAAAGTTAGCAGGCTTTAGTGCTATCCACGAACTTTTCAGATGAACTCAGAGTAACAGTTTAAATTAGTGAGAGTGATACTTACAGTCTAAAGGAATCAATAAACTCACAAACTGAAGAGTGAAAATGCAGAAGGTGATCAGCCCACCCTGAGTGGCTTTATTTAAACAAACGGGTGGATAGGAGAACTGAAAATAAGAAATAATAGAAAAAGGCTGAATAAACAAATAAACAGATTAATACTCTAAAACCCACACAAACATCCTTTCTCCTAGCCATCCTCACAAAACCTTGTTACCCATTATAGGTGGGATGAATGGGGCAGCCGCCTAGGGTGCAAAGCCACAGGGGCAGAAAAACAATGAAAAAAAAAATGGTAGGAGGCGTGAAAATGTTTTCTTGTCCCAAATGCTAAAATGCCTAGTTATGGCTCTGTCATCATGGGTTGGCTAAGAATGCTGTCAGGATTCAGTGGAAACAATTTCAGTTTTTTAGAGTAATAATGTTGGCTAAGTTGGGGGTGGTGCAACATTGTAGCACTCCCATGAGATCCCACAGGGTGAGCCACTCTGTACCAGTGAAGTTTGGGAGTCCTCTTACTAAACTGCTATCAGATGTTATTCATTCACTCCATTTCCTTGATCCTTGCTGGAACAGAAACTAGTTGATGATAAGAAGGTCAGAGTGCCCTCTCTCTCCTCATAACAGTCCCTCCGCTCCTGCCTCAGTCTTCTCTCTTGATGTGCCTCCTGGCAGAGTCTTTCAGACTGGTTCTTTGCAGAGGAGGATTTAACAGTTTTAAATGAGAACTCTGTTGCCCTCATCAGCTCTCTAACTCAAGCTTCAACTTGGAGAAATGTCCCTGGCTTTGCATTGATTCAGAAGGTCTGTGATGACATTTTCTACTCTATGTTGGTTGCTTTCTGAAAAGGAGAGCTTCCATTGCTTTTGGCACTGGGAGCCAAATCCATGCTCAACTTAGAAGGCTTGGCAGGGCAGTTTCTGTCTTGGAATCACTGTTGGAAGTGGGACTGCTTATATAAACCACCTTCCTATGAGCACCTTCTCCTTCACCCCCATTTCTATAGCAAAATACTGGCAAGGTTCACATGGGATCATCCACATCAGATTTTGTCAGGACAAAAGAAGGTCATCTATAGTTCTTAATAACTTCTGTGGATTGTGAGTTAAGCTGAACAGGAACAAGGCACTTCTTATTCTGAAACATGTGGAGGTAATCGGGAACAACTCTATGTGTAGACAAGCCCATGCATTATGAAAAAAGGAAGATACCTTTGAGAATCTTTTAATATGAATTAGCTGCTAATACCTTGAGATATAATTTTTGCAAATGGTCTAGGCATCTTGGAAAGTATTTTTGTTAATGATTAGGCCATACAGGTATGACAACTCTGCAATTGCTGCTGAAGCTAGTGACACATTCCCAATTACAGAATCTCCCCTGGGGACCAATGAAATAACACTGCAGTAAAAACCTTAAGTGTGCATATGAGTTCTAATTGGCTGCAGGCACAGTTTGCTAATAAGAAATGTTATTTCTTGAAGATCAATTTTGAATTTTATCAAATAAAGCAGCTACACAGAAATGCAGCTTTAATCCTTCCAAATGTTAGTAGTAGAATTAGTGGTAGAATTATACAGAAGCAGGATTTCTCCTCTTAATTAAAATTTATATTCTTACAGTGTTGACTCACTTTAAATCTTTTTAATTTTATGTATTTGGCTGCATTTGAAATGTCATTCAAAGAGTAAAATCACAATTTATGTCTGCATATGGGGGTTTGTAGCTTGTATCCCTGAAACTTATTGATTAAAAGAAAAATGGGTTCTATTGTTAGTGTGTCCCTAATTTTTTTATTGCAAATAAGGCATAATTTTAACTGAAATTCACATAAAAATTAACATTATCATAGTAATGTCCTTTATAAGATTAACTGTAAAAAGAAGACAGATATAGCTACCTGTTCCAGAAATAGAATAGAAATAAAAAACTGTTCAAAGATATACACTATCATGTTAAAAATTGCATATTTTTTATGCAAAGCACAGTTAGCAACCCCTTCATATAGCATAGAAAGTATGGGTAGGTATTTCCACTATATGATCTCTTCTGGGCCTTAGCCAGCTGCTCTATCAAATATTTACATGCTTTGGAATGTTTTAATAGCAAAGGTCACCCTAGCATCTATTACGTTCTTTTGACCCCAAAGTAGTCTCAAAGATGTTAGAGGTTTGAAGATCACAGCTGACATAACCCAGTCTGGCAAACTTACTTGAAGTTAGTAGTGCTGTATGTTAGGGAAGGGAAATGAGTGACTGTACTCTTTTCATTTTTTTTTTAAGCCTAAGGAAAATTGGAGTCTGTTTCAAAACATAGGCTGAGGGTCTGTGTTTCCAAACCATTTTTTCCTCATTCTAATTCGGGAAACACTGTAACTGATTTTTCAGAACCCTGGTAGTTCGGGGGGTGGGGGTTGGAAAGGTTGGGTTAGAACCGAATTTGAAAATTCTGACAAATTTCAGCAAATTGAAAAAGTCTATTTTGGGTGAACAAACAATTTCATTCAACCTGAAATATTTTGTTTCTAGGCAGTTTTACAAGGTTGGATTCACAAAGTGGCCAAAGGAAGAGGTGGTAATGCCTCCCTTATAAGATTTAGCCTAGTGGTTAAGGCAGGAATTGGCAACCTTTGGCATAAGGCCTGCCAGGGTGAGCCCCTTGGTGGGCCAGGTTGGTTTGTTTACCTGCCATGTCTGCAGGTTCGGCCAATCATAGCTACCACTGGCCACGGTTCGCCGCTCCAGGCCAATGGGGGCTGCGGAAAGCGGCGCGGGCTGATGGATGTGCTGGCCGTTACAAACCAGCCCGGCCTGCCAGGGGACTTACCCTGGTGGACCGCAAGCCAAAGATTGCCAATCCCTGGGTTAGGGCTCTCAGCTGGGATGTGGAAAATCCAGGTTCAATTCAACTCTTTGCCTGATGGGAGAAAGGATTTGAATAGGGGCAATGTTCCCTCTAATTTTTGACAGGTCATATGCACAAAAAATTTCTTCCCTGCAAATTTTTGTGCACGTGGTGTTTCACCATGTGCGCAGGGTTTAGGATCTGTGTGCGTGCGCGCATGCGCACAGCTTAGAGGAAACAGTGAATAGGGGGCCCCCACACCTCTTAGGAGAGTGCCCTAAGTGCCAGACTATGGGGTTTTCTGATGTGGGACTCTCTGTTGAAGTTGTTCCACTTTGGATAAATAATTAGTCACTGCTGCAAGGACGTGAACCTGGGTTTCCCATCTCCTTGTTGAGTGCTGTAAGCAGCAAGCTATAGAGACACTTTCTTTCTCTTGCCCACAGACTATTTAATTATTTATACAAAAATGGCTTCAACAGAGGAATCTGAAAAAATCCCAACCTACGCTATCCACCTGTGACCAGAAAAGCAAAGCAAATCTTACCCTTGCAAGGCTGCCTCCCAGTTCACAAATTGCATTAGCCTATGAATTCATCCAAAAAATAATGCAGTCAATATTTTTCCTCGTGTTTAGTCTCTGCTGACCTTTCATAGATCACTCAGGTAACATATAGTGCGTGTTCATTCTTTGGCTACCTTATAGTAATATTCCTTTTGTAGTTTTTGCATTCGACTAGCAAACATTTTGCAGCAATAGAGAGAATAGTTAATATAACTATCTTTTAAATGTCATAATCTTTTTAGAACTCTAAAACTCGTATAAGAGTGTCTGGATTTTCATATCAATCTTCTAAGAATCTAATCTAGCTAATATATTTTAACAAGTAGTAAATCTTCAGAAGTAGAATTTAATTTAAATTTTTACTGTTAATGAGAGCAACTGAGAGTGCATCTAAACATGTTTTTTTCTAATTTCATTAGATATATGAAATTAGAACAAAGCTCAGCAAAATATATACCATTAATAATAGATTATTCTGTTTGGTTTTGTTAATTAATAATATTCTATCTGGTATATCTATCAATGCCATATTTGAGTTTTGACAATTGCAAGTCAGCAAAAATATAGATGATAAAACCTGTATGTTTGAAATAGTGGCACTGTATTAATCTTTCAGACCTCTTACACCAGATTTTCACTTGCTCTGAATTATTACCTATTTTCAGGCAATATCAGCTGTGTTTCAGAAATTCAGTTTTTTAGGGAAAAGGTTTATATTAGTATTCATATAAAATACCCTACAAACTGTGTAATTTATTAATGAGATTTATCATGAGATTTAGGCTTCTAAAATTCAAAAAGAGTTAATGAATTGATTGAAAGGTAGCAAAAAAATAACTAAACTTAAGCTCATTACAGAATTAGTTCACTTGCTATTTAAAATGTGCAGTTGCGGGTAAGATGTAGCAGGGCCTCCAAACTTCAATCACTATTGAAACAAGTTTGAGAATCTCAACGTAATCCCAAATGTTGCATGTCACAAAGCCACCAGATAAATTAGCATAATTGTCTTTGTTCGAAAAGCTGGAAGTATATTAACTGATCTACTATATCTTGGGAATTTTTCACAGTAAGTTCTTGCACTATGGCTACCCCAATGCTAACAGTCCCTTACTTTCATAAACATTAAAATTGACTCACCATTGTTTAAATGCATGATGAGGTTCATTTTTCTATTAACCTTCAATAAATGTTAGGGGAAGAAATCATTTTTAAATTTTGAAAAGACTCATGATGACTTTAGATTCTCTAGATGCCTAGGCAGTCAAACAAACATTTCAATTACACTCTTCACTATGTTGAGGGAGATGGAAAATACATGCCTGCAATACATTCGATGTATTCACAAATTATGAAACCCACTCAAATTAGAACTTGTTACTATTGTTTTGAAATGGCTAAAATCATTGGGAAAATCTCTCGATACCTATTTAAATAATTTATCATCGAACAAGGTAATTAAAAATAGCAAAGCTTGCTCTATGAAATTGCCTTTGAATCAGTATGGCATTGATGAATCTGGTCTCGTTTCTATTTCTTTTCTTGAAATCCTAGTTATGTCTGAATCTATACTATGCTGAAATGTACTCTGGGGAAGGAGGAGAATTAGTTATCCATCAAGTTACCCACTGATCTAGAAATGAAACATCTGCTAAAGTCAGAAGTGGCTTCCTGGCTACATTTAGCAGCAGAGGAATCTGCATGTGATCAGCTCTGTTTAATCTAGTAGAGGTTTCTGCAGTTAATATTAATTACTCTACAGCAGTGTTTCCAAGACTTCGGATGCCGCTTGTTCAGGGAAAGCACCTAGTGGGCTGGGCCGGTTTGTTTACCTGCCGCGTCCGCAGGTTTGGCCAATCGTGGCTCCCACTGGGCCCGGTTCGCCACTGCAGGACAATGGGGGCTGTGGGAAGCAGCGCGGTCCGAGGGACGTACCGGCTGCTGCTTCCAGCAGCCCCCATTGGCCCGCAGCAGTGAACTGCGACCAGTGGGAGCTGTGATCAGCCGAACCTGCGGACGCGGCAGGTAAACAAACCGGCCCGGCCCACCAGAGGCTTTCCCTGAACAAGCGGCGTCCCAAGTTTGGGAAACACAGCTCTACAGGATTTCAGGAAACATGAGAGAGATGAAGAGCCTAACTAGCTGTAAGGTTCATTAAAAGTAAGCCCTGGACCTAGCAATGCTACTTGTGACATTTGTCCAAACAGTGTTGGTTTTTCCATGTTAACTGTTTTGTGGTCAAGTACATTGCATCTGCCACACAGCAGAATTTGTGGTCTGCTTCAGTGGGGCTGACCACAACCAACTGACTCTCATGCACTCCATGAAATGATATACTTTTATCCACAAGTATAATTCTTATGGCCTGATTCAGCAAAAATATCTGCAGTTGTTAAGGCCATTTAAGTCCTCAAAGGCCAGAGGGGGCTGAACGGTGGCCAACCTATTAATAGGTCAGGTGTGCACATAATACCACTCATTCCAAGTAGAGTCTATCATTCAGCACCTGGAAGAACATAAGACAACTTCTGTGCATTGGCTAACATCCTTTTGCATGTATCAGTTGTTGAAAGAGAATGCATACAGATGCATATTTACATGCTCAATAACCCATTTACTCACATGAGCGTAATAGATGCAAAAGATCCATAAAGTTTGGGTCTCATTTTATGAAATCTAGTTACAATGAGCCATTTAAATGACTGCTATACTTGCGGTTCTTACTACTTAAAATCGGAAAAAGCATCTGTGACTGCAGCCCAAGAAGCTTGTATAGCTTCTGATGGTCAATGACTCTGGAGACTTACTGGGTGGTGCGTATGGTGTTAAGATGGCCACTAACAGAAATTAAGATTATGCAAAAAGTGTACCCTGGGATGACCAATTTAAAAGGTTTAGGGTGAAATCCTGGCTCCACTGAAGTCAATAGCAAAATTCCCATTGACTTCAGTGGAGCCAGCATTTCACCCTTAATATCTACCTTGCAGAGCCAGTTTAGACAATGCTGGCAAATATGCATCTCATTGGGCCTCCACAACACAGAGATTGTAGAAATGATACCTAGAAGTTTGCCTTTATGTTTCACTGCTACAGAATGCAGGGATACAAGCTGCTTTGTGCTGACTGAGACCTCTGTGGAGATACCTTGAGACCCTATAAGGGAAATTATGCACACTGTATCTGGACCCATTCCCTACTGGTCCCCTCTGTGTAGAACTAATGAAACCCATCTCTACCCTTTCCATCCCCTCCCTCCCCCCTTGGCATGGCAGAGTTGGTTGAGGGAGTCTAAGATGGAGGAAGCTATACACTGAACTTGTACTTTGCAGCTGGGGCCTCAATTGCATAGCTATAATGGGGACAGGGAGAGGGCAAACTGGTTCAAACTAGTCTCACTGCCTGCTTTATTTTTTTAGTTGTTTCAAATGAGTCATGTAATAAACAAAAAGAAAAGGAGTACCGGTGGCACCTTAGAGACTAACAAATTTATTAGAGCATAAGCTTTCGTGAGCTACAGCTCACTTCATCGGATGCATCCGATGAAGTGAGCTGTAGCTCACGAAAGCTTATGCTCTAATAAATTTGTTAGTCTCTAAGGTGCCACCGGTACTCCTTTTCTTTTTGCGAATACAGACTAACACGGCTGCTACTCTGAAACATGTAATAAACAGTTCACAAAAATGTCTATAGTAGTAATCCTTTCCCCCTCTACAGCTACATGTTTATAAATATGCATGGGGCTGTCATAGGATGTCATATGTCATGTAGGGTTGTGTCGATTGAATCACTTCACATAATATAATGTGATTGTGCAGCCCAACTTGATACAGTGCAACATGTGCTACCCTGATAAATAGCTAGAAAGAGCAATCTTCAAATAGTTAAAGGAAATTGAGCTCTCACAAATAAAGGTGATATTTAGAGTTTGCTTTAAATCTCTACAAACAAAAAGATTCAGATGAAGTCTTCAGCTTCCTTGTCTTTGTGTGGTAATTAGCAGGTATTTTTCCTGCTAAGCGTGGGAGGAAGCAGGCAGTGAATGACTGTGATTCAGTTTATCACTAATGCATGGAAGCCTCACAAAAACAAATCTTTGAAATGGCATAATCTATACTTAAAGCCAAAGTGCAAGCAACAATCAATCACATTTTCATTCTGAAGATGCACTGATAGCAGCTTTAATAGCACTTCTTATGCTAATGAGGAGAAATTAGTAAATTCTCATTTGAAAGAGCAGATTGTATTGTCATCATGTCTCTAGGTTTTGCTTTTGGCTGTGGGTTTTTGGTTTTGTTTCTGTTTTTCATGTGCTGAATTTGTGTTAACTGATTTTGAACCCAGGTGAAGGATGTTGATGTAGAGGGAGATGGCTTCCATGATGGCAAGGATGACATTCTAAGAAATGTTGTTAATGTTATAGAGCTTCTGGAGGAAGTTGGTTGTGTATTGGAGTAAAGTGGCCACTTTTGTGGTTTTCCGCCAACTCCTTTAGCACTCTCGGATGCAGCGCATCCGGTCCCATGGACTTGTGCTCGTCCAGCTTTTCTAAATACTCCCGAACCACTTCTTTCTCCACAGAGGGCTGGTCACCTCCTCCTCACCAATCCTATGAGTCTACGATTCTATAAGTGTTTAACTTAAATTTTGCTCCCGCCAACATAACTACCCAGCAATGCCAGCTTAATAACTCCACATCCATGAGGGGCATAGCGTCAAGGTCAATGTAGTTAGGGCAACGCAGTGCGAAGGTGAGGGTTTGCAGAGAAAGGACAGTATGGCGGCGTGGCATAGGGCTGGGGCCACGGTTCAGGCATCTGTTTTCCCCTCCTTTTAGGGCACTTCTGCTGCTCCTGCTCTGAGTACCTTTCCCAGACCTGAAGAAGAGCTCTGTGTATGCTCAAAAGGTTGTCTCTTTCTCCAACAGAAGTTGGTCCAATAAAAGATATTGCATCACATACCTTATCTCTCTAAATCATAAAATGAACAGTCAAAGGAATCATGTTGCCAATTTATCTCAATGCTTCTGTTTGTCACTCTTTCTGACAAATAGTTAAAAATAAATTCTGCTTTACTAAGACCCACAGCATATTTGTCATGGTAGTTAGGGGCCTAAATAATAGAAAAGAGAGCAAAGCAAGAATGAAATTAAGAATAACAATTTTCAAGGCCAGAGGTCCTCATCAGAGAGAACCCTGCCTCAAGACATGGCATGGGAAAACTAAGGTTCCAAGAACCAGTCATCTTAACTGCCATGATGAGGTATAAGGTGATAGTCTGTGTT
Organism: Dermochelys coriacea; assembly: GCF_009764565.3. Classification (NCBI taxonomy): domain Eukaryota; kingdom Metazoa; phylum Chordata; order Testudines; family Dermochelyidae; genus Dermochelys; species Dermochelys coriacea. The sequence continues at coordinate 146,746,830 of NC_050068.2, forward strand.
TAATATAATCTGATCTGAAATTAATACTTCTTTTAATTCTTCAGTACCTCTTGAATTCTACATGTAAATTTACAGTACAGAAACTTGAAAACATATACTACCCTGAATTCTAAATGAAGTCCTATTAGGAATGCAGACCTGCCTGCTCCTTGCATTCAGGAATGGCTCCAGGCACCAGCAAAGGAAGCAGGTGCGTGGGGCGGCCAATAGAAAGGGGCGGCACTCCATGCGTTATTGGGGCAGCACGTCCGGGTCTTCGGCTGCAATTCGGCGGCGGGTCCTTCATTCCCTCTTTTCCTTTTCGGTGGCAACTCAATCGGGTTTTCCTTATTTTCTTTTTCTTCGCCGCTTAGGGCGGCAAAAAGGCTGGAGCCGGCCCTGCTTGCATTATGCAGAATATTGCACATTCATACATTGCACATATATACAGAGTCACTAGATATTGTGTATCTCCATGACCTGAGCTTGATGCCTTCTACCTTATGGTTGGAAGTCAAGGTGTTAATTTTAACCTGCATGGTTCTAGTTAACCATCTGGTTGTCTGAGAGATCACGTCTCTCTGTAAAATTGTACCCTAGTTGCAGTCAGTGGAGACACTAGAGCTGGACCCTCTACAGTATATAAGGTGTTGTTGAAATAAATATTACACTGTTGCATTTAAGCAAGAAAACAATGAGAAAATGTGAATAATTTCCCCTCAGATTAGAAATGTACAAACTGTCCCAATAGGAAATGCCCTGATACCTTCAAACCAGTTTGTCTGAATACTCATTCTTCCTTATAATGTATCCCCTAGAGAAATTAATGCAGTCACATACCTAATCAAGAAATTTTAAAGTACCTTAGCCATGCTCAAGCAAGTATCATTATTGTTGCTACTTGTAATGCTATAGCACCTTTCAATCAAATCTTATTTTTTTAAAAAAAAATATAAAATTACCCATGTTTCACACTGCTATTTATGGTAGTTTTCCAATAATCTCTTTATCTTATTGCTGATTAATAATATAAGATATACAGCCTATTTCAGTCTAATCTGATGCTTTCTCCTCTGTAATCAGCCTCTACCTCCTACTTCATTCATTCAGTCAAGTCACAAGCCATTGGTTTGTGACATGAGACTTGTTTCTGTCTTGATGAATGTTGATATTTCAAATACTGCAGTGAAGCATGACTGAAGGAATTATCCAGGAAGAAAGTGTTTATAGTTCAGGGAGATCTTCTGGTCTGTTGTACGCACACAAACACATCTCCTTGATATTTGACTCCAATGTGGAAGAAAATACAGCTCAAGTACAAAACCGTATAATAGGGATTTGATATAATATATTTGTACAGTTGGTAGTATGGCGGTAGTATGATGTAGCATCTGTAAATTTTAGCATATAGAGTGTACAGTTCACAGGGAGAGGGGAGCGGAACAATATGTAAAATGTCATATATTCATTTTGTATAGACAGGCAACACTAGTCCTGCGTTCTGCATGTTTTTTTAAATGAGAGCTGTTAAAATGTAAAAAGGAGTAAAGTGAGAAAAGGATTTGTAGTTAGTAAATAGCTGAATTCAGCATTGAATGAATATAACATGACTTATGGCACACAGTAGAATATTCAATCAGGCCTCCTTTACAAGCAATTGATATTCTCTATGGCCTGTGCGTAATACTGTCTAGAGAATTAAAGGATGTTAACATTTCATTACTCCTGCCATTGATTTTTCGCTACTTTCTTCACAACAAAAATCAAAATGTGACCTCTTATTCCACTGAATTAGTTCCAGAGCACTTGCCATTATTGACTTCCTAATGAAAATTAATGATGGCTTCTTTCATTCAGTCTTACAAGTAAGCACAGCAAGCAAATTTCCAAAAAGGGTGATTTTTTTCCTCCTCAAATTGAAATGAAAAAACATATTAAATACAAATCCTACATTAAGGCAGCATTAAGTGTGCAAATTTAAACACTCAAAAGTCAGAACATTCATAATATTTTAATATTTTATTATCTCCCTCTGCTCAAATAACACCAAAAAAAACAAGCAAACAGGTGAACTGATTCCCTTTACATCCATCCATACAAATATATATGCACAAATTACCTTCCGGGTAAGACCATGGGCTCTCTTACATCTGTGTAAATTAGGTATAATTCCATCAGTGTCAAAACAGGATAAATGAGAGGACCCATATCTGGAAGTGAAAACTAGCTACTTTATCTATGGCATTTGCTGATGATATACAATTATCTAGTGAAAACATATTATTGTCTGAAGATCAAGTCAAAATACTTCATTTTCTTTCTTTCTTTCTTTAGACAACAAAGATTATGATGCATATCTATCCTATACCAAAGTGGATCCAGACCACTGGAATCAAGAAACTGGGGAAGAAGAACGATTTGCTCTTGAGATCCTACCAGATATGCTTGAAAAGCATTATGGGTACAAGTTGTTCATACCAGATAGAGATTTGATTCCCACTGGAAGTAAGTTATATTAGGCCATGTGTATGTGTTTCCTATATGGGGAAAACAGAAATTACATATATGTTGCAATAATGTGCTTTCTATCATAATATCCTCAGAATCTTATCTCTGAGTTTTCTCTATCATTTAAAAAAAATATTTCATCTGATTTTGGGGGTGCACTTTTAAAATATTTGTTGGCTTGCCTCCATTATTCCCTAAAATAGCACTTGCTTATTTGGTTGGGTGCTATTTTCAGTTAAGATTAAAGGGTTCAGGAAAGACATAGACAGGAAAACATGACAAAACCAGTATTTTGTAGGGTTTGGTGAGGAGCCTTTCTATCTATGAATCAAATACTGATGTCCTTAATCTGTTTTAATTCAGTCCATACTTGGACAAATTCCCATGGCCTTGAATGTGCCTGAGTAAAATCTGAGTAAGGACTTTGCTTATTCCAGAAACTAATCAAGCTTTTTATATGGGGAAAAATAGACTTTTGTTGAAACTAATACAACAGTGGAGTGATACATTTGTGGCTCTTTTAAGGAACGCTATATGCCATGGCATTCTGTTAGTATTCACAGCAGATGATTTTTTTGGTGTGGCTACTGGAGATCTTCAGAGAGCAAAATTAGCTGATTAGTGCTTAGTTTTATTCATTTACTACTTAATCATGTTTATTTTGCATAGTCCTATTTTTGTAAGTTGTAAAGTTCATCTCCATAGCTTCCATGTAGCCTTCAAACTTCAAACTTCTTACTGGATTATTTTAATTTATTTTTTCTAAAGGCAGAAAAGAATCTTTTATCTTAAAAAGAAAAAAATAGACACATTAGCAGCAAAGTTGTTGTTAAGATCTGCAATAACCTGAACATTAATTCACAGGAGGCAACATTGTAGATGCCTGGGGGGAAAAAAAGACAGACTAAGGGTCCAACCCTACAACATACAAAAGAGTAACTTGTGAGTTTATTGTGTATGATTCGTACCCTAAATCACATGGTCATTGTTCTGTTACCATGCAGAAAACAGAAGAATGATGATGATAATGCATACCCTTGCATACATGCAGATATGAGTCTTTGTATAAAAATTTTGCCAGAATTCAAATATTCTGATGAATAGAAACCCATTCACTTGGTGTGGGCGGGGGGAGAGGGGCAGGAATTGAATGAATATTTGCAGTCAATACTTTGCAGTGTTCAGCCAGCTGTTCCTGGACAGGAGAATTTAGCCCTTTTGTTTCCACTGAGGTTTTTGGGTGAGATACTTGCTTTAACTGATCTTGAGCAACTGTCTTTTTTTATAGCCTACATTGAAGATGTGGCAAGATGTGTAGACCAAAGCAAGCGACTGATCATCGTCATGACTCCAAATTATGTGGTAAGGAGAGGCTGGAGCATCTTTGAACTGGAAACCAGGCTTCGGAACATGTTAGTCACTGGAGAAATTAAAGTGATATTGATTGAATGCAGTGAACTCCGGGGAATTATGAACTACCAGGAGGTCGAGGCCCTGAAACATACCATCAAGCTTCTAACTGTCATTAAATGGCATGGACCAAAATGCAACAAGTTGAATTCTAAATTTTGGAAACGTTTACAGTATGAAATGCCTTTTAAGAGGATAGAATCCATCACACATGAGCAGGTTTTAGATGTCAGTGAGCAGGGGCCCTTTGGGGAACTGCAGACGGTCTCAGCCATTTCAATGGCTGCTGCCACCTCCACTGCTCTTGCAACTGCCCATCCAGATCTGCGCTCCACCTTTCATAATACTTATCATTCACAGATGCGCCAGAAACACTATTATCGAAGCTATGAATACGATGTACCTCCTACTGGCACCCTGCCTCTTACCTCAATAGGTAACCAGCATACCTACTGCAACATCCCTATGACACTTATCAATGGGCAGCGGCCGCAGACAAAAAGTAACAGAGAGAAAAATCCAGATGAGGCTCACACAAACAGTGCGATACTGCCCCTCTTGCCACGGGAGACCAGTATTTCAAGTGTCATTTGGTGACAGAAATGCAAGGGGGGACCCTAACCCCCTTGAGTAGGAGCTAAGTGTGCAGTCTGGTGCCTGGAACTACATCCTCGACTGCTGCTGTTAAACATGCATTACAATCTATAAAATACGAGGAAAAACAGGGTCTTGTACATATGTTTTTTGCAGTTTCTTTGTAGCATCAGTCTTCCTGTTTTACCCATGTCTCTTGCCATTCACATTTTTGACTTTGTTTTATACATCATTGGAATTTGTATATTACGTTTTTTTTTAAATGAAGAGACTGCTGTATAGATAGGAAATCTTTTTTGCTCCATTAGTATAGGTTTTAGAATTTTTTTAAACATTTCTTGGGAATGCTTGGACGAAGCTACGTTAATATCAGAAGCACCATCCATTTTGTTGGCCTGCCTAGCCTGATACATGAAGGCCATGCCTGCTGCATTTCACCGTTGTGAAGAACCTTTGTTCTTAGGAGGACCCCGCCAATCATTCTGAGCTCCAATTTCATTGCTTATCCCATGACAACACTCTTTTCTCCCACTTCCCCTTATGATGGTCCCGTGCTGGGTAACACTACAGACAGTCTGATCATCTAACATTTAACTCAGTAAATGCTTTTCAGACAACAAGATATACCCAATATGTATCAATTGCCTCACAGTAACCACTACAGAGTGTGTAGAAAGTAGCGTTTGTTTTTGTTTTATGGATGAGTTGATTTTATTTATATAAAGCAACAACCCTAATTTGATCACTTCTGGAATAGTGTGAATGTGTATGCCGCTTTTTTTTTTGCTTGTTTTTGTTAAGCATTTAACTTTTTTTCCCCCTTTTAAATTCTTTAAATGAGGTTATTTGCAATTGTCAAACAAGTAAGGTAATAGGTGTTGAAGTGCAGTAAATCCTGCTGAGATTTACAGCGATGGCTTCCAAACCAAAGGGGAGTAGAAGGACAATATCAACTATGGTTTGTCACATTGTATTATAGAAAATGGATTTTTCTAAAAAGTAAGAGCAAAACATTTCTTTCCAGCTGAGTATGGATTCCCCTTGTATTTGAATGTTCCAATCACTGTAATTACTTTTCAATGATATATTCACATTTGAGCATTTTTATATTTTGTTTTAGCTTGTTACAATAAGTAAAACCTTATTAATTTCAAGGTGATTTAAATGAGAACTCAGGTAGTAAAAAAAGAAATTATGAATACCAACAAACATCAATGTTGTAAGAATAAACATTTATTTATACAATATTAATATTTAAGTCAGACATGGAAGCATTAAAAACCATTAAGTTTATTGAATAAATAAATAAACTAGTTTGGTTTTTAATGCATGATTCCATCTTTGAGGAATGCAGATTACATATGTGCCATTGCTCCCAGATAAAAAAAAATCACTTTTCAGCTATTCCTAGAACTAATGGAATAAAGGATCTTACCCATATTTACATTCAAATGATGCAAAAGTCACTTTCCATTTAAGGAAATGTATGGGGTGGAGTTAGATTTTTTTTCTTTTAAAAGGGCCATATTCTCTGCTGGTGTAAATGGAACTGGTGGAGGTGATCCAATGACCATCAGAAGAGGATTGGCCCCCTTCTTCTTCTTCTTCTTCTTCTTCTTCTTTAATATTAACAATACAACATGAACACTAGGAAGCAGCTTTTGAATTTTTTCAGCAACTCGTTACCTGTTAGGTATTTTCATAACAGCTGACTGGTGTTGGCCAATATAATGGATGTTGTGTGATTTGTTCATTCTTATTATCACTATATTCAAAAAAATACAAGTTTTAATATTTTGGTCTCATTAGTAAGATGTGATTGGTCAAAAATGTGTAACCTGCAGTTTGTGGGGCATTTGTGGGGGTAAGTCAATATTGACAATGTCTGAGGAACGACTATTATGTTGTAACAGTCAAGAATTCTCAGTATCTGCATAACCAGTTAAAGAAGCTTTGGGATGTGCACTGACTTTTATTTGCTGACAAATGTTTATTTCTCTGACAATTCGCTTGGGTCCTTTTCTACAATCTGTTCTTTATTTCAATTATGTCCCTCTGGACATGTGCCAAATATCCACAAAATGGAAATGAAGCTGCAGGGCAGATAAAATTTCAAGACAGTTTTACAAATGTGATTGTTTTCAGATTGTAAGACAGTTGTTGTTTATTTTATATTATAAATGCCTGTCAGGAACTGATGGCATTTAACTTCATTTGACTGGATTCTAAATTCCTCCAATACCCAGAAAAATTAAAATATTATAATACTCTTTCCCTTCATCCCTCCCCTTTATATTTTTTTAAGATGAAGATTGGAATAAGGAATAAATATAGAGTGTAATAACCGGACGACGGTCACATTCTAGGCATTGGTAGGTGTTTCTTTAGCCACATTGGGGGTACTTTTTTGTTCTATTTTTAGTGTAGATTTAAGCACTTTGAATAGCATGATTCAGGGATTGATGGATACTATTTGATATTCACACTATTTAAGAAAAGTTTTTCTTATTATGTTTTGTCATATTATTAAACAAAAACAAACAAATGAAAAAAGAAATACACGGAGAAGCTATCTATGGCTTTAGAAACATTCCTCCCAGGTATTCCTCTTCTATAAACAGCTCTGTGTGAGAAACAGTGAAGGAAACTGTCATGTGTTCACGTGGTCTATGTTTGACAAAAGTTCTGTTAGAAAGCAAAATAAAAAGGAAAAAAAATCAATTTGCCCTAGTGCTTAGGCTCCATCCTTTTTTGGTTCAGATGTTCTAGTTTTTGATAATGCAGTCTGAAGTGTGCATGCAATAGCCAACTGCAAGGGTAAGCCATTAAAAAACAAGCACTTTACCTTTGAAAATTGTAGTGTGGTGATTGGAGAAAACTTATTATGCCTGGTTTCCATCTGTCACTAATTTTGGGTATGTCTATGGAGTCTTTGCACATGAAGTATCTAGATACGGTGCATTTCAGGATGGGTGTTGCTCGGGTTACACATTTTTTAGCCTTATATGCAAAATTCTTGCATTTTCTGGTAGCACCCAGCTGTTAAAATGAAGCAGACATTACATAATGGCAGATAATCAGACTCTACATATTTAGAAAGCCTGTTATACTTGTCTGATTAAAATGCACAACATTTTAGTAGAATTGCATGCATTAATGATCCATTTACATTATAGCCTGAGCAATGAGATTTTGGGGAAAGAGGCCCAGTGAGCAGGCTTTCCTTTTTCTCAAACTTAAAAAAAATAGTTACATCTACAAACCTTGGAAAAACTTTATTAGGATGTAAGAATTGCAACAGTAAAGCAGACACTAAGAAAAGCCAATGAAATAAAAGCCAAGGTAGGAGAAGGGGGAAACATCAGCCTGTTTCTTAATTAGTTTCAGAGTAGCAGCCATGTTAGTCTGTATCCGCAAAAAGAATAGGAGGATTTTTGGCACCTTAGAGACTAACCAATTTATTTGAGCATAAGCTTTCGTGCATCCGAGGAAGTGAGCTGTAGTTCACGAAAGCTTATGCTCAAATAAATGTGTTAGTCTCTAAGGTGCCACAAGTACTCCTTTTCTTAATTGGGTTATGGACATTCTCTGTTATGGAGTCCAGCCCACAACTTAGTCCAACCTACATAAAGCAACTGACGTGCCACATCGTGCAGATGGATCAACAGTGTCACAAATACAGTCCTGATATGTGGCACACTGCTGAATGATTTTGCATTTGCTGGTAACCCGGCAGCGCACACAGTTGTTGGGGAATCATCCATAGTTGTGGTACATAGGGAGACAAAATTTTGTTGGCACTAAGAATCTTCCTCCATAACAGGCTTTTAGTGCATGATCCAGAGCAACTATTTTCATTCTTACCCTCCCTACACACAACTCAATAACATTTCTACCCCTCTTCATAACTGAACAGGAGCTTTGTTTGGCTGGAACAAAGCCAAAACAAACATGGGCAGTTTCATAACACTTGGTATCTCCCTGCATAATGCTTGCTTCAAGTTCCTTAGGTGTTTTATTTCTGCCGCAGCTCTAACTCTGTTAATAGTCATTGAGTGGAGAAGGAGGAATGAGCATTACACCCTTTATGTATGCTTCAGTAGTATCACTGTTTTTTGTAAGTTGGAATTCAGCACTGATACCATGCTGTCTCTTGGGGCATGTTATTTTGCTGAACAGTTCCCCATTCACACTGGACATAACACCAAAAGAGGACAAGGCAGCATCACGCTTCTCCAACTGAGCTTTGGTTGGTGTTCCAGAATCTGCAGAGCCTTTGGAAGTAAAACCAATAGAAATGAACATTAAGATTTTTCCTTCACAGTTTTGTTTTTAATTCTGTTTGAGATCAAGTCTGGTCTGTGTACTGTACTAATAGTGTCTATGAGCTGGATAGGCAAGACTTCAGTGAGTTATACCACACTCAGTAAACAGAAAATGTAAAGATGTGGCCATGTTAACAGTTTGGTATGTGCTAAAAAAAATTAAACGCCTCCCCAATGTGCCTAAATAATTCATATATTACTAAGGTCTTGTCCTGGGAAGGTATCCTGTTTGTAACAATGAGAAACTTAACTCGAAAGCTTAACAGCATGCTCACATATTATAGTCAATATCCTCGATAACATCTTTACACAACCAACCAGTATTTGATTAAAACATTTTTGTTTTTGTTGAGTTAAGGTTGCATGGATTTCAAGAATTCTGGCAGCTAGTTTTGAATGTTGTATGAAGTACACAATGGTAAACACTATGGTTGAGCCCAGCAAGTTACAAAGTTAAGATGAAAGCATCAAAAGTGTGATGACAAATAACTCCCAGCCTGTGCTCCAACCACACCTCACAGCTCCTGATCTTAATCTTCATTCCTTCCATTCCGCCCCCCCATCACCTTCATTTACCTTGGAGTCTCTACCGTGCTCAAGATAAATCACAAAGTGTGAGATGCATCCTTCAAGCCTGGCTCATATGAACATTCTTTACCTGTGGGACTATTTCGGTGAGTAAATGTCACTTGCAGGAGCAGCCTTTTAATTTGTAAAAATACTTGCATTCATAATTCACACTCTTTTCTTCATCCCTAATGTCTAAATAGTGCCCTTTTGGGGTAACATCCCTTTCTCTTCAAGCCTCAGTGTGTAATCTTTCTCTGGCTCATACACACCCCTGCATAAAACAATGATGTGGTGACTAGTTCCTATGAGTTACCTTATAGTTTTAGCTTCAATTCTTAGCATAGATTGATTTTCCCAGCAATGCTGTAGGCTGTTGTTTGGGAGCCTGTTTTAAACTTCTTTTACAATGCTTGTGTGACAGGTAAACAACAGTGTATGTCTGTATATGTTTGGTTCCTTTAAAAAAAATTTAAAAAATTTCATTACAAGCTTGACAGGTGTACAGCAATGAACTTACAAAGTTGAAAGAAATTGTTCGCCAGTATTAAAATTCTCTGGTGAACAACTCACTGTGGCTCTATTTATGTGCTTAGGGATACTTTAAGTAGACAATTAAAACAATTAGTATTATACATGTAACTTTAGCATCACATTAGAATGTTGTACACTGGTCTTCCTAAAATCCAGAAAGCATCAAATGGTGACAATTATGTAAATACAAAGTAAAAAGGAAAACATCCACACAGCTTTCTTATTGTCTCTAATTTGCAAAAATTACAAAGAAATCATGCTTCTTATTTTAGATCACTGAAGCCATTTCTACCTCAGCAAAAGCATTTTAAAATGTAAAAATGCGACCCTTTACAAGACCTATAGACTCTCAAGAAGAGAAATGGTTTCAACAAATGGAAAAGCACTTGCATGTGCTTTTTCTCCAAAGAGATGTATCCAATCATTCACAGCACTGTAAAATAAAACAGTAACAACCTGATCCTGTAAAAACAGACAAAGTCTAAGTAAAATGGCTTTGTTCACATGGAAAGACTCTGCATTGTTGCAGTGCCAAGGCAAACTTGTAGTCAGCCCACTGCTAGGTACAGATAGATTTGGGATGGAAAAGTAGGCCAAAGCACCATTCCTATGGTTCCATTCCACATAGCTTTGGCCATGTAGATACTTATTGCACGCTGATTTACTAGTCATGCTCACTTTGAGGGGCTGACAGGCCCACTTTTCCTTATTTGTAGTTCCATTTGAAGGCCCTTCCTTGTAATGTCTCTAGAACAGAAGTTTGTGGAGTTGTCCTGTGCAGGTAGCTGCTTGGTTTGCTCCCCACTTCACCTTTAATACACAGCAAAAGTTAATTGTTTCCCCTGCCTCCCTTTGCCACATTAAGCCCTTACATACCGGCATAATCAGCCTCTGGATATTATGAACAATGGATCTGATCATGATTTCAAACATCACTCGCCTGTAGAACACTGGGTATCTAAAATTCATCAGGTGTTTTATTTTCCTCTCCTGTAATGTTGGAAGATACTTATTACAAAGCTTTGTTAGCGATACTAAAAGGTTTGGTGACAGGATGACCATATCCTCTTGAATCACTGCTTAATGGCCCCAAGAGTCTCATGATTCATTGTATGTAACAATTATAGTGGCAATGGAGTGCATTTTTCCCCCTGAAGTTTGATTGTATGAAATGGTAATGATGGCAAATAGGATGTTATCTCTCAGCTTTTTTTTTAACAGTTAGATACACTTAATTTACTAAGAGCCTTTCTATTGACTTCATTTTGAGTCAGATCCTAAGGCCCCAATCCTGCAGAGATGAGTGCTTAATGCATATGATTAACTTTACCCATTGGGACTATTCACAGTGCACAAAGTTAAGCACAGACATAAATCTTTGCAGGATTGGAGCCTTTGTGCACAATTTCGATAGGCAGGTAATTTTAGGTAAAGGAGAGAGCATTATTATGCATTGTTCAATAGATAACAAGAAAAAATGGCCAAAGAGACTTATTTCAACAAGAAACATGCATTAACTGCCAGTGGTAGGAGTAACATTAGGCAGATTTCACTTTAACGAAGCAATGGAACTGTGACTAAAAAATAAGGAAACTAAATTCTGTAGAGGAATGTCTTAGCTCAGCGCCACCTTTAGTATCTTTGGACTGAAGGATATTTGTCCACAGGATTTAGTTTCTTTAGTTATCCGGTCTATGAGAGCTGGATGTGTGTATATATATAATTATATATAGCAACAAAAAATTGCAGTGATAATAGCACTTGGGAGTGCAGTGCACTACACTAAATTAACAGCTAGACGGGAGTCGGAATAAAGCACTTTATCACCAAACTTGTCAGTCAGCCTTCTGATCTTTTAATGCAAAGAAATAGATGGATGCCATGTGGGACTTTGGGAGCATCTGTCCACAGATACTTAACCATAAGCAGAGGGAACTCTACTGCATTTACACCAGAGTACAGCTGGTTTAAAGGAGAGCAGAATCAGGCCCAGCATTTGTAATTGGCACCCACAATCAGCACAGATGCTGATTAAGCAAAAACCTGTAAAATGATTTTCCTATTTTATGTATTTTTGTTAAAGATGTAGAATTTTTCAAGTGTCTTTCACTGATGCTATATAAATTGTAGCTCAATACATATGGTCCTTTCAAGGCTTACTTTTATGTGAATAAAATTGCAGAAGTTGCCTCTTTCTTTAGACAATTTGTGCAAACCCACTGAAATTAAGGTAGACACACTAGAGTTAAGTAGAAATACAACAGACTATATTATGTGTACTGAATGTTAAATATTTTACCTAATGAGAGTAACTTATATTCATATTTAGTTAAAAAAATATAAAAGGGGCCATAGATAAGAGTGCATTTTTATTAGTGATGCTATACATGCTGCTGAAAAGCAAAAGGTAAATGTTACCCAATTTCAATGTATGTTACTTTAAATAGCATATTTATGTTATCCTACAGTATATGACACCTTTTTAAAAATTTACCATGTTTGATACTTTAAATTGCACACCTTGTTGTAACAAGTATAACATATTTAGCATTTTGTACTTTCATTGATTTTTATTCTTAAGGGAGAAAAGACATCACTCACTAAATATGAATGCTGCACATGTTAGCAATACAGATATTGATTTTTGTAACTTTGATTGCACTTGCCTTAACTTTTCCATGCACACGTGGGTGCACGCAGACACACAAAGATTAAAGGAAACAAAAACCACAAAAGGCAAGTTCTGCACCGAATATACTTTTTGCATAATTTAATGAATAATGAGACATGAGCCTATTCACTACAATCCTTGTAAAGAGTATATGAGCACATGATGCCGTAGGTTTGTTAAAGCACAAGGTGTACTTTGTCTAGATTTAAAACAACAACAACAACAACACTTTTGGTGTAACTTTGCTTTAGGTTTAAAAAAAAGTTGGATGTTTTAAAAAAAAAATCTTTATTACTTGCATATGAATATTTTTGTATAATAATATCTGAAGAAGGTTTTAAACTGGAAAATTACTTGCTTTATGGCGTGCAACTTTTAGAGAGAATAAACAGGGTATATGTCCAGTTTGTAAAAATGTTTTCCTTTCAAGATTGCTCTTTCACTGGCTAAATGCAAGGTTATGACAACTTTAAATACTTCTTTTGTGAACTGACAAAAAAACAAAAAACAAAAAATAAAACTATGTGAATAAGTTGCGTATGCAAACTTTTTTTAAAACCAATTATCCAGTTATTGCCAATAGTAATCAAGGATAACCTAGGAAGATTCCAGTTTGGACATTTTATTTTATAGACATATTGGCTAGATTTTCAGCTGGTGCATCAGTGGAGCTGTTCCAGTGTACTTGAGCTGAGGGTCTAGTGTTTTGCATATCAATTTATTTTAACACAAGATATATTCTATTCATGGGGAAAACCAGCAGTATTAATATCTGCTTTTCTGTCATATGTAATTGGTAATTATTAGCCCTTCTGTCTCGGACTGTAGTTTGCATACAGGATTAATATATATATATATAATATTACAGCTACTCAGTTCCAAATTGCTTTTGATGGGGGTTTATAGATTTCTTCATAATTAAAGCAAGTGGCTAGTGCAGTATAAATAGCAGAAGGTCTCTCACACTTTGAAGAAGAGTTTATTTTTTAAAAAACCCTAATGCTTGATTCACCCCCATATTACTCCAGTTTATGCCAGTATAATGCAATTAAAATAATTGAACAGCATAAAAGTGGAATAACACAGTAGTGAATGAAATTCATAGCCTTGTGAGTGTGCGTGTGCGTTTGTGTGCATGCACACACATGTGTGGAGTGGGAGTACAATCTTGGATTGTATTGGAACTGTACTGGAGGAGAACTTAGGCAATATTGTCATTGTACAAATAAAAGCTAACTTGCAATCATCCAACATGTTTTAAAAGACTGATAACAATTTTAAGGTCCAGTGGTTTGGATCAGGAGAAATTCACTCATTTCATTCTCAGAACAAAACAAAAAGGCTTTGGTTCTCTTCTCACTAGCAGTGGTGTAAATCAGAAGTACTCTACTTAACTCGATGTAGTTATACCAGTGTAAAGTCAGTGTGAGTGAGACAGAATCAGACAGAACCTTTGCTCCTCCAGGCTTTTACTCCTTAGAATCTCCATGGCCCACCATTTTGAAAAGTGTAAGAAACTTTTGGCTTGTTTCTCCTTTCACTTTCACCAGTTTTAAATATGTGTAATTTCACTGATTTCAGTGGCGTTGCTCCAGATTTTCACCAATGTAAGAAGGAAATCTGGACTGTAGTGTGAGGACATAAACACAGAGCCATGCTTTAAGCTGCAGTTAGAAAACTTGGAAATCCCCCTGTTTATTAAGATCCCGGCTGCAACCCATCCTAGACTTCTCTGGTAACTGTGGTGGACCAGGAATGCTATAACCATCCCTCTATCCCCCTTTATTATGAAAGATTAAAACTTAAATGATAAACCAATGTGCATATACACAACAATTCAAAATAAACTTCAAATTCTTTATCATTATTTACATTACTAAGTCCCCTTATCAATTGCACTTAAGTAGTCCTGACCAGTAGGCTAAAGATCAAGTCTTTGAAGGGGTCTGATCAGTCTTCCAGACCATGTTCTCAGTTCTGTTGAGTTTGTGCATGGAGTTCCATGTGTAGGGGGCTCACTTCCTGACAGAGTACCAGCAAGGGCTACACCCTCTCTTCATTGTGTTGGGAAATACTGAAGATTGTACCTGAGAAGTCCTTTCAGAGTCTCCACAAAGTAGTCTGGGAGTTTCTGCCAAGTTCCAAACTGTTCCAAATGTCAGGGAGTTTTAGAGCCATACTTTGTTCCATAGTGTCCATTCAGGTAGTGCTTTTGTTATGTGCTGAACACTGAAGTTTTGTTGTTGCTGAATTTTTATTTCAGCACCCTGTTTTTGAATTTCCTTCTGGAGAGGCCACTTAGGTGTAAGCTGTATTGCTGGCACAGTAAAGGCATCTTTAGCTGTCTTCTCATCAAAAGAGCTGCTGGAGATAGTCTAGACACAAGCAATGTTGACCAATATGCCAGGAGTGCTCTATATAAGTCCACTGGGGGTTTTTTTGTTTGGTTTTTTTTGCAGAAGTCTTTTTAAAGTCTGTAGCGCTTTCCATCTCTCTGTTGCTCAGGGGTTAATGTGGGCAACCAGTATGCTTTCAAAATCAAAGTCCTGTGCAAATTCTAGGAATGTTTCAGAGTATGTGAGGCTCATTATCAGAGATGAGGACTTCAGGAACCCCATATCTTACAAATATTGACTTTAGTTTCTGTGCTGATAAAGTCTGGGTAAGTGAAACCAACTCAGTATATCTGGAGAAGTAATCGGCTACAATAATGTATGCATGTATATATGTCCTTTCCAGAAAAAAACAAATTAGTGCTATATGCTGTCAAGGTCTGCTGGTAGCCTGGTAAAAAGCAATGGTTCTGGCAATTGTTTCTGCCCCCCTCCCCCCACACACATGCTTCTTACATAGCTTGCAGACCTCTACTAAGATATAAATTTGCCTACTCAGACCGGCCACCATACAGATTGTTGTGCTCATATGCTGCATTTGTTTTACCTTGGTGTATCTCATGGATTTTAGAGAGCATCTCTTTCTGAACTACCATAGGGATAAAAATGTACTGCCTTTTCAGAAGCAGGCCACCAGCCATCTGACGGTCATTTTGAACCTACCAATTTGGGGGAGGTCTGTTGGAAGTTGACTTCTTCAACCTTATTCTCTTTGGCAACATTGAGTCAGTTTCTAGCAATTCTTATCCTTTACTTGTTCATCTCTAATTTGCTGATGACTGTCAGACGCTGGAATTGCTGCTAGAACAAATTTAATGTAGACTTTGACATCTTTCTTTAGAGCATTTTTTCTTCCATTGGTGACTGCTTAGTTGCAACTCTAGATAGCATGTTTGCAGCTATGAGTGCTTTTCCTGGTATGTATTCAGTACTGAAAGAAAATCACATCAATTGTAGTCCAAATCTTTGAATTTTAGGTGGAAGGTCATCCAGTGGGTATGAACCGAGTAATGTCCTAGGAGTTTGTTGGGTGACCAGATAGCAAGTGTAAAAAATCAGGACGGGGGTAGGGGGTAATAGGTGCCTATATAAGAAAAAGCCCCCCAAATCAGGATAATCCCTATAAAATCGGAACATCTGGTCATCCTAGGGGTTTGTGGCCTGTTTCATTGCTAAAAATCAAATCAAACTGATGTACACTGAGCCATTCACAGGTCCAAGTGACTGTTAGTTTCCTTTTCCACTTGAGCATGTCATGGCTCAGTTTCTCTGAGGCTTCTTGATATGACTGCAACAGATCTTTAGTCTCCTTTTAGCTACTTTTGTGTGAGCATTGCTCCTAAGCCATATGAAGATGTGTCTGCCACTGCTGTAGTTGGATAGTTTACTGAATATTATGCCAAAATAGGTGGCTACCCCAGATCAATATATTGGGCTCATTAAGGAGATCTCTTAAGGGTGGGGGTTGGGTTTTTTTGGATGAGCTAAATTTGGTAAGAATTTTCCAAAAGGATTTGTCGTGCCCAGGAATCTTCTTAAAGTAGCAGCATCTTTTGATTCCAATAAGGGGAGTAATGCCTTCAGTTTGTCTGAATCAAGCTGAATTCCCTGATTCCTAATTATGTGTCCTATCAATTTTATCTGCGCATTACCAAATTCACATTTTTCATTCAAAATGAGACCGACTTGTTGGAAGCGTCTCAAAACTGTATGTAGTCACTCCTCATGTTAATTTTTAGCTCCGCCATATACCAAACGCATCATCTGCATAGTAAAGGTTGCCAAGCAAAACTAACACAATCTGAGACATTCTCTTTTGGATATGTTCTGGTGCTAAAGATATGCCAAATGTAAGATGATTGAAATAATACCTTCCAAACACAGTGATAAATGTAGTCAATGTAGTCTCTTTAGCAAGGGAGATTTGTCAAAAGCCTGCTGTAGCATCTAAGTTTAAGAAGATTTTGGTTTCTGATAACTCAGCTAATGTCTGTCAACAACAGGAAGCATGTCTTTTTCGCTGCATATGCTTTTATTAACTTATGTAAGTTCCACACAAATCTGGATTGTGACATTGGGTTTTGGTACTTTGGTGCTTTGACCATCCCTGCACACCAGTCAGTTGGCTCTTCTGTCTAGGAAATAAATCTCATATCTTCCATTCTCTTTAATTCTTCTTTCGCTTTCCCTCACAAGGATATAGGAATGTGGAGTGGGGCTGTGAAAGAAAAAGGAGTCTTTGATGGCATCAGTTTTATTTTGTAGTCCCTTGACAGCTTTCCTAATCCTGTGAAGACATGTGAATACTTCTTCTGTATAGTTTGTTTGTTTTTCGATTCATGCATTTCAGTTTCTCTACTAGTTGTAGTCCTTGTGTTGCTGGCAGCCCTAGCAATTGTTGCCAGCTGTGGCTTGGTGTCTTGCCTCATCTTTCACAGCTTTCCCAACCTCACCGCCTATTAAAGTACTTTGGTCTCCCACTCTCTAGCTGTGTAATGTTATTATGTTATAAATATTTTCTGTGTCAATATGGTCTGATGCAGTCTCCCCCCTGCCTCCAATGTAAGTCAGATGGCTGTTTCTCTGTGGTTTCTTGCATTCCTACTTTTGTTTCAGCTTTTACTAGTATGAGATCTTGGCCTAACTGAAGCTATTGTCTTTTATGCAAACAATTATTTTGTCTTATTAGTTCTTCTTTTAATCATTCCATATTTGCAATGGTCAGCAAGACTAAGAACTACAGTAATAAAAATCTCAGCTGTTTCCCCTTGTTCCAGGTACTTCCTATTAAATTGAGCTATTTCATATATAATATTCTGCCTACCTGTGAAATGGGCATCAAAAGCCTCTTTCACTTTGGAGTTTTCTTTCTTTTCCTCATCAGTGAAGGGCAGAGCACATAGTTAGCAGCAGCAGCATCACCCATGGCAAAAATCAGGGAATTTACGAGGTATTTGTGTGCTTTCTCTGTTAAAGCAGAAGCCATCCAGAATTGTTCATATCCACGGAGCCAGCAAGGCCAGCTGTTTGAGTTGCCAAAATCAAACTACTCTAACAGAACCATTTGTGTTATGGTTCTGTTGTGGTGTGGAGACAGGGCTCTTCCTGTCTCCTGCTTCAACTTTCACAGGTTTCCTCCCTGATTTTCCACTTTCCCCACTCACCCACTACACTGGCATTCTGGGGCTCTTTCTCTCCCCCTCCCCTTACTCCTTCTTTAGATAGTGTGAGGAGATGCCTTAAGCAGCAACTAGAGAACTCCCTAGCCAGGAAGTTCCTACATCTGTAAAGTTTCCAGCTGCCACACTTCCTGGTTCTCTCTGGTAACTGTGGAGGACCAGGAACTCTATAACCACTCCACAAGGATGCTTAGCACAGAGAGCCATGCACTAATAGATAATAGATTGTGGAAGCTTGATAAAATGTCTCCACTTTTTGTTGCAACTGGGGTTTAAATTGATACAATGAGTTAGCAATCCAGTTGCAACATATGCTATGCTGTAGAATGTGCTCTATCCTGCCAGTACATGAGAATCACCAGATTTTTTTCTCCACTAAAAAAAATAGCAATTGGATTAGATCACTTCTACCCTCATATGATCACACAATGAATCACACAGACTCAGTGTCACCACTGAACTTTGCAGCTGAAGCTGCAGCCTGAAGGGCCTGCTTGAACTCAAATTGCCCTGTTTACTCCCAAGAATGATCTCTCTGAACGCTGTCCCTAAAGTTTCAGATTAGCAGCAGTGTTAGTCTGTATTTGCAAAAAGAAAAGGAGTACTTGTGGCACCTTAGAGACTAACAAATTTATTAGAGCATAAGCTTTCATGAGCTACAGCTCACTGCATCCGATGAAGTGAGCTGTAGCTCACGAAAGCTTATGCTCTAATAAATTTGTTAGTCTCTAAGGTGCCACAAGTACTCCTTTTCTTTTTGTCCCTAAAGTGGCTACTTTTCATGATATTTTAATCTGTGACATAAGCAACACCCCAAAGAGTTTCTAGTCAGATGATCATGGTTTCAGTGATACCAACATAATCCATTGCCCCAGGAACGATGTCAACAAACATATTATACACTGGATGAGTCACGTTTACTCTCCTGACAGCATGTCAAGTGCAAAGGAAATATGAGACTCACTATACATTCAGCAAATATTTCTGTATCTTTAGTTTCATTTTGAAAATATTCCTGTTAAAAAGGACATTAATAAAAATGATCAAATAACACAAAGGGCACTATTCTTTTGTGACATGTTTATACTCTATCCCTTGGAATTTCAGAGACACACACACCTGAGATGAGTACTGATGTATAAATTACATTATTGTAAGTTAAACCTTTTCAAAATCAGGCACATCCAGATGAGTTTGGCAGCTAAACGGTGTAAAATACCTGAAAAAAAGAAGAAGTTGAAAAAAGTGAGATAACTGTCTTTAGAGAGCAACATATGCTTCTCTTTCCAAATATTAGCATCTAACTCTACTATAAAGAATGCAGAGGAGGTTGAAGTCTTTACAGTCATCTCCATTTATGATCATCAGCTCACACAATACTAACCTAATCTTCAGTACACATAGATAGCTAGCCAACGGTCTAAAATTCTCTTCTGGTTGCAATGATTGCTAACATTCCTTTGTTCAAATGCATGTTTTCTCCCTGTTATGCTGAGCTAAATTTTCAATATGTCTGTAGTACCTGAGGCTGCTATTAAATGAAATGCATCCAAGTATCCACGTTATGTGTACTGCACCTAAAAACTGAGAGACAACTGTTCAAAAGCACCTCAGCGTAGCCACCACATGTTACACTACTTTGCATCTGTAATTACCTGAATGCACACATACTGAATACTATCATGTGTGGACATAGTTGAATAGCTCTAACACTTTCATGTGTAGGCAATGAAATTTGCATGCCTATATTGGAGGATAACTGATGATGTTTCTCCTGAACCCTCTGGAGGTTGGCCAGGTACCATATTCAGATGTCCTGGAATTCTTGTTTTAATTCTTTTGCTCCTGACTGTACAAAGAGGATGTAAAGATGCCGTTTTTGTTCAGCCAGGCCTGACCTCAGCCTGTGATATGCCAATCCCAAGCATGGGAACCAGCTGCTAACGGCCTCAGTGGGGCATAAGGTCAAGATGTAGGAAACTGTCACAGTCACAGTAAAATTGCCCAATGGGAACGTCCCAGTCACAGTAAAATTTCCCCCCTTGGGGTCCCCTGGGTAAGCACCAACATTGTTTATTGCTAATGCCTATATATGCATATGCATGGAAAAGGATATTGGGAGGGGTTGAAGGTCTGAGTGTGAAGCGAAAGATTCCTTTGAAGGTTGCGAGAGGCTGAAGGGGGAGGAAAGGAGAAAGGAATGGGTTAACTCGATGCTCCAGCTAGGTCCGAAGATAAGACGTTGACTCCAGCCCAAGGCCATGGCATACAACCAACTCTCAGCTGCCTGCCAAGAAAGACAGGGGCCTGGATTCCAACCCTGACCAGCTGTGAGAAAGGAGGATTCAGCTGAACAAAACTTCAGGGGCTGCAAAAACTAGTGAGACAGCGAAGGCCAATGAGTGGGAAGATAACAGTCTTGCATCCCTGAAGCCGGTGTGTTTTGGGAAAGCTGAGGAAGCCGTGGAAAGCCAATTTGGACTGGTACAAAGAGCACAGGGGACAGAGGTCCCCATATGAAACGCCTCCCAGAAGAACCCAGGACTTAAAACCCTCCCGAGAGCTGAAGCAAGTTGGCGATTAACAGCGGACCTGCATGGCCTATGCACAGGACAGAACTCTCGTCTACCCTTCCTCCTCTTCTTCTTCCGTTACACCCAGGCTTGGCCAGCCTTGGGTTGTGTGTGTGTGAGTATGAAAGTGGGTTAGGGCTTGGGCACTAACTCTTCCTTCCTTCCTCTGAGTGACGTGGGGGCGGACCCAGCACTCACCGCTGTTATTTTATTAATAAAGCTTTAAAATTTAGTCACTTGGTGTGCTCCTTCCTCTCCTCCTCTAATGATCCTGCACCCTTAGCCTGATCACCTGACACCTCAGGCAGATTGGTAACTTAAATCTGTCACAGAACCCTCTGGCATGAGCTCCATGGCAGCAGTAGGGTATTGTTACATAGGAACCTGAATGCCAACCCCAGGCCAGAGGACAAACCACCTTCCCCATACAGAGCAGATGCTTCGGTGGTGAACGATTTACAGAGGTAGTATTCATTGGTGATGCAGTGTAGAGGGGCCATGCTGCACTCTAGGACTTGAGCATATATTCAAAAGGTGGCCTCTGCGCACACATCTGTGTGTACACCTTTGAAGCCCTAAAACCTGAATGCGCAGGTGACAGAATTAACAAATCCAAATATTCAGTGTTGCATGGCAAGGCATATATGTGACTGCATACAAGGACTGTCTTGATTGCCCTCTACCTTACATCTGTTTCATCCATTTAAAGGATGGCAATCTTCTGATTGTCCTGGGTAAATTTGGCTAGGCCACGTTCATCATATGTGAATGTATTTATGTATTTCTGCCCTCTAAACAACTCCAACTTCCTTTTTTTAATGCAATTCTTAAAACAACCATTAAAGCATCTGCTCTTCCTGCCTTCTTTCATTACAACTCATCCATAGCACAATTATCCTCCTTAGTACCCCATGACACACATGCCATAAACCAGGACCCTGCAACCCAAGAGACCAGAACCTTATTTCTGCATCCCTCAGCCTTCCTTACCACAGTTCATAATTTCAAGTAATTTATTTCCTTATGTTTTATATGAATGTTGGCCAGTACAAGGGTAACATTGGTAAGCTTATGGAGTTTCCCTCTATTTCATGCGCATGGAGCTCCCCTTTGTAGTTTTCCCATCAAGGAGTTTTATTTGTTAAACAAAGTTGTTGTGTTTCAGAGGTTATTGCTGTGTGCATAGATTATTTAACTCTGTAATAAATGAAGCTATAATTGTTTAATTTCAGGTTTGCCATCTTATGCGTTCAATGATTTACCTGCATTTGAAACATAGGCTCTTGAAAATGCTTGTGAACATCACCTATTTTCATACTTGCTGTGACGAAGTGGGAAAGATCGTTATGCTTTCTCTGAATACTGTGTGAGTGCCTCAGTTTCCCCTATGCATTTCTTAAGTATCTAGGTGGGGGGGATAAGGATGTGTGACTGTTGCAGAGCCTGACAGGGCCAGTGTGATGGTGTCTACACAAAGAATGACCAACACCCTGTCTCCTGGCAACTGATGGCCTGGGCCCCTCCCCTGAAAAGGTGCCGACTAAAGGTGTTGGAGAACAAAGAGATCAGGTGACTTCCTGGCCCGGGAAAGAGACAAAAGTGAGAGAAGGAGCTGGAGAGTTTCAGTCTGAAGCTGTCTGGGGAAATGGAGGGAGGCCCAGATGGACCTCTGGCCTCCCTGCCCCCCAGGATGAACCTGATTGAGGGGTCCTGTTCTCTGTACCTACAAGCTGTGTTTTAGACCATGTTCCTGTCGTCTAATAAACTTTCTGTTTTACTGGCTGGCTGAGAGTCATGTCTGACTGTGGAGTTGGGGCTCAGGGCCCTCTGGCTTCCCCAGGAGCCTCGCCTGTGCGGACTTGCTGTGGGAAGCACACGGTGTGGAAGGGGATGCTGAATGCTCCGAGGTCAGCCCCAGGAAGGTCAAAGCTATGTAAGCTTCTTGCCCCGGGAACAGACTGCTCATAGAGAGGAGGCTCCCCCAGAGTGCTGACTGGCTTCATATGGAGTAGTTCCAGAGCATCGTCTAGGACGCCATGACAACTGGTGGCAGACGTGGGATGTACTGCAACCCGTGAATGGTGCTTCTTGCAGTAAGTGTCTGGGGAGCAGTAAAACAAAGGGGGAGTAACAAGGACCAGGCATGCTGAAGGCTCAGAGAGAGGCGGTTTCAGGGGACGAAGGACCTACGCTTATCCTCTGGGAGTGTGTGACCAGCGATAAGGACTGTTGCAATAACTGGGTCCCCCTACGGACTGCAGTGAGCAGTCTCAGGGACAGAGGCGTCTGCAGCTTGACCCTAGGAGAGAGGTGGTGAACTGGAGAAGGGCTGGCATGCTTGGGGTTTCTCCTGGAAACTGTAGGGAGCTGAGAACACACAGGCCTGCAAGTCCACAACAACTTGGGAACAGCGAAGTGATGGCCTATCACCATCTCCTTAAGAAGGACATTGTAAACCTGTGCAAAAAAAGAGGGTTATACATTGGAAAGTTCACCAAAGCACAGTTAATCATGCAGCTGGAGGACAATGACCACTCTAAGGAGCAGATTCCTGACCCAGATGGAGCTACAAGAGGATCTAGGAGCAGCTGGAGTTGCAGCCGGGCATCCCCAAGACTCCTGTCCCTGACCAGATGGGGATCTTCATGATTGGGGTCCCCATCAGGAGGTCAGACATGGACTGGAGCTGAGTCTGAAGGAGCAAGAGGATTGTGAGAGACAGTGAGAGCCTGAGAAAGAGCTGCAGAAGACACAGCAGCAGCATGAACTGGCAGTGGTGGAGCAGAGAGGCATAGGGGACTTCCCAGTGGTGAGTGGGGATAGACCCCGGGGTGCCAGCTCCACACGGAACCTTGATGCTAGATTGCTGCCCGTGGTTAAGGAGTGGCGGGGATGTGGATACCCACCTCACTGCCTTTGAGCAGGCTGGTGATTTGAACTGGGGGACCCTGCGGAAAAGCCCCGATATCTAGCTCCCTTGCTGTGTCCCAAGGCCATAGACTCTGTCAGCCAGATGGGTAGGGTGATGGATAGGCTTCCACTCCTGGCCCCAACCTATGTGTCTGTGAGGAGTCTCCTGGGGTCAGGCCCCTTGCACCTCCAGTGGGAGCGGAAGGTGGTGGTCAATGGGGAGACATTCCTGGGGTGGCGAGACCCTGGGACAGAGAGAACTGTTGTCAGGACCTGGGTGGTGCACCCCCACCAGATGCTGAGGGCTGTGTGGCCTGGATGAGGGTCCCAGGGATGGGGCCCCTTGCCCTGCCTATGGCCCAAATCCCTGTGTCTACAGGAGGGGTCGGGCTGGCTGGTAGTTGCAGTTCTCCAGGATATCAGCTGTGAAGTCCTGTTGGGGGGTGACTGTGTCCCTTTGGGACAGGATCCAGGCCCTGCTCCTGTAACGGCTGAGGATTTGAATGTGAATCCAGGGAACCAAATGGCTGAGACTGGAATGGTCAGTGAAAATGCAAATGACATGGCTGGCTGTGGGGGAGGAGCTGCTAGGCTCAGGATATCTGCCTGCCTATAACCAGCACCCTGGGGCTGAGTGGGGGTTGGGGGAACACAGGCAGGGCAGGTCGGCTGCCAACCAGATTTGCCTTGTCCAGAAGCGCTGCTGGGAAGTCAGTCCACGGCAGGGAAGGGGCTACCCGGGACAGGGCTCAGTGGGGCTGTGACTCCAGGCCCAGCCAGCGAGAGGGAGCAGGTCCCACTCCCTCCCCCAGCAGTTGAATTCCAGACCGAAGGATGCAGAAGGATCCTTCCTTGGAAAAGCTGAGGGAACTTGCTGGCCACAGCACTGCAAACCCACTTGGGGAAAGCTGCAGGGAAAGATTCCCATGGGAGAGGGGATTCCTATACTGGGAATGGGCTCCCCAAGGGGAAGTGGAACCGTGGGGGATCCGGAGGCAGGTAGTGGTGCCCCAGAAGTACTGCCGCAGGCTATTGTACCTGGCCCACAATGTCCCTCTCTCAGGACACCAGGGGATCCAGCACACCCGGCAGCAGCTGCTGAGAACTTTTACTGGCCCAGAGTCTGTGACGCAGTCCAGCAGTATTGCAGGTCTTGCGACCCCTGCCAGAGGGTGGGGAAGGCCCGGGATAAGAGTGAAGCTCTCTTGAGACCCCTACCCATCATAAAAGAACCTTTCCAGAAGCTGGCTATGGACATAGTGGCACCCCTCAGCAAGGCGACCCATGCAGGGAAGAAATACATCCTGGTGGGGATGGATTTCACCACCCGCTACCCAGAGGCAGTGGCTCTATCTTCCACCGAGGCAGACAACATGGCTGACCATCTTCGGCAGAGCAGGGGTCCCCAGCGAGGTTCTTACAGACCAGGGGTCCAATTTCATGTCAGCCCTGCTCCGGGGCGTGTGGGAGAAATATGGGGTGTGGCCCACCTGGGCCTCTGCATATCACCCTCAATCCAATGGGCTGGTGGAGAGATTTTATGGGACCTTGAGGATGATGCTGAGGACTTTTATGAAACAGCATCTGCAGGACTGGGACAAGTATCTGCTCCACCTGTGGTACGGGGAAGTGCCCCAGGAATCCACAGGGTTCTTCCCTTTTGAACTGCTGTATGAGAGGAGAGTTGGGGGACCCCTGGACCTGGTAAGGAACGGTTGGGAGGAGAAGGGGGAAGATCCCCCTGGTGGCTCTCTTCTCTGAGATGGGAGCCAATCCTCCCATCAGGTGTCCCTGGGAAAACAGCCCAGAACCTGGAGGGAAAGGTCAAGGACATGCTGGCTTTAGAAGTGATCCAGCCATTCAACTGCCCATGGGCCTCATCAGTGAGGCCGGTCCCCAAGGAAGATGGGTAGATCCGATTCTGTGGGGACTATCGAAAGCTTAAGGATATCACCATGTCCGATGCTTACCCCATGCCTAAGCCTGGTGAGATTCTAGACAAGCTGGAGGGGGCTCATTAGCTCTGTACTATGGATCTCACCAAGGGCGACTGTCAGGTGACTTTGGGCCCAGATGCCAGGTTAAAATCTGCCTTCACCACCCCTTTGGGGCTCTGTAAGTTCCTGGTCCTGCCTTTTGACCTCAAGTGGGCATCGGCCACCTCCCAGCGCTGGGTGGATTGGTTACTGATGGGAATGGCAGAGGTGTTGTACCCGGGCCACAAGTTGGGGAGTGGCTGCCCAAGCCCAGAGCTGGCCAAGGTGGAGGCGATCAGAGCTTGGTCCGTTCCGCAGACCAAGGAACAGGTCCAGGCCTTTATCAGGATGGCAGGGTACTACCGGAGGTTTGTACCCCACTTTAGCTCCCTAGCTGCCGCCATCACTGAGCTATGTAAGAAGGATAAACCAGACGAGATGGTTTGGACTGAGCAGTACCAGAGGTCTCTTTGTGCACTGAAGGAGGCTCTATTCCAGGGCCCAGTAACTCTGGTAAACCCAGACTTTGCCAAGCCCTTTACAGTGTTCACCGATACCCCAGATCCAGGGCTGGGCACGGTGCTGATGCAGGCCGATGCTAAGGGGGAGAGACACCCCATCGGGTACCGGAGCAAGAAGCTGCTGCCCCAGGATCAGAACTATGCAGCCACAGAGAAAAAAAATGCCTGGCCATGGTGCAGGTCCTTAAAAAGCTGCAGACATATCTATTTCAGTGTCGTTTTACTGTGTATACTGATCACTCTTCCCCTGACATGTCTGCCTCAAATGAAAGGGGCTGATGCCGAGCTGCTGGTAACAGAGACACTTGGTCAGAGGGTGGCCAATGTCAAGATGGGGGCATCACCCGGGGACACCGTGACACTTGCTTGTAAGCCTATATGCTAATTGTTTAAGGATACTTGAATGCCATTTATGCTGTTGCATTCACAATTCCAAAAATAAAATGCTCAGGTATATTTTATGCAAACTGACAAAATGGCTGCCATTGGAGCAGAGAGAAACTTAACATTAACTGAGTAGAAATTACAATGCTACTAGATGTCAGAGTGCCATTTATTTGAACCAGAAGCGGTACGGATGTATTATTTTGACAAGCAAAAAAAAAATATATTATTAGTCACAAACAACAACTGTGATGCTGAGAACATGAAGAAAACAATGGAAAGTTGCCAGGAGGACCCACTCTCTGGCCAAACTGAAATAGGGGGACCAGGAGCATCAGTCCAGAGAGGCTGGGAATTGGGAAAAGTTTGCCATACCGTGGAATGCACAAAGGTAGGTGAGTTTTATAGGGGTGTATAATCAAATGTCCCTGTCAAAAAACAGAATGAATGTATTATTAATCACTTGCTTGACTAATTCTTGCAGTTGTTTATTTAAAATGTTCAAGAGACCAAATGACCAAGCTTTGCCACGTTTATTAACTAAAACAAAGCAATATACAAAAAGGAGTCACACATCTCACCCTTCTGAGAAGCTCTTGCACCATTCAACTGACACACTAGGTTTGCTTCCAGAATATGCCCCCCAAACCACTTGTATTTATAGTACAGGTCTTCACAAGTTAGAAAGTGCTTGTTATGTCATCCAAGACTAAAGATGACCCATCAGCCTTTTACTTTGTTTTTCTTCTACGATGGTATACCTTTTTTTTAAATTTTATTTTGGATACCTCATTTAAAGTCAGTTAGGCACAGAGATACATCCTAACCTGTTCTAGTACACATGACTCATGTATCTTGTTTTTGATTGGCTTCCTATTTTCTAATGCCAAAGCTGACTTCAGCTTTGCAAAGTGTTATGGGATACTTGACAAGGGTTAACAGAATTGTAGGAAGAGCATAATACATTCAGTTAATGTAACTTTCCAGCACATACATATATCTATATATGTATATATATCTATATCTCATATTAATATCGTATGCATAACACCTATTAGTCTGGTGTACACTATGCCTAACATATATAAAGACCTAATAAATGGTAAGTACAAACCACTGCAGTGCTAAGTGATATTAACATCTAAATAGACTAGATAGAATCACAGTGTAGAAGTGATGGCAAAAGATGTGGTTGGAAAATCCATAACTTCAAGCCATTTAGCCATAGGTCTTGCAGGTGTTTCACTTTCCAATAGGAGATTAATCAGGGCTCTTCCTTTAAGAGCAGGTAAATTGATCCCACCCACAGATTCCATTCAGTGGAAATTGTCATTCTGTACCCAACAAGCTGTAGTACTACCTACTACCAAGCTGTACAAGATAAGAGAATGATCCTAATATGAGATATGAGAAGACACTAGAAGAGGAATTTCTATGAAAGAAGATGCACAAGATGATCTATGGAAGATACCTCCTCTAGTTGCCTCTCATAACAAATTGTCCCTAGTGCGATAGTTTCTTTGGGCATACACTGAACATTGCCATGGACTGGCAAATCTGTGGATGTGTCCTTTTCTGGCAACACATCCTGTGCTACTAAGGGAGAAAACAAATTGCCTTCTGAAAACAAGTCCTCGGTTATAAAGCTGTTGAATGATATCTTCTCTAAACATTTTAGTGTCAACCAACTCCAAAATAGGAGTCACTTAAGTGCACAAGCTTAATTAGAACCTGATATTATTTTATGTTGCACCAATACATTACATCTTTCTACTGGGAAAGTATGTCTGCCAGCGAGATATTTTTGCCGGCTGGGGACCTACTTAAGCTGATTTGTTTGCATGCAATTTAGAAGTATTCAAGTTGTGCAATGTGAGTGGCCATATATGGGACGTTAGTTGTGAAGCTGAGTAGTAGGAGTATATTTGCGTATTATGAAGCAAATGTCGTATGGCATGAGAACTGAGGTGAGCCTGAAGTGTAATGTAACATTAACTGGTGAGTCCTTTGATTTGTGTTAATTATGTTTATAGGAAATACACTTTTGACCAATCAGTAAAATTACTTGTAATAAACAATGAAAATGAATTTAGCCAATAGATTACAATGGCTCAAGAAGAAGTATTCATAGCTTCTGAACAAATGAACTGCAGTTTTTTAAAAAAGGAAAGCAGCCTAAATACATATTTACACAATAGTTTGTGAGGTTTTTTAAAAGAGTATTATGTACCTAATACATTGAAACAGCTCCTTACCACATGCTCAGGTCTGTTTGTTTTTATCCAGTAAAACATCATAGCTTTGTAAAAATTGTTTTGGTCTCTCTGGCAAATAATTAGCATTTTAAAAAATTGACTAAATCCAGATTTACGCAACAGACTAGAAGGGGTTTCAAGGACTTATCAGAGGCTTTCTTGATTTTAAATAGGTTGAAATGGCTCTGATCTAATCTCTTGGGTAAATCTGTTTTATAACTTTTAATTAAAATTGGGGGAGGGTGAAAATAAGTTTAAACAAATACTTAAATAACAGCAAGGATCTGATTTAAATGTGACAAAAGACAGCATACTTAAAAACCAGACTAACCCTCCAGCCTCGACTCCTTTTCTATTTAAAATAAAAAAGCAACTGATGATGGATCCCTATGGAATGCCTCCTAAAAGGGAGGGGAGGGGCAGCAGAAGGGGAGAGAGAGGGAAGGCGGCTTCAAGCACAGATGGGGCACACACTACATAGAAGATGATACAGCCTGAAGCTGCATTAACTTTTAGGTGGATTCTCCTCAAGAATCTTCCCATGTGCCCTTATCTGTCTATGGAGGTTCTCCACAGAGTCCAGGATGTGGATGATGATGTTATAGAGGTGTTACTTCTGTGTCTAAAGAGAGAGCTCTGTGCATGGAGGGCTTCCCCTGCCCCCAGATCCTGAGGGAGATGATCCTGCCTATGAATTTATATTATTGGTTTTTGCATTATATTCTTCTGAAGCCCTTACTCAATTCAGAAGCACCATGGCCATTGCTATCTTAGAAAGGGCCAGCCATGCCCCCTGATTTCTAACTGCTTAGGGGCTTGGTAGTGGGGAGAAGAGGACTTGCCATGATCCCAAGGCCACAGTTAATTTAGAACTGACAGAAAGAGTCACCCTTACTTCCAGCCGTACTCCTATTAGAGGATAGGAATGATTCATAGATACTAAGGTCAGAAGGGACCATTCTGATCATCTAGTCTGACCTCCTGTACAATGCAGGCCACAGAATCTCACCAACCCACTCCTACGAAAAACCTCACCTATGTCTGAGCTATTGAAGTCCTCAAATCATGGTTTAAAGACTTCAAGGAGCAGAGAATCCTCCCTCAAGTGACCCATGCCCCATGCTACAGAGGAAGATGAAAAACCTCCAGGGTCTCTTCCAATCTGCCCTGGAGGAAAATTCCTTCCCAACCCCAAATATGGCGATCAGCTAAACCCTGAGCATATGGGCAAGATTCATCAGCCAGATACTACAGAAAATTCTTTCCTGGGTAACTCAGATCCCACCCATCTAATATCCCATCTCAGGGGATTAGGTCTATTTATCATGAATATTTAAAGATCAATTAATTACCAAAATCACATTATCCCATCATACCATCTCCTCCATAAATTTACCGAGTTTAATCTTAAAGCCAGATAGATCTTTTGCCCTCACTGCTTCCCTTGGAAGGCTATTCCAAAAACTTCACTCCTCTGATGGTTAGAAACTTTCATCTAATTTCAAGTCTAAACTTCCTGGTGGCCAGTTTATACCCATTTGCCCTTGTGTCCACATTGGTGCTGAGCTGAAATAATTCCTCTCCCTCTCCGGTATTTATCCCTCTGATATATTTATAGAGAGCAATCATATCTCCCCTCAACCTTCTTTTAGTTAGGCTAAACAAGCCAAGCTCCTTAAGTCTCCTTTCATAAGACAAGTTTTCCATTCCTCGGATCATCCTAGTAGCCCTTCTCTGTACCTGCTCCAGTTTGAATTCATCCTTTTTAAACATGGGAGACCAGAATTGCACACAGTATTCTAGGTGAGGTCTCACCAGTGCCTTGTATAGTGGTACTAAAACCTCCTTATCCCTACTGGAAATGCCTCTCCTGATGCATCCCAAAACCGCATTAGCTTTTTTCACAGCCATATCACATTGGCAGCTCATAGTCATCCTATGATCAACCAATACTCCAAGGTCCTTCTCCTCTTCCGTTACTTCTAATTGATGCGTCCCCAACTTATAGCTAAAATTCTTGTTATTAATCCCTAAATGCATAACCTTACACTTCTCACTATTAAATTTCATCCTATTACTATTACTCCAGTTTACAAGGTAATCATAGTTGACTTGGTTGTCTGGGTGGGAGAAGGCTGGGTTCCTTAACAGGAGCTGTGTTTTTGGTTTCTGGGTAACCAGTAAGGAATTGTAGAAGCTGTTTTGTTGCTGGCTCAGTGAATCTACTTATTAGAATAACCACCAATTTTGGGGATCATCTGTCCTATTCTTTGCAGTTTGCCCTGATTGAGCAATCTCAGTGTGGCTCCTCCAAGCGCACAAGTCACAGCATGCCTTGTTTAAAACTTCAGGGGAGCAAGAGTAAGACATTCTGAACCTTGACTTTCACTTTCCATTGTTAGTATACTGACAATGGTAGCTCTGTGTGTTTTATCTGGAGCTTCTGCTTTGAGGGGTTCCCCTCCACACCCACAGAACTCCTGAGCCAGATGAGAAGAAAGAAGAGAGTTCAATGAGATCCTGCAAGTCGGTGCTGTAATAGACCATGAACAGAGGGCCTAGAGGGTACAGATTGCATACTGCATGGTGAAGGAAAGAGTGGAAAGGAGAAAGGCCCAGAAGTCCCAGCAGGAAGAGGAGAGGGAGGTGCACAGGACATAATGTGGCTTCTCAGACAGCAAACGCAGATGCTGCAGACTGTTGTGGGCTTACATGTTCAACAGTCATGGGCTTGTCTCCCTTTTCCAGATTTGTAGATGTACACCAAACACCATACACTTCCTAAAAGGCCACAAAACTGCAGGGCCAGGAGAGTAATGAAATAACTAATGA
Organism: Dermochelys coriacea; assembly: GCF_009764565.3. Lineage (NCBI taxonomy): Eukaryota > Metazoa > Chordata > Testudines > Dermochelyidae > Dermochelys > Dermochelys coriacea. The sequence goes on from NC_050068.2 coordinate 146,778,441, forward strand.
TGGTGCCACTGAAATTTAGTTAGTTAGATGAGGGAGCGTCTCACACCTCCAAGACATGTATGCAACATACAAGAACACTGCATGGGTTACATTGGAAAGGTTTTTCTTTGCAATCATATGTGGTAGAAACTTAAAACCAAACAGCAGGAGCAAACACCTTAGTTTCTGGAACATGGTTCTGTGCCAATGAGTAGGGTTCTGGAGCAAATTCCACAGTTGCAGAGTCACTCAGTCCTGGTGTCATAGTTATGCACCTCTCACATAATTTGACTTACCATTCACACAGCAGTAGTTCTTTAGAGTCACTCAGGAATGCCTCTCTTATTTCTCACTCCTTGACTTCAATAGGAATCTTGTCTGAATAAAATGTAAACAGGATCAGGATTGACAAAAACAAGACAAAAATCTAAACCATGAATAATGCTTTCATTCACTTGATATTTATAATGTGAAAGTTCATAGTACATTGAAATGTAGTGTTGCAGATTTGGGGTTTAAGTATGGAAGTCTATACAGTAAGAAGTGTATCGGGAAGTAAACAGTAAATACAATTACTGCCTAAAAATAAAAGATATTAACATAAATATTAATAGAGCATATAAACATTGCTGTCATTCCTTTTGTCTCTTAGCTTTCCCCGTGCTCCTTATTCACTGCAGCCACTGTCTGTGAGGTTTGGCAGCTTTTTGCTCTGTGCTTTAGCTCAAGTATCTTTTGTCCCCTTTGGCTTCTCACCAGTAGTCAGAAGATTTACTTGCCTTCTAAGAAAGGACCATAGTGAATATCCTAGGAAGAGCCAGAAGCTCTTCAGGGAAGTTTGTGTCTTTCTATGGGTAAGATTGTGCAACCTTCCATCACATGGAGTAGTACCCTAGGTCAGGAATAGTCCTACTGAAATCAGTGAGCCTAGAGTACTACTCAAAGATGAGTAAAGGTAGCAGAATGCAGCCCCATGTGTCTATACAGCTCCAACACAATGGGGCCATAACCATGTAGTATAAACAGTAAATAATAAGGATGGCAGAAGTAGGTTAAAGAAATAATGTTTATTAGACAATTGAGGAAAAAGCAGGAATCATGAAGCACTTGGATAAGTTAGATTTCTGTTTCTCTGTAGTTCTTCCACAGTTTCTTTTCTATCTGAACCTCTTTGAGGAAAACTTGGGAAGCTTGATAACAGCAAAGATAAGATTTATTCCCCTTAATTTTTCCAGAGCTCAGATTCTTCCTTTCTGTCTCCTCTTCCTCCTCTCTCCTCTTTCTGTGCATCCTCAGAATTATAGTTCCCGGACTCAAAACTACAGGACCACCTAGGAATAAACTTCCAAATACAAACTGGGCTAAACAAGCCAAGCTCCTTGAGTTTCCTTTCATAAGACAAGTTTTCCATTCCTCGGATCATCCTAGTAGCCCTTCTCTGTACCTGTTTCAGTTTGAATTCATCCTTTTTAAACATGGGAGACCAGAACTACACACAGTATTCCAGGTGAGGTCTCACTAGTGCCTTATATAACGGTACTAAAACCTCCTTATCCCTACTGGAAATACCTCTGCTGATTCATCCCAAAACTGCATTAGTTTTTTTCACAGCCATATCACATTGGCAGCTCATAGTCATCCTATGATCAACCAATACTCCAAGGTCCTTCTCCTCCTCCATTACTTCTAATTGATGTGTCCTCATCTTATAGCTAAAATTCTAGTTATTAATCCCTAAATGCATAACCTTACACTTCTCACTATTAAATTTCATCCTATTACTCCAGTTTACAAGGTCATCCAGATTGTCCTGTATGATATCCCAATCCTTCTCCGAATTGGCAATACCTCCCAGCTTTGTATCATCTGCAAACTTTATTAGCACACTCCCACTTTTTGTGCCGAGGTCGGTAATAAAAAGATTAAATAAGATTGGTCCCAAAACTGATCCCTGAGGAACTCCACTAGTAACCTCCCTCCAGCCTGACAGTTCACTTTTTAGTAGGACCCGTTGTAGTCTCCCCTTTAACCAATTCCTTATCCACCTTTCGATGTTCATATTGATCCCCATCTTTTCCAATTTTACTAATAATTCCCCATAGGCACAGTATCAAACGCCTTCCTGAAATCTAGGTAAATTAGATCCACTGCGTTTCCTTTATCTAAAAAAATCTGTTACTTTCTCAAAAAACAAGATTAGGTTGGTTTGGCATGATTTACCTTTTGTAAAACCATGTTGTATTTTGTCCCATTTACCATTGACTTCAATGTCCTTAACTAATTTCTCCTTCAAAATTTTTTCCTGGACCTTGCATACTACAGATGTCAAACAAACTGGCCTGTAGTTACCCGGATCACTTTTTTTCCTTTCTTAAAAATAGGAACTATATTAGCAATTCTCCAATCATACAGTACAACTCCTGAATTTACAGATTCATTAAAAATTTCTGCTAATGGGCTTGCAATTTCAATTGCCAATTCCTTTAATATTCTTGGGTGAAGATTATCTGGGCCCCCCCAATTTAGTCCCATTAAGCTGTTTGAGTTTTACTTCTACCTCAGATATGGTAATATCTACCTCCATATCCTCATTCCCATTTGTCATGCTACCATTATCCCTAAGATCCTCTTTAGCCTTATTAAAGACTGAGGCAAAGTATTTGTTTAGATATTGGGCCATGCCTAGATTATCCTTAACCTCCACTCCATCCTCAGTGTTTAGCAGCCCCACTTCTTCTTTCTTAGTTTTCTTCTTATTTATATGGCTATAGAACCTTTTACTATTGGTTTTATTCCCTTTTCAAGGTCCAACTCTACTTTACTTTTAGCCTGTCTCACTTTATCCCTCCATGTTCTGACCTCAATAAGGTAGCTTTCCTTGCTGATCCCTCCCATCTTCCACTCCCTGTATGCTTTCTGCTTCTTCTTAATCACCTCTCCAAGATGCTTGCTCATCCAGCTTGTCTACAACTCCTGCCTATGAATTTTTTCCCCTTTCTTGGGATACAAGCTTCTGATAGCTTCTGCAGCTTTGATTAAAGTAATCCCAGGCCTCCTCTACACTCCAGATATGGCCTCAGAAGATGCATGTTGCTTTTAGGGAAGTATAACCTGTACCTTATTTACTTAGGTTAAAATTGCCCTAGTGCAGAATAAATACACAGAAGGAATGCCACTTAAGGTATTCTTATAGGCCTCTTTATGTCTTCCGTACATGCACACTATAGAATCAGGCACAAGCAATTTATCTTTGCCTGAATTCACTTTGACTTTCCAGCTTTTTTCTATTATCTAATTTTCTGCGTGGACTATGCCAAACCCACATTTGAAATGCAATTATGTTTAGTCTGTATGGGTGGTATCCCCTTTTCACACAGAAGTTTGGGTTTTTTTCATTATTAGCAGTCTAACTCACCCTGGAAATTCACAATGAAGGCTGCTCATGTGCCCTCATCACCTGACATTGTATGAATAAAATAAACAGGCAAGAAGGGAGCACCATAGTGAGGGATATGGATGAAGTGCCAGCTACTATTTTGGAATTCCTGTTCTCTTGTCTGATTAAATAAAACTCTTAAAATATAGTTTTACCTTGAAATGCAATAAACCTATTCCTTGCATGTTATCAAGGTTCCTTCCCCACTCTGAACTCTAGGGTACAGATGTGGGGACCTGCATGAAAACCCCCCTCAGCTTATTCTTACCAGCTTAGGTTAGAAACTTCCCCAAGGTACAAACTTTGCCTTGTCCTTGAACCGTGTGCTGCCACCATCAAGCATGTTAAACAAAGAACAGGGAAAGATCCCACTTGGAGACGTCTTTCCCCAAAATATCCCCCCAATCCCTACACCCCCTTTCCTGGGGATTGATAAAAATCCTCACCAATTTGTACAGGTGAACACAGAGCCAAACCCTTGGATCTTAAGAACAATGAAAAAACAATCAGGTTCTTAAAAAAAGAATTTTAATTAAAGAAAAAGTAAAAGAATCACCTCTGTAAAATCAGGATGATAAATATCTTACACGGTAATCAGATTCAAAACATAGAGAATCCCTCTAGGCAAAACCTTAAGTTACAAAAAAACACAAAAACAGGAATATACATTCCACCCAGCACAGCTTATTTTACCAGCCATTAAACAAAAGGAAATCTAACACATTTCTTACTTAATAATTTTACAGAAGTTTCTGAGACTGCATTCCTGATCTGTTCCCGGCAAAAGCATCACACAGACAGACAGACCCTTTGTCCCCCACCCCCAGCTTTGAAAGTATCTTGCCTCCTTATTGGTCATTTTGTTCAGGTGTCAACGAGGTTATCTTAGCTTCTTAACCCTTTACAGGTGAAAGGGTTCTGCCTCTGGCCAGGAGGGATTTTATAGCACTGTATACAGAAAGGTGGTTACCCTTCCTTTATTTTTATGACACATGTAATCAAAGTAATATCTGCTGACTTCAGTGACAAAATAAGATTTTAGGCACAGATCCCCAAAAGTATTTATGCACCTAACTCCCACTGAAACTCTCTGAGGATTTGAGACCTACTGCTTTTTACTCTTTAACCCTACAGAGCTGAATAGGAGTGAGATGGGAATTCTATTTCTTGATAGAAATAATCAAAATAATTGTGGACTAAATTCTAATCGGTGGCACCTGTCCAATTTTAGATTGCTAACCTTTAAGAAAGTTGGCCATCCACGTATTTACCCTATATGTTCCTTACCCCTTCACTTTGAGGTGACTGCTCTTTACCACTCATATTTGTAACCTCTTATTAACCTTTTCCCTTTGATACATGTGAGGTTTTTCCTTCCTTGTAACTTTACCAAGTAAACATTCCTGCTTAACAGGAAAAGTGAACAAACAATTGTATTACAAGAATAGTAATTCATACAAACAAATGCAGTAAATGTATTTGGAGCAAGAAGATAAGGCTTGGGAATAGTTTATAGGTTCTGGTAAGACTCTTGTGTATTTTAATGGGATTGCCACTGATAGTAGATTCGGAAAGCAGGATATACTGGGCAATAAATACTGGTGGTATTGCTGATGGAATTAGCTTATCACAGTATAACTAAAACCAGCTCTGTTGATATTAGAGAAAGCAACGTCTAGTGGTTTCTGTGCGGATTCTGTGAGAAACTCCTTTGAATCTGCCACTGACTTACTATGTTGTCTTGAGCAATATATTTAGCTTCTCCATGCCTCCATTCCTCTATCCCTAAATAAGGGACAATACTTACTGTACACCAGCATTATAAATATGAAACAATAGTTTGCTCACAACTTTGCAGATTAAAAAGGCCATACGGTGCTAACTACAATGTGCATTGCAAAGTTTCAGATTAGGCTGCAATCCTTAGAGCCAGTGGGAAGCAAAGATACATTTAAATAATTTTCAGTTCTGTCTTCTTAGTTTGCAGTCACCCTAAGCTTCTGAAGCGACTCGTCCACTCTGACAGTTTCCTGCTCTGGCTCTAGCTCTAATGAGAACACTTTCTCAGTGAGTGCCTCAAGTGAGCTGCAGTTAGAATGGCTGGTTTGGGAGCTCACAGGTGATTATACATTTTGAAGGTAGCAGATGAGATCATTAACTTAATTTTTTTAAGACTAAGATGACTTTGTGTGTAACATATTGCTCCTCTGTCTTGTATTTCAAGGTCATCTGACTCTCAAGAAGTTTTCAACTTCAGTAAAAGAATCTTTAAGGACCTTTCCTATTTTTTTAAAGTAGTGAATAATAATGATTTGCACTTCTAGAGCACCTTCAACTCAAGTATCTTAAAGTCTTTCAGCCATTAATGAATGAAACCTCACAACAGAGAATCAGATATTATAAGTACCCCCACTTTATAGAATGCTAAGACTGAGGCACAGATATCCAGGCCAGCATTTTCAAATGTGGCCTCTGCTTTTGGCTGTCCGTATTACTGGTTCCCCAGTTTGAGACTGCTCTTGCTGTATGGTAAGATTCCAATATGATAAACACAGGAGCATGATATTCAGTGCCTGAATTACAGTGGGAAGGGCTACCTCACTTCTGTCTGATTCAAGAGTGTGTTTTGTCCCCCTTATTTTTCCAATACTCCCTGTAAACTGTGTACCCGAGCAGAGTAATGTGCAAACTGTCTGCCTGGCTTGGGAGTGTCCATGGCAAGCCAGTCAGAGCAAGGGAGTATCATCAGCACCTTTAGATCCCGCTACGAGTGTTCACAGCAACCCAATGCCAGTAGGGAGCATCTGCAAATTTTCATCTCAGCCTTGAAATGTGCCTATCTGCTCTACTAAGGAAGGGAGAGTTGTCAAATTCCCAGTCTAGTCAGCATGTGTGCACAACTGCCCAGCACTGTTCTTGATCTTCCAGCACTCTTACAGAATATGGACTACAAAATGAATGCTAACTAAGCCCTGGACTACACTCAGAGTTGAGGTCAAATTTAGCAGCGTTGAATCAATTTAACCCTGCACCCGTCCACACGACGAAGCCCTTTTTTTTGACTTAAAAGGCTCTTAAAATCAATTTTCTTACTCCACCCCGACAAGGGGATTAGCACTGAAATCGGCCTTGCCGGGTTGAATTTGGGATACTGTGGAAGAAATTAGACAGTATTGGCCTCCGGGAGCTATCCCAGAGTGCTCCATTGTGACTACTCTGGACAGCACTCTCAACTCAGATGCACTGGCCAGGTAGACAGGAAAAGGCCTGCAAACTTTTGAATTTCATTTCCTGTTTGACCAGCATGGCAAACTGCAGGTGAGTGCAGAGCTCATCAGCAGAGGTGACCATGCAGAGCTCATTAGCAGAGGTGACCATGATGGAGTCTCTGAATCACAAAAGAGTTCCAGCATGGACTGAATGGGAGGTACGGGATCTGATTGCTGTAGGGGGAGAGGAATCCCTGCTATCAGAACTCCGTTCCAGTTTTCAAAATGCCAAAACATTTGTCAAAGTCTCCCAGGGCATGAAGGACAGAGGCCTTAACAGGGACCCGAAGCAGTGCCACGTGAAACTTAAGGAGCTGAGGCAAGCCTACCAGAAAACCAGAGAGGCAAACAGCCGCTCCGGGTCAGAACCCCAAACATGCCGCTTCCATGATAAGCTGCATGCCTTTTTAGGGGGTTCAGCCACCACTACCCAAACTGTGTTGTTTGACTCCTTCAATGGAGATGGAGGCAACACGGAAGCAGGTTTTAGGGATGAAGAAGCTGATGATGACGAGGTTGTAGATAGCTCACAGCAAGCAAGTGGAGAAACTAATTTTTCTGACAGACAAGAACTGTTTCTCACCCTGGACCTGGAGCCAGTATCCCCCAAACCCACCCAAGGCTGTCTCCCAGACTCGCCAGGCGGAGAAGGGACCTCTGGTGAGTGTACCTTTTTAAATAGTATACATGGTTTAAAAGCAAGTGTGTTTAATGATTAATTTGCCCTGGAATTCGCGTCCAGTACAGCTACTGGAAAAGTCTGTTAACGTGTCTGGGGATGGAGTGGAAATCCTCCATGGACATCTCCATAAAGCTCTCCTGGATGTACTCCCAAAGCCTTTGCAAAAGGTTTCTGGGATGGGCAGCCTTATTCTGTCCACCATGGTAAGACACTTTACCATTCCAGGCCAATAGCACATAGTCGGGAATCATTTAGAACAAAGCATTGCAGTGTATGTTTGCTGGCATTCAAACAACATCCATTCTTTATCTCTCTGTGTTATCCTCAGGAAAGTGATATCATTCATGGTCACTTGGTTGAAATAGGGTGCTTTTCTTAAGGGGACATTCAGAGGTGCCCGTTTCTGTTGGGCTGTTTGCCTGTGGCTGAAATGTTTCCTGCTGTTAACCAAGGGGAGGGGTGAGGGGTGAGGTGCTAGCCACATGGTGTGGGAGAGGCAAAATGCGACCTTGTAATGAAAGCACATGTGCTATGTATGTAATGTTAACAGCAAGGTTTACTGTGAAAGAGTGTACCCATTGTTCTATAAAATGTTTCTTTTTAAATACCACTGTCCCTTTTATTTTCTCCACCAGCTGCATGTGTTTCAAGGATCACAGGATCTTCTCCTTCCCAGAGGCTAGTGAAGATTAGAAGGTGAAAAAAACGCACTCACGATGAAATGTTCTTTGAGCTCATGCTGTCCTCCCACACTGACAGAGCACAGATGAATGCGTGGAGGCAGACAATGTCAGAGTGCAGGAAAGCACAAAATAACCGAAGGAGAGGTGGTGGGCTGAAGAGAGTAAGTGGCGGGCTGAAGAGAGGGCTGATGCTGAAAGGTGGCAGCAGCGTGATGAGAGGAGGCAGGATTCAATGCTGAGGCTGCTGGAGGATCAAACTAATATGGTCCAGTGTATGGTTGAGCTGCAGGAAAGGCAGCAGGAGCACAGACCGCCTCTACAGCCCTTGTGTAACCAACCGCCCTCCTCCCCAAGTTCCATAGCCTCCTCACCCAGATGCCCAAGAACGGGGTGGGGGCGCCTCCGCCACCCAGCCACTCCACCCCAGAGGATTGCCCAAGCAACTGAAGGCTGGCATTCAATAAGCTTTAAAGTTTTAAACTTTCAAAGTGCTGTGTGGCCTTGTCTTTCCCTCCTCCACACCGCACCTGGTGCTTCCCTCCTTGACCCCCCCCCGGGCTACCTTGGCAGTTATTCCCCATTTGTGTGATGAATTAATAAAGAATGCATGAATGTGGAGCAACAATGACTTTATTGCCTCTGCAAGTGGTGATCGAAGGGAGGAGTGAAAGGTGGTTAGCTTACAGGGAAGTAGAGTGAACCAAGGGGTGGAGGGCTTCATCAAGGAGAAACAAACAGAACTTTCACTCCATAGCCTGGCCAGTCATGAAACTGGTTTTCAAAGCTTCTCTGATGCACACAGCGCCCTCCTGTGCTCTTCTAACCGCCCTGGTGTCTGGCTGCGTGTAACCAGCGGCCAGGCAATTTGCCTCAACCTCCCACCCCACCATAAACATCTTCCCCTTACTCTCACAGATATTGTGGAGTGCACAGCAAGTAGTAATAACAGTGGGAATATTGGTTTCGCCGAGGTCTAACCGAGTCAGTAAACTGCGCTAGCGTGCTTTTAAATGTCCAAATGCACATTCTACCACCATGCTGCACTTGCTCAGCCTGTAGTTGAACAGCTCCTGACAACTGTCCAGGCTGCCTGTGTATGGCTTCATGAGCCATGGCATTAAGGGGTAGGCTGGGTCTCCAAAGATGACTATAGGCATTTCAACATCCCCAATGGTTATTTTCTGGTCTGGTCCCTTCCTGCAGCTTTTGAAACAGCACAGAGTTCCTGAAGAAGCGAGTGTCATCTACCTTTCCCGGCCATCCCACATTGATGTTGGTGAAACGTCCCTTGTGATCCACCAGTGCTTGCAGCACTATTGAAAAGTACCTCTTGCAGTTTATGTACTCGCCGGCTTAGTGCTCCGGTGCCAAGATAGGGTTCCGTCTATGGCCCCACCACAGTTAGAGAACCCCATTGCAGCAAAGCCATCCACTATGACCGGCACATTTCCCAGGGTCATTACCCTTCATATCAACAGATCTTTGATTGCGTTGGCTACTTGCATCACAGCAGCCCCCCACAGTAGATTTGCCCACTGCAAATTGATTCCCGACTGACCGGTAGCTGTCTGGCGTTGCAAGCTTCCACAGGGCTATTGCCACTCGCTTCTCAACTGTGAGGGCTGCTCTCATCTTGGTATTCTTGCGCCTCAGGGCAGGGGAATGCAAGTCATAAAGTTCCATGAAAGTGTCCTTACGCATGCAAAAGTTTCTCAGCCACTGGGAATCGTCCCAGACATGCAACGATATGCGGTCCCACCAGTCTGTGCTTGTTTCCCAGGCCCAGAATCGGCGTTCCACCGTATGAACCTGACCCATTAGCACCATGATGCCCACATAACCAGGGCCTGTGTTTAGAGAGAAGTCTGTGTCCATGTCCTCATCACTCTTGTCACCGCACTGATGTTGCCTACTTGCCCAGTTTCGCTTTGCCAGTTCTGGTGCTGCATATACTGCTGGATAATGCACATGGTGTTTAATGTGCTCCTATTTGCCAAAGTGATCTGAGCGGGCTCCATGCTTGCCGTGGTACGGCGTCTGCACAGAAAAAAGGCGCGGAATGATTTTCTGCCATTGCTTTGATGGAGGGAGGGGCGACTGATGACATGGCTTATAGGGAATTAAAATCAACAAACGGGGTGGCTTTACATCAAGGAGAAACAAAAACAACTGTCACACAGAATGGCCCCCTCAAGGATTGAACTCAAAACCCTGGATTTAGCAGGCCAATGCTCAACCCACTGAGCTATCCCTTCCCTGGTATTTCAGGTAGGACTGAATCTCCATTAAACTTTTCAAGGTGCCCCTGACCAACCTCTCCAAAATGATTGTCGGCCGTTGATTTCACAGAGGGAGGAAGGGGGGTAGCAAATGAATACAAACCAAATCTGGTCTATTTCTTGTTTTGATCCACTCCATCTATCTTTTACACCTTTGACTGGCAGCAGAGGTGCAGCAGGACTGCTAGCCATCCTCATCTCCTGGCTGCTTGGCAGAAGATGGTGCCATAGGACTGCTGGCAGGACTAAAGAGAATGACCTGGTCGAGTCACTCCTAATTTAGTCCCTGCACCCATGTCTGTCCAGGGGCTCCTGACCGACCTTACCGAGGTGGCCAGGAGCACCTCGGACATGATGATGGTGGTTATCAGGCCTATTGTACCGTCTGCTGCCACAAGGCAATGGGTTGCTGCTGTGTAGCAATACAGTACCGCATCTGCCAGCACCCAGGGTGACAGTGAGCTGAGCGGGCTCCATGCTTGCCATGGTATGGCGTCTGCACAGGTAACTCAGGAAAAAAGTTGTGAAACGATTGTCTGATGTTGCTTTCACGGAGGGAGAGAGGGAGGGAGGGCCTGACAACATGTACCCAGAACCACCCGTGACAATGTTTTTGCCCCATTAGGCACTGGGATCTCAACCCAGAATTCCAATGGGCAGCGGAGACTGCGGGAACTGTGGGATAGCTACCTACATTGCAACGCTCCAGAAGTTGACACTAGCCTCGGTACTGTGGAAGCATTCCGCGGAGTTAATGCACTTAATGCATTGAGAGCATTTTGTGCGGGGACACACACACTCGACTATATAACACTGATTTCTAAAAAACCCACTTCTATAAATTCGACTTAATTTCGTAGTGTAGACATACCCTAAGAAACTGACAAGATGGTTAGTATTAATGACGTACATGTGCCAATAAAGAATCTAAGAAATGCTAAGTTCTTAGCCTGCTAATGCTTTTGTTAAAAGTTTGGCCCTAAAATCTTACACAGGTAAACATGTTTACTCAAACAGTGAATGTGTGAGTAAGAGTTTTTATGAGTGGAGATGAGTCAAAGAAAAGTATTGAATTTAATCTTGTTATTGATTGACATTTTTTGAAAAGAAATGAAGCATAAATGCAATTATCTTAAATATATGCTCTACATCTGGAAATTACTATGACAGACTTTCTTTTAGCATAGGTCAGAGTCAACCATATTTATCGGTCTTTTGCTTTTACAATGAAAAAGGAAAAATTCAATGTTTTGATTTTCATTTTGGTTTGGTTTGTAAGTTTGGCAGGAATTTCAGTCAAAAGGTTCTTTGTGGTGTATAAAACAGTAGAAGGTGAAGAAAGACTATGGTAGAATTTTAGATTCTTCACCATCAGAGAGCATTCTACAGATTATAGCAGAGTGATAGGTCTGCTATAGGTTTCAGAGTAGCAGCCGTGTTAGTCTGTATTCGCAAAAAGAAAAGGAGTACTTGTGGCACCTTAGAGACTAACAAATTTATTAGAGCATAAGCTTTCGTGAGCTACAGCTCACTTCATCGGATGCATTTGGTGGAAAAAACAGAGGTCTGCTATAGTTAAAGGTAAGACCAGGTTCCTGGTTGAGACCAGCTAAAGCTTGATTTTTCTAAGTGCTCTAATATCTACACAGCTCCTCAGATTGTTCCAAGATTAGGTGTGCCTCAGAGGAATGTGGAGTTCTGCTAGTAATCCAAATTTGGGACCATTTAACCAAGATGTCCCCAGGATACAGCCTCTGGAGGTGAGCAGGAGAGAAGCAGCCTTTCTTAATGTTAAAAGAAAAGGAGTACTTATGGCACCTTAGAGACTAACAAATTTATCTGAGCATAAGCTTTCGTGAGCTACAGCTCACTTCATAGGATGCATGCAGTGGAAAACACAGTGGGGAGATTTTATATACACAGAGAACATGAAACAATGGGTGTAAGGAGAGTGATCAGGTAAGGTGAGCTATTACCAGCAGGAGAGAAAAAAAACCTTATGTAGTGATAATCAAGGTGGGCCATTTCCAGCAGTTGACAAGAATGTGTGAGGAACAGTGGGGGTGGAAAATAAACATGGATAAATAGTTTTACTTTGTGTAATGACACATCCACTCCCAGTCTTTATTCAAGCCTAATTTAATGGTGTGGACATTCAATTCAATACTTTTCTTCTACTGAACTCCACTCATAAATATACTCTTACTCACACATCCACCATTTGAGTAAACATGTTTACCTGTGTAAGATTTTAGGGCCAAACTTTCAACAAAAGCATTAGCAGGCTAAGGACTTAGCATTTAGTAGACACCATTAAATTAGGCTTGAATAAAGACTGGGGAGTGGATGTGTCATTACACAAAGTAAAACTATTTCCCCATGTCTATTCCCCTGCACACGCAGTTCCTCACACGTTCTTGTCAACTGCTGGAAATGGCCCACCTTGATTATCACTACAAAAGGTTTTTTTTCTCTCCTGCTGGTAATAGCTCACGTTACCTGATCACTTTCCTCACAGTGTGTATGGTAACACCCAATGTTTCATGTTCTCTGTGTATATAAAATCTCCCCACTGTATTTTCCACTGCATGCATCCAATGAAGTGAGCTATAGCTCACGAAAGCTTATGCCCAAATAAATTTGTTAGTCTCTAAGATGCCACAAGTACTCCTTTTCTTTTTGCAGATACAGACTGACACGGCTGCTACTCTGAAACCTGTCTTAAAGTTAAGAGATTCTGGCAATCTTTCCCCCTCCCACAACACAACATACACATAGAGATGAAACCAGGACTCAGAGCATTACACCAGAGTCTCCAATGCCTGAGGGTTACCCCAACAGGGTGCATGGCACCATCCAGCCCTTTGGGGGAAATCAAATTAAAATGTTGTTTGAAAAATACTTTGCTTCTATAGCCTAATGATTATCACTCCTAATACATGTATGAACAGAGGTAACAGGGAGTATTACCCTTCCCAGTTCTACACTGGCAGTATAACTCAAAAGATTAAGAAGCACCTCTCTGAGCCTCACTCACCCAGTGTCACTTTGAGTCCCACCTTGGGCTGAAATCTGAAAAATCTTGGGAGGTATATTGATAAAATCTGTCTCCGTAAGGGTTTTTTTTTTTGTTTGTTTGTTTGTTTGTTTGTTTGGGCTTTTTAAGTGAGTGCTTGCTGACAAGAGAGGGATATTTTAAATTGAGAGGGTGGAGGAGTTGGGAAATAGAGGTGAGAGGGATTTGTGGGGGCGATAAATAGGGATTGATGGTAGCAGAGGTGAGAGAGATTTGGGGCTCAGAGGAGCCAGACAAACACTGGATAGGAGATGTGGGGATAAGTGGCAGTGGCACTGGGGAGGGATGTCTGTCAGCCCCATACTCTCCCCTTCTGTGTATCGGGGAGGGGGTCCTTAATCCCACTCCCTAACCTCTTCATGTGATCTGGGGGCACTTCTCTCCTTTGGGGTGTCTGAGCCCTGCTCCTTCCCCCTTGCGTGTTCCAGGATCTTGGTGTCCTGTCCATCCCTGACCTGCTACTCCCCATGTAAGCCAGTTGGGGCAGTTGTTCTCAGGTAGGGATATGCAAAGGTCTTCCAGGTGGTACATCAACTTATCTAGATATTTATCTAATTTTACAACAGATTACATATAAAGCACGAGCGAAGTGAGAATTTCATAGGGACAATGACTTGTTTATACTTCTGTATGTACTATACCCTGAAATGTAAGGACAATATTTAATTTGCAATTGATTTATTTTATATTTATATGGTAAAAATGAGAAAGTAAGCCATTTTTCAGTAAGTGTGCTGTGACACTTTTGTATTTCTATGTCTGATTTTGTAAGCAAGTAGCTTTTAAATGAAGTGTAACTTTGTTTTGTCTTGCATACTCCCAACAAGGGGTATAGTAATCCGGAAAGGTTGAGAGCTACTGTTGTCCCTCTGGTTGGGGATTTTAGAACAGGCATGCTTGGAGCATGTACCAAGAACATGCTGCTGAGACAGAAGTAAGGAGCTGAGAATAGGTATGCTTGACATCTACCAGAAACTCTCCAGCACCATGGAACAGGGAAGGAAATGCCCACTGATCTGAACAGAACACTTCCCACTGCACATCTTAAAGCTGTTGTTTCAGGCTGTCTTCATTTCCACTGGGTACCCTTCTGAGAACATTTCCTAGAGATGAATGGGTCCCTTCACACACCTCTGAGCCTGCAATTCTGAAGCTTGAAACTCACTCTGGGAGGAAATCTGAGACCAACCTGTAAACATCTGGGAAAAGTCTGCTTCTGTCAAGGTTGGGTAATGGAGGTGGTGGTTCTTATTGATAAATGTAATCTGATTACAGCAGAATACTCACAAGGCACTGAAATGCTTTTTGAAATAATTTACACATGCAAATGTTCACTGGGAGGGGAGGATTGCAAATGTAGGTTGTAATAGGGGATGAGGGAAGGAATTGGGAGTTCAGGGATGCAGGAGCTGTCAGCCCTAAATTCTCCCTTGTTGTGTGACTAACAACCATTGATCTTTGTTTAAAAATACATATAAAGAAATTAAATGGCAAAAAAACACCCTTAATGCAAAGTTGGGGTTCACTGATAATAGCTCATGGCCTTTCAGAATGTCAAATTGACCCAAACTCACACTTCTGACAACCAGGCACTAGAGTTAAGGTAAATGTCCACACAACATTAACTCCACCCATTTTGAAAGATGCCCCACTGTGCCCCTAACATACATACGCACACTCTGCCTTGTTGCTGTAATGGACAGGCACTTGCCCTGTGCTCAAACCCTGACAGAATACCACACTTGGTTACATTTTCATCACTTACATACAGGATACCACTGAAACCTACTCTTTTTCTTACCAATCAATAAATCCACAGCCAGCTCTCAGATGCCACCTCATTACTGACAATGCCTATGGCAAGAAGACCCCAGTGCCCTGCTACTGAGACAACCTACTCAATTCTGTATTGAAATACTGCAGACTGGAACCTCAAGGTACACATGCTCCTCTTTTCTTTTGATAACATATGGGAGAGGGGGACTGAGACCCAGCCCTCCTCAAATCTTAATCACAGCCCTTCCAAACTGCTTCAGTGTATTCCTCCATCATCCAGTACAGCTACACCTAACACAGTGAATGCAGGTGGAGTGCATGTGGATAACTTCCGGTGGTTATTGCCAGCTCCAGCAGGGCAGAGTTAAGGTTGTGTGGACATTTACCTTAACTCTGTATATCCTGGTTGTCAGAAGTTCGAGTTTTGTTTAACTTGGCATTCAAGAAAGGCACAAGCTATCACCAGGGAACCTTAACTCTGTCTTTTGCCATTTAATTTCCAGTATAGTCAGAGACTACTTGCCAACTGCTGTACATGGTCCACAATAGAACTAACTATCTAGTCCAAGAAGGGAACATCTATATAGTACTATGGCCCCTTTACTCTTTTTCCCTATAATTCAAGCACTGGTGCTATTGCCTATATTCTACATTTGAAGCCCTGCTGTTCTAGGTAAATGTGACCGTTTAAAAATTAGTGTGGACACTGAAAGCCAGTGTCAACTCTTTCAATCATTGATGAATGGTTACTTGAATAGTCTCATTGACTTCAGTGTCACAAGTGGGAGTAAGGAGTTCACAATTAGGGTGACCAGATAGCAACTGTGAAAAAACAGGATGGGATGGGGTAATAGATGCCTATGTAAGAAAAAGTCCCAAACAACGGGACTGTCCCTTTAAAAACAGGACATCTGGTCACCCTATTCACAATCCAGCCCTTAATGAAGCAATATGGTCCACACATAGAAGATGCAACTGAGGAATATCAGTTTGTCTGTCTGGATATGTTCATTTTTAGTTCCTTAGAAAAATGATTAACTTCTTCATAAAGCTATCTACATCAACTTCAAACCTGAACTTCCACCATCTCCCCCTCATTTTAATGTTACAAATAAAAAGTTATTCAAAGACCCCAGAAATTGATAATTCACTATAATATCTGCTATTTCTGACCCAAACTGAACAACAAAAAAGAACCAAAACATCAGATGGCCCAATGCTAACCAGTGTTGAAAGTGGGATGGGGCAGGATCCTATTCATTTAAAAATTACTAATATAACAGATCAGAAAAATCACCATTAAAAGGCTCCTAAATTAACTGCAGGTTAGAGGTGTGAGGGGAAATAGTATGAAAGTATTCCCCCCCACTTCATCTCTATGGGGGTAAGTATTAAGGGGACAGGGGGTGGTTAGGACATGATGCAACTCACACTAGAGCCAATGGAAAGACTATTCTTAAAGTTGCACCCTCTCTTTAATGCACTAGTCTTTCGCCTCTAGGGACTACATTTAAACCCTGTTTTTAGACCACAATTTATAATAAGCAGTCCACTACAGATTCATAAAATAGCTCAAGAAAAGTCATAAAACAGCTTACACTTTGTGATTAAGGTGCACAGGAAGAACTGTGGGAGAATGCTGTGGGTGGGGGGAAACAAATCGCTCAGAATGAGACTATACCATGTGTCAAGTTTTCTAATAGTGTGCATTTTATTGGCTTAATTATCTACTCTGTAAAATGGTTTATATGGAAAATGCTGACAACTTTAATTTATAGTGGCTCTTGCCATGTCTGTCAAATGTCAAATACAAATAATAATAATAATAATCAAACCTAATACTTTTAAAGATAATAGCTCTGATTCTCCACTGCTTTGCATCTTGTTGTAGTTGTTCGGGGCTCAGTCCTGCAAAGTGCTAAACGCTTTGGCCCTGATCCAGCAAAGCTTACATGTGCTTACATGCTGAAATTAAGTATGTGAGTAGTCCCCCTGAAATTAATTTAGGTTTATTTTTACTAAGGCTTGGTTTAAACAGGGTTTCTACAGTTATAACTAATTTGGTTGGAGGTGATTTTTAAAAAAAATCCAAACATGTATATCAGTATAGTTAAAGCAATACACAGTTAAACTAGTATAAAGTTATTGTATGCCAGTAGAACTTATTCCTATTCTCTGGTGTTAATAAGATATACTAGTGTAACTAATCTGTTCTAGAGGGAGTTCTATCACTTTAAATATACCGGTTGAAGCAATACAACTTGTCTACACACTCAAGTCCCAAATAGTACTCATGACTAAAACTCAGCAAAAAAATTTTGGGCACAGTGTTTATTTGTAGAAAAATAAAATGTCAGGCAATCCAAAACTATTTGTGAGTTTGGCTGGGAAATTTTTTTCAGGTCTAGCTTCATAAAAGTGTGTGTGTGCATGCCTCACTTTATAACCTTTAGATAAGTTGTTAGAATGCTTGCCTGCGACGTAGGAGATTCATGTTTGATTCCCAACTTTAGGACAGGGATCTGAACTCAGACTACCTGGAAGATGGAAGATCTAACTACCATGCTATAGGATAGTTTGGGGTGGTTCATTCTCAGTCTTTCCTGTTGATATTCCATTGTATATAAATACTTAAATATTTGGCTCAAGGATTTGAACTCAGGTCTTCTTCCTAACAGGGAAGTGCCCTAAGCACCAGACTATAGGATATTCAGCTCTGTTTCTCCCATTGAAGTTATTTGATTTTGTATAAATATTCACTGAGCCAAAAAGAGAGAGTGACTCTGTAGCCTAGTGATTAAGACACTCACCTGGAGACATGGATTCAAGTCTGCTTTGCCTGATTCAGAGGAGGGATTTCTCCTACCTGTGAGTGCCTTATTCACCAGCCTATAGAATCTTTGTCTCTCTCATTTGTTCTGATTGGGGTTTTTTTTTGCCTTGCTGGCTAAACAAAAAAATAAAACAATTATTCATCCATCTTTTCTCATGCTGATGACTTCTCTGCCTTCTGCAGTTAAAGTTATCAAGTGAGTGCTCCAAGGGTTGGTCCTGGGTCTGGTTTTGTTCAATATCTTCATTAATGATCTGGAGGATGGCATGGATTGCACCCTCAGCAAGTTTTCAGATGACACTAAACTGGGAGGAGTGGTAGATACGCTGGAGGGATAGGATACAGAGGGACCTAGACAAATTAGAGGATTGAGCCAAAAGAAATATGAGGTTCAACAAAGACAAGTGCAGAGTCCTGCACTTAGGATGGAAGAATCCATGCACTGCTACAGATTAGGGACCGAATGGCTAGGCAGCAGCTCTGCAGAAAAGGACCTAGGGGTTACAGTGGGCAAGAAGCTGGACATGAGTCAACAGTGTGCCCTTATTGCCAAGAAGGCCAATGGCATTTTGGGCTGTATAAGTAGGGGCCTTGCCAGCAGATCGAGGGATGTGATCGTTCCCCTCTATTCAACATTGGTGAGGCCTCACCTGGAGTACTGTGTCCAGTTTTAGGCCCCACACCACAAGAAGGATGTGGAAAAATTGGAAAACATCCAGCAGAAGGCAACAAAAATGATTAGGGGACTGGAACACGTGACTTATGAGGAGAAGCTGAGGGAATTGGGATTCTTTAGTCTGCAGAAGAGAAGAATGAGAGGGGATTTGATAGCTGCTTTCAACTACCTGAAAGGGGGTTCCAAAGAGGATGAATCTAGACTGTTCTCAGTGGTAGCAGATGACAGAATGAGGCGTAATGGTCTCAAGCTGTAGTGGGGGAGGTTTAGGTTGGATATTAGGAAAAACTTTTTCACTAGGAGGGTGGTGAAGCACTGGAATGCATTACCTAGAGAGGTGGTGGAATCTCTTTCCTTAGAAGTTTTTAAGATCAGGCTTGGCAAAGCCGTGGCTGGGATGATTTAGTTGAGGATTGGTCCTGCTTTGAGCAGGGGATTGGACTAGATGACCTTCTGAGGCCTCTTCCAACTGTGATATTCTATGATTCTATGATTAAGCACATGCTGAAGTGTTTTGCAGGCTCGGGTCCAGAATGCTCAGCATCTTGTAATATCAAGTCCCTACATGTGCAAATGCTACCTGAGAAAATGATAGTTTTACACTCACTTTACCCAGATGTAAATGAGCACATTGGGTGCCAGGCAGGACAGAATCTAACCCAGTGTTCCTGTCGATACTGCTGTGACACTAAGTAGGGTCTGTTAACAGAGGACCCCTTGTAGAGCTGGAGAAAAAAAATTTACTTTACATGTATGCAAATGTTATTTAAATGTTATTCTTCGATCACACATACAAACCATGTTAAAAGAATATTTATTAAGATTGCAAAGCCAACACTCAAGATTTAGGAAATGCCAGAATTGAGGTTGCCTGTACAACAGTTACACTCTTGAACACATGACTCAGTTTTTCAAAGAGAACATCTATCCTGGTGTAGCAAGGAGGTCTGGTTCCCCGCCTCCCCGGAGAGTGACGAGTCCTGGCTGAACTCACTTACACCTGGGAATTCTAACCTTTTCCTTCAAGAGCTTCTTGCAGACAGAGACTTCCTCAGTGCTTGCTAGAGGCCAGCTCCCTCTTGCAGCAGTACACCCTCTGAACACAGTCTTTGCAGTAGCTCACACACTGTGTGCCCACCCTTGTCCCAAAGGGGCAGCTCCCATTTTTCTAAATTAAGTAACTTTAATATATATATAATCTTAAATGTTCAAAATCTTTAAATAGAAACAATATGAATCTATTTCTAAAACATCTATTCTAGCAACCTCATACTCTCTCCAGTTAAATAAACGTTGTTCCAACATTAAACTACTACTATATTACATATATTGCTATTTCTGTTTAAAATGCAACTTAGCCAGGTGGTTGGCCATGTCCACCAAACTGGGGGAGGCAACTTTTACAAGTCTACAATCAATCATATGTCAGTATCTCCTTTGGTCATTGCATTCTAACTGATTATCTTTGAGGCTTCCCTACAGATAGTCTCATCTCCTGATTACTCTGACTGAGCTCAGTCAGCTTCCAAATGTTCTGAAACAGTGTCATCAGCATGCAGCTCAAGATCAATAGGCCTCAGTCTCTCTGGAGATCGCAGTTGTGGCTGGAGCTGATAATGAATTTTCTTCTGTCAGTTTAACCCACACACCACCTGGGTGTGGTGGTCTGTCCCATCTATTGGCACCGAGACCACTTAGAGAGAGATTAATGAGTCTGCTCTCCAGCCTTAGATAGGGGCCATATGGCTTTTAGCTCATGCAATAGAGGCTCATGCATTTAGCTCAAGAGATCTGAGGTTCAATCCTTCGCGCGGACGACCAGGGTATGTCAGTGTTACCTCAGGATTCAATGGTGTCCTGGTTTCTCAGTGTAAAATATCTTGTCTTGTACCAACAGGATGGGCAGCTGGTCAACTGAGAAAGTGGTCTCATTCCAAAATCCATCCTTCCTGAGCTTTCAAAGTCCTCTAAAACAATCTCCATTTCCTTCAGGTTTTTATGCAAATACACTCCATCTTTCCCATTGGCTCTTGACTTTGCTTTTCAGAAATAGCAATAGCACAGAGCATTAGCAGGCTTCATGAATGATCCTGCTCCATCTTTTGGTTTAACCTCATACAGTGGCTATCTTCTCCTCCTTTTCTCTTAGTGATTATATGACATTGATCCTTCAAAATACTTAACATTTTCCTGACCTTCCCCCTCTAACAGATCCCTCACCAATATGTGGTCACCAGGCTGAAACTCAAGTCCTCTGACTTTTCTGGCCATAGTAGTTACTAGAGGAAAAGAATGATTTCAGCTTTTTTTTCTGTGCAATCTGGTAGGCAAATGAAAGAATCCTGTTATGTTCCAGAACTCAACATGTTCATGGTAAGTGTGTCCTTCTTGATCTGGCCTCAGCCCAAATATTAAATCAATAGGTATCTTTGGGTGTCTCCCATACAAAAGGAAAGAAGGGTAAGAAAACTGCCAAGTCACTGACCATGCAATTACAGGTATACACCAGTATGAGATACTCCCTCCAGTTCAATTTCTTGTAGTCTTCTAGAGCAGTGGTTCTCAAAGCCGGTCTGCCGCTTGTTCAGGGAAAACCCCTGGTGCGCTGCCACATCTGCAGGTTCGGCCAATTGCGGTTCCCACTGGCTGCGGTTCGCCGCTCCAGGCCAATGTGGGCTGCGGGAAGCACCGCGGGCCAAGGGACGTGCTGGCCACCCTTCCCGAAGCCCCCATTGGCCTGCAGCGGCAAACCACGGCCAGTGAGAGCTGCGATCGGCCGAACCTGCGGATGCGGCAGGTAAACAAACTGGTCCGGCCCACCAGGGGCTTTCCCTGAACAAGTGGTGTACCGGCTTTGAGAACCACCGCTCTAGAGTTCTTGTAGTCTTCTAGAACATAGAGAGTAACTTTGGTTAAAATGTTCTGCTAGATTGACTTGAGGGTAATAGGAAGTTGTTTTAAAATTTGTATATTCCTGCAGTTGTGTTTGTGTGTGTTGTTGTTGTTTTACACAACTGGTTCTCAATTTCCTTTTCTTGGTTATGGTGCATCTTTGAAGGGAATCGACACTTTATTGCAAAATCACTGCAGATTTTCTGAGTAGCAGAGTTACCAGACTTATTTTGGGTATGCTTTAGGCGAAATTATCCACAATTAACAAGATGTATTCAGACCCTCCTTTACTCCTCTCCAAATAAAGGTAATCACTGCAACTATATATATCAGTGCTGTAGAGATGAGAGGTGCCTAGGCCTTTTTTTGCTTCACACATGCACAGATTTTGCAATATGATGTTCTATGTCCTATTGCAACTTAGATCAAAAGGTCTCTCTTGCTAGGTTCACTACTCATTCTGTTCCCAAGTGATCCATTTCTTCATGTAATTGTTTATATCAGGGATCGGCAATTTTTGACATGAGGCCCATCACAGAAATTCGCTGATTGGATAGGATGGTTTGTTTACCTGACGGGTCTGCAGGTTCGGCCAATCGCGGCTCCCATTGGTTGCGGTTCACTGCTCCAGGCCAATGGGGGCTGCGGGAAGCGGCACAGTGCTGGCTGCTGCTTCCCGCAGGCCCCATTGGCCTGGACCAGCGAATTGCGGCCAGTGGGAACTGCGATTGGCCGAACCTGCGGACGCTATAGGTAAACAAACTGTCCCAGCCCACCGGGGGCTTACCCTGATGGGCCATGTTCCAAAGGTTGCCGATCCCTGGTTTATATGCTAAGTCCCTATACTGCCTAGGAATACATGTTGGATTTCATAGGCTACATGCATCTCAAAATAGTATTGGAATCATATGCAGTCAGATTCACTCATATAGAAACTGTCAAACTTCAGAGGATCCCCTTTTTCTTTCCTCTAGATTCAGTTTGTTCTTGTTTTTCTTTATAATTCTTCCATTTGCAGGATTACTTGCTTAAGCTGACTTTTATCTCATGGGAAATTATTTTTTCTCCTGTCAGGATCAATATGTTGTATACATTTGCTTTCAGAGTCGATAGATAAGCTATAATTGCTGAAATCCACTCCACATAACCCTCATTTTGGTCTCTCACAGCTTGAACCATTGCTGATCTGCTCTCAGGATCATATTCCCTTGGGCATTCTCTGATATATGCTTCCATATTTAAAGGTTCCCTGGATAATTAGTCTGTGTCGATATTCACTTTCCCAGGATGGTATTTTATAGTGAAGTTGAAATCTGAAAGCTGCAAAACTCATCTGTGACTAGAAGCATTTAGTTTTGCCAATGTCACCACATATGCCATGGTTTATTATCAGTGTTGTTAATGCTGAGTTTGTATCTCTGCATTTCTCCTAAGCTGTTTGTAGTGCCCTAGTGTTAGCTGCACTAATAGACCACAGTCTCAGTTTGGTGGCAAAGGTTCAGCCAGGTTTATTGTCCACAAAGCATGGTATCAGTGCAATTACATAGCAATTACATGCACGTCCAAGAATACCACAGGACCTGACAGACATCTGAGCCATTAGCGATTATATTCTAAAAGTCCTGGAAGATGGGAGAGATTCGAGAGGACTGGAAAAGGGCAAATATAGTGCCAAACAATAAAAAGAGAAGTAAGGCCAACCTGGGGAATTACAGATCAGTCAACTTAACTTCAGTGCTCAGAAAAATAATGGAGCAAATTATTAACCAATCAATTTGCAAACACCTAGAAGATAATAAGGTGATAGGTAACATTCAGCATGGATTTGTCAAGAATAGATGATGTCAAACCTACCTAATAAGGTGGTACATAACTGATTGGAAAACCGTTCCCAGAGAGTAGTTATCAGTGGTTCACAGACAAGCTGGAAGGGCATATTGAGTGAGATCCCAAAGGGATCAGGTCTGGGTCTGCTTCTGTTCAATATTTTCATCAGTGATTTAGATAATGGCATAGAGAGTACACTTATAAAGTTTGCAGACGATACCAAACTGGAAAGGGCTGCAAGTGCTCTGGAGGATAGGATTAAAATTCAAAATGATCTGGACAAACTGAAGAAATGGCCTAAAGTAAATTGGATGAAATTCAGTAAGAACAAATGCAAAGTACTCCACTTAGGAAGGAACAATCAGTTGCACACATACAAAATTGGAAATGACTCCCTAGGAAGGAGTACTACAGAAAGGAATCTGGGGTTCATAGTGGATCACAAGCTAAATATGAGTCAACTGTGTGATGCTGTTTCAAAAAAATTAAACATCATTCTGGGATATTAGGAGTGTTGTAAGCAATTCATGAGAAGTAATTCTTCCACTCTACACTGCGCTCATAAGGCCTCAACTGGAGTATTGTATCCAGTTCTAGACACCACATTTCAGGAAAGATGTGGACAAACTGGAGAAAGTCAAGAGAAGAGCAACAAAAATGATTAAAGGTCTGGAAAACATGACCTATGAGGATGCCACAATAAAATGCACCCCCCATGGGGTGCCCTGGGTCAGCACCAGCGTTGTATATTGCTAATACCTTTATATGCATTGTAAAGTAACTTGGGAAGGGTTGAAGGTGTGAGTGTGGGGTGGAAGATTCCTTTGCAGGTTACAAGAGGCCGAATGGGGAAGAAGGAAGAAAGGAATGGGTTAACTCGATGATCCAGCTAGGCCCAAAGATAAGGAATGAAACTGCAGCCCAAAGCCAGTGCACACAAACAAGCTCTCTGCTGCCAAACAGCCAGAAGCCTGTATCTCAACCCCAGCCAGCTGTGAGAAAGAAGAACTGAGCTGGACAGAACTGAAGGGGTTGCAAAACTAATAAGATTACAAAGTTCAGTGAGTTGAAAAACAACGGTCTTGCGACCCTGAAACCGGTGTGTTCTGGGGAAACTAAGGGAGCCGCAGAAGGCCGGTTCGGACTGGTATCGAGAGCATGGGGGATGAGGGTCCCTGGACGAAAACACCCCTGGAAGAACCCAGGGCTTAAAACCTTCCTGAGAGCTGAAGCAAGTCGGAGATTTACAGCGGACCCTAGATGACCTGTGCACAGGGAAGAACTCTCATCTACCTTCCCCTGACCCCCCCCCCAGTCTTCTCCTTACATTACACCCAGGCTTGGCCGGTCTTGTGTTGTGTGTGTGAGTATGAAAGTGGGTTAGGGCTCAGGCACTAATGCTTTTTTCCTTCCTCTGAGTGATGTGGGGGCGGACCCAGCACTCACCGCTGTTATTTTATTTATAAAGCTTTAAACTTAGTCACTTGGTGTGGCTCCTTCATCTCCTCCCCTAAAGATCCTGCGGCCTCAGCCTGATCACCTGATGCCCCAAGCAGATTGGGAACATAAATCTATCACAAGGGAAGACTGAAAAAAAAGAGTTTGTTTCTTCTGGAGAAGAGAAGACTGACAGGAGACATGATAACAGTTTTTAAGATCTTACAATGTTGTTACAAGGAGGAGGGAGAAAAATTGTTCTCCTTAACATCTGAGGATAGGACAAGAAGCAATGGGCTTAAATTGCAGCAAGGGAAGTTTAGGTTAGCCATTAGGAAAAACTTCCTAACTGTCAGAGTGGTTAAACACTGGAATAAATTGCTTCAGGAGATTGTGGAATCTCCATCATTAGAGATTTTTATCTCTGAGTCATTAGCCATTAGAGAGGACTGGGTTAGACAAACACCTGTCAGGTATGGTCTAGATAATACTTTAGTCCTGCCATGAGCGCAGGGGATTGGACTAAATGACCTCTCCAGCAGCCTTCCAATCCTATGATGCTATCTTCAAAAGTTGTGACAAAGCCAGCTCCCCATTGACACTCTTCTTAGATAACACTTACACAGATTAGGGCTCATCAGGTAACATGCTCTCCCCATGTACCCTCAAGTGTGTACCTCTCTCTAAGGGGAATGGAGAGAGGGCAGGGCCATGTCTGTACACACACACCCTAAACTTCCCCTGCAGTTTCTTTTGCACAGTGTACAGAAGGATGAGCAGTCTCGTCTTCCTAAGCATGCTTGGAATTGAAATTGTGCTTCCTTACCCTCTTCTGGAACAGTGCAGCTCTGTGTTCTCCCTTCTTGGACCTATGCCTATGTGCCATAACCTAGTCCAACATATATTTGACTGTTCTATGAAATTAGTCTCTAGAAAATGAGTGACCCCACATTAGTTTTAAAACAACACAACCACATATTATTACTTGTTCATTTTGACATCTTTTATTATTTCCTCTTAATTATTTTGATAGCAGGGGTCAGTATAGTCTTACAAGTTCTGTTTCTTAGCATGTGAGCACTGCACAGACTTTAAGATATTATGTATTCTAGCTAGATTTTGTGTTAGCCTTCAGGAAACTAAGCTGGCGGGAAGGTCCTCGCATGAATCAGTATCTGGTCTTCTTAGCATAGGCACAACATGCCTCTGGTGGCACATGAGCAGAATTCGTCATTGAATTTGGTCTGCTGGTTGGATCATTAGTTCCTCAGCCTGGGCCAGGTACTGACAGGGAGCATTTTGGGAACTCTAAGCCATGCCCTCCACCCAGCTTCTGATTAAAAGACAGGAAACAAAAGGAAAGAATAAATGGTCAATTTTCACAATGGTGAAAGAAAAACAATGAGGCGTCCCCCAAGGATCTGCACTGAGACCTGTGCTGTTCACTCCCTTTTCAAGATCATTTATGAATATGTTGAACAGTGAAATGGCAAAGTTTGCAGATGATAAATTAACTAGAATCATTTTGTAAGTCCAAAGCTGACTGCAAAGAATAACAAGGGGATCTCACTGAATGGGGTGACTGGGAAACAAAATGGCAGATCAAATTCAACTATAATTGCAAACTAATGCACATTGCAAAACAAAATTCCAGCTATATATAGTGATAGGGTCTAAATTAGCTGTTACCACTCAAGAAAGAGATCTTGGCATCACCATCATTTTCTGAAAACTCGAACTCGTGCAGCAGTAATCAAAAAGGCTTATAGAGTGTTAGGAACTATTAGGAAAGGGATAGCAAATGAGACAGAAAATATCATATATAAATCCATACCTTTAATACTGTGTCCAGTTCTGGTCACCCCATCTCAAAAAGGACATAGTAGAACTGGAAAAGGTTCAGAGAACGGCAACAAAGATGATCAAGGGTCTGGAATGGCTTCCGTACAAGGAGAGACTAGAAAGATTAGGGCTGTTTATCTTAGAAAAGGATGACTAAGAAGGGAGATGACAGAGGTCACTCTTCACTTTTTATACACCAGTCATGATTTTGCAGAAGTGTTATTTGCCCTTTTATTTACCAAAACCAGGGGTCACCTATAAAATTAATAGGCAACAGGTTTAATACAAACTAAAGGAAGTACTTTTTCACACAATGCACAATTAACTTGTGAAACTCATTGCCATGGGATGTTGTGATGGCTAAAAATATAACCGGATTTAAAAAAGAATGAAGTTCATGGAGGATAAGTCCATCAATGGCCATTAGCAAGATGGTCAGGGATGTAACCTCATGCTCAGGGCTACCCTAAATCTCTGAGTTCCAGAAGCTGGGGGAGGGAGGGAAGGGAAGACAAGACTGGATCACGACAACTGCCCTGTTCTGTACACTCCCCCTGAAGCAAATCCTGACCTGGGATAGTAGGCTAGGTGGACCATTGATCTGACCCAGTATGACCATTGTTATGATTCTTTGGGGCAGCCCAGTCAAGCAGCAAAGAAGTTTGCTCTCTGCTTTAATCGCTCTACAAGAATCAATTCTTGAGGCAGTTACTCCTAAGAACTGGGCATTCATGTTTGGGCAGAAAACCTTGAAAGAAGGGAGTGCCTACCTGCTGTTTGTGGCCACATCTGTTTATGGAGTGATGTTAAAGCGTCAATAAAACAAGTCACACTAAGAATATATTAGACTATATGTCACTGAATTTTTCTCTGGCAGGAAGCTGACCTGCAAGGGCAAAATATCTGCTGCCACTAGGCATAGACAACACTATATGTACAGAGCCTCTTCAAGGAAAATTATCCTTGTGTGATAGTTTTTACATGATATTAGATGTCTTTGCTGGAGAAAGAGTTAATTTAGGTGGTAGCTTTTATTTCTTTAGGGTTTTCTTATTACATTTGATTCTAAGACAAACATACAGAAAGGGAAGGAAAACAAGAATAGCAAAAGGTGGGAAAACACAGGCAACATTTTAGTTGCTGAGAAACCACCAGCCCAGCACACTTCAGAAGACCAGCTCCTCCATTCCAGCACCCCAGCTTCCCTCTCTTGACTTGGGAAAACATTTGGCGATATTGCCTTCATTATATTTTCTGGCC
Source organism: Dermochelys coriacea (assembly GCF_009764565.3). Lineage (NCBI taxonomy): Eukaryota > Metazoa > Chordata > Testudines > Dermochelyidae > Dermochelys > Dermochelys coriacea. The sequence goes on from NC_050068.2 coordinate 146,806,388, forward strand.
CATCTGTGGGAGACAATTCTGGGGGCTTTTTTATACCAAAGATGGCCCTCTCAGCACTGAGTGTTCATGTATGGTGAGTTTGTTTGTTTTACAGCTTGCCAAAATGATCATAGCAAAGTGTTGAAAAGTTAGATATATCCTGTTTGGCTGTCAAACAAAAGATAGAAAGGTGGTGGGGATGGATATTGATGCACTAGGAAAGGAATTGCAGGTATATTAAATGCATGTTTTAGGAGCTTCTCAGGATACAGCCATGAAGATAGTGATAACACTTGTTTTGGGGTTTTTTTGGATGTGAGGTCTCTTCGGAATCTCTCTGGAGTAGGTAAAAGAAGGCCCAGAGGTTTTATGGTAAATCACTGGCTCGTTGCATTTGGTAGTGGGGTAATCCTAATCCTAGCTAGTAGTATCTGTAATATTTCAAATTAAGCATGGCAGGAAAGCCTTGCACCACATTTCTGCCAAATGCTATCCTATAAAATAAATGTCCATAACTTTCTAATGATCCATATATGGATACTTCATTTGAAGTGTGGTGGTGACAATTTTTTTTTAACTTCATCTCTAATCTACAGGTTTAGGAAACACAAACTTACTTGACACTTCTTTGACTCCATTTTATGTTTTTTGTTTTTTCAACAACAACCTATCACTCACTCTGAACATTTTGCAATTTTATTTCTAGATACAGTTTTATGCAACAGACTCTTTACTTTAAGGTTCAATGAAAGAACACATTTATTAAGGTGTGTATCAATGTCTCTATTCATTTTATGCAACCAATTATTCAGATTAATCACTAACATCTGCCAATTACGTCTACAGCCTAATAAACCACTACTAATTAAATAAGAATATTTAAACTCTCATTCCCAGTATATTTATTGTGCCTATTGGATTATGTCAATTTCAAAATCTCTGAGTTTTCGGATCTGAATAATTTATTGTAGAGATTTTATGGGTCAAGAAAATGTAATGATACTATATTAGTACTAAGTTTCTTGCCTTCCACATCTGCAGTTTTCATGCTATGAAAAAACTTTCTATTTCATTTCTATATACTGTCACCAATCAATTCTAGGACATTCAGAACGACTTAAATACACTAGAAGCCTTCCTTTGCATTTTGTTTGTGTGAAGTATTTGGAAACTCAATTAAAATGCAGTTGTAATCAGAAAAATAACTCTTTTGGGCTTCATATTTGCTATTTCATCTTTTTTTCCCTGGACTTTAAATTAGACTTTTTCCCCTCCTAAGTACTGGCACTGCAAACTCAGCCTGGAATCTGCAACTCAGATTATGATCTTTCAGCTTCTTACCTCATCATCTGTCAAAAAATTCTGCAATCAGTAACTGGATGACAGTTTTGTCAATGAAGCAGGAGGCAGAATAGAATCCAGTTTGCTCTCCCATGGCTGTATAAGCTCTGCAGTACTCAAAATAGAAAAAACACTTAACAGAAATCATGGAGGCTTTGCTGTAGAATAGAGTGCAGCTCTAAACTATCCATTCAATAAAGTAAGAAGATAATAGTGAAGACAGACAAGATTAAGAAATCTTCAGTAAGAAGGTGTACATTTATGTAGTCAACTACCTAATTAGGATTGTACTTTAATGTCTGGACATAATTTTGTATTATGGGGAAGGGGGTGGAAGTGCTAAATTATCTGTGACAATCCGGTACCCTTTGGGAAGACCCACGTTTAGTGATTAATGTGACACGTTCTTTCAGCTAAACAGGAAGGAAATAGTTTTGTTTCATCTTATTTCTTAGCGCTGCCAGGGCGTGAAGATCACATAGAGGTAAATTGGCTCTCCTGTCTACATAACAAAAGCTGGATACAATATTCATCTTATTCTCATTAACATTTTCCTGCACATCTTTTTCGTACCACTCCACTCCTTGTGCTAACCAAATAAAAGATATTATGAAACAGACATGAAAATGTTCTCCTCTAAAATGAACTGCTGGCAAACATCAATGTCAATCACTCTCTATTTATGCTAATGTGATTGGAATGAAATAAAAAAAAGTATACTCATGAAATTAGAGTAATTGGACATTGTGCTAGTGCCAGACGGATGCTTGTAAAAAGATTAGGATTAAAGTTGATATGTCCATGCATTACTTCTCCTTAAAATGTAACAGATTACAGGAATAAACTTCATGCTGAGAATAGCAGGTGTTAGTAGCTTCTATGTGCTATATTCCCCAGTCAGTACCATTTTATAATTGTTTCAATTTAGGAAATAACTTCACATTTGAGGAAAAAAAGATAGTATGCGCAATATACCCAGAGGAAAAAATACTGACTCCACAGAATTTGAGAGCCATGTGGTGCCACTTTGTGCAATTTATATAAAATTGTCAAATAAAATGGGTGTATGGACAGAACAAAGATCTCTATCAATCCCTATTTAAAGCTCTTGGGAGGTTTTGAGTGCACTTGTATAGAAGTGTAATAACTGTGCCAATAGTGGCAAAGAGTCTTGAAGCGTGGTACGGAGGACATAGTTTGTACCCTGTGTTTCAATTAAAATCTTAAGTTTTAAAGTAAGATTCCTGTTACTATTATTATTTATGTATTATTTGTGCTGGGAAACCACCAAAAGGGCTTAACCATTAGTCAATGGTGTAGTGGGGCCAGATCACAAAAGAGATCCTTCACATAGCATGACCTTGCACGCAGCGTGTGTGAGTTCATGCATCATGGAGGATGCCATTTTAGAGCAAAATGGTATCCTCTGCACAGCCTGACCTTGCACACACATTGCATGTATCTCACTCTGGTGGTGCAGATACCCATTAAGGACTACGCCACTGCCATTGTTCTAGGCCAGTGGTTCCCAAACTTGTTCCACCACTTGTGTAGGGAAAGCCCCTGGCAGGCCAAGCCGGTTTGTTTACCTGCCACGTCCACAGGTTTGGCCGATCATGGCTCCCAGTGGCGCGGTTCACTGCTCCAGGCCAATGGGAGCTGCTGGAAGCAGCACCGGGCCGAGGGATGTACTGGCCGCCGCTTCCAGTGGCTCCCATTGGCTTGGAGCAGCAAACCGCAGCCACTGGGAGCTGCGATCGGCCGAACCTGCGGACGCGGCAGGTAAACAAACTGGCCCGGCCCGCTAGGGGCTTTCCCTGCACAAGCATTGGAAGAAGTTTGGGAACCACTGTTCTAGGCAATGTACAAACATGGAATACAGATTATTCTCTAGGTGATGACAGAAAATTCTCATGCCAGATAGATCCTTGATTCTCTATTGGAATAGGATTGCTTGAGTCTGTATAAAAAATGAGCCTTTCTCTGCCCCACCAGTGCATTACATTTACTACTAACATAGTGTTAGAGTATCATTAGATACCTGTTTGTGGCTGTCTGAATAATAGGTGATTTCCTCTCCTAATTATCTTTAGAAATTGTAGGAATGAATGGGATCTCAACCTCTCTAGCTGAAGAAGTGCATTCTTACCCATTATAGAAACTGATTCAAGACTGAGTTGCATATTGCACTTAAAGCAAGGATTCAACTATTTTGTTATGTGTGTGCGTGGGGGGGAATTATTTCCATGCCAAAATTACAACACTTACTCTTGGAACACAGAATTAATTTTCTGAGAATTTACTTGTAAATTGGTTAATTTTAATTCAAACTAATTAACTTTTTAAGTGGATTCTTTAAGAAATGTAGCACCCTCTGTCCGACCATTTTTTCCCTCCTGAATGATCTTAATGGACTCTTTCACCTTCCCATATAAAACTAATTGAACTATCATATCTAGGCTACATTTTGAGAACTTCTTTCAGGAGTAATGGTCATATTTGCTGTTATTCCTCAGCAAAGGCTGAGAATAATAGTCTACTACAGAACATTCCACAACCCTCATCCAAAATGGCTGTCATGTCTTACTCTTCTCAACGGGAGTGAATCTAGGTGATGCTGTTAAGCAAAGTTGTCCTCTTTCATATTAGGGATGCCTACAAGACAGAGTTTGAGCACCTTAATTGTGCATTTCTACACCCTAGATTATATTTTACTTAAATTTAACTTGAAATCTGATGTAATACTTTATTTGGGGACAATTACAATACATGTAATGTGATTTACCCCTAAGTGACTTATATACATGCTCTCAACCATAACTTTAGATTATTGTCATTTTTACCTTAGAATATACAGTAGGTGTCAGATCATCTCCCAAGAATCATATCTTCCTTTCAGATAGCTAAAATGATAGGGAGAGAAGACTCCTTAAGGAAGTCTTTACTTTTTATACTAATCAGTTCATTGATTTGATGAAGATGTTGGTTGTTCTGACATATACTGTACAAAAAGTATTAAAAAGGAAGAGTATTTAGTATAATTAGTTCATTGATTTCATTGTTCTCTGTTCTTTAACATTTAAAAATATAAAACAGCGGAGAGAGAAGTTTTAAAGAAATTAGATGATAATTTTACATTTTTGTTTTGTTTTGTGTTTTTTGAATGGGGACCAAAGAGGAGTAAGGAATTAATTTGTTCATTGAATCTTTGTAAAAATATAAAAACAATTATAAAAAGTTAGGAGAAGAGTTTTTTAGGATAATTACTACACTGACTGGGTTTTTTCCCTTGCTTTTTATATTGAAAAAAAGCATCATGGAAACTACTGCTATGATCAGTTTTATATATGTAAATTCAAGGCTGGTGACAGATGTCAGGCTGATAGCCCTAATAATTGAAGGTTTCAGAGTAGCAGCTGTGTTAGTCTGTATTCGCAAAAAGAAAAGAAGTACTTGTGGCACCTTAGAGACTAGCAAATTTATCTGAGCATAAGCTTTCATGAGCTACAGTTTATGCTCAAATAAATTTCTTAGTCTCTAAGGTGCCACAAGTACTCCTTTTCTTTGTGCTAATAATTGAAGTTATCTGTAATAGAGCTAGTCAGAAAATGAGGGATTCTTTTTCCCCCTAGAAAATTTTGGCTTTTCTGTGTTCAAAATAATAATAATAATCAAAACCTGAAAGCTTCCTCCCCTGGGGGCTTCCACTTCGTGACCACAGCCAGGGCTTGGTGCAGCCCAGGCTGGGGACTTTCTCTGCCACTCCAGCTGGGGTGGCACGGTCTCATGGCTTCTACTCCCCACCCAGCTGGAGTAGCTTGGGCTCCTGCCCCTCCCCTCATGGCTCATGCCACAGTTTCAGGCACCAAGCTTGGGGCTTCATCCCCCAGCAGCTCCTCTTGGGGCTGGAGGCTTGTTTTCCTGCCGGCTGCAGGCAGGGCAGCCTGGGCTTAAGGCTTCTGCTCTCTCCACCCCTCCAGCCAGGGCTCGTGGCAGCCCCTCAGGGCTTCTCCCCCCACCCCATAGCTTCTCCAGCTGGGGCTCAGGGCAACCCGGCTCGGGGCTGCCTGGGCTCAAGGCTTCAGCCCCACAACTGCAGCCAGGCTAAGGGCACCAGAGCTCGGGGCTTCTTCCCCTTTGGCTCCTGCCAGGGCTTGGGGTAACCTGGTAGGTGCTTCTGCCCTGGGGCTTCTTCTGGAGATGGGGCACCTGTTTTTCTGGGGTGGGCCCAGGATTGGTGGGGAGCCCTGCCTTATTCTGTCCCTGGCATGGACTAGCAGCTTGGAGCCTCCATCTGGGGTGTTCCCAGCAGTATGGAGGAGATCCTAACCACCCCCAATCAGGGAACCTCTTCTAATTGTAGGAAGTTGGGAGGAAGGCAGCACAGAAGTGAGGTTGGCAATCTTGGGACACCGCTACAACAGCTTTGCAATCCCCACATCCCACCCCCATGATCCCATTTTGGGTTTGGACCCTCACGATTACAACACCATGAAATTGTGAAAACTGACCAATTTTTAAACCCTCTGGCCATGAAATTGACCAGAATGGACCATGAATTTGGTAGGGCCCTAATTATGTCTCCTCTAGTGCCTCACAGTATCCCCTGTTGCTGAGCAGCTACAGTGCATCATGGGAGATGTAGTTCAACCAGGGAAGCTGGCTTGTTCAGGAGAATGGAGGTCTGAGGCACCTGAACTACAAATCCCATTATGTACTGTGGTAGCATTTCTGAACCAAAAGTTTTCAGTTTTTAGGTGTTTTATTTTTGATTAAAGCCTTTTTGCAAAAAAAATCAAAACCCCACTTTTCTGTCAATACAGTTTTGAAGGGAAATTTGACCAGCACGTCTCATCCACATAACAAGTACAGCAAGTAGCCTTTGAGATGTGAAGTTGGCATCCTGGGACAAAGATAAAGAAATAGTCCTTTTCTTCTAACATTGAAAAAAGAATGTTATTAGAGTAAAGAAAATGCTTTCTTCTAAAGCTACTCTGTGTCTCTGACTGTAGCTCTTCAGCCTAAGATCTTCCCTTGCCCCTTCCTGCCTGCTACCTATTATATTTCAAGAAATAGAACATGCTCACATTTTTTCCTTTTTGTTCCTATATAAATAATCTTTAACAAGTTACACTATGTGGTGATAAATTATAGATCAAGATGAATTACAGATGCAGGTTTAACCGTTCATCTAGATCTGGTTATGTTTTGGCTTTGAGTGGGGTTTTGTCCAGAGCAAATACTGGGTCTTCACACTGTACAATTGTCTTAATGGGAGCTCTCAACCTAGCCATTTCTTTGTGTGTGATAAACTGTATCCCAAAAGCTTGGAATTCAGAACTGGCAAACTGGGGCTTGTCACCAATGACTGTTTCTTCTAGAATATCAAAATGAAACAGATGGGGACGGGTTCTCAACTAGTATGTATCAGTGTAGCATCAATGACTTCAATACAGCTACACTGATTTATACGAACTGAGAATCTGGTCCATGCTTAACCTTTCTTTTCGCCTACTGACTTGTCTGACTGACTTGTCTAAAAATTCAAAAAGATATATTTAAGCGCTACCAAATAGATCTCTCCTTTTATTTACCTAGGTCTAAAATTAATATTTCCCAAGGCCAGTTGGATAATTTTGTATGAGAAGTTCTCTGGGTCTTTCTAGTCATTCTACAAGACTGACATTTCACCTTGTGGTTTAGATCTTTAGCCTATACTGTGCTACCACACTGGCATTCAACTTCACTGCCAGCATTCTGAGATCCTGGTATCCCTCCCTCATGCACTCTTTTCAATATGTCATCCTGCAAGGACTGGAGGACCATCATACAAGTCCCATAGATAACCAAGACCCCTTTTATTGGGGTGGGCAAACTTTTTGGGCTGTAGGCCACATCTGGGTGGAGATATTGTATGCAGGGCCGGGACATGGGGTTGGGGTGTGGGAGGGGGTGTAGTGTGCAGGAATGGGCTCAGGGCAAGGGATTGGGGCAGAGGAGGGGTGTGGGGTGTATGAGGGGGCTCATGGAAGGGGGTTGGGGTACAGGAAGGATGCAGACTGCAGGAGGGGGCTCAGGGCAGGGATGCAGGAGGGGTTCAGACTGCAGGAGGAAGTTCAAGGCAGGGGGTTGGGGTGCAGGAGGGAGTGCAGTGTGCAGGAATGGGCTCAGGGCAAAGGATTGGGGAAGAGGAGGGGTGCGGGGCATATGAGGGGGCTCAGGGAAGGGGGTTGGGTTGCAGGAGGGATGCAGGGTGTGGCAGGGGGCTCAGAGCAGGGAGTTGGGGTGCAGGAGGGGTGCAGGGTGTGACATGGGACTCAGAGAAGAGAGTTGGGCTCCACGGGGGTGCAGGGTGCAGCAGGGGGTTCAGGGCAGGGAGTTGGGGTGCAGGAGGGGTACAAGGTGCAGGCAGGGAGTTGGGGGGTAGGGTGCTGAAGGGTTCAGGCTCTGGGGTGGCAGCGGCCGGCACCACGTCCCTGCATGGCCCCTGGGGGAGGGGGGCACAGGGGTCCACGTGCTGCCCTTGCCACACCTCCAGGTACCTCCCCTGAAGTTCCCATTGGCTACGGTTCCCGTTCTTGGCCAATGGGAGCTGGGTGGGGGCCTGGAGGCAAAGGCAATCCACGAAGCCCTCTGCCCCCCTCCCCCCCCTGGGGCCCCAGGGACATGGTGCTGGCCACTTCTCAGTGCCTGCAGCACCACGGGGGAAATCCTGTGGGCTGGATCCAAAGCCCTGAGAGCCTGGATCCGGCCCGCGGAACATAGTTTGCCCACCCCTGCCTTATATCCTAGGATTGATCCTCCATTATCCTGGCAATCACACATTATAGATCAGAGTTTCTTTTCCCAACCATGTGTTGCTGGGAAATCCTAGGGGCTCCCAAGATACCAGATTAGGGATTATAGTGCATATCTCCCATACACTCATGATAACCACCATTGCATCAGGAGCAGGAGGAATACTTTTGCCAGCCAAAAAGCAACCACTGATATCTGGAATGTTTTAAAGGAAATAGTACTATGCCAGAATTCCTCTGTGTAACACTTAAGATGAATCATAGAATTGCACACATAACTGTACTCATAGCTGTACTCCTTCATGGATGATGAAGGTTTTAGAGCACATTCTTTATGCTCAGTCACATGACTGTACAAAATGTCATGAAGGAAATATTCCTCTTTTCAGTTTCAGTACCTAATATCTAACAAATATGGCAAGGAAAAATAAGAATGGCCCTAGTGGAAGTGTCAGTCATAGTTTACTTTACAACAAACAGTGTATTTTAACAAGTCCCCAGATCAAGGACTTCATGTTAGTTACTGCTACCGGTGTGTCATTGGCTAATATCCAAAACTCCCCCCGGGAAAACACTACCTAGAAATAAACAGTTCTGCTGTTTTTATTTGTGGCAAAACAAAAACTTTCCAAGATCATTTTATCTCCAACATTTTAGAGGAATGAAATATTCACCTTTTTATGAAGTAGTCTTCAAAATCTTGAAGGTAACTTTTGTCTCCTCTCAAAATAAATACAACACACTTCAGGCTCTTAGTACTTCTTTAAACTTATCTTTTTTGCTATTATTGATTCCTCAGAATTTAAACAAAATTTCCCTGCAAGTCATTTCAGATTATTCATGTCTTGTTAAACTAGCTTCAGAGGCTGAACATGTCAAAACTTAACTCCAATGTTAACATGTAGACAGATAAATGAACTGTGTTACCTCTGGGGAAAATGAACACGGGTATATTCAGAAGTTACAAATCAAAAATACTTGTTAAGTGATCATTTTAATCTCTGTGCAGAATTGTTCTAATGGGGCTTTCAGCACTTTTTTATTTGGGTGACTATATTGCAGCCTAATCAGTCTGGCTGTCAAAAAGTCTTGTCTTCCGGGTATTGTGTGAAATCCTGTCTCTACTGAAGTCAATGGTTAGATATACGTTAGCTAGCTTGGGCACTAGAGTACTTAAGCTGCAATACTGCAAGCTTCACTGTGGACGAACCCTGTCAGTAACTACTAGCCTTCTAGGCAGGGCAGCCCACACCAGAACATGCACTGTCACAGCCTCACTCCTCCAGGATCCTAGCTAGCTACATAGATTAAAGCTAGCTTTGGTACACCTACCCAAGCTGCAATCCTACCCTGTTATTGCAGTACAGACATACCCTTGGTGCCTGATCCAATGGTCACTGAAGTCAGTGAATAGGAGACTGTTGATTCACCACTCAGACTAGCTGACTTGGTGGGAGGTGTCACTCAGTCACTAACCCACTCTGACTATAGAAGCTTTTTGCATGGCATAGGTAATTGCAATCATTATTCATTCAGCTGTGAATTTAGGTTTGATTAGAGGAAAAAATAATCTGGAGGAGAAATTAAAGTATTAGTTTTAAAAGAATCCCTCTAGCCTATAGTACGCTATACTACAAGGAAGTGTTTCAAAGCTAAATGTATCTAATTATATTATTTGCTACTCTGGGGCTTAATAAAAGACTAACGAAAATAGGGCTAGTTCCTGCTTTTAGCCACTCAGTGAGAATACAGTTTTCCTATAAGAATTCAGCAAATCCTTCTCAGACACTAACACACCATTGTACTACGCAGATGAGTTAACTCCAAAAACATATAAATTGTATTTGGTTGTGTAAAATAGACCACTCTTCAGTGCAACAATGCTGTTATAGGCACTGTAATTACACAATTTAATCATAATAAAACTGAACACTTCCATGGCACATTTCATCTTCAAAGTACTTATTCAATTTGTTTTCAAAGTCTTCTTTTAAATCTCCTAAAAGAAGTAAGGGCAGAGGAAATTACAAAGTTGAAACAAGATGAGAAAAGAAAAGAACCAACCAGCTCAGATTCAAAGTATTATTAGTTCTAGAGGAAAAGAATACATCAACTACAAGTGCCTGAATAGCAAGCTGAAATTTTAACAAAAGACTTCCTTTTACTTTTCCCCCTATAAGGGCTGGGATAGAGATAGAAATTCTGTTAGCAAAGATCAAGACAGTAGAAACATTTTCAACAAAATATGATCCTCTACAGAACAGCAAAGATGGGGGGAAATACCAGGGTTCACTCTCCTCCATAGCAGCGATTCTCAAGTGGGGGTCTGTGGCCCCATGGGAAGCCATGAGCAGGTTTCGGGGGGGGGGGCCCAAGCAGAGCCAGCATTAGACTTGCTGGGGCCCAGGACAGAAAGCTGAAGCCCGAGTCCTGCAACGTTGGTGGAAGGGCTGGGGCTGTGAGGATCAGCCATGACATCAATGAAAACAAACTACCAAGCCAGGATGAACACTGACCAAGACCTGAGTGTGTGCTCATTGAAGATACCCGCACCTCTCCACAGTTGTTGATCAGCACCAGCAACAAGTTTCACACTGAGTTGGTAAAGCAAAAATAATATTCTGGTTTTTTTTACCTATATTATCCTTCTCCTTTTATATTGCACGTGTTTGTGTGTGTGTGTGTGTAACTGTATAACTAACAATTATAACTAATACAGCTTTTAATCTACTGGATATGCAAAAAAAAGAAAGTTGTTGTAGCACAGGTGGGCTGTGGAGTTTTATAGAATGTTGGGGCGGGGGGGGGGACTCAGAAAGAAACAGGTGAGAACCCCTGCTCCAGAAGATGCGTATACAGAGATCCCTCAACTATATACATTGTTGAGGACTTAAGGGTGGCATTTTTAAGAAATGCTCAGAGTTGGCCCAGCTCTTCTCCCATTGATGTCAATGAGAGTTTTGCCGTTGACGTCAGTGGGAGCAGAGTAAGGCCAACAATGAGGCTTTTTAAAACTTCCATCCTAAGATGGTGATATTATCTAGTAAACGTTTTCATTAACAAAAAAGTTTCCTTGGATAGGAAGGTGCTGGATTTTCAGTAATTCATGTTGATTTAGAGATCAACATAGTTTCACTTAGGTATATCTCAGACTATTCAAGTTGTGTGTTATGAAGATGACAGTAAGGTTACCACCAGAGCAGGCAGATATAGTACTGTGTAAAGTTCCATTTTGAAGGATTTGATGGTAAATGGGCATATACAAATGGCTTAGAATAGGGAAGTCTTACTATTTTATACAATGCTTTATGTGCTGGTTTCTAATTTAAGGGAATAAAAATAGTTTTAGATGCCTTAGTGTGCTCCAAAGCTTAAAAATAATCAGAGGGTATTTTTAGTAAAAATAATTGACAGGTCAAGGGCAATAAACAAAAATTCACAGCCTGTGACCCGTCCACGACTTTTACTATATACCCCTAACTAAAACCTGAGGGGGTGGCCTGGGGAGCGCTATGGGTGCTCGTGGGTTGGAGGTGGTGCACAGCCCAGGATCGCTGCTGGTGCTGGGGTTGGGGGAAGAGGGGGCTGGCAGGCTCCCTACCCAGCTTCTCGTTGCTACCTGGAAGCAGTGAAATGTCCCTCCCACAGCTCCTAGCTCCACATGCTGTCCCCTGCCCAAGTGCTGGCTCTGTAGCTCCCACTGGTCAGGAACTGTGGTCACTGGGAGCTGCGGGGGGAGTGCCTGCAGGTGGAGGCAGCTCACGGACCTAGGAGCTGTGGGAGGGACGTTGCCACTTCCGAGAAGCCCCCCAAGGTAGCACCACGCAGAGCCCTCACCCCCTCTCATGCCCTAATCTTCAGCCCTGAGCCTCCTCCCACATGCAACCAGACTCCTGTTGCTGCGGGGGGGGGGGGTGGCCCGAGACTGTCCCAGCAGCAGCTGGTGCAGCGGGCCCAGGGGCTGCCCAAGCTGCTCAGCCGGCCACCAGGCCAGCCACACTGTCTGCTGCAGAAGTCCCAGAGGTCCCGAAAGGTCACAGAATCTGTGACTTCCGTGACCTCCATAACAAACTTGCAGCCTTAATTATAATCAAATTTAGTTTCTTCTGAAGCAAATGTCTGCTTGCTGAATGGGAAAATTTCAATGCTTGGGCACTGAAAACTGCACACATTAAAGGAGAAAGCAGAAAAATGGAAATGAAATCAATTGCCTAGATTATATCAATTTTTGGTACATCCTTACCTTTCATTTTTCAGTTCTGGTCATCCCATCTCAAGATACAGAGCAGATGTTAGGAGGGATTGAGAAGAGCAATGAAAATGACTAAAAGAGTGGAATTACTTCTGCACAAGGAATGAAAAGAGTGAGACTATTTTGTAGAGGAGATAGATAATATAGGACACATGAGACATAGAAACAATATATTGAGCATTCAAGCTCAACTATTTTTCTAAAAATACCAGAATAAGAGAACAACCAAAGAAATGAAAGACAATAAATCCTTTGTGAATTCTGTTTTTTTTTAAGTCTGCCTGTGGAACTCACTGTCACAAAATATCATTGAGATAAATAACTTAGAAAGATTCACAAAAAAAATTAAGCATTTATAGAGGTAATGACAAGTCCACTTTACGTCAGACAGGAAAAAAAAGACAAACAAATCCTCAATACTCATATTTCCGCAACTCCCATTGGCTGGGAACGGTGAACCATGATCACTGGGAGCTGTGGGCAGCCGTGCAAATGTACGCATACTATCTGGCAGCCTGTCAGCAGATTACCCTGATGGGCCACAGTTTGCCCACCTTTGCTATAAACCAATCACTACCTAACGGGTTTTGAAGAAACTTCTCTGATAGTTATCATAAAATATGCCCATCTTTGTTATTAGGATCTGGGTCAAAAAGCTATACAAGTGTTCATAATTGGTGTGAAGGCACAAAAGAGGCCTTGGTCCCCTGGAATCTCTGGGGTTCCGTGGGGTTTGAGGTGTATAGCACATCTCTCTGATGGACTATGTGTGGGAAATGTATTATTCTCCTAAGGATTTTGCCATGTGGAGGGGGTGATCTTAACCAGTCTTTCAAAGAAATTGACCAAGATAATGTGTCCTAACTTGTAATCTGTTTAGCACAATTATATGGCAAATCTGAAGCCAGGATCTCTTGATGCCAACTGGCAGAGGGTACAGCAGTACATAGGGGTACAGCGATCCCCTGTCACATACGGTCTCTGTCATGTACGGTCTCTAATTAAAGCCTATCTCACACAGGTCATCATATACATTGTGAGATATATGTATTGAAAATATTAGTGGAGTTATGTATATATGCTGAAATATATGTTGTCTAGGCCTTGTAGTTAAAATCAGGTCACTCAAAAGTACCATATCTTGACACAAACTTTTCCAGACAGACAGTGAGAGACACCTATCTCCCTGGTGGACCTTTATGTGTTCTATGTGATACAACAGAAGTCAAATTCTAAGTCAAATGCTAATGAAGAGCTTGTGGAGACTTCAAAAATAAAATAACAGGAGAGGTAAGCAGCAGGGATTGGGGGAATCCTATTCTCAGGTGAGCATCAAAGATCTGGTATAATACATCTGAGAGTATAGCGACGTGGGAGGACAAACCATCAGCAGGCTTGATCTTAGAAACAGGATCCCCACCAGCGTATTTGAAGACACTGGGGAAAGGACTTGGTAAACTACCTTGTAGGAGATCGGGGAATGCCTTGTGAGTTAAATTTAATTCTAAAAAACATATTCTCATTTTTTGTTATATGTAACTATTTGTTTCCAATATTCTTACTTTCTCGCACTCTATTCTTTGATACATATATAGTGGAAACAAGAATAAATTTATAAATACTGTGTGTTAAGAAGAGCAGAGATCTGGAGTTGGGAGTAGCAAAGCTGAGAATTCTTGGAGTGTTAGTGTGTTCAGTGGAATAGGGACTGGGCACTCCAGAGTGACAATTGGAGGATTCAAAGGTTGGTGTGTGCTTATTGTTAACCTGAGTGAGATAGGCCTGCAGAAGTCTGGACAGTGGTGCTTGTGTTGCCAGAGGCTAGTGGAGTCAGGGAGCTGAGCAACAGAAAAGACTTCCTCAAGCTAAGAGCAAGTGATAGTGAGGTAGCCCTGGGAAGTGTCACAGCAAGCAACAGAAATATATAAGATACATTCTAGGGAGTAGATTCACCTATAAATACTGGTTTCTCAGCCTTTCCAGAATAGCACAAAGGAGGTGAAGGTACGAGCAAATGTGACCTCTCCCTAAAAATGTATTGACTACACAGAGCCAGAGAACAGACAACTTAGAGGGAGGACATTTTCCTTTGCTTCCTCACTACTGATAAACCACTGAGTCTTTCACAGGGATAAAATTCACATTAAAAAACTCAAAGCTCAGTGCACTTTCTGTGGACAGGAATCCATAAAGCATATCTAACAGTCAGCACAACTGGTGCTAATTGGCACCCTTGTTGGCATTTTTTAGAAAAAAAGATTCCAAGAAGCCGATTGGCATGGAGATTTCACTACCCTCTTGCTCAAAAAGCTTTAGAAATGGGCTGACACATAATCTATGGGGCAATAGAGAGAGATTTGCACTGTTGGTGCCCATGCTATGCTTGTACTGTGGATAAATAGAGGGCTTCAGTCTCCAAGCTGTCAATTTGGCATTTTTCAAGAATGCCATATTGATTATAGAACCATTAAAGGGAGGGGAAATAACAAAGTTAAAAATAATGTAATGCAGAGCTCCACTGGTTATAATACTTAGCTTGTCTTTCATTTCAATGTGACGATCTCTTTGAGCCATTAAATCACTCTCTGATCTGGGTTAAAGTTTAGAAGTAAAAAAAATAAAAATCTATAAACAGGAAACAAACGCCCCAAGACCCAGCAGAAATGTATTTGCTGGTAATAAAGAGAATATACTTTCTGCTAGTAACCTAATTATTGAGACAAATATAATTTTATAAAAGCATAAAAACCTGAGGAGAAGCCAAATAATGCAATCACAATTTATATCTTACAAAAAAAGAGAAACAATTAAAAGGCAAGCTAAATCTGCTCATATAACTGAATCAAAAGGGAAAAAATCACTAATATCGTAGAACAAGGGTTTTGTATTGCTTATGATAACTCTGGATTAATAAGATGTCGCATTAACACTTGTAATGAAGATGCTATTGCCTAAATGCCTTACATAGCTTCCCCTGCTAAAGGAAAAGTTTTAGAAGGGGAGTTAAAAGAACAAAATTATTTTCTCTATACAGTGCTTGTGATACATGAGACTGACCAGATTATGCAAGACTACAAACCTGCAAGTGAATTTGGTCTTTAACTGCCTACAAGGGGAGGGAAGAAAAGACTGGAGGGGGAAAAATTAAAGTATAAAACATTTATTAAAAACAAAATCCTCTTAGAAGATAAAGGGTGATGTACGTGTGTTTATGCTATACTGGGTGGTAGTAATCCAAAGAGAGAGCCTATTGCCTAGGGTGGATAATTCTATATACCAAATTTAGTCCAATTATCTTAGAATTATCAAGAAGGCAGTAGTAGTAGATGATGAGAGTCGAAACCAGGTTATTTAGATGTTATATTTCATGAGTATGTCCTCTAAATTAAATACAAAAGTATCCTATATCATGCATCGTCTGGATTCAATATCTCTTCATTAATGTCATATTTAGAAGTGTTTTAGACCCCTTTGCAGTTTCTGTCAAGTGCACCCCTCAGGTGATGGCTCAGCATCAGTCCCCTTTCTGAAGGGTGGAACCCTGCAGTTCAACCATTCCTTGACTGGATCTCTGGGTTGCAGCTTCTTTGGTTACCAACTGGGGCTCCTCTAGCTGATCCAATAGGACTTGGCCCCTGCAGGAGACTTCCCTTCGCTGGAAGTGAATGGCAGCTGATTCAAGTGACTCCAAACTGCTTTTTTCAAAACTAACATAATGTTTTTTCACACTACAGTACATAAGCAAAGAAGTATTGGTAAATTCCACTCAGCCCAGGCACCCCTACTTCTGGGTTGGGAAGGACAGACAGACAGACCTGTTGCAGTTTCTATCTGTCAGTATCTCTTCTCAAGCAGTTGTTGCCCACTCAACTCCCACCCACTTTCTTTCTCCAGGGTGTGCTTTAATCTGTTTATGGTCCTTTTGATCTCTAGATTTATCACATGGTAAAACAGATGTGTCATTTTTCCCTGGAAAGGTATCCTCCCAAACAGTGATCCTTCTATTGTTCCTTTCGCTTACTTGAAGTTGTTTACTTTATGATGTTTTTTTCTGATCATCTTTTTGTTTCTTGTTTGCTCTCCCTAACAACCTCCTTTGATTTAATTCTGTATAGTCAGAATAATATCAAGCAGATAAACTGAGCTACCCATAATTACGCAAAATAATACAGATTTCTCCTTATTCTCCACAGTTATTTAAATGAAATAATCTGATACTACTATATGTATCTCTTACTCTTCAGATAAGTAAACCAAGGTTTTAAAAAAATTGTGTAGATCAGAAAGACCCCACATTTAAATTGAATTACGCTGAAATGAAATTCTTCGTTAGTCAAAGCTGACCTGACAAGTGTACATTTATTTCTAAGTTAAGATAATTCTCTGCATTCTGACCAACTGGCTGAATGGGGATAAAAATTAGTGATATCCTCAGAGTTAAGGATGTGCTTAAATGCTTTGTTAAATTGCCTAACTTCTTTGTCTTATAGAAAATGTACAAAGATGTATCAGATAACTGTTAAGAGGTGGTGAAGTGAAACATTTACAGGCTCTGTTCTAATCATCATGATGTGAATGAACCTGGAACATGTTAAATTGCTCTTGCTGTATCAGCTCTTACTCCAAAAATCACCATAATTTATATATATACATATATATACAATATATATATGTAATATAATTTGAAATATACTCATTTTTTCTTACATATATTTGAAGTCTGCAAAATATAAATCACACATACACACAAAACCAACCAGAAAAAAAAGAAGCCCTCAAACCAGGACCTTTGTCCCTAGAGTATCTTGAGATAGAGTGCACCCTTTACCGCAAAGAATGAGCACTGGCGAATTATTGGTTGGTGAAGCTTTGACACTTGTTCTATAGCCATGTTTTTCATTGGAACTTTTAAAAAAGGCTTTATTCTCACTTCTAGATAATGCATGAACATGACACATAATAAAGCAAGAAATAATGAAAACAGCAGCTATGAATAAACATGAAAACTTACCCGCTTATTTCCTTAAAGGAGATAAAATAATGGAATGAGCTTATCTTATTGAGAATGTATTCTTTTTTCTTCTGTTCTTAGGAAGCTTTTTATAACAGTAATCAGAAATTTCAGTTGCTACATCTGATAGATTTGGAAGGCTAGACACATTCTTAAATTAAAATTCTTTGGAGAAAAAAAAATGTCTTTAACAGCTTCAATTGTTAAAAGTAAAATAGCTTTAAAAATCCAATTTACTCTTCACCATGAATCTTATTCAGCTTCCAGTGAAAGACTCCATCTGGAAGCTGGATCGGGCCCCACATTCTGTTTTTCTTGCATTTCACTCATTGAAGTAAAATGCAATTATATATATAAAATGAGCTTCTAATTAGGTTCCCTTTTTTAGTTCTCATACACTAGCAGGATGCAATAACGTCAGGATTTAAAACACTGGGAAATGTTATTCCTTTTAAAAAAAATAGCCACTTTCATTGTCATGTTAAAAATCCATATTTTTAAAAAAAAATAGTTTGGGCTTTCTGTTTCATAAAGGTTTGTTTTTACAAAACCTAAATTTTGGTCCTAAGTTACCTGGGTGGTGTGTCTCTTTAATTGGACCAGCTGTAAAATTCCAAAGAGTTTGATTTTATTTTAGCTGAATAGATCTTTAACTGTTTAAAATAATGGTTCATTAAAGAAAAGTCTCCCAGGAGACAAGCCATGTAAAGCATAATGATCTGATTAGTTTTTTTCAAATGAATCTGGAACAGACAGCGTAACTTTTGATCTTATTTAGTGTACCAAAATGGGGATTCTGTACATCACATCTACAAGCTGAATCCCTGGCAAGGGAAATGGAATAAAATGAATGATTTCTTGTGAGAGGTTTGATAGATTTAGTTACAAATGCAGTCACCTTGGGAACTGTGTGTGTGATCCTAATATTGGGGGATTAGTCAAAATGGAATATGCAAAGATTGGTTAGTTCTATGTCTCTCACAAACTATCTCAGATGCTAAAGCAAAAAGAAAAGGTAAGAGCAAGCAACCAAGTTTAAAGGAGGTCGCAGTTAGAATCTCCTTCTTGCAAAGGGCTAAATTATGTCTTTAGGAACAGCCCTGGATAAGGGGGTATGTCTGTAAAATTGCTGGGACAGGCCCCAGGACAACCAATGAATCAAAGAGGGCAGAGTAATTTGGTGCCGTATATGTCATCTCATGGGTCCTCAGCTTCAACAAGACCAGGATTTTACACTTCATATTTGCTCTTTATTTGTCTGCTGTCTTCAAACTGAAGTAAACCTGTAAGACTTTATCATATTCAAAGTTGCAATGGAAGGGGATTTAAAGCTGGTTTATTCTGATGTTAATCTAACTTGATATGATCAAGTTAAACTAAGGGTATATCTACACTGCAAATGCAGGTGTGATGGTTAGCACGGATAACAAGAGTAGTGGCACAGGCATAGTTGGTACCTAGGCTCTCCAGTGGGCCTGTCCTCCAGTTGTTAGTCTGTACTGAAGTTTATGCAGCCACATCTACACTACTAGTGACTGGATTAAAGTTAGTGTTTGTATGCCTACCCACACTACACTCAGACCTTCACTTGCAGTGTAGACATACCCTAAGTCAATTCCTTAATAAGGACTCAAATGGATCTAAATTGATATAAACCAGGTTTAAATTGAATTCAGAGTGTCCAGGCAGGTTTTACACCCATTTAATTAAATTAGTTTTTAAAACTGGGTTCAAGCTGAATCAGAGCACTTGCAATATATTTATCTATTTCGTTTAAAAAAATAAAAAGATGCCTATCCTAGGCTCTAGGCTCTTTAGCACTTCATCATTAATGCAATAAAATCCCAGCAGCATTAAAGCAATTCTTACAGCAGAAACTCAGCCAGCCATACCTACAGAAATGCCTTTGCACCCTTCCAACACTGTGAGGTAGACAAGGCCTTAGTTTGAAAGTACCCTGTTCTTTCTTTGTATGGGAAAAACAGAAGAAACTTGTGACAAGTGTAGGAATTTAAATTAACAAAGCTTAGAGAAAGTAATAAAGCAATGCTGAGGTTTCTTCATTTAAAAAGAAGAAAAATAGTACAGGTGAAAAGGCCTCTTATGAAAATACATAAGGTTTTCAGTTTTATGAGGAGGAAGAAGAATTGTAAACATATATTCACAGGCGTGAAGAGTTTTTATGCAAATACTGTTGAAGACAGTGGCAGGAGAAGATCTTTTTTAATGCTATTGGAAAGGGTGAAACAGTTTTTCATATTCTATTTCTTTAATGACTCAGGCAGGTTTCAAGATCACTTTTAGCTTGTATGCTCTCTGAGCCAGTCATCAACATTTTCTCTGTTTGTATAGCAGCTAGCACTAGAGAACCTTGTCCTAATTGGATTTTAGGTACTGCTGCAATACAAATGTTAAAAAAACTAGAAACAGCAAATTGTAGTAGCACTGATGTGTTTACACTTTAACAAAGCCTGTCTGGATTTGCGTGTGAGAGTCTGGATGAATCAATAGGAAGTATGTCACTGCATAGAATCCTATATAAATGTTAAAATCCTGCTTAACTTCAATACTACATAGCACAGCTTGCCTTTTTAGTGTGCGTACTTTCTATATTCCAACAAATGATCACGGAAATTAATCATAACTTCCATGTTACATTTATCAGCTGGTCTCCAGTTTTTTGGATGCTTTAATGGTTTTCTGGATCTAATGTAAAGCAAAGTGCCTTTTAGGCATGTCTATGTTTTTAATACTCTATTCAGTCTATCACATACTGTACAAAATCAGATCAATCTATTAAGCTTTTTGAGCTGGCGTATGTGCTCTCACATCATTCTTCTCACCTAGCTGCCCATTTTCTTCCTCATTCCTGTTCTCAGCTTCATTTAGCAGATCTTTATGTGCTCACTGAATATGCACAAAGTAACATTTCTTTAATCACTGTAGCTTATTCTGGCCAGTGACCATCTTTCCAAATTCAGTGTCTTTTTGTTTGAATTGTGATGAAGGTCATGGTCGTCTGCCATAATTTTTTAACTGGTTTGATTGGTTTAATCTCTTTGCCAAGATCACAGACTCATTATTCATCCTTTCATTATGCCTCTGTTAGATAATTAAGTATGTCTACTATGCAGAAGCTTAGCTGGTAACTTTCCACATTGCAGCTGTGTAGCTGAGTAGTCCTAAATATGGATAGTCACTGGCAGCCACTAACTTTTGGAGCAGTTTCATCACTATGAACTATGCCTCCTATGTATTAATGCATCCTACTCATCTGTTTGATTGTGTACATCTAGGGTTAGATGTGCTATGTTGAAAGTTTTAACAGAATCCAGGAATTTTATACTTTTGAACTGTGGTCAGTTACCTATTACAATCCTAGGAACTCCATGACTTGTAAATTTGAATTTATTGTGCTTGATCACAGTTGAAGTTGAGGTATGTTCAACTATGATAAAATTTCCCCATGTGATTGTGATGAACTGGAAAACATCAGATTTTTTTCCTGAAAAAAGTGACTCAGCTTCCCTTCTCCCCTTGTATTGTTACCCATCAGGTGTCAAGGGGTTAATTTTTCCCTTAAAACAAGGCAAGCAATGCAGTGGAGGTGATGTGGGAGTCACATAAATATGAATACCCAGTCAGGAACTAAAATCACTGGGGATTATTTAATGCAAATCCCTACATAAGTAAATAAATCTGAGGAAGCCTCACTTCTCCTTCACACACCCCCTTCCCCCAGGGGAAACTGTATATCCTGTTTTGAACTTGTTAAAGAAGGCTACCAAACTAAGAACTGAGAATGGTATAAAGTGTCCAGCCTGATATGGGGGGGGGGGAGGGGAGAGTGTCTCTCTCACCAGATCCAATAAGGAACATGTCACTCTAGCCAAGAGGGACATACCTTGCTGAAAGGGTGAAGGACTTTGAAACCTTTGGTCAATGTGCAGCAGCAGTCAAAAAAGCTAACAGAATGTTAGGAATCATTAGGAAAAGGACAGAAAATATCATAATGCCATTATATAAATCCATGATACGCCCACACCTCTAAATACTGCATACAGTTTTGATTACCCCATCTCAAAACCTAATCCTTCCCTTTATACTTTCCTTTTCTCAGTCATCTCTGGGCCTTCTTTCATGAGATTTCCCTGTAGACACAATCTGGATCTGGAACACCAGCATGGTTATTTTCTTCACCATCATTGCCAGCCACAAAAGGTTCTGCGGGTCAACTTTTGCCCTCAGTGATAAATGCAGTCAGTGGGGTCAAAAGGTATGAATTATGGGCCTCTGAATTGGGATTTAGTGAATAATCCCCCAAGGATCTGTACTGAGAACAGTACTGTTCAATATATTCATAAATGATATGGAAAAGGGTTAAGAGTGAAGTGGTAAAGTTTGCAGAGGATACAAAATTACTGACAATAGGTAAGTCCAAAGCTGAATGCAAAGAGTTACCAAGGGATCTCATAAAATTGGGTGGTTGGACAACAAAAGTGATGATGAAATTCAGTGTTGATAAATGCAATGTAATGCACATTGGAAAAACATAATCCCAACTAAACATATAAAATGGTGAGGTCTAAATTAGCTGTTATCAGTCAAGAAAGACCAAGTCATGGATAGTTCTCTGAAAACAAATGCTCAATATGCAGTGGTAATCAAAAAAGCTAACAATGTTAGAAACCATTAGGAAAGGGGTAGATAATAAGACAGAAAATATCCTAATGCCACTATATAAATCCAGGCCCAGCCCTTGACTACTGTGTGCAATACTGGTGGCCCTATCTCAGAAAGGATATAGTGGAACTGAAAAAAGTTCAGAGAAGGGCAATAAAAATGATTAGGGATATGCAACAGCTTCCATACAAGGAGAGAGAGAAAAGATGGGGACTGTTGTTCCGCTTAGAAAAGATGGGGGCTGTTGTTCCACCGCTTGTGCAGGGAAAGCTCCCAGCGGGCCAGGCCGGTTTGTTTACCTGCCGTGTCCGCAGGTTTGGCCTATCGTGGCTCCCACTGGCTGCGGTTCGCTGCTCCAGGCCAATGGGAGCTGCTGGAAGCAGCGGCCAGTAAGTCCCCTGGCCTGCACCGCTTCCAGCAGCTCCCATTGGCCTGGAGTAGTGAATCGCAGCCACTGGGCGCCGCGATCGGCCAAACCTGTGGACACGGCAGGTAAACAAACCGGCCTGGCCCACCAGGGGCTTTCCCTGGACAAGCGGCGGAACAAGTCTGGGAACCACTAGCTTAGAAAAAAAGACAACTAAGGGAGTTTATGATAAAGGTCTATAAAATCATGAACAGTATGCAGAAAGTGAATAAGGAAGTATTATTTTCCCCTTCACATAACACAAGAACCAGCCCTCCCATGAAATTAATAGGCAACAGGTTTAAGACAAACATAAGGAAGTACTTCTTCACACAATTCCAAGTCAACCTGTGGAACTCATTGTCAGGAGATGTTGTGAAGCCAAAAGCACGAGTGGGTTCAAAAAATAATTAGATAAATTCATGGAGGATAGGTCCATCAGTGGCTGTTAGCCAAGATGGTCTGGGACACAACCACATGCTCTGGGTGTCCCTAAACCTCTGACTTCTAGAAGCTTGGACTGGACCACTCAATAATTTCCCTGTTCTGTTCACTGCCTCTGAAGCATCTGGAATTGTCAACTATCGGAAGACAGGATACTAGGCTGGATGGACCATTGGTCTGACCTAGTATGGCCATTCTGATGTAGTAGATAGGTATTACGTGGTAAGTATGCATATAAGCTGTTTGTTTATTTTCAAGATAAGTTTTTTCTGTAATGCTTTCATTATGAATGAATAAATACTTTGATTTATAAAGGTTGGCTGGTCACCCCTATAATTGTCTCTGGGAGAGAACAGGACTTATGGCAGATGCGAAACTAAATTCAGACTTACTGAGCTGATCACAGGGAATTGCAGGAGGAATTGCAGTCTAGATCCCCAGTCTGGAGAGGGAGGAATATAGGTTTTTGCCCTGAGAAAAGTGATAACTAGAGGCTTGAGACCTAAATGGGATACCCATAAGGAGGCCATAAAGAAGGAAATTATGTTGAAAAAATTATCATGGAAGGAATGGTGGTTTGTCGTCCTAGTAGAGGATGACCAGTGAGGAGATGGATAGATAGTGTATGGCAGATTACTGGGAAGTCAGCTGTTGAGTGCTTAAAACTAGCAATGGATGGAGAAGGCTTCCAAACTTTCTACTATTACATCATCAATATTCAGACATGAAAAATGGATGGTACTACTACTACTACTACTACTACTATAGGGATGGTCATACAACTTTCCTTTTTTATAATGTTTTATTGAAAAAAGGATGCATTTTTCACACACAAAAAACCTTCCCATTTTTTGACCAGTTCCATCAACAAGATATTTCTTGTCACACGGAATTGCAAGTCTAGGGATTCCAGCCAGTATGAGGAACTCCAGAAGCAGTCAAAGCAGGGGCTGCTGCACATGGGGGGGAAGGATAATATGGGGCTCAGCTAGGGGCACCTCTCCCAGCAAGTATTGTCCCTGAGAGAGAGAGAGAGAGAGACACACACACACACACACACACCTTGAGGAAACTGGGATCCAAGTGGTCTTCATCTCCCCCTGCCATTGGGGCGGGGGAGAAAGTGCAGAGAGGAACCGTCCTGAGACTCCAGGTGGCAGGAGCAGCAGCCAAAGCAGAGAACTTCTAACATTTTGAGAACTTCATACAGTTGTTGGGCTGTACTTCCTCTGCCCTGAGCTGATTGCCTGTCTGCTCCAACCCTCTTTCTCCCTCCCCATTATTTCATCACTTCAGCTTCACTCCACACTTCCCTCTCTTATTCTTTTCTCCCCTTACCAGTCCCCGCTCCTCTCCCTTCATTTTTCTCTCCATTTAGCTGATATCCCTCCTAATTAACCCTCCTTACCCATTTACTCTCCAAAAATGGAACTAAAATGCTTGTTGCTGCCATCACATTGTTCATTCTGTTTGGCTCGGTCTACACTTTATGCCAGTGTAGAGTACAGGCACAATGACACTTGTAGCTATTTGCTGTAGTGAAAGGCAGGCTGCATTCACACTTGTCACTGTGGCACGCAGCTATGCACTCCAGAGAGACACTCTAGAAAGAGACTTTGACAGTGGCGGGAGGCAGTGGGGAAAGGGTCGAGCAGGGGTGAGGTAGCGGGATATTACTACTGCTAAAAATGGTAGCGTAGACACGGGAGACTCTGGTATATACCCCCTGGGCGATTCTGGTATATAGGATATTGTACTCCAGTTGCCTTGATCTCCCAGGTTCTTGACATCTTCTTGCCTGGTTCCTGAATTCTTTCAGGAAGCATAGAAGAGATGATTGGTTTTGAGGCTGACTCTTTTCAGGTGGCTCCAGTGTCTCTCAAGATCCGGACAGGGAGTTTGATCTGTCACAGGTCAAATCATATTTATATACTGTCAGAAGAAATAATCACTGTATTCCCAGTGACTCTCTCCAGTTCCTCTCATGTACTGAAATTAGTGGTTTCTGGTCAATTTGGTCTTTAAACTTTGAACAGTCATAGAAAGCCTAGTACCTTTTTTTCCAATTTCCAGACTGATTTTCTCTGCTGCTGTCATGACTCTCACAGAGTACCTTATTGGCAGCCTTTTAGACTCATTCCAGTAACAATATCGACCTAACCCTCAATTTTAAAACATTTGTTGAGAGCCTGGTGGTTTTTTTTAATGGGTCAAAGATTTGCAGCACCCATGCCAATGTCAATATGTGCTTCAAATCCTTAAACTCTTTCATGTTCCAGCAGCTATAGCTCTTCTGTACCTTGTAAAGGAGTTGTCTTAGGTGAGTTATTATAACTACAGTTAGTAATATAATATAGTTAGTTTAGAATTTGCTGACCTAATTCAAAATTACTTTCAGCTTCTGATTTTTTTATCTTCTGTTCAGCATAAATCTTAGAATCATTAGGAATTATTCAAAAGCCTTTTGAAAACGTCCCTCATGAGAAACTATTAAGGGATTTAGAGTATTATCATGGACTACTAGAGATCAACTAAGAGACAGAAAACAAACTAGAAATAAATTGCTAGTTCTCTAATGGCAAAAGGTTATCAATGGGTGCTTCAAGGATACATATAAGACTCATATATATATATATATATAATGTTAATGATCTGGAAAATAGAACAAACAGTGAGGAGGCAAAATTTGCAGATGAAACACTGCTTAGGTATTTTGGGGTTAAAGGAGACTGCAAAGAACTCTGTCTCTCACAGATCTACATAACTGGGCATATTGATGGCAGATGAAAAATTCAGTGTTGATAAATGCAAGATAGCACACATTAATGGGAATAATTTGAATTATTCATATGCACTGGTGGATTTTAAGTTAAGTAATCACTCAGCAAAAAGACTTGGAATCTTTGTGGCCAGCTCAGTGAAAATCTCTGTTCAGTTCACAGTGGTGCTGAAAAAAAGCAAAGAAAACATTTGGATGCATTAATAATGGGAGGGATGAAAATATTATATAGATTCATAGTATCGCCGCATATGGCATATTGCTTCCACTTCAGGTCATCCCATCACAGAAATAATATGGCAGAAATAGAGGGGGTTCAGAGAATGAACGCATGATTACAGGCATAGAAAAACTCAGAAAGACAGATTTTAAAAAAATTGGGCCTCTATATCTTAGAGAGGAGTTGGATAAGAGAGGACATGATCAAAATGTACAAAATAATTAATGGTGTAAAAACTGGGAATTTCTATTCACCCTGACTTAAAAAATTGTAAAGTGACATTCAAAACTGATAAAAGAAAAAATTATGTTAGACAAGACAACATTAATCTGTGAAAGTCATGTGGTGTTTGAAACCATGGGTTTTGCGGAATTCTTTAAAGGATTAGACATTTTATATAAAAAACTTAGAGCTGGAACTGGTCAAAATGTTTTGATCAAACATTTTTTTGGTTGGAATATATAATTTTTCAAACCTTATGAAAATTGGTGTATTCTTTCAAATTGATTTTTCCCCATCAGAATGAAATGAAAAGTTGTTTTGATTTAAAATAAAAAATGTTGTTTCAATTCAATTTGATTCAAATCAATATTCAAAATTTTTCAGGTTTTTTCCACTCTTTCTATCCTCCTCCCCTCAACACACACATACACTTCTTCTTCACTTTTTCAGTTAAGTTAGAAAGAATAAAAACTTGTATAAGCAATATACCCTTATATAAATGCTTAGACTGTAGGAAAAGCTTCAGTCAGAGTTCAAATCTTATTAGCCATAAGATAATCCACACTGGAGAGAAACCCTTTAAATGCTTGGACTGTGGAAAGAGCTTCAGTCAGCGCTCAGGCCTCATTAGCCATAGCAGAATCCACGTGGGAGAGAACCCCTATAAATGCTTAGACTGTGGGAAAAGCTTCAGTTGAAGCTCAAATCTTATTAGCCATAGGATAATCCACACTGGAGAGAAACCCTATAAATGCTTGGATTGTGGGAAGAGCTTCAGTCAGTGCTCAGGCCTTATTATCCATGAAAGAACCCACCCAGGAGAGAGACCCTATAAATGCTTGGACTGTGAGAAAAGCTTCTGTCGGAGCTCAAATCTTACTGCTCATAGGAGACTGCACACTGGAGAGAGATCCTATAAGTGTTTGGACTGTGGGAAAAGCTTCAGTTGGAGGGCACATCTTATTAGACATGGGAGACTCCACACTGGTGAGAAACCCTATAAATCTGCGGTTCTCAAACTTTAACAACCCGAGGACCCCCCTTTTGATTTAAAAATTTTCAAGAACCCCCCCAAGCCTACCGCTCAGCCACAGGCTCTGCCCCCACTCCACCCCTTCTCCCAAGCTCCCATCCCCTGCCCCCCTCTTCCCTGTCTCTTTTTGCTCCCTCCCCCAAGCATGCCCCATCCCCACTCCTCCCTCTCCCGCCCAGTGCCTCCTGCACACTGTCGAAAGCTGTTTTGTGGCATGCAGGAGTCCCTGGGAGGGACGGGGAGGAATTGATCAGTGGGGACAGCAGCCCTGGACATGACTCGTTGACGCACTGGAGTACGCTTGCAGACCCCTGGACCCCAGTTTGAGAAACCCTGCTATAAATGTCTGTACTTCAGGAAGAGCTTCATTTATTGCTCAAGTCTTAATTAACCATGAGAGAAAGCATACAGGAAAGAGACCCTATAAATGCTTGGACTGACATGCTTCATTCAGCGCTCAGGCCTTATTAACCATGGGAGAATCCATATGGGGGAGAGACCCTAAAAATGCCTGCAGTGTGAGAAAAGTTTCAATGCACATCAGCCCTTATTTACATCAGAGAACCCATACAGGAGAAGAACCTATAAATACTTGGATTGTGGAAAAGCTTTACTCATTTCACATCTGAGAACCCGAACAGGAGATATAAAACCTATAAGTGCCGTGCACTATGGAAAAGCTTCAGTGAGAGCTCAAATGTGGACACAAGAATAAATGGATATAAACTGGCCATCAGGAAGTTGAGACTTGAAATTAGATGAAGGTTTCTAACCGCAGAGGAGGTGAAGTTCTGGAACAGCCTTCCAAGGGAAGCAGTGGGGGCAAAAAACCTATATGGCTTCAAGATTAAACTTGATAAGTTTATGGAGGAGATGTATGATGGATAACAATGATTTTGGCAATAATTGATCTTTAAACTATTCATGGTACAATAGACCCAATGGCCTGTGATGGATGTTAGATGGGATGGGATCTGAGTTACTACAGAGAATTCTTTCCTGGGTATCTGGCTGGTGATCTTGCCCCCATGCTCAGGGTTCAGCTGATTGCACTATTGTGGGTCAGGAAGGAATTTTCCTCCAGGGCAGACTGGAAGAGGCCCTGGGGGTTTTTCGCCTTCCTCTGCAGCATGGGGCACGGGTTCACTTGCTGGAGGATTCTCTGCATCTTGAAGTCTTTAAACCATGATTTTGAGGACTTCAATAGCTCAGACATAGGTAAGAGGTTTATTGCAAGAGTGGGAGGGTGAGATTCGGTGGCCTGCATTGTGCAGGAGGTCAGACTAGATGATCATAATGGTCCCTTCTGACCTTAATATCTATGAATCTATGAATCATAAGCAAAATGCTAACTGATGTGGATTGAGAGAATCTTCTCCTCTGAGCAAGTTATTCCCATAATTAAACAATTATGAACAAGTTATATTAGAACCTAGCCCTGCAATACTTCTGTATGTGAGTAATTCTGCTTCTGTGAGTAATTCCTTAGCTCAATGATTTGACTCACATGAGTTAAGTGTATAAATGTGTAAGAAGGAGAACCAGGAAACTACAGACCAGTCAGCCTCACCTCATCTGGAAAAATCATGGAGTAGGTCCTCAAGGAAACCATTTTGAAGCACTTGGAGGAGAGGAAGGTGGTCAGGAATAGTCAACATGGATTCACCAAGAGCAAGTCATGCCTGACCAACCTGATTGCCTTCTACGATGAGATAACTGGCTGTGTGGATATGGGGAAAGCAGTGGACCTGATATATCTTGACTTTAGCAAAGCTTTTGATGCAGTCTCCCACAGTATTTTTGCCAGCAAGTTAAAAAAGTATGGATTGGATGGCTGACTATAAGGTAGACAGAAAGCTAGCTAGATTGTCAGGCTCAACAGGTAGCGATCAATGGCTCGATATCTAGTTAGCAGCCAGTATCAAGCGGAGTGTCCCAGGGTCGGTCCAGGGGCCTGTTTTGTTCAGCATCTTTATTAATGATCTGGATGATGGAATGGATTGCACCTTCAGCAAGTTCGCAGATGACACTAAGCTGGGGGGAGAGGCAGATACACTGCAGAGTAGGGATAGGGTCCAGAGTGACCTAGATTAATTGGAGGTTTGGGCCAAAAGAAATCTGATGAGGTTCAAAAGGACAAGTGCAGAATCCTGCACTTAGGAAGGAAGAATCCCATGCAGTGCTACAGGCTGGGGACGGACTAACTAAGCAGCAGTTCTTCAGAAAAGGACCTGGGGATTACAGTGGATGAGAAGTTGGATATGAGTCAGCAGTGTGCCCTTGTTGACAAGAATGCTAACGGCATACTAGGCTGCATCAGTAGGAACGCTGGCAGCAGATTGAGGGAAGTGATTATTCAGCACTGGTGAGGCCACATCTGGAGTATTGCATCCAGTTTTGGGCCCCGCACTACAGACAGGATGTAGACAAACTGGAGAGAGTCCAGCAGAGGACAATGAGAATGATCAGGGGTCTGTGGCACATGACTTAGGAGGAGAGGCTGAGGTAACTGGTCTTGTTTAGTCGGCAGAACAGAAGAGTAAGGGGGGATTTGATAGCAGCCTTCAACTACTTGAAGGGGGGTTCCAAAGAGAAGCTCAGGTGTTCTTAGTGGTGGCAGATGATAGACCAAGGAGCAATTGTCTCAAGTTGATTGAGGGAGGTCTAGGTTGAATATTAGGATGCACTATTTCACTAGGAGAGTGGTAAAGCACTAGAATGGGTTACCTAGGGAGGTGGTGGATTCTCCATCTTTAGAGGTTTTTAAGGTCCTGCTTGACAAAGCCCTGGCTGGGATGATTTAGTTGTTAGTGGTGTTGTTTTGAACAGGGGTTGGACTAGATGATCTCCTGAGGTCTCTTCCAACCCCAATCTGCTATGATTCTATGTGTTTGTGAGATTGGGCCCCATTCAGGCTAGCTGGGATGTTTAGAAGAAAACCCCCCAAAAGTCTTTGAAGTCATGTGAGAAACTGTAATAATAAAATAATAAAACTTCAACAAAAAGATTTACTCTCATTTTAAAAGGCTTCAGGGAACCCTTTACAGTATCCTGTTAATAAATTTAAATTTTCTGCAATAAAGCCATTTCTGTAGCCTTCATAATCATTAGATGCAACCCACATTAGATCTCAAACAAAAGATAAAACTGGAATTTATATGCATCTCAGGTACCTCTTGTCTGATTGAAATCTTTCGTTTGTTATATTAAATTTTCATCCTCTGGCTAAACAGACCAAGACAATAAATAGTACTTAAACAACTGTATTACATTTTTCTTCACTGAAACTTCTTTAAATAATTGCTTTTTTGGTAGCAACCCATTGAGGGTCATGTAGGCATTGTTAGGTTTTTAACAGACAGATTCCTAAAAATGCGTGATGGAAACAACCTCTTCAGTCAACTAGTTCATTCCCTGGCTAGTGCAGGATTGCTCCCTATATTTTGATATATTCCAGTGCTTTGCCCACTCAAGTTGTAAGTGACTTAAATGCTGGAGATTCCAGCTCTTCCATGGGAGAAGCAGATATGAGTATATTTGAATATGCAGTTTCACAATTTCACATTCAGATAGGCTGGTTGCCTGCATATAAAATCTAAATAGATCCATAGATGCACCAAAGGGTGCTCAGATGGGATTAAACATTCAAATCAAGGCATGTCGAAATAAATGCAACAATGTTTGTTTCACTGTGCCAAATATCTAAATGCATCTACCAAGGTGTCAGGGACCCACAGCTGAATCCAGATCCATCTCATTGCCTTCAGCTGATTCTGCTAATTAAATTGGCCTCCTGAATGCCTGAAGACTCCAGCGGGTACATTTTTAAATCCTGCAGCAGTGCTGGGTTAATGGCTCCTTAATAGCATTCCACACCTGCAGCTGTTTTTCTGGGTCTATTTCTTGCTTGCTCCTGCTCCTGCTCCTTGTTCCTGGATCCTTCTCTTGGTTTTCTCCCCTTGGCTCATAGTTCCTGGTTTCAGCTCCTGCCCTTCTCCTGCTGATACTCTGGCTCTTGGCTCCAGCTCACTCTCTGGACTTGATAACTTGGCTCCTGATTCAGCCTCTGGCTGTTAGGCCTGGTAACCTCTGCTCCAATCACTAAGCCAGACCCCCATCCTGATCATTAGGCAGACTACTCACATTCCAGTCCTTAACACATGTTCTTGTGTGTGCATTTGCCAATCTTTCTACAAAATCCATTAGCCTTATTTCTAACTATTTCTCTTTTTTGTCCTTTTATTTTGTTTGTGGTATAGCTTTTATTTTTAATTTAGGGTGGTTGTTGACTTTATATACTCATTTCAGTTAAACTCTCCTTAGACAAACCGAGCTTGGTGAAATTTTCCATATTCTTCTAGGCAAGTTTCCTCATACTTCACTATTTTGGAATCAAGTCCCATAACTTTAAAACTTGATTTTATAATGGTAGAAACTCTTTCAATCTTTGAAGTAATATAATTTCACAAATATGGGGATTGTTGTTTGAACTAAAATTACTACTTCTTGTGAAGGATCTTGTTCACTAATGATCCCTCCTCAATTCAGTCCTGTAATTGCTTTTAAATCATATGCCTGAAATGATTTTCCCTCTTCGGTATCCAGTATCTCACTGAACTCCGACACTTGCATTATGAATCAATCACAGATTTATCACACTTACTGGAAGAAGAGTAGGACAGAATACCTACCTAATTTAAGAAGTCCAATAAGTAAGATGCCTTCTCTCAATTAGCAAGTTAACCTTTGTCTATTATTTTGTTCGCTCAGATGAAAAGTACTATTTCTCAGGTAACAAAAGCTGTATCCATTTTCTGACCAATCTTTAACAATTACAGAACTAATACTGTTGGCCGTGTTAATGGGCTGCCCAGATTACTATAAATGTGGGGATATTTTTTACAATCATCATCATTATCTTGTGTAAGATAAGCAGAGAAGTATTTTCCTTCCACATCACCTTGCTTGGGCTCTGTGGAGTTTGGTTTCAGAGTAGCAGCAGTGTTAGTCTGTATTCGCAAAAAGAAAAGGAGTACTTGTGGCACCTTAGAGTTTTATTTGAGCATAAACTTTCATGAACTACATCTCACTTAATCGGATGCATTCAGTGGAAAATACAGTGGGGAGATTTATATACATAGAGAACATGAAACAATGGGTGTTACCATACACACTGTAACAAAAGAGTGATCACCTATAGTGAGCTATTAGCAGCAGGAGAGCGGGGGGGGGGGGGGAAACCTTTTGTAGTGATAATCAAGGTGGGCCATTTCCAGCAGTTGACAAGAATGTCTGAGGAACAGGGGGTTGGGATAAACATGGGGAAATAGTTTTACTTTGTGTAATGACCCACCCACTCCCAGTCTCTATTAAAGCCTAAGTTAATTGTATCCAGTTTGCAAATTAATTCCAATTCAGCAGTCTCTCGTTAGAGTCTGTTTCTGAAGTTTTTTTGTTGAAGTATTGCCACTTTTAGGTCTGTAATCGAGTGACCAGAGAGATTGAAGTGTTCTCCGACTGGTTTTTGAATGTTATAATTCTTGATATCTGATTTGTGTCCATTTATTCTTTCACATAGAGACTGTCCAGTTTGACCAATGTACATGGCAGAGGGGCATTGCTGGCACATGATGGCCTATATCACATTGGTAGATGTGCAGGTGAACGAGCTTCTGATGGTGTGGCTGATGTGATTAGGCCCTATGATGGTGTCCCCTGAATAGATATGTGGACAGAGTTGGCAATGGGCTTTGTTGCAAGGATAGGTTCCTGGGTTAGTGGTTCTGTTGTGTGGTATGTGGTTGCTGGTGAATATTTGCTTCAGGTTGGGGGGCTGTCTGTAAGCACGGACTGGCCTGTCTCCCAAGATCTGTGAGAGTGATGGGTCATCCTTCAGGATAGGTTGTAGATCCTTGATGATGCATTGGAGAAGTTTTAGTTGGGGGCTGAAGGTGATGGCTAGTGGTGTTCTGTTATTTTCTTTGTTGGGCCTGTCCTGTAGTAGGTGACTTCTGGGTACTCTTCTGGCTCTGTCAATCTGTTTCTTCACATCAGCAGATGGGTATTGTAGTTGTAAGAATGCTTGATAGAGATCTTGTAGGTGTTTATCTCTGTCTGAGGGGTTGAAGCAAATGCGGTTATATTGTAGAGCTTGGCTGTAGACAATGGATTGTGTGGTGTGGTCTGGATGAAAGCTCGAGGCATGTAGGTAGGTATAGCGGTCAGTAAGTTTCTGGTATAGGGTGGTGGTTATGTGACCATCGCTTATTAGCGCTGTAGTGTCCAGGAAGTGGATCTCTTGTGTGGACTGCTCCAGGCTGAGGTTGATGGTGGGATGGAAATTGTTAAAATCCTGGTGGAATTCCTCAAGGGCTTCTTTTCCATGGGTCCAGATGATGAAGATGTCATCAGTGTAGCGCAAGTAGAGTAGAGGCATTAGGGGACAAGAGCTGAGGAAGCGTTGTTCTAAGTCAGCCATAAAAATGTTGGCATACTGTGGGGCCATGCGGGTACTCATCGCAATGCCGCTGATTTGAAGGTATACATTGTCTCCAAATGTGAAATAGTTATGAGTGAGGACAAAGTCTCAAAGTTCAGCCACCAGGTAAGCGTGACATTATCGGGGATACTGTTCCTGATGGCTTGTAGTCCATCTTTGTGTGGAATGTTGGTGTAGAGGGCTTCTACATCCATAGTGGCCAGGATGGTGTTTTCAGTAAGTCAGTGGTGTCTCGAAGATAGCTGGGAGTGCTGGTAGCGTAGGGCCTGAGGAGGGAGTCTACATAGCCAGACAGTCCTGCTGTCAGGGTGCCAATGCCTGAGATGATGATGCATCCAGGATTTCCAGGTTTATGGATCTTGGATAGCAGGTAGAATACCCCAAGTCGGGGTTTCAGGGGTGTGTCTGTGCAGATTTGTTCTTGTACTTTTTCAGGGAGTTTCTTGAGCAAATGGTGTAGTTTCTTTTG
Organism: Dermochelys coriacea; assembly: GCF_009764565.3. Taxonomy (NCBI): domain Eukaryota; kingdom Metazoa; phylum Chordata; order Testudines; family Dermochelyidae; genus Dermochelys; species Dermochelys coriacea. Next base: position 146,840,523 of record NC_050068.2, read on the forward strand.
GTAACCCTCAGTGGGATCAGAGGGTAATGGCTTGTAGAAAGTGCTACATCTCTTGCGGTGTGAAAAATCCACCCTAACCCTGGATGTAGATAGTGCTAGGTTGATAAAACAATTCTTCCATTGACCTAGCTACCACCTCTCAGGAAAGTAGATTCCCTATGTCAACAGAGGAACCCATACTGTTGTTGTAGCTAGTATCTACACAGAAGCACTACAGACGGATGGGAAGGGAGCAGTCTTCCTTCTTTTCCCCCTATTCACTAACTAGAGTAGGCTAGGTGCAGGGAGAGAGTAAACTGAACCCTTCCAAGGGTTGACATAACTCACTTCTCATTTAGAGCAGGATGGAAGCAGGAAAGGAATTGTGACTTTCTGAATAAGCATCCCTTTCTTGGGCAGATAATTACATGTCACCCATTGCTCAGGGCTGAGGTTGAAGTCTCTAACAAGCTCTTCCAGCAATTAGATCTTCAATGATATAACAAAGTGTGGTTATACATTTGCACTAAAACATTCATTTCACTGTCCAGGGCCTATTCTTCCATCCATACATATGATGAGTAGTAACTTATTACATGTGTAGTATTTTCAATGGGATTATTCATAGAGTAAGGTACAACCCACTTATGGAACATCTGAGTAAGTGATGCTGTAGCTCACAAAAGCTTATGCTCAAATAAATTTGTTAGTCTCTAAGGTGCCACAAGTACTCCTTTTCTTATTGTGAATACAGACTAACACGGCTGCTATTCTGAAACCTGTCACTTATGGAACAGTATTTAAAGCTCTCTATTACAAATTTCTTGTTCTTCTTACCATTTAATTAAATAGAGCTATTTTGCAGTTACTTTGAGAGTCTAAGTTATTGTACAAAAGAAAGTTACATTTAATGTAAATGTAATTGCTATTACTAGCCTTTATTTGTAATTCTTTAGTATAGTGTCTGGATATATTTTGCATGAGGATCAAAGGCAAATGTGTTTATTAGGCTAAATATTGCATGTCTTGGGAGTCAATTCCATTCCTATCGCTGGATGATTGGTTACTCAAGAAGGAAAGCTACTAGGATAGAAGTAAGAGGAAACATGGAAACATGACCCCCAAGCCTGAACAATAAGGGCTTGTCCAATAGGGTTGCCACTGCCAAGATGCAGACAAACCAATCACTGCCAGACCCCCACCAGCAAAAGACAACCGTTGGCCACACACATCCTCCATCAACAAATGGGGATAAAACAGTGTGAGGAAGGCAGTCCATTGTACGTGCACTTTCTGATAGTATTAAATAACTGATATGGCCTGCATCTCTCAAATGCAAGGAGAGTTCCTTTGAAATACTAGAGATAACAGCTTATCTAGAGATGGTGGCAGTCACTCAAATTGTGTACAAAAGTCGGATGTGTAGAAAAGGAAATAGAGTGATAAGCTCACATGGAGATATTGAAATTGAGGAAACGATATTTTCTGGGAAGTAATATAAAAAGACTACTTCAAGGCTAAAATGGTAATGCTGGGATTGACACCTAATCTTCAAAGGGAACTCAGAGTACAACAAAGGTGGGTGTCTGAGAAGCTTGTGCATTGAGAAGTTGAGAGAAATTTGACCGCCTTCAGGAGAGAGACAGAAGTCTAAGGATGTAAGTATTTTGTTCACTGAACTGTAACCATAACATATTGACCTACTTAGATGAGGCTGAGTGCAGTCTTAGACCTAAGTATATTTTATGTTACTTAGCATGGTGCAGATGGCTATCCCAGTTTGTATTTGGAAGTTAATTCCTAGGTGGTCCTGTAGTTTTGAGTCCGGGAACTATAATTCTGAGGATGCACCAGAAAGAGGAGAGAGGAGGAAGAGGAGACAGAAAGGAAGAATCTGAGCTCTGGAAAAATTAAGGGGAATAAATCTTATCTTTGCTGTTATCAAGCTTCCCAAGTTTTCCTCAAAGAGGTTCAGATAGAAAAGAAACTGTGGAAGAACTACAGAGAAACAGAAATCTAACTTATCCAAGTGCTTCATGATTCCTGCTTTTTCCTCAATTGTCTAATAAACATTATTTCTTTAACCTACTTCTGCCATCCTTATTATTTACTGTTTATACTACATGGTTATGGCCCCATTGTGTTGGAGCTGTATAGACACATGGGGCTGCATTCTGCCACCTTTACTCATCTTTGAGTAGTACTCTAGGCTCACTGATTTCAGTAGGACTATTCCTGACCTAAGGTACTACTCCATGCGATGGAAGGTTGCACAATCTTACCCATAGAAAGACACAAACTTCCCTGAAGAGCTTCTGGCTCTTCCTAGGATATTCACTATGGTCCTTTCTTAGAAGGCAAGTAAATCTTCTGACTACTGGTGAGAAGCCAAAGGGGACAAAAGATACTTGAGCTAAAGCACAGAGCAAAAAGCTGCCAAACCTCACAGACAGTGGCTGCAGTGAATAAGGAGCACGGGGAAAGCTAAGAGACAAAAGGAATGACAGCAATGTTTATATGCTCTATTAATATTTATGTTAATATCTTTTATTTTTAGGCAGTAATTGTATTTACTGTTTACTTCCCGATACACTTCTCACTGTATAGACTTCCATACTTAAACCCCAAATCTGCAACACTACATTTCAATGTACTATGAACTTTCACATTATAAATATCAAGTGAATGAAAGCATTATTCATGGTTTAGATTTTTGTCTTGTTTTTGTCAATCCTGATCCTGTTTACATTTTATTCAGACAAGATTCCTATTGAAGTCAAGGAGTGAGAAATAAGAGAGGCATTCCTGAGTGACGCTAAAGAACTACTGCTGTGTGAATGGTAAGTCAAATTATGTGAGAGGTGCATAACTATGACACCAGGACTGAGTGACTCTGCAACTGTGGAATTTGCTCCAGAACCCTACTCATTGGCACAGAACCATGTTCCAGAAACTAAGGTGTTTGCTCCTGCTGTTTGGTTTTAAGTTTCTACCACATATGATTGCAAAGAAAAACCTTTCCAATGTAACCCATGAAGTGTTCTTGTATGTTGCATACATGTCTTGGAGGTGTGAGACGCTCCCTCATCTAACTAACTAAATTTCAGTGGCACCATCATTAGTTATTTCATTACTCTCCTGGCCCTGCAGTTTTGTGGCCTTTTAGGAAGTGTATGGTGTTTGGTGTACATCTACAAATCTGGAAAAGGGAGACAAGCCCATGACTGTTGAACATGTAAGCCCACAACAGTCTGCAGCATCTGCGTTTGCTGTCTGAGAAGCCACATTATGTCCTGTGCACCTCCCTCTCCTCTTCCTGCTGGGACTTCTGGGCCTTTCTCCTTTCCACTCTTTCCTTCACCATGCAGTATGCAATCTGCACCCTCTAGGCCCTCTGTTCATGGTCTATTACAGCACCGACTTGCAGGATCTCATTGAACTCTCTTCTTTCTTCTCATCTGGCTCAGGAGTTCTGTGGGTGTGGAGGGGAACCCCTCAAAGCAGAAGCTCCAGATAAAACACACAGAGCTACCATTGTCAGTATACTAACAATGGAAAGTGAAAGTCAAGGTTCAGAATGTCTTACTCTTGCTCCCCTGAAGTTTTAAACAAGGCATGCTGTGACTTGTGCACTTGGAGGAGGCACACTGAGATTGCTCAATCAGGGCAAACTGCAAAGAATAGGACAGATGATCCCCAAAATTGGTGGTTATTCTAATAAGTAGATTCACTGAGCCAGCAACAAAACAGCTTCTACAATTCCTTACTGGTTACCCAGAAACCAAAAACACAGCTCCTGTTAAGGAACCCAGCCTTCTCCCACCCAGACAACCAAGTCAACTATGATTACCTTGTAAACTGGAGTAATAGTAATAGGATGAAATTTAATAGTGAGAAGTGTAAGGTTATGCATTTAGGGATTAATAACAAGAATTTTAGCTATAAGTTGGGGACGCATCAATTAGAAGTAACGGAAGAGGAGAAGGACCTTGGAGTATTGGTTGATCATAGGATGACTATGAGCTGCCAATGTGATATGGCTGTGAAAAAAGCTAATGCGGTTTTGGGATGCATCAGGAGAGGCATTTCCAGTAGGGATAAGGAGGTTTTAGTACCACTATACAAGGCACTGGTGAGACCTCACCTAGAATACTGTGTGCAATTCTGGTCTCCCATGTTTAAAAAGGATGAATTCAAACTGGAGCAGGTACAGAGAAGGGCTACTAGGATGATCCGAGGAATGGAAAACTTGTCTTATGAAAGGAGACTTAAGGAGCTTGGCTTGTTTAGCCTAACTAAAAGAAGGTTGAGGGGAGATATGATTGCTCTCTATAAATATATCAGACGGATAAATACAGGAGAGGGAGAGGAATTATTTAAGCTCAGCACCAATGTGGACACAAGAACAAATGGGTATAAACTGGCCACCAGGAAGTTTAGACTTGAAATCAGACGAAGGTTTTTAACCATCAGAGTGAAGTTTTGGAATAGCCTTCCAAGGGAAGCAGTGGGGGCAAAAGATCTATCTGGCTTTAAGATTCTACTCGATAAGTTTATGGGGGAGATGGTATGATGGGATAATGGGATTTTGGTAAGTAATTGATCTTTAAATATTCAGGGTAAATATCCCATCTCAGGGGATTTGGCCTATTAGATGGATGGGATCTGAGTTACTATAGAAAATTCTTTCCTGGGTATCTGGCTGGTGAATCTTGCCCATATGCTCAGGGTTTAGCTGATTGCCATATTTGGGGTCGGGAAGGAATTTTCCTCCAGGGCAGATTGGAGAGGCCCTGGAGGTTTTTCGCCTTCCTCTGTAGCATGGGGCATGGTTGACTTGAGGGAGGCTTCTCTGCTCCTTGAAGTCTTTGAACCATGATTTAAGGACTTCAATAGCTCAGACATGGGTGAGGTTTTTCATAGGAGTGGGTGGGTCTGTGGCCTGCGCTGTGCAGGAGGTCGGACTAGATGATCACAATGGTCCCTTCTGACCTTAGTATCTATGAATCTATGATGACGATTATTTAAAATCTTATTCACCATATTGTGATGGGTTGGGTCACAGAAACCCCCTTGGGACTGCCACCTGATGTGCTGGGACTACCTCTGAGCCCATTTTCCTTGGCAGCTTGGGACTTCACTACCTTGCATTGTTGAGCCAGATACACTAGCCTGCTACAAACAGAGCCCCAGGTCTGAATCATGTCCCCAAAAGCTGCAGCCTTAACTGAAAACAACTTAAGAAGTGCTACTGTTTCCACCACCCAGATACCCAGTTCCCAATGGGGTCCAAACCCAATAAATCCATTTTACTCTGTATAAAACTTATACAGGATAAACTCATAAATTGTTCGCCCTCTGTAACACTGATAGAGAGATATGCACAGCTGTTTGCTCCCCCAGGAATTAATTAGTTGCTCTGGGTTAATTAATAAGTAAAAAGTGATTTTATTAAATATAAAAGGTAGGATTTAAGTGGTTCCAAGTAATAACAGACAGAACAAAGTTAGTTACCAAGCAAAATAAAATAAAACACGCAAATCTAAGCCTAATATAGTAAGAAACTAAATGCAGGTAAATCTCACCCTCAGAGATGTTCCAATAAGCTTTTTTTACAGACTAGACTTCCTCCTAGTTTGGGTCCAGCAATCACTCACAGCCCTGTAGTTACTGTCCTTTGTTCCAGTTTCTTTCAAGCACTCTTTGAGGTGGAGAGGCTATCTTTTATGCCAGATGAAGACAAAATGGATGGGCTTCCAGGGCCTTATATAGTCTTTCCCTTGTGCAACATCACAGCCACAAGATGGGGTCTCTAGCCACCTGGGCAAGTCACATGTCTATGAATGATTCAGCTTTTTGCAGGCCGACACCATTGTTTACATGTTAGTTTGAACATTCCCAGGAAAGCTCAGATTTGGATTGGTGTCTCTCAATGTCCATTGTTAGTTAAATATTCCCAATTACTTGAATAACCCCTTCACACTATGTTGACCAAATCTGCCTTACGTGCTTCCTACAGCAAACACTTTAAATACAAGCATAGAGCCAATGCTCATAACTTCAGATATAAAAATGAAACATGCATACAAATAGGATGAATATATTCAGTAGATCATAACCTTTGCAAAGATATGTTACATGGCATATCTAGCTGAAAACATATTCCAGTTATGCCATATTTACACTTATAAGCATATTTCTATAAAGCATTATCGGGTGCAATGTCACACATCTATAAAGTTCTACCAATCCCAAGGGATTGGACACATTACCCACCAGGTCAATGAATATTTCAGACCTTATTCAAATACACACTTACAGCCAATTCTTATTAACTAAACTAAGAGTTTTTTAAAAAGAAAAGAGAGAGAGGATTGTGATTAAAGATCTATACATACCGATATGAATAAAGTTTTTAGGTCAGTTTCATAGTAGAGATGGTGAGTTGCAGAAAGTTCTTTCAGAATCAATTCCATAAATTATAATCCAGTCCATATGCAGAATCTTTACAAGTTCTTCCATGAGAAATAGCAAGGTAATCCAGACTGAAGCAGGACACCTCAGTCTTGAAACTCAAGTTTACCGTCACCAAGTTTAAGCAGTACTGAGACTGGGGCCCTAGAGTTCTTTTATAGATCTCCGGGAGACTGCGGAAGCCTCTTGACAATAGTCAACACAGCAAGCATTCATTGGATGAAGAATGGGTAATATACACTGGCTTTAAAGTCAATTCTATTTCCTCTGTATACACAGGTAATTAGTTGCAATGATTAGCATAAGGTAATTATCCATTTAAGTATTTCATAGGTAGTTTACTACAAACTTGAAAGAGAAATAAAGACAATGATATTATTACACAATTCCTTTTTTATCTCTTAATCAATAAACTATAGTAACGGACAGGAATCAGCTGATTATATTGTTAACCTCTAACAAGATATCAGCAAACACAGACAAATACAATCACTATCTTTTTCTAATTCTCTAACAATACAAGTCTACATTTCAAAGCTCTAATCTGTCTAACATGGCTATGTTAGCTATTTATAAGGAATAGCCTTAATTACCATTTAAATACTTCCCTAATATGTCTTTAAATTTTGAATTTGGGTCATTTAGCCTGCTGATTGCTTAACCGTTTCTGGTTCAGTGTCACACATGCTTATTGACACTTCTTCTGAGTGCTTGTGCAGGGCACCACTCACAGCACCAGCCCTGGTGTATATGGCCTGCCAGGGGTGAGGGAAATGAGAAGGGAATTGCTTGGTTTCATGAAGCTGAGTACACAGCAATGGCACTGAGTGCTGGCACCATGTTCCCCACAGGCAGTGGTGATTTTTAGCTGACATCTAACTCCTGAAGGTAACAAAGGCATAGAGCTCACAGCTGCTGGCATCCCCAAGTCACCTGGGCCTGCATGCCGCTAGCCTGTTTATTTCAATGGTGCCCTTTTAAAGGGGTGGGGAAAGAGGGACTTTTAAAGGGGCGGGGAAAGAGGGACTTCTGGTTTCCATGACCCCTGAGCAATGGAGTTCACAATTGTGATCCGAGTGGTCAATGTCAGGCACTGTGGGACAGCTGCTGGAGGACTGTTAGTGTTGGCATAGGTAAGGCAGTCCCTACACTCACCCTGCATTGACCTCAATACATCGACCATGGCTCAGTGCTGCTAATGGAGGTGGTGTTACTGTGGCGCCATAGCGGGGAACTTACAACAGTGGAAGATTAATTTAAATGTAGATACTTGCACAACAAGTTTGTGTGAAAAATGTACACCCCGAGACACCCAGGTAAACTGACTTAAGCCCCAGTCTAGATGTCGCTAAGTGGACAGAAGAATTCTTCCATCTACCTAGCTACCAGTGCTTGAAGGGTGGATTTACTACAGCAGTGGTTCCAAACTTGTTCCACCGTTTGTGCAGGGAAAGCCCCTGTGGGCCGGGCCGGTTTGTTTACCTGCCGTGTCCGCAGGTTTGGCCAATCGCGGCTCCCAGTGGCCGCGGTTCGCTGCTCTAAGCCAATGGGGGCTGCGGGAAGTGGCGCGGGCCGAGGGACGTACTCGCTGCCCTTCTTGCAGCCCCCATTGACCTGGAGCAGTGAACTGTGGCCGGTGGGAGCCGCGATCGGCTGAACCTGCAGACACGGCAGGTAAACAAACCGGCCCGGCCCACCAGGGGGCTTACCCCGCACAAGCGGCAGAACAAGGTTGGGAACCACTGCACGACAGCAATGGAAAAACCCCTTCCGTTGCTACAGCAAGTGTTTATGCTGTGGTGCTACAGTGGCCAGGGCCGGCTCCGGGCACCAGCGTTCCAAGCAGGTGTGTGGGGCGGCAGTTCCTCCGGCCGCGGCGGCAGCTTCTCTGTTCCACCCGCCACTGCGGCAATTCAGTGGCAGCTTCTCCCCTTTGCCGGCTGGGGCGGCAAAACGGCGGCAGCTTCTTCCTTTTGCTGACCACGGTGGCCGTTTTTTTCACTGCTTGGGGCAGCAAAAACTGTAGAGCCAGCCCTGACAGTGGCATAGCTGCAGGGCTAAAGCTGTGGTGCTTGGCACTTGTAGGCATAGCCTAAGGTTTTAATTAAAGGTAAAGAGAACTATGGGTAGTGTTTTGTACGTTAATTCTTTTGCCAAGCGTCAGAAATGCACGATTGGCGAGGTAAGACAGTATAAATGTATGGCAAGGTATATTTGCTCTTATAACAGTTTAATATTGACTGACTGGCTTTTAACCACTTCATCCCACCTGATCCACCTTTGCAAGGTTTAAGAAAAACTGATTGTGAAAGGTGCTAAGCACCTGCAGCTACCATTGATTTATTAGGATTTATGAGTGCTTGGCACCTTTGATCAGCCCACTTTTACATGCATTATACATACAACCAAACTATTTAGGGAGCTGATATTAGTCTGTAGTTCATTTGCTCTTAGTTGAATCACATAACGAAAACTGGTTTGTTTGTACTTTGAATAATGTGAAAGGAACTGGCTTATTAGTCCCTCTTGAAACAATAAATTATGTAGTTTTTGACTTGTTTGCTTTTCAATGATAAGCAATGACTGTTTCATTATTTGTTTCTTATTTATTTAGTGTAGCAGAATGTGGATTGATTTGTAGTAAATTACTCTTTAGATCAGTCTCCAAAAAAAATAAATTTCTTCCACTTGTGAAAACTACATGCTGCAAGTGTTGGGAAGGCAATGGGATACAAAAATATCACTCTGATTTTTTGCCTCTCCAATCACAGGGCTACTACAAGGCAAAAACTGTATTTTTTTCCCTTTCATATACATATTACTCTTAACAAAAAAAGAAGTGATAAGGCTGTCCATAATCTTACATTAGAATATATACAGCTTGATCTAAACATTTTTACACAATTGTAACTGTCAGTTTTGGGTGTGGCTATTTAAAACCAATATAGTAATATCAGTACAACCCTTAGTGCAGGCATAGTTATTTTGGTATAAAGGTGACTTACTAGTATAGTTTATTCCCCTTTCCTTCTGGGTACAAATTTTTGGCCGCCTTTACACTAAAAAATTGCACTGCTTTAACAGGTACAATCCCCCTGTGGTGGACACAATTAAATTAAGTACAAAGGTGCTTCAAACAAAAGAAGGCAAGCACACAGTATGGATTTTAGCAAGGCCATAACTTTATTAGTCAAATTAGCTCCAAGGTTCCTGTCAAATGACAGCCCAGCACACTCACATACTCCCCACTGGTCCTTTGCCAACTCTTGGGGCTCCCACCACAGTGGGAGCCAGTCATCACACTAGAAGGGTCTCTGGATTCTTCCATTCACCACCTAGCATCCATCCCTCTTTTGGGAGTTGAGGTGAGAAGGCATCTTGACCCCCCGCCCCCTGCAGCCAGCACCACCATCAAGTATATTGATGCAGCAGTCCACCTGAGCAGTACCCCAGCCCCTGATTCGCATTTGTCCCAGGGGGTTAGACACAATGGCTCCATCTTGTAAAGGGATGCCCTCAGAATTCCCATTATGACCTATCTAGAAGTTCAGCCAACACAATACCGAGATTATCCAGGAACAGATTGGTGCTTATGTCAGAGAGGTGCACTCCATCCTCTTGATAAAGCTCAGCTGTACTCTGGGCTTATAACTGAGCCACTTGGGACTCCAACCATGCTGTTACTTTCCAGTTGGCCTTCTTGTGGGCCCTATCCACCTTTTTCATAGGCAGAGGTCAGTCTGCCATACCCTGTGGGCTAGTTTCTCCAAACGTACTATCCCCACACTGGCAAACATGTCCACCTGCTTGAGAGCCTTAATCACAGTAACGATTCCATGCAGGTGGAGCCACTCCTCCTCTTCCCTGGGAAGGGCTGCTGCCCCATGGTAGCAAAGGAAATCTCTCTCTTTCACAAAGCCGTGTTGAGACATGAGAGAGACTAAGCCCTGATGTCCTGCCCTTATATCATTCCAGCAAGAGTGGAGTTAAGTGCCTTCCAGTTCCTGTCCAGGAGGACAAAGGAAACAGCCAAGCCTCTGTTCAGAAAACAATGTGTACGTTTCACAAGCATGGACTGTTTGGGGTGAGTAGGACTCCATCCCAGGGGTGATGTGCCATCCCCGTGCCCACTTGAGTGCACACAAGGAGAGACAGATGGAATAAATTCCAAAGCTGAACCATTTCCCCTCATTCAGGAATCTGGCAATGAATGTTCAGTTCATCCATCGAGTAACTGATGCACTCACACTCTAGCCAGTCTGTGGGTCCAGGAAACACCCATCTGACTGGGAGAACTCTGCACTGGCACTGACTGATATGCTTGAGCAGGACTGGTATGTAAGGACAGAGATGGACACACAAAAAGCCATTTAAGCCATTTAACAACCCATCTTGTTGCATTGTGGCTGAAACCGGCGCTCGCTTTCCAGCTAAAGCCCCAAGCCTCGGCGACTTCCACAGAGCTGGAGAGCTAAAGGGCCTTAAGCCCCAGCCCCTGCGGGGCTGAAGCCCCAAGCCCCAGCACTCCCCCTGGTCTAAAGCCCTGAGCCCCAGTGCTCCTGAGGGTCCTGAAGCTGTGAGCCCCAGGGCTAAAGCCCTGAGGCAATACAGTATTTGCTCTTTTGTTTGTGGGGTTTTGTTTGTTTGTTTGTTTTTTGTCTAGTTGACTGGTAAGTCTGTAACTTCTGGTTTTCTTGTCTTTGAGGTTCTACTGTATCGGGAAAGTTAAAGTAGTACAACTTTTGTGTGTAGACAAGGCCTTCAACTGTAATCTCCTTTGTTAGATTAGTGTAATGGAATCAAAAAGGGGAGGGGGAGAGGACAATAGCCTGATTCTGCAAACTGATTGACTGCAATAGGCCTGTTCATGTAAGGATTGCCTGTAATTTCAAGGGGTTGCAGATCAGACCCATGCTTACTAATAACGATGGGTGATTGGAAAAGTACTAAACGGGCTGTGACCTGTGAGGCTGATCAAGCCATAAATGTTTTTTTGGAAGCAACATTAGTCACTATTCAAGCACATAAGTGAACAAATGGAGCTGGCAAGCAGAGATATACAAAGAAGAAACTCTCTGCTTTTGCTATTTTTGATCCTAAAAAGGCTGAAAGGGACACATTTTTCTGGGAGGAGAAAGGTCAGCAATTTATTTTTTTAAATTTTTGTTGGCTTAGCTAATAGGGTTCTTACATAAGAGAGAATTTGTTTCCCCACAACAGTCATAACCAGGGAGTAATTAGCACCATTTCCTTTTTCCTTTCCTGTGTTGAGCTGGTTGGATCTAGGATAATAGATATAATGAGTGTAATCACGGGGCTGTGTTTCACTCTTGAGAGTTCTGCTGACAGCATAAACTACAAGAGCAGCAGCAGCATTCCAGAGCTGCTTGTGAGGAGCAGCTGAGCCACGGCTGGAAATGGAGTGTGGTTAATTAATATTTCTGGGCCAGATTCTGAGCTCATCCACTCTAGTTTCACACCAGTGTAGTTCCATTGATTTAATTTGAGTTACTCCTGATTTATACTGGTACAATGGAAGTATAAATACACCCTCCTGCCTTTTTCAGATTTTTTTTTTCATATTCCTTGGGAAGCAATGTAGAAAGCTATTTTCCTTATCTTCTTAAGTTAATATAAGACAAGTATCATGAATGTAACAGCTGGAATGTCAGGTCACATCAGACTGTAGAACTTATAGGTAGAAATAGGAAAGGAGACATGGAAGAAGAAAGATTATTAGACCAAAACATGTTTTCATTTATAAAACCAACACTTCTCTGCTTTCTCATTCTTGATCAGGTCCTTGAGTTTGACCAGATAGTTTCACGGATAGCAATGTCAGGTCATCATAATGATTTAATATACCATAACAGGCCGATCCATTTTGCATACAATAGATATAAGCCTGCATTTGAAGAACAGATTTGAATACCCCTAGACTTTAAAGTTGATCTGGATGTTGCCACTGGCCTCTATTTCTTTCTAATGGGCCACACACAAAAAAATACGATTCAAACACCCAGATTTTTGAAAAGTCTGAGTCTGAATTCCAAGACAGCCTGGATGTCTATGTCCCATCTTTGGTTATTAAGGTTCTACTACTTTGTCAGCATACCATAATGTATTATTACTGCCAAAACAAGGCCTTTTTCTTTCCCTGTATTAATAATAAGAAATAGTGCTAAACTTGAGACAGGCTTGAACTTCATTTCTAAGTCTTGAACTGTGTGGTGGCTCAGAATCTGGAGCTCAGCACAGAGCCAAATTCTGCTGTTCACAATAATCTCTAGCAAAACAATACAGAACCAGATTTTGTTTCTCATTTTCAGTCGAGCTGATGTTATGTCAACAGCAGTTTTGGGACAAAGATCTGGTCTGAGGACAATATGCTCAGAAGACCTGATTCAACATCCATTGAAATCAATGGGAAGGCTCTCATTACGTTCAGCGGCTCAGCCCCATTATGGTTTTATTTCTCGCTTATAAATTGTGTCATATGGATGCTTTAAGAGAATTGTTTTTCCTAAAATGAGCAGTGAAGTTACATTACATGGTGGTAAAAATGCCTGCACCCTCTCTGCACTATAACTTCCAACATTGCTACTTCCAGTGAAGAATTATGAGTCCTTGTTTTGCCACTGACAGCTGCATCCTGACAGTCGAGGAGATAAGAAGACTCTCTGGCTGAGCTGGAAGCATATGCTGGAGAATGTTCACTGGGACCACTTGAAAACTGCCAATGGTGGTGTAAATATTGTCAAAGTGAATTTATTAAAACTAGTGTTAAACAGATTCAAACCCATGGTTACAAATGATCACCAGCATTCTTATTTTAGCTAAATAATCATACTTAGCAATTACATAGCAAAATGCTTTGGCAAATATTAAATAACTCATCTCCCAAAATACCTCTCTGAGGAAAACAACTAAATATTCTCTGTCACGCTATCTGGGATGGCTCATGACTGAGAGTGCCTACCTCAGGGCAGACTGTCAAAAACAAAGCAGAAACCCCAAACCAGTGGAATGTTCCATAACGAGCTTTCACCAACTCAGTACCAAATGTGAACTCCAAAAGTACTAGGGTAGTCTTATAATGGAGTCACAGACAGTCCTCTTAGACACTCCAGGCTACCTTGCAACCAAGGCAAGCTGGACTACATGATAAATGGTCACTTATACCAAAAAACAGAAAATATTCAGGCTACACCCAGACCCAAGAGACCAGTCAATCTCCCAGATTGATTTGCATCCTAAAACTTGCACCAAAGACAATACTAGTAGCCAGTTCTATAGTAACTAATAAACCTGTAGTTAGTAAACTATAGGTTTATTAGCTAAGAAAAGGGAAATGTGAGTTATTGAGAGGTTAAAGCAGGTAAAATCTATTTACAGCTGAGTCACAGTCTATCATTTCAAAAGGTAGCAGAGATGGGGGAATCTGACAGTTTTCCAAAAGACTTTTAGGGTTACCCAGAGTAACTCTGGGGTTCTCTATCTTCTCTGTCGGTTATTCTGCCTTGTTAGACTCCAAACTGTCCACAAAGAATTTTTCCTTGTGTCCATATTTATAGCTTCTCACATAAACCAAGCTGGCAGCAATTGTTGCCACACAGGTTCCTTCTTTGTGGAGCCAGGGGAGGAATGCACTTAACAAAATCTTCAATCTCACACACAATGACCATTTGCTTTCCATGCGCCAGAGTTAGCAATTTCCTGTTAAAGTTATTGAGTGTCATTATGTAAGGCTTCTTTCTCATTTGTTTGGTTACTTCATTATAGGAGTATATACAATGCAAATGTTTGCTGTTATGGCATAATAAGGTTAAAACAGTGCATGTGACAGCCTACCAGTTTTTCATGAAGTTGAAATATTAAACACACTCTTCTACATTTTAACATCTACTTTGAAATATACTAACACACAAGTGAGCTGATTTGGCTTCTGGCTATGAGTTTGTCAGTTCTCAGCTGACACCTAGTCCTTGCCCAGAGCTGGCACTTGGCTTACCAGCTTACCAAATTATCATTCAGATGTTTTCAAACAGGAAAAAAAAGGAAGAGATCTTAAATAACTTGCCCAACACTACTCTCCAAGCAGATGAAGGCATTTAGGGTCCCTCTAGAGCAGTTTTCACACTGCAATACATGTACCCCAAAGAATAAGCAAGTTCTTGTCAGGAGGTATGTGAGAAAAATCCTGTAGTGGTGGACAACACATCACGTTATCCCTTACAGACTTGTTTTCCCTCTGTTTTAATAGCTATATTATCAGATAGAGATACGCAGTAGACTACATTATTTGGAAAGGGTACTCAGCTTAAAAAAATTGAAAACCACTGCTCTGCACTGTTCCAGCTCTTTTACAAAGTAGGGGTCAAAGCAGGTTAACGATCTCACCCAGTAGTTCTACTTAACACAAGACCTCAGTTACTCAAACCAGGAGTGGTGGGGGATGGAACCAGACTCACAATTACAGCTAGAAGAAAAGCAAAAGAAGCAAATATTTTATTATGGCAAACACAGAGAATGGCTTTCTAGACCAGCGCCAGGACAGCCTTCCAGATAAGGACATCGGACAATTGGAAACCAACAAGGTTTACTTAAGGGCTAACAAAAATTAGTTACCAGGTAGAGGAGGACATTAGATGAAATGTGTACTGAGTACTACTGGGGTTATTATAAAGTGGCTGCTTTCACTATGAAAGCTGAACTTTCTGAGGTTCAAGTTCAAGTGAATTGTGTTTATGACGATCTCCTCTGTTTACTAATCACCCAAACCCCAGATATTATTAGACAAATCACAATTTTATTTGTTAACCAGGGATTACAGCAAGAATAGTGGCTCTCTAAAATGTTACCAAAGCTCAGCACTTTAGATGTTAATTACCACAACATTTAGACAACCCAGCAAGTTAAATCATGCACTGGACACCCCTGCTTCCCTAGACCTTGCTGACACTTTATATTTTTGCCACCAGTTCATTCATATGTTTTACACATAAACTTTCCCCTTCTTCATCACCATTGGCAATTCTCCCATCCTCGCAGCTCCCCAACATCACAATCAGTGCAATTTTCGACTTCTGTCTCTTTCTCCTCTCCCATTAGCACTGTCACTAAATCCTTCCACTTACGGCTATCAGTATCTCCAAAATCCCTCATTCTTCCCCATCCACACTGCCAAAACTCTTGTTCCAACCTGATTTTTTTTTTAACTATTGAAACCAACTTTCTTTCTAGCGTCCCAGATATGCACATAGCTCCCTCCAATCAATCCAAAATGTTGTAGAAAAGACACCTACCTCATCTGCTGCTGTCATTTCACCCAGCCTCTCTTCAGACCCCTCAATTAATGTCCTCTCTCACCATATAACTCTGTCTTTATCCTCTCCTTCAAGGCCCTCTCTAACTTGGTCCCACCTGCATTTGTGTGCTTATCTTTCTCCTGTCCTACTTGTCCCCTTCATTCCACCCACACAGTCTAACTATACCTTCCCCACCCCAGCCCCCGAAAAAAAGGTTCACTTTTCTCCCAGTATAGTCAGTTAGTTATTCCCATGTTGTTTGTGTGGGTCTATCACTCAGAAACAAAGGAGAGAAGAATATTTTGAAAAATGGGGACATGGGTTTGTGAAACAACAAAATTGATAGGAGGAATCAGAGGCTTGTATAGTAACTGAAACTACATTTACCTTTATTTTTTAATTTACAGTGCTCCTTTGGAAACATGCAGAGAAAGCAGTGTTCTAAATGAACATGTGGTCCAATGGATTTACTTCTAAACTGGAATTCGGAAACTTGGTTTAGATTTTAAGATTCTGCCACTGACCTGCTGTGTAACCTTGGGTAAATCACTTTAACTGACTGTGTTACTGTTTCTCCTCCCACCCTTAATCTGTCTTGTTTATTTAGACTGTAAGCTCCTTGAGAACAGGATGGTCTCTTACTATGTATTTGTACATTGCCTAATCCAGTGGTGCTCTGATCTCGATTGAGACATCTACATACTGCTGTAATACAGATAATTAATGATAATAATAATAGAAAACCTACATGCTTCCGAGGCCTTGCTCCCTGATTAGTAATCTAGTATCAGTACTATTTCCAGTGTTACAGGAGCTTTCAGTCTTCCAGCTTTGCAAGAAAGAAATGCCTAAGGCTGCATGTATCACTCTACCATCTCCAGTTTATAGTCTTAAAATTCTAGTGTCATGCTGGGGATTTCCTGCCCTACTGGGTGAATTCCATTGAATGACACAGAGTACCATGTATTTTTTTCCTTAAAAGAAAGAAAGAAAGAAAGAAAGAAAGAAAGAAAGAAAGAAAGAAAGAAAGAAAGAAAGAAAGAAAGAAAAGGGAAGGACAGGAATGTACCTTGTTCTCTTAAGAGGGGAGAAAAAAATAAACATTTAACTCCTGGATTTCGAAATTCCCCTTTTCTCTGTTCCTCAAGAATGAAGGTGGAGAAAATGAATGAAAATTCTTATAACAAATTGACAGAGTCCTTACTTTGTCTTGATTTTATTTATCCCTTTGTCAAATTTCTGACCTCTCAGCTGAGCCTGTGTCCACTTCCTATTTGGTCTTCCTGTGTCCCACTTCCCTGTGTTGACTTTCAGCATTTTAATATGTGTTGTCTCTCTTTACTTATCCCTTCTCTCTTTCTCTTTGCATCCCTATTTCCATCTTTCAAATACAGCAGCTACGGGTGGTCAGTGTGTAAGGGAGTCCCAGCCATATCTCCTCTGGCATATGGGAGTTGCTCCTTTGACTCTGTCTACTCAAAGGTCTCCGTACACAGAAGGAACCCTCTAGCAGCTGGGAAGAAGCTGTTTTGCACCAACAGAGCAGTCCAAAGCTTCTGTAATGCAGCCCAAGATTGAGCCTGTATTCTGGAATCTCCAGCTCAGAAAACTGAACAAATAAAACCAAATGAATCTCCAGTGGAATCATTCTGTGTCTGAGGAGACAATTAGCCTTGTGTGACTCACAGTCATTTTAACCTTCCCCACCAGACAGGGCAAGACAGTAGTGACCTTCATTTCCCACACGCATTCTGAAGTGGCATTGTTATGGGCTAGACTGTTCCATTAACCCTTATGCCAGCTCCCCCACTGCACATCCGTTTATTAGTGAGACAGAATCATTATTATCTGTATTACCATAGTGCTTAGGAGCCCCAGTCACTGACCAGGACCCTGTTGTGCTAGGTGTTGTGCAAACAGAACAAAAAGATGTTCCCTCCCCCAAAGAGTGTACAGTCTTGCCCAAAATGATTATTATATAACAATAGCAAACAGGGCATTCTAACATTTCCCTAAACAGTGTATTACATCTAGGTTAGAATGCAGCTTTTAATGTTTCTCTTTCTAGTTTGGGGGAGGAGGGCATGCAAATTATTGTTCATTTTTAGCAATAAAACTGTTTACACTTTGCTTTAAATTGTTTTCCGTGAAAAACATAAAACGTGCCCCCCTCTGATGCCCAGTTCTGCCAGGGATGACATCTAGTGAAAGAGCTTCTGAGCCCAATCACTACCTCTGCAAAGAGAAAAATTTGTATATTTGCAGTGTGGTGATGGTGGGGGCAGGAGTTAAACCTGTTCTTAAATTTTTCCTGTGATGGGATATTGTCATGTTCTATCAGTTTAAACTAAAACCAAACACCCTATTTATAGCATAACGGGTAGAGGTAAAATTTCCTGCATCAATTCACTGGTGCAGTGACACCTCCTGTAGTGCAGCAATGTGTGCCGCCACAGGGTCTAGATATTAGTTTTCCCAGTTTGAGGGCAGGTCCCTTTAGAAGCTGATTTAAGAGAACAAGGAGTGATGTTCTCCTGCACTATCTAAGGGCAGGATCAAGCCCCTGGCATTTATATCATATTTTTCTCTTGCTGTTCTGAATGTCACAGGTGGTTAGCAGATAGCTGTGTGCTGTGCATTCAAAAGACACTGAAAAAGAAAAGCCCAAACATATTTCCTAAAATCTTTCATTGTCTTGATTTTAGCTTTCAATAAAGAAATTCACAAAGCAAAGAAAGAAGAAAGAATCATTATGAATCAGATCACGTATATTGTTCAGTCATGATAAAATACCTTTTTTTCCCATTTGAGAGGTTAAAATAATCTTTGAGTTTTCTGCAAGTGTTAGCAGCACTAATAAATAACACTTTCATGAGACAGGAAGGTCTTAGTATGGCAAGAGCTGTGAGTATCTAAGCCCTGGCAAAGACCTCCTCTAAGTCTGTTGATCACTTACATCTCTGCTGGTAACAGCAATTGTGAAACCAAAATATTCTATATGAGAAAGACAGTGACGTGCAAACATACCGGGGTGTTAAGTTTTCATATTTGAAGAGCCTCTCATCTCTTGAGAGGCAATAGGGATGGGTGACATGGGTTTGATTTGAACAGAAATTGACCCAAACCTTTATCCTCTGGACTGATTTGGTACATCTGCACAACCCGCAGCTGCCAGCATCCCAGGCTGGGTCAACAGACATGGGCATGCAGGACTCATCCTAGTGCTCTAAAAATAGCTGCGTAGACAGTGCTTTGAAGCTGCAGCGTGGGCTGCAGCTCAGGCTCTGAAGCCCTCCCTTCCCACTCAGGTCAGAGTCCGAGCCACAACTTCAGAGCGCTGTGTACAGAGCTCTTTTTAGAGCACTAGCATGAGCCCCGCAATTCTGAGTCTGTCAGCCTGGGCTGGGAGACTCATTGCCGTGGGCCGGGTAGATGCGGGTAGATGTACCCATGGAGACTTAAATGGTCATTGGCTTTATTCTCAGTCTTTGCATGGGGTAAATTTCACCTTCCCTATATGTTCCTGGCCTGCCCCCAAACTGTTTAGTGGGAAAACCGAGAAAAGCAGAGGGGGAATGGGCACCAGAGCAATTATCATTCATTTGTATTGTGTTAGCACCAAGTACCCCAGTCAGAGACCAGGCCACCATTGCACTAGCTGCTGTACAAGCGCAGAACAAAAATACACTCTCTGCCCCAGATACCTCCGTTAGGCTGTGATCCTACAAATGCTTAAGCAAATGTGCTGAGTGATCCCTATGAGGCCTCCTAACATGAACTAAACTACACATCCACTTCATGTAATCAGGCTAGGACTGTACTCTGGTTTTACAGTGGTGTTTTTCTAGACTTCAGTCTATAAATCAAATGACTCAGTAATATGAGATAAAAAATATAAGTGACTGTTTTGCAGACGAGCCAGTTCTTTTCCAAATATCAAATTGCCAAATTTCTGATCCAAATATGAATTTGTTCTCTTAAATTTGGCTGTAAAAAAGTCTGGGATGAACAATGTGGCTGACTTAATATCGGGGAAGCAACATGAACTATTGAAATTTTCTGACCTTTAAGCATGTGATTGTTCATTAGGCTTCCCTAATTCTCATTGGTTGCATTATAATTTTTAGTTCGGATTAAACCTCTTTTAAAAAACAAAGAACTAAGTAGGGACAGGTAAAATGACTTGTTAAAATAAAGCTGGTCAAGACATTATGAAAATTAAAAAAGGTCCATTTTGAAGCAAATGAACTCCCCTCCCACCAAAATAGGGCTAAAGTGGTGCATCAGCCTTGTGTTAGCCCTCTGCACAGGCATGAATTTCACTTGGATAGCTAAAGGCGCTACGCAGGCCACTATTGCCACGAGAGTGGGCTTTGCTGTATTAGAATAATGCACAGGTGGGAACTGCTTCTCCTCTTCCTTGCACCTGTGCAGCCATTTACACCTGGGCAATGTGGGTAGAAAGCCCTGTCATTCACTTTGCAAAGGAGTTGCTGCTTTACAAAGAGGCATTTTGTATCAAATGGACAGGGACAGAGCTGCAAAAGGGTAAGAAACCACCGGCATGTCAATCATAGAATCATAGAATCATAGAATCATAGAATATCAGGGTTGGAAGGGACCCCAGAAGGTCATCTAGTCCAACCCCCTGCTCAAAGCAGGACCAAGTCCCAGTTAAATCATCCCAGCCAGGGCTTTGTCAAGCCTGACCTTAAAAACCTCTAAGGAAGGAGATTCTACCACCTCCCTAGGTAACGCATTCCAGTGTTTCACCACCCTCTTAGTGAAAAAGTTTTTCCTAATATCCAATCTAAACCTCCCCCATTGCAACTTGAGACCATTACTCCTCGTTCTGTCATCTGCTACCATTGAGAACAGTCTAGAGCCATCCTCTTTGAAACCCCCTTTCAGGTAGTTGAAAGCAGCTATCAAATCCCCCCTCATTCTTCTCTTCTGCAGACTAAACAATCCCAGCTCCCTCAGCCTCTCCTCACCGCGGTGCTTCTGTTCCCAGTCTGCTATTTATTTAAAATTGCCAGTAGAACCCTGTAGTTAATTCTGTGGGCACTTCCAGGTGTGCTGGCAAATAGAACATCTGAGTGCAGCTGCAAAAAGTCATAGTGAGGCCAGATTGTAACTGTACCATCTGTCCTTAGTGAGGGGCTCCCCAGAGCTGCACTGCCTCAGGAGTAGCATCGTTACAATTCCTCCCCTGCTCGTCTTTGCTCAGATTGGGAGAAATAAACTACTTCACCCACTTTTGTAGCACAACTTACTCCCACTGTGCAGATGGCCAGCTACTCTAGCTGATGAGTGGAGGAGTTGGAAAGGGAGGGTGCTGAATTCCTTCTATTTCCTACCTTTTGGTTCATAGTAGGGATGGTCAGGCTAGTCACCTCTGCTCTCTTCACTGTAACCGGAGCAGGTCCAAGCAGAGACACAGGGAGGTCTTATTCCCCTGTGTAGCCAAGTAAGCATTGTGACAATCTAATGTTTAGTTTGGGGCTGGCTCAATACCAAGCAAGGTCAAGCATGGCTCAGATGCAAAGGAATGCACAAAGCTACTATAATTTTCTCCATGTTTGTTTTTGGTGGGTTTGCCTAGACACCTCATGGCCCATCTCTAACGTATGGCAGGGGCATCTAGACAGAGATGCTTAACTATCTCTAAACCTACTGGTAAATGTTTTTACAGGTATAATAATTATGCTGTTGAATGGTTATCAGAATCCAGTTCCTTGCTCACTATCTGGCTGAGAGTGCATTTGACTGCAGTGGGTGCTGGGGAGGGACACCCAAGTTCAAAGGTAGCTTTGTATCATTTTCTCCCACTTCCCTGTGCTTGTCTGCCTTCCCCTAGCTGATGAGTGCTCTTAAAGTTATTGCACTATGGTCTCTATAACCTATTTGCCTTTTTTCTTTGATTCAGCACATCAAAGGCATGCAGGATACTAAACTTAAAGTAGCACAGAGGGTGCATAAAGCAGCATTTCTAACAGGTTGCTTCTGTGAGAAAGGAACTGAAATTTATAATTTAGGCTGATGGCATACTCCAGCCAGAGGCACCTGCAGTACCTAAAGTACTCTCCTCCTTTCATCTGTCACAAGAACTGAAGATCATATAACAGCAGATGCCTGGCGAAGCCAGTCTGAAATTAGTGCCATATGTCTTTAAATGTCAGGATGATATTACACTAGACATCTACATTGTGACACATTGTGCTGTGCTGCAGCCATTTGCACCCCTTTGACTCAAGGTCCATGGAAGCGGTGAAATAGGATATGGAAAGGCAGGCAATCATCAGGAATACAGATATATATGTAAAGTAATGGAAGTGTAAGCATAATCCCCTAATTAACTTTCCCTGGACACTCTTATGCAGTAGATCATGTCTGAAACATTCCCACTCTAGTTCATTCTTCTTCTTCCTTACCCTTCGCACCTTTCTGTTTAGAATAGACATGTAGTCTTCCTTGCTTTTGCATATTTCATTTGCCATATGTTATACTAATAACACAACTTATACCATGGCTACGTCCTAGATCATGTGATTATCAGTGAATTTACAGTTCTACAGTGGGTCTCTTCACCTGCTCTAAATCCTTCCTATAATTATCTAATTAAGAACACATAAGCACTTTTCTTAACGGTGACATACTGCCATTGCTCTTCATAAGTACTCTTTGTTTTCTGTTCTGAGCCAGATCTTCCTCTCCGCCCATCATCTACTCCTGCTACATTTTTAACTTCTGAAGCAAGCTACAGCATAAATTCTGGCACCATCGCAAAGGCTTTCCTCAGCCCTAGACAAACTGCCATAGGTGAGTTGGCAGGGGTTTAGGAATAGAAGGGGTGTTTTAATTGTGAGTCACTGGTGGTGGAAAGTCTGTCTCAAGAGGAAGGCGTTGAACCATTTCCTAAAGATGGTCAGACTCTGGATTTGCCTTCTCTCCTCTGGAAGAGTGTTCTTTAGCCAGAGCCCCTTGAAAGACAAAGCTTTGTCCTCAGCTCTCTCATGCCTCATCTGGAGTTTGTGATCTGCCTTGTCCCAGAGAAGCACAATCTGAATTTGGTTCATTGATCAGTCTTTGATCTTGCTGTGGCTTGATCTATTAATTGCTTTGAAAATTAGGATTAAAGCCTTAAACTAGGATCGGAAGTTGACTGAATCCAGTGGAGAGACTTGAGCATGAGCATGACGTGTTCACAGTGGCATGGAGAAGGTGACAGCTGCTTTCTGTGCCAGCTAGAGCCTGTGCAGCATCTTCACATTCACTTTCAGGTACAGTGAGTTACAGTAATCCAGCCTGGAGGTGACAAATGCATGGATTACTGTGGCCAGGCCATTGCCAGGAGAAAGGGATGAAGTTTCCTAGCTAGGGTTACCATCTTTCTAATTGCTGGATCCTGAGGCCGCACCCCTATTCTGCCTCTTCCCTCGAGGCCCCGCCCCTTTCTGTCTCTCTTTCCCCCCAAGGTCCCACCCTCATTGCTCACTCCTCTCCTCACCTCACCCCATCACTCGCTGGATTATCTCAAAAAGTTTGCCTGCAGGTAGGAGGTGGCTCTTGCTGAGCAGGGGCTGGTGTGGGTTTATGACTCAGAACATCCCTCCATCCTGGGTAACTGGTCTTTTGCTTCAGGTGCCATTTAGGGTTGCCAGGTCCCCTTTTCGACCAGACTTTCCAGTGAAAAATCGAACACCTGGAAACTCTAAATGGCACCTGGACACAGAAGCCAAAAAACAAACTGTCTGGGTAAAACCCAGATAGGTGGCAACCATATTCCTAGCAAGCTATCGGTGAAAGAAGTCATGTTTGGAAACTGACCTTATCTTCTCATTCAAGCTCAGTGAGATGTCAAACAGGAACCTGAGGCCTTGCACAACTTTGAATTGGGGCTTGATGCCTTCAGTGGAAGGTGGAGACAACATCTTGGACAGTTCTTTGAAGGGTTTCCCCTTTGTAACCAGCATCACTTTGGTCTTGCCTGGGTTCAGATTGAGCAAGCAGCCTTCATCCAAGGGCTAATTTCTTGGAGACATTCTGACATTTTAATAATGGTGATGGTTGCAAATGAGTCAGCCATGAGTTGAGAGTCATCAGCATGCTGTTAGCACCTGAGCCCATAGCATCTCACCATCGCTTCTGGTGCTTTCATATAGATTTTGATGTGGGAAAGGTATGGGTCCCTGAGAGTGAGGGCTTTCAGAGAGGAAAAACAGTTACCTATCAGCACTATCTGAGTTTTGTTAGAGAGGTACAACTGGAGCCACTATATGCTGGGCAATCTAATTCTGCTATGTCATCTAGGCGTATTAGTAGTATTTTTTATCTAATTTATCAAAGGCTGCAGAGAGGTCTAGCAGTATGAGCTTGGAGACCTTACCTGTGTCCATGGGCGTGAGAAAGTCATTCCTGCAGCTTTCAAGCTTACACAGACCTGAAGAAGAACTGTGTGTGGCTTGGAAGCTACTCTCTCACTCACCAACAGAAGTTGGTCCTGATTGTAAGGCATCCAGGATGTTGGCTGATGTCACTTGTTGGAGTTTGGTGGTTACTACTTTCTCCCATTTTGTCCAAGAAATAGACATGGAGATAGAATGGTAGCTGGCCATATCTTCAGGGTTGGGTGTTGGTGTCTTAAGGACTGGGTAAACTACTGCATTGTTCAACGAACTTGGTAGGTGAGCTTCTCTGGAAGGAGACAATAACTATTTTCCTTATTAATGGTCACTGTCATTTTTCACTGGCTTTTACGTGCCAGGAAGGGCATGCATCCGTTTCACAGGTTGTGGTTCTGATGTTTTGCAAAACTTTTTGAGCTTAGAGCATGTGTGATGGGGACAAACTCAGTCAGAGGTGGTGAGGCAGATAATACAGTCTGGTCTGGGGTGGAATTTTCTTTCTCAGTTATCTTCATACACATTCTCTTGATCTTACCGGTGACGGATGCTGACAGATCTTTACAGTGATTGTTGCTTAGGTCTGGTGTCTCAGTTATGCAGTCTGTGTTGATTAGCCCATCTCACTGTGTGAAATAGATCATGTCACAGTTTCAAGGTAACTGTGCCTGTATCTGCACCTCCTTCCCCTTCCCCAATGATCCACTCCATAAGTGCCCCTTCAGGTATCCAGGCACCACCTGTCTCTGGGAAGGGACCTTTGTTCAACTCCCTTCTAAGTTACTTAAGGCTGCACATCTTTCTGCCTTACACAGTGATATCCCCAGCAGGGAAATTGGCCTAATGGCTGGGGCCTGTGTTTTGCTTTCTCTCTGAGGGCTATGAACAATATATTGCCAGCAGTTACCAAGGCAAACGCATTTATTCTTCAGGTAAAAGCATTACAGAGGAAACATAATGAAAACAATAAACATATTTCAACATATACTGAACATAGCAGGACTCACCCATCAGTCTTTCAGGGCATTGGTAGGCCAAAGTCTTTCCAACCTTTCTGCAAGGATTGGGTCTCCCCTTGGACAGAGGGTGGTCCTGTCCATTTTCTGGATCAGAACCAAGGTTCTGAGTCAGGTTAAAACCAGCCTATCTATATCAAAAGCCCTTTCTTTGTCTGTTGATCTGTGTAAAACCCAGTTCGAGGCAATATATGCAAGCCTCCCTAGGGAGAGGTACATCTCTGCAGGTGTTTAAAACCTGAGTGATTCACTTTAATCACCCCCACCATTTTTACCCAGAGAAGCTCTGATAACAATTTGTGGCATACCATTCCCAGCTCACAATGATTCATAAACTTACAATATGCTCCCCCAGAGATACTGCATGCAATTTTAATATCTGTCACAGCTCTACTGGCCATGATTCTGACACATTGATTGCAGAGGAGTAGAAGCTCATTTTGCTTCCTTTATGCAGTAGTGTGGTCCCTTGCAAGTGTGGTTTGTGCTGCTAGCAGAGGGATTCATGATGTTTCTTGCACCACTTGCATTCTAACTTTCTGTATCTGTTCTTCAGATGTGTGAACTATGGTGATTGTCTCAATTGATATGGGTGGAGTGCACAGCCTTGGACTCAGGAATAGAGGGTAGGGGGCAATAAGTGATTGTACTGTTGTGCTAATCTCTAGGACAAGTTGAAAACCAAGGGAGTTCAGATGTCTTTGGTTGCTCACTATCTTAGAAGGAAGGAAGGAAGGAAGGAAGGAAGGAAGGAAGGAAGGAAGGAAGGAAGGAAGGAAGAACATCTCTGATCTGTTTGAATGAGGTGGTGATCAGACCAGGAGAGTGATATGTTTGTGACTTCTCCAATATCCAGTTCTAAACTGAAGTTAGGATCTAACATATGCCTGCATGTGTAGATCCAGAGACTGCCTGGGAGAATCTCATGGTTTCCATGTAGGCCATGAGATTAAGTACTACTTTATCAATGAGATTGTCTATGTGAAGGTTGAGGTCAAGGAATTTGGGAGCTTTCAGTACCCTGCTGGACTGCAGCTCTGACTTATTCCAGATAGTTGACAGAGTTCCCATCTGGAGATGTGTGCACCATGTGGGGATCTAGGTCCCTCTTAACCTTCATCTCACAGATCCTGTAGATGTGCTCAGATGTTTTTGTTTCTGGGATGGAACATTTTCTGCATCCCCATTTTCTTGGAAACCACTTGGCCCAGTTCCTCTTTGTGAACTGACCATGCTAAGAGGCAATAGTAAACAGCCTCTCTTGTAAACATATTCAGAGAGAACTTTTTTTTAAATTTTTTTAAACAACCTTTACAGTTAATTTCCTGTGCTGCCTTATCTTAAGATATCACCTTAATTTATTACCCGTCTGATTTATTTCTTTTTTGGTAGCAATTTGTTCTTATTAATGGGAAAATATTACATATGCATCAGGCTTTCCTAACCTGAACAAGTCTAATTTGAAATAGAATTGTAATCTCTTTTTAAGGATGGGAAATGAGTATTTTAGAGGTGCTTCATAAAGTCTAGATTGGTTGCATCTCCTTTCATGGTCAGCTTTATATGTGGGTCAAAAGAAAGCGACACTGGTCTTGATTCACCCTTGAATTAGTCCAGCTCTATACTATCTGGTGTAACCCCCTTTATTCCAATAGATTTACATGGATGTAACACTGGAATAATGCAACATAAATCGAACCCTACTGAGGTTTTTCATACTGTGGAAGGCAGTGTATATGTTACTTCCTCCTAATGAGATTATTTTCTTCCTTTACTAACTAGTAAATTAATTTTAGAAAAGTGTGGTACAAACTAAAGGTGGGTGAAACTCCATCTTAATGGCTCACATGTACATTTTTTTCCACCTGGGTTCACATCTCCTGAGTTTCACCTTGACTTTCAAGGAGTGCAAATCAAGTAGCAGTCAAATTTCACTCAGTTTCAGGTCAAAATGATGTGAAATGGCAAATATTCCAAGATTTTGACACAAAACCATAAGTGGACGTGATCTGCTTGAGAACAGACCCATATTCATTTTAAAAGTTTTTGAATCCAAACAAATCTTACCTATTCTGATGTTTGAATTTCTAATCAACTCTGAAAAGCAAGTGAATTTCTCAGTTTGGGGTTTCATTGTGAATGTGTTGCACAGCTGCAGTGCAACCTGCACAGGTAGGTAACAATACAAAGTAGGATTCTAGTACTGTGTGCCTTGATGACAGTTTCAGCTCCCTTTTATAGAGTTGAATTTATCTGAGCCCAGTTTGATTCCCATCTTTAATAACAGCTCTTTAGTAAAACCTGTTAACTTTTTTTTTGGAAGCATAAATTCAAACATCATGTAGATTAGGGACTAATCAAGGGAATTTCAGTTTCAGGACATTGTCCACAAATTCAGAAGACCATTTAAGCTGAATCTACATTCTGCCTTGTCTCTAGGAGTTAAATCCCTTAGCCAAGGGGGTTCATCTAGGCTGAAGGCATGGCTTGATAATGACATAGCAGTTCATGATGTTATGTCTTTTATTCTGTGTCTATAATGCAAATCACTCAATTAAATTAATGGTAGGTAAATGTAAGATGAACTAAAGGAAATATTTCTTCACAGAGCTTCTGGAATTCATTGCTGGAGGAACTCCAGGTGTCATATGCTATAGCTGGTTTTAAAAATGTTAGAATATTTGTAGTTAAGCATGATTACCATCCTGGATAATCAGATCTAATGTATTGGGCATCCTGCAGGGATCAGGCAGGAATTTTCAATCCACATACAGCACTGCACAAATAACCAAGTGCATGTTTTTTTATTTTTTATTTTGACTTCTCCTGAAGCATCAGTCAGCAGCCATTGCCAGAAGCAGAATACTGCACTCAGAACACCAATGGTCTGATCTAGCTTGACACTCTGCTCATAAAATCTAGTTCTTTGCTGGCTTTAATTTGTGTCCGAAATATTCAAAGTCTACTTTGGATAGATTCCAGTGTCAAATCTGAAAATGACAATAAGAGCATTTAGGGCTATAATGATATCAGCAAATGCTTGTCTTGCACATGACTTGTCTAATTCTTGTGCATTGTTAGCATGGGCAGCATCATTAAATAGCTTGTTACAGCATCATTAAATAGTTTGTCACAGTCAGATATATTGTCGTCTGCAATCAGATGGTCAGCAGTTGCAAAGATTTTATTTGGGTTTTGATTTACATGCTATTGTGAAGTGATTCAATTCATTTCATTTGATATGGAGAAGAAGAAGACAGTTTGGAAGCTGCATTTTGTTTGGATAATCTGTTATGCATGTTGTATTAAAGAACATATTTTTTGTTTTGAACATATTTGGGTTTGAGTTTCTAGCAATCCTCAATCCTTATGGCTCCCTCTTTTTTCTTTTAAAAGGAATGCCAATTAATCTCAGTTAACTCATGCGATTAACTCACAAAAATTAATCACAATTTAAAAAATTAATTGTGATTAATTGCAGTTTTAATCGCACTGTTAAACAATAGAATACCAATTGAAAATTATTAAATATTTTGGATCTTTTTCTACATTTTCAAATATTTGATTTCAATTTACAACACAGAATACAAAGTGTATAGTGCTCACTTTATATTATTATTTTTATTACAAATATTTGCACTGTAAAAATGATAAACAAAAGAAATTGTATTTTTCAATTCACCTCATACAATACCATAATGCAATCTCTATCATGAAAATACAACTTACATATGTAGATTTTTTTTGTTACATAGCTGCACTCAAAAACTAAACAGTGTAAAACTAGAGCCTACAAATCCACTCAGTCCTACTTCTTTTTTCAGCCAATCACTAAGACAAACAAGTTTGTTTACACATATGAGAGGTAATGCTGCCCGCTTCTTATTTACAGTGTCACCTGAAAATGAGAACAGGTATTTGCATGGCACTGTTGTAGCCGACATTGCTATGTATTTACATGCCAGATAAGCAAAACATTCATATGTGTTTTCATGCTTTGGCCACCATTCCAGAGGACATGCTTCCATGCCGATACCGCTCATTAAAAAATTAATGCATTAATGAAATTTGTGACTGAGCTTCTTGGGGGAGAATTGTATGTCTCCTGCTCTGTTTTACCTGCATTCTGCCCTATATTTCGTATTATGGCAGTCTCGGATTATGACCCAGCACATGTTGCTCATTTTAAGAACACTTTCACTGTGATTTGACAAAAATGCAAAGAAGGTACCCATGTGAGATTTCTAAAGATAGCTACAGCACTTGACCCATGGTTTAAGAATCTGAAGTGCCTTCAAAAATCTGAGAGGGACAAGGTGTGGAACATGCTTTCAAGAAGTCTTAAAAGAGCAACACTTTGATACGGAAACTACAGAACCCGAACCACCAAAAAAGAAAATCAACCTTTTGTTGGTGGCATCTGACTCAGATGATGAAAATGAATGTGTGTCATCTGCACTGCTTTGGATTGTTATCAAGCAGAACTCATCATCAGCATGGACACATGTCCTCTGGAATGGTGGTTGAAGCATGAAGGGATATATGAATCTTTAGTGCATCTGGCATCTAAATATCTTGCGATGCCAGCTACAACATTGCCATGCAACGCCTGTTCTCACTTTCAAGTGACATTGTAAATAAGAAGCAGGGAGCATTATCTCCTGCAAATGTAAAGAAACTGAAAATGTAAAATGTAAAGTTCTGTTTTTTAAGAATCTGATTGGTTTTTAGTGTCCTAGAAACCCAAGGGTCAGGTCTGAGCTCACCTGGTTTACCTATTTGGTTGGTAGATTATTCTCAAGCCTCCCCAGGAAACGGGGTGAAAGGGTTTGGGGGGATATTTTAGGGAAACAGGAACTCCAAGTGGTCCTTTTCCTGAATCTTTGTCTAACTCACTTGGTGGTGGCAGCAGTACCCATCCAAGGACAAGGAAGGATTTGTACCTTGGGGAAGTTTTTAACCTAAGCTGGTAGAAATAAGCTTAAAGGGTCTTTCATGCAGGTCCCCACATCTGTACCCTAGAGTTCAGAGTGGGGAGGGAACCTTGACAGGCAGTATGTTGAAATGTCAGAGCAAGAACACGGTTTCAACACACTCTTCACAGACAAAAGGTTTGTGATTGCAATACGTTAAGGCTGAATGGGTCTAACTGACAGTGGAGTTAGCAGTATTGTTGTATGCATGTTGGTTTTAGGAAATTAGAGAGACAAGATGGGAAAGGTAATATCCTTTATTGGACCAACTTTTGTTGATGAAAGAGACAAGCTTTTGAGCTTATACAGACCTGAAGAAGAGCTCTGTGTGCCTCGAAAGCTGCTCTTTCTCTCTCACTAACAGAAATTGGTCCAATAAAAGATACTACCTCCCCAACTTGTCTCTCAGACAATGGAGCAACCATCCCAGACTTTTATTCCGAGAGTATGATTTCACTTCACAGTTAATCCGAGTAATTTGCATCTGGTTTAATCTTGCCTGGGCGTAAGCATTCTCCCAACAGAGCCGTACCTGAATTATTGTGTCCTCACAGTTTCTAAACATGTCTGTTGTGGGCATGTCCTATGGTGTTTTGTGCTATGATGTTCTAGGATTCCTTCCCAGTCAGTTATGAGAGAAATGTCTGTCCTTTGGGGGGAATTTTCAGAAGGGCGTCGGAGAGGGGTGGGCAATAATTTTTGCAAGGGGACCACTCCATGAATTTTGGTAAGTGGTCATGGGCCACACATTTCTACTATATTAATGGAGCGGTGCAGGGTCTGGGAGCAAGTTTGGGTACAGGAGGTGAGCTCCGGGCTGGTGCAGAGTGTTGGGGTGCAGGAGAGGGTGAAGGAGTGTGGGCACTGGGAGGGAGTTTGGGTGCAGGAGGGGG
The DNA here is from genome assembly GCF_009764565.3 of Dermochelys coriacea. Lineage (NCBI taxonomy): Eukaryota > Metazoa > Chordata > Testudines > Dermochelyidae > Dermochelys > Dermochelys coriacea. The sequence goes on from NC_050068.2 coordinate 146,871,571, forward strand.
TTCTGACCTGGGGCAAGGGGTTGAGGTGCAGAAGGGGGTGCGAGGTACAAGCTCTGGCCGGGAGACGCTTACCACAGCAGCTCCCAGCCAGGGGCGCAGCAGGGCTGAGGCAGGCTACCTGCATCCATGGCCCCACAGCGCTCCCAGAAACAGCTGTGGCCGGCTGCTGCTGGTACATCTCTGCATGGGGAAAGGGGCAACAGGTCTCTGTGCACTGCCCACGCCCACAAGTACTAACCCTGCAGCTCCCATTGGCTGGTTTCCTGCCAATGGGAGCTGTGAGGACAGTGCTGGGAGCAGGGGCAGCGCGAGGAGCCACCTCCTCCCCTGCCATGAGCACGCAGAGATGTGCCAGCAGCAGCTGTCCGCTTCCGGGAGCAGCGTGGGGCCAAGGCAGGCAGGCAGCCTTCCTGAATGCCCTGCTGCGCCACGGGACTTTTAGCAGTCTGGACTTGGAAATTGAAAGGGGGCAGAGGAGGCCAGACAGAAATGTTAGTCATGGCGGGTCAGACAGAAATGTATTTTTCTCACCCCTGGCGTTGGAGGACTGTGAGCACTTGTGATTTTTGCTTCTGTTTTCATTGCAAAGTTGATGTGTTCCAGCCTGAATTAAAGCAGAATTTAGGCTCCAACATGCCAACCCCACTTCCCTAGCCACACCAGCTTTAAAATACCCCCCTAAAAACAAGTCAAAGGTTTTTTTGTGTGGATGAGTGGATGGGCTAAAATCCAGATAAAAGCCTGGGCCAACTGTGAAATGAAAACATACTCTTAGATGGCCTGGCTCACTGATTGGGAGAAACCAGTCTGTGGCAAAAGGAGACTTCATACCATGGTCTTCTAACAAAAAAAGCATTGATACATGCTAATTGTCTCAGTCACCAATAGAGGGCAGAGCTTTGAGAAAGGTTTCCCTGACATGGGGAATGCAGACTGAGGAATGCTATCTGGAAGGGGAACTGAGACCAGGCTGTATCCCAAGAACTCCCGAGCTTGCAAAAATAAATAAATAAAATAAAATGTAAACAGTAAGGACCAGTCTATGCTACAAAGTTTTACCAGTATGACTTGCCTTCTGTCAGCACAACCTTGCATGTGTCCACACTCAATTTTGATTTCTACGTGCAAAACCCTGAACTCCTGTCAGTGAATTTAAACTAGCTCCCCGAGTAGCATTAAGTCCTCTCCCAGCACTCTTCTGCCAGCACAATGCCTGTGTGGATGCTAATTTACCTGTACTGGTTCAATCAGTCCCCCAGCAACAATCCCACAATGCTGCTCTCTCCATGGCAGTGACTGCTCTGGGTGAATTTTTGAACTCTGCTACCTAGGGGTCACAGTGACCAGATGCCCACCCCACCTTTAAAATCTTCAGTGTGTTTTTAAAATGTCTTTTTTGTCTTCCTGGTAGCCTACCTTTAGGAGCACATCTTTGCGAGCATATAGGTATGACTCCAGGTAAAGCTGCAGTTATGATAACCTCAGGCAAATAGCCTACTGGTGCCCAGTCCAGGAAAGAAGGCCTGGATTTCCTCAGGATGTGGGGGAAGGAGCAGTGTAAGCCTGTCATAAATATAAAAGGAAGGTTAAACACCTTTAAATCCCTCCTGGCCAGAGAAAAAACCCTTTCACCTGTAACGGGTTAAGAAGCTAAGATAACCACGCTGGCACCTGAACAAAATAGCCAATGAGGAGACAAGATACTTTCAAAGCTGGAGGGGGGGACAAAGGATTCTCTCTGCCTGTGTGATGTTTTTGTTGGAACTAGAGCAGGAAAGCAGGTCAGAACTCCTGTAAAGAATTAGTAAGCAATCTAGTTAGATATGCGTTAGATTCTGTTCTGTTTAAATGGCTGATAAAATAGGTTGTGCTGAATGGAATGTATATTCCTGTTTTTGTGTCTTTTTGTAACTTAAGGTTTTGCCTAGAGGGATTCTCTATGGTTTGAATCTGATTACCCTGTAAGGTATTTACCATCCTGATTTAACAGAGGTGATTCTTTTACTTTTTCTTCAATTAAAATTCTTCTTTTAAGAACCTGATTGCTTTTTCATTGTTCTTAACATCCACCGGTTTGGGTCTGTGTTCACCTATGCAAATTGGTGAGGATTTTTTATCAAGCCTTCCCCAGGAAAGGGGGTGTAGGGCTTGGGGGGATATTTTTGGGGGGAGATGTTTCCAAGTGGGCATTTCCCCTGTTCTTTGTGTAACACTTTGGTAGTGGCAGCTTTTCACCTAAGCTGGTAAGAATAAGCTTAGGGGGTCTTTCATTCAGGTCCCCAAATCTATACCCTAGAGTACAGAGTGGGGAAGGAACCTTAACAAAGCCCATCTACTGAAGTTCCACAGGAATAAAGAGGTTCAAAGGGACTTGCAAAGGTGATGCTGAAGCTGGGTATGACAGGGAGGCATTCCAGTGCCGGGCAAAGGGGAAAGGACTGCAGTAGTCTTACCACAGGGTAAAGGAGGCCAACAAACAATCTAGGGGTGACCTCCAGAGCAGCTGCTAGAACTATGTGGCACAAGATGCCAGACTAAGCAGGGACCCTTCTACCAACCTGCGAATGAAAGCGGACACATCGCAATATCTAAAGGAAGACACCCCAGAACTGAACACAGACAACAAGCTTGTTAAGAGAGGAGATGTGGAGGATGCTGAGCCTATGGAGAGCCAGGAGCTCTTCAAGACCCGGTTGAACCCACCCCAGCTGCTTCAGAAGGAACCACTGAAGAGAGGATGGGGACTCGGGTTGGTTTACTTTCTAGCTCCCATTTATGCGTAGCTTTCATTTTACTTTCTTCACAGCCCCCCAAACTTCATCCTTCCCTTTTCTGTCTCCCCACTCCCATGGAAAATGATGGCAGACCATGGGCAGGCAGGGAACAAAGGAATTGTTTTTTTTAAATGGCTGGTTTATTTTAAGAGAATGCATTGGCAGTAGTAGTCCAAAAGTGACAATAAGAAAACTTTAAGCAACCAAAAAGCATTCCTGAACACATACTTTAGCAGAAGCCTTTGATGCATTCAAAGGGGGGTGGGAAGTAATACAATTAAAACAATGCAAATACAATCCTGTACATTCCAGACTGAAAAAGAAATACACGCCAGCTAACACCAAGAGCATTCAAATTAAATACATTAAAAGTACAAAAGAGTGCTTGAAAACAATCCAATAACTGGTCATTTATACTGCAGGATTTTGCATAAATATCATTGTAAACTTACTGAATGCAAGTTTTCTAACTCCTAACACAATATTTTGTTTTTCCAGGTCGAAAGTCCAAATTCAGAACAAGTTACCTGCACTTATACTTAGAGGCAGTGAAGAGGAAGAAATGGTAAGTTGCTGGTTCAGGGGCCTTGGCTTGGACTGGTTCAGGGAACTAGCCAGTGACCACCATTCTTCTTTACTCTTAGAGCGTCCAGTGTGTCTTGACCCATTCATCCTGTTTGTCTTCAGCCACGTTTACTACACTGTCCCTAGACTTATCAGTCACCCACCAACTTCACCTCCCCCCCTCACAGCTAGAGGATTTGAAAAATACCCTCCTCAATTCACCAGGCTCTCTACTGTTACACAGCCCTGAAGCAAGTGGTAACATGTGTGGTCCTGTTTGTGTTTTGATGCAGAGCTTTATGGGAAACATTTTCGGGAGTTATGCCACTTATATCTTCATGTCTGCAAGCCTCATAAATCTAGCAATGGCTGGCTGACTGGCTATTGATGACCAGACCTTGACTGGGATATCCTTGAGAACCACACCCTACCCAAGTGCTGAAAGACTGACCATGAGGAGGAAGAAAAAGAAATGAACAAGGAAGGACATTTTATCTGAGTGCCTTAAGACTTTTGAGTGCAGAGCCTGTGAGACCAGGGAATGGAAGGAATGCATGCTGAAGGAAAGGCAAAAAGAGCCAGAAGTGTTTTGGGAGGTGCACCAAGACACCATGCAGGAATTCAGACAATAAACTGAGATGCTCCAAAGTACTATGGAGCACAGCATCCAAAGGCCTACACCCCAGCAGTCATTACGCTGCATGGACAACTCCTTCTTCCAAGGCCCAGGACCATATACAACAGAATTTCCTGCAACAATATCCCTTCCACTCAACCCCTCATGAGCAACAAGGAGACTATGTTGTGAGTACACATACACTGACCTGTGAGGCAGCCCAGAGCAGCCAGCATCTTGCACTTTTTTTTTTAGTAGTTTGTTTGTTATTACCACACACTGCAGTTCTGTTTTTTGTAAGTTCTCTGATTTATTTTATTTGTCTTGCAGTACAGAAATGTAAACACCAGATCAATAAGTGCTTATGAGAGTCAAAAAATTCATAGCCTTAAGGTCTCCCTCAGTTGCACAGTACCTCAGTTTGCCTCTGGTAATTACCTTTGTGTCAGGCTGCTCAAAATCAGTGGACAGTCTTTCCACTCCTCCTCCTCATGCTTCCCCCCCCACCCGCCCTGCCACCAGTAACATTTTCCCCTTGGCCTCATGCAGCAATAACAATAGGGATATTTGACTTGTTGACAGTCAGTCTCATTGGAAGATAGCTCCACTATCTTAATCTTAAAAGCTCCACTTTTAATCTGCCAAATGCACACTCTGCAGTCATCCCGCATCTGAGCAGATGATCATTAAATCTTTCCTTTGGCTTGCAACTTTCTCAAAAGTCCTGAATCTCTAAAGATACAAGCTACATGCTCCTTCTCTGACCGCCCAACGCTAATATCAGTGAAACTTCCACAATGATCCACTAATGCTTATTTAACCCTGGAAAAGTACCCCATTCTGTTTGTGTCCTCAGAAGCAAATTGGGAGGAAGGCCAAGGGGAGATGGAGGCAGGCACAGAATCAGGATATTCTTCCCATCTGTTGACCCACCACAGTTCAGGAATCCCATTTCCATGAATCCATCTATTTCTTACCCACTGCCCAGAGTCACAGTCCAGTGCAGTAGGATACTTGGAATGGCCTCATACACCTAGATGATGGTGACCTGCACTGTAGATTTGCTAACACGGAGCTGATTGTTTACTGACTGAATGCAGTCCAGAGTTCCATGCTTCCCAAGCAGGATCACTACCCATTTATCCACTGTCAAAGTGGTGCTCATTGTGGAGGCTCTCTGTTGGAAGGCTAAGGTGACCATTGAGAGCCCTATTGTCCCAGACACTAGAGGAAAACAGTCAGGACACCAGGGATGTGGTCTAACTAGGCCACAACATTATGTAACACATCTGGGAATTACCAAGCAGTTACTTGTGCAGTTCAAGTCATTCTTCCGTTGTAATTTGTACCATTTAGTGGAGGGCTGCAATCAGCCCCTCACCCAATTGACATGATCCCAGTACCATTGCTGGCACCCCACTGCCCTCTCTTTTGCACTAGGGTTAAGGGGCTAAGGAAATGGGGTTGTCTCCTTACTGGATCAGACATTAGGAGTCCCAATCCAAACCCACACCTTCTTGAAGAGAAGCCTTCTCCTAGTCCACTTGCAGTTCTGATTTCAGTTACCTGCACTGGACACAGTGATGCTGGAATTAGGGGTGCTGACAGAGCCCCTGGCTTGAAGTAGTCATAACAAACACAAAATACATGGTTTACATGGTTTCCATCATCAGCGCTCCCCCCCCCCCCATAAAAATTATTCCTGCACCTCTGACTGGACATTTGCAAATTTGGAACACACTGAATTTTACAACCTAATCTGGCACCCTGGGCTTCTGAGATGAAGTTGAAAAATCCACCCCTCTGTGACAGTGTATACTATTATGGTCACTACTTTTACAAAATGATGATAAATTTTGTACAAAGTATGCCTTGTGAGATATAATTTGAAAAGTCATAATCTGCTGAATATCATTATCCTGTTAAAATATGTATAGCGACACTACATGTAAAGTTATAAGATTCTATTGTACAATTGCAAAAAGAAAAGGAGTACTTGTGGCACCTTAGAGACTAATAAATTTATTCGAGCATAAGCTTTCGTGAGCTACAGCTCACTTCATCAGATTCATTCAGTGGAAAATACAGTCAATTGTTACTGAATTACATTGTAATTCTGAGTCACACCCCCAAACCACTTTTTCAGAGACAAAGACACACTAGCATCCTAGACAGGTGTTAAAGAGCTATCACCTACTTAACCGGCCATCCTCCAGCAGAGGGGAAGGTGTAAACAAGAAATTTACATTTAATCACAGAGACAATTTAAACCTCACATCCACACAGACTGTATGTCAACATGACTCCGCAAGGATGTTTCTAGCACAAGAAATGTAATTATAAAGAGGAAGGAAAACATTTAACTTCACCTCTCCTCCTCCCACCTCTATGCTCATGACATCAATGGCTCTCAAAGAACTAAGGGGGAGGGGTCCCAGGCTGAAAGGAGACACAGTCTGTGAAATTTAGCAACATATCTGGTGAGACAAAACCTTTTACTTTTAACTTCACTTAGTATGTTAAGTCAGGTACTAGCGTTTTACTCTCTTATTTTCTTTTTGTAACTAATCTTGACATTTATGCATCATCACTTGTAATCACTTAAAATCTATCTTTCTGTAGTTGATACACTTATCTTATTGTTTTATCTTAACCAGTGTGTTTGGATTAAGTGTACGGAAAACTCTATTTCGGATAACAGGGCTGGTGCATACATACTTTTCCTTTGATGAAATGACAGACTTTCTATGAGGTTGCATTGTTCACTGGTATGCAGACTAGTATAAGACACGCATTTCTGGGGAACAAGGCTGGGACTACGAATTTGCGGGTGTTTCTCTGTATGTAATTCATGAGTAACTGGTTAGAGTGCTCATGTGTTCAGCGGGGAATAAATCTGCATGCTGAAGGCTACGTGAGTAGGCCAGGAGTGGATGCTCTGACAGCAAAGCAGTGTAGAAGGCACCCCAGGCAGCTGATCAGCAGTCCAGAGTGTACCCTCAGAAATGTCACACCCACCCTGGCTGATCTATTGGTGAGGAGGGAAAAATCCCTTCTCAGCCTCCAAAAGGTGACTAATATGATGCCCACAGGCAAACCCCCAAACCTAGTCCTGTGCTGATCTTGGGGGAACTTTTTTCCCAGCTGAGAGAAGGGCATATAGCTGGCTAATGCTACCCCCTTCTGTCCAATCAATCAGCCCCAGAGCCACCTTTGCCTCCTCGAGTCCAGGAGGGAGTATGTGCAGTCCTTAAAGCCAAATGTTTTCTTTTTCCTGCTGGCCCAGACAAAGCATTCCCACCTCTGAGGCTCTGGGCTAGGGAGGGAGGCATTTATCTCACATTTAGAATTTAAACTGAGAAGTCTATTTGCATTTCCGATGCTATATGTTACATATCCTGAATATGTCATGTAAAGAAATTTGAACAAACATGTCCAGACTTGTACCTCTTTAGATTTACTTACAAACATAGTAAAGACAAGAGATGCTTATAAACTTCTTGAACCCATGTTTATTTTCTCCCGCTGTCACTTATGGCTAAGGCTAAGATTTTGTCATGGATCTTTTTAGTAAAAGTCATGGACAGGTCATGGGCAATAAAGAAAAATTCATAGAAGCCATGACCTGTCCGTGACTTTTACTAAAAATAACTGTGACAAAATGGGGATCAGCAGGTCCCCACCCAGGGGCAGCTGCACAGGGCTGGCAACTGCAGGGCTCCTTTGGGGTGCCCCCATCACTGGCAGCAGTCAGGAGCTGCGCTGTCTGCAGCTCCAGGGGATCGCAGCAGCTGGGAGTTCGGTAGTTTCCCCAACACCCATGGCGGCTGGGAGCTGTGGGGTTCCCCTGCTGCCCACGGGGCCAGGAGCTGCAGCAGTACCCCGCTGCCCGCAGTGGCCAAGAGTTGTGGGGTACCACTGCCTGCAGTGGCTTGGAACTCCTTGGGCCACCAGAGGTGGTGGGGGTACCCCCCAGCTCCCTGCCCCTGTGGGCAGCAGGGGACACTGCAGCTCCAGAGCACCACAGGCTGAAGTCATGGAGGTCGCTGGAAGTCACGGATTCTGTGACTTACGCGACCTCCATGGCTAAATCGTAGCCTTACTTATGGCCTACATTTTCAGCAGTGACAAGTGATTTGGGATGACTGCATTTTTGGGTGCCCCGCTAGAGACACCTTAACAGGATCTGATGTTCAGTAGGCAGGGGTTTAGCACTTTATGAAAAGCAGACCCTTTTAGGGTCTCTCACCCAAAAAACTGAATCACTCAAAATCATTAGTCACTCTTAAAGACTTAGCCTAGCTTCATGAAAACCCCCAAACCATTCTTGTTCAGAAGAATCAAACTCTGCAAGGAACTCACACCAGAAATAGATGTTAACATTTTATTTTGAGAAAAGAAAATGGACTTATTTATTGTGTTGTCAATTGACTTGCCTCAGGGCAGCACGGCCCCCCTTCTTCAGCCTTCCCAAACACGTGGGAAAGGCTGTAAATTCCAAAGTCACATGCTTGTAATTTTCCCTTTTGTTTTAGGGCAATATCCTTTATTTAAATTCATTGCTACAAACAAATTATCTGGCCTTCCTGGGTCCCTGCATAGCTGATCCTTTTTGCAAGGTCAATTGCCTAACTGTTATTAAAAATTCACTCTAGTTACAATCTGTCAGCTCTGCCTCCCACCGTGTCCTTTTAGGTTTTAGGTTTCTAGCCATCAATTCTCTATGAGGAGGGAATCAGCATCCCTCTCACTCTAGACTGCGGATTTAGTCTTGCAATCCCTCTGGGCTTCATTGTGTTTATCACAGCTGGTCTGTCTTTGGACCAGCACCTGTTGTTTTACTCTCTCTCAAGGGGCTAGTGAACACCAATGATTGACCAGCTTCCCCAGAACAAAGTACATCTATTTAAGGACAGAAGCTTTACAGAGAAAACATAAAATAAAACAAAACAAAACAAAACCTTAAATGCATGCTGAGCTTCCCAGGAGTCACCCATCTTCCACAGGGGAATCTGGTAAGTTTCAACATCCTTCAAACCCTTCCAGCAGGGTTTGCCCTGGGTTGAAAGTTCATGTCAGTTTGTTGAATCAGAAAGAGAAGCCCTCTGCCAAAACCGGCTCATCCTTTACACCACACTCTTTCTTTGTCTCCTGGGCCTCTTGAACTTGGTCTGAACCAATATATGCAAACCCCATCTCCTGTGTGGTACTGCTCTTGAGTTGTGTACCTGCCCCAAGGTCTGTAGTAATCATTTCCTGCTGATTTTAGTTCCCGGAGGATGCTTGGCAACTCTGCCCCATGGAGTGAGAATACGATCCCTGGCTCATACAACTACCGATAACGTATATAGTTGATACAATAATCTCAAAGATATTGTATATGCCTGTAATATGTGACAATGCCCTCTTGCACTGTAGTATGTCATACTAATAGCCTATCTATAGTATGCAAACCTCATTTGGGTCATGAAATCCCCTTTAAAAAAAGACAAGCCTGAATATTTAGATTTATGTATAATATGTATGTCTGAATTAATCCACATTGCTTACTATAAGGTAACAAGATACATTATCTTGCAACTGATATTGTAGTTGCATTGAATTTATGGTTTATCAGTTTAGATAACAATACTAATGACTGTGGATCAATGTTTAGCCAGCTTTATCAAAAATAAAACAAGTAATCAACACTGCACGATCAAAGTGAACCCAGAAAACCTATGGGGATCTATTAGTTTTTTTCCATAGAACTGCATAAATGTTTGAGAAGCAGTTAAGCAATTAGTGACATTTTGGAAAACAAACCTCTTTAGCAGCAAAGAACACCTTAAAAATTCAGAGGAATGCAGGTGGCAGAACCCTCCTAAAACTTCAGCTAAAGAAAACCCTCATGTAAATCACAAATGAAAGGAAATGCTGAACCTAAGCTACTTCTTTGTATCCAGATGTTGCAGGAATCTGCATAGTGGATAATTTTTCATACAATGGTTTTTAGAGGAGAGCGGGTGAAACCTTCTCCTTCCTCCCCAAAATACCATTCCTTAACTTCAAATATCCAAAAGTTTCCCAGCATGAGAGTATTTGTTACTTTCTTTACATATTTTTGTGGTTTGCATGATCATTTGCCTCCATAAATATGGGCCTGATCACTCCTTCTTGAGAATAACATGTGGAAGGGGGAGGAAATCTTTCTGAGGTTCTCTTCACAGAGTATCCCAGCATTTCACCATGACGCAGGGTTTGTCCACTGCAGAATGAGATATGGATCCAATCTCAGACTTCATGGATCCAGGGGGACATAGGGCTATTCTTGCTTTCATCCCACATGGGCTCTCTGTTGGACCCATTCTGTTAGAGACTCCCTCTCTCTCTCCCAAGACTACCCTTAACCTTGTTTGCCCAGCACCCCTGATCTTGCATGTTTAAACTCTGAAGACTGAAAATTTAGAAGGTAAAGAGCTCTCTGCTGTCATCTGTTGGTGAACAAAGGGAAGAACTACAATAAGATCTCTACCCAGAATTCCTTGAGCAATACTTTGGGAGTCACCATAGCCAAACACAAACTCAGAATTGGATGGGAAGTGATGCTCAGCTGAGAGAGAGGAAAAGGGTGGGAAGAAGTTAAGATTCTAATTCTCCTTTTCTGAGCTATTAGGAGGACTCTTCTGTAGCAGATGACACAGAGGTGGGTCTTTGACAGGGTATAGTGCAGAGAGAACTTTTTGTTGAATTCTGGTGAGAAAGGCCTGCCTGAGCACATCTCAGTCCTCTGGGACTACACTATCCACTCACACCTAGGCCATGAGGATGGAGCAGGGGGACATGTTATGGTAAAGGGATAGTTGCATATTGGACATTAACACCAACAAATGGGAAGCTGAGTTAAGTCTACTGACAAAAGCTCTGTTTTGCTTATCATTCATTTAGATATATTGTGGCTTTGTTTTCCCAAGTTTTGTTGTGTTCCCTTTCCCCTATGTATGAAACAAGGAAAAATAAAGTTTTCCTTGTTTCATACATAGACTTGGCACTTGTGAGTGGGGAAGGATTGCCTATTAAGAGTATCCAGGGAAGTTATTTAGTGGTCCCTGAAGTTCTGGGTTGGGGCTTGAGCCGGTGGTGTGTGTTAGTTTTAAGAGGTGCCCCTATCTATTTGAACCTGGCCCTTTTTGCTGACAACGCCTGGAAGAAGGGTTCCACATCTTTCGTGCAGCAAGCCCTCCACAGAATCAGGGTGAAAGTGGGAATGATACTGTGGAGGTGGCTGTGTCACCTTATCATATGGGAGGCATAAGCTTTGCATAGATCCTCTACTCACAGATTGGGGACCATGACTGGGCCCTATATGAAGACAAGGTATTTATTCTGGTACACAGCATACAGACCCAGTAGGGCTTCCCTACAGCAAGAATTTTACCAGTAGTTGCCTAGGTTCTCAACCTCTTCCATACTCTTCCAGGACTCCTTTCTAATCTAGACAGGATCTGGTCAGAACCTTCTCCCATTTAGTTTATGGGAAAAGCAGGTGGTTATAACTCTTGGGTAAAGATTCAGTTTTAGCATGAACATCTTTGTTTATGAGCACTTCAGTCATTCTTCTAATATTGATAGATTATTTTAAAATTAGCAAAAATGAGAAACCAAATAGAAAAATAATATCTGCTGGAAATATGCAAGTTTTCCAGAAAACATGACATCTTCAAACCAAAAAGAAAAGGAGTACTTGTGGCACCTTAGAGACTAACAAATTTATTTGAGCATAAGCTTTCGTGAGCTACAGCTCACTTCATCGGATGCATTTGGTGGAAAATACAGATCGGAGGGTGGCTATCCTTCAACAAAAAAACTTCAAAAACAGACTCCAACGAGAGACTGCTGAATTGGAATTAATTTGCAAACTGGATACAATTAACTTAGGCTTGAATAGAGACTGGGAATGGATGAGTCATTATACAAAGTAAAACTATTTCCCCATGTTATTTCTCCCCCTCACCCCACCCCCCGCTGTTCCTCAGATGTTCTCGTTAACTGCTGGAAATGGCCTACCTTGCTTGTCACCATGAAAAGTTTTCCTCCCTCCCCCCCGCTGCTGGTGATGGCTCAACTTAAGTGATCACTCTCCTTACAGTGTGTATGATAAAACCCATTGTTTCATGTTCTCTGTGTGTGTATATAAATCTCCCCACTGTATTTTCCACCAAATGCATCTGATGAAGTGAGCTGTAGCTCACGAAAGCTTATGCTCTAATAAATTTGTTAGTCTCTAAGGTGCCACAAGTACTCCTTTTCTTTTTGCGAATACAGACTAACACGGCTGCTACTCTGAAATCTTCAAACCAGTTCCTTTTGTATTAGCCCAGTAGTACTGTTTATCATGTACATACATTTAGACCATTTATTTTAGAATACTTGATATTTAAGGGATAATGAGGTAATTTTTATGAGATAATAATCCAGTTGTGGATACAAAGTGTATCATCTACAAGAACATGGGTCAATTTCTAAATAATTATTTAGATAAACATGAAATAGAATTCATCTCACTTTTTTTTTTGCTTCTCCCCTACTGCCTGATGCTCCCTCATGCTGAGCTCATCTACAGTGCCAGGTGACTAAGAAATCACTCCTAGGTCAGGAAGTACTGAATCTGCCATCTGGAGGGCAGAAAGTGTGAGATTTCTGGTGTTTAACATTTTCTAAATTGGGTCTGCAAACAGAGATCATGGAAGGGAAGTACTGAACTGGTGAGGAGGGAATGGGAACTTAAAAAAAGAAGTTAAAATGGTAGTTAGAACTGAACTTAACTGAGAAATGGAAAAGGGAACTAGGAATTGCCATAGAGCAGAGGTTCTCAAACTGTGGTCCGTAGACCACCAGTGGTCGGCGAGCTCCTTTCAGGTGGTCCGCGGATAGTTCCCTCTAAGGTGTGTGCCTGGGCGGCCGCACACAAAAGAATGAAGGGCCACCCACCTCATTAGTGGAGCCATTCAGGCAGGGCTCCAATAATTAGATGCCTGGACCCTGGAGAACATGCACATGTAAGGTGAGGTGGTGGCCTTGTGGGGAATAGGAGGGAGGTGGCAGGGGGCAGTGGGGTGAGAAGAGGGGGTGGGGGGAATTTGTGACGTGCAGGGCTGCAGTGGCCAGAGAAAGAGGTGACTTTCCCTAACTCCAGGGCTGCAGCTTCTGGGGAGAAATGGCCCTCCTTCCCAGCTCCAGCTCGGGGGCTGCTGCAGCAGGGGAGAGAGGGCACATCCATCGCATCAGAAAGGTAAGGCTACTGCTATCAAAATATGAGTAGTGTACTGTTATTTGTAGAACAAAAAAAGTTAATCATTATTAAGTGGTTTATATATATAGCACTTTTCTCCAAAGGGCTTTACAATAGTTAGCTAACAGTACAAACAACATTTGGAAAGATCATTAAGTGGTCCGCCGAGACCCTCAGCAATTTTCAAGTGGTCCGCGAAAAAAAGGTTTTGAGAACCACTGCCATAGAGTATCCGATTACTGGCAAAGGCCAAAACTTAATGTGTCAGATGAAAGCAAGGAACACAACCCATAATGCATCTATCCAGTTGTGCAAAATGGTGGGTTGGGGAATACTTTCTTGATTTCCACAGTCATTAGCTTAATAGTTTATGGGTCAGATTCAGTAAAATGGGTCTCCCTGCCAGTCCCTGGCAATGATTCAACCCAGAGAAGATGGTTTGGAGTTCTGACTGGAGATGTTAGGGATCCTTTGAATCTCTGCTGCCAGAAGCTGCTGTGTGGGAAAGTGACACTTTGTGTTCATACCTCCTGTCCAGCCAGTGCCACCCACATGTTGAGCAGTCTATTCCCATCCAGCATTGATCATACGAGGAAGAACAGAAATGACCCCTGTCGGGGACTTTCTGGTGGCGTAAAACCTGGCTGACTGAACCAGTTAATCTCGTTGTTTTAACTTTTATAGCTAGCAATGTTGCTGGTGACCATGAAATTATATTGCTTTTAAAAGGAAAATCCAGCCACAGCAATTGATTCAGTGGCCTCCTGTGGCAATGAAATATTAACTTTCGTATCTTAATTCATTACACTTTAGTTTCATCCCCATGCTCACACAACATAGGAAAAAGCAAAAACTGTAAGGCTCTGAGACCTGGCAACGGGGGTGGGCTCAGAGTCGGGGCTCCAGCCACAGCAGGAATGTTTACCTTGCTAATTTAGCCCCCTCGCATGAATCCAATCAGCTGACCCAGGCTCTGAGAGTAGCTGCTGAAGGTTGGGGGGCGGGTGTGTCTTGTTTGTAGTGTGGACATACCTTATCTCCCCTCCGTGCCTTTGAAAATCTCCCTTTACATCCTTCATCACTTACTATTGTATATTTTGCTATTTGTTGTTTGGAATATTTCTTTCCCTTTTGGTACATTATTACTGTACCTGTCATAGTTCATATTCCAGTGTTAGCACAGGGTTTTCACTTTTGAAAGGTTGCATTTTAAGCACTCATCAAGTTATATAATCCTCCATTTGGCCATACCAGTTTCACTCCCCTCGTTTTTTGTTTCCTTGCTCAGAGGTAAGCGCACCATCTATGCCTCTACTACAATGATCTTAAATGGCCTCCAGGCTGAGTTGATGGTTTTAAATTTTTATTACTTTGCCCTTCAGCCTCGTGTTAACCATTTTGCTCATTGTTTTCAAATCTGTCCTTTTAAGTTTGCTGTTACTGTGTTCCCTACCTCTGATAAGATATCAAACCTAAATGTGCAGTAATGGCTGTTAACCAACGGAGCTACCCTTATAAAAGATGCCAACTGATGCAATTTTAAAAAGCAGTAAAAACACAAAATATTTTTTTGAAAAAAAAAACCAACCCAAAGATAACTTACCAAGAGCACAGAGGGAGACAGTGTGAGATCCAGTTGGTTAAGAATGAAATAAATATCTACCACCAACCCCCGCAAAATATAAAACCTAAACAGTTCCCCATAGTTTACATGATTCAGAATGATCAAACATAACTAAGGACATGGCTACAAGGCCCCACAATTTGGGGGTATGCATAGCAGTGCACATGAAAGTGCTGGGCTGTAACTTCCTCCTGTGGGTGCTGCAGGCTTGGATCAAAAGGTTCCTGTGACTGGGAGATCTAGGTTTAATTCCCAGTTCTGCCACATGCTTTACATTTGCCCTGGAGCTAGTCACTTCACCTTTCCGCATCTCAGTTCTGAATCTGTAAAACGGGGATAATAATGTTCTCTTTGTCCGTCTTGATCTATTTAGATTGTAACCTCCTTGGGACGGTGACTGTCTCTTGTTATGTGTTTGTACAGCACCTACCACAATAATTAAATATATGATCACAGTATTTTCTTACTGTCTGTAAGTCTATGGACTACTCAGGAAAACAAGAGAGCCTCAGTTTGTACTGTGATTTGTGAGTCCTGCTAGATCAGGAGATGGTCATGAAAATGCAGGCATTTACAATGGAAACAGCAACACATCCTTGTCTGCTGTAGTGTGGTTCTATTTGTTTTGTTTTTAGGTGTTTTGTTTTTAGGTGAAGTAGAAAGGGGAGCCCAAGATGGAGTGATCTTTCTTATTGTATCATTCTCAATAACTAAATGACTTAGAAATCCTTGTTTTAGGTAAAATTAAATATTACCAAATTTGATCATCTCCTACAGAACTCTGTTCACTGTTCTAATTTAAAAGGCAAATATCTGAACTCATCAAACATAGGAAGAACAGGCATAAATATAATTAAATGGAATTTCATGCTCTTTTCATCTAATTCCATCTGCTCTGTTGGAATTACCACAGTTCCAGTGTGTTATGAGTCCTTCTGCATCAGAAGTAATGAAAAGCTAAATTGAACCAGTTGTTTTATATATAAGGATATACCTAATGCGAAGGCTTTCATCAAGGATTATTATAGCCTCAGAAATTGTCATTTAGTTATTTAATAGGATTACTTACCTTTACTGTATCCAGTTACAAATAAATAAATACATGCATCAATGTTTGTAAGATGCCACTTCCAATGTGGCCTCTCTGACAGTGACCAAACCCATAACTATCTTATATGTTTTTTGGTGGCTGAGATTGTTGAGTCTAGGTGAAATTCCCCTGTGTGCAGAGGGCCAGCACACAGCCTGTGCAATAATTAATGTAACCCACCTTTCCTCTGGGTTACTCGGGAGCAGGCAACTATCCCCTGTTGCCTGGGAATCTTGCATCATTAAGGATAACGGAGATCATAGGGGGCCCATCTGAGTTGGGGAATATTACAGATTAAGTTGTTATATCTATACTACATCAGTAGGTGGCACTGCAAAAGCTCAGGGAAAGGCTGCCGCTTTGAATAGCTTTTTTTGAATAGTTCAGGCCAGCATTCTGTAAGTCCAGTAAAGGCAGTCCAGGTGACACAAGGAGTGAGGCAATTTTGTATTGTGACCAGCTTAGCATGCACAGTGCTATCTGGTAGTGACAGTTGTAATCTGGAAAACAAGAGCCCAGGGGAAAGTCACTCTTTTCCTTAATTGTCTGTAGCCAAATTCAAATCCGCTGCCCAACTGACAGTCTCCAGCTTCTGCCCTCATGCCTAGCTCTGGAGGAGTCCAAGTGCTAGGGCTCAGCACCAACAAGTGCACAACTGTCGTGTAGTCTTAACCCTAGTGGCATGTCTTCAATCCTAGCAACTCACCCACAGGACTCTGTCACAGCTTCTCCTCGGCCCAGACCCAAAGGAAAGCAGCAGCTCTCTGGTCCAGCTCCCTGCCCATAAAATGGGTGCTGCTGTCCCCTTGCAGCAGTCTCTGATCCCAGAAGCTCAGTCCCGTCCTACCAGGTGCCCACCATTGTATCGTGGGATTTGCAGTTTAAAGAACACAGAGGACTTTTTAACCAGGATATCCCTGAAAGGATTCAGAGGCTCCAATAAGTGAGCCTACATTAAGTCCAACTCAAACCTTCAAAACACAGCTCACAGAATTCATAAACCTTGCACTGGCCACTCAGCACAGGGGAGAATGCCACCTGCATTGCACGAATGGCAGATCTTTGGAAAACTTGCTTGGCATGAGCAAGATCAAATTCAAGTCTGAAAAAAGTTCAAAGTGTGGCAAGCTGAGCTTAATAAAAATGAAAGCAGGAGCTCTACAGTGCTATCATAGTGTTCACAATAAAAAAGGAATCAATCAGAGGAAGAAATAACTACTGGGCTTTCAAGAATATTTACTCCACCAACCCCTCTTTTCCTTCTCTTTTATAAATTAAGATCTATTCTCCCTAGATATATACACATAACTGTATTGACATGAATTGGGGTTTCATGTGTTTGTGGAAAAGAGAATCCATCAAAGGGAGCTTTTCTTGTGTATGGCCTGCATGATCTAAGTGTCCAGAGTACATCACGTTTTAGCAGAGAAGATGGCGAGAAAGGCTTTTTTCAGTATTTCTGGTGCTTAATGCACCTCTCTGTTGCTCCATGACGCGTATCAGCTCAGCCTCAGGCTTGACACACACAAATTCTGTTTGAAACAAGATTATGACACAGTGATCTTGTTCCAAACATTACCTTTCATTTCAGCAGTAATATTGGAACTTGACCTTAGAACAGTTTAAAATTCCAGTCAGGTTTTTTGCAGAATTTTGGTGGGCTTTCTATGGTTTTTTTTTAAAGTTTTACTCTTTGGAATAAAGACTAATTGGAAGCACTCACTTTGATTATTAGGCAAATGACAAATTGTTTCTGACTTAGGGCATGATTCAGATCTAAGTTACATGAGTGTAAATCAGGAGTATCTCCACTGAACTTAATGAAGATACTTCATTGTAAAACTGATGTATATGAGAGAAAAATCAGGCTCCTAATGCATATGAGTTCTTGTCTGCACTCGAAAATTAATTTGTATTAAAGGTCGGTTGTGAATTTAAAGTACAATAGCTAGTCCAGAAAACTGTATAGACAAGCCCTGATTTATCAGATGCTTTCACAAGAATTCGAAACTCTAGAAAACTGTTCGCTGAGCTCTGACTCTAGCCTGAATTGTAGTTGTTTTCAAATAGAAAGGAATATTTGTTGCTGTGTCATTTGCCACAGCTATGTTTTCTGTGACTATTGTAAGCTGCCTGTATGTTACAATGCTATTCAATTACATGAAATAACCCATTTGCCTTTCTACAAGACCCTCAACTGAATCATCCTTGATCCTACCCTCCTATCTCACTTGCTCCTGTCTTGTTTTCAGTACTTTCTAAAAATATGTCAGGTCAAGCCAGCTAACTTCAGCAGCATGCACATCAGCTGAGTGCCTTGCTTCAGTAGGAACAAAATGGTTTCTTTTAAATATGAAGTCAAATCAAATGCACTGCCGTAATCCAAGCTATCATGATTGAGGTATATAGACTCTCTAAGAAGGACTGTCATACTTTAACAAACTTGAAAAAAGAGAGCATATTTACTATAAAAACACTAACTTGCCAATTATTTTCTTTATTAACTTCATGATTATTTCAAACACCCTCTTATGGTTGTATAAGAGCTTTTTTCCTAGGTTTCGGGTTTTTTTGGTTCTTGGCAGTGTTTTGTTTTTTTGTTTAATCCTACAGTGAAGTCATATTCCTGTGTTTATCTAATGCTGGTTTCTTTCCACGGAAGTTAACGTGATGACAGAAACTTAGTACATGTATTGTGACTTCAGCAAAAAGAAAAGGTGAAAGGGAGTGTGGAAAGTATTTCAATACTAAAGAATTAAATGTTGTACTAAGTCAGAGACAGCAGTCTTTCATGTCACACCAGCCTGGACTAGAAGCAGGAGACTTTAAGGTAGTCACTAGCAATAAGGACCTCTGTGCTTGGGTTATGTGTGTATTTACGCCTCCAGTCATTCCTGCATTACAAACACTGTAAAGAGAAAGCCTTTGTTAAAAGCCAAATGACCCAAGTCCTCCTTTACGACCCTCGCTGTAACTCCTATGACGTCAAAAAGAATTTGACCAATGTTCTTTATGTTTACTGTAAATATAGCATTTGTGAGCTCTGAACTATGGACCACATTCTCTCATCTGACTGAGCTGAGCTCATTGCAGGACCAATTTGAGGCAAAGGCAGAGTTCAGTCACCTTTGTGCTCCCCTAGTCCCAGGACCACTAGATATTAGACCCCAGCATAACACAGAGTAGCAGCCTGAAGTCTGTTCCATTTTACAGAAGCAGACAATGGCCCCCAAGGACGGTCTGGCAGCTGGACTCTGTGGTGCCCCAGGCTAGCCCCATTCTCCCCATTATGCCCCTGTACTGGTGGCTAGTAGGGTAGGTAGTGTAGAAGACGCTGTGGCAGCCCTATGCCATTTCCACTACCCCATCTGTCTCCCTGTATCCATATGTTGTCTCTTGTCTTGTATTTAGATTGTAACCTTTTGGGGGCACGGACTGTCCTTTTTTTCTGTGTTTGTACAGCCCCCTTGCCCAGTAGGCTCCTATGCAATATAAATAATAATTTTTAAAAAGTAGCCTCCATCCTACTCTACACTGCTCAGGCAAAAGGACAAAGAATGAAGGAGCATAACTGAGTTCCTGAGAGCTCCCTCTCTCTGCTGTGCCCAAAGTAAGCTGAATACAGTACAGTATCCTGCCCTTTTATGTTTAAGTCTGGATAAATGTTTAACCACAACTACAAATTTCACAATGAAAAATTGGAATGGTATACCTGAGGTCAATGTCAAGGTCATAAGCAAGAGGCAATGAACAAAATTTTGCCTTGGGGGCCATTTCTCTTTAAATTAAGACCTTCCCTGACATAAGCATTAAATGTCAGTAGCTCCTTTTCAATTTTAAGACCTTACAGCCTCAGTCACTGTTGGCATAAATGAATGCTGCTCCCTCATTGACCTCTATGTATGGTCATATGCCAGCTGTGAATCTGCCCTCTGTGTACTGACTGTCGTGGAGGTCTTTCTTAATTCAGAAACATTCTGCCCCTTCTACAGTTATTTGTGTTGCTCAGAACATCTACAAATTCAGCCTTGTCATATTAGATACAATCAGGCTTAGAAGGATTCTACCAGAATACTAAACATGGGTTTCATGTTAAATGATATACTTACCTTTTTAAGAAGGTGCCATTTTTAAAGGAATTTCTCTGATTCATTATTTTGAATGTTTTAATTGATCCCTAGCATTGCACTTGAAAGTTCAGTAGTCATTAAAGTCACTAATTAGTTAAGGAGTAGACTGATAAGTCTTTATAGTGCTTTCATCAAATAAAATAGCAGCTCTAAACTGTGAAGCCATATCCATGTTGTCCTTCCACTGCCACCCTTCACCCTCCAACAGTGTTTGAGTGACTGTGTACAGTTTTGGCCTCCTAACTATAAAAAAGACATTGATAAATTAGAAAAAATGCAAATAAAGGTGACTAAAGTGATAAAAGGATTAGTGGGCATTACCTCTGAAGTGAGATAAAGGAACTGAATATGTACAGTTTAGAAAAAAGATGACAGAGCAGACATGATAACCATGTTTAAATACTTGAGATGTAGTAAAACAAAAGATGGGGAGGAATTATTTAAGGTGGTTAACGATGATATAATGAGCAATGGCCTGAAAGTTAAAAAAGGA
The DNA here is from genome assembly GCF_009764565.3 of Dermochelys coriacea. Classification (NCBI taxonomy): domain Eukaryota; kingdom Metazoa; phylum Chordata; order Testudines; family Dermochelyidae; genus Dermochelys; species Dermochelys coriacea. The sequence continues at coordinate 146,892,133 of NC_050068.2, forward strand.
AATTTCATTCAGATTAGACATATGGGGTAAAAATTCCAAAATCAGGTTCAATTAGACAACAGAACGATTTGCCAAAAGAGGTCACTGAATTACCATCTCTAGAAGAGCTCAAGAATAGACTAGATAAAGCATGTATTGGTTTGATGTTGAGAGCAATCCTGTCCTGCCAGCTGACAGACAAGATGACTGTAGATAACCTTTCTAAAGCTATTATATCAATGAGTCTGGGAATAAAATGGGATCCAAATGTGTGTGTGTGTGTGTGTGTGTTAGTTATCTGATTTACCACTATGTAAAGAGTCATTCAAAGTAGACTTAAATTTCATCTAAGTATGCCTTAGCAGAGACATGTTGAATAACAACGCTTATTATAGAAATTGAACAGTGGAGGCTCAATCATTGGGAACCGCCACACTCAGACAAATGAAAAGCTAAATTCAAAGTGAAATAAATTTACTATATCTTAGTCCTGTGCACCATTCAAAGCCCATTTATTTAATCTTGAAGCATGATTCATATAGGGCATGTATCCTGCTACCTCACAACATATAGTATGTGTAATGAATATATGCACATGCCAGTATGGGCTTCCAAAACAAGCAGCAGTGGAACATCACTGAACAACCTCTCAGGCATGACAGCTGATTGAGGGGGACTTTCAAAGATGCATTAACTACTGAACATGTGTGCAGCTACAATGAGTTAAAGAGCCCCACCTGCTTTTTCTTTTTTTTTTTTAATATGGCATCACCACCAGAGTGGAGTAGAATATAATGGACCATTGTCCGGTATGGAGTTTATGGTAGCTCAGTTATACAGGATGATAACTCATGAGCAGTTTTACTTTAATCTGTGATGTTATTTGGGATCTAATTTTCTTCCAACCCTTATTCCATCTCCCGCTACATTATCCTCCGAATAAAATACACTCAGAGAATACCAAGATAGAAATAGAAGTGCATAAATCTTTCAAATGCATTTATAGCAGTGCTTTGCACTATGGCACATATTCAACTGGCAGCTGCTGCATGCCTTTGTATTCTCATTCATAGATTTGTCTGTCTGCAATAATATTAGCAAAGTAGAATTTTTCAAATCCTAAATATCCATGTGTTCTTTCAGTTGCTCACAAAGGAGCGATCAAGCTACTTTTTAGGTAGAGTGTCCAAGGTAGTGCTTGTTAACACACAAAGCATCAAACTTTGTGACAGAATTCTTCAAGGGTTAAAATAAAATGTAGAAAAGAATCTGATCAATAGGGTTTTTTTAATAGGGATTCAGTGATTAATTAAGATAAGTGAAATGTGAGAGTGAAACTGAATCTCAGTTTAAAGAATTGCAGTGGTTCTCTAAGAAAGAAACCAGGGCCTACTATACAATGTAAAACCATTGTGACCTTGGGAAGGCATTGCTTGGAAAATGAAGATAGCTTTTTATAGTTGACATGGCAGCTATTTCAGCAGTGATGCAAGTTTTCACAGCACAGATGAAGCAGTGGTAATCTTGAGAAGCCAACCTTCGTACAAACTGAGATCTATTGCCTTTTTCAAAACATCAGGACAGTCATTAAGCCATTACCAGCAGGAAAGAGATATACATGTCATTCAGACAAGGTTAGTTTCTCGAGTGTCTGGGCATGTGCGAGAGGTGGAAATTTAGTGTCTTTCGGCAATAGGTAAACTATTTTTAATTGCTCTATTTCCCCTTTTAAAAATCCCTTTAACTAAAATGCCAGTTACTGATAATAAACTAAGTTACAATCTCTCAAGCCATGATTTATGGAAAACCCAGAAGAGTCACTGCTATTTGATTGGTAGGCCTGCAGTGGTAGTTATGATTTTAGAGGCGATATATATTTTGTTTATGTGGAAACCTCCTAAACAACATTTATATCTTCAGTCTTAAAGATTTGTGGATCTCTTGGAAAAGCAAGCTAGGAATTGTTGCTCTTTGCTCTATGTTAACAGGCTCAATTTCCTGAGCTGTAATTACAGAGTTTGCAGTCATCTTCAGGGGCTACTGGCCTTAATTCTACATTCATGCATACCTTGAGGAAAGTAAAACAAATAAAGACCAAGCAGGTCTATCTCCTGGGTGTCTAATGGTGGGAGAGAACTCTCATGCAGAGACATTATAATGATTAAATATCCCTCTCCACCACAATGCACAGAATAAAGCTGGTACTTGTTGTAGTCTTTAAAGAAAAAAATGGGTCCCTGATTCTTTTCTCACTTAGATCCTGATTCAAAGTCTATTGAAGTCAATGGAAAGACTCCCACTTTTTTCAGTGAGCTTTGGGCTCTATTTTAACTTCAGTGGAGTTACTTCTGATTTACATAGGTGACAGAGGAGAATTGGGCCTGTGGCATTTTGTAGTCTATCCATTAATTTTTAAAAAGTGTCCAAAATGAGGTAATTCTCTCACATTAATAATAATACTTAGCTCTTATACAGCACATGTAATCAGTTGATCTGAAAGCACTTTACCAAGGAGGTCAGTGTCATTGTCTTCATTTTACAGATGGGAAAACTGAGGCATGAAAAGGTCACCCAGTATAACAGTGGCAGTGTCAGAAATAGAACCTACATCTCCTGAGCATCCAATCCACCAGGTCATACTGTATGTCACTACATATACTGTATATTTATGTATTATTGTTATTACTTTATTTGATTTGCATTGTGTTAGCACCTAGAGATGCCATTCAGGGATCAGGACCCCTTCGTGCTACGCTCTGTACATACATACAAAGATGATTCCTGCCTCAAAGAATCAACAGTCTGAGGGCTACATTACCCCATAATTTGGATTATGGGTGTGGGGGTGTGGATGGTGCTGTGCGGTAGCTCCTCCATGTGGACTCTCTGAGCATGAACTAAAAGGTTCCTCATTTCCATTAATTTAGTCCTCTTCAAACAGGACTGTGTTAATGCAAACTAGGAACCTTTTAGTTCACATCCACAGCAACCACACGGGGGAGTTACAGTGCAACACTTTGGTGTGTACTGCTATTCACACATCCGTAATCTAAACTGTGGAGCATGTGGACGTACCTTAAGTATTATGCGGGTGTCAATAGCAGTTCCACAGTTAAAGATGCATTTAAATCATAGAATCATAGAATCATAGAATATCAGGGTTGGAAGGGACCCCAGAAGGTCATCTAGTCCAACCCCCTGCTCAAAGCAGGACCAAGTCCCAGTTAAATCTTCCCTTAAAGCAGGATTTAAATCCTTCTATTGGTTTGACTGGCAATTTCCTTGACTTTTAGTGATTGCATTCATAGGAAATGCTCTTGAGCAACTTTAGTAAGCTCCTTGGGACAGGGACTGTTTTGTTCTGTGTTTGTACAACACCTAGAACAATGGAGTCCTGGGCCATGACTCACGCTCCTGGGTGCTACGGTAATACAAATAATAACAATAACAATAATAATAATTTAGATCTGACTCTTTTTAAGATGAAGGGAAGTGTCCATGTCTGGGTTATTGCACTGTATTTTCTTTTGATAGAACACTTTTTGATGTGACACAGCTATGGCCCCTCTTCGTCTTTTTATTTCTGGCAGAACTTGGCAGCTTGATTCAGTGGGGGCAGTTGCATCATCACATTACCAACCAGCATCACTGTCACGGCCCACCTCCACAGGCTGGGATTGACCATCACCAGGGTTACACCTTTTTCCAGATCCTGAGTGAAATAGTGACCAAACCAAAGAGACCCTGGCTTTGTTTTCATTGCTAAAGGGCTTTTTTTCCCACAAGGACATAGCTAACTCAGTGTAAAATTCTAGGGGTTAATCCTAAAGCCCCCATCTGAGGTTTATCTAGATGAGCTATTGAGGTAAAATCTACAGCTTGTCTCATCTATGATTTTACATCAAGGTTGCTATCTTGAAATTAGCTACCTTGATGTATAAGCACTGTTTCCTGCAGTGAAGACATAACATCTCTTTGGAATATTGATATTTTAGTAGTTGTAGATCCTGCTTAGCATTCCAGATGATCTCATGCCAAATTCTCTGGCCTCAAGCACTGAGACATCAAAGGTGATTTGGTCCAATGAATACTTTTGTCAGCTGGGTAGTTTCTTTCACTTGGCTAATTAATCGTGCCTTAGGTATTTCCCAGGCTCAGTCTGTCTCAGAGAAACAGTATGTGCAACTATTTGCATTGATATTATCAAAGGTACAGCAAGGAAAATAATTTGTTGATAATATAGAAATAAAACTACAAATAACAACATCACTACTTCTAGGCATTGTACAGCTGACTGGAAATGTTTTGCTTTCCTCTGAATTCCGATAGTAGCTAATGCCACATATATAAGGACAGACAAATAAATGGTCAAATCCTGGAGGGCAAATCCTATATTCCTTTAGACAGTAATTTGGTTTAAAACAATTCTTTATAATATTTGAATGCAGTTTTTCTTGCGTATAATACTGTATATAAAACACAGTAGACTTATGTGCTTAGACAATATTTATGTCTGTTATTATTTGCCTTTAAAATATTCCATACATACATGTGTTACTTAAAAAATATGCTGTATATCTCATTTTTGCTTGTGATCTAGATTTGATACCATTGTTGTTCTGCAGATCCTAGCCCCTACTTTGTTTAACAATCTTATTCTCTATCGGTTTTGGTTATCCGTCATGCTTACCTTTTGGCCGTGCCAACATTTGGCTTTCACTTTTTGTTAAAAAAGCTCAGTTGGGAGCATCACAGAGCATTTCATTTGGCTTTTTAATAAATAAGCCCGTTAAAAGCCAGTGTGCCCATGAGTAAATGACACTGAAGAACACAGAGCTTGTTGCAGAAAAAGCTGTCAGTATTACAAAGAAAAGCGCTCATCTACCACATGCAGGGGTATGGTTTGAGTGAATTAGAGAGAGAGAGAGGTAGATGGGGACAGTCGAGAAAACTTTAGAGCAGAGAGTTTAGAATGAGCCAGAAGAGAGGGGAAAGGAAAAAAAATAACATTTTCATTGTAAAACCCATACAGAATACCTCAATATGTATAACAGAAATAATTTCATCTGTATTAGTCTGCCACTGTTCTATGCATGAGGCACTTTTTTCTAAGAGCATTTCATGTATAGACTATTAATATTGTTCTTTCAAAAGTAACATTTAAAACAATGAACTCAGCTTTGACAATAGAACAAAAGAGGAGTCACTTAAAATCACTTTTAGTTTATTTTACTTCAAATCAGCAAGGCTCACAGTTGTGTTGGATTGCAAAACAACGCCTCTTTCTTCCTGGTATGTCTTTATAGAGAATGCAAGGAGGAATGTCAGAGACAATAGTGATATTGTTCATGGGAAGAGGAGATGCTAAAGACATCAGGAAGCATGTGTAGTGGAGGGAAAGAAAATGGGGAAGGAGTAGCTGTGGGAAAATCAGAACAAAGGTGTGTGAAGGGGAAGAAAGTAACAAAAGGGTGCAGAGAGGAAAGACACTCCTCAGGTACTGTGTGTAGAGTAGGGAACATCAGGGAGTAGGGGACATCAGGGAGTGGGGAAGCTATTGGGACCCTGTGCATAAGGTGGAGAAGGTGGATTAGGAATCAACTGGAAATTTTGTGCCAGGAAAGGAAGCAGGAAGAGAGTATGAAGCCATCATAGATTTTATTCAGGGTGAGGAAGCAACCGTGAGAATGGCAGAGGAGCAAAACCTAATTGTAAAAGCAAACTTGTGTAGCTATTTCATCACAGTCACTCATCCTGCCTCCAGCCAACACTATAGATATGTGTTTTCTTCCAGGAGGTAAATTTGTCAAACCACATTCAATTTCAGCTGCATCTTTCTCATTGTTTTTTAATACCAGTTATGCAACTAAAACCTTGATAGTATTTTGAAAATATAGGGGTACGTGTCACCAAGTTAATTCTTGATGTTTCATTTTTTTCATAGCTGCAGTTCCCATTCCTCCCCTCCCCTTCCCCCAACACACTCATAGGCTAAGTTAGACCAAACGAAAAATGTGAATTGTTTGGGCTCACATTAATTCCACCTATTTTTCACTTGATACACTGCACATATATGCTCTAGCTGTAGAATAATAGTCTTCATGTAAAAACAGGAGGGTAAGTAGTATTGTTTTATGCATGAGATCAGAAGCAGGTCCTCAGACTCTAACTGATGCTATGTCTGTTGTCTAGCTCACTAAAGCTAGATATTTGCTGACCACCACAATATGTTAGAGTAGGGATTCTGGACAGATCTGCTGCAACCCATTATAGAGATACAGAGCCTGATCCTCCATTCCTTTATGCTGGTGGAGTGCCATTCAATTAAATGGGGTCATACCAGCATAAAACTCTCAGAAAAGACTGGAGAATAATGCCTATGAAGTTCAGCAGCAGTTTGGGGATATTGTTATTAATAATGTTGAGGACTTCAATAGCTCAGACATAGGTGAAAGGTTTATCGCAGGAGTGGATGGGTGAGATTCGGTGACCTGCATTGTGCAGGAGGTCAAACTAGATGATCATAATGGTCCCTTCTGACCTTAATATCTATGAATTTATGAATGTTAACATATTATTAACTTAATACCAAAAGCTACATTAAAGGAATGTTATGGTTGTGAAATCAAGCACTTAGACATCAGGAAATACCATCATTAAAGTTGCCTGTGTGCATCATTAATTCAGCTCCTTGTACATATGCATAAACCTAATGTCCTGCCTAGCATCATATAGGAAGTCTGTCTCAGAGTCTGGAATAGAACTCAGCTATCCTGGGTCCCAATCCAGTGATTTAGGGTACATCTACAATCCAAAAAAAAAGCCCGCAGCAGCAAGACTCAGAGCCTGGGTCAAGTGACTCAGCCTTGAGGGGCTTGCAGTATGAGGCTAAAAATAGCAGTGTAGATGTTCCCACTTGGGCTGGAACACTGGGTCTGAAACTAAAGCTTATACAGAGTAAACTCATAAACTGTTTGCTCTCTATAACGCTGATAGAGAGATGTGCACAGCTGTTTGATACCCCACAATTAATACATACTCTGGGTTAATTAACAAGTAAAAAGTGATTTTATTAAAAGCAAAAAGTAGGATTTAATGGTCCCAAGTAGTAACAGACAGAACAAAGTGAATTACCAAGCAAAATAAAATAAAACACGCAAGTCTAAGAAAACTGTACAGTAAGAAAACTGAATACAGATAAAATGTCACCCTCAGAGATGTTTCAATAAGCTTCTATCACAGACTGGACACCTTCCTAGTCTGGGCACAATCCTTTCCCCTGGTAAAGTCCTTGTTCCAGCTCATGTGGTAGCTAGGGTATTTCTCATGACTGCAGCTCCCTTTGTTCTGTTCCACCCCTTTATATGTCTTTTGCACAAGGCAGGAGTCTTCTGTCCCTCTCTGGGTTCCCACCCCTCCTTCTAAATGGAAAAGCACCAGGTTAAAGATGGATTCCAGTTCAGGTGACATGATCATATGTCACTGTAAGACTTCATTACCCAGTTGCCAGCACACACGTATACAGGAAGACTTACAAATAAATAGAGCCATCTACAGTCAGTTGTCCTAGCTGATGGGAACCGTCAAGATTCCAAACCACCATTAATGGCCCACACTTTGCATAATTACAATAGGCCCTCAAAGCTATATTTCATATTTCTAGTTTCAGGTACAAGAGTGATACATTTATACAAATAGGATGATCACACTCAATAGACTATAAGCTTTGTTATGATACCTTACAAGAGACCTTTTGTGGGAAGCATACTCCAGTTACATTATATTCACACTCATTAGCATATTTTCATAAAATCATATAGAGTGCAACGTCACATGGACCTCATGGTTGCCACCTGGCTCCCATCCCAGCACACCTTCTCCTATTTTGCAGCTGCTGCCTAGCACGTGAACTGTTAAGGGTTGCGCTAATAAAGTGGACCTGTAAGAGCTCTGAAGGGTCTGGGGCATGCTCAATGCAGATGGAATGTTGGTAGAGTTTCACTGCAGGTCTCTAATAAGCCCTACTGAACATGTGAAAAGGCAGTTTTTAGAAGCGTATAATTTGTTCAAATTGGGTAAATATGCATAACAAAGTGAAGGACACCTCTTGAACCTCAGGACTATCCCTCTGCCAGTTTGCAAGTCCATTCTCCAAAGGATGAAGATTTTAGAGATGTCCAAAAATGGATTGGAAAAAAAACAACCTGATGCACAGGGCAAGCATGGAAAACTTCAACCTGAACAGTTAAAGTTTGGCAAAGTGAAAAAGCAACTGAAAACAGGGGCTTATAATGGAAAATGGTAGGCAATCTTAACTATAACTGTCATTGCAATCTCTGTTTATAAGAAATATTATGAGGCCAAACAAACACTATACTACAGTATCAGGCTCCTCTCCTTTTAATCTTGTGCTAAACTTTATCTGGCCTTGATCACTGCGATGTCACACAGCAGAGAACACAGATGGAAAAATCCTCCTTGTCCAATACCCAGAGTACTTGCCAGCTCTACATCTCCAGTGAAAGGCTGATCAAACATGAGCTGCTGTCTGAAGTAGGACACATCTGTTTACATTATTTTTGCTGTTTGTTAAGTTATTGCTTCAATAATTCATCCATTCTCTCACTCATTGAAATGTTATTTTAATGTCCTTTAAAAAAAAAAAGTTAACACTCAAATTGTCTAATGTGTCTTCCAGGATTATACTTTAGTAAAAAGGATGGATGTCTTTAAACTGGGCTTCTGTAAGTTATTTTTTGTTTTATTTTGTTTTTTTCAGAAGGAAAGGAATTCTACTGCAAACTGGGGGCACTGCAAGTTCTTTTCCACTCAACCAAGATGAGATACCCCATTAAAACAGCATGAGCAATGTGGTACAGCCCTGATCCTATTTTTAAAAGTTTAACACTGTTTCACTTTTAATTTCACATTGAACGAGATCGCCTCTTTCTGTTTGCATTTCAGGATGCACAAAGTACACATATTACAGAAATTATTATTTCTGGGAACATCACATGTGAGTGTCATGTCTCAGTGGAAAGCGAAAATAGTGAGGGAAGAGCACCATCTACAGGACACATTACTGTATCAGTGAAGAATGCCAGACATGGGGATAATCTTCTGTAACTTCACTATTATTTAACTTAAATCATTCCTCCAACAAAAGAATCCTGCAGTATGGATCCAAATATCTCTTGGTGACATTACAAATACATTCTGTGCTATTCAGAGTTTCATCTAGCCCTGATCATTTTCTAGTGTGCCCCACATCCTGTGCCAGTGGTTGGGTGGGTAGGGAGGAGGAGTTGTTTGTTTTAAAGAAGCAGTAATAATATTTTGACTGCTGGGTGATTCTAAAAATCTTTGAGAACTGTACAGGGCTTCCAGAGAAACAGGGATCACAGGTAAAAGGAAAATTAACATTTGCATAAAACATGCAGAACAAAACCTGCATACTTACTAGCAGAGTCCCTGCTGCAGTGCAATCTCTGATGCACTAGGCCCCTGAATTACAGACAGGTCAGTACAGCTGGCATAAGTAGGGCCAACACTAAAATGAATAGGAAAACAAACAGGGAGACTGCTTTCCTTTAGCTGGATTCTTTGGTCTGAGAGAGCAGGCTCACCCCCATAGACAAAAGATGGGAGAGCAGACCATCTAGCAGACAGATGGCTCACATCAGAGGTGGGGGACATATCTTGCAGGACACAATCCGTGCTCATATCAATATATCAGAAGGTAAGAGAGAGTGGATTTTGAGTTTCACACAGCTGTAGAGTGAGACGGAACATTCTGGATCTCTGAGTCAATCTCCCTATATTTCTGAAGGACCAATGCTCTTCAGAGTCCCACTAGTTAGTTGTGTATATTTTCCCCAAATATGTCTAGGGTTGGGAATTGCATAATCAGCTTTGGCATCTTAATAGAAAGTGGAGTGAATGCTAGAGGTGACTTGTATGATCAGTCTTCCTTTTGTTGGTTGCTTATTAACAATACATCTGTTAATCACAGGAGAACATTTTGTTTACAAATGTATTTACTCTTATAAAGTCAGGATCTTTGAATAGTCAGCCCAGACAGCAGGTATGCAGTCAATCACCAGTGGCTGTGAGTTACAGGCTCTCAGCAATTTAATTTCACAATGGCTCGTTTGAATATTTTCTCTCCGTCTTTGATCACTTTGGTTCTTAACTATCAAATCTTACTTTTGACTTTCAGAGTGGAATGAATTGCAAAAGTTATTGTGAAAATAGCTAAAATGCATGGAACTCTCATAGAAAATGCATGGGACATTCATGGGTCCAGTCTGAAGCCATGAACCAGGTCTCTATCTTTCACTGTCTTCTGAAGGATAAGGACCTAGTAGCTGGTGTATGGAAAATGTCCTCTTAATGACTTTTGGGGGCTACTTAATCCCTTTTTGAGATCATGAATTCCTGTTCCCCTCCCTAGATATTTTCAGAAAAGTCTACCAGGTTAACCTGCTCTCCCTCAATCTAAAGTACCATGTATATCCTTTCCATCCCAATTTGGCATCCGCAGGACTGACTGTCACCCTAGAACAAGGGTTAGCCTAAGCCTGTTCTTCTTCAACAGTAATATTTTGTAACTCTTCCTCTGTCTATAACATGTACTTCTTCTTCTCATTAGCACCACCACTGATAACTTTCACATTTGTGTCAACATGGTTGTTAGGTCACACAGTCCTAGCACAGAATCATTTTTACAGACAAGTGCAATAGTATATAACCTCCGCCATCCTAATGGTTTTGTTCCTGCTAGTGAATTTAAGATCACACTAATCTCAAACACATTGCTTCGATTTACAAGTCCATATGCCCGAGACAATACATTGAAAATACTGCTGCTTACTGAGGGATGCATTATGCATTAATTTTGTTAGGGAGCATCTCTGCTGTTCTTGCTGCTGCTTCTGACCCTTTTCATGTATTCTATAATTGTTATGAAACAAATCATAGTAACCATCCCAGACATTATAGAGAATGAAATCTGAAAGACATTTGTACCCAGTACTACTACATCCAGTAAATTACTGGTGTAAACTCAGTTTTGCATTGGCTCAGTGTGTCTGCATAAGGAGTTTGTACCAATGTAATAACTTGTGCAAATTTCTCAACCATAGACCCACCTAGGGTCAGTGAATAGACCCTCATTCCCTTCAGGTTGACAGATGCACCAGTAGATTTCCAGTGCTGTATATAAGAGTATTTGAAGGGCCTCTAGGATGATACAGGTATCAGAGTAGCAGCCGTGTTAGTCTGTATTCGCAAAAAAGAATGGCCCACCTTGATTATCACCACAAAAGGTTTTCCTCCTTCCCCCCTCCTTCCTGCTGGTAATAGCTAATCTTAAGTGATCACTCTCCTTACAGTGTGTATGATAAAACCCTCCTTACAGTGTGTATGATTGTTTCATGTTGTCTGTGTGTGTATCTAAATCTCCCCTCTGTATTTTCCACCGAATGCATCCGATGAAGTGAGCTGTAGCTCACGAAAGCTTATGCTCAAATAAATTTGTTAGTCTCTAAGGTGCCACAAGTACTCCTTTTCTTTTTTGGGATGATACATGCTGTTTTATAGAAAGGGTTTTCAACAATTTAAACATCCCCTCTCTTCAATGCAGGTTTACAGTCCTGGCTCTCACAGAGGAGAGAGCACCCTTCCTGAACACACAGCCCTCAGCCTCCAATTAATGAGCATTGCTAATGAGCATGATATGCTGCATCAATTGGCCAGGTGTAAAAATATTTTTTTGAAAATCAAATGTAAGAGTAACATGAAGCACACATAGACATTAACAAACCACTGTAGGTGAATTCTCTTGCACACACAAGCCTATTTTTTTATTTCCCCTTAACTAGCCCAATCTTAGACTCCTTGGTAAAGCAAAGTATCCCTTACATTTAGGGGCATGTGGGGGTGTATAAAGACTGCATGAATGAGCCTTACAACACTAGAGTCCAGGGACAGAAGAGATCAAAGTTGTTTCCTATCTTTTAACATGTTTCTGATCTGTGAGCAGACCTTCCCTCTTCTCCAGTGTCTACTTCCCTTAAGAGCCTTTGTTGAGGGACCTTGTCAAGCTGTCTGAAAGTCCAAGTACACTATAGCTACTGCATCACCCTTGTCCACATGGTTGTTGACTCCCTCACAAAATTCTAATAGATTGTTGAGCAATTGGTATTCTGTTTATGAAAAAAACAACTCATGTTAATCTGTGTGTGATAATTTTGTTCTTTACTGTAGTTTCTACTAATTTGTCTGTGCTGAAGTTAGGCTCACTAACCTGTAATTGCCAGGATCACCTCTGGAGCCTTTTTTAAAAAGCCTTACATAGTTACTTTCCAGTCATTTGGTACAGAGGCTCGTTTCAGCATAGGTTACATTCTACAGTTCTGCAATTTCATCACCTGGATCGATCAGTCTTCAGCTGTAGTTAAGACTGCGCCGATCACAGCACATCCGCCATTCTTCTCTTACTCTTGCCTTTTGTCTCCACATTTGTCCGAAACGTTTAACAATGTCATCTTCCCATCTTCTTGGAGGCTGACCGAGTGGGCGTTTCTTTCTTGCGGGTACCACTCAGCAATGATTGTGGTCCACCTATTGTCCCTGAGCCGTGCTGTGTGGCCCGCCCATCGCATCTTGTTATGTCTGCTTTCCACGACTGCTGCGTTCTCTGATCATTTCATTTGGGATGTGATCCAGAAGGGAAATTCAACGACATAGCTCATTTCATTGTCCTTTCAGCTACCGACAGCCGCTGTTCTTCTCTCTTCATCAGTGCGCACATTTCACTGCCATACTGCATGGCTGGCAGCACTGTTGAATTGAAGATATTTATACGTGTGTTCTTGTCAATTTTTCCTTTGAGGACATTCTTGATGAAATTAAATGCACACCATCCTGCCTGAATCCTTTGTGAGAGTTCTCTGTTCAGGTCTGGGCACATATTAACTTCTTGGCCAAATATATGTACTATTCCACTTCTTCAATTTCTTCTCCTGTTACTGTTATTTGGGCTTTTCGTAAGATGTCTGATCACATGTATTTCGTTTTGCAGCGGTTCATTTTCAGGCTAACCTGACTGCTTTTCTTGTCGAGTCTTCGTAGCATGTTCTGCAGTTGGTTGATACTTTCGGCAATTAGTATGATGTCATCCATGAATCTGAGATGGGATAATCATTCTTCATTTATGTTGACACCCCTCCTTCAATTGATCTTGTTCCTAACCATTTCGAGGCAGGCAGTGAATAGTTTTGGTGAAATCATATCTCCTTGCTTTACGCCTTTCTGGATTGGGATGCGGAGGGGAATTTCGAGGAGAGTAATGTCTGTTGTACATCCAGTATTCACTTCTTTCAACAAACTGATATACTGCATGTTAATGCCTGCTGTGCGAGCGCCTTTTCACAGTCGACGAAAGCAATGCTTTCGAAAGCAATGAAAACAGTGGGAGTTTGTATTCCCTCGCTCTTTCTAGGAGCTGGCTAAGGGTAAATATATGGTCGATCATGCTAAAATTTCTTCGAAACCCTGCCTGCCTACAATTTCATATTTGAGTTAATTCAGAATCCTTTGGTGCCTCCTCATGAGATTTTCATCACTATTACTATATTTAGATTGCCATGTCTTCTGACAGTTTTACTGCCACTGTACATGATCTTAGCTCTTTATTTCTGTGTTGCATTCATTTCTATTGTTTGTAACACTCATGTATAAAATACAGTGTAAGCATAATATGTAAATGATGTAATCTCCTTATTGGTCCCAAGAGTCCATTGCTCAGCTATCTGTATTTGTTTTCATTTTTGTCATAGTTCTTATGTTGTTTTATTTATAATTAAGTCGGATGTGTGCAAGGAATTTCACAGATAAATGAGGACATGGTCCCGGCTCCAAAGAGCTTACATTCTAAATGGACTACAAAGGATGGTATGGAACAGAAAGCAAGTGATTTTGCAATAATGTTTAGCTTCTGCATCACTGATTCAACAGTGATTGCTTGTTCAGTTGTTTTAATAGTCATCATCTGTTTTACATGCTGGGACAAGAAGGATCTTCCAGGTGTAAGGGACACAGGGAGAAAGATGCAAAATTGAGTGAGAGAAGAATGTTTAGTCACATAGCTTGGGCAGGGAGATGAGAGGAACCAAAAGAAATTAGCAGGAAAAAGAGATAAGGGAAAAATTGTGCAACACTTTAAAGACTAAGGAGTACTTGTGGCACCTTAGAGACTAACAAATTTATTTGAGCATAAGCTTTCGTGAGCTACAGCTCACTTCATCGGATGCATTTGGTGGAAAATACAGAGGGGAGATTTAGATACACACACAGAGAACATGAAACAATGGGTTTTATCATACACACTGTAAGGAGAGTGATCACTTAAGATGAGCCATCACCAGCAGCGGGAGGGTGGGTGTGGGGGGAGGAGGAAAACCTTTCATGGTGACAAGCAAGGTAGGCTACTTCCAGCAGTTAACAAGAACATCTGAGGAACCGTGGGGGGTGGGGTGGGGTGGGGAGAAATAACATGGGGAAATAGAAAAGGAGTACTTGTGGCACCTTAGAGACTAACAAATTTATTAGAGCATAAGCTTTCATGAGCTACAGCTCACTTCATCAGCTCACGAAAGCTTATGCTCTAATAAATTTGTTAATCTCTAAGGTGCCACAAGTACTCCTTTTCTTTTTGCGAATACAGACTAACACGGCTGCTACTCTGAAACCTGTCATTATGCATGGGGAAATAGTTTTACTTTGTGTAATGACTCATCCATTCCCAGTCTCTATTCAAGCCTAAGTTAATTGTATCCAGTTTGCAATTTAATTCCAATTCAGCAGTCTCTCATTGGAGTCTGTTTTTGAAGTTTTTTCCCTGGATCCTCCTTCTTCCCTTTTTTAAAGATGGGCACTACATTAGCCTTTTTCCAGTCATCTGGAACCTCGCCTGATCGCCATGAGTTTTCAAAGATAATTGCCAATGGCTCTGCAATCACATCCGCCAACTCCTTTAGCACTCTTGTGTACTACCCTTGGGTGACACAAAGCTCTGGAATTTTTAAAATTCTATTTTGAACTTTTTTTTGTTTTTGTAGGTAAGAATGCCTGTTCACATCTGAGCTATATAAATGCATACTTGGATCAGACTGAGAACACCGCACACCAGCGTCCCTAGACTGACCAGAAACACTGAGAGGAAACCAACTGATCTCTAACAGAAGAGTCTTTGACCTTTTTCAACTGTTAAGAAGCCACAGATCAATTGTACATTTGTGAAAATGGTTTTCTGGCTCAAGGAGGAGTGTCAGAGAAGCAGATGTCATGCCAAGATTGTACCTGGCACTGAACAGTTTCAGTAGGCTATGTTTTGGATAGTTCTTATCCTGTAATTACTTAAACAAAAAACTTCAAAAACAGACTCCAATGAGAGACTGCTGAATTGGAATTAAATTGCAAACTGGATACAATTAACTTAGGCTTGAATAGAGACTGGGAATGGATGAGTCATTACACAAAGTAAAACTATTTCCCCATGTTATTTCTCCCCCCCAACCCAACCCCCACTGTTCCTCAGATATTCTTGTTAACTGCTGGAATTAGCCTACCTTGCTTGTCACCATGAAAGGTTTTCCTCCTTTCCCCCCCCTGCTGCTGGTGATGGCTTATCTTAAGTGATCACTCTCCTTACAGTGTGTATGATAAACCCATTGTTTCATGTTCTCTGTGTGTGTATCTAAATCTCCCCTCTGTATTTTCCACCAAATGCATCCGATGAAGTGAGCTGTAGCTCACGAAAGCTTATGCTCTAATAAATTTGTTAGTCTCTAAGGTGCCACAAGTACTCCTTTTCTTTTTGCTAATACAGACTAACACGGCTGCTACTCTGAAACTTTAAAGACTATAACAGAGAGCTCAGCCATATTCTATGTACTTTATTCGAAGCAGCCTGATCTCAGTTTGTGCCTCCACTCCTTACTATTACTGCTAATTATTAGGTATATTAAACAAGGCCCCAGTCAGGATTTAGGAGCTGTAGCGGTGCAAGACTCACCACCATGGCACCTCCTGCTGATGGTTCTGGAATTAGCTCAAGTCCTTCCTCAGGGCACGCTCCTCCAGTGGTGTCTCACTTGCTGTTATTCCCACTTTGCTGTCTCCACCACTCTGGGACCCGTGTTGCTCCCCAGACTGCAGTGTCCTCTTCTGGGCACGGTCCTCTGGCTGTGCCCCCACTTCAGTATCAGTAGTCCTTAGTCCCACCACCTGCCTCAGCAGCCAACTGCAGTCCAAGGTTCATCCCCTCACCTCAGGGGCAACAGCAGTCTTGATACCGGCCACTATCCTCACTGGCAAGTGTGGTGGAAGGGGGAGGGGGGACCCAGGCCCACCCGCTACTCTGGATCCCAACCCAGGGACCCTATAGCAGGCAGCCACCTACTTTTCTCCTCCAATTTGCTGCCTATTTTCCCTGGGCTACTTCCCCCATAGCCCTAACACCCTGTCAGCCACTGTAGCACGGCCCAAGCCTGGCAGTGGTCAGCCAGCAGCTCACCCTTGCAATCTGCTGCCCCTGCCCAGCACTGCCCTATCTAGGGTACTTCTTCAGGCAGCCAGTCCTCCTCCCTTGCCTTCAGGGAGAGACTTCTCTCTGTGCTGTTGAGCAGCCCTTTATATATGTGTGACATTCCACTTTGTTATCTGGAGTGGTGATCTGCTAGGTCACTCCAATCCTTGACTCTGGGAGCCAGCCTTACCCTGCTGTGCTGTGAGAACCCCCACTCCCGGGCTGTTCATGCACAGCCTCTAGCTTGTAAGCTGATCCCAACTACATGAGTGAGCACTTTTGGCTAGCCACTACATGGATTGTGCAGCCGAATGACATTAGCCAATATCTCCGGTCCCAGACACAACCCTAGGAACCTCCGTCTTGCAGTGTCCAGTTATGCCCACTGGACGCTGCAAGCTTATATGCGTTTGTCAATTTAACAAAGAAATTGATATGTACCAGGCTTGTTATGCCAAGGGGAGTCTCTGACACTCTCCAGACCAAATGCACTGCTTCAGGTAGAATAAACAAACAAATTTATTACCTACAAAAGATAGATTTTAAGTGATAAGTCAAAGCACAACAAGTCAGATTTGGTCAAATGAAATAAAAGCAAAATGCATTCTAAGCTGATCTTAACACTTTCAGTGCCCTTACAAATTTAGATGCTTCTCACCACAGACTGACTGGTTCCCTTCAACCCCTCTGAGGCTCTCTCCTTTGATCAGCACTTCAGTCGCCTGGTGGTGGTGTCTGTAGATGGAGGTGGAGGAGAGAGAGAGAGCATGGCAAACGTCTCTCCCTTTTTTCATGTTCTTTCTTCCCTCTTGGCTTTGTCCCCCACTTCAGAATCAGGTGAGCATTACCTCATCGTAGTCCCAAATTGACGGAGAGAAGGGGAGTGACTTACTCAAGAGTCCCACAGATCCTTTGTTGCTGCCTAGGCCAGTGTCCTTTATTCCTGTGAGGCTGGGCTGGGTTTGTCCCATACATGCCCTGATGAGGTGTGAACTGCCCCTCTTCTCCTGGAGAGTTTTTGCCTGGGTTTGTTGTAAGTCATAAGGACACATTTTCAGCCTCATAACTATATACATGAAATTACAACTTATAACATCAATATAACAACAATGCTCAGTGCATCGTGAGCCTTCTGAAGACACCCAACATGACAAACTTTGCATTGGATATCACACAATCATATTATAAGGATGAACATGGGATTACAGGGTGTTCCTCTGAGGTACAGAGCATCAGAATATCGCTCTCGCCAGCCCTGACTGGCTGCTCCAGCAAGCCTTCCCCCTATTGGTGGGCTCAATACACCCTTTCCTGATTAGTGGGTTCTGCGCAGCCTCTCTGGTGCTACTTTTAACCCCTTCTTCTCCCTGTGTGGAGCAGCCACCCCACCACAGGAGCCCATTGGGCTGGATACTGTAGAAAAACATCAAAGAGGCAATGCCTCCTAGTGTTCAGTCTTGAAATTAATGTTTGGGAATTATATAGGCGCTGATTTTTAAAGTGCTCTATAAGAGAGCATATTATGGAGCATATTATGTATAAGAGAGCATATAAATGGAGCATGTTAAGAGTGTATAAGGTAAGTAAATATTGTCCCTGTTTTATAGATGAAGGAAACTGAGACAGAGAGGTTAGATTACTTTTCCCATGGTTATACAGCAAGTTGCTGACAGACCTGGGACTGGAACTGAGGAACTCTTGATTCAATTTTCCATCTCTTGTCTTTCTCATTGGTATTTTTATTGTTTTCATAAAAATATAGAATCCTTTCCTGAGCAGTTCTCCACATACAGGGGGCTACCGCTTTCTTCTCATTCAAAAAATTCACATAGTTTTTTTTTAACAAACTAAATTGTTTTTCATTCCTAAAATAGATAACACAAGTTTTAATAAAAGCTTAAGATATTTGTTTTCTCCTTCTGTCCCAAAGCCACCCCCCCTTACTTTTAAGATTGTCACTGATAAACACTGATTAATATTTGCAAAGCTGGAAGGAAAAAGGAAGTATTCCCATTGAAACTGTGTATTCTGATGAAGTGGGAGAGAAAGGTGGTGATGAAATACCACACACGGAAATGAAATCAAAAGTTAAGCTCCCTTGTGACTGATTATGCTGCTTGAGTACCATACTTTTATTGGTTTAATATCTGGCAGCAAAGGTACTAGACAAGAACTTCCTCTGGGGACGATGATTCTGCTCTTGTTGATATGTTTAATGAGGTGTTACTAATTTTCTCCATGCCTTTTGATAACAGTATACATATCTTCTCCTATTTCATAGAATATAAATATTCTAAGTGAATGTCTGATAAGTGGAACAGGTGTCTGCTATGTGCATGTCTTCTGCAAAATTATCTTAACTAGACAGAATTTGAAGGGATTTGTCTTACTACATTTTTAAGGACCCCTAGCCTGGACGTGCACTAAAATAATCATTGGTCCCAATGGCTGTGCCATTCAGACCAAATTTGCCTCAGATGTTCTTGGCTCACAGTGGCTCTGCAAGCCTTAGACTGCATAGCTGTAGTGGTACTCAGCGAATTGGGTTCTTCTCGAAATGAGGTTTTAAATGGTGTAACTAGCTCAGGGAGGAAGGTAACAGAGGGGACATATTGAGCCTAAGACTTTCTCAGCTGTTCCTCCCTCATTCCCAAAAATGGATATTAAAAAAGGTTAAGAGAGTTTCTTTCCTCTTTTCAATTGGAATAGTCCCAAAAGCAAAGTGGGGTGGGAGAAAAGTAGGAACATCCTTCAGAGACCTCCCACTCCTTCCTAGCAATCAGGTACTCAGCCACTTACTGCTATCAAGTTTTTTTTTTTCCTCCACCAACATTGTCTCCTGTCTCTACAGAGTCATCTGGGTGTAAGGCATCCCTAGAGTTTTTGTAACTCCTGCATGCTGCTCTTCTTTATGGGGTTAGAACTGACCCAGAACACAGCTTGTGGTGTGCAGGAGGCATAAAGCTTATGTACGCAAGCTCTCCTTCCCCAAGCAACTCTGTACCCTCACCACCATATGGAAAAGCGTATCTATTTATATTTTACTTATGCAGCTGGATGACCTGTTTCCTCAACATGTGACCTGTTGCAGAGCCAGTATCCATTGCTCAGAAAGCCACAAATATTTTAGCCTGGATAGAGACCTGGATTACAGGACAAAGATTCTGTTTATGAAGTATTTCCAGATCCCTGAAAGGAGGACACCATGTTAGGGCTGTGTGGGTTTCTAATAATTTCTATCAGGTGCCTATAATTATGAATTCCACATAAACAACTTTACTTCATAGAAATCATAGAAGGCTATCCCTGGACCTGTGAGTGGTAAGAGTTAGTGTCTGTCACCAGTTTGCCTGACTTAAATCAGTGCTATGAATCCTTTGTTTTCCTAAGAATCAAATTACATCCGCATTTAAAAAAAAAAAAGCTTGTGGCATAACACAAATCAGTATTAATATCCCAAGTTATAAAATTTCTCTATTTTTATTATTTAAAATACTAAAAAACCTCAAAGAGAAAAATAATGCACCAGTAAGGTTAGCTTCACATTCACAAAGGTTTTACACTGTAGTCAGTATCTTATTGTATTTAATCTTGATATATGTACTGTGCCCTGTATAAATATATGTGCGCATGTATAATGACAATATATCTTTCCCTGTGAAGTAATAAGCCTTAAATAGCAGTAAACATCCTGATGAAATAGCAGCTGAAGCAGTAGAGCATAAAATTAATATGCATCAAATGGCAGATGATTGGTTGATAGGCTGTTCCATAAAGTTTGCATGAATAATTTAAACAAAGCTGTTTAGCAGTTTGTGGATCTTACAGTTATAGCGCTTTTTATTGCTAATGCATGAAATCTATCTGTTCAGGTAATAATATAGCATTTTGTCACAGCAAAATTTAAACAGTTCAGCTATCAAATATTTGGTACAAGCTAGCATACCTTCTGGTCTGACACCTAGTGTCTTAGTGCTGTATATAACCCTTTCTGGGTTAGGGTATATCTCAGATGAATCACTTTCTGTGTTCTGTGCTGTTTGTTTTCACCATTTTCTTCTAAAAATTCTCCACCACAGTTGTCTGGCTTGATGGCGTTGCGGAGACCCAGGTTTGGGATGTGCAGGCAACTTATATCACATGCTTCCTAGGTTAAGGGAACTCAGGCAAATGAAAGTTAACAGGCTTAGCCTCTGTTGTGGAGTGGAGCTTAGTTAACTCTAGGGTTGGAAGTAAGCTCATTGCACAAGCATCCACCAGGTGATCAATCAGAGAGACGCTTCGGCATCCAAATAGGTCTGTCCTTCCCCAAGAATAAGTAGGGACCATGTCACCATCCAAAAAGGAAATGAGGGGTGAGGGAAATGGGATCCCAAGAATACAGTGTTAGGGGACACTTTAATAAATCCTTCTGATCAATTTTAACTGAATGCTAGACGTTGTGAATTAAATTTGAGTGTGCAAGGAGAAAGTGTCTCCACAACACAAAGCTTCTATTTATGTCCTTCTACATATGAAAAATGTGCTGTCTACATTTCATATTGTTTAGTGCAGTTTGTCATAGGTTCTCAGAAAAGGCCACATACATTCCTGATACTGCTGATAATGATGCTTTCGGTTAAAACTCTTCCACCTACTTTCATTCACTTCTTCTTAAGCGAAAATTCTTTCTTAAAAGTGCCTGATTGAGTGATGGAAATCAGCCTATTGTAAAGTTGTCTTTCAATGTTAAACTGCAGGCATTTATAACTCAGGAACATTTGAAGTAGTGTTCTGAAAACGAGAACAATTTTCAGGAATGTAAGTTTCAGGGGTGGGAAGGATAATACAAAAACAAGATCTTTACTGAGCTGCCCCTTTGTAGTTATCTTGAGTTCATTTCAAGTGGGAAAATTCTTACAGTACAAAAAAATGGAAAAATGAGATTTTTAATCCCCTCTTTGGAAAAGACTACTGACTAATTAGCAATGCTGAAGTAATTTTATATATATATAGCATTAATATCTTTATTTTGCTATTTATTAATTAAAAATGAAGAGATCAGTCTTATAGCACTACTTAGTGCAGTTAAAATTTTTTAGAGAATTCACTACACATGAAGAGCATGGATTTGACAGGAAACTTGGTGCCAGATGCTGTATATCACAATATGGAGCTTGGCACATTGTGTTGTTTGCATTTGATATTTTCTGGACCAGAGCAGCCAATGTTTTCTCAACTGTATACACTTTGATTTTTTTGATTTCTAGCCTAGTGATCTTTTTCTTGGCCCCAGAATTTCCAAAGAGGGCTTTCAATTCTGAAAATGGAAATGTAGCAGTACCAAAATCTCAAGAAATGATTAGATTCTTATACTGTACACACTCATATTATTGGGCTCCTTCTTAATTTGAAAGTATAGGATGAGCATAGCATAGGAAAAGATGTGTGTAGCAGTTTACTATAGAGCCACATAATTTTGGGACAGTAAATATTGCTGTTAGCTACTTGGTAAAGTGTGATTTAACTAACATTGCATTTTATAAATCCCCTGAGTAATTAAATAGAAGCCGTTGCGGTGAGATACAGTATGCAGGGACAGTACAAGAGTTGTTGTTATTAGTGTTTAAATATCAATACTGTACCATGGGAATCTTTTTAGCCACAGATTTTAAGTTGCATAATTTCCCTATCCATCAGTGGTAAGGAAGAAGGGTATAATACGGGAGGGAGAAGCATCTTAAAAGAATCTGAATGCCCAAGAGACCAACATAATTTCTTGGCTGACTCAAGATTTATTAAATAGAAAACAATAACAAAGGGAAAGTATGGTCCAAAATAGAATCATACACGTGTAGGACTGGTCATCTAGTCAAGTCCCCTGCACTTCAGGCAGGACTAAGTAATAACTAGACCATTCCTGACTGGTGTTTGTCTAACCTGTTATTTAAATTCTCCAATGATAGAGATTCCACAATTTTCCTAGACAATATGTTCCAGTGCTTAACTACCCTGACAGGAAGTTTTTTCCTAATGTCCAACCTAAACCTCCCTTGCTGCAGTGTAAGGCCATTGCTTCTTGCCCTATCCTCAGAGGTTAAGGAGGACAAGTTTTCATCTACCTGCTTGTTAGCAACCTTTTATGTACTTGAAAACTGTTATCATTGTCCCTCCTCGGTCTTCTCTTCTCCAGACTAAACAAGTCTAGTTTTTTCAATCTTCCCCTCATAAGTCATGTTTTCTAGACCTTTCTTCCTTTTTTTGCTCTCCTCTGGCCTTGCTCCAATTTTTCCACATCTTTCCTGAAATGTGACACCCAGAACTGGACACAAAACTCCAGTTGAAGCCTTATCAGAGGCCTTATCAGAGCTGTGTAGAGTGGAAAAATTACTTCTCATGTCTTGCTTACAACATTTCTGCTAATACATCCCAGAATTATGTTTACTTTTTTTTTAAATGGTGTTACATTGTTCTCATATTTAGCTTGTGATCCACTATAACCCCCAAATTCCATTTTGCAGTACTCCTTCCTAGGCAGTTATTTCCCATTTTGTAGCGGTGCAAATGATTGTTTCTTCGTAAGTGGAGTACTTTGGCTTTGTCCTTATTGAATTACATCCTATTTTCTTCAGACCATTCCTCCAGGTAATTTTGAATGTTAATCCTGTCCTCCAAAGCACTTGCAACCCCTCCCAGCTTGGTATCATCCACAAACTTTATAAGTGCCCTCTCCATGCAATTACCTACATCATGTATGAAGATACTGAATGGAACTGGACCATAGACTGATCCCTGTGTGATCCCACTCAATATGCCTGCCAGGTTGACTGTGAACCAACGATAACTACTTTCTGGGAATGGTTTTCCAACCAGTTATACACCTGCCTTATAGTAGTTCTATCTAAGCTATATTTCCTAGTTTGTTTATGAGACGGTCATGTGAGTCAGTATCAAAAGTCAAGATATACCATGTCTATCTCTTCCTCCCATTCACAAGGCTTCTTACCCTGTTTAAAAAAAAAGCTATTTTGTTGGTTTGACAGTCCACGCTGACTTATCACCTTATTATTTTCTAGGTGTTTGCAAATTGATTGCTTGATTATTTGCTCCATTATCTTTCTGGGTACTGAAGTTAAGCTGTCTGTCTGTAATTCCCTAGGTTGTCCTTATTTCCCTTTTTATAGATTGGAACTATATTTGCCCTTTTCCAGTCCTCTGGAATCTCTCCCATCTTCCATGACAGGTTTCAGAGTAGCAGCCGTGTTAGTCTGTATTCGCAAAAAGAAAAGGAGTACTTGTGGCACCTTAGAGACTAACAAATTTATTTGAGCATAAGCTTTCGTGAGCTACAGCTCACTTCATCGGATGCATCCGATGAAGTGAGCTGTAGCTCACGAAAGCTTATGCTCAAATAAATTTGTTAGTCTCTAAGGTGCCACAAGTACTCCTTTTCATCTTCCATGAGTTTTTGAAGATAATCGCTAATGGCTCAGATATCTCCTCAGTCAGCTCCTTGAGTATTCTAGGATGTGTTTCATCAGGCCCTGCTGACTGGACGACATCTAACTTATCAAAGTAATTTTTAACTTGTTCTTTCTCTATTTTAGTCTCTTAGCCCTTTTAGAGTCTACCTCATTTTCACTGACATTCACTATGTTAGACGTCTGATCGCTACTAACCTTTTTGGTGAAAACTGAAACAAAAAAGTAATTTAGCACTTCTTCCATTTCCACATTTTCTGTTATAGTCATTCACCCCTCATTGAGTAATGGGCTTACCCTGTCCTTAGTCTTCCTCTTGCTTCTAATGTAGTTGTAGAAAGTTTTCTTGTTACCCTTTATGTCTCTAGCTACTTTAATCTCATTTTGTACCTTGGCCTTTCTAATGTTGTCCCAACATGCTTGTGTTGTTGGTTTTTTTTATATATTCTTCTTTCCTAATTTGACCTAATTTCCACTTTTTGTAGGACTCGTGTTTGAGTTTCAGATCATTGAAGATCTCCTGGTTAAGCCAGTGTGGTCTCTTTTCATACTTCCAATCTTTCCTAAGCAGTGGGATAGTTTATTCTTGTGTCCTTTCTAATGTCTCTTTAAACAACTGCCAGCACTCTCAAATTGTTTTCCTTTAGACTTACTTTCCAATTGTGTCAGTGTAGCCTGATCCCAGTATTACCTAGGTAGCTGCAGAATTGATCTTACAACTCCCGGGATGCTGGATGGAGACTTCCTGTATAATTTACTTTACATGGGACCATGAAGAGCCGAGAGACATCCTGAATGGAACTCTACTCCCCATCTAGTGGCTGGACTTGCAATATATTTATCCTGCTTCTCATATCTCAGCTCACTCAAGGAAAGGTGTTAACCTTGTCTCAGCTGGAGTTAATTCTGGGTATCTTACTTGGAATTCTTTACGAAACATTTTACAGCTGGGGGTGATATCCTGGGTATACTGAGTTCAGTGGGAGTTCTGGTATTGACTTTTACGTGGCCACCACTGGTGGCAACCATTGGTATTTACTTGTGCATTGAAGAAAGTAACTCCATGTATTCTGCCTTTCTTAATAACATAGAATCGCTTTCCACTGAATGCATCCGATGAAGTGAGCTGTAGCTCACAAAATCTTATGCTCAAATAAATTTGTTAGTCTCTAAGGTGCCATAATTACTCCTTTTCTTTTTATAAAGAGATTGTTAATATTATGATTTTAGAGAGACTCCAGAGTGTATCTCTCTATACATTTATTTTCCTGTGCTTTTTTTTGCTGAGATAGGATCTTTGTCCACTTCTATTTGCTTTTTTGTGGTAAACATTCCATTGCAATAATGTGCCATGTTCAATGGAATTGCATTCAGCCATTTAAATAATTGAAATTGTTATTGAATGTGCTTCTTGTGAAGAACTCATGCATTTATAGCACAGTATATTTCCAGAAACATTATAGCAATGAGTCTGTCAGCTACAATTCACCAGGACACCATTACAAACATATAGAACTTATGAAATTCTTTCAGTCACTTACTTTGGAGATAGATGTTAGGTTCTGGGGTGCAATCCAGACAGATGAAGGGTTGTCATCTCTTACCCTGTAACTCTTAAGCACCTTAAAGCTTTGCTACTGTAATTCTCTGCCTAGGACTCCCACAGTCAGCAACAAGCATGCAATCTGTCTATATATTGGGCAGCCCTGGTCCAGTGCTTTGGATCCAGGAGCCTGCCTGGAATATCATGGACTTCCATTGGTCTCCCCCAACCTCGCTTAACAACTAGTAAGCTGGTGCTTACTTACACTCTCTCCAGCCCCGAATTTCCCAAAAACTTTTGTTCTGAAATGTCCAGTTCTGTCTCAGAACAATCAGAGAAATGTTAAGGTTCATTGCTCCTCTAAAGAGTCACTACCCAATAGTTTGTTACTTTAAACAGTTACCAAACAATTCAGTTCAAACACAGCACTGGATTGGTCTAAATTAAACATAAAAATAAGCGTATTTCATTCCAAAGAGAGAGGTTTTAAGTGAGTGCAAGTATAAGTATTAAAGTCAGACATGGTTACAAGAGAAATAGAGATAAAACACTTTCTAGAAACAAAACTTAACAAGCTAGAGGTAAAATTCTCATGTAATGTTTCCATCAAGATGGCTGACCCAGTTCTTGGATCAGGATCTATCCCTCAAAGTCAAAGGGCCGGAACCTTTGTCATCTTAGATGAAAGATAGATAACTTGAGGTTTCTTTGCCCTTCTCTTTTATAGTGACCCTTTGAAATGGATTCTTCTAAGGATTACCCCTAGATAAAGTTCATTCAAGCTGTCAAGAAGGTGACATGAAGTCTCCTGGTGAAAGAAGTTTCTTGCTGGAGTTGTCTGCTAAAATGAAAATTATTTAGATCCTGCCCCCTCTGGTGTAATTGCATGAACATTAACAATCACATATTTAATCTCCACCCACACTGTGATAGTGTGAGGTTTGCCTCCACCCCTTGTTAGCTTAATGGGTCTGTTTATGCAATATGTAAATACATTCTCATTGTCTTTCAAAGTACTTTGTCAGTTTCTTCCTGGGGAAAAAACTACATTCCTCTGTCTAGGGTGGAGTAACTTCTAGTTGGCTGGCAAACACATTTTAAAAATTATAATTTCAGTTTATGTCCTTAGCTTTACATCAGTTGCTTTCACCTGCATTTACAATGATATTAATAACCAGTGAGTCGTGAGCTTTTCATTGACCCCTTGCATGACAGCTACATTTCATAACGTTAAAGAATTGGCGTACACTTGAACTGGTTAACTCAGCTACAATTCATTACAAGCTATCTGGTTTGCCCTTTGCCCTTGGCCTGTTCTTTAGTAATAGTAGAAGTAAAGAAAATGTTAACTATTTTGCATGTATTAGATCTGGCCTGCAGCCTTGAGCTGTGACCACAGCAGAGCTTTCAAGCTGTGCAGGGATAGGGCTGCTTGGAATTTGGGTGAAAGGCCTCAGAAACATCCAGGTGTCATCCCAGCATTTGGTGCTCGTGATTCATGAGGTAGCAATCTTCCCTCCGGGCCACTACTGAACTAATACCCCTACACTGTGGTAGGGGACACTGTGTGCTACTAGAGGGCTTACCTTAAAGATGAGAGGTGAAATCCAGTTCCTTGCCAACTGAAAATTCCATGGTATGATTTTAGTAGGAGGAGTGGTAGCCCTAATGTCTTGACTAGATTGCAATGCAAACAATTGTAATATATTCTTCCTGCTTGATTTTCCCCTGGAATTTTCCAGTTGGATAAGTTAGCACTGCTATAGAAGTTAGCACTGTTGCTATAGAATAGCTGTTGCTATTTGTAAGGTAGCAGTAATGGCACAATGCCAGAGCTTCCTT
Organism: Dermochelys coriacea; assembly: GCF_009764565.3. Classification (NCBI taxonomy): domain Eukaryota; kingdom Metazoa; phylum Chordata; order Testudines; family Dermochelyidae; genus Dermochelys; species Dermochelys coriacea. The sequence continues at coordinate 146,919,548 of NC_050068.2, forward strand.
ATTAAACATTTGTTAGGAATAATCTCAGAGGATGTGGCTTTCAGAGTGGTGTGATAGTGTGTATGATAACTACAAATTGTCCAGGCAACTGAAATTCAGGTCAAGCCAGATTTAGAGATAAAACAGAGTTTATTTAGAGTTTATCTCTAAACTGACTCTGACCTGAACTATAAAGAGTCAGGACTGCATCATAACCGTAAGTATTTTCAGCATGTTGTGAAGATGAATGCAAAAGATTACAGTATGACCTAAACCACACCATTTGCTGAAGCTGCTGTGGAACCCACTAGACAATGATGTGAAGAGGAATTAAGTTGGGCTGCTCTGGGGCATAATTTAAAAAATCCTGTTTTCAGGTGCTAACAGCATGCCTTGGTAATTGGGTTTAACATTACCTTGCAATCTGGAATATTAGCTCCATTGGTAACACATTTGCCACTTTGGGGAAATTGTGTTAAGCTCTTCAGATATCAAGGAGAAGTTTTACTGAGTGATGTCATGCTGCAACATTGCATTAAAGCTGAAAAGTGAATGTAATGTACTCTGGAATGTCGTTGAGAACGGAGAGCTATCGATGTGCTGTGGCTCCTGTGCAAAAATCTATCAGTCACATTATGGGTCAGATCCTGAGCTTGTGAAAAAGACTGACAATAAGGTGTACATTTTGAACAGAGTAATTAACTCTTGGAACAATTTACTTAAGGTCATGTTGGATTTTCATATAGGCAGACTTGGAATGGCTAGAGGCAATTCATATCTGCTGTCAGCACCAATTCCTGAGCCTGAAGTGGTTTCACTTTGTGCAAAATGTCAGTCTCACAGAGACCTGGCCTTCCTTCAATCACTCATTATATTCAAAAGTGGCGTTGCATGGTCTTTGGCCATGTTGCCAGGATGGACAAAAAGACTCCGGTATACTGTGCTCTCAAACTCTGTATTGACGAGTGCAACCTGTAGGGCTGCCCCAGAGATTCAGGGATTCACAGGATTAAGCCAGGTTTGGGAACTTCACTAAACAATGACTGGTGAGATACCACAACCTTGGTCACTCTGACTGGTGCAATAGTCCTCAGTTGACTATGCGTGCTTGATGATCGTGGTAAGGATGTGGTGGATTCTCCATCAATGACAGTTTGTAAATTGAGATTGGATGTTTTGCTAAGACATGCTGCAGGAATTATTTGGGGGAAATTCTATGGCCTGTGTTATACAGGAGTTCAGGCTAGGTGGTCACAATGGTCCCTTCTGGCCTTGGAATTTATGAATCTATGAAAGAGAACTGACAAAGCTCCATTGAAATCCATTTTTCTCATGCCTTTTGAAAGTTATTGAAATCAATGGAGCTGTGCTTATTTACACCAACTAAAGCTCTAGCCCTATATCGGTAGCCAGTCTGTATTGCTGGTCCACCATCTTCATTCTGGAATTAGATTGTGGTCATAGTTTAACTGTGGTTTAACTGTAGTCATAGTTTTCTACTTGACACTGCATTAGGATAAGACAAATTGCATAATATGTAATCCCAATGGCGAACAATAACCATACCAAATAGCATGGAAGCAATAAAACTCATGGTTTATGTATCAGATGTTTATGAACACACACAATTCATTTTTAAACAGATGTTGCTTGAATTGTCCCAGTCTACCTCCAAAATGTATAGATGGGGTGATAATTGGAAAGATTATCTGTGGTGAGAGAGGCTCCTTAATCAAGGATCTAATGAATGCTTCTTTAAAAGATACTGTCATCTTGCTGGCTTTCAAGAGGGTAACAATCATCTCCTATAATAGCTACAGTTCTTCCCCGTCGGCTGTCCACAGGCAGTAAGGAAATTGATCTGACCTGCAGAGCATAGCTTGTGTGCTCATTTCACAAGCTGAAACTCAGGCAAGCAAGAATCTGAGTTTGTCCCATTATCCTGGAGGCAGACGTCACTTCAGATCTAAGATATCTTATCTGCAAAATAATTTGAAAACTCCAGAACAAGAAACATTCTACGTTGTTACAAGACTCAAACTTCATGAATCCAGTTGTTAGCCTTTTTGAACAGTTCTGTTGACTGGCATTGTATGAGTCCTATTATGAACACAAAAAATCTTTCTTTGCCTTCTATTCATACATGACATAAGATTTCATGGCATATGCTGCAGTCAATCTAATTCAGAGCAAGACTTCCACCATTGATGCTCTGCTGCTCTTCCTTCATAATTCATCACTCACAGATCATATGAATACCATGGTGACACATGGAGATGAATCTTGATGTAAAGGGCATTATAGGTGCCTTTGTATCATTGGGCAAGGACTACAAATCATTATAAAGTACCAAATCACTAATAAAATGTCTGTTGGCAAGGCAATATTCTTCCTTCAACCTCTTGAAAGCTAAGCATTCCATTAAGTTAGAGGATAGTCCTTTGTCCTGATGGGAGAAATATAGTCTGACCTCACAACAAAGATAGTGATGTCTGCCCATAATAGTCCACTGGTCAATATAATGATCATAAGATTCTGAATCAGCCCACCGGAGTCACTATTCATAGGATCTTTATAAATCATCCATAACCATTAGTCAGTGTGATATCATGATCATTGTGGAGAGGGATTTTAGGATGCAGTAAGGAAAATTTTTACTATAATATTAGTTCCATCTTAACCTATCCTGGCACTTACATATTAGTTAGCTCATGAAAGATATTCCAAAGCTTTGTTTTATATGTGAGGAGACTGTCCCAAGTACAGTATTCATAGACAGGAATGGGTTTGGTCCTGACTTTCAAAAGTATATATGCAGTCACTATACTTTCATGTATAAATGGACAGCCATGTGCATAAATGAATATTTGCTTTTGAAACTATCTGATTTCCATGCACAATCAGAGTAATTGTATATACATGCTGCAATTGCACAAAGATAATGTAAGTAACACAGAGGGGTTTTTTGCACAGGTAAAATACAAAATAGCATCACACCAATATTCATACACAAAATATTTTAGAGGGAGCTGGTTTTTACATTGAACAGAAAAGAACTGGCTTAAGGAGCGCTCAACAGAAAAATGCCTATGAAAATTGAAAGATGGCACAGAATGTAACAGCTAATGAAACTGTTGATTCTAGGAAGCAGTGTTATGAAGTAAAGGGATTTTAATGTTCACTGTGCAGATTCCTAAAGCACCTGTATGTGTTTTAAAAACTAAACTTGCTGTTTGATGCTCAAGAGAGGAGAAAAATAAGCACATTATTGAAAAATACATTGAAAAGAGGGCTTCTGATAGTATCAGCATGGTTCCTATTCCTCTTTCACAGTCATACAGTGAATGTTGATTAATGTAACTTCCTTGACATCAGTGGGCATGGCTGGGGGCAGGGGAAGAACACCTTGTTTACACTTAGGTAAGTGTGATCAGAATCAGGTCCTAGAACTTTATTTTTCATCAGTTCATGGTATTTCATAGTACCTTTCCTTTGTCCCAGACGTAGAATGACCTAATTTTTAGATAGAATGGCCTAACAGATTTTGGGAGACAGGCCAGTCCTCGCTTATAGACAGCCACCAAACCTGAAGCAAATACTCACCAGCAACCACACACCACACAACAAAAACACTAACTCAGGAACCTATCCTTGCAACAAAGCCCATTGCCAAATGTGTCCACATGTCTATTCAAGGGACACCATCATAGGACCTAATCACATCGGCCACACTATCAGAGGCTCATTCACCTGCATATCTACCAATGTGATATATGTCATCATGTGCCAGCAATGCCCCTCTGCCATGTACATTGGCCAAATCGCACAGTCTCTATGCAAAAGAATAAATGGACACAAATCAGACGTCAAGAATTATAACATTCAAAAACCAGTCAGAGAACACTTCAACCTCCCTAGACACTCAACAGCAGACCTAAAAGTCGCAATTATTCCACAAAAAATCTTCAAAAACATACTCCAACAAGAAACTGCAGAACTGGAATTAATTTGCAAACTGGACACCATTAAATTAGGCTTGAATAAAGACTGGGAATGGATGAGTCATTAGACAAACTAAAAACTATTTTCCCATGCTAATTTCCCCCTTACTGTTACTCACACTTTCTTGTCAGCTGTTTGAAATGGGCCATCCTGATTATCACTGCAAAAGTTTTTTTCTTCCTGCTGATAATAGCCCACCTTTAATCGATTAGTCTCATTAGAGTTGGTATGGCAACCCCCATTTTTCATGTTCTCTATGTGTGTGTGTGTGTACACACACTGTATTCCTACTGTATTTTCCACAGCATGCATCTGATGAACTGGGCTTTAGCTCACGAAAGCCTATGCTCAAATACATTTGTTAGTCTCTAAGGTGCCACAAGTACCCCACATTCTTTTTGCTTATTTTTAATGTTGACTTAGTTTTAAGCATAAGAACATCCATTCTGGATCAGACCAATGGTCCATCTAGCCCAATATTCTGTCTCTCACAGTGACCAATGCCAGATGTTTTTAGCAGTTGGAGGTGTAGAGACACCTGGAGCATGGGATTCCATCGCTGACCATCTTGGCTAATAGCCATTGATGGAGTTATCCTCCATGAACTTATCTGATTCCTTTTTTAACCCACTTATATGTTTGGTTTTCACAACACCCCCTAATAATGAGCTTCACAAGTTGACTGTGTGAAGAAGTACTTCCTTTTATTTTTTTAAACCTGCTGCCTATTAGTTCATCAGGTGACCCTTAGTTCTTGTGCTATGTAAAGGGGTAAATAGCATTTCCCTGTTCACTTTCTCCACACCATTCATGACTTTATATACCTCTATCATATCCCCCCCTTAGCTGTCTCTTTTCTAAAATGAACAGTCCCAATCCTTTTAATCTCTCATTGTATGGAAGCTGTTCCATACCTCTAATCATTTTTTGCCTTTCTCCGTACCTTTTCCAATTCTAATATATCTTTTTTGAGATGGGTCGATTGGAGCTGTACGCAATATTCAAGTTTGGGCATATCACAGATTTAAACAGAGTATGTCTTATTATCTATCCTTTTCCTAAAGGTTCCTAACATTATTAGTTTTTTTAATGCTGTTGTATATTAAGCAGATGTGTTCAGAGAACTACCCACTATTGCTCTAAGATCTCATTCATGAGTGTAACTGCTAATTTAGAAACCCCCCTTTTGTATATACAGAATCATAGAATTGTAGGACTGGAAGGGACCTCGAGAGGTCATCTAGTCCAGTCCCCTGCACTCATGGCAGGACTAAGTATATCTAGACCATCCTTGACAGGTGTTTGTCTAACCCTCCAGTAATGGAGATTCCACAAACTCCCTAGGCAATTTATTCTGGTGCTTAACCACCCTGACAGATAGGAAGTTTTTTGTAATGTCCAACCTAAACCTCCCTTGCTGCAATTTAAGCCCATTTCTTCTTGTCTTACCCTCAGAGGTTAAGGAATACAATTTTATCCCTCCTCCTTGTAACTACCTTTTATGTATTTGAAAACTGTAATTGTGTCTTCTGTTCTCAAGACTAAACAAACCCAGTTTTTTCAATCTTCCCTTATAGGACATGTTTTCTAGACCGTTAATCATTTTTGTTTTTCTTCCCTGGAATTTCTCCAATTTGTCCACATCTTACCTGAAATGTGACACCCAGAACTGGACACAGTACTCCAGTTGAGGCCTTATCAGAGCTGAGTAGAGCAGAAGAATTACTTCTCAGTCTTGCTCACAACACTTCTGCTAATACAACACCCCAGAATGATGTTACACTGTTGACTCGTATTTAGCTTGTGATCCACTGTAGCCCCCAGATTCCTTTCTGCTATACTCCTTCCTAGGCAGTCTTTCCCATTTTGTATGTGTGCAAATGATTGATCCTTCCTTCCTAAGTGGAATACTTTGCATTTGTCCTTATTGAATTTCATCCTATTTACTTCAGGCCATTTCTCCAGGTTTTTATTATCTGCAAATTTTATAAGTTTCTAAGTATACTCTTTATGCCATTATCTAAATCACTGATGAAGATATTGAACAGAACTGATCACTGCAGGACCCCACCTGATATGCCCTTCCAGTTTGACAGTGAACCACTGATAACTACTCTCTGGGAACAGTTTTCCAACCAGTTATGCACCTACCTTATAGTAGCTCTATCTAGGCTATATTTCCCTAGTTTGTTTATCAGAAGATCATGCAAGACAGTATCAAAAGCCTTACTAATGTCAAGATATACCACATCTACTGCTTTCCCCCTATTCACAAGGCTTGTTACCATGTCAAAGAAAGCTATTCAGTTGGTCTGACATGATTTGTTCTTGACAAATCCAAGCTGGGATTATTTTTTCCCATGTGCATTATTCGCACTCCTCAACACTGAAGTTCATCTACCATTTTTTTGCCCAGTCACCCACTTTTTATAAGATCACTTTGTAACTCTCTGCAGCAGGTTTGGACTTTAACTTTCTTGAGTAATTTTGTATCACATCTACAAATGTTGCCACCTCACTCTTCACCCCTTTTTCCAGATAATTTATGAATCTACTGAGCAGCACAGGTCTCAATATAGATACTTAGAGGACCCAGCTATTAACCTCTCTTCATTGTGAAAACTGACCTTTTATTCCTACCCTTTGTTTCCTGTCTTTTAAACACTTACTAGTCCATGAGAGGACCTTCCGTCTTATCCCATGACTGCTTACTTTGCTTAAGAGCCTTTGGTGACAGACTTTGTCAAAGTCTATCTGAAAATCCAAGTACACTGAATCCACTGGATCAACCTTGTCCACATGTTTGTTGACCATCTCAAGGAATTAAAATAGATTGGTGAGGCAGGATTTCCTTTTACAAAAGATGTGTTGACTCTTCCCCAACAAACCATGCTCATCTATGTGTCTGAGAATTCTGTTCTTTACTATAGTTTCAATCAGTTTACCTTGTACTGAAGTTAGACTTACCAGCCTGTAATTGCCAGGATCACCTCTGAAGCTTTTTTAAACATAGGCATTATGTTATCTACCTTCCAATCATCTGGTACAGAGGCTAATTTAAGCGGTAGGTTATGTACCACAGATAGTGGTTCTGCAACTTAAGTATCTTGATGAGGATAATTATTCTTCAGAGGAAATGGCAGTCTGTTATTGGAGGCAGGGCTGAGATTACAGTAAGGCCCAAGATCCCTGTAAGAAGGAACTGTGGGAGCCTCTGGGAAAACACAAGCAGCAATCTCTATTTTCCACAGAGCTCTCATAACAAAAAAATGTTCAGAATGCTTTTGATTACCTGATTGTGATGAACTTGTGATGGCACCACTGTGCGTTTCCAAGACTTGAAACACCCAGCGTCCCTTCACCACATATGGGAACTGCCTTCGACAAAGTATTGCAGGGTAGATGTGGGGAGAAGAGACCTGCTGTGTTGCAGATTCTATCAGCCTCTAAAACAGCCGTCATCATCTGCTTTTATCTCTCTTGGTGCTGTTTCTAATCTTGCAATATTCCTAATATATAAAAGATCATGCTATTTTGAAGTAAAGGTCTGCAGTAATTATAGTGTTTAACTTCTGATATAAGGCATTCTTTGTTGTGCATGTTGCAAACAAAAGAGACTAGCTGCTTTAATGTTCTTCTCTGAATACTAATTCCACTTGAACTGATACGGTAGAAAGGTGCTTGGCACTTTCCTTTTTTTAAAATCATCCATTAAAAGAATTTCATACATAAAGAGACAATGGTACTTGCTGATATGGTAATGAATTGCTTACCTAATACACTTCATAGAATCATAGCAATTAGACACTGAAAATACCTATTCAGTCATCTTGCCCACACTCAATAGTTTACACATCTTCCCTAAAAGGTATTCTTAGTTGTTTTCCTGGTCTAGTTTTTATATTTTCAAGTGAAAAAAATTGATGCTAGAATTATATTGAGGATTTCTCCTCCCAACAAATTCTACCACGTGGTATTAGAGGAAATGTTCTGATTTGCCAGATTAAACAAATACAGCTGTTTAGAATGTTTGTGACTGCAGTCAATAAGCACAGTTCATTGCAATATGGCTTCAAAAGCAAAGACTGCCTAGAGGAATGTAGTTGACCAGAATAAAAGTATTAAGAGAAATGAAATTGTCTTATTGCCTATAAAAGATAAACTGAGCTATTTAGGAAAAATTGATCCAATGGGGTACATGGAATATAAAAATTATATCAATGAAAAAGCAGTATGTACACATACTGTAATTCATAACCTACAATGGACTGTCACACCTCTGCAGCCTTACTTTATTTCTTTGTATTTTTCATCCTCACTTTTAATAGCTATGTTAAAAAAATTGTAATGTCAACAGTTCTGTTTAAGCATTAATTTCCCTCATATAATCACACCCTAAAGGAACACCTGGAGACTGGGCTTTTTTTTTTTTTGAGACAAGATGATACAAAATGCAGAAGCTTGGAAAAGAAACAGCCTGTGACACAGTATGTTAATTATTTCACCATTTGCTCCTCCCAGTCATAGCATTCCACCTCATCAAATCTAAGTTTCTTTGCCATAAGTATTTATAATCACAGCTGTATATTTTATTTCCTAGGTACAAATTCCTAGGTACAGTCACTCCTAGGCATTTTACATGTTGTGGTGCATTTGCTCTGGTAAGGCTATCTCTGCTAAATGCAAAGTCATTTGGGTTTTTCTGTGCTTAATTTTTACCTTCTTTAATTGAGGTTTGGTAGTCAATAGGGACAATAGAATAGATTGGGATCTTCTAATCAGCATGAGTCCCCACTTGGACAGTGATAAATATCATTACCTTTTTCTGGAATCGGTGAACATTTTCTCTGTGTAAGGATGGCAGGATCAGTCTCTAGCAAAATAGAATGTGTAGTGGCATTTATTTATTTGTGAACCATTTCTATGCTAGGTGAAGGGATCTAGATATAAAAAATGCAAGGGAAAGCTGAAGCATACTCAGTTTGTACTGTTTTGTAGCTTGAAGTAGGCAATTGGTTTTAGATCAATGGGTGTGGGTATAAAAAACAGATTAAACTAACACAGAATCATAGAATCATAGAATATCAGGGTTGGAAGGGACCTCGGGAAGTCATCTAGTCCAACCCCCTGCTCAAAGCAGGACCAATCCCCAACTAAATAATCCCAACCAGGATTTTGTAAAGCCTGACCTTAAAAACCTCAAAGGAAGGAGATTCCAACACCTCCCTGGGTAAGGCATTCCAGTGCTTCACCATCCTCCTAGTGAAAAAGTTTTTCCTAATATCCAACCTAAACCTCCCGCACTGCAACTTGAGACCATTAATACTTGTTCTGTCATCTGCTGCCACTGAGAACAGTCTAAATCCATCCTCTTTGGAACCCCCCTTCAGGTAGTTCAAAGCAGCTATCAAATCCCCCCTCATTCTTCTCTTCTACAGCTCCCTCAGCCTCTTCTCATAAGTCATGTGTTCCAGTCCCCTAATCATTTTTGTTGCCCTCCGCTGGATGTTTTCCAATTTTTCCACATCCTTCTTGTAGTGTGGGGCCCAAAACTGGACACAGTACTCCAGATGAGGCCTACCAATGTCGAATAGAGGGGAATGATCACATCCCTCGATCTGCTGGCAATGCCCCTACTTATACAGCCCAAAATGCCATTAGCCTTCTTCGCAACAAGGGCACACTGTTGACTCATATCGTGCTTCTGATCCACTGTAACCCCTAGGTCCTTTTCTGCAGAACTGCTGCCTAGCCATTCGGTCCCTAGTCTGTAGCAGTGCATGTGACTCTGCACTTGTCCTTGTTGAACCTCATCAGATTTCTTTTGGCTCAATCCTCTAATTTGTCTAGGTCCCTCTGTATCCTATCCCCACCCTCCAGCGTATCTACCTCTCCTCCCAGTTTAGTGTCATCTGAAAACTTGCTGAGGGTGCAATCCACGCCATCCTCCAGATCATTTATGAAGATATTGAACAGAACCATCCCCAGGACCAACCCATGGGGCACTCCACTTGATAACAGCTGCCAACTAGACATGGAGCCATTGATCATTTCCCGTTGAGCCTGACGATCTAGCCAGCTTTCTATCCACCTTGTAATCCATTCATCCAGCCCATACTTCTTTAACTTGCTGGCAAGAATACTGTGGGAGATAGTATCAAAAGCTTTGCTAAAGTCAAGGAATAACATGTCCACTGCTTTCCCCTCATCCACAGAGCCAGTTATCTTGTCATAGAAGGCAATTAGATTAGTCAGGCATGACTTGTCCTTGGTGAATCCATGCTGACTGTTCCTGATCACTTTCCTCCACTCTAAGTGCTTCAGAATTGATTCCTTGAGGACCTGCTCCATGATTTTTCCAGAAATTGAGATGAGGTTGACTGGCTTGTAGTTCTCCGGATCCTCCTTCTTCCCTTTTTTAAAGATGGGCACTACATTAGCCTTTTTCCAGTTGTCCGGGACCTTCCCCTCAACATAATTGAGGCCTAATACTAATATTGTGAACATCACTGCTGGGAACGTCCATTCCACTCTATTGAACGTTTTTGCTGCAGTCATTTTGGTGTGCATTTAGAGTGATAATTAATATGCATATTGTTAACCAGTGATCTGTTCCTCATAAATGCCTTGATTGTTAGTTTTTTTCCAGCTAATATTTTACAATCAAACTTCAGTCTTAAAATTGGGCTAAATCAAATTATGTTCTTTGGAAGAAATAAAAATGGTGGCCGAGTTAACCCTATTTAGTGGCTTCCCCTTCTTCAAGAAAACTACTACCAGCTTGTCAAGAAGAGAAAAATGAATTCTTCCACAAATTTGTTTTAGTTCTCATTTCAGGCTTGGGTACCTTTCCAGATGCAGAATTACTGTAGCTTCCATCATCTCTACTAGTTTACCCCATTTTCCATTGTTTTCTTTTTAAAGATAAAATTGGAAGTAGTTGATGTTAGAGAAAGTGATAGAGGAACAAAATTATTAAATTTAATTTATCCTAGTGATAGAAAAAAAGGACAAGATCTCCAGCGGCTGTAAGTTGGCATAGCTTCATTGACACCAATGGCAACCATTAACCTCTGATGAACATCTCGCCTGTAATGTCGTCCTCTTGTGTTTTTAAATTTGGAAGTGCAGTTCTACTCTGCAAAGATTGGTTATGAAAGTGTGGGGCTCTATTCAAGGTAAAAATGTTTTTTTCTTACTGAACGGATTTTCTTCCTGAGGGTATTCAATCATATTTGCACTTTTGAGAAAGAAATGTTTTACCCCTAATAATCCTGAAAAACCAATACAACTAAGAGGGAGTGGACTAGCCTGAAGTCTTTCTCCTTATATATCATCAACAAAATTGTTAACAAAGTTCCACTTAATTACACATATATAAACCTATAGAAGATAATTGTGCAAGAGTTCTGGTCTGAAAAACATTGAAGCTAAATGGCAAAATGGAATTGTGGGCCTGATCCTGGGATGAAAGCTGTCATCAGTCTCCCCTAAGAGTAAAAATTTCCTCTCCGAATATCCGTCTCTACTCAGAGTGGTTTAGCGACACTGGACCTCATTTTAGTGATGCCTTTTATCGCTTTTTAACAACTTCCATTGCATATATGTCTAATAAAGGGTATGAGGGCAGCTGTATTAGTTTAGTATATTGAGATAAGCTGGCTGCCTCTGTTAGTAATCATTGAATCATAGAAATCTAGGGCTGGAAGGGAGAATGAGAGGTCATCTAGCCCATCCCCCTTGCGTTGAGGCAGGACCAAGTAAATCAAGAGCATCCCTGATGGAATTTGTCCAACCTGCTCTTGAGAACCTCCATTGTCGGTTTATGTACATATATAATTGATTGTCTAGGTGGACCTCTCTGTCGCCAGCAAGTCATGTGTCTGCTTGGGCTCCTGTGCTTTTGGCAGGCCTACATGGACTCAGCATTGTGTTGGCTAGCTTGTTCTCTTTCTGGAACAGTTTTCCTTCTCCAACAGAGACTCTCCAAGCTCACAAATCATAAAACTAATCTTACTGGGTTTTGTTATTACTATTACACTAATTCCAGGGTTAACTTGTTAAAAATCTATATTAGGCTGCTATGTTATCATTTGTTTTTTTATCTTGTACATATCAGTGTGTCTGTGTGTATGAGAGAGAGAGAGGGCGCAACTTTTTTGAGGGGTACGGGAGGATATGCATATAGATATGCACTACAGTGTATGAGACAAAATAGTAAATGATAACATAACAGCAAAAAAGCCATTTTTTTTAAGTTGAGCCTGGATTTAGTTGTAAAACATTGATAATGTAACCATTCACAGACTTAAATGAGTGTGTGCCTGTATATACATTTATATGAGTGAGAGAGAGAGTGTGAGTGTGTGTGTGTGTATATATATATATAAAAATACACATACAACTCTATACCATGGTGTGTATGTATAAAAGATTCTGGATCACATCCATTGTTGGCATAAACCGTTACAATTCTATTGACTTTAACAGAGTTTCACTTATACCAGCAGTAAATTTGGCCTCTTACTTATTTTGTGGTGTTAAGTATTTGTCCATACTGTCCAGCTTATAGCTTCATGTCCACATTAGTCTTGTTTAACTTTGACTTAAATGTCTTTACACAATCTACAATTTAGAGCTGCTCTAGTGGTTTTGACTCTTTGAATCTATCTTTTGTGCATCATAAATGCAGAATGCTTGATTTTGATCATGTAACAAAGCTGGAGGCAGTATGTGCTTCACTGATCTAACAATGCCTCTCCAAATTTTAAAAGGGCTTGTTATAGTATTTATTTGCATCTGTCAATTATTATCTTTATGTTTTTCTGGGTGAAAGACTGCTAAATAACTTAATGGCTTTCTGAAGGTTTTTAAATGTTTACTATAATGCTAGAATGTCCACTAGAGGAAGTACTTCTGTCTTTAAACAGACAAAAATGAATGACAACTTATTACAGATTCAATGTGCTACACACACTCATTTCAGAAAATACACACTTTATTTACATGGCTTCTTCTTTGGGTGCAAAATAGATATTGCTCAGTTGGTGTTGTGTGTCCATAGTTTATTTGTAAGAGCAAACTGCTGAAGGAAAAAAAAAAGTTTAAAATAAGCTATTAGAAAGATTACCTGAACAAAGGTTATACATTAAACTAGAAAACAGAAGATTAAGAATAAATACCATTTAATTCTTATCTAAAAGAAACATTCTTAACCAGGTTCACTGAAAATATGAGGTTTCTTGTGATTTTTACTTTCTCAAATCTCTTCAGAGGAAAAGGTATCTCCCAAGAGTAACCTCTGCTGAATGGCACTTTGTGATTAGAAACTCACTATTGCTAGCACTGCACTCCTGAATAGAAATGCTGGGTATCTAGGTTGGTGTAGGTGGCAATAGCTATTACTGGGCAAAATGGACAGCAGTGACTTTATCCAGCAGGGACTGTCACCATGAGGATTGCTAAATGAAATTTGTGGAAAGGCTGCTTTCAGTTTGAAATGCCTGTGAAATATGTGAGCTCTGGGGAAATGTGCTTATGAGGAGGGCAGTGCTTAAGTCACCAATGTTAGGGAGAGAATAATGGATTTATTTAAATGTGCCTGGGAATAATGTCAATATGTACATTAGAATGTTAACTAATATCCTCTATATGCTTCCTTTAGGAGCATTCTAGAAAAGGTATCCCAACTCAAATTATTCTAACACTCCAGATAATTAAACCTGGTTTGTTTTGTTTTCCTGGAACTGCTCTTCAGAGCTGTACAAGCATATCCAAGGACGAGATTGTATCCTTGTAATGCCCAGATGATGTTTCCCCCAAAATCCCACAGACAGTGTTTTGCCACATTGTTTAGCACTAGAATGGTGTGTTGGCATTTAAACTGTTTTTATCAAAATGTCTGAAAATTGTTTAGATACATATTGTGAGCCGATCCTGTGCATCTGACATGAATAGTTCCAATGAAGTCAACAAGACAACATGAATAATTAAAAAAACAAAAACAAATTAAAAAGGCCGTTCTTTTGGGAGCCTAGCTTCTCCCAAAAAAAATTGACTTTTTTTTGTCAACAAAAACAACACATTAACTATCTTCCACCTATGTGGACATTGAAATATAATTTGTTAAGTCTTTTAGAAGGCTCATCTCCAGCACATCTAACTGGTATAGCCCTTTTACTTAGCTTAGACTCTGCCCTGGACAGGTGTTTCTGTAATATTGCTTTTGGATGCACCAGAGTTGCTTCATTCTTACTGTAAGGTAGATGTCTGTCTAATGAGTGCAGGACGCTGTTATGAGAAGACTCATTCCTTGTATTCTCACAGAAGAGGCTCAGTCGGAAGCAGTGAGCTGCGTTAGCAAACCAGGTATGATTGCTGACCCAGCCCCTTTCTACAGAAAGTCACATGTCAATATGTAGTGCAAATATGTCTCTTCTCCCTCCCCTTCCCCCCCCAAAAGTGACAGGAAACATTTCCCTGTGACCATGAGACCCAGCTATTATAATTCCCTCTAAGTAAGGCTGCCCTCCTCTGTCACTTTCAGCTAGAGCCGAACATTGTAGCTAGCATGCCTGTTCGCAAGAGTGAACAGCTGTGCTCATGTTATTCCCACCCTGTATTCTGTAAAATGAAGTGATTTTGAGCTTAGGGTGTTTAGGTTCCATAGCCCTTAAATCAGAAGCATTCTGCTGGGCTTCTGCACTCAATCACCACCTGTTAGTCAGCAGTTCTACCATCATGCCTCCTGCCTTATCGATTTGCTACTATGTGGTTCCTCTAGTCAAATGCTTCTCTGTTCCCTCCCCACCGTCCCTGTGAAGAGGCACACTGCACGGAAGAGTATGCTGCATTAGGGCCGCATACACTAGTGTCCCTGGAGTGTTCAGGTCTGACAAAATTCTTCCTTAGCATATAGCCTGGTTACTGGCCCTAGGCTTGTTCCTTTAATACTTGGTCTAAGTGACTCGCCTTGGTCCTTCACGAGGAAACAGAAGCTCTTTGTGCAAGGAGTGAAGTGATTTAATAAAGCTTTTTTTAAAAAAAAAAAAAGACCTGAATTTGTGAAGGGGAAAAAATTTGCCATGTCATATTTTCATAAATACAAGAAACATTTTAAATGTTTCTGTTTAGTGTGCATGCACAAATCTCTCAGGCAATTTTCTAAGGTGTTGGCTTATAGGGCTTCCTTGGAAACCAACTCAAGGGTCGCACACTTCACAGCTTCTACGGGCAGAGCACAGCACCTATCAGGAGATCCTTGCATTTCTCCATTTCATCCCTACCCTCCCCCCCCCAGGTCCCTGTTTGCCATTTTCCCATCGCCCTCTGATTCAGGGACTCTCTACAACTCACTCACACTCACACTCTCATGCTGGTGGCTGTGTGTCCCCTTCCCCACTCCTTCCCTCTCCAGGGGCTCTGTGTGCCCTCCTTCCCTCTCTACCATATGCCAGCATTCCCCATTTTCTGCCCTCCTGGCAGGGGCTCTGTGTTCCTCCCTCAACTCCTTCCTCCCCATATCAGGTTCCCTCCCAACAGGAGTTCTATGTGCCCTTCATTTCTGCCTCACCTATATCAGGGACTCTCATTCTCCCTTCACTATGGCAGGAGCTCCATGTGCACCCCCATTCCCTTCTGTACCAGAGTCCCCTAGCTGTCCCTTTGCCAGGGATTCTATGCTCCCCTCCCCCCCATACCAAGGTTTCTATGTGTACCCCGTTCCCTCTTCCCTCCCTCCCAGGGGCTCTGCCCTCTATTCTACCTTTTGTCCCACAGCCTGGAGGCTATGTGTATCCCCAATCTCCCCCATCCCTCTATCAGTGTCCCCCGATCACCTTCCTGCCAGGGATCCTGTGTGCTCCATTCCCACATGCTAGGGGCTGCGTGCACTCCCCATTTTCTTCCACCCTTACTGTTCTCTGTCTGGAAGATGTCATTCAGAGTATTAACAGGTTACACTCTATTGAGAAGATGGGCAGAGATTAGCTTTGGGTATTGTTATGCTGAAAGGAGTTAATGGTTGCCTTCAGCCAGTTCTTTGATCTACAGACAATGGCAGAGACACTTCCAACTGTGGATCTGCTAACCAGAGGAAAGGGCAATCTGTGCCCCTCATTTCCCTCCCCCCCCACATTTATAGGGTTCTTCCCATTGATGCCTAGAATGTTCCCTGATATTTTGGAATTGATCAGATACAGCATTCAAAAGTTACCATGGTACAGACAGACAGACACAGAGAGAAATTTCAGCAACTTGAGCATTAGGCCTTTGAAAATTCAGCCAGTTATTCTAAGATCATACAAACTATTTTACAGATTTGTTGTTGGTATATTTAGCTGTCAGTTTATCATAGGAATTTAAGAACCTGACTGTGCCTTTAAGACACAGGCCAGGACTAAGTGATGCAGAGCAACCTCTCTCCTGAGGAAGTTCCAGAGGAGACTCTCTCAGGAGACACAGTCCCTGCCAAAGCTATGTAGCATACAAAAGGAGCGTGCAAGCTGTGCTATCACTCTCTGGGGGAGGGGCTTTTTGTTCTGTGTTTGTACAGCACCTAGCACAATGGGATCCTGATCCATGATTCGCAAAAAGAAAAGGAGTACTTGTGGCACCTTAGAGACTAACAAATTTATTAGAGCATAAGCTTTCGTGAGCTACAGCTCACTTCATCGGAATGCATCCGATGAAGTGAGCTGTAGCTCACGAAAGCTTATGCTCTAATAAATTTGTTAGTCTCTAAGGTGCCACAAGTACTCCTTTTCTTTTTGCGAATACAGACTAACACGGCTGCTACTCTGAAACCTGTGATCCATGATTGGAGCTCACTGGTACTCCAGTAATACTATTACTACAATTAATAATTCTTTTGGATGCAGACTACAGGCCTTGAGTTTTACTTTTCCCCACGGGATGTTCCATCCCAGCTCTGGCACAAGGCCTGCCCCACTCTACCCCCAACCCCCACCAAGACTCTACCCTCGCTTCACCTCTTCCCATCCCCCCTCCTCCTCTCTCAAGGTCCTGCTCTGGCTCTCAAGATCCCACCTCTTCTCACCCACCACCGCTCCACTCCACCCCCTCCCTGAGACCGCTGCTCGCTGCTCTCCGCCCTCCCTCAAGCCCCAACCTGAGCTGCCAAACTGCTGTGGCTGGGTGGGTGCTGAACACCTACATTTTGTTTTTTTTCCCCCATGAGTGCTCCAGCCACAGAGTCAGCGCCCATGATGCAGACTGCTCCTCAACCAATCCCTGCCTTTCCCTGGGCAGAGGGGCTGTGATTATCCCTGGCCCTTGCATGGGGTGTATCGAGGCTGGGGTTAACGAAGACTTTGGGAGTTACCCTCCCACCCCAGAATAACTTTCATGAGGGCTAGGCACGCCCTTACCATGTTTTAAGAGGTTTTACAAAACACATGGCAGTAGGAGAGGTTATTACATAAAGTTTCAGTTCCAACAGTGATTGGATTTGTTTAGATTGAAGCACTTCAGCTCAATTTTTCTCCCTTTTTTCCCCCCACTTGCTACTGGAAAAGTGGGAGAGAATTGGCAAGGGGAGGAGAAGGAAAACCAACACATGTTTTTCTTTCCCAATTTTGTTAGAAAAACAGAAAATTTTAAACCAATCCGAAGACGCCCTTTTCAACACAAAACACGTTTGTTGGAAAAATTTGACCAGCTCTAATAGCCACCCTTTACATAGCCAGCTGTAAGTGGGTATAGGATGGGATCTTCCTTGAATGGCTGTGTAAGGGCTAATCACTAACAAGACCGTTATTTTTGTTGAAAGAGTTCCTTTTAATAAATAGAAAGCCCATAGTAACAGAAGCAACGTCAGCTCCCACCTAAACCACTTAAAGATGAAAAAAAAAGAGATCATTTCATGATATGTTTTAATTTACCTTTTTGTTTGCAATGTTGTTGTAGCTGTGTTGGTCCAAGAATATTAGAGAAATCAGGTGGGTGAGGTAATATCTTTTATTGGACCAACTTCTGCTGGTGAAAGAGACAAGCTTTTGAGCTACACAGACCGTTTCTTTGGGACTGCATAGCTTGAAAGCTTGTTGCTTTCACCCAACAGAAACTGGTCCAACAGAAGATATTACCTTCTTGACTCATCTCTTTTTAATTACCATTTTGTAAGAAATACATTTTGACCATTAGGTTTCAAATTGTAACCCCCTCATTATATTTACCTTTCTCATTAAATCTTGCTGGTAAAATGGTATTTAGCTCAAAAAAATCTGCAAGAAAACTAACATTATAAGCCCCCATTTAAACTAGGAAAATGATCCATTGCCAATAATGACTGTCACCAACATGTTTTCTCCGACCATGCCAGCTCTCCTCTTCAGCAGATATTGGAAATGCCTAGTTAATAATAGAGATTGGATAAAAATTCCTTCAGCATGATCCTTGGTAGTTATCATACTTTCCCTGTTGAAAACGGTTTTCTTTTGTTTCCTCACTCCCCCATCCACATTAAAACTAAACCATTTTCAATGGCCAGGAGAACTTATTTCAGCTAGCCATTGTCAGCAGTGGGTTATTGTCCTAGCATGGAATGGGGCCTTAATGTTATATGCCTTTCAAACTTTTGCTGCAGAGCGCTGGGACTGGGTGAGATCAGAGAATGGGAATGATTTGCTATAGGGAACTATTCACATTAGAGAAAGGTGGACTACATGATCTCACAAGTCTTTTTTTCATTTTCTGATTTGTCTTTGATAATATAAACAAACTAATGGAGAAGGAACAAAAAGAATGTTGAGGGCACAGCACATCCCTCGGCCCACACCGCTTCCCGCGGCCCCCATTGGCCTGGAGCAGTGAACCGCGGCCAGTGGGAGCCGTGATTGGCTGAACCTGCAGACGCGGCAGGTAAACAAACCGGCCTGGCCCGCCAGGGGCTTTCCCTGAACAAGCAGCGGACCGGCTTTGAGAACCACTGGGCTAAGACAAGCAAATAAGGAAAATGAATTTAATTTAAAGCCTAAGTGAGACACATATATGTTACTAAACACAGTGGGCCAGATTCTGATTGCAGTAACAGTGATGTAAATCCAGGGTAACTCCATACTTTCACAAAAAGAAAAGGAGGACTTGTGGCACCTTAGAGACTAACAAATTTATTTGAGCATAAGCTTATACTACTTTTCTTTTTGTGGATACAGACTTACACGGCTGCTACTCTGAAACCTCCATACTTTCAGTGGAGTAATTTTATGTTTCCACAGGTGGAACCAAGATCAAAATTTGGCCCACTGAATGCTAGTTTTTATAGCAAATGCCTAGGGGTGAAATAAATCAACTATCTGTGGTATACCAATAGTTCTTATGGCTTTGTAAAGAGTTTCCTGTGTTTAGACTGAGTTCTGTTTCCCCCAGAGTCCAACATTTGTTAAATTTAACATTTTGCCACGGCATTGGAAGTATCTGAACTAATCTGAACAATCAATTTTGAAATGTTTGCAACACATTATTTAAGAGCTTGTCTACATTGGAAAATTGACTGGAATAGTTATTGTGGAGTAATTTTTATGGTAATGAACAGTGATTTTTTCCAGAATAATTACTCTGTTTTAGAACCATACTAATTATTCCAGAATAAAATGACTTTATTTCACAATAGAGTGTCCACAAAAGGAGCTATTCCAGAATAACTATTGCAGAATAATTTATTATGCAATAGCTATTCTGGTCAATTTCCCAATGTACACAAGCCCATAGGTAAATGGTTCCCTTAACTATTCAATACAGACTCATCCAAAAGCCTGATAAAATCAACAGAAAGACTTTACTGACTTCAGCGGTTATGGATAAGTCCCATAGTTCAACTATAAAGATTGCTGTGACTAAGGTATCATATTTAATGTAACTGAAATGTGCAAAGTAATTTGGCTCTTTTATCCTATTTTTGACTCTCTAAAGAAATGTGTTAAAATGTAAAACAAAAATGCTTTGGGAAAAAGTGGGGGTTGCTCATTTTGAAAACATAACACAGATCAGCCTGACCTTTATTCAAAGACAGAGAATATTCATCTCACTTTGGAAACTAAAACTCTTCATTAATGGTTTAAAAGGCATATATTTTCATGGCTGTACATCCTATTCTGAAAGCAAGAAGTTTAATAAAAATTAAATCTCAGAACTTGAATATTTTATTATTGAATACAAAAATACTATCTATGTAAAAAGAATAAATTAGTTTATTTACAGTACTTTACACTATTCTGCTCTAGGACTTCCTTAGTAATGGATTTATTTGTATACATGCCTTTATAACTTTGCACAAAGCATCTCCAGCAGCATGTCATCCATGTTCACTGTTCCAAAGATTGGCCTAAAGAATAGTTCGGCAATTACGTTAGCATTAATGGATCTTAGCAAGGAAAGAACAACATTAAGCTTGGCAAATCTGGCCTGGTCCCCTCGATGAATCAGTCTGACGTGTTCATTTAGAGCTTGCTGCGCTTCCCTCTGCAGTCCCTGGATATATTGTACACACTGCAGCCCTGGCAGATCTGAAAGAAAAACAGGAAACTAAATGTCCGTTTACAAAGTTTTTATCTATAAAACAACTCATGGAAGTTGGCCATCCTGCAGCATGCCAGCTAACTGGTAACTCATAAACATCAATATGAAGTTCTTAGATGAGGAACAAGCCAAATGTAATTACCTTTCTGCATTAAAATGCTTCAGCTAGAGATATTGTATCCAACTTGCATGTAGATATGCACAGATTTTAACAGTGCAATCCAAAATCTCATCACGTTGCTGTTCTGGACATGCAGTGCTGCTCTTAGTTATGCAACTAAATTTAGATTGCAATGATTTTCCAATATTCATATTTTTTAAAAGTATATAATTTGTAGGTGATAAAATATGGACACCGGTATGGATTATTACCTTGATCTTCAAGGTGCCAAATATACCATGTAAATAGTAAAGATAACAATAAAAAGAACAAGTTTGCTAATAACTTGTTGACCACTAGCAAATGCTCTACTCATATGAATGTGTCCTGCTACATTGGAACAAGCTCCACATTGCAGATGATAAGCAAGTTAACTCCAAGATGTGATAGGATGTTTGCTTTCTAACTAAACAAAATAGGGGAGTTGGAGTTGTTTTCAAGTTCAGTACTTTTCCTTCTTGGTCTAAGTTTGACAATATTAATTAAAACATTCCTGTAGTATATCTGAGCACAACAAGCTGTTATATTTCAGGTAGGTTTTTAAAAATAAAAATCAACTGTTAACATATCTGACTTTATTGTGAGACTATATAAAAATATTGCTTTTTAAACAAACTCTGCATACATATATACAAGCTTTCCTCATTTAATCTAACCAGATTCTGTTTCTAAATCTTGAGATGATAATTTTTTATTCTTTGAAAACCTTGTCTAGCACACTTTGATCCATTAATTTTTCTTAACTGCAGTTATGAATTACCACCTGATTATTTTAAGAAACCAAACCATAATGCTTACCGTATGGCTTGTGGTGCAGCTGTTGAATTTGCAAAGTTGCAAGTTCAGAAATAAAAATACAGTGACTATTATTATCACTAACCAACCTCCATGATTAATTTTTTGTAACAAAGAAAGTGGGCAGAAGGTGTAATCCTCAGAAGCAATTATTTAACACAAAATAAAAAGGAGTAATTGTGGCACCTTAGAGACTAACAAATTTATTTGAGCATAAGCTTTCGTGAGCTACAGCTCACTTCATCGGATGCATTCAGTGGAAAATACAGTGGGGAGATTTATATACATAGAGAACATGAAACAATGGGTGTTACCATACACACTGTAACCAGAGTGATCACTTAAGGTGAGCTATTACCAGCAGGAGAGCGGGGGAGAGGGGGCACTCTAGCTAGTTGCTTAGTCTTCATGTATGAATTGTAACTGGAAAGATACCTATCAAACACCTGGCCGAACAGGAAAGAGGAGACATTTTTCTCATAGGATGAAAGAGAAATAAATATATACTGCCCACCCCCCGAGACAGGTCATTTAGTACCAGTGGCTTTTAGACTCTAAACTGGACAAAGCACTCTCCACCTGAAAAAGATCCCACAGCACCACCTCCTATTCTTCCCTTCTCTTCCCAAGCACCGCAAAGGGCTTGTCTACACTTCAAATGCTAAAGCAGCAGGTAGACACTACCTATGCTGACAGCAGGAGTTCCCCTGTTGCTGTAGTTAATCCACCTCCCTGGGATGCCCCAGCTAGGTCCACAGAAGAATCACAGGGACTTAGGTTGGTTTAACTATGCTGCTCAGAGGTGTGGATTTTTCACACCCTGGAGTGATGTAGTTAAACCAACCTAATTTTCCTAAAAAGAAAAGGAGGACTTGTGGCACCTTAGAGACTAACAAATTTATTTGAGCATAAGCTTTTGTGAGCTCACTTCATTGGATGTAGCTAACGAAAGCTTATGCTCAAATAAATTTGTTAGTCTCTAAGGTGCCACAAGTCCTCCTTTTCTTTTTGCGAATACAGACTAACACGGCTGCTACTCTCAAACCTAATTTTCCTAGTGTGTAGCCCAGGCCAAAGTTTTCCAATTGTTGGGAGGTTGCACCTGTAAGGGAAAATGATAGTCTGCCCCTCTTCTAGGGTTGCCACCTCTCAGATGGGGAGGGGGGGGAGGGGGAACAAAGAAACAGGACCCCAGGCTGATCTGAATCCATGAAATGGGACAGCTGGCAGTGCCTTCTGAGCATCCTTATAGATCTCTCTGGCAGCTTCCTCCTGGGAAAACCTGGCAAGGTGGCGACCCTACCCTCCTCCCTTTCCTTCCCCTGAGTGCATGTAACGCAAAGCTCCCTTCAACAGAAAAGAAAAGAAAAGAAAAGAAAAGCTCCAGCTTTCAAGCGTTTCCCCCTTGACTAAAATGCTGTCAGCTCCTTCTGCCAACCTCCCTCCAGCCCCGCTCTCTTCTCCAGCCCACTTGGCTAGGGATCAATGCCCAGGCGGTGCAGCTGAGAGGGGAACCCCGGCCCCAAGGCGCCGGCGGCGGCAGCCCCGGTCACTCACCCGGGTTGAAGAGCACGGTCCCCTTGAGGTAGGCGTACTCCTTGGTGCTGATGTCCAGGCTCCAGCACTTGGCCAGGAAGCCTTTGATGGCCTGGATCTCGCCGGCCGAGGGCAGCTGCGGGCTGCTGCCCGGGGGGGGCGGCGGCGGCGGCGGCGGCGGCTGCTCCTGCCGCCGGCCGGTTAAGAGCCGCTGCAGCATGCTGGGCTCCGCCGTCTCCACCGTCTCGAAGTGCACCCGCTCCTGGGCCAGGCCCAGCACCAGCAGGGGAGCCCAGCCGCTGCGCACCAGCACCAGCTGCTCGGCCAGCGGCAGCTCCTGGAAGCAGGGCACGCTCTTGACGAAGCGCAGCGTCTTCACCAGCACGGCCGAGGCCGCCTTGCCCGCCACCTGCGGGCTGCGCAGGGCCACGCGCCGCCGCGAGCCGCACGAGCAGCCCGGCCCCGCAGGCTCCCGCGGCGGCGGCGGCGGCGGCGGCGCTGCCTCCTTCCGCCCCTCGCTCTTCAGGATGTGGTAGAGGATGCTGCTCTGCCTCCGGCGCTCCGTGCAGCAGCGGCAGCCGGCCACGCACGCCATGGCGCCGCGGGGGACGGGGGGGGAGAGTCCCCTCCTGCCCGCTGGGCTGAGCCAGGCCGGGAGCTCCCGCCGCTCGTCCCTTAACTTATTTATACCGTGGGCGTCCGCGTGCAGCCGCGCCGCGGCTCAGCCGTGCCAGGGGGCAGACGCTCATTACTGGCAGAGAGGGGGGGGGGGGGAAATCCTCCCCCTCCTGCTGCTGCTGCTCTCGCTCGCCTCCTCTGCTGCAACTGCGGTGGCTAGAGGGAGCCGGAGAGCTGCTGGCGCCAGGTCGCCCCCGGCTTGAGAGCTATAGTCATAGAAGATCAGGGCTGGAAGGGACCTCAGGAGGTCATCTCGCCCAACCCCCTGCTCAAAGCTGCACCAATCCCCAACTAAATCATCCCAGCCGGGGCTTGGTCAAGCCGGGCCTTAAAAACCTCTGAGGAAGGAGATTCCACCCCCTCCCTAGGTAACCCAGTCCAGTGCTTCCCCACCCTCCTAGTGAAAGAGTGTTTCCTCATATCCGACCTAAACCTCCCCCACTGCAACTTGAGACCCTTGCTTCTTGTTCTGTCAGCTGCTACCACTGAGAACAGCCGAGCTCCATCCTCTTTGGAACCCCCCTTCGGGTAGCTGAAGGCTGCTATCAAATCCCCCCCTCACTCTTCTCTTCTGCAGACTAAATAACTCCAGTTCCCTCAGCCTCTCCCGTAAGTCATGTGCCCCAGACTCCTAATAATTTTCGTTGCCCTCCGCTGGACTCTCTCCAGTCTGTCCACATCCCTTCGGTAGTGAGGGGACCAAAACTGGACGCAATACTCCAGGTGTGGCCTCACCAATGCCGAATAGAGGGGAATAATCACTTCCCTCGATCTGATGACAATGCTCCTACGAATGCAGCCCAATTTGCCATTAGCCCTAACAAGGCCACACTGCTGACTCATATCCAGCTTCACATCCACTGTAATCCCCAGGTCCTTTTCTGTAGAACTGCTGCTTAGCCAGACGGTCCCCAGCCTGTAGCAGTGCACGGGATTCTTCCTTCCTACGTGCAGGACTCTGCACTTGTCCTTGTTGAACCTCATCAGATTTCTTTTGGCCCAATCCTCCAATTTGTCTAGGTGACTCTGGACCCTATCCCTACCCTCCAGTGTATTCTCTGGCATTATTCGTGGCTCACCCTCTGCCTTGCTTTCAGGTGTCTGTGTGGAGGGAGAGATGCAACATTTTACACCTGCTCCTCCCCTTCCCCTTTCCAGAGGCACTCTCTGAAGTGGGGCGAGGGGTTGAGCTGCCACGCACCTCTACCTGGAGCACAGGACGGTGCCACCTGCCTCTGCCCACTGGTGCTGCTCTGCACAGCAGGGGCCCCGCAGAGTGCTGGTTACATCCGCAAGTTTGGGGAAGGGACCTTTGACTCCAGCACCTCATGGAACCTGAGCTCTGGGGCCACGTGTTGGTAGACAGGCAGTTTCGCTCCTGAGAGTCCCTGCAGAGTTTTCCCCAATCTCTCTGTGGGAGGGGCCAGGTAGGGGTGGGAATTCCCTAAGGGAAAGGCAAGGCTGGGGGGAATTCCATGGGGTATTCCCAAAGGAGGGAGCACATGGGGCACATAAATATAGGGTGTTACATTGGCACCAATTGAGAATTATATGGTGGAAATTCCTCCCTTTATGCCAGTCTTTGTTTTTTACATTCCCAGTGCTAAATTAACCTGAGGCTCTAGGTTTCCTTGAAGAAGGGGGTAAACAGGTGCAACCTCCCCTATACAATGGGGTACAGAGGAGAGCAGAGCTGGAAAGTGGCTGCGTAGGCTCAGTAGTCTCTGTCAGCAGAGTTTCTATAACACACTGGGTGAGATTTAAAGATGCTATCCCCCAGTAGAAAGCTTGAGGAAGGGAAGGGTAGGGGGTGGCATACCCCCACCATCACAAAAAAGTCAATCAATTTGGCACAGGGAGTTGAATGTTCACTACCTTTCACCGGGTTTGGGTAAATCTGGCTCTATGTATTTTATATACCTATTTCATCTTCCTATGGTGTTTGCGAACCATCCGTCATCTTAAACAATTATGTCTTCTCATCTTCTACCATATTATTGAATAGGTTCAATGCCTTTTTAGTTTCAGTTTTCACCAAAAAGGTTAGCAGTGATCAAGCGTCTAACATAATGAACATCCGTGTAAATGGGCTAGGATCTGAGGCTAAAATAGAGAAAGAACAAATTCAGAATTATTTAGACAATTTACGTATCTTCAAGTCATCAGGGCCTTACAAAATACATCCTAGAATACTTAAAGAACTAGCTGAAGAGATCTCTGAGGCAATAGCACTTATTTTTGAGAACTTGTAGAGGACAGGAGAGATCCCCAACTGTAGACCACTCAGCTTAACTTTGAGCAAATCATCAATCAATTTGTAAGTGCCTAGATGATAAGGTTATAATTTACAGTCAGCATGGATTTGTCAAGAATCAATCATGTCAAACCAACCTAATATCCTCCTTTGACAGGGTAACAAGCCTTGTGGATGGGGAGGAGGAGGGGAACAGTAGATGTCATATATCTCGACTTAGCAAGTGATACTGTCTAAGGTGAACTTCTGATAAACTAGGGAAACACAGCCTAGACAAACCTACTCTAAAGTGGGTGCACTACTGCTCAGGAAGCCTACTCAACTACAATCAAGCTGGAAGGACATATAGAGTGGGTTCCCACAAGGATCTGTCCTGGGTCTCGTTCTATTCAATATTGTCATACATGATTTGGATAGTGGCCTAGAGAGTATATTTGTAAAGTTTGCAGCCAGTACCAAGCTGAGAGGGGTTGCAAGCATTTTGGAGGACAGGAGTAGAATTCACAATGATCTTGACAAATTGGAGAAATGGTCTGAAACAAATAAGATGAAAGTCAACAAAGACAAATGCAAAGTACTGCATTTATGAAAGAGATTCTCTGGGATGCTCCCAGTTCCATGCATGGCGCCAGTTAGACAGGCAGAACTGCAGAGTCTCAATGCGTGGATGAGATGATAGTTTGGATTTATTAGAAACTGGGGAAACTTTTGGGTTAAGGGGATTCTATACAGGAAGGATGGACTCCACCTAAACCAAAATGGAACCAGATTGCTGGCACTTAAAAAGGTCACAGAGCAGTTTTTAAACTAAGGGCTGGGGGAAAGCTGACAGGTGCAGAAGAACACATGGTTCGGACATCCCTTAGGGGAGGATCTATTAATAGAGAATCTCTATGTCCTAGTGAGGATGAGAGGATGGAAAATGATAAAATACAGGCAGGGTCTGATCAGAAACAGTCTAATAAAAAGATTCTCATTTAATTACATTGTGTAATGGCAGACAGCTAAAAGGAGGCAAGTTTTTAAAGTGTTTATATACCAATGCTAGAAGTCTAAATAATAAGATGAGTGAACTAGAGGTGCCTTGTATTAAATGAGGATAGTGATATAATAGGCATCACAGAAACTTGGTGGAATGAGGATAATCAATGTAATACTAGGGTACAAAATATATCGGAAGGACAGAACAGGTCGTGCTGGTGGGGGAGTGGCATTATAAGCATAAAATCAAATGAAGTAAAAATCGTAAATAAATCAAACTGTACCATAGAATCTCTATGGATAGAAATTCCATGCTCTAATAATAAGAATATAGCGGTAGGGATATATTACCGACCACCTGACCAGGATGGTGATAGTGACTGTGAAATGCTCAGGGAGATTAGAGAGGCTATTAAAATAAAAAACACAATAATGGGAGATTTCAGTTATCCCAATATTGACTGGGTCACCTCATGAGGGGATGCAGAGATAAAGTTTCTTGACACCTTAAATGACTGTTTCTTGGAGCAGCTGGTCCTGGAACACACCAGAGGAGAGACAATACTTGATGACAAATTGGAAGATTGGCCCTAGACAAATTGGAAGATTGGGCCAAAAGAAATCTAATGAGGTTCAATAAGGATAAGTGCAGGGTCCTGCACTTAGGATGGAAGAATCCAATGCACCGCTACAGACTAGGGACCGAATGGCTCGGCAGCAGTTCTGCGGAAAAGGACCTAGGGGTGACAGTGGACGAGAAGCTGGATATGAGTCAGCAGTGTGCCCTTGTTGCCAAGAAGGCCAATGGCATTTTGGGATGTATAAGTAGGGGCATAGCGAGCAGATCGAGGGACGTGATCGTTCCCCTCTATTCGACACTGGTGAGGCCTCATCTGGAGTACTGTGTCCAGTTTTGGGCCCCACACTACAAGAAGGATGTGGATAAATTGGAAAGAGTACAGCGAAGGGCAACAAAAATGATTAGGGTTCTAGAGCACATGACTTATGAGGAGAGGCTGAGGGAGCTGGGATTGTTTAGTCTGCAGAAGAGAAGAATGAGGGGGGATTTGATAGCTGCTTTCAACTACCTGAAAGGGGGTTTCAAAGAGGATGGCTCTAGACTGTTCTCAATGGTAGCAGATGACAGAACGAGGAGTAATGGTCTCAAGTTGCAATGGGGGAGGTTTAGATTGGATATTAGGAAAAACTTTTTCACTAAGAGGGTGGTGAAACACTGGAATGCGTTACCTAGGGAGGTGGTAGAATCTCCTTCCTTAGAGGTTTTTAAGGTCAGGCTTGACAAAGCCCTGGCTAGGATGATTTAACTGGGACTTGGTCCTGCTTTGAGCAGGGGGTTTGGACTAGATGACCTTCTGGGGTCCCTTCCAACCCTGATATTCTATGATTCTATGATTCTATGATTCTATGTAGTCCTAAGTGGAGCACAGGATCTGGTCCAAGAGGTGAATATAGTTGGACTGTTTGGTAATAGTGACCATAATATAATTAAATTTAATATCCCTATGGCCGGAAAAACATCACAGTGGCCCAACACTAGCATTTAATTTCAGAAAGGGGAACTACACAAAAATGAGATTACTTAAACAGAAATTAAAGGGTACAATGCCAAAAGTGAAATCTCTGCAAGCTGCGTGGAAACGTTTTAAAGACACCATAATAGAGGCTTGACTTAAATGTATACCCCAAATTAAAAAAACATAGTAAGAGAACCAAAAAAGAGCCACCGTGGCTAAACAACAAAGTAAAAGAAGCAGTGAGAGGCAAAAAGGCATCTTTTTAAAAGTGGAAGTTAAATCCTCATGAGGAAAATAGAAAGGAGCATAAACACTGGCAAATGAAGTGTAAAAATACAATTAGGAAGGCCAAAAAATAATTTGAGGAACAGTTAGCCAAAGACTCAAAGAGTAATAGCAATTTTTTTTAAGTACATCGGAAGCAGGAAGCCTGCTCTATGATCAGTGGGGCCACTGGACGATCGAGGTGCTAAAGGAGCACTCAAAAGACAATAAGGCCATTGTGGAGAAACTAAATGAATTCTTTGCATCAGTCTTCACGGCTGAGGATGTGAGGGAGATTTCCGAACCTGAACCATTCTTTTTAGGTGACAACTCTGAGGAACTGTCCCAGATTGAGGTGTCATTAGAGGAGGTTTTGGAATAAATTGATAAACTAAACAGTAATAAGTCTCCAGGACCTGATGGTATTCACCCAAGAGTTCTGAAGGAACTCAAATGTGAAACTGCAGAACTACTAACTGTAATCTGTAACCTATCATTTAAATCAGCTTTTGTACCAGATGACTGGAGGATAGCTAATATGACGTCAATTTTTAAAAAAGGCTCCAGAGGTGATCTCAGCAATTACAGGCGTGTAAGCCTGACTTCAGTACTGGGCAAATTGGTTGAAACTATAATAAAAAACAATATTGTCAGACATATAGATGAACATAATTTGTTGAGGAAGAGTCCACATGGTTTTAATAAAGGAAAATCATGCCTCACCAATCTACTAGAATTCTTTGAGGGGGTCAACAAGCATGTGGACCAAGGGGATTCAGTGGATATAGTGTACTTAGATTTTCAGAAAGCCTTTGACAAGGTCCCTCACCAAAGTCTTTTATACAAAGTAAGCTGCCACAGGATAAGAGGGAAGGTGCTCTCATGGATTGGTAACTGGTTAAAAGATAGGAAACAAAGAGTAGGTATAAATGGTCAATTCTCAGAATGGAGAGAGGTAAATAGTGGTGTCCCCCAGGGGTCTGTTCTGGGTCCAGTCCTATTCAACATATTCATAAATGATCTGGAAAAAGGGGTAAACAGTGAGGAGGCAAAATTTGCAGATGATACAAAATTACTAAAGATAGTTAAGACCCAGGCAGACTGAGAAGAGCTACATAGGATCTCTCAAAACTGGGTGATTAGGCAACAAAATGGCAAATGAAATTTAATGTTGATAAATGCAAAGTAATGCACATTGGAAAGCATAATCCCAACTATACATATAAAATGATGGGGTCTAAATTAGCTGTTACCACTCAAGAAAGAGATCTTGGAATCATTGTTGATAGATCTCTGAAAATATCCACTCAATGTGCAGTGGCAGTCAAAAAAGAGAACAGAATGCTGGGAATAATTAAGAAAGGGATAGATAATAGGACAGAAAATATCATGTTGCCTTTATATAAATCCATGGTGCACCCACATCTTGAGTAGTGTGTGTAGATGTGGTCGCCCCATCTCAAAAAAGATATTTTGGAATTGGAAAAGGTTCAGAAAAGGGCAACAGAAATGATTAGAAATGGAACAGCTTTTGTATGAGGAGAGATTAATAAGACCAGGACTTTTCAGCTTGGAAAAGAGATGGCTAAGGGGAGATATGATTGAGATCTATAAAATCATGACTGGTGTAGAGAAAGTAGATGAGGAAGTGTTGTTTACTACTTCTCATAACACAAGAACTAGATGTCACCAAATGAAATTAATAGGCAGCAGGTTTAAAATAAATAAAAGGAAGTATTTCTTCACACAATGCACAGTCAACCTGCGGAACTCCTTGCCAGAGGATGTTGTGAAGGCCAAGTCCATAACAGGATTCAAAAAAGAACTAGTTATACATTCATGAAGGATAGGTCCATCAATGGCTATTAGGCAGGATGGTCAGGAACGGTGTTCCTAGCCTCTGTTTGCCAGATGCTTGGAATGAGTGATGGGGATGAATCATTTGATGATTACCTGTTCTGTTCATTCCCTCTGGGGCACCTGGCACTGGCAACTGTCGGAAGACAGGATACTGGGCTAGATGGAACTTTGGTCTGACCCAGTAGGGCCATTCTTATGTTCTTATGTAATAATCAATTGCACAAATACAAAATGGGAAATTACTGCCTAGGAAGGAGTACTCCAGGTGGGGAAAATAGACAGTCACTAACTAAATATGAGTCAACATTGTAACACTGTTGCAAAAAAAATGTGAACCTCATTCTGGGATTTGTCAGCAGGAGTACTTGTAAGCAAGACATGAGAAGTAATTCTTCCACTCAGCACTGATAAGGCCTCAGCTGGAGTACTGTGTCAAGTTCTGAGCACCACACTTGGGAAAGATGTGGACAAATTGGAGAAGATGTAATGGACAGGAAGTATTGGATTTAAATTTTAGCAATCAAAACTTAGATTAGACATTAGGAAAAACCTCCTAAATGTAAGGGTGGTTAAGCACTGGAACAAATTACCTAGGGAAGTTGTGGAATCTCAGTCATTGGAGGTTTTTTAAGGACAGATTAGACAAACACCTGTCAGAGATGCTCTAATAATGTATTAATCCTGCCTCGGTGCAGATGACTTATCAAGTTCTTTTCAAGTCCGACATTTCTAAGATTATAGTATGAACTATATCACCAGTAAACAAAATATTCCCTTTAACCCCAACTTTCCAAAGACCAATGCTTTTGATTCCAATGGGAATCAATGTAATGAGGAAATAATCATTACAGAAATCTGGGGAGGGGGAAGACCTAATGTGCACCTTAGGGAAGATGAATATTCTATATAAACCTGATTTTCTTCTCTTTCTGAACGAGCCATAAGTAATTGTGCTTTCTCAATCAGACTAATTTCAATTAATTATGTGTTATAAGGAATATTGTAATCCATTTAAGAAAGAGTTAATTATCTGTGTGCTGCACAAGAAGGAAACTTTGTGAGCTATTGTTCTATTGACTAGAAAAGCCTTGGAATAGATTGAAAGGGAGTTGCTTGTTGTAAGCGGTGCTCTCCACCTGTTATCTCAGTAACTGATTTGATCTAAAGAGTAGTCTAAACTGGGAATGAGCTTCTTGAAAATACTTCCTGTTTTCAAATAAAAGGAATAATTTGTTAAGGAAATATAAGTGCATGCTTTGTGTTTCTGAGAAAATATAAGCTTTGGGTAAGACTTAGCCTTCAGTTACACCCATGATTCTTATCCAACTTAATGGACATTCGTGGGTATAGTTGTGGGCAAACATTCCTTTATCTATAAATATCTTGGGCTTAAGAGGTTATATGTTTTTCGTGCGGTACTGTATAAGTGCAAGTTATTTACTATGAGTAAATGCCAATTTTCCAAATGCATATTATCCAAAATTTAGGTTATCCAGAAGCCCCCTGTAGAATCTAAAATTAATTTATCTGTAACTCTGTTGTTAACATTTTTGACATCCCCAAGACATCTTATATTTTGCAGCTGCCCAGCATTTCAGATCATTGTTGACTCAATAGATCTTATCCAGTTTTCCAAAGACCTAGTCCATGACCTATTTATTTGCTTATAATATTGGCCATGTATTACTATATGCCTCAGAGAATAAATGATTGCACACTTTATGGCCAAGCCTGTTGTTTTACTGCAATGGAAAGACTATGAGGGAAAACTTCACTAGATATAAGAATTTCATATTTGACTCTCTATAACAGGCACCCAGAAAAGGAAAATTTGTAACAATGTCGTTAATTTTCTCCTTCTTAATTTTCATCGCATCACAGAAGTTAGGTATGAAAAATGCCTCTCTGGTTATCTAGTCCAATGTTTCTCAAACTGTGGGTCAGGACCCCAAAATGGGTCATGATCCATTTTAATAGGGGTCGCCAAGGCTGGCTTAGATTGCTGGGGCCCAGGACTGAAGCCCAGGCCCCACTGCCCATGGCAGAAGCCCAAGAGCTTCAGCCCAGGGTGGCAGGGCTTATGTTACAGGGCCCCTTTTGGCCCCCTTTCCCCCCGCTCAAGGTGGTAGAGCTCGGGCATTGACCCTTGCACTGGGATCGGTGGGGCTCAGGTGGTCTCAGTCTGTGGGCTGACTTTCAAAAATTAAGGAAATTAGTTAGGGAAGTGGATTGGACTGAAGAATTTATGGATCTAAAGGTAGAGGAGGCCTGGGATTACTTTAAATCAAAGCTGCAGAAGCTATCGGAAGCCTGTATCTCAAGAAAGGGGAAAAAATTCATAGGCAGGCATTGTAGACCAAGCTGGATGAGCAAGCATCTTGGAGAGGTGATTAAGAAGAAGCAGAAAACATACAGGGAGTGGAAGATGGGAGGGATCAGCAAGGAAAGCTACCTTATTGAGGTCAGAACATGGAGGGATAAAGTGAGACAGGCTAAAAGTCGAGTAGAGTTGGACCTTGCAAAAGGAATTAAAACCAATAGTAAAGGGTTCTATAACCATATAAATAAGAAGAAAACTAAAAAAGAAGAAGTGGGGCAGCTAAACACTGAGGATGGAGTGGAGGTTAAGGATTATCTAGGCATGGCCCAATATCTAAACAGATACTTTGCCTCAGTCTTTAATAAGACTGAAGAGGATCTTAGGGATAATGGTAGCATGACAAATGGGAATGAGGATATGGAGATAGATATGACCAT
The DNA here is from genome assembly GCF_009764565.3 of Dermochelys coriacea. NCBI lineage: Eukaryota > Metazoa > Chordata > Testudines > Dermochelyidae > Dermochelys > Dermochelys coriacea. Next base: position 146,952,885 of record NC_050068.2, read on the forward strand.
ATCTGAGGTAGAAGCAAAACTCAAACAGCTTAATGGGACTAAATTGGGGGGCCCAGATAATCTTCATCCAAGAATATTAAAGGAATTGGCACCTGAAATTGCAAGCCCATTAGCAAGAATTTTTAATGAATCTGTAAACTCAGGAGTTGTACCGAATGATTGGAGAATTGCTAATATAGTTCCTATTTTTAAGAAAGGAAAAAAAAGTGATCCGGGTAACTACAGGTCAGTTAGTTTGACATCTGTAGTATGCAAGGTCCTGGAAAAATTTTTGAAAGAGAAATTAGTTAAGGACATTGAAGTCAATGGTAAATGGAACAAAATACAACATGGTTTTACAAAAGGTAGATCGTGCCAAACCAACCTGATCTCCTTCTTTGAGAAAGTAAAAGATTTTTTAGATAAAGGAGATGCAGTGGATCTAATTTACCTAGATTTCTGTAAGGTGTTTGATACTGTGCCACATGGGGAATTATTAGTTAAATTGGAAAAGATGGGGATCAATATGAACATCAAAAGGTGGATAAGGAATTGGTTAAAGGGGAGACTACAACGGGTCCTACTGAAAGGCGAACTGTCAGGCTGGAGGGAGGTTACCAGTGGAGTTCCTCAGGGATCAGTTTTGGGACCAATCTTATTTAATCTCTTTATTACTGACCTTGGCACAAAGAGTGGGAGAGTGCTAATAAAGTTTGCAGATGGTACAAAGCTGGGAGGTATTGCCAATTCAGAGAAGGATCGGGATATTATACAGGAGGATCTGGAAGATCTTGTAAATTGGAGTAATAGTAATAGGATGAAATTTAATAGTGAGAAGTGTAAGGTTATGCATTTAGGGATTAATAACAAGAATTTTAGTTATAAGCTGGGGACGCATCAATTAGAAGTAACGGAGGAGGAGAAGGACCTTGGAGTATTGGTTGATCATAGGATGACTATGAGCTGCCAATGTGATATGGCTGTGAAAAAAGCTAATGCGGTTTTGGGATGCATCAGGAGAGGTATTTCCAGTAGGGATAAGGAGGTTTTAGTACCACTATACAAGGCACTGGTGAGACCTCACCTGGAATACTGTGTGCAGTTCTGGTCTCCCATGTTTAAAAAGGATGAATTCAAACTGGAGCAGGTACAGAGAAGGGCTACTAGGATGATCCGAGGAATTGAAAACTTGTCTTATGAAAGGAGACTTAAGGAGCTTGGATTGTTTAGCCTAACTAAAAGAAGGTTGAGCGGAGATATGATTGCTCTCTATAAATATATCAGAGGGATAAATACAGGAGAGGGAGAGGAATTATTTAAGCTCAGCACCAATGTGGACACAAGAAAAAATGGATATAAACTGGCCACCAGGAAGTTTAGACTTGAAATTAGACGAAGGTTTTTAACCATCAGAGGAGTGAAGTTTTGGAATAGCCTTCCAAGGGAAGCAGTGGGGGCAAAAGATCTATCCGGCTTTAAGATTCTACTCGATAAGTTTATGGAGGGGATGGAATGATGGGATAATTAATTGATCTTTAAATAGTCATGGTAAATAGGCCTAATCCCCTGAGATGGGATATTAGATGGATGAGATCTGAGTTACCCAGGAAAGAATTTTCTGTAGTATCAGGCTGGTGAATCTTGCCCATATGCTCAGGGTTTAGCTGATCGCCATATTTGGGGTTGGGAAGGAATTTTCCTCCAGGGCAGATTGGAAGAGGCCCTGGAGGTTTTTAGCCTTCCTCTGTAGCATGGGGCATGGGTCACTTGAGGGAGGATTCTCTGTTCCTTGAAGTCTTTAAACCACGATTTGAGGATTTCAATAGCTCAGACATAGGTGAGGTTTTTTGTAGGAGTGGGTGGGTGAGATTCTATGGCCTGCGTTGTGCAGGAGGTTGGACTAGATGGTCAGAATGGTCCCTTCTGACCTTAGTATCTATGAATCTATGAATCTGTGGTCCCGCCTCCTGAGGTCGTGTAGTAATTTTTGTTGTCAGTAGGGGGTCACGATGCAATTAAGTTTGAGAACCCCTGATCTAGGCCATTCCCTTTGCCAGAATCAATTTTTCCCTAAAATATATTCTCTAGAGTTTTTTCCAATGTAGTTATATCTTTTTTTCTGCTCTTCTGTTTGTGATTCTTTGGGCCAAACTCAGAGGTGAATTTAACCAAGTCTTAGAATATAGAGGGGTGGGTCTAAATTGGTGTAATTTATATTTTCTTCTGATTTCTTTAAATTCTGTTAATTTAGACCCCAATCCTGAATTTACACATGTTTAACTTTACTCACATTAATAGTTTCATTCACTTCAGTGGGACTCCTCACATGACTACAGTTAAGTATGTGTGTAAGTATTTGTAGGACCAGGTCTTTGGATTCCCATAATCTTAAGTATTTAGTTCTAGATTGTGACTTGGACTACATGCACAATCAGAGGTGTAAGGTACAGTAAGAGCCTCCCTTAAAAATCTGCAAGATTATATAGAATTTGGTCCCTTAGAAGAGGTGGGTGAAGAATGAGGCAGATCCTTGATTGCAGGTATAACCCAGCAGCAAATTCTACCCCCAACCCTCAGAAGCAAGGGGGCAGCAGGGAAAGAATTATCTCTGAGCGGGGTCTCCTAGGCACAGTTCTGTTCTATTCCATTTCAGGTACTTATGCCCCCCATTGCTGCCATACCTGAGTGCCTCACAATTTTTAATGTATTTATCTTCACAACAGCCCTGTGAAGTTGGGAAGTGCTATTTATCCCCATTTTACAGATGGGCAACTGAGGTTACAGAGAGGCTAAGTGACTTTCCCATGATGACACAGGAAGTCTGTGGCAGAATAGGAATTTGGTCCCCTAAGACCTAGGCTAGTGTCCTAACCATTGCAGCATCCTTCCTTTCCTGAGGCAGGCGCAGCTTACATATTATCCCTTGCTAAGGGCTCTGCATCTAAGATACAATGTAGGCTTCAGATTAAAAGGGTCAAATTCAGAGGTGATGTGTGCATTATGCCAGTCTACTTTCGCAAATTTTGCCAGTATAGCTATACTGGTTGCAATATTTCTGGTGTAGATGCAGTTTTACTAGCATAAAAGCACTTTTGCTGGTGTATCCTATTTTGTTCTCTGAATTAGAATAAACTATACCAGCAAAAGCACTTTTTTTTGCCAGTGTAAGCTGCATCTACAGTGGAAGGGTTTTGCCAATACAGATGTACTGGCAACATTTTTAAATGTAGACTCACCCTAGATCCCAGCTGCCCTTGACATGAACTTAGAGCCCATCGTGAATGCTGAAACCTCTACCAATGTCTAAGGGAATCTACACGAAATTACACATACCTGCTGAGGAGCTAAGCTCTCATCCACTCCTTATTTTCCCTCCACCCATCATGATGTGTCCAATTCTAGATAGCAAGCTATCCAAAACCTTCATAATGTGTTTTCTCCGTAAAGCATCTAGCACGCTTCTGTGCACTGGGAATATTTAGAAATAAAGATCTGATCAGGTACTCCTCATATATATATTTAGTATAAAATTTACACATTCTTTACTCATCAGCCTTTCTTTTGTATTATACATTTGTCTTTAATACTAAGTTTTCAAAGCCAATGCAGGTTTTTCCTTAAAAAAAAATATTACAGCACCTATCTTTTAATATATAAAGTTACATAGCCAAGAATAAGTGTTTCTGCCAAAGGATCTAATGTTACCTGCATGTGAATGAATACCATATTGTCTAAACATGAATAGACTTATACAAAGACATTAAAAAATAGCAGCCTTGAATATAAAGGTGATATGCTGCATTCTTGACAGTCTTGTGCTTTCATGTTACTCTTCAGTGTCTATATAGCTCATTGGATAGCACTCTTGTTTCTTGGCCAGAACACAGAAAGTTAAATTTCAAAAAAGGACTGGCATTCATATTTAATGCTGTCACAGCATAGCTAGTAGCAGGGAGATACTTCACTGTTGGGGCCAGATCCTGAGAGCTGCTGAGCACCTCTACTTCCCACAGATATATTGTGCTGAGCAACACTGAAGTATACACTAGTTTTCAGCATTCAGATGAGATGTTAAATTTAGGCCCAATCTGGTTGGTTATCCAGGTGGAAGTTGAAGATTCTCATGACTCTTTCTTAACAAAAATCATTGAGCCTGGTACCTCGGCCCCCATTACTTTTCTCAGTGGATTAGGTCATAATCCACCAGACTGCATGTGTTTTTCTGAACTGCTAGGGATGAACAGTTAAAGCAGTGAATAGGGATTTAGCTTCATGACTATATGTTTTCCTCACAGATCCCTTTCAGTCTTACCTCCATATGGCTGTTGTGTGTGTCTGTATAAGTGTTTCTCATCCTTTTCAGGTTGGCAATCCTTTAGTCAAAGTCAAACGTTTTCACAATCCACGTACTTTTATAGGAAATGTAAGAGTACAAATGTATCAATGACAGCATTAATAAGCCTATATAATTTATTGGTGTGTATGTTTTGAGAGATTGACAGAAAATACTTGACCTTGAAAGGTAACAGTGTATGGGAAGTGCAATTTTCATTGCTTTTGATTGTAATAAAATTTTTGATGCCTGGTGACACCCCGCCCCCCATCCTGATCGCCCTTCATGACCCTGCTGAAAGCAGGGCTTGCGGCAGAGCTGGTCTCCAAGCAACCTAACAAGTGCACCTGGCTTGTAGTAGGCTCCCTGGTTGGTTACCCTTTACTGACACACTGGCTCTTAAGCCCAGCAGCAGGAGCAGTTCAGTGGCTGCTCAGCATTTGTGTATGGATGTGTTAGCACCTGCTTAACCCCACCCTTGCCCCACCTTGCCTTATTCCAGGTTAACCCAGTCCTAATTTTTCAGTTCCAATTCCTGACTTCTGACTTCTTCAGCTCTGATCCTTGGCTCTGGTATCTGATCTCTGACTCCAGTTCTTATCCTCGCCTCTGGCTCTGGCACTCTGCCTCTGACTTCAGTTCTGACTCTGGGTTCTGATTTCTGGCTACTGACTCCAACCCTAACCATTAGGCAGACTGCCCGTGTCCTGGTCACGTGACACCAACCTGCAGCCCCAGGTCCTCAAGGATGTTAAAAAGAAAATTTGTAGTTAATTATGAGCTGAAAGTGTGTTTCTTGGGCCACATCCTGCAACTTTTAAACTGAAGCATGTTTGAGTCAGTTCCATTGCTATAGGAAGGGAGTAGGAAGTGCCACCTTGCCTTTGCATGCCTCCAGCCCTATAAGCAGCTCTGGTATGAGCCAGCTGTGCACTAACCAGCTACTCTCTCTTCCTTTCTGCAGTGGCTAAGCAGCAACTCTGCTGCCTACCTGCTTACGGAGGGAGGTGAGAGTACCTCTGGCTCTCTATTTTCCTGCCCGGCTGTGGGATGCTCAGGAAATGCAGATTAGGAGCTTGACTGGTTCTGTCTGACCTAGGGAAGTGGCTAATGTGTAATGTATCCCTTGACCCTGCACATCCAACCCAGGGCAGTCTAGCAGAAAGGAGAAACTCAGAGCCAGTTACAGCTTCCTGATTCTTTGCCGTGGTCCATAAATTATGCCAGCTGGCATAGTCCTCAGAAGAGCACACACCAGTGGCACTTTCCAGCCACTCTCCTGATCTGCCTGCTGATCAGTGTATAGTTTGTGAAGACATGCTGACTCTGTTGGTGCTCCAGGGCTGAAGCACCCACAGAAAAAAAATAGTGGGTGCTCAGCACCCACCAGTAGACCCTGCCAATCAGCTTCTCCTCCTCCCTGACAGCACCTCCCTCAGCTCCTCTCCCTCCCACCCCCCACTGTTCAGCTGTTTGACAAGAATGGTTTGTTTGACAAGACGGTTTGACAAGAATGGTGAAACTAGGAAATGGAAGTCAGAGAAAGCCTATATCTATATCACTAGAACTTTGGCAAACCAACATGTGTGGCAAAGTGTAGAAGCAGGGGTAATTTCTATCTGCTCTCTAGAGACCATACTAGATGTGTATACACATATGCTGGTGGAACCCTTAAGTGGTCAGTCTGCAATTGGTAAATGATCTGAAAATGTTATATGCAGGGCTGGCAAGGAAACACTTTTCCCATCCCGTGAGAATTTTTGACATTTCCAAACCTGTTTCCAATCCCAAACTGAGACTAATAATCATAATCTCAGAAATTTTCATGAACCAAAATCCAAAACAAATCTTCATTTGGGGTAATTGAAGCATTTCATTATGATAAATTCAAAAACTTTTTTATTTTGACTTTTTCCATTTTAATTTTTTAGTATACATTTATTAAAATTTCTAAACAAAAAGTGATTTCAATTAAAAATAAAAACCTGAACCTTTCTAGTTCAACAATGTCTAAATGTCCCATTTTGACATTCTTAGCTTTTTTTTTTAACTAAATTTTTTTCAAGTTGTTTCACAAACAGTTTCAGTTTCTATGAATCAGCATTTTCGGTGGAAAATGCTTAATCAAAAACTTCCTGACCAACTTTAATTATATGCACTATTAATATTTTTATAAAAAGATTTGCATTGATGCTACACTGCTAACCTATCAGAAAAATTCCTTTATAACATGGTTAGGATGCAGTGGCTGATTAGATTATGGTCAAATGTGTTTCCTGCTGTCTGTCATGAACTAGGTGTTTTGTTGCTACTTACTCTGTCTTAAAATATAATGTAAGTAGAGAGAGCACATCTGGAGTTACATAGGAACGTATGAATTACCAGATCAGACCAGACCAGTGTCCTGGCCTCTGTCTGATAGAGGATAACTGTGGCATATACTTTAGAGGAAGGTTGAAGAAATCCTACTGAGGATAATTTCTGGAACAGCTAGCCCACATGGAAAGTTTCTTCCTAACCTATATTAATTACATGGTCTTATTGGAGGTGGTGTTGCCTAGTGGACAGAGCACTGGACTATGATTTAGGAGACCTGGGTTCTATTCCTGGCTCTTACTAGTGACTTTTGGCAAGTCACGTCACCTCTCTGTGCCTTCCCCATTTGCAAAAGGGGGAAAATGATCCTCCTTTTGTAAAGTGCTTTAAGATCTATTGATGAAAAGCGCAATGTAAGAGCTAGGTATTATAATTATTGGATGATGCTTTATATCCCATATTTTTCCCTTCTAAGGTTAGTGTGAATGTTCTCATCAACTCTATACTGGCTAGTCTTGACCTAAATGATATCTTTTGTCAGTGAGTTCTAGGGATTAATTATGCAGTGAATATGTGGCAGGGAAATCATTTAACAGTTTTAAATTTGATACCTTTAATTTTCACTGACTGTCCCAGTGTCCCATTAGTTTTGTATTATGAGAAAGTATAAAAAGAGCATTGACTGACCTTTTCTATATCTTTTACTATTCTATATACCTCTATCATATCCTCTCTCATTCATCTTCTCTCCACATTTAAAGAAAAGGAGTACTTGTGGCACCTTAGAGACTAACAAATTTATTAGAGCATAAGCTTTCGTGAGCTACAGCTCACTTCATCGGATGCATACAGTGGAAACTATAGTGGGGAGATTTTATATACACAGAGAACATGAAACAATGGGTGTTACCATACAGACTGTAACAAGAGTGATCAGGAAAGGTGAGCTATTACCAGCAGGAGAGGAGGCAGGGGGGACGGGGGAGGGATCCTTTTGTAGTGATAATCAAGGTGGGCCATTTAATTAATTAAATTAATTCCAATTCAGCAGTCTCTCATTGGAGTCTGTTTTTGACTCTTTTAGGTCTGTAATCGAGTGACCAAAGAGATTGAAGTGTTCTCCGACTGGTTTTTGAATGGTATAATTCTTGATGTCTGATTTGTGTCCATTCATTCTTTTACGTAGAGACTGTTCAGTTTGACCAATGTACATGGCAGAGGGGCATTGCTGGCACATGATGGCATATATCACATTGGTAGATGCGCAGGTGAACGAGCCTCTGATAGTGTGGCTGATGTGACACTTCAATCATTGGAATTAATTTGAAAACTGGATACAATTAACTTAGGCTTGAATAAAGACTGGGAGTGGATGTGTCATTACACAAAGTAAAACTATTTGCCTTTTTTATTTCCCCTCCTACTGTTCTTGTCAACTGCTGGAAGTGGCCCTGGAAATCACTACAAAAGGATCCCTCTCCTTGTCCCCTTCGCCCGCTCTCCTGCTGGTAATAGCTCACCTTTCCTGATCACTCTTGTTACAGTTTGTATGGTAACACCCATTGTTTCATGTTCTCTGTGTATATAAAATCTCCCCACTGTATTTTCCACTGTATACATCCAATGAAGTGAGCTGTAGCTCATGAAAGCTTATGCTCTAATAAATTTGTTAGTCTCTAAGGTGCCACAAGTACTCCTTTTTTTTTACGGGTACAGACTAACATGACTGCTACTCTGAAACCTGTCATTATGCAAGGCACTGAATTTAGCTGTATGGAGTGGAAATCTATCAACTTCATGAAAAAGCTTTTGCAGATACAGAAAGACATCATCTTTCTTTCCAAATGCAAACAAATAGACATCATACCAAAAGGACTGAAGGTAAAAAATCCATTACAATCTACATACCATACAGACTATGCTGACAGCTTGTGCCACACACTCTCAAAGAAACTGCGGAACCACCTGATCAACATCCTCTAGAGCAAACAAGGAAAGATTAAGAATGAGCTCTCAAAACTGGATACTCTCATAAAAAACAACCTTCCACACAAATTTCCTCATGGCTGGACTTTACAAAAACTAGACAAGCCATTTACAACACACACTTTGCTTCTCTACAAAAGAAAAAGGACACTAAACTATCTAAACTACTACATGCCACAAGGGGCCACAACAATGGTTCCCTTGACCCACCCAGCAATATTGTTAATCTATCCAACTATATTCTTAGCCCAGCAGAAGAATCTGTCCTATCTCCGGACCTCTCCTTCTGCCCATCCACCCCCACAAACATGATACAATTCTGTGGTGACCTAGAATCCTATTTTCAACATCTTCAACTCAAGAAATATTTCCAACACATCTCTGAGCAACATACTAACCCACAGAGACCTTCCTACCAACACTACAAAAAGAAGGATTCTGGGTGGACTCCTCCTGAAGGTTGAAACAACAGACTGAACTTCTGCATAGAGTGCTTCCGCCAATGTGCACGGGCTGAAATTGTGGAAAAGCAACATCACTTGTCCTATAACCTCAGCCATGCAGAATACAATGCCATCCAAAGCCTCAGAAACAACTCTGACATCATAATCAAAAAGGCTGACAAAGGAGGTGCTGTCGTCATCATGAATAGATCGGAATATGAACAAGAGGCTGCTAGGCAGCTCTCCAACACCACTTTCTACAAGCCATTACCCTCTGATCCCACTGAGGGTTACCAAAAGAAACTACACCATCTGCTCAAGAAACTCCCTGAAAAAGCACAAGAACAAATCCCCTAGAACCCCGACCTGGGGTATTCTATCTGCTACCCAAGATCCATAAACCTGGAAATCCTGGATGCCCCATCATCTCAGGCATTGGCACCCTGATGGCAGGATTGTCTGGCTATGTAGACTCCCTCGTCAGGCCCTACATTACCAGCACTCCCAGCTGTCTTTGAGACACCACTGACTTCCTGAGGAAACTACAATCCATCAGTGATCTTCCTGAAAACACCATCCTAGCCACTATGGATGTAGAAGTCCTCTACACCAACATTCCACACAAAGATGGACTGCAAGCCGTCAAGAACAGTATCCCCGATAATGTCACAGCAAACCTGGTGGCTGAACTTTGTGACTTTGTCCTCACCCATAACTACTTCACATTTGGGGACAATGTGTACCTTCAAATCAGCGGCACTGCTATGGATACCCGCATGGCCCCACAGTATGCCAACATTTTTATGGCTGACTTAGAACAACGCTTCCTCAGCTCTCGTCCCCTAATGCCCCTACTCTACTTGCGTTACATTGATGACATCTTCATCATCTGTACCCATGGAAAAGAAGCCCTTGAGGAATTCCACCATGATTTCAACAATTTCCATCCCACTATCAACCTCAGCTTGGACCAGTCCACACAAGAGATCCACTTCCTGGACACTATGGTGCTAATAAGTGAATGTCACATAAACACCACCCTATTCCGGAAACCTACTGACCACTATACTTACCTCCGTGCCTCCAGCTTTCATCCAGACCACGCCACACGATCCATTGTTTACAGCCAAGCTCTACAATACAACCGCAGTTGCTCCAACCCCTCAGACAGAGATAAACACCTACAAGATCTCTATCAAGCATTCTTACAACTACAATACCCACCTTCTGAAGTGAAGAAACAGATTGACAGAGACAGAAGAGTAACCAGAAGTTACCTACTATAGGACAGGCCCAACAAAGAAAATAACAGAACACCACTAGCCATCACCTTCAGCCCCCAACTAAAACCTCTCCAACACATCATCAAGGCTCTACAACCTATCCTAAAGGATGACCCATCACTCTCACAGATCTTGGAAGACAGGCCAGTTCTTGTTTACAAACAGCCCCCCAACCTGAAGCAAATACTCACCAGCAACCACACACCACACAATAGAATCACTAACCCAGGAACCTATCCTTGCAACAAAGCCCGTTGCCAACTGTGTCCACATATCTATTCAGGGGACACCATCATAGGGCCTAATCACATGAGCCACACCATCAGAGGCTCGTTCACCTGCACATCTACCAATGTGATATATGCCATCATGTGCCAGCAATGCCCCTCTGCCAAGTACATTGGTCAAACTGGACAGTCTCTACGTAAAAGAATAAATGGACACAAATCAGATGTCAAGAATTATACCATTCAAAAACTAGTTGGAGAACACTTCAATCTCTTTGGTCACTCGATTACAGACCTAAAAGTGGCAATTCTTCAACAAAAAAACTTCAAGAACAGACTCCAATGAGAGACTGATGAATTGGAATTAATTTGCAAACTGGATACAATTAACTTAGGCTTGAATAAAGACTGGGAGTGGATGTGTCATTACACAAAGTAAAACTATGTTTATTCCCGCCCCTCCACCCCCGCTGTTCCTCAGACATTCTTATCAACTGCTGGAAATGGCCCACCTTGATTATCACTAAAAAGGTTTTTCCCCCCCCTGCTCTCCTGCTGGTAATAGCTCACCTTACCTGATCACTCTCCTTACAGTGTGTATGGTAAAACCCATTGTTTCATGTTCTCTATGTATATAAATCTCCCCACTGTATTTTCCACTGAATGCATCCGATGAAGTGAGCTGTAGCTCATGAAAGTTTATGCTCAAATAAATTTGTTAGTCTCTAAGGTGCCGTAAGTTCTCCTTTTCTTTTTATACTACAATAATACTGTATACAATCAGTTGATTCAACTGCTTATTCTTTGGGGTTCTGACCCCGTGTTCTCCCCCAGGGGTGTCTGGACCCTGATTATCACATGTATCCTCCACAATATTTGGGGATGCTCCATGCACTGTCTGCTCTGAATTTAATCCAGACATTGCATTGCAATGTTTACTCCATGTTATTGCATCATCATGAGATATCATCACCACATGTACTAGCAGTACAATACAGCAACAGATTATCATAGGTCTGCTATTCGAAGTGATAGCTCCTCTCTTTCCTCTCCTTTCTATTACCCCCAGCTGCTAAAATGTGCCAGGAGTAACTGAGAGGCCCCAACAGCTTCAATTTATTTGCTTAGTGCCTCCCACTGTTTAGCATGTGTTACGCAATGTGAGGAGCAGTAAGAGTCCTACCATTGGACTTAGAAAAATAAAATAAATGCATACTAATCTTCATTCTGTGAACCTCTCAAAGGCTGATTGTTTCACAGTTTAGCTGCCTATTTAATATTTCTATCCAGATCCATGCTTGCTCATGATATTTTGGCACAGGCCTCATGATTTTGGAATGTATGAGGTTGGCTATACTGTTAGACTAGAGAAATTTTCAACAGTAAAACTAAACTGATGTAGCTACACTAGTGCAAACTCTTACCATAGACATGTAAAACAGGGCTTGCACTAGTGAATTCAGTACTAGTAGGCTGCTTCTATTTGGGGTTTGCAGTCATCTCGCTATAGTTATGTACTTATACAAGTGCAGATTTCTTTAACATGGACAGAGCCCTAAAGGGTAGTGTCTGTGTCTGTCTGTGTCTATCTCTGCCTAGTCAAATGTTCTCTCTTTCCAAACACAATAAGTGGTGTGCAACTCGTTTAACTGAGCAGTATCTGTGAACACACCTAAAGAGTTATTATATTATGAATCTAGCAGAGAGTTGACAAAGATGAAACTAGAGCTCCAGTCGCATTAATTTTATAGTTCTACAGTACAATTCAGTAAACCACTGCATTTATAGAACGTTGCTTCCTTTCTTTCCTGTGAAAGGGTCAGTCGATTCATTGTCACATTTTTGTTAGAAGATCTTGTATTAGTCATCTGTTTTCTTGAAGAACATGTGAATGGGGTGTCTAATCTTACTGTATCTCTGATTCAGCCTGTATCTCTGTCTGCACTAGAAAAGACATGCACATACTGAGGCATGATCTACACCTAGAAGTTTTGCGGTTACATCTATATCCATTAGGACTGTGACAAAAATCACACCCCTGCCCAACATAGCTATGCCAGCCAAAGCTCCAGTGGGAAGACAGCTTATACCATTCTTTTGCCAGTATAGTTTACCCTAGTTCCCCAAACCCAATAAGCAATACCGATATAACTGCATCTATACTTTGTCTTTTGCCAGCATAGCTATGTTGATTAGGGGTGTGATTTTGTTCATCCTCCTAACTGACATGGGTATGCCAGAAAAACTTTTATGTCAGACTTGGCCTCTGTGTGTGTGTGTGTGTGTGTGTGTAATGCATGTACAGGAAAGAAGAAAATAAAAGAAATATATTTAAGCTCGTCATGACTGAAATGGCATGAACAACTAAGTTATTTTGGTAATATGCCCATATTCATTAATAGGCAAAAATAATTTGACAGAGCCCAACACTGCTATTGCTTCACGTGTATAAAATTGAACTGCTAGGCCTGATTTTTCTTGGTTCATTTTGATCAGGGCTACTGGGCCTGTACTCCTGCTCTATGGTACAGCAAGGGCACCACTCTCAGGCTTCCGTCTCCCCTAGTGGTCACCTCTCTTGGGTATAGACACACATCTCTCCACCTATTGACAGAGGTATCTCCAGGCTGAACCGTTCCCTGCCAAAAACAGGCTGCCTAAGCAAGCTTCTCTTGCCGTCTCTTCAGAGACTAATAACAGAGTGACTGCCACCAGTTATAAATTATCACAGCACGTCTAGGAATAAAATAGGCTTGCACAAAGTATATTAAAGACAATAAAAGAACTTTTACATGCAAGCCAATAAGCTTATCCAAGATCACCCCACCTCTAACATGGTCTCTCACCAAATCATTCCTTCAAAACCCCACAAAAAGAGAAGGTAATTAGCATATAATTAGTTCCTCTCCTCTGGGCATAGCTTCAAATGGATGGAGTCCAAGTAGGTCATTTTCATTCCCCTCACCCGGAGGTATTTCTGAAGAAATCCACTTTACATGCATTGTCCCAAAAAGTCCTTTGAAGTTCTTAATATTTATATTAGTCAAAACCCTAGAAAAGTTATATACCATTCTACAATAAAATATAAACAATTGCATTTTAATACAATGGATCCCAAAGGTATTAAAACTAATTTAATAAAGTTTATCTTAATTCCACAGAGTTTGTCCAAGATATTACAGGATATTGTCTGACTGTCACACACTTCACAGAATATTCTTGAATCACTACAAATATGAGCACAGTAGCTCTCAAAACAATAGTATAAATCTCCCTTAAAAAAAACAAGAATCATGTTCTAGTTCATGTTCATCTAATCAATATGGGTGCCAGAGGCTATTGATTTAATCCTGATTAGACAGAAAGAGGCTAATTATGTTCTTCCATGAACAGCAATAAAGCAATTTATATTAGAAATTAGAGAGCTTCCATGAGAGAATGCCATAATATTTTAAATCATGTTTATTTATCATTAAAAGATGGCAAATATTCTACATCTTTTAATGTCTATATTATTTTGTCTTGTTTCATTTAATATACCAAGCTAAAGCAAACTAATTTTTTCTCTTCTGTTGCTGTATATAATGCTCCACTAGTAATATGGGCTGTCTTGCTATCTATCCCCTTTACATTTGGTTAACATTAAGGATTTGTTGGTTCCACTATAATAGCAATGTGAAGAAACATAGATATCGGGGGTTGAGGTAAGTAGGAGTGACCCCACTTTACTGCATTCTTTATCATAGTATATGAGCTCCTGCTGGGGCAGGGGTGGCCAACCTGAGCCTGAGAAGGAGCCAGAATTTATCAATGTACATTGCCAAAGAGCCACAGTAATACATCAGCAGTCCCCCATTAGCTCCCCCACCCCCACTCCCAGCACCTCCCACACACCAGCAGCCCCACCGATCAGCACCTCCCCCTCCCTCCCTGCACCTCCCAATCAGCTGTTTCAATCAGCTGTTCCATGGTGTGCAGGAGGCTCTGGGGGAGAAGTGAGGGCACAGCAGGCTCAGGGGAGGGGGCGGGAAGGGATGGAGTGGGGGCAGGGCTTATGGCAGAGCCATGAGTTGAGCAGTGAGCACCCCCCGGGCATATTGAAAAGTTGGTTCCTGTAGTTCCAGCCCCGGAGTCGGTGCCTATACAAGGAGACACCTAATAACTTCTGAAGAGCTGCATGTGGCTCAGGAGCCACAGGTTGGCCACCCCTGTGCTGGGGGGTTGTTGAATCAAACAGGGAGGATGAGAGAGTTACAGGTAGCTGTGAGAAGGTGGATAAGAAGAAAGGAATATGGATAGTGAGGATTAGAAGATATAGGACAGTGAGAACTAGGAAGAAAGTGACTGTAGCATGCATATGAGATACTCCTGGGGGAATTCTGCACTAAAAAATTAAAAATTCTGTGCAAAATATTTTAAAATTCTGCAAAATTCTGCATGTTTTATTTGTTAAAATAATATAATATTATCACACCGGTTTCAATTATTTTGGTAATTTATTTAAACTCAATACAAGGGATGAAGAATAGGAGTAGGGAGTACTGGAGGAAATCCGCAAACCCACTCTGTCTAATAATAAGGTAGCTAGTATTGACCCTTTATTCTGGTTATTAGTCAACAAATATATGCAGTCATATGCTCAGTGTTACATCATAGGCAACTGAAGAGCAAGCGAGGGCTGGGGACTCAAACTCATAATTTATATTGGCTACTGACTATCTCCAGAAAGGTCAGTAGCAAACAGTTCATGGAGCACATTTTGATAGGAAATTTTTTTCAGTCCAAAAATTTAGATCAGTTATAATCACCATAAGCATGTATAAGGCCACCCTGTCCTTTAGAATAAGGCTCCTTTTCACCACTCTGGCAATGTAAAGGTGCCTTAATGGCAATAATTCACGAAGCAGGCAAGCTTCTACATTCTGCTCTGCCTGAGGGGACAGAGCCTGCCCCACCCTACCTCCCCAGAAACACCCCAAAGCCCTGCCCTTCCATGCTGAGTGTGCTGCAATAGCGAGCAAGAGGGATAGAGTCTCTCTCTCTCTCTCTCTCTCTCTCTCTCTGACACATGCCTGCCAAGCCCTCCTGTCCAGATGGTGATTTATGCCAGAGGTGACCCTGGCAACTGCAAGACAGTAAGCCTCACTTCAGTACAGGGCAAACTGGTTGAACTATCATAAAGAACAAAATTGTCAGACACATAGATGAACATACTTTGTTCGGAAATAGTCAACATACTTTTTGTAAAGGTAAATCATGCCTTACCAATCTACTAGAATTCTTTGAGGGGGTCAACAAGCATTTGGACAAAGGAGATCTACTGGATCTCGGGTATTTAGATTTTCAGAAAGCCTTTGACAAGGTCCTTCACCAAAGGCTCTTAAGCAAAATAAGCAGTCATGAGATAAGAGGGAAGGTTCTCTCATGGATTGGTAACTGGTTAAAAGATAGGAAACAAAGGGTATGAATAAATGGTCGGTTTTCAGAATGGAGAGAGGTAAATAGTAGTTTCCCCCAGGGATTTGTACTGTGCCCAGTCCTATGTAAAATATTCATAAACAATCTGGAAAAAGGGGTAAACAGTGAGGTGGCAAAATTTGCAGACGATACAAAACTACTCAAGCTAGTTAAGTCCCAGGCAGACTGCGAAGAGCTACAAAAGGATCTCTCAAAACTGGGCAACAAAATGGCAGATGAAATGTAATGCTGATAAATGCAAAGTAATGCATACTGGAAAGCATAATCCCAACTATACATATAAAATGATGGAGTCTAAATTAGCTGTTACCACTCAAGAAAGAGATCTTGGAGTTATTGTAGATAGTTCTCTGAAATCATCCACTCAATGTGCAGCGGCAGTCAAAAAAGCAAACAGAATGTTGGGAATCATCAATAAAGGGATAGATAATAAGACAGAAAATATCATATTGTCTCTGTATAAATCCATAGTATGCCCACACCTTGAATACTGTGTGCAGATATAGTTGCCCCACCTATAAAAAGATATATTGGAATTGGAAAAGGTTCAGAAAAGGGCAACAAAAATGATTAGGGGTATAGAACGGCTTCCATATGAGGAGAGATTAATAAGACTGGGACTTTTCAGCTTGGAAAAGAGACGACTAAGGGAGGATAGGATAGAAGTCTATAAAATCGTGAGTGGTATAGTGAAAGTAAATAAGGAAGTTTATTTACTCCTTCTCATAAAACAAGAACAAGGAGTCATTAAATGAAATTAATAGGTAGCAGGTTTAAAACAAACACAAGAAAGTATTTTTTCACTCAACGCACTGTCCACCTCTGGAACTGCTTGCCAGAGGTTGTTGTGAAGGCCAATACTATAACGGGGTTCAAAAGGGAGCTAGATAGATTCATGGAAGATAGGTCAATGGCTATTAGCCAGGATGGGCAGAAATGGTGTCCCTAGCCTCTGTTTGCCAGAAACTGGGATTGGGTGACAGGGCATGGATCACTTGATAATAACCTGTCTGTTTATTCCATTTGGGACACCTGCCATTGGCCACTGTCAGAGGACAGGATACTGGGCTTGATGGACCTTTGGTCTGACCCAGTATGGCCATTCTTATGTTCTCTACTGGCTGCTCCAGGAGTCCAAAGTGACCTGCCTGTACTGGTTGTGAGTAGTATATGACTGCACTTGTGGTTTCCCTTTGCTTTCCCATCAGAAGTCATTTTTCTGTGGGAAAGCAAAGAAATCTGCGGGGGCCATGAATTCTGTGCACATGTAGTGACACACAATGCCCCCAGAAATAAATAAGAGGGACAAGTAAAGTAAAAAATGAGGAATGATAATGAAAGAGATTGAGAAAAGATAAATACAGAAAGCTGGGTAAAGTAGAACACCAAGACGATGAGAAGAGAATAAAGAAGGAGAAAGAAAAGAGCAAGAAATATAGTAGGGCTTGGAGCATGAGAGAGTCCTTGTTAAAAAAAAAGTGGGGCAGAAAACAGAGTGAAAGGATGGGGTCCAGAGAAAGCAGAAAAGTATGCAAGGTCATAAATATTATTCCCTCCAAACTCCCTTTTCTGTAGTGTGTTCTAATGTTACTTTCTGAAACGGACAGGGAAGGGAGGGATCAGCTGGGTTGCAGTGGGACGAAGGAGCAGAAGGCATTTTTTCTTTCCCTTCCCCAACTGTCCAAACAATCCCACATGTATCTCCCTGATTACAGTAAAATTTCTCCCCCAATCCTGTCACCATCTTGATAGGTAATTCCAGGTTTTTGCTTTGAAAACATGGTTATCTTTCAAGAATGAAGGGAGAGAGTTTGTCTCCGAGGAAATAAATCAAATAAATAATGAGTCTCACTATTTATTTTTGCACCAGCCACTTGTGCTCAATGTATATTACATATACCAATTGCAAAATAACATTTATTCTGAGAGGGGAAAAAACCCCTAAAAGGTCATTATTGAGTGACCACTCCAGTGTCTTATTTCTTCCATACAAAAGGTCTTTGAGTTCAAATCTTTTATTCTTCACAAGGACCACTCTTCCTTTTACATTTTTAACACTGCAGATCATAACATTTCCTTGAACTGGTGAGTGATGGTACTATTGACAGCATCTGTCCTCGTGCCCCAGTTCCACCAGTGGAGGCAGATCCTTGTGGAGTTTCCACAGAAGGGCTTCCACAGGGCTGGGAACAAGAAGCAAGGGAGGATGCAACGTGGAAAGACACACAAAGGGAAGAAGGAATTAGCATGATGGTCTAGTGGTGATGGTCTAGTGGTATCAGAGCATGATGGTCTAGTGGCATCAGAATTCCAAACTAGGACTGGTCTCTCACACCCGGGGAGGAGCTGGAGCTAGATGTACTGCAGATACAGAGCACTCTGTGGGTATGTCTACACTGCAATAAGAACACCCACAGATGGCCTGTGTCAGCTCTTACTACAGCATGAAGTCCCTGCTAGCCTGAGTGGAGGACTTAATGTGTGGTTCCTTCATAACGGTGCATAGCCCTACTGCTGGGATTTATTACCCTTAGAAGGGGGGAATCTGTATGGCCAAACCTAGGAATATGTTCACTTTTTCCTAGTAAATATAATTGCTTTGAATATAGAAGTGGTGTGGAGGAGACGGGATTGTGGTTTTTTTCTTTATCCCTGAATTGTGCAAAAAAGACTTGATTTTTTTATGCTAAACATGGAAAGGAGCACACACACTCAATTTCTTCACAAAATTGTATGCAATATATTTAATTTATAGCCAATTGTCTGCTCATAATTCAGCCTTAAATGGGAGTTCCTATAATAACCTGTTTTGTTGGCTTATTCAGTAAACTGGTAGAGGCACGTTCCAATTTTATGGGATTTATTACCTGTATTGCTGGATGACCTTAGCATCTTGTTCTCTTTCTCCTGGTGATGTGAATTAAGAGTTATTACTGAGAGCACTGGGGACTTCTGAAATTGTTCCAGCTTTAAATGGTGTGACTCAACAAGCAAGCTAACCTTTCATTTTTGTTTGCATTGTAGCAATTCCCTAGGATTTCATAGACACTTGCAACGGAGTGACATAATATTTATACAAAAAGAAAAGGAGTACTTGTGGCACCTTAGAGACTAACAAATTTATTAGAGCATAAGCTTTCGTGAGCTACAGCTCACTTCATAGCTCACGAAAGCTTATGCTCTAATAAATTTGTTAGTCTCTAAGGTGCCACAAGTACTCCTTTTCTTTTTGCGAATACAGACTAACACGGCTGCTACTCTGAAACCTGTCAATATTTATACAGTGTCTCATACTTATTTCCATGCATCTTGCAGTATAGATTCCTCTGACTCCTACCTTTTGCCAAATAGCGACTCATTATATTGCTGGAACAATGCAAGTACTTCTGAAGTAGCTCTTGCATATTCATAGCATGGCTAATGATCTGAAAAGTTCATGACATGGTGACTACTGAAAAAGGTGCATGTGTTCTGAAAAGATCTCATGCTGCAGTGGGCAACATAGTCATACTCATTTACCTGATTTGCTCTGGAGTCCACCAATCTTCTCAACACTCTCTCTGCAGGAATTGTCTTTGTGCAATGCATTCTACATTTGTTTAATCAAAATACAATTCCCATTCCCAGTGGTTATGGGAGTAGCATTTTAAAAAACTGAACTCATAGGTGGCTTTCACCTGTACACGGATGTTCCAATTATTAGCCTGGGGATGGTCTTAAATCCTTTCATTCAAAAATGAGAGCTGCAAATCAATTCAATGAATTGGAAATTGAGTAGGAAAATTGGGTAGGAAAAAAGGCAGAATGTGAGTCATTTTTAGGAATGATAAAGACATGAGAGCCGCAAGAGTGATGGGAAACAGATTCATAACCTGCAGGGTGTTGTAGTATAGTATGTACAGACAACTTGTAGTATCACTGAGCTATTTTAAGAAGCTATGATCAACTGAATTTGCTATCTAGCTCATTTTGTTTGGGTTCAGAGAGAAGAAATAAAAGTAAAGAGGGTGTTTCGCCCTCTATTTACTGAAGAAATTCACAATTGTGAAAAGCAGAAAGCCTGCATTTTTTTTCAGTCTAATCATATTGCCCCATCACTTTGGTGCCAGAAAATGGTATTTGCTTTTGCTTCTACTCATTAATCATTATGGATTAAGTAGATTTAAACATGATTTTTAGAAACATAGAGCCAGTTTTTCAACTGATGTAAACAGGCATAGCTCCATTGGCTTCAAATTCTGCAGAAGGACACAATAATCATAAATACTTTGCAGTCATATAGTGCCTTTCCATCTAAGCATTTGAAAACACTTTATGTATATTTATAAATTAAAATTTCCAATTTCTTCATGCAGTAGGTAAGTGTTGTGCCCATTTACAGAGGAGGAAACCAAGAAAATCACACACAAATTTGTCTGAAATCAATAAGGTGAAATGCAATGTACTTGCACAAGATACTTCATAAGGAAAAATCAAAGGCACAACTACAAAATGGGAAATAACTGGCTAGGTGGCAGTACTGCTGAAAAGGATCTGGAGGTTACAGTGGTTCACAATTGAACATAAGTCAACAACATGAGGTAGCTGCAAAAAAAAAGCTAATATCATTCTGGGTTGTATT
Source organism: Dermochelys coriacea (assembly GCF_009764565.3). NCBI lineage: Eukaryota > Metazoa > Chordata > Testudines > Dermochelyidae > Dermochelys > Dermochelys coriacea. The sequence goes on from NC_050068.2 coordinate 146,973,551, forward strand.
AACAGGAGTTTGGAATGTAAGACATGGGAGATAAGTGTCACACTCTCCTTGGCACTGGTGAAGCCTTAGCTGGAGTATCGTGTCCAATTCTAGGTGGCACACTTGAGGAAAAATGTGGAGAATTTGGAGAGAGTTCAGAGGAGGGCAACAAAAATGATAGATTTAGAAAACCTAACTTTTGAGGAAAGGTTAAACAAAATGGGGTATGTTCAGCTTTGAGGAAAGAAGGCTGGGGGGGGGACCTGATAATTGTCTTCAGATGTTAAGGGCTATTATAAAAAGGACTGTGAACAGTTGTTTTCCATGTCCACTAAAGGTAGGACAAGAATTAATGGGCTTAATCTGCAGCAAGAGAGATTTAGGTTAAATATTAGGAAAACCTTTCTAACTATAAGGGTAGTTAAGGTCTGGAATAGACTTCCAAGGGAGGTTGTGGAATCCCCATCATTAGAGGTTTTTAAGAACAGGTTGGACAAATACCTCTCTAGGTTTACCTGGACCTGCCTCAGCACAAGTGGCTGGACTTGATGACCTCTCCAAGTCTCTTCCATTCCTACATTTCTATGATTCCTGAAATTTTTTTCTGAGTCACTGCTTCCCAGGATAGAGTCCACCATCCTGTTATAATGTAGTATGGCCTACATTCTCTATTCCTAGACATGTTCATTTACATTTAGCCATATTAAAATATATATTCTTTGCTTGCACTCAACTTACCAAGCAATCCAGATCACTCTGTATCAGTGACCCGTCCTCATCATTATTTACCACTCCCCCAATTTTTGTGTCATCTGCAAACTTTATCATCATCATATGAATACATCATCTGTTTTTATCCAAAATATAGAACAGAAATATTTATTGAACACTTCTGTATGTTATGCATTATTTATAATTCTACCATTTCCATCTAGTAATGGATCAGTACTATGGTTAGGATTCTTTTTGTTCTGAATATACTTAAACTCCTGGTCATAGAATTATCCTTCTGTCCCTTTGCATCCCTTATCAATTTTTTACAATTTCTGTCTTCTGGTTTACATTAATTATTATCAACTTCCCCTTTCTTCCATTTGTTATATATAATTATTTTATTTTTTTATCGCTGCCTTCACTTTATCTCTAAGTCAGTTTTCTAACCAATGGAGCCTTCTTCCTCAGTTGTGGGATTTTGGCTTTTTGGGCAGCTAAAGTTTTCTTAAACAGTTCCCAATTATCATTCGCATTTTTCTGGTTAAATTCTTCTTCCTGGCTGATTTGGCTCAAATGTTTTCAGCTGTGTGAAACTGGCTTTTAAATCACCAAGTTTATATATATATATATATAACCACTTGTATCTCAGCTACCATTAATTTTTAGTTCTGTGATCATTTCTCTTTATCTGCAAGATGAAGTCTAAAGTGGAATTGTCCGGTGTTTGATGCAACACATTCTAAGTTATGAAATTGTCATCTATAACGTTTAGAAATTCCAAGGATATTTTAGTACTGGCAGCATGAGACCTCCAGCATATGTCACTCAAGCTGCAGTCCCCATGATCATGTAGCTTTTTTTCCTCTACAGATTATAGCTAGGTTCATAAAAAGCTAGTCAACCTGTTCCCAAGTGTGATTGATGGTCTGTAGCAGATACCAACGAAGACTCCATCTTGTGCTTCATCTGTTAGGACAGAGGTGGGCAAGCTATGGCCTGTGGGCCACATCCGCACCGCAGGACCTTACTGCCCAGCCCTTGAGCTCCCAGCTGGGGAGGCTAACCCCTGGCCCCTCCTCTGCTGTCCCCCCTTACCTGCAGCCTCAGCTCGCCATGCTGCCAGTGCTCTGGGTGATGGGGCTGTGAGCTCCTGCTGGGCAGTGTGGCTGCGAGAGCCCCCGGCCTGCCCCGGTGCTCTAGACTGCACAGCGGCAGGGCTGGCTCCAGCAGGGCAGCATGGCTGGAAGTCCTGGAGCTCTGAGTGGCATGGTAAGGGGGTGGGGAGCAGGGCAGTTAGATAAGGGGCAGGGGGTCCCGGGGGGCAGTCAGGAGACAGGGAGCAGGTGGTGGTTGAATAGGCGTGGGAGTCCTGGGAGGCCTATCAGGGGGCGGGGTGTAGATAGGGGTTGGGCAGTCAGGAGATAGGAAGCAGGGGAGACTGGATAGGGAGTGGGGTCCGGGGGGGTGATGAGGGGCAGGGGGTCCTGGGAGGGGGCAGTCAGGGGACAAGGAGCAGGGGGGATTGGATGGGTCAGGAGTTCTGAGGGGGGCAGTGAGGGGGCGGGAAGTGGGAGGGAGCGGATGGGGGTGGGGGCCAGGCTGTTTGGGGAGGCACAGCCTTCCCTACCCAGCCCTCCATACAGTTTCAAAACCCCAATGTGGCCCTCAAGCCAAAAAGTTTGCCCACCCCTGTGTTAGGACATTGATCTATAAGCATTCAGAATAGAACCCGAACACCTGGATACCTGACTGGTGTCCACCTCAGTATTGGACTGCACTCATATTTTGCACAGATTTATGAAACTATGGAAAATATTCTATGGGAGGAGAACAACTTGGAGGTGTGTAACAGGGCTTACTTCATATTTAAGGGCAAGGCTGAGACCATTTTATACAAGAACAATTGCTGCAGTCTACTGTGCTGCAATCACACCTCTGATTGCAGTGTGGACATATCCTCAGCTCATGTCCTGCTTCCTGGTTTCACCTCTTCTATCAGCCTTTTTTGTGGGCTCAGCACATGGACAGAAAAGGGCCACTTGCCTCTCCCTCATCTTGCTTATATTAGTGGGGTCATGTGGAAGTGGCAAGAAGATCATAAAGCAAAAGGCTACAATGGGGCTTTTATATGCATGCTGTTGGCAGGATTGGGCCCTCTGTTACCCATTACTTTGTTTTCAGACATTTAAAAGTAGGTTGGACCAAGCATTAGAAAATGTAGCATAGCAAATGATCCTGTATTGCCAAGGGATAGACTAGATAACCTAATAGTTATTTCCATCTCTTGTTCCTATGGTTTATTATCCTGTGGTCTGTAGACCATAAATAGTGAATATTCCATGTTCATCCTTATCTCTAATCATGATATTAACTCTGGTTTTTAAAGTAAGGGGATTAATTTAATGGAATAGCATTGTTCCTTGTTCATTCTCACTCATTTTCATTGGATCCTCTCCTCCTTGATACTTAGCAGTATTGATTTGTAGCTGGTGATAGATATGTTTCTGTATCTGACAGGTTCCAGTTCTTTTCCAGGGCTGTTGTATTAAATATGATTCATGTACACTGCATATTTGCTACTCACAAAGGCTTATCCACATAAGGACAAGGCCTGCCCCCACTACTTTTGCAGCTACATAGGGTTCTGAACACAAACCGGTGTGGTTCTCTGTATGTCACTTGGGGTTGAGAGTGGGAGCAGGGCAAAGATGCTTCTGAGAACCCTAAAGTTTTCTCTGCAACTAATCTTGGAATGTTTCAGTACTAGAGCTTACCAGGCATTACATTCAAGTCAAAATAACGCTTTTCTCTGGATCCTTCATAACCTCAAAGACTGAAGCTTGTTCCTCCTTGTCAAGGTTCCTTCCCCACTCTGAACTGTGGGGTACAGATGTGGGGACCTACATGAAAAACCCCCTAAGCTTATTTTTACCAGCTTAGGTTAAAACTTCCCTAAGGTACAAACTATTTTACCTTTTGTCCCTGGACTTTATTGCTGCCACCACCAAGCGTCTAACAAATATAACAGGGAAAGAGCCCAATTGGAAACATCTTTCTCCCCAAAATCCCCCCAAGCCCTACACCCCCTTTCCTGGGGAAGGTTTGATAAAAAATCCTCACCAATTTGCATAGGTGAACACAGACCCAAACCCTTGGATCTTAAGAAAAATGAAAAAACAATCAGGTTCTTAAAAGAAGAATTTTAATTAAAGAAAAAGTAAAAGAATCACCTTTGTAAAATCAGGATGGTAAATACCTTACAGGGTAATCAGATTCAAAACATAGAGAATCCCTCTAGGTAAAACCTTAAATTACAAAAAGACACAAAAACAGGAATATACATTCCATTCAGCACAACTTATTTTATTAGCCATTTAAACAAAACAGAATCTAACACATATCTAACTAGATTGCTTACTGACTTTTCACAGGAGTTCTGACCTGCATTCCTGCTCTGGTCCCGGCAAAAGCCACACACAGACAGAGAGAACTCTTTGTCCCCCCCCTCCAGCTTTGAAAGTATTTTGTCTCCTCATTGGTCATTTTGGTCAGGTGCCAGCGAGGTTATCCTAGCTTCTTAACCCTTTACAGGTGAAAGGGTTTTTCCTCTGGCCAGGAGGGATTTAAAGGTGGTAAGCCTTCCCTTTATATTTATGACACTCCTGCTCCTGTTCTCTGCCTACCTCATCAGAACTCTCTGTTATTCTTTTAAGATCTTTGCCTTGAACTTGGTTTTCAGTTTTCAGTCATGTTACTTTCCACCAAATTATTCATCAGCCTTCAGGATTCTCCCTCTCTGAAATCTCCTTTTTGTCCTTTGTGACATTCCCCAGGGTTCAACCTGAACTGCTGTGTCCCCTTAGCTCACCAGCCTCAAATGCCTTTTACACTGCTTTGCTGGTGAACAGCAAACTTCTCCAGGCTCGGATCACTCACAGCCACCAGCATGCAAAGTGACTCCCAGCTGAGTACATGAATGCTATGCCCAGCCGTCCATGAACAGATACAGGGCAACACCAACACATCCCTCAGTCCCAACTTTGCGCCCCCATGCCACCCCCAAAATGTGCATCTTGTGCTGTTCAGTAGCCCACTGCACCGTACAAGCTTATAAATTAGTCTTTCATGCCAACAAAGGGTAATGAATATTCACCAGCCTTATTGTCTCAAGTGGAGTCTTCCCAGACACTTCAATCCAAATACACTGGTTTAGATAAAACAGTAAAAAAAGTTTATTAACTAGAGAAAGAGAGATTTTAAGTGATCTACAAGTGATAAAGCATAAAAGTCAGAGTTGATTACAAAAGAAATAAAAAAAAAACTTACAAACTAATTCCTAAACTTTACTAAGGTTAATAAGTCTAAAAGCAAAAAAGATTTTCTCAATAGTCTGTACTGGCTGGAAAAACTTCCAGGTCAGGACCTCTTCACCACAGTTAAATGAGGTCTTTCAAGTGGTCTTCCTGCTGTGAGTAGAGATGGGGGAGGAGAGGTGTCTAGAGTCATTATTCCCTTCTTATACTCTGACCTTTTGTTCTACAAAAGTCTTTGCTGAGTCATGGGGTCAGAAGAGTATAAGTTCCATGGTGCATGTGAGCTGCCAACTGTCCTTTGGGTAAACTGTAGATTTCTTGTTTACAACTCCCCTGTTGGTGAATCTCCGATGAAGCAAATAATGGCCTTTTAGCACTTAGCTGGCATGCCAGTGTGCCTTTGTCTTTGAGAAAATGGGCTCAGGGCATTACCCAAAACTACAGAATATTTCAGCAACAATCATAGTAAAATCTCATAGCTCCATATACAATGTTATTACAAGTTTCAGAGTAGCAGCCATGTTAGTCTGTATCCACAAAAAGAAAAGGAGGACTTGTGGCACCTTAGAGACTAACAAATTTATTTGAGCATACATGAGCTATAACATCAGATGTTATTACACTAATTTTGACAGGACAATAATGTTCAGTAGATTGAGTTTTCAAATTATCCCTCACAAGGCATACTCAGTGCCGGGTTTACAATGGCTCCGGTGGCTCCATGGAGCCGGGCCCATGCTCAGAAGGGGCCCCATCCTGTTCCGCTTGCACTGCGCCCCGAGACCCCGCTAGCTCCCCCTGCCTACCGCTTGCTCCTCTTGGCCTGCCCGCCGGCTGGACGAGGGCTCCTCTCCACCCCCGGCCCCACCCCCTGCTCCTCTCAGCCCCCTGGCTGGACCCCAGTGCACCTCTGGCTCTGGAAAGTCTCTGCTTCCCACCATCTGTGGGGCTCCACCTGTCTTCCCGGAGCTGAGCCACCTGGGACTGGTGCAGAAGCCTGGCCAGTCTCAGCCAGGTGTGTGTGGGGGGGAGGGAACAGTGTGGAGGGCTTGGCTTGGTCCCTCCAGACAAATGCGTTTTGAGGAACCCCGGGCGGGGCAGGTCCTGGCCTGGCTGATCACGCCACTCCCAAGGGGCTGGAGCGATTCCTGGCCCTGGGACCTGCCGACTCAGCCCGCAGACACAGACACCTCCCAGCAGGGCTGGTGAGTGAGGCCGGGAGGCAGGGCATGGGGGAGTGGGTCTGAGGGGGGACCTGCAGGGGTGCTGGGCTGTGAAGGGGTAGGGAGGATCTGTGTGTGCTGGGGCACTAGGGAGTGGGGGTTCTGTGGGGGGTGCTGGGCAGTTGTGGTGGGGCTGTGGGCAGGGGTGGTGTTATGCAGGGCGCTGTACATTTGTGGGTGGGTCTGGGGGACCTCTGGCTATAGGGAGTCAGGGGTATTAAGCGGGGGCAGGAGGGAGCTGTGTGGTGTGGTGCTGTGTGGTGTGGCATTGGCCTGACCCCAAGGGAAGGGGCATGCTGGCAGCACAGGGCCAGGTGGGCCCTGCTGGCAACTGCTGGTTTGTAAATAGTGCCCTTGCATTGGGCAGAGCAGAGCCACACCTGCCATGCCATGTCCCATTGCCTCTGGCTGGCCCCTCGCTTTGGGGACTGACCTCCCCGTGCCATGCTCCATTGCCTTCAGGGGGGCCCACAAATATGTTTGGTGCCGGGCCCACAAAAGGTTAATCCGGCCCTGGGCATATTTTGTACAAAATAGATCATAACCATATAAAAGTGGTGAAAATGGGATAGGGTGTCACCTGGGGTACAGGCTATCACACCCTTCTCTTCTCAATGCTAGATTTTGCCACCTTTTTCATAATTAGTACCCTACTCTGAAAATTGTCCCCCTGAAATCAGTGGAGTGACTCACACTGAATAACAGCTCAGGGAGGCAAAATCTGAACCTCAAATTGTTTGTTCAGTTGTACAGAATTTCATAGTATTTGTGTCCCGTTCACATATCTTATACCAGACTTTGTTTTCTTCTCTCAGCCTATGCCCACACTCAGGGGTGAAAATAACTTAAGGGACTTACTGGTATGCAGGGCAGCTGGGGTCCTGAGCAATGTGGGTGGGGTGGCTCAACCGGAAGGGGCATAGCCTCGGGTGTAAGGGGCAGGGCCAGACCCCCCAGCCAGCCCTTCAGCGTGGCCTGGCAGCAATTTAAAGGGCCCGGAGCTCCCAGCTGCTATTAGCACTACCCCAGGGCTCCAGCAGCGATTTAAAGGGTCTGGGGCTCTGGCTGCTGGCACAGTAGGCCCATGATTGGTTGCCAGGCCCCGGGGAAGCAGCCCCTTTTAGCTCCTGTCATCAGCAGCCCTGCCAGTATAGTCAGCTGTGAACCAGCTCTTACCGGTACGCTGGACTGGACCAGACCAGCTTACTCTCACCTCTGCCCACGCTGTCCCCACACGCACCCACCCCTTAGATAAGTCACAGCTTTAGTCTTTTACCTTCCTCCTCTTTCTTTGATAGTTAGGAAGAATTTTCTTTTACTTCATCCATTTCTCTGAAAGAAAATTCAAAGATTCTTGTTATAAATAGAGTGACTCAGAACTTCCCCATGAAATGTGTATTCAGTAAGAGCCAGACCATGGCTGGCCCTAGGATTAGGGCATTAGGGAAGGGTGCAAGGAATCTTCTCCCACTGTGACCTCCACAAAAAGAGAAGACAAAATGGCATCCCTTCCCTGCTCTTGGGAGCTAGAAATTATGCCAGAGCAGGCTTGATAAAAGAAGGTCTGTGGCCAGTAACATGGAGGTAACCAGGCTACACTGAATGATGCAACTTGGTGTATTTCCTCCATGTACCATGGAACTCAAGAAATGTTTGTGACTCTGCCCCAGAACCCTCCTTCTGGTGGTCTATCTCCACCCCACTCCCAGCATGGACTGTTGTGCTACTGACCCACTCTCTGATGGATTCTCTTGGTGACCTCTGTGGTATATGTCTTTCAAATTCTAAATTAGCTAATTTCTTATCTCCTGTGACTGTTCAGTTTTTCCAGACAGTTTCTTTCTCCAACTGTTGATTTGTCTTCTAAAATGAAAAAACAAACAAACCATTCTTTCCATTCTGATAGTTTGATGCTGGAAAATCTGTGTTTTGGGATTATTAATATTTCTCACTTTTACAAAATAAACCCAACAAAAATGGTATGAGACTCTGTAACAAATGTTATTATATTCAACAAATCTATATACTGTGAGTAACCCACATCCCCTTTGTTGTGTCAAAATTCACCTCCTCTCTGAAATTTTACTTCATTGACAGTGACTAGCTAGACAACTGTGTTACCCGTCTCCCCAGCACTGGCTGGTCCTAGGGACCCTACTTCAGAGTTGCTTTGCTTAGCTCAGCTCATGCCTTAGGTCCTCTCAACATCAGATGCAAAATCTCTCTGTCAGCCCTGAGGCCTGCTTCCTCCCTTATCCCCATCTCCTACAGCACCCTCTCTCCAGGCTTGGTTTTGCTGGCTGATGTTGCACAGGCAAGGCCAGCTTCAGCTCCTGCTCCCAACACAGACCTTGCTACAATGTGGTGTTTGGCCACCCCACGGCATGTATCTTTCATTCAAGGAATTCAATCCTCTACAGGTAAACTAATTGTCTTGCTACTCTTCTGCTTGAAGAAATTACAGTCCAGCAGTTCTCAACCTATTTACCATTGTGGGTCGTATATGCAGCTCTCTATGTGTTATGAGGGCTGCATCCACATAATATACATATGCTACCTGTATGACCCTCAAGATGTGATGTGGGCCTCAGCTGTGTGCTGATTGGGCCACAAGCCAGCCACAGGTTGAGAACCACTGTATTACACCCATTTAATTGCTGGGGGAAAATGAGGTACAGAAGTTGAGTGTCATGGCCAATGTCACACAAGGACAATAGTGTGTGTTTTACATATCGCCTCTAGACACTTGATGGTATCATAGGTTGAAAAAAGCAAGAAAATCTCCATACTGTTTCAACAAAAATCTAACCATAAACTGACTATTTTCTACTAACTTTATTTTTGTTCCTTTTTAAAGAACAGGCATAAGAAGCCCTTTCTCCAGAAAATGTGTGAGAACATGAAAATGGGGGTTATCCTCTGGGTTTTTTTACAATAAACAGAAGGCGGATTTTACTTGATTTACAACAGTTGTCTGATTTCGGTAGTATTGCTATCTCTATCACTAAAAGAATGATCTATTAAGATTTTCCTTTTCTTTTCCCCAGAGAACATTAAGGAAAAACACCAAGGACATTTTCAAATAGGTAGAATTGTTTAGACACTCTTATCCACAGTCGATTGTAAAACTGCTCTAGTTTTCTCTTATTTTCTTCCAAACCAGCCTATTTTTATAGCATCAGTAAATGGCGGGCAAATTCCACATGTGTAAATGCAGAAACTGCAGTGGTTCAACAAACTCTCTCGCACTTCCAGATAGGCAGCCATGGAAGACTTCTCCCCATCTTATATGTAAGTTCTAGTTCTGGAACCTTGCTCTGGGGAGTACCCTTTGCCCTATTCCTGCCACATCTATTTTTCTAGAGAAGAATTTTGTAAACATATTGAAGGAAAAAAAGCCACATGAAACCTGCAGCTGGTTCATCACTGAGCAGTGTACTTCCTAAATGTGCGTCAAAGACCATAGTACATTTATGAGCCATAGTCTTAACTGTCTATTATTATTATTCATTTTATTTTTTTCATTTTATTGCTAGCACTTATAGGCCTCAGCTGAGATTGGAGCCCAGTTAGCTGGTCACAGTGCTAAAACAGTGGAGATCTGACCCTGCCCTGAAGAGTTTACAATCTAAATAGACATGATAAAATGTGGGAGGAGGAACAGAGGCACAGAAATGAGAAGCGACCTTTCCAAGGTCACCAGCAGAGCAAGGAGTTAGAGGCCCAGTTGCTTGACTCCTAGTCCAGTGTCCTAGCCTTTAGACCATGCTGCCTCCCATGAACTCAATTAATTTCAAGTCTTCATCTCCAGAGCTTTGAGTGTGCTAGAGCCTGGTTATGTAAAATGTTCTGCTCTCACTGCACTTAGAAAATGGTAGCTGTTTCTTTAATCTTCATTGGCAGTAGAAGAGCATTAAAACAAAATCCACTCACCAGCCAAGAAATCAACACTCCAATAACAGGAACTTGGCAAATAAATGCTTATTACATATAAGTCACCATTAAGTTTTATGTCCATGCACATGCAGTGAGCTATGCATAATATACATTTTTTTTGTTCTCATTAGTTTGTGCTTCTACTGGCTGAGGCTTGTAAAGCTCTGCTTCACTTCTCCAGTTGTTGCTCTAACAAGATACTTTGAGAGAGCTTTTTATTTCTATTTTCCTCAAAGTTAATCCTCTTGTGCCAACTTTTGTAAAAGTTGTTGGACATGTCGCTGCTTACACTAAAAACAGTAGGAGGATGACTGGGGCAGGTAAGGTGAGAAGAAGAAGGTGTTGTAGCTCTTAATTACCACAACTAGACAATGTTTCAGCAATGTGCATGGACTTCAGTATATCATATTTAATCATCAGTGCAACTGTTTCAAATGTACTGTACAAACATTGCCTAAGGTCCAGAAAATTAATATATAAGCGGTTCTGCTATGGTTTTTACACTAGAACAGTTGTTCAAAGAGCAGATGTTTTATATTTTAAAATAACTAAATTGTTGCTGATTTATTATTTATATGGTGCCCTATGTGTGTATGACCCTTACCAAAATATAAAAAGAGAGGTCACTGACCTAAGAAGTCTACAACTGCATACTTTGTAGTTTCTAGCATCTTCCTCTGAAGCAGCTTGTCACTGGACACTCTAACCGAGGATGATGGATCATGTGGTCCATTGGTCTGATCCCTGTCAGTTGTGATGTTCTTACAGCCCTAATTACCTATATTGTAACACATGCCAGGAAAGAAAGGAATTCAACAGAAAAGACATGATTTGTTCTGTTTGTTTCATGTATATCTTATTTCTAACTTTGTTGGGTTTGTTTTGGGTCATGTTAAGCTTCAAGAGCAGGAATAGTTAGAGCCAGAAAGGAGATTAGAAAGGAAGCCAAAATAAATGAGTTATAAGAAAAGAATTGGAGGAGGAGTATGAGGGCACTTAATAGAACTTGGGAAATACTATTTAGAGCAAATAATTAATTAGACAAAATTTGCCCTTTATGTTTCATGGATACAGGAAACATTTAAAACTGTGAACAGTCAAGTGATCTTTTCACTAAAAACACTCTTCGCTGAAAATGACTTCACAATAACAGAATCTGAAGGGAAACCCAGGACAGTAGAAATATTATGTTCCTCTGCCAAAAAAAATGGCATTGTTTATCAAAAATGGTGATGCCTCACTGAAAGACATCTGGAAAATTACAATAATTCACACTGGTGAATTAAATTTGACCTATTGCGTGTTCCTAATGATGACACCTTTATTTCCACTTACCACCTCTTTCATCTATCTAATCTTTCATCTATCTATCTATTTAAATAAATGTTGAAGTGTTTTCCATATCTTAGAACATAACGCTAGAGACCAAGTTTTCTTTGTATCAGAAAAAGTGTAAAGAGTACAAACAAAGAAAGGGAGAAAATCAAAGATGTACAAAATAGAAAAGCGTTAAAATGTTACCTTGATTATCAAGGTCCATACAATTGCTTAGGCTATTCAGCTGAGGTTTAGTGGTATAGATTTGCCATTACATATTCCAGATTTTGGTCTGTCAATTAATTGTGGGTTAATGAAGGGGAACCGTAGTGCCTCAAATGTCTCCCAAATTTTAGAACCGTTGCAATGTTTTATTAGGCATACTGAGAATGCTGCTACAAAATGGTTATCAGATAAACTCCTGTAATACAAAGCATTGTTTCTTGGGGTATTAAACGCATTAAGCACTATTTATGTTTATGGAAACATCTGCGCACAGTAACATCTTTAGCAATTGAGACAGGGTCGGGCCAGATGGCTACAGGAGAATAATAGAAGGCAGATATATTAGCCCCAGGTTAAGTAGCTCCCTTTTCCCTGGGTAAGGCAACAGGGAAGGTTCCAGAACAATCAGGAACCTTCTGGAGACAATTAAGACAGACAGGCTGATTAGAACACCTGCAGCCAATCAAGAAGCTCTTAGAATCAATTAAGATAGGCTAATCAGGGCACCAGGGTTTTAAAAAGGAGCTCACTTCAGTTTGTGGTGCACATCTGAGGAGCTGGGAGCAAGAGGCACTAGGAGCTGAGAGTGAGAACGCGGACTGTTGGAGGACTGAGGAGTACAAGCATTATCAGACACCAGGAGGAAGGTCCTATGGTGAGGATAAAGAAGGTGTTGGGAGGAGGCCATGGGGAAGTAGCCCAGGGAGTTGTAGCTGTTGCACAGCTGTTCCAGGAGACAGCTGCAATCCACAGGGCCCTGGGCTGGAACCCAGAGTAGAGGGTGGGCCCGGGTTACCCCCAAACCTCCCAACTCCTGGTCAGACACAGGAGGAGTTGACCTGGACTGTGGGTTCAGCAAAAAGGCCAAGCTGAGGGCTGCCATGAAGCTCCAAGGCGAGGAAATCCGCCAATAAGTGCAAGACCCACCAAGCTAGAGGAGGAACTTTGTCACACAATGAAAGAGAAGTAAAACATCATTGTATTTGCACATTGTCTTTTGTACTTACCTCTTTCGTTTACATACACAAGTTTGAATAAAAAACAGATTACTTCATGGAGAATTAAATATTAACTTTGTACTGTTGTACCATTTAATCCTTGACATTGATCCAGTTTTCTCTTAATTATTTAAAAAGTTATTTGTGTTCTTTTTATTGTAAAATATCACTCTTGCAGGCTGTTTTTAAAATAACTGCTACTTACCCAAAGCTTTAGTTTCAACCATTTTAACTCCTTATTACTTGCAAAACAACCTCATTGCTACAATAAAGATAAAACAAACACTGGCTTTTGGTGTACTTTTTAAGTAGACTATACTCCTACCACATGGCAGGGCTTGGTATCCTCTGACTGCAGTGGCTACTGTTACATCTTCCCTATTTTTAAGTTTTGTTTGATTTGCTTTTCAAAAATTCCAACTAAAAGCAACAACCGTACACTCATACACCCAATTAGTCAAACTCACCCAGAATCGGGGGAGAAGGGTAGAGTAGATGATCTGAACCTATCAAGTGCAATGAGGTATATTCTGCCTGTTATTGGACACCTGTCAGCAACTCCTATCACTAAACCTCAGTGGCTTTCTTAACTTATGGCCAGGCCACTCTTTGTTCTCAAAATAGTTCCTTCTGTTGTTTGGTTGCTAGGGTGGATCCAACACCTGCAGCTTCTATTTGTTTCTCCTCCTGTTTTTTAATTGGCAGTGACTTGATGAACAGTTGTTACTTCTGTAACATCATGAGTGCAGTCTGCAGTGATGTTTGAGTGACTGGGGTGCATTAAAGGTATATAACACATTGATAGAGTTATCTGTGTGCCACCCAAAATATGTGCATCACATAAAGACTGATTAGCAATGAGTGAAAAACTAAAACCTCTATTTGATCAAACAACAGAAATAGATATTACTAAGCTGATTCAGATGCCTTCAGACTGTGTTAACAGTATAATCACCATAATAAAACCATGCTGGTGAAGGAGTTTCGTAGCTCTGAAGGATCTAAATATGGCCATCAATTCTGAACAGTCCCTCCTGATAGCAGTTGAGGAGATAACTAGACTTAAAAATGCAAAAGTATTTTCAGTTTGCGATACAACCCAAACATCTTATCAGATCCCCACTCCATACTGAAAATGTAAACCTCGGCATTTTGAGCTTGCTTTGACTCCACACCTGAGTTGTACTACAGCATCAGAGTACTAGTCTTGTAGCTTTGACAACCAGTGGATGGAGTTGAAATAACTGCTGATGAGCTGTTGATTTGGGGCAAAAAGTATCAATAACATATAATGAGAGACAACAAAAAGAGAGGTGATGGGAGAAGACTGAGCATTTAGGATTCAATGGTGTTGTGTTTTGTTCACTTTAATGAGTTTGCCCATGAATACTATTAGTAAGTACAGTCACTTCTCTAAAACTTTAACATTAAGCAAATGGAATGAAAATGTGCCTGGAGTTCAAAATTAACAGATTCTGTGGTGAGTTCCTAAGTGGAACTTTGATACTGAATGATGTAACTTTAATTTATTAAGAAAAAGATAAATTAATTATGAAGGACTGAGTTGCTGATCTTAGAATGCCTTTTTGGTTTCATTAACTTTCTCATTTGAACATTCAAGATAAAAACTAGGGACCTACTCCTATCTTATAATAGATTAATGTTTTATATATATATATATAGTACTGTGACGGTGCAAGGCCAGATGGCTATAGAAAAGTAGTCCTTTGGGATCCAGGAAGTGGGCGGGCAAAGCCCGTCCACTGCTAAAGGATCCCCCCCAGCCTAGAAGGGGGATTCACAGGACCTAGATTCCAATTAATTTCGCGGGACAACTAATGAAATAACAGGGTCAGGAGTGCGGTCAAAGGGTCAAACGAAGGGAACCGGACGGGGACACCGAGCAGAGAACCCCGGACAGCACCCACTGCTCCTCAAAGGCATCAAGGGAGTCAGAGGACGCCGCCCAGAGGAACTCTGCCCGGATACGTGAATGGACCGAGGATCGGAAATAGGCCCCACAGTCACAGGAGACTCCATCGGCCAACCTCCTCACTCTGGTTTTATAGATGGCCGTTTTTCCTAGGGCCAGGAGGAGGTTGACCAGGAGATCCCGTGACTTTGTGGGGCCACGGATAGAGAGTGGATAAATGAGAAGGTGAGGGGAGAAGTGCAACCAAAACCGTAATAAAATATTGGTGAGGAGCCAGAATAGGGGCTGCAACCTGGCACACTCCAAGTATATATGTGCCAGGGTATCCTTCACGCCGCAAAAGGGGCAGGTGTCTGGGATTGAAGTGAACCGCGCCAAGTACACGCCCATGTTCTCGGCTCTGTGAAGTAGCTGCCAACTGACATCCCCGGCGGGCTTTGGGACTAAGGTGGAATATAGGCTGGTCCACCGGGGCTCCTCAGCCTCCAAAGGTGGCAGGAGGTCCCGCCATTTTGTATCGGGGCGGGACACGAGGGTGAGGGCATGAGGCACAAGCATATAGAGATGTTTTCTTGGCGCGGTTTGAAAGCAGACCGGCTGCATCTCGTGGAGGACCCGGTCAAGATGAACCCGAGCAGCGGGCGGCAAAGCGGCCTTCACCTCCTGAAGTATGCACAGGGGAGTACAAGGTCTGGAAAGCCCCATGCGCTGAGTGAGCATCAGGGATTCCAGCCAGTCTCCCCGGTCATAGTCCAGGAGGTCTCCAACTCTTGTGACCTCTGCCAGGACCAACCTCTGGCGCACCGAGCGGGACTCCACCACCTGTACACGGAGCTGGGGGTTGTGTAGCAGGGGCTCCGCAAGGAGATCTGCCCCCTCAGTGGCCGCCACGGACCTGGTCGTTGAAAAGAGTTTCCAGGTCTGGAGGAGGTTCTGGTAGAAGACCGGCAGCCCGGAGAGGTCTCGCGGAAGACCTCTCGGATGGAGATAAAGGAGCTGCCGGTCGTATCGGAGCCCTCGGAAGCGGCGCAGGAAGGCATGCGCCAGTATGCTCCACGCCAGACTACCTGCACCATAAAGGAGCCTCTGCAGGGTCTGGAGGCAGAAGACATGTCCCTGAGTAAGCAGACATTTTAGGCCCTGCTCTCCCTCCTCCAGAGGTAGATGAAGAACCCCTGCAGGGATCCAGTGCAGTCCTGACCTAAAGAACTCCAGAATTGATGTCCGGAGGTTGGCCAGGAAACCCGGGGCCGGGACCAGGGTGTTGAGCCGGTACCAAAGCATGGACAGGACTAGTTGATTAAACACCAGCGCTCTCCCTCGAAGGGAGAGGCACCGGAGTAGTCCTGTCCATTTCCAGAGCCACTCTATCACCCCGCCCTCTAAATTCTGCCAGTTCTCCAGAGGAGAGGGATGCGTGGCAGAAAGGTAAACGCCCAGATAGAGCAGCGGACCCGTGCTCCATCGGATGGCCTGAAGCGCGGGTGGGAGAGAGCTCGCCTGCCGCCAGTCCCCTACCACCAAGCCAGAACTCTTGACCCAGTTGACCCACACGGAGGAGGCTGCCGAATAGATGTCCTGGCAAGCCTCCACCCTCGCCAAGTCGCCCGGGTCCTGGACCACGAGGAGCACGTCATCAGCGTATGCCGACAGGACCAGCCACAGCTCCGGCTCCCGCAGCACCAACCCTGTCAACCTCCTTCGGAGGAGACAGAGGAAGGGCTCGATCGCCAGAGCATACACCTGGCCCGAGAGGGGGCACCCCGCCATACTCCTCACCCGAAGCTGACCGGTTTGGTCAGGGTCCAGTTGAGCCTGACCAAACACTCTGCGAAGGCGTACAGCGCCCGGAGAAAACCCACAAACTGGGGTCCGAAGCAAAACGCTTGCAGAGTGCTCAGGAGATACCCGTGATCCACGCTGTCGAACGCCTTCTCCTGATCTAAGGACAGGGGGGCGAACGACAGACCATCCTACACCCGAGTTCCAAAAGGTCCCGGACCAGATATAGGTCGAAGATGCTGCGGCACGGGATGGTGTAGGTCTGGTCTGGGTGGACCACGTCCACCAGCACGGACCCTAGGAACAGCGAGATTGCTTTTGCCACGACTTTGTAGTCCATGCTGAGGAGCGAGACGGGACGCCAATTTCGTAAATCGTGGAGGTCCCCCTTTTTCGGCAATAAGGCCAGCATGGCTCGCCTGCATGAAAGAGGGAGGACCCCGCTCTGCAAAGACTCGGCCCAGACGGTGACTAGGTCTGGGCCGAGGAAGTCCCAGAACACGCGGTAGAACTCCATGGTCAGCCCGTCTATGCCTGGAGATTTATTGGTGGGCATGCGAGGGAGGGCTTCCGAGAACTCGGCCAGAGTGAGAGGCAGCTCTAGCCGGTCTCGGTCGCCCGCGCTGACCGTCGGGAGCTCCTCCCAGAGCACTCTGCAAGCGTTAGGATCGGTTGGATCCAGGGAGAAAAGACTTGCGTAGAAGGCTCTCACCCTCCCGCACATCTCCACAAGATCCATGAGGGGGGTGCCATCTTCTGCCAGTAGGCAGATGACATGTTGTTTAGCCCCCCTCTTTTTCTCCAGGGCGTAAAAGAAGCGGGAGCCGCGATCCATCTCCCGAAGGAGACGAATGCGGGATCGAACAAAGGCACCCCGGGCCTGATGGTCCTCGAGGGTCCGGAGCGCCTCCCGCTTCTCCCAGCACGCTCCGCAGAGGGGTGGATCCTCGGGGCTGGTGGCCAGATGCCTCTCCAGCTCTAAGACTTCCTGTTCCAACTGCTCTATCGCTGCATCCCTCCGTCAGCTGGCGCCCCGGGTGTAGTCACGGCAGAAGAGCCGGGCGCGCACCTTCCCTAGGTCCCACCACCGCCGCGCCGAGGGAAAGGCACGCCGTTGCCCTTGCCAGGCCAGCCAGAACTCCCGGAAGGACGCCACGAAGCCCGCATCGTCCAACAAGCTGTTGTTAAATTGCCAATAGGCCGGCCCCGGCCTCTCCGCGCAGAGGGAGGCTGTCACGGTGGCTATATGATGGTCAGAAAAAGGGGCCGCCCGGATGCTGGAGGAGTGGGCTCGTGAAAGATGAAAGCGTGATAAATAAATGCGGTCCAACCGGGAGTGGCGCGACCGATGGGCCTCCACCCAGACAAAGGTGAACGTGGAAGTGTCATCTGGGTGGTGGTCGCGCCAGACGTCCACCAGGGAGTGGTGTTCGACTATCTCCTGGAGGACGGCGACGGCGGCCAGGCTCTGCTCGGTCCCTGAGCGGTCCCGCTCCTCGAGGGTGATGTTAAAGTCCCCTCCCAGGACCAGGCACTCATGAGGATCCAAGGTGCCGAGGAAGGCGGACACCTGCTGATAGAATTACAGCCACTCCGGGCTCGCTACTGGGGCATAGATGTTGATGGGGTTGACTATGAGCCCCTCCATGCGGACCCAGAGGTGCAGCAGGCGGCCCGGCACAGCCTCGGCGACCCCCAGCACCTCGGGCCATAGGTCGGGGGAGAACAGGGTCGCCACTCGAGCCGTACGAACTGTGAGATGGCTAAAGTAGACCCTGTCCCCCCAATCCAGCCGCCAGCTGTCTTCGGCGGTCGGATCCGTATGGGTCTCCTGCAGGAAAACCACAGAGTACCTCCTCTCCCGAAGGAAGGAGAGCACCTGGGACCTGCGGAGACCCATCCTACAGCCGCAGGTGTTCAATGTTGCGATGGTAAAGGGTGCCATGAGGAGGGCTGGGGGGGATCCTCGCCGACAGGGACGCTCGCGGCTCCTGACGGGCCGCACAACAGTCCGTGACCCACCCCATAGGTGAGTAAGGAGTCACGGAAGAGGCGGACCCGCTGGTAGGCCGCGGCACCCTGCCTCCCGGTCCTTTTACCCTCCCCCATGAGGGCCCTTGCGGCCCGGAGGATTTGATTAAAGTCCCCCCATCGCTGGAGGGCAAGCTGGACTTTGTTGCGGGAGCCACGGACGTCTTCTAGAAACTCCTGCAACTCCTCTCTCCTCTCGCAGCGCATGGGGGCCTGGGGTTACGGTCTGGTTACTCCCTGATAAGGCCCTTGCTACAGCCCCGTGGCCCACCGAGACGGGCAGATAGGGTGCGGACCCCCGACGGGGCTCCTGATAAGTTGGCTTAAATGCTGGGGTGATAGAGGGCGGCGGAGGGAAGATAGCAGCCCTTGGTAGGTCGGGACGGGTAAACACAAAGGCTGCTCCCTGGGGGTCATCTGTTGGCAAGGGGAAGGAGACAGCCCCAGGGGCGGCAATAACATCTCGGGATGTGGACGGGATAGGGACAGGGGCAGGGGCAAGGTTAGAGGTGAGATTCTGGGCGGGTAGAGGGCTCTCAGTGATACCGGGCGCAGGCTCTATGGTGGATTTGGCAGCCACGGCATCAGGGGGTGGACTCTCTCCTGTAGGGCCCTCTCCCGGGAAGGAGGTCGAATGCTCCTCACCAACGACGGGTGCCTCTGGTAGCTCAGGTCCCGGCCGCGTGGCACAGGCCGTCGCCTCAACAGGTTCGGCGGCCCTCAGTGGGGTGCCATCTGCAGCCGGGTTGATGGAGGAATCCAGGGGCTCCTCGGAGGTGGGAGCGGAAGCAACGGTTAGGGGGAGGGAGCATGGGGAAAGGGGGGCTGGAGTGAAGTCGCCTATATCGAGGCCCGCTGGCATAGGGTCGTCCTCCCCCTGGGTGACCGGGGTCAGACCCAGGGCCTCGATCTCCTCATATATTGATGGGAGATCAGTTTCCCCCACCCCGGGATTCTCCCCGCTGCCACCTGACGCGACTGTTGCCTCGGGGCACACTGAGGTTTCAGATGGAGCCTCGGGGGCCTTGGAGGAGAGGAACTCCCGTGGAGGGGAGATACCACCTTCCAGTGCTGCCACGTCTTCCCTAGCCGGCTCTGGTGGATGGAACACACCCATGGGTAGAGCGGAAGGCTCGGCATCGGTGCCCCCCTTCCTGGTCTTCCAGGGGGCCTCGCATCAGATGGGAGGAGCGGAGCTCGAGCCTTCCGCTTGCCCCGCTTCCCCTGGACTAGGGCCCAGCCCTCCATGGCATCATCTGGGGGCTGGCTAGCAGGGGTTGTGTCAGGGGGCAGAAGCGATGGCTCAGGGACTCGAGGGGGTAACAGTGGGACAGCACAAGGGAGGGAAGATTCTCCTTGGGGCGGGCCCTCTCCCATACCCGGCAGTGTCCCTGCCGCACCCTCCCCCACAGGCCCCGCCAGATTGCAAGCAGCGGGGGCGGGGCTCTCCCACTCGTCTAAGCATAGTTGGGGAGATGACCCTTGGGCCCAAGCAGGAGCAATGGTGGACTGGGAAGGAGGAGGGGTGGTTTCGGGCACCGGGAAGCCAGGGGCACCAGCGATGACGGGGCCGGTGCCCTGCCAGGGCTCAGGGGTCCCGGATGCCCCTCCTTGCCGGGCCAAGGGGCAGTCCCTCCGAACGTGCCCCATCACCCGGCAGAGGTAGTACCGGGCCTCCCCCGTGGAATAATGCACCCGGTAATGGGCCCCCTGGTAGGGGACTAGGAAGGACCCTTCCAGTGCCTCTCCGTCACGCGCCGCCGGCGGCAGTTGAAGCTGCACTTGCCGGCGGAACGAGAGGACTTGACGGAGGGCGGGGTCTTTGCAGCCCAACGGGAGAGGGCTGATGACAGAGATGGGCTTCCCCAAGGTAGAAAGGGCGGGTAACAGGGCGGCATTGGGGAGAAAGGGAGGGACGGAGGTCAGGACCAGGCAGACGCCAAGGTCCTCTAGCGGCTCTAAGGGGACAAAGACGCCCCCCACCGCCAGGCCCTTCTCCACCGCCTCCTGGGTGGCGGCCTCCAATGAAGAAGAAGACGACCTTGCCATACATTTTGGAGGTTGCCTCAATGGCCGTGGGCCCCACCACCCTCGCCAACGCCCGCACATAGGTCTCCACGTGGGGCGAGGTGGGCACCAGGAGGCAACGGACGCCGTGCTTCCTGGTCATGGTGGGAAAAGGACCCCGGCTATAGATGGTAGTGGAGGCGGTGGGCAGGAGAGATGACGTAGCGGCAGGCGGGGGGGCTGCCACCACCTGGGCATACGCCTTGGGGGCCGGGGGGAGGGACACCCACAGAACTGGTGAAGGGAACAGCGGGGAAGGATGCCCCAGCCGGCGGTGGGGCCAGGGCATTGGGGGCAGCCCCTGCCATGGAGGGCTGGTCTTCTTAGCAGGGCCCTTCCCCTTTTTCTTCCCCTTGCCCTTCCCGCCGGTTGGGGGGGCTCCCCCCGAATCTGAGGGGGTGAGAGACGTGGCAGCAGTGGAGGTCACCCCGGTGCCCGTCGCTGCTGGTGCCCCAGCGGAGGTGATGGCAGATGGTTCGGCACGGAGGTAGAAGCTTGGGGGGGTGATGGAGGGGTAGGCGGGGGTGGGGGAGCTCGGGCTGCTGGAGGGGTCCCACCCGTCTCATCCCCCGCCATCATGAGCAAGGAGGGAAGGGGGGACACCAGAAGGAGGAGGTGAGAGGGAAAGCAGGTCGACCACTCCTCGCCACTAGGCTGCAGGCAGAGGAGGAGGGCGCCAAAAGGGGTGGGCTGGACCGGGGGCAATCAGGGGTTAGGGGTCAGTCACCGACACAAGGTGGAATTATGGCTCCTCTTGGTGCACTGGGGAGGGGGGGATACAACAACATTGGGGGTGCAGTGAGGAGGGTTGCAACTAAAATGGGGAATTGCACAAGTGCATGGGAGGGGGCATGGGCACACGGAACGAGGGGCTAAGCGGTCTGGAGTTCGGGCAGGGAAACCAAGGGGCTAGCTTCAGAGGCTGGGGCGGGGCAAACAAACAAAGGCTTCAGAAGGAAATGGGTGCCGCAGGCAAACAACCTGAAGCTAGTACGGGGGGCTGGGACAAAAGGGGGGGCAAAGCTACAAGTGGCAAATGCGGCAGGTAGTAAAGGGCAAGCTGGGGGGTAGACAGTCCGGGGGGGGGTACGTGCACCCACGTGCGCTTGCACAAGTCTTTTTAAGCTGGCTCTGCTTCTGGCCCAAAGGGTGGAAATAGGGCGTGGCAAGCCAAGCAAGCAGCTGAGTCTAGAGGCAGGAGCTGAGGCAGATGGTATACAGTCAGTGGGGGTGGTGGAGGGGGCAGCGGTGGTGGTAGTAGTGGTGGGGGTTGGGGGGACACACAGATGGATTGGGGGGCAGCTCCATGCCACACCCCCTGTGTCCCTGGAAACACAGTCAAGACCCCCACCACAAGAGCACAGTTTGAAAATTACTCAGTCTTAGGCCCCCTCCACGGTGGTCTGCAAAGTCTCTAGGTGCTCCCCCACTGGTAGATGGTCCTCTTCTTCTCCTCCTTGGGCTCCAGCAGCTCCAGGCAGCGGCCTCTGCAGCAGCAGCAGCTCCAGGAACTCCAGATGGTGGTCCAGGCAGGCAGAAAGGACCCCTCTCAGGTGGTGGTGGTGGTGGTGGTGGTGGTATCCACAACAGCAGTGGCTGGGGTCCCTCACTCCTCCTCTCTGGGGAGTGGGCTAGCAGCCCCCCCCCCCCCCCGCGGCTGCGGTTGCAGCAGTAGCAGCACCCGAGAATGGGGGTCCAGCAACCAGATAGTAGAGAACTATCTCTAGGGGGGGTGGTGTCTGGTCCAGCCAGGGGAGCAGCTGGAGCAGCAGGGAGAGCTTAGGTCCTAGCAGCAGCAGGAGAAGTAGCTTCCCACCTCTCTCCAAGCTAGAAGGCTATGGGAGAGCAGGTGGAGGGAGAGAGAGATTCGCTCCAGGCTACACCAATCCCTGGTACCAGGATAAGTGAAATGGAAGCTGCTCCAGGTCAATTAAGACACCTGGGGCCAATTAAGAACTTTTCAGAAGGCAGGGAGAAGGCTAGGTTGATTGAGACACCTGAAGCCAATCAGGGCCTGGCTGAAACTAGTTAAAAGCCTCCCAGTCAGTCAGGTGGGTGTGCATGTCAGGAGCTGTGGGAGGAAGTTGTGCTGTTGGAGAGGCTGAGTAGTACACCCCATATCAGGCACAAGGAAGGAGGCCCTGAGGTAAGGGTGAAGTGGAGCTTGAGGAAGTGAGGGCTGCTGTGGGGAAGTAGCCCAGGGAATTGTACGTGTCATGTTTCTAAAAGGTCAGCTACCATAGCTGATACTATTAGGGTCCCTGGGCTGGAACCTGGAGTAGAGGGTGGGCCTGGGCTTCTCCCCCTCCCTTGGCCCCCTGATTAATCACTGAGACTGGGAGATAACAGAGACTGTGCAAGGAAAGATAACTTCTCCTCACCTCCCTCACTGGCTTATGATGAAAATGGCTCAGTAGACTGTGACCCTTGTCTCTAGAGAGAGAAGGGATACTTGGAGGGTCACAGTGAGCCTCTGAGGCTAGCAAAATCCACCAGGAAATGTGGGACCCACGGAGGCAAGGACAGAGCTTTGTCACCGTACATATTATTAAATTTTGCTGTTGATTTTCTTTTACCTTTAAGTTAGACAAACAATGTTATTGATCCCTCTGATATGCCATCACTGGCATTGCTAATGTTTTCCAGATACATGATAGGGGTAGATTAGATTGAAATATTTGCAAATTGCTTTGTAGGAGCGCTTACTATTATTTAATGTTAGAATGCCAGGAGTATGTTTGATGCTGTGCAAAATAGAAGAGACAAGTATCCTTCCTTCAAAGAGCTACAAACTAAAGAAAACACAGTGCATGTAAATAGTGCAGTGGGTGATCAAAATATGGATGTTTTCCCATAAGACTTTTTTTTTTAAGGGAGAGAACTAGTTTATAGGCTTTTTTGGAAGAACTGTGATTCAAGGTGCAATTCTGCTTTAAAAAATGAATACAGTAAAACCTCAGAATTATGAACACCAGAGTTACAAACTAACCAGTCAACCACACACCTCATTTGGAACTGGTAGTATCTAATCAGGCAGTAGCAGAGACACTAAGAAAAGGAAATACAGGACAGTATTTATTAAATGTAAACTACTAAAAAAAATAAAGGGAAAGTTTAAAAAAGATTTGACAAGTTAAGGAAACTGTTTCTGTGCTTGTTTCATTTAAATTAATATGATAAAAGCAGCATTTTTTCTGCATAGTAAAGTTTCAAAGGAGTATTAAGTTAATATTCAATTGTAAACTTTTGAAAGAAGGTTTTGTTCAGAGTTATGAACAACCTCCATTCTTGAGTGTACTGTACATGAAAAAGTCACCATTTTACTCAACAGCTCTGCTCCATAAGTCATATCCGCTTACTTTAGCGACAACAGTACATTTGTATGATTTTTGGCTTGTGTTAGCATTACAGGATCAGCAGACCTGAAAAAAGAGTAGGAACTACATTCTATTCTTTCTTTTATACCATGAGCATAAGAACATAAGAATGGCCATACAGAGTGACACAAATGGTCCATCAAGTCCCGTATCTTTTCTTCCAACAGTGGCTGGTGTCAAATACTTCAGAGGGAATGAAAAGAACAGGTCAATTATTAAGTGATCTATCCCCTGTTGTCCAGTCCCAGCTTCTGGCATTTAGAGGTTTAGGGACACCCAGAGCATGGGAGTGTATCCCTGACCATCTTGGCTAATATCCATTGATGGACCTATCCTCCATTAACTTTGCTAATTCTTCTTTGAACCCACTAATAATTTTGGCCTTCATAGCATCCCTGGCAATGAGTTCCACAGGTTAATAGTGCATTGGATGAAAAAGTACTTACTTACGTTTGTTTTAAACCTGCTGCCTAGTAATTTTAATGGGTGATCGCTGATTGTGTTATGTGAAGTAGAAAATAACAATTCCCTATTCACTTTCTCCACACCATTCATGATTGTACAGACATCTATCATATCCCCCTTTAGTCATCTCTTTTTCTAAACTGAATAGTCCATGTTTTTTTAATCTCTCCTAATATGGAATCTGTTCCATATTTTGATCATCTTTGTTGCCCTTCTCTGAACCTTTTCCTGTTCCACTATATTGTGTTTGAGGTGGGGCCACCAAAACTGCATTCAGTATTCAAGATGTGGACCTGAATTTATATATAGCATTATGATATTTTTTGTCTTATTATCTATCCCTTTCCTAATGGTTCCTAACATTCTGTTAGCTTTTTTGATTGC
Source organism: Dermochelys coriacea (assembly GCF_009764565.3). Taxonomy (NCBI): domain Eukaryota; kingdom Metazoa; phylum Chordata; order Testudines; family Dermochelyidae; genus Dermochelys; species Dermochelys coriacea. The sequence goes on from NC_050068.2 coordinate 146,998,295, forward strand.
CGCAGCACAGTGAGCAGATATTTTCAGAGAACGATGACTCTGAGATCTCTTTCTTGAGTGATAACAGCTAATTTAGAACCCATCACTGGGTATGTATTATTGGGATTATTTTTCTCAATGTGTATTACTTTGCACTTATCAACACTGAATTTCATCTGCCATTGTAGTGCCCAGTCACCCAGTTTTGTGAGTTCCCTTGGTAACTCTTCACAGCTTTGGACTTAACTATCTTGAGTAATTTTGTATCCTCTGCAAACTTTGCCACCTCACTGTGTATGCCATTTTCTATCATTTATGAATATATTGAACAGTGCAAGTCCCAGTACAGATCCTTGGGGGATTATTCACTAAACCCCAGTTCAGAAGCCCATAATTAATACTTTTTTTTATCTCACTGAAAGCATAGTTGTCACTGAAGGCAGAATTTGGTCTGCAGAACCTTTTGTGACTGGTGATGGTGGTGAAGAAAATAACCATGCTTGTCTCCTAGATCCAGATTGTGTTTGCGGGAAACTCTTATGAAAGAAGGCCTAGAGATGACTGAAAGAATAAAAGTACAAAGGAGTGGGTTAGGCTTGGGCAAAGTGTGAGGGCAGAAGGGGGATGGGTAAAAAAAGAGATAATTGTAGAATTTAAGCATGACCTGAGTCACTTGAGTTCAGATCTGGATTTGTAACTTCTCAAGGTTTGAGGCTGTTTGGACCCGTGCTATGGTGCTGTAAATTATAGAGGCAGGACCCTATATGTGAAATTTTGATCTGTATGAGTTAGGATTCTTTGACTCTTTCATCCTCAAAATTTAGGGGTGAACAGTTTCAGGATCTTGATTTGGGCCCATCTCTACTAGAAATGTGTAGAAACTGCTGTGGTCAATTACTTGTTTGTTACTTGACGTGTAGTAAAAAGGTGAGCCAATCTCTTGCAGATTTAGATCTTGTTTTCTATATCATATGTTGATTAGTTTAATTAACAACAGTCAAAACTCAATTATCTAAATGGAACAGGGACATTGGATAAAAAAGATCTTAGACCACTGAGGGAATTTACAGAGCAAATTAGTATACATGAGGAGAACATGACCGTACTTTGGACAAATGTGATTTTCAGATAATCGAGTTTTGACTGTGGAGGTGTGAATAAATACACCCCATTTTCATCGTGGAAAAACAGAGATTGTTCAAATACATGAACAATTCCATAATATTTAATATTTTCCACTAAGAGAGGGAGTGCAACTAGAACCACCACAATGTGTTGCCAGACAAGGACGCTGCAGAGAACAGCAGCAGAGATGATAGTGTGCCCTTACAACCCTAATTTGGTTGTGGAAACAGATAAACACCTAGTTAATTGGTACATTGTGCCCCGCCAGGAAAATTTTGATCTGGCTACATCAAGGAAACAGTTTTCTCAAGCAGCAAGTTCAACTCACTGGAACACACTACACCTATATGCCTGAGAGGTTTCTTCTTATGCACCCATAGGGCAACTTATTCTTATCTTCACGTATAGGAGTCTGTTGCCATTTTAGATCTTCCATCTATTTGGGATGTTCACATGTGAAATCAGTTGTGGTGATCCAAGTCTGAATCTAATTCTGTCATTTAGCCAATATCAGCCCCTTAAGCCTAATCCTGTGAATTCCATAGCACATCACCAGAGCAATTGAATGGCCCCAACTCCCATTTATGCGTACTCACAAAAAGCTAAAAGTGCAGGTGCAGCCTTAACGTTGTCATTTCTAACTTCTAAATGCTTAAGCCATGAAACCATAATGTTCTTTTACCATAAGTTTTCTAATACCTGTACCACTTCAGATACAGGTGAGTGCTATTCCAGCTTTACTTACCAAGGATGCCCTCCATTAGGATAATACTTGGTTTACCATGATGTATTTTATGGACCAAGAGGAAGAACTGGGGGGAGACCCACTCTGTAGTCACTTTTAGAGGCTACAGAGCCTATGGAACTTACATTAGCTATAGGATAACAGCTTTAAACTGGGATTCCATCTCAGTTGGAGAGCGAGAATGGGGTAGCACTCCATGAAGTGAGAATTTGTACATTCCTGCCTGATTTAGATGGGCTTGTAGGGAGATAATGCCCTATAGAGTGAGAGCCTTATAGAAATGAAGGAATTAATATTTTGTATGCTGATCCCAGTACCTGTACCACTTTGGATACAGGCTACAGACTTCTGTTTCAAGAACAAATGAATAAAACCAGTCAACTATTAACCCAGGGACTGGAATACAGCTAGCTGTGGAGATCCTCAGTCTGTTTGTTTGCTGACAGGAGTCTGAAGTCTTTGCAAAAGAACTGAGATCTTGCCATTCTTGCCAAGCTATGAAAAATCCACCCTACATATTATGTTACACTATAGAGACTGAGAAATCATCTGTGAAAGAAGATAATCAGAGAATGTGTTTGTGTGTATGCTAAAATACAGAGGTCTAGATGTTATACTGAAACCTTGCATTTAAATATAGGTAACAGCAATAAAATGGGAAAGTCAGTATAAAAGCCACCAGTAGATTTATTAGCTTTATTATTTGTTTAAGAAGTTATTTATAAATATTCCAAATACTATTTATAATGTGTTTGTGCATTCTGAATGTTTGTTTGCTGAGAAACTGTATGATACTTTTTTTGAAGCTGACTAGGAACTGTCATTACATACAGGGTTTTTACATACAGTAGTCCTGAGGTTTAACTCTGTGTAATGCTTTCAGAAAGATCCTGAAAAGACAGAACTCTGGCCTGAGCTCCAGCAAAGAAAGTGAGCTGCAGGAAAAGGGGAGTGTAATAGGTAAAGATATTACCTCCGCACTCCCTCCCTATCACAGGTGCTGCTGTGAAGCAGGCTATATTGATTGATTTCACGTTACAAAGTCTGCCACACCCCCTGTTCTGAAAGGTGAAGAGAAAGAGTGGAAGTGGAAGGAGGACTTCAGGTCAGACTTGCAGGCAGCAGCAGTTGTCTGGTTCCCAAACCAAAAAAGAGAGAGAGACTTTTTTTTTCTGATGCTGCTCCCACTGCAAGCATCATTGTTGCGCCATTCCTCTGACAGCCCCTGTCAGAGAGCTGTGTTAGCGGAACTGGCACACCACAGCATGAGGCTGCTCAGAAGCAGCGTTCTTCTACGGAGCAGGTTGGGGTGGGAAAAGCTCTCGAGGTTTGGGATAGCTCAGTGGCAAAGCTGTGGTGGAAGCTCTATACCATGAACCCCAGGAAGGGAAGGAAGTCACATTTTCATGAGGAGGATCAGTCAGCAGAATCCACTTTTTCCAAGGCAGGCAGCTCCTCTGGAGAGGAATATTTCCCTGAGGCACAACTGACCAGTCAGGAGGTGCTGTTAGTAGTGATGATGGCAGGGATTAGCACAACTGCAGTTAGTCCAGCGTCATGTACGGTTGCTTCTCTTTGACAGGCTGAGACCCAACTGGCAAATACTCAGAGACCATCAGTTCCCCCTAAAACTTTGCTCTGCTACCTCAGTCCTGGAAAGGATGTGGCTGTTATTCATAGCTCCCTGGTGGGGGGAAAAGACACTGCCTCCATTTCTGCTGGACGAGGTTTTGGTGGGAACACTGGGGACAAAGCAATGCTCCCACATTACATTTCTCTCACCAGCAACTGTTATCAGCTACGATCCTCCTACCCCTTCCTACAAAATATGTTAAACAGTCATCGGCCTGGCTTTGGCAACATTTCAGATTTGATGTACCACTGCCGTTTGCCAGCTCTGCAGAGGTAGGGTTGGTCTGGGTCAAGGCCCCAGAGGGGTGTGGACATCAGGGATGCTGAAACGCAGGGAACACGATCAGAGTGCACATGTCACAACAGGTCATCTTAGGAGAAAAGCAAACAGCTACTGGGACTCCTATTGAGGTGAGGCTGATGCCACCAGAGCTTTCCATGATATCATCAGCTAAGTGCAACAGCAATTTTCAACAGACCATAGCACAGTGTATTCAGAGTGGGTAAAAATAGGATTGCAATGAGCCGAGGGCCATGTATGGAATTCTAGCTTTTACATGCTGGAATATCTGTATGTGAAGAGAGACACGGTGTAAGCAATCTTCCATGGGCCCATAGATGTAGGACAGACAAATGCTAGCCTCCACTTGTCATCCTCCCAGTGGCTGCTGATGAAGCTAATAGACATCCTGATGAGGCCCCATAACTGATCAGCATGGATGATTCAAGGATCAGCCAAATAATTCCCTTGCAGTGCCTGCTGGAGAGAGAACTGACACCCATGAAGAACCTGTCTTCAGGGAAATCCCCATGCTCAAGCCATCAGGGACAAGGAGCACTTCTTGAGGGAATTATATGTTGACCCCAGATTTAAAAGCATCTTTACTTCCTTTCTCTTGGGTAAGAGAGACACCAAGGGAAGCATATCCCTTAAAAAAAAAAAAGAGTGAACAACATGGCAATTGAAGTCTGGCCCTCCAGAACATGGGCAGCAGCTTACTTACCACCAGGAGGCAACACAACAGCAGAGAAGGGTGCAGCAGAAGGGGAGTCCTACCATGGGCTCTGCGGGAGAGAGCAAAAGGTAATTTTGACACAACCTGGAGGACTCGGTCTGGTCCGCATTGCCTCTTCCCACCTTGAGGAAGAGGAGTGTGCTGCTACTGCAGCAGAGCGGATGAAGGGATATTTATAAGATATGCTGCTAGTGCCCACTCAGTCAGACCATCTTCATTATTGGCAACTGAGGAAGGATATCTGGCCAGCATTGTATCAGCTGACTGTTATTCACTCATCTTGTCCACCATCAAGCATGTACTTGGAGAGTCTCTTTAGTTCAACAGGTGCTGGTGTCTCCAGCAGGCACACTTCTCTCCACAGGAAATGTGAAGAGGTTTTCATTTGTCCAACAGACACTGGTTTACCCAGGAACTTACTCTGAGTCTCACAAAGGACAGCAGCAGCACCCTGGTGAAAGACCCTGAGACCATGGTTGGTGAGGAGGACACTGGTGAGGGGGATTAGTGCATTAGGTACCATAGGGGGTGGGGAGGGCTCTGGGAGGAGTTGTGTAAGAAAACAAACCTTTTCACCTCAATTTTTTTTAAATAATGTGAAAATAGCACTTGGGTATTCTCCCACTACATTAGTTTTGCTCAGTGAATGCTTCTCTCAGAATAAATCTTGCTCTTAAATTATTGGTGGGGAAAGGAATTGGAAGGACTTGTGTGAGCAAATGCAACTTCCCTGGTCCCTCTTCAGTTTGGGGAAGGAGGGAATAAATTAATGTGAAGACAAAACACAACACTTGGGTGTTCCCCCACTACATTTCTTCACTATTCAGTGTGTGCCCTCTTAGAACAATTCTATACAGACTTTTCAGAATTTCTCTCATGTCTGGTCTGGCTCTGGTTTCAGGATAGAAACTATAGTGTAGATGAATAGAGTGTATGCATGGGATGGTTCCTAAAGAGGGATACTGGGAAGTTTTTTTTTAATCACCTGAACTGATAACAGTAACCTTACCCACAAATGAACAATAGTAGTTATGGATAAAGTTTCCCATTTGTTGTTTTAGAAAAGTTTCCTAAATAAAGCAAGTATGTTTATATGAAGAAGTATCTCCAGTGCCTGCCTTTAGAAGCATACCAAAGGAGCGATTATCAGGATACCCATAGACAAAGCAAGAGGAGGAGGAGCTATTAAGCAAAACACAATTTGTGTTGTGGGCACCAGTAAAATAAGACACAAGTGTGTACTATGAGCATTCGGGAGCCAGCAGTGGGCACTAGTAAGAGCAGTGATGTTATAGATCCTGGAACCCAAGTAGCAGAGAAACAGAGCTAACAAGATGAATGTCAGTGTTAACAACACTTAATATTTATTTGGTGGGAATTTTTATTTTTGTGTGTTTAAAATCAATCAATAAAATTTAAGGAGCTAAAGTTAAGATCTAAATGCCTTGAAGCTTCCTCCTTCTCATCTGTCATGCATCAGGGCAACTGCACCTGTATTCCCCCACCGTGGTCCAGAAAAGCCACCCAATCTAGGCTCAGAGCTCCTTAGCTGTCACCTATTCTGGGCAGTCGTATGTCTCTCTCCCGCTCGTGATCGGGCTGCACGGTTCCCTGCCTACACTGTTCCCTGCAAGTCAGATTGCCTAAACAGGCCAACATCTGAGCTTTGTTTTCTCTTCAACCACTATGAACAGCTGTAATTGCCAGAAGTTGGACCCTGGCAGCTCCAGTCAGCACCGCTGACTGGGCCATTAAAAGTCTGGTTGGCGGGGCTGGCAGACTCCCTACCCAGCTCTGCACGGCTCCCTGGAAGCAGCAACATATCCTTCTGCCTCCTAGGTGTAGGGGCGGCCAGGGGGCTGCACATGCTGCCCCTGCCCCCAAGCGCCAGCTCCACAGCTCCCATTGCCTGGGAACCGTGGCCAATGGAAGCTGCAGGGGTGGTGCCTGTGGGTGGAAGCAGGGTGCACCATGCAGAGTCGCCTGACTGCCCCATGCCTAGGAGCTGAGGGATGTGTCACCACTTCTGGAGAGCCCCTGAGGTAAGCGCTGCCCAGAGCCCATTCCCTACATGCCCTCCCACACCTCAACCCTCTGCCCCAGCCCAGAACCCCCCTCCAACACCCAAGCTCCCTCCCTGAGCTTGTACCCTGAGCCCCCTCCCACACCCAAACTACCTCCTGGAGCCCACACCCCTGCTTCAGCCCAGAGCCCCCTCCCATGCACTGAACCTCTCAATTATGGCCGCACTCTGGAACCTACAGCCCCAGCCTGGTTCCAGTACCATCTCCTACACTACAATCTCCTGCCTCAGCCCAGAGCCCCCTCCCACACTTGAAATGCCACAGCTCCACCACCATCCCCAGCCTGGAGCCCCCTCCTGCTCCCCAAACCCCTCATCCCTGGCTCCACCCAAGAGCCCAACCCGAACCTCCTGCCACAGCCTGGAACCCCCTCCTGCACCCTGAACCCCTCATTTCTGGCTGCACTCTGGGGCCTGCACCCCCAGCCACAGCTCTCACCCCCTCCTGCACCCCAACCCTCTGCCCCAGCCCAGTGAAAATGAATGAGTGAGGGTGGGGAAGACTGAGCGACGGGGCGGGGGAGATGGAGTAAGTGGGGCCAGGGCCTCTGAGAAGCACTGGTAATGGGGCGGAGCCTGAGGGAAAGGGGCGGAGCAAGGGCGTTCAGTTTTGTGTGATTAAAAAGTTGGCATCCCTAGTTATAAGTCACCACACAGTCTTTTAAAAGCAAGAACATTTATTCTTAAAGTGAAAGCATTACAGAGAAAAAACATTCTAACCATAAAAGAACCAAATTTGCATGCTAATAGGCTTTCCAGAGATCACCCCAACTCCAGCAAGGGCTCTGGTAGGTGATCAGTCCTTCAAACTCCACCAACAGGTTTTTCTGTGGTTACAAGTTCAGAACAGTCTTAGTTCAGAACTAGCACACACATGAATAGTTCAGTCTTTCCTTTATACAGCTTGTACCTTTGGTCTTCAGAGTCTGAGAACAGTTAATCAGTAGAAAATGTTTCTCAGCTCAGGGCATAGCTTCAAAAGACTGGATTTTTGCCTAACCGGAAGTGGGCAATTTCCCTAGAGATTCCCTGAGAAAAACACTTGATAATGTTTTGTACCAAAAGTCCATCGTTGGCTGGCACATTGTTCAGCATAGTCCGTTGAAATCCTAACACTTCCCAGGGTTCACATCCCACATCTCCCTTAAAGAGGTTACATACAATCCTGGTCCATAATAATACATATATCATTCATGACAGACAAGGTGGTGAGGTAATGTCTTTAATTGGATCGACTTCTTCTTAACAGAAGCTGGTCCAATAAAAGACATTACCTCACCCATCTTCTTTCTCTAATATCCTGGGACCAACACAGCTACCACACTACTGCATACATAAATCATTCATGTAATACAATGGATCCCAAACATATTTAAATATTACATGTTTGTGAAAGCTCCATCTAGGTTAAAAAAACAAAAACAAACAGCATTGATAGTTCAGCATCAAATATTTCACACAGCTCTGTTTTGCAAGGATACACTCCACTGATTGGATAATAACCAAAGTTATTGTGCTATAATGAATGACAGAGTTGTGGCCCCTTTTCTCCTTGGCAACTGAGAAAAGTGGGCAACACCATTTTGTTGGGGCTCATGCAAACTAGACACTGAATATGATGTTTAAGGGAAGGCTTGTGTGTTGCACCTAAAGTGTCAACATCATGTTTGGTCTAGAGCACAGGTATTTATCATATTGTTAACTGGAGATGGAAACTAGTGTGTAGTTTTTATGGCCTTAGTCTGGAGAATTTTCTAAAGGCAGAACATTGGAATCAGAATTCTGTGTCTCATTTTGGTGAACTACTCAAAAACAATAGTCATTAACTGTGTGATTATTTTGAATAGCAATGTGACACTTTAATGCTAAGAGGAAAATGGCTACTGGAGTGTGTCTTTTCAAGGTCTGAATGGTTACTTATTTTAGTGTTGTAATTGTTTATGTTGCTGATAGGTCAAGGGGCTGTGCAGGTTTTGTCAATAGGATTATGTTCCAGCAATTGATTTTCTTTCAATGTGTAAATAATGAAGTAGTTTTACCTTGTCTGTTTCCTAATCAAAAACAGTTCTTTTATTTTGCCATGACAGAAGCTGCCTATGCTTATCTTTCAATAAGCTGCACATGAATTGTCAGATAAAATATCCCTGCAAGCAGAAGTCACCTGTCTCTACCCCTGTTACTCACATATATAATGTCAATAAACATTATAGGGTATACTGATTGCCAAGGTCACACAAAGCTCACGCTCCCAGTCTGATAGTGAATTAGTATGGCTGTTACATCAGGGTTTGTCTGCTGTCAGTGACCTCAAAATCAGTCTCTTTCTTCATGTAAAAGCAGGGATTGTCAGTTACTGACCTTAGAATCAATCTATCTCTATTTTCCACACATATGATAAGCAGTGCCAGGTTTACAATGGTGCACTGCGCCTCAAGACACCGCTGGCTGCCTCCCCCCCTCGTGCCCCGCCCACCTCTCAGCCTGCCCACTGGCCGAGGACTCCTATCTGCTCCCGACCCCACCCCCCTGCGTCTCTCTGCCCCCTGGCCAGACCCCAGTGCACCTCTAGCTCCAGGAAGTCTCTGCTTCCTACCATGTGTGGGGCCCCACCTGTCTCTCCACAGCTAAGCCACCTGGGACTGGCGCAAAAACCTGGCCAGTCTCAGCCAGATGGTGGTGGGGGAACAGTGTGGGGGGGATTGGCTGAGCCCCTCCAGGCAAGTGCATTTTGAGGGAGCCCAGTCGGGGCAGGCCCTGGCCTGCCTGATGGCACTGCTCCCGAAGGGATGGAGTGATTCCTGGCCTCGGGACCAGACCAGCCCTGGCTGTACTGCCGGCTGAGCCTGGCAGACAGACGCCTCCCAGCAGGGCTGGTGAGTGTGGCCAGGAGGCAGGGCATAGGGGAGTGGGTCTCTGGAGGAGTCTGGAGGGGTGCTGGGCTGTGAAAAGGTGGGGAAGATCTCTGTGTTGGGGCACTAGGGAGTGGGGGTTCTGTAGGGGGTGCTGGGCAGTTGTGGTGGGGCAGAGGGTGTGTGCAAGGTGCTGTGCATATGTGGGGGGGTGCTCTGAGGGAGGACACTGAGCATAGGGGTCCTGGATGGCTCTGGGCATAGGTAGTCAGTGGGATGTTGGGCAGGGGGGCTGTGTAGTGTGGCCATAGAATAAAGCACAAGTAGAAATCTAATAAACCCCAAAGAGGGAAAAATAAATTTTAGAAACAAGCTAAAAAGCCATAAATAGACTTCATACTAGAATACACTTTTTTTTTAAGGAAGCTAAACTGTCTTCTACACAAGGAGGCATTTGAAAATAAAATAAATCATGAGACAAGGCACTAAACATGTAGATTTCATTAACAAGCATGAAAAGAACAAATTCACAGAGGAGATGTCTATGTGCATCAAAAAGTGGCATGAAAAGAGTTTTGTTTTGTTTCATCTTGTGACCCAGGACCTGCATCCTCTGAGACAGTTCACTTTCTGCAGGGGAAGAAAAGAAAAAATGGAAACTTATATCCACCTCGGCAAAGCAAGAGGATTAGGTATGTGTGCTTAGAGTGTGGAAAAGATAAATTACAAAGACAGGTTGTTATAGAGGTGCCAGGCAGTGAGTCCACAGTTAGGGCTGTATTCTCAAATAGTTTCAAATGGGGCCTAAATTCCTGTTTTTCTCTAAAAAGCCTTTCAATGTGAAATGTCACAAATGGTTAGTTATGCTGTTACATATGTGCAGTTTCTCTGCAGAATGGAAAAGCTTTTTATATACAACTCCTGAGACATAAGGGTTGATGGGCTTGACGCAGGGCAAGTATACTCCATGACCCTTTGGGGTGGGGGAAGGGTATTATAGCCCCCTGATGACCATTCTTAGCCTCATGGCAGTATGGCCTCAGGGCCAGAGTCACTACAGCAGCCCTCCCTTGCAGGCCCTGGGGCCTAGGGGCCAGGGTAACTATGGCAGCCCTCCCTTGCAAAGCCCCAGAGCTAGGGGTCAGGGTCACTAGGGTGGCCCTCTCTTGCAGGACCCTAGGGGCCAGTGGGCTGCCACCCATGCTCCACTGGGTCCCAACCCAGGGCCCTGATAGGAGCAAATGGATTCCCCACTAGGTCAGTAGTGATCTGTCCAAAACACACAACTTTTGTCCCTGTTCCACAACTGAACCAATGTCTAGTTCCCATGGGCTATTTCCTACCCTGTTTTCCAGTGTTGCTATCCACAAGCTTCCTGGATTTCTGGGGTCATCACCAATTCTCCTAATTTCAGCAAAACTATTCATTTTTATTATTAAAATATTTCTATTCATAACAAAACTTGCATCTTAAAGCTATCAAAGACACTCGACCAAGGTCGGCCATTCAAAGATTCCTTCTATTCTCACTATACATTTACTACTTATTCTGTCATTCTATTCTAATAGCAAAACTGCAAACATGCAGTTATTTGGCCTTGCCTGTGGGCTTCTCTATAAGCCTGCATTTTGAAAGAAGTCCCTAAAAGCACAAATGCAGCTATCTGGAATCCTTAATTGGAATCCTTTGCTCCTCTTGTGTCTGGGTTTCCGTGAGCAGCTCCAGTGAGACAATGGGGGGAGTCTATCGAGAATTGTGTGCAAGAGTGAAATCACAATTCAGATGACCAGTGGGCTGCAGGCAGAAAGGGAAGCTGAAGGAAGAAGCAATTCCTCCCTGTGGCTGTTCTTGGAGGATATCAGTTAGAAAAAACTGTTTCTGTGAAGATAAGGCTAGACTAGGGGAATATGAGCTTTTTTCAGTACAAGGATCTTGGATCCTCCACATCCATTGACTATTTTTTCAGTTCATAGATAATCAATGTGACACTTCCCCACCCAAGAGCCTTACACTTAAATTACTCACTGAACTATATTGGTTGTCCTGGTCAAATTCTTCCCACTAACTTCAGAGAAATTACTGTAGGGATGAATTTGTGTGTTCAGCTTTTGAAACACAGAGTGTGATACATTACCAGGTAGGGGGAGAAAAACGAAAATGAAAGAGAAGATTATTTTGTGCTTAATAATCATATTATAGAGGAAAATAAATGGCAAGCACATAAAATTTCTCCATTTCCTGTCAAGCATATTGTGCAAGATCTGGGGCCAAGCTTAACTAAGTAAATAAGTTTGCATAAGCGGTATCAGGGTTTTCTACGACTTCCATGTGATGTTTGCTCAGCAAACTAACAAAGTATCTTTTCTCATTTTATCAGTGGTTCACATTGTAATCTTTCCCCTGCACTGTTTCAGGTTTGTGGGTTTTCTGTGATTTTGGACATATTTTAAACCTGTTTTTGGCTTTGCCCCTAGTATAAGCCTCGTTAAATGAGTACCAGCAACTTCTGGGGCTCCTACAACTGCTACTCAAAAACCCAAAATCTGCATAATCAAGACCATTGCTGTAGTGTCTGGTCTGAGGAGAGAGCTGCAGGCATCAATGAAAGGGCCCCAGCACTTTCCAAACTACCACTGTTAGGATATGCCACAGAACCAGCAGTTTCAGACTTTGTCAGTTAGATTGAATTCTAACTTTATTGGTGACACAGATGACTCGGGGAGTCCCAGAGCTCAAGATCCAGCCCAAACCCAAATGTACACATAAAACAGCCCTGTGAGCCTGAGTCAGCTGGCATGGGCCAGCCATGGGTTTTTAATTATAGTGAAGACATACCCTATGTGGCCAAATTACTTCATTGTTTTCAGTTCAGTGGCTTGCACGGACCATCCCCAGTTTTCCAGATCCTATTGGTGCAGGTGATTGTTGCTGTTTTGATCCTTTAATGATCATCATGGCAGCCGATGCAATGGATTTCTAGGGCTTAACAGCTGAAGCTGCTGAATTGCATGAAGCTGAGTTAGAGACAGTAAAGCCTCTTTTTTGAAAAAATTGGGTCAGGAGAGTTGCTGTGCTGAGTGGAAGAGATGAAAGAATGGGAGTTGTATTATAGGTAGGGATTAAATATGAAAGACTGCTGATCTGGGGATTGTTGAGTCCTTTGCATTTTATGCTGTGTTATTTCCTGTCAGTTGAGAGTAACTGAAACTGATGCAAAGGGCTAAAAAACTTAGGCTAGAAGAACAAAAAACTTTTAAAAATTTTCATATCACTCCATTTGTTTGTTCATTTTTTTAATCTCCAGGTATCATTATATGATAAACATTAGAACTTTGCAAGTAAAGCTGGAGGTGAAATCTCCTTAAACTCACCCCATGTTGCCTGCCAGATTATTTCTGGAAAAGAATGTTCTCAGATTATGATGCTAAGAATATGAGGGAGATTCCCACACCTGAGCCATTCTTTTTAGGTGACAAATCAGACTAATTGCCCCAGAGTGAGGTGTCAATAGAGGATATTTTGGAACAAACTGTTTAATTTAACAGTAATAAGTCACCTGGACCAGATGGTATTTACCCAAGAGTTCTGAAAAGACTCAAATATGAAATTGAAAAACTACTAAGTGTGGCATGTAACTTATCACTTAGTTCAGCCTCTGTACCAAATGATTGGAGGGTAGCTAATGTAATGTTTTTTTTAAAAGGCTCCAGAAGTGACAGTGGCAATTACAGGCTGGTAACCCCAACTTCAGTACCAGACAAATTAGTTAAAACTATAGTAAAGAAAAGAATTCAGACACATAGATGAACACCATATGTCGGAGGAGAGTCAACATGGCTTCTGTAAAGGGAAATCATCCCTCACCAATCTACTAGAATTCTTTGAAGGGATCACCAATATGTGGACAAGGATGATCCAGTGGATATAGTATACTTGGACCTTCAGAAGTACTTTGACAAGGTCCCCCACCAAAGGCTCTTAAGAAAAGTATGCAGTCCTGGAATAAGAGGAAAGTTCCTCTCGTGGATTGGCAACTGCTTAAAAGATAGGAAACGAATGGTAGGAATAAATGGTCAGTTTTCACAGTGATGAGAGGTAAATAGTGGGGACTCTGAAGGATCTGTACTGGGACTTGTGCTGTTTAATGTATTCAGAAATGATCTGGAAAAAGGGGTAAACAGTGAGGTGGCAAAGTCTGTAGATGATACAAAATTACTCAAGATAGTTAAATCCAGAACTGACTACAAAGAGTTACAAAGGGATCTCACATAACTTGGTGACTGGGCCACAAACTGGCAGATGAAATTGAGTGCTAATAAATGCAAAGTAATGCACATTGGAAGATATAATCCTGACTATACATACAAAATGATGGGGTCTAAATTAGCTGTTACCACTCAAGAAATCTCAGTGGGGCTATGATTTCATTCCTGGACTTTTGTTAGGAGCTTAAAAGAAAAGTAAGCTCTTTTGAAAATCTGGGTCCAATTGTGCGTGCTGAGCACTTCAGAATCTGGCATCTCAAAGTTTGATCTTGAGTGCTGTACGCTCTCGCCTCTCACTGGTTTAATGGGAGCTAAAGGTGCTCTGCACCTTGCATGACTGAGGCTTATGTAGACAAAAATTCTAAGGAGAATTTGATTGTGTAATGAGCTATTGTTCAGATAACTCGCACAACTCTTGTAACTGTTCTGGCAAGTAAATGGAGACAGATGTGGATGTAGATGCACAAACTGTATTCTGAATGACATTTAAAATGTTCTCATTTCATTCTGAGTATATTTTGAATGTTCACTTTGGCTATTTTAAATAAATATTTCAGTACCATTCTATGTTCTTCTTAACAACACTACAGAACACCATGGATGGACAAAACCAATTATGCTGGAGGTTTTCCTATTGAAAAACCCAAATGAATGGTTGTTTATTTATTAATTGTTGTTAGCATTATTGTTGTTGCATCTGGGAGTTTCCATTATGGCCAAGAACACCATTGTGCTAGGTCCTGTAGAAACACAACAAAAAGACAGTCCCTACCCACAGAGTTTACAACCTAAGTGCAAGACAATCGACAAAGGTTGGATACAGACACAGTGGAGGGAGTACACAAAAGTGATAAGACGATATTGGTCAGCATGATAGGCAGTGATCTGAATCCTAGTTTTTCCAAACTCCAAAGGCTGGGAGCAGAAAGCATGTTTGGATAAATGATTTTTAAAAAAATTAATCCGACGAACCTTTTTCAAAGTTCAAAGTGAATCCAAACAGATTCTGTTAACTTAAAAATATATTGTTCATAGCTCCCACTGAGTTTCCAAAGGATAAGTCAAACACAGGGTCATTTGTCTGATGCTGAAAGCCAGATAGCTGTTCACTTTAACAGTTTGTGTATTTCTCTCATCAATTGCTAGTTCACTAATATCTGGAGTATATTTGTTATGGAGAAAATTACATGCCAGAAAAACAATAGCATGGATTATTAATATACACTGTATCCTGTCCTCTGTTAATAATAATCAAGTAACTAAGTCCCAAGCATTGTTTGGCTTTGATCCAGGTAAACTGCTCCTTTGTTTAATATAATTTTAATTGCTTCTGTAACCTAAGCAACATGGAAAGCAAAAACCAATTAAACTGAATGGGCCTGTTAAGCAATCCATTCACCTTTCCTATTTGGTAATTATGTAAATAGAGACGTTCTATATTATGCAACCAGTCACAGTGTTGTCTATTCCTTTTCTAGGAAATATAAAATGAAAGACTTTTTAAACAGTTTTACCTTGATGTATTTTATTTTTATATTACCCCCCCCCCACACACACACACACACACACTCCCTTTCTTATGAGTATGTGAATGCCATATGTGAGTACAGGGCTTGTGCTCAATGTAAACTGTATTTAAACGTCGTTTCTAGGTGGGGCATAAAACAATCCGTTTATCATTGTATCACATTATCAGTCAACAACAGAGTGGCATAAACATCCCTTGTTACCTATAGAAATTCAAAAATGAATAATAAAAATACTTGGGCGACTGGATGGCACCTCAAATGAATACATCGGGCAAAATCTTGGCCCTACTGAATCAACGGAAGTTTCGCCATTGGCTTCCGTGGAGCCATGATTTCATTCAGTTGTTGCGGAAAGGGTGGCGAGAGAAGGGACAATTTAAAGGTGAAGCCTGAAATGGTCAAATTGTTGAAACCTCGGTTTCCAATTAACTTAAGAAAATAGAAGTGAAACTGACAAACACAGAAAAGCTACCAGAGATGATAAATTAAAACTTCAGTGCTGAATTGGAAAATGAAAATAGTACTTTTTCCCAGATACAATTAATCTTTTCTATTTCCAGTCAAGTGCATGAAAAATGCTATTCTTCACGATTAAAGAAAACTTTGCAGTGTGTTTTCCTGTGTCCTCTGAACCTCCATTGAATGATTAACTATGGGCTTTAACTTGGGTCACATTCTTCCCATGGTTTGCAGTGTATACTGGAGCTTTCCAAAGAGATCACATACCACTGCCAAAGAAAAACTAAATGATGATGTGATGTCTTTTTGAGTTTTAATATTTTTATACATATATGGATTTTTGAACTCTTTTAGCCATTTTTCCAAGCAGTACAATTTGACCCACATGCTGATAAATTATGGAAGACAATCATATCTACAAAGGAAAAAAATAACTTGGCCAAATTCAGTCTAAGGAAATTTTGAGATTGGAGGCTTCCCATTTCTAAGAGCATGGAATGATTTGAATTGCAATGCTGCATTTTGGTGCATCTGTTCTCTTCATCCCTTACATGTACTGGTGATTGATTACAGTCAGGAGAACTCTCCTCATATTTTGTCTCCTTGCCCCCACATGACTCATTCTGTAGTTGGGCAGCCACTATCTCTTTATTCTGTATGAGTGTTGTATTCTTGGCTGCAATCCAGACAAGGGAGGGGTTGTGTTACCACCTGCCCATTACAGTGGGTGCCTCAGTCTGCTTTGTTGTTGTAGCTTACAACTGGGCCGCTCACAACCAGCCTATTAGCATGCGAGTCACCTTGAATATCTGTGTGCTAGACAGTCTTGGTTCAGCAGCTCTGACCCCAGCAGCCTGTTTACAACCCCACTCTGGCTTCCACTAGCCTGGATTACTAGTTGCAAGGTAACCCCAACATGCTCCCACTCCTGGATTTTCCCAAAACACAGGTGCTCTTCTGGATAGTTCAGGTATTAACATTTGATGCTTCTGTTAGGAGTAAATATTCAACAATATATTACTTTAACTGTAGATACCAGACAGTTAAGTTTAAACACAACACTGGATTGGTTTAGATTCAAAATAAAGCAAAAGAAAAGAAGATAGGGTTTTAAGTGAATTAGAGTATAGGAGATCATGGTAGAAATGGTTTGAAGCAAATAAAAAAGAAAAATGCATCTAAAACTTAATCTAGCAAGTTTTGGTTCAAGGTTTTGTTGAATATGGCCTCTCTCATGCAGCAAGGTGGTGACTGATCCTTTCCTTGGTCAGGATCTTTCCCAGAAGCCCAAAAGTACTGGTACTTTTGTCTTCTTAGGTGAAAGAGAACTTGGGGCTCTCTGCCCCTTTCTTTTATAGTCCAGTCAACATTTGAAGTGGATTCTTCTGAAGGTTACCCCTCAAAGTAAAGTTTATCCAAACAATGAGGAAGGCAGCATTGAGTATGGAGGTGAAGGAAGCTCCATGTTCTTTCTTCCCCCACTTGTGTTTGCTAAAATGCAAATTGTTCTCTTTCCTGCCATCTCCTCCCCCTGCTGCTTTGAGGACCCCATTTACTACTTATGTAAATTGAAGTAAACACAGTGATCGCCCACCTCTGTGCAGCCAGTGGCCTATGATCCCTAATGCCATGTTGGAGCCTCCACATTTATTTGACAAATAAACTTTGCAGAATTTTAAAATACTGTGCACAGAATTTTTTTTTTTATGCAAAATTTTTATTTTTTTGGCACAGAATGCCCTCAGGAGTAAGTCTACAATACATACATGGGGAAAAAATACGATAGTAAATGGTCATCTAATCTATCAGAAAAAGGCATAAAAAGTGTAACGCTGGCAAATGAGGCACCAGCTCTTGCCAAATCTGTAGGTGTCAGCTGAGCACTGACAAATTCATAGCTGGAAATCAGGCCAGCCCATCTGATGTTAATCTTATTCAAGATAGGTAATGAACTTGTAAGAATGTGTTTAGAATCTAGACTTTATTAAATGATTGGAAGTTACTGCATGCATTAATCTTACTTGCAATGTCTATGTCCCATGCTAAAAGGTAATATGTACTGTGACAAAGTTCCTCATCTATCTTTGTGGGTCTTGCACTTATTGGCGGATTTTCTCACCTTGGAGCTTCCCGGTAGCCCTCAGTTTGGCCGTTTTCATGAACCCACAGTCCAGGTCAACTCCTCCTGTGTCTGACCAGGAGTTGGGAGGTTTGAGGGGAACCCAGGGCCACCCTCTACTCCGGGTTCCAGCCCAGGGCCCTGTGGAATGCAGCTGTTTAGAATGCCTCCTGGAACAGCTGTGTGACAGCTACAACTCCCTGGGCTACTTCCCCATGGCCTCCTCCCAACACCTTCTTTATCCTCACCATAGGACCTTCCTTCTGGTGTCTGATAATGCTTGTACTCCTCAGTCCTCCAACAGTCCGTGTTCTCACTCTCAACTCCTAGTGCCTCTTGCTCCCAGCTCCTCACATGCGCACCACAAACTGAAGTGAGCTCCTTTTTAAACTCAGGTGCCCTGATTAGCCTGCCTTAATTGATTCTAGCAGCTTCTTGATTGGCTGCAGGTGTTCTAATCAGCCTGTCTGTCTTAATTGTCTCCAGAAGGTTCCTGATTGTTCTGGAACCTTCCCTGTTACCTTACCCAGGGAAAGGGACCTACTTAACCTGTGGCTAATATATCTGCCTTCTATTACTCTCCTGTAACCATCCAGCCTGACCTTGTCACAGTACGTTTTGCTTTATAATTGTAACAATGCCTGCTCTGAACTTGTGAATTGAGGCACTTATGAATTCCCCACCCATACAAAAGAATTATCAAGACTAAATGGGACATTGTGGCCTACCACAATACAAAGGCTGGTTTAATGGCCCTCTTATACCCATGAAGATGCCACATGCGAGAGGGAACATCCCATCAGCTTGAATTCTGGAAGAGGGAAATAAAGAGAGCTGCCATGAAGATTTTCATCTCTTTGGTGTTTGGACTCTTACAAGGGCTGGCACTCAGAAACAAAAAGCTAAGATCCCCAGGGTCAACCTGGGTAAACCCTAAAAAGACATTCACTGCTGACAGATTGCTACACTTCTGTCATCTATGAAACCATAGACTGAACTCGTTTGTGTGTATATGTTTCCTGCTTTAACCTGTAAATAACTCATTTATTTTCCGAGTTAATAAATCGTTAATTAGTTTACTATAGGATTGGTTACCAGTGTTCTCTTTGGTGTGAGATCTAAGGTTTTCACTCATCTCTTGGGACTGGAAGCAACCTTAATATTTTGTGATTTTTTGTGCGAGCGACCATTTATTGCTAAGTCCAGCCTGTCTCGGTGGCAAGATAGACTGAAGTGTCCAAGGGGACTGTCTGTGACTCCAGGGTAAGAGTGTTACAGTGATCCAGGAGTTCATATTCATAACTGGGTTGGTGAAATCTAATTATAGAACATACCACCAGTTTGGGGTCTCTGCCCTACTTTTGACAGTCTGCCCTGAGGTTGGCACTCATGTTTGAGAACCTCTCCAGACGGTGTGGGCCACAAGATCTGCTGGTTGCAAAGTGATGGTAGATAAATCAGAATAAAAACAAGGTGCCAATTTAACAGTTGGGTAATAAACTGTTGGAACAATTTATCTAGAGAATAGTGGATTCTTCGCCATTTGAAATATTTAAATCAAGATTGGATATCTTTCTGAAAGATATGTGACCGCTCAAACAGAAGTTGTGGGCTTGATACTGAAATCGCTGGGTGAAGTTCTATGGCCTGTGTTATACAAGAGATCAGATTTCAGGCCTTAAGATCTATAACTCTTCATTCTGTTTGTTCTCCTTACCAGGAATGGATTTTTAAGGTGTAATTAAGCCGCCAACTTCACTGAAAGATGGGTTAATAATAGAGGGTTTGAGCTCACAGTAGAAATGGGAGTAGTCTAGATTCGATCAAAGTGATTATCACAGCTGAGGGATTTCACTCTCAGGAAAGGAGGA
Source organism: Dermochelys coriacea (assembly GCF_009764565.3). Classification (NCBI taxonomy): domain Eukaryota; kingdom Metazoa; phylum Chordata; order Testudines; family Dermochelyidae; genus Dermochelys; species Dermochelys coriacea. Next base: position 147,017,967 of record NC_050068.2, read on the forward strand.
GGAGAAATGTCTTGGTAAAAAAGACTTGAGAGTCTTCTAGGAAGTTAGTTGCAGATGGGGAGAAAGTAGGTATCTGTTCAGGCCACAGAACAGAAGATTCTGTCTGACTGATATATGAAACCTTCAGGTGGTATTTCCTGTGCTAGGTATGTTAAGCTTGCAGGGAGATAATACAGTGATTTCTAGACTGTTCTTATTGAACTTCCTCAACTTCGGTTCTGACTTTGTGGGAGGAAGATGGTGGGAAGTTTTTCCAGTTTTAGGTGCAACTTTATGGCCTCAAGTTTATCTGTCCAAGAGCAAGACCTTCAGTTATTTCATGGGACTCTAACATGGTGGTATAGGTTGCACCTAAGCCATTGTGTGTGCTATACAGGATTCTATGGGATGCATGCAGACTCACTTGGACTGACATACACTGGTTGAAATTTACCTCCTGTTTACAGAGAACCTATAAAATTGCTCTACTGAGCCTAATTTGGTTTATCTTGGTTTCTGAGGATCCAGAGGAGAGGAGAGTAGCAGGAAAAGTAACTAGACTGCCATCTGAATTAGATCCAAACTCTCCAATCCAGAATAAAGACCAGCTTTCATCAAATAACAAAATAACCCTATAACATATTGGAAGAAATTATTCCACTAGCAGGGAGGAAGCTTGCAAAGTCCATGAAGTAATCACTTATTGGATATGACAATGAAACTCACTCTGTTTTTAACACTACTGTGTAAATGTCCAGCAATCCAAATATTTCCACTTCCTCAAATTTAATGCTAATTATACACTAGGAGGCAATATACATAAGTGAAATAATAATAATAATTAATCTAGGAGCTTCTAATCTATTTTGCCCACCATTACCATTACCAGGGGTTCTTCATTGTTGTTATTATTTGTATTAAAGTAATTGTGGACCTCACTGTGCAACCACATAGAGAGTCCCAATCTACACTCACAAGATTGGCAAAGGGTGGGAGAGGAAATGCAGTTAGAGAATGATTTGCCCAAGGTCAGACAGAGCTGGGACTAGAACGTAGGTTCCCTGAGTCCCAGGCCAGGGCCCTGTTAACTGGATCATGCTGTGTGAATTGTCTCCTTAGTCACACTTGTAATCCTATTGCCTTCAAATTGTGCTTTCAGTTATACTTGAATTGACCCCATTAACCTTTGGTAGGTTTGCACAGATGTTAATGAGGATGTAATTTGAGGACAGTTGAATTGCACAGGTGTAACCAAGGACATAATTTGGCCTGCAGACCTCTGAGAGTGGGGATGGTGTATGGATGGAAAGAAACTGGCTTGTCTGGATACAAGGGTGAGTTTCTGGAGGTGGCAGTTTGAAAAAACATTTTTACTTGCAAACTTGAGAAAAATGTTATATGACGATAGTGAGACACAATGAATATGGACCCCCAAGATGTCATGCCTGCAGAGATACTTTGAGTAGAGCACATTGTAAGTGTGAGAACTGCTTGTTTTTTATTAATAAACTTTTGAAAGTTACACTTGCTTTGCTTACTCTAGTCCAAAATAAGGCGAAACAAATGGGATGGGATTCCTAAGCGGGACTTCAAGGCGCCTTGCTGCCTAGTAGAATTCACAACCCCGTGTTGGGTGCCCAGGCTCCCTAACCAACATGTGGGGAGAGTGAAACCTGGCCTACATAAAAGGTTAGGTTGACCCAGCTTCATTGCTATGAGGTGTGAAAAATCCACGTCTGAGAGATGTAATTAAGATGACTTAACCCTCTGTTGACTGTCCTAGAATTTTTCCATTGACCTAACTACTGGCTCTGGAAGGTGGGGGATAGGTACAGTTGAATAGGTAAAGTTGGAGGAATATAGTCTGTTTTGACGTTAAGAGGAACCCTCCATCAGCCCTTTTTAAAGAAAACTAGTCCACGGATTGCTTTCCTTAAAGAAACACCCATGAAAGTTGAAATATGCAAAGTTTGCTTCTTCATCCTGTTCTTCACAAAGGAGAAATATAACTGGTCTGTGGCAAGAATCCACAAGAGCTTGCACTTCAGCCTTGTATGTGATACTTTACATGGCAAACTGTTTACGAAACATCTATGCTCCCAACATTCAGTGTGTTGATTATTTAACATTTGATTTGATTTAAACTTTGATTTATTTGACATTACTAATGCCATCTTTGGGCTCCTACACAAATCCTAATGATTGGCTTTAACTGTGTGTGTTTGGCAAACAAAGATGAAATTCCCTAGACTAATGGGAAGTAAAGAAATTGAGGCTGGTAGCTGATTAACAAACTAACCAGTAACATGATGTGTGGCATTTTCTGCATCCTAAAGGTATAGCTTGTGCAGGGGGGTGGGGAGGGGGAAGTACCATCACATATTCACATATATTGTATTCTGCTATCTCACAAGCTTGTGGAGCAAAAATTGTCATATTTAAATTTCAGAATGGATATCAAAGCAGCCAAAAGGGTCCAAAACAGTTTGAAAAAGCCTAAACATGGCTAGAAGGCATAAGAGCAGGAGTCATCAGAATACCTAGAGTGGGGTTCTCAAAAGCACTCAGTGATGGCCTAACTCTGATTTCACTAAAGACAATGGTTAAACTCCCATTGTGACATCAACAGGAGCAGAGTTAGGCCAATGCTGAGCACTTTTGAAAATCTCATCCTTGGACTTTCAGGGTCATAATTTCAAAACTGGCCACTTAATGAGCAAAATGTGAGGTATACCTATTGCATGCACAAGTAAATAGTTATGATCATATTGTAAATATCTGCTTGAACAAATGTAAGGCTTTGTAGGGGCAAATTTTGTTGGTGCAGGTTTTATGAGTAGTTCTTAGCTAATAAAAAACAGGAAAAATGGTCCTTTTGCTTGATCTCTGGTAAAAAAAGCTGTCTTTGAGTGGGGAAACTTGACCTTTTGGAAAACCTCATTTGTATCTCAGTGTTAGAGAAGAATCAGTTCAAAACATAGCCACTTATTTACTCACTCTGATCAGAGCTAGATCGACAGTATAACATCAGACTGTTCATGAAAACCCTCACTATACAATAGTAAATGCATACTGCAGCTCATAGCCCACCTATGGATGTGTATTCAGTACACTGTTCCAGTTGACCTCAGCCATATTTATATCATCTTAGGATAATTACAGAAAATGCTGTGTTTTTTGCAGTGCCTCAGACAGAAAAACAGAAGGGATTTAAGGCCTGTGGTCAATTTTTCCCATCTGTGATCCCAAATCAGGCTAGGATTTGATAATGCATCTATAAAAGGGTCCTCGACTTCCACTGCCTTGCAGCCAAAACACTGAATTATTGATGAACAGATCCTTGCATGTTTAAAGGTTAAAATATGTATTATAAATCATAGACCAAAGATGACCCCAAATGGAATATATATCTGAATTCACTTTAGTTTCATATGACATCAGCAGAGTCCCTTGAGTGAGTTACAGCCTTGTTTTCACTCTGGGGCTATCTAATATGTCTCACTTGATTTTCAGTTGCAGGCAGGCAAATTGACCATGTATACTTGCTTGTGTCAGTAGCTAATTTTAGGTAGCTAATCTAATTGAAGAAGTTATGCTCCTTTAGCTTGTCAAATAGAAATTCACATTTTCTGATTAATGTGATTCATTTACATTAGATTTGACTTGACAGAGTGACAATGTGTAATATAGAATACAGGGATGACAAGGTTCTCAATCTCTTCAGTCACATTCCTTATAAATGGTCTAGTCAAGGCTACAGCCTAACATCTTATCTACAACATGATGAAATTTGAACTGTATTGCAATCATATATGGTCTACATAATATGTTCTCACAGGTGGCAATATGCTTTCAGAAAAGTGACAATTTTAACAGCTTTTTTACATTTGTAACACATATATAACTGACTCCCTGACGCCCTGCTGTGACTGAAAAATTACTAAGAAGAAAAGGAGGAGGAGGAGGAGGAGGAACAGAGTGAATCCTTGAAAGAAAGTAAAACAAAGTTTCACCACTTAGAAACAAAATATATAAGAAGGAAAATGTCAAGAGAAAGGTAGAAAGGCAATCATAAATGGATGGGTGGGAGAAGCGATGGAAAAATTGAACAGCATGAACAAGATGAAACATATGCAATGAAAAAAGAGACACATAGTACAGAGAAGAACAGTACTGTAGGAGTCAATGCCAGAAAGCATGGAGAAGCAGAAGATAGAGAAAAGCAGACAATGAAGAACAGAGTTGTCATAAGATTACGAATAACATTAAGATGTTATTTCTAACTAGACAGTTGCACACTCTGTTGATTCTGTAGACTACGTAAATTGCACACACCAAGGGCTTCTTGAATTTCTCCCCACACAATCTGTGTGCTTCCCTCCTCCATTTTGGGAACTCCCTGCAACCTTTTGTTCTGTCCATTGTAAAGTTCCCCCTGCTGTATTAGGGTGCTTCTAAGCTTCCCTGGGTCTGCAGAGGCTACAGCCCTCTCTTCTCTGGCTTGCTTGATGGCCACACATTTGGTCTGTTACTCCTTCACAGAAGTCAGACCTCATGATCCAGCTGCCCTCCGCCCTCAAGACCAGTGCTGACCACCCAAGACAATCCAGAAGATGAAGCTCATCCTTTCCCAGAACTGCTACCTTGTGGGCACTCTAGTTTCTCTCTCCAGAGAGATATGATAGTTGAAGCAAATAGATACAGATTTTGTAAGGGTTTCCACAGTTACTCTTTACTTTAGGTAGCACAAGAGGACAGACAGACAAGACAGGTCTAGTCAAAACAATTAAACACCTATAGGCCATCCTTGCCTCAGTTTCCCTACCACTCTTGAGCATTCTTTGGGAGTTGGTCAGAGTTCACTAGGAGTCCAGGACTCCCTTGGGATGATTTGGGGAATCTTTACAATTTACCAGTTCTGGTGGATATGACTGTCACATCCAGCATGGCCATTCCTCTGTTCTTAACCAAATTTTTGATCATACAGAGGTGGATGTAGCTGCTGGGTCTGCTAAGCAGATGCAAGGGGTTCCTTCTCTTTTCCCCTTCTTGTTTTCCAATTTTCACCTAAATCAACAGGATTCTGTGTACTGACGCTTACAATATTCCCTGATTATTTTTTTAATTGATTGGATGCAACATTCAAAAGTTATTGTGGTATTGACAGACTGGGAAATGCCTTTGTGTCAAGTGTAAGACCTCACTTAGCTCAGCCAACTGGCCAGGACTTCTACAATGCTACATGATTGTCCAATCATTCTTCCACCTTGTTCTACTAGTATATTATCATCGACTCTTAAGAACGTCTACACTGTATCTGAGGGCCTGATCCACAGTGAATTGGCTTTAGAGTTTTTTTGTACACTTCAAAAGCAACTCCTCCTCTCTACAGGCAAGGATGTTACTGTAACTCACTGTTCTCTCTCCCTCACCCACTGAAGATGTCGCCTCTTACGGCATGCAGCTACAGGACCAGTCCAACCTGTACATGCTTTTTTCTCTGGAGACCCTCAGTTTAGTGTCTTAACAGCCAAGATACAAATCTTCACATAAGCAGCACTTAGAAAGAAGGTATTGATTTCTCAGGGGACACTTCACTGCAATAGAGGAATGGCAGACAATCCGCAACTAGTTGCATATGTAAACATTAGAGCATGCACATGATGTAAAGGTCTATCCTTCCTAATGGAGACACAAGGTGGATGAGGTAGTATCTTTTGTTGAAAGAACTTCTGCTGGTGAAAGCTTGAAACAAGCTTTCAAGGTACACTGAGCACTTCTTTAGGTCTAGGCCCACCGTAAGGACTCCTGACAAAATATAGTGCAGTATAGATTATAAAATCCTCAAGATCTAAGTTTCAAGATGTTTCAGCTCTGATATTACTAATTTACAGGGTTAAACAACAGAGCTAGTAGCAACTTTGTGTTAAATGGAGGTAAATTACTCCTAAAACCATGAAATACCCCACAGTGGGTGAGATATAGTTAATGGTATAATTAGGTGATATACAGTCTGCAGACTATTTTGATGCTTTGGGGAGACTTGTGTGCAGTAGCCTGTGAATAGCACGCTGTGTGTGATCAGTACCACCATGCTTCCAGAGTCAATTTACCCTCCATCTGCAAAAGTGGCAATAATGATAATGACATTGCAGCAACAGACACTCTAAGAGGCAAATATTGTGAAATCATTCTTGAATATTCAGCTGTCTGTTAATGACATAAGTTCATGGAGGGTCCATGCACTTATGGATAAATGTAAGTATAGTAGGGATAGTTTAGTTGGTATTTCTGTAGCTGTATAGCTCCAGACTTATATAAGGCACAATGGATCTTGCTGTACCAAAGTAATTTATTTGCATAGCCATTATATACCACAGTGTTGGGAGGCAGAGAAAACCTTTAGATTAAATGTCTTTTTTAAAAGAGAGAGAACACAAGCTTTACAGAGCTGGAAAGATTAAGTTGGTATCACATGGAAAGAGGATGAACAAAGAAATTAAGATAAATCAAGGTGAACAACATCTTCAAGAGGGTGAAAAAAAGCCAGAATAGACTGCCTCTGCTGTAACAAGCTAGAGAAGATTTATTAAAGCCCAAAGCTAGCAGGTGGAACAAAGACACTGTCAACAAAGAAGCCACAAGAACTGGGAGTCTTTGCAAGATCCTATACAGTCATATATGGTTCAGCAGATTGTTTGCAGCTATGGTGAGTGAAGCTTTTGTGTTGTAGTGGACACAGTGAGCGTTAAGGATGATTAAAGAAAAAGATTAAAAGGAATAATGTGTGAAGATGAGGAACAGCAGTGTCAGACATAATATAAAAAGGGGAAGGGACCAGTGAAATGACACTTCTTTGCCTAGAAAATAGTTTTTAATTTTATACAAAATTTGAAGCAAAAATAAGACATGTTTTGTTTTTTCTTGCAAATGTGTGAGTGCGGAGAATGTGTTATTCCAGTATTACTTAACTGTATTCCTCTGTAAAGGTTCAGACTCACCCCTGTAGTGCCTCCTGCTGGTCATTGGGAATTAGCTCTTTTCCAGCACCCTCTGCAGGTCGGTGATCCCACAGTTCTGGCCCCCGTGTCACTCACAGACCCCAGTGCCCCTTTCTCTGGGGTTCTGCCCCCTGGCAGTACCCCCACACTGTCTCTGGGTCTCCCCTTCCTGGGGAGCCCCCAACCCACTATCCCCACCTTGCCTCAGTCTGGGCTACTGCCAGTCATCACTAAGCCTCTGCTCCCTGGGGCAGACTGCAGTGTAAAGGCCACTCATCATAGACAAGCGGGTTCAGACCTGTTGCTTTCCTCTGCCTCCCAGTACCTCTATGGGCCTTGGGCCAGGCCCTACAGCCTGGGAAGTTGCCAGCCTGGAGCACCCTGCTCAGCCTGCTCCTTCCCCAGCACTGCACCACCCTCAGTACCCTGTCAGGCAGGCAGCCAGGCCCTGCTCTCTCCCAGCCTGGAGAGAGACTCCTTGGGCCTCTGGCTCACAGCCTTTTTATACAGGCCAGCTGGGGCCTGATTGGGGCGGGGCCCAGCTGCAGCTGCTTCCCCAGTCAGCCATCCCCAGCCACAGCCCTCTCCAGGGCTGCTTTTAACCCCTTCTATTTTAGGAGCAGGGTTAGCCACCCCCCTACATCCTCTTTTAGATATTACTATGATGGGTACCACAGAAACACCTAGAGAGAGAGATTTTGGGGGCTTGAGGAAGTGGAGTCTTAGTAAAAATGTATTTATTTTTCTACAGACATTACGACCCAGGGCATTCCAATCCATGTTTCTTTCTCTGACTGGGAGCACTGTTCCCTCTAAGCTGTGCGCGTGTGCGTGCACACACAGATCCTAAACCCCATGCACACAGTGAAACACCGCACGCACAAAAAATGAAATACTACATCGGAGACAGGCCGAAATATCATTTATGGGCGACTTTTGACATTGTTTGCCCGCCATCTATCAACACAGCCAGATTCTACTAGCTGGCAAGGGGGAGAAAGGGAAAGGAAGGCAATGAATTGAGGAACACATTTCTAACGTGGAACATTGATCACGTCGTGACGGTCGGGACCCACACATCTCCATTTTCCCACTTTTTTTGCCGCGGATACATGGACATGATCGGAGCTATGCACAAACTTCTGGTATCCTGATCTGAATGATTTCCTGCTTGCCCTTTTGTTGAGTCACGCTGTTAAGTGCATTGAAATAGTATCCATATAATAAAAGTATTAATTTTAAATAAACCAATCTGGTAAAAAAATCAAAAAAACCAAAATGTCACTGTCTAGAGGTCTAAAGTGTAAAAGAACAGCGACTTCATTTAAATCTGGATGGCTGGATGAGACTATAGAGATGGTTACACCGAAGCCACATAGTGTAATGCTTGTTAAACTTTGTGAAATATTCACATATGATGTCACATATGATGAGGACAATTTGTGTATACTGTCACAATGCCAAAGCTTCGGGAGAATTTTTAACAGGAAGAATGTGGAACGATGTATGGAAGTTGGATTTCTTTCATCTGTCAAATCCCTATGTTCAAAATACAAAGACTTTCTTGCTGAAGAAATTGTTATAGTCAGTCAGTACAGGTTTCAGAGTAGCAGCCGTGTTAGTCTGTATTCGCAAAAAGAAAAGGAGTACTTGTGGCACCTTAGAGACTAACAAATTTATTAGAGCATAAGCTTTCGTGAGCTACAGCTCACTTCATCGGATGCTCCGATGAAGTGAGCTGTAGCTCACGAAAGCTTATGCTCTAATAAATTTGTTAGTCTCTAAGGTGCCACAAGTACTCCTTTTCTTTCAGTCAGTACAATGACTTCAAGTTTGCAGTAGCTGAAAGAATCAAAAGCCAATTGGTTTTAAGTTTCCCGGATATGGTGACATTTGCTCACCAGAACGAACAGTTTCAGGATCTTGCAAAGTTGATGGATATTGGAGGAACATTCTTAGCATCAAGTGCAGACTGTGAGCATGGCTTTAGCTTAATGAACACTCTAAAAAACAAACTATGGAATCTTTTACAAGTAAAGTAGATCATTTGGACATCCTGATGTGCATTAAGAGTTACCAGCTGGATGGAGGACTGGTAGATTTGGACAGAATTTATGTTGAATGGGCAAATGAAAAAGATCGCAGGAAAAAACAGTAAGATGAGTTTAGCAGTCTTTGACATTTCGACCAATAAGGAAATTAAAATGCATTTGTAATTACATATCTTATTCTTGGCTGATAATCATTTATTGATATTTTTTAGGAAAATTTTAAATTTAAAACACAAACTCTTGTTTTTCTTTTTTTACTTATGATGTCTCTAACTGAAAACCCATATAAATTGACATAATGGCATACTTATTAAATTGTCTTTATTATATGTTTATCAAAATCTTTTCGGACATGTGTATAGAATGAAAGGTGAAAGTGGACACCAACGGGCTGAAGCCTATGGACTGATATTGATCATGATTAATATGTGCTTGATATATGCTCATGATTGTCTACAAAAAAGATCATAAAGTGTGATGCTTAAAACTAACTTCTGCTTCATGAAGAATGGTTAAATTTCCTTTTTGTAAGTATTTAAAAATGACATTTATAAAATAACATGGTGTAAAACTATTATTATCACACATTGCAAATTAAAACTTTTTAAATGTATAAGCATTTTACTCGCTTGGGCTCATTGGCCTCATGGCGCACAAATTTGAACTCTGCTTCAAAAATTTGCAAAGAATTTTTTTGCGTACACAGCCTGTCAAAAATTAGAGGAAACACTGATTGGGAGAATGCACTATTCTGCTCTGTTCAGAGCTCATTATTATTTATAGTGATGTGTACTAGCACCACTATAGATGAAGTTTCCATGATAAATTCCTGTTTTATTTTTAGGGGTTTATAACTCACGTATAAAAGTTCACTTTTTCTTGAAATATACCCCCACCACCCAACACCCACTTATCTGAACTGGCAGTAATAGGTGATAGATATAGAGGGAAGAAGCAGCACTTTGAGTAATTCAAGGTGATTATCCACTGTGAAAAAATCATTCTCTTCATGAGCATGTTGTCAGAATGGCCATCTGCATTTGCACCTGGCAACGTTAGGCTAAATCTCAGCATCGCACTGTATCAATAAACAGAGGCCAGTCCTCTTCTCACCACCCCTTCCCTTATCAAAACACTATGAGTTTAAAACCTTGCTGTATAAGAAGTGAATTCAGTATTTTTTAACAATCACCTATGCATGCTAAGCCAGCGGGATTAATCAATCACCTGAATATGTAGTTGTTAGGGTACTAGATGGCTTTGGGGATGGTATATAGCTCCTTTTTATCTGTCGTTCACCAAAGTGAAAGTAGCTCCATTTGGAACCTGTTACATATGATGGCTTTTAGACCTCTATGTGAATTGACTATATGGGTTTAGTTGTGTTCTTAGCAGGTGGGCGTGTACATCACAAAGCCATTGATGCTAATGGAATTTTGTCTGGGGTAAAGTCCTCAGGACTTGGCCCAATAATAAATAGTAACAAAATTCTTTTCCTAACTGAGACTTATGCAGACTCTACCTGAGATCCAATATCCTCCCCTCTCCCATTAGCTAGTGCTAATGAGGAGCAGCCCTTGCACTCAGACCCCCAGAGTCTGAGAGTTGAGAGCATCTAGCAAGCAGCACCTCAAAGGATCAGGCATTAAATGGTGAGGCTCCATACTGGCCTTTCTCCTGAAAAAGTATTTTTGTAATTTTCACCCAAAAACTTATCACACATTGGGAAAGTGCCAGCAATTCAATGATAACAACATGAAAATATAGAAATGCTATTAGTGGAGAAAATAACCTGTTCTGGAGATAAAGTAGAGATCTTTTCTCTCTCCTGCATACCTTTGTGAGGCATTTTTGATAATCCACTTCCAATCTAACCAGAGCACTGCAGGAAATAATGTAGAAAATAACATTACAGTAGATATAACCCTAACTTAATTGGAATTTATATTAGGGCTGTCAAGCAATTAAAAATTAATTGTGATTAATCGTGCAATTAAAAAAAGTATCGTGATTTATCATGCGATTAATCACACTGTTAATAGTAGAATACCATTTATTTAAATATTTTGGATGTTTTCTACATTTTCAAATATATTGATTTCAATTACAACACAGAATACAAAGTGTACAGTGCTCACTTTATTTTTATTTTTGATTATAAATATTTGTACTGTAAAAAACAAAAGAAATAGTAATTTTCAATTCACCTAATACAAGTACTGTAGTGTAATCTCTTCATCATGGAAGTTGAACTTACAAATGTACAATTATGTATAAAAAAATAACTGCATTCAAAAATAATACAATGTAAAACTTTAGAGCCTGCAAGTCCATTCAGTCCTATTTCTTGTTCAGCCAATCATTCAGACAAACAAGTTTGTTTACATTTTCAGGAGATAATGCTGCCCACTTCTATTCACAATGTCACCTGAAAATGAGAACAGGCATTCGCATGGCACTGTTGTAGCGGCGTTGCAAGATATTTACATGCCAGATGTGCTAAAGATGTATATGTCCCTTCATGCTTTAACCACCTTTCCAGATGACATGCGTCCATGCTGATAATGGGTTCTGCTCAATAACAATCCAAAGCAGTGCAGACAGACACATGTTCATTTTCATCATCTGAGTCAGATGCCACCAGCAGAAGGTGATTTTCTTTTAGGGTGGTTCGGGTTCTGCAGTTTCTGCATCAGAGTGTTGCTCTTTTAAGACTTCTGAAAGCATGCTCCACAGCTCTTCCTTCTCAGATTTTGGAAGGCATTTTAGATTCTTAAACCTTGGGTCAAGTGCTGTAGCTATTTTTAGAAATCTCACATTGGTACCTTCTTTGCTTTTTGTCAAATCTGCAGCAAAAGTGTTTTTAAAATGAATGACATACTGATTCATCATCCAAGACTGCTATAACATGAAATATATGGCAGAATGCAGGTACAACAGAGCCAGAGACAGACCATTCTCCCCTGAGGAGTTCAGTCACAAATTTAATTACCGCATTATTTTTTAACGAGCGTCATCAGCATGGAAGCATGTCCTCTGGAATGGTGGCTGAAGCATGAAAGGACATATGAATGTTTAGCATATCTGGCACGTAAATACCTTGCAACGCCAGCTACAAAAGTCCCATATGAACACCTGTTGTCATTTTATGGTGACACTGTAAACAAGAAAAGGGCAGCATTATCTCCTGTAAATATAAACAAACTTGTTTGTCTTAGTGACTACCTGAACAAGAAGTAGGACTAAGTGGACTTGTAGGCTCTAGAGTTTTACATTGCTTTGTTTTTGAGTGCAGTTATGTAACAAAAAAAAATCTACATTTGTAAATTGCACTTTCATGGTAAAGAGATTGCACTACAGTAATTGTATGAGGTGAACTGAAAAATACTATTTTTTGTTTAACATTTTTACAGTGCAAACATTTGTAATCAAAAATAAAAATAAAGTGAGCACTGTACAATTTGTATTCTGTGTTGTAATTGAAATCAATATATTTGAAAATGTAGAAAAACATCCAAAATATTTAATAAATTTCAGTTAGTATTCTATTGTTTAACAGTGCAATTGAAACTGATTAATCGTGATTAATTTTTAAATCATGATTAATTTTTTGAGTTAATCAAATGAGTTAACTGCAATTAATCAGCAGCCCTAATTTACATCCATAATTAAGGCATGACAAACCTGGTTACATTGTCCATCTCTTACTTTCTCCCCTCTTCTCTCTCCCTCCGACTCTTTTTTCCAATGATTCTTTCTATTCATTTGATTTATTTAACAAGAAAATGCACTGGAGTAATTCAGTTAAAAGTTGGTATTTTATGTACCTACTGAACATTATTAGATTATTATTGATGTCTGCTTTAATAGGAACACAGCACCAATGGTTTAATTTGTGAATTTGGTGTGTGGTTTTGCTAGTATTTGACCTCTATTTAGATACATTATGAACTCTTGCCCTGCAATTTCCTGTTTACTTAGTGTGCTGATTAAATAGAATCATAGAAATGTAGGACTGGAAGAGACCTGGAGAGGTCATCTAATCCATCCCTTGCACTAAGGCAGGACTAATTAAATCTAGCCCATCCCTGGCAGGTGATTTGTCTGACCTATATTTAAAATCCTCCAGCAATGACAATTCCACAACCTCTGTTTAAAGCCTTTTCAAGATCTTCACTACCCTTACAATTAGAAAGTTTTTCCTGATATCTAATGCAAATCTCCCTTGCTGCAAATCTTAATTACCCATTACTTCTTATCCTATCTTCAGTCGACATGGAGAACGATTGATTCCCCTCCTCTTTATAACAACCCTTAACATATTTGAAGACTTATCAGGTTCCCCCTCAGTCTTTTTTCTCTCTCAAGATTAAACATGCCCATTTTCTTTTAAACCTTTCCTTATAGGTCAGGTTTTCTAAACCTTTTAACATATTTATTTATCTCCACTGGACTCGATCCAGTTTTTCCACATCTTTCCAAAAGCATGGCACATCCAGCTGAGCTCACCAGTGCCTAGTAGAGCAAAACAACTACCTCCTTGTATTACTTACAACATTCCTGTTAATACACCTCAGAATTTTAGCCTTTTTAAAAATTGCATCACATTATTGACTCATATTCAGTTTGTGATCCACTATAACCCCTAGATCCTTTTCAGCAGTACTACCACAAGCCAGTTATTCCCCATTTTGTAGATGTGCATTTGATTTTTCCTTCCTAAGTGCAGCACTTTGCACTTTATTGAATTTCATCTCATTGAATTCTCCACTGTATCAAGGTGGTTTTGAATTCTAATCCCATCCTCCAAAGTGCTTGCAACACCTCTCAGCTTGGTGTCATCTGCAAATTTTATAAGCTTACACTCCACTCCATTATTCAAGTCATTAATGAAAATATTGAATAGTACCAGATCTAAGATGGACACCTGCAGGAACCCACTAGATACACCCTCCCAATTTGACAGCGCTGAAAATAATAGTGTGGACATTGCAGCTCAGACAACAGCTTGGCCTCTCAAGCCCACTTGACACCCTAGGTTTGAACTTGGGAGAATCTTCACCACAGCTGCAACATCCACTCTACTATTTTCAGCGTGCTACCTGGAGCCCTGCTAAATGAGTCTGTCTACCCAGGCTGGGAGGCTTGAACAAGATTTAGAAGTACGGAGCCAAAGATGAAAGATTTTTTAGAACAGGAAAATTATGTACCATCAGGCAAATTCCATTGATTTCCTGTGAAATTCCTCTTTGAAAGACTAATAATTTTCACTGGTTTTCCCTGTATATTTTTAAAACCACATAGCCTCTCATATTATGTTTTTATTCTTCTGAAACTGTTTGATCCTCTCTCTTTACCAAAATATCCATTTAATCTTTCACCCATTTGTTTTACTCCTTTGGCCTTTTCTTTCATTTTCTGTTCTTACACGTTGATAGCTTAAACTACGGTAGTTTATTCTATTGTACCTGAACCTTTGGCATGGGCTGACGTGGCATTTTAAAAACAATTCTACTTGCTTGTGGAAAAAATATATTTTTCCATTCACAAATACTAGTAGACCCATCATTAAACAGTGCCATACAGCAGTCAGATATACTATCTCCTCTCTCCTCGGAAGAAGTTAAAAGGAAGTTTTCTAATTGGTCTTTAATTATGAATCCCACTTATTGAAAATAAAGTGAGATTATTTTTAATGAACAAGCTTAAAATGTGATTTTGTTCTCGAACCTGATATGCAATATGCAAATCACTGTGAATTATAGCACATTACTGACTGCACTTGTTGGAGCATGTACTGGAGCGTAAGTTACAAACTAAAGTTGGAAATACTTTAGTTGTGCCCTCAAATTCCAGGATGAGGTATTGAATACAGCCCTGAAATTTGATGTCCCTGAAACCCTAAATTTCCAGTACTAGAAGGGAGTATTTGGGAATATTAAACAGATAACTTGGGAATCATAAATGGTTCACAGAAAAAGTTCCTTTTAATGAGAAACAGCTGTTAAGAGAATGTCACTGCAAAAATGGAAGTCATCCATGAACATTTATGTTCTGAATATGTTCACTGGGCAAGGCATATTTAGAAAAGTTAACTGAAGTTTTAGTGTAGATATATTTTAACTGTTTTTAAATTGTTCTATTCTATGGCTAGATCTAAAATATCACACATACAATTACATTTTAAAACAAACAAAAATATGATTTGTATTACTCTCGTGCCTACAAAAGCTAATTTTGTACCAGGACTCCATTGTGCTAGGCTCTGTACAAACACAAAACAAAAATAAATGACTCAGCCCCAGGGAGCTTACCACTGAAATGTGAAAAGCAGCATCTCCTTTGGTTATTTTTGAAGACTTGAGTTCAGGAATCTGTTTTTCCTCCTGCAAAAGTGGCTGCTATATCACAAGCACTGATTACACTGCTGAAGAATCTTCTTAGGCATTAGTTTTGTCAACCACTTTTGTCTATACAAGATGTTTATTTTTATGTTTGCATTGTAAACATTTAGATAATGTTTTTAAAAGTTTTTCAGTTCACTAACTTTAAAGACAAATTAGATGAATGAATATATAATCATTCTTTTTACACCTAATATAATATGACCTAACTATATGAAATATGACCTAATTATATTGAATTATTTCAGGATATCTTCTCAGTAATGTTATTGTCAGTGTCTATTTCTGTTCTTCAGTCTCTCACCTTTCCCTTTAAAAAATAATATGAAAAGAAAAACAGAAAAGTCAGAAAGCACACCCACGTAGTTGGCATTAGAAGAGCACACTTTGTTTCTGCATATTTTCTATTTTGGCGGGAACATGACTCAACCACTTAGTTTGGGTTTTGGATGTTCTGACTTAAGGAAGCTGGTGAAGAGAACATTCATAGGGAAAAGACGTTAAATTAATTAAAAAGCCTACATTGAGGGTGTTAGAGGGTGCCCTGAGATGTTCTGCTTTTAAAGAAATCATACACTTGTAATGTTGGTCAAAATTAATTTCTGGAAGCTGGCATTTGAGAAGCTTGTTGAGAAAATTGTGAGTGATGAAGTAGCCCCAGGAAGGAAGGAATGTCAGAGTGAACAGGAGATTTTGATGTGAAGCCCTAGCTTCCTAATTGTTATTATGCTTACAAGGCCATTCAGTAAAAAGAAAAATGAATGCCTTGCTCAACACCTGCTGTAAGAGGGACTCTGCAACTCTGGAGCTTACTTAAATCATTCTTCCTGAAACAAACTGCCAAAAGAGCCTTAGCCCATTTAATTCCCAAATACTAGTAATTAAAGTGAGGCACATCATCAGAGTTTGGCAGGGCTACAGCCTTCTTTTCCCTTTTCATCTTCACATAAATTTCAGTGAAGGTCAGATTTGTTGGGGCGAGGAGGAAAACCTGCCTGCTTTGTGCTCACGGGAGGTTAAAATATGACTTGTTCACAGTGTCCCTCATAGTTCAGAACTTAATGGTCCTTGACGGGGATAACCTAGAAGTTAATTTTACTCTGTGTCCCAAAAGCAGTCATTGTCACCGCAATCCTTCTTTCAGACTGAAGGATACCTTTACCACCTGATCAGACTTTCAATAGCCATTGATGGGCAATATCACCACCCAAGAGTCACAGAGATGGCTGGTTATTGATCTGCCGTTGCTAGCGTTGTCCTGATTAAGACAGAAGAAATCAGGCTTTGCCTTCAAGTGCAGTCTACTTTTTATAAAACTACTCTGAAATGTATGTTACCTGCTTCTTAATGTCATCTTATGCTGTTTATACATATTACATATAAAAACCACCTTAGAAGAATGTTAAGGTTGCCCACTTAAGCATTCTACAGTGAGGAAGTGACAGAAGACTTGATTCTTTTTCTTCCTCACTGCCTGGGGGCCAGAACAGGGAGACAATCAGTCTTCCAGCTCTTAAGTCCAATGTCCAAAACCACAGTGGCCCTTGGCAGTCAGGGGCAACAATTACAGGAAAAGTCCCGTTCAGCCCCGAGACAGAACATGCTCACTCACTATGTGTGGGATGGTTCACGCACAGTCCAGTCAGCATGTAGGAGCTATGAGGGGATGGGAGGATGCTCAGGGCAGATGGAATCTTGAGAGAATTTAGCTACCAAACTCTAACAAGTCTTTTCAGAGCATGTGGAAATTAAGATTTTTTCAGAGACTTATTATGACCAAATCTGGGTGTATTTTCCATGGTTAGCACCTCCTTGGTACCTGGGGAATCCCTGTGCTAAATTTCAAAGCATGGAGGTACTAGAGATTCCAATGAAAGGATTGTAAGGATTTAATAGGGGTAAACCAATATTTTTCCCTAACCTTATTCTCATAACCATGGAAACTTTTAAACTGAAACTTAAAAATCAGCCAAAGGCAACCAAGTATGAAAAGTTTCAGCCCAAACAATTGTTTGGCAAAGTTATAAAAACTAAAAAGAATGTCTTATAATAGAAAGGTGGGAGACCACCTTCATGAAGACTACCTGTGCCATCTATAATTAATACATTTGTCTGGTTTAAGGTCAAAAGGCTGTGATCCTTTAGCCTGACTTCCTGCATAGCACAAGCCTTAGAATTTCATCTAGTGATTCCTGCATTGAGTTCAATGACTTGTGGTAGAGCTAGACCATATCTTTTAGAGAGATAATATACACCTACTCCAAGAATTTGTCATATAGAGAAAGGAGATTTTCCAAATCATACTGCCTGAAAAATAGCGAGGCCCAGAAGTCACTTGCCATAAAGACAAGAAGTGATTTTGACTTCCCTTATCACTTACAAACACAACTGTTCTGTATCTGTATCAGTATTAAGGTATCACAAGCTTTCAAATATTGTGAGTCATCTCAAAAGAGTCACGATACTTTAAAAATATTTTTGGTCTTTTTTTTTTATTTGCCTTCTGGGTTTTGAGCTTGGGGCATGTTTTCAAGATTTTCTCTGCAACCATGAGAGCTAAATATTTTTTGTTTGTCACAAAATCACAGGGCTCCAGAAGCTGAGGCTTCAAGAAAATTCCCTAATACTATGAGACTCATGATCAGAGTCACAAGTTGGCAACACTATGAAAACTAAAGGTGAAGTAGGTAAAATAAATAGCATCCATAGAGAAGGGTGCATCAATACTTTTGTTGTTTTCAGAGATCTGGAACTCTTGAGTTCTTTACTGACTGTGGTTAAGAAATTCCTTTGCCACAACTGTTTTCCTTGATCACCTGACACATTGTTCCCAAAGGGGTTAAACTAGAAACCCAGAGAGCTGACAGCACAGGAGACTGGGGGAGTGTGTTGTAAGTGACTGAAGGGGTTCAGGAGGTCTCAGTCACTGGTCTCAAGGTCTAGGGTGGCTGCGCAGCAGCGGAACCCTACAACAGGATGAGGCTCAGACAAGAGGTTCCTTACAGTCAGAGAGCTAGAGACAGTGACTAGATTCTTTCCAGACACAAATAAATTAGAAACATGTGGGACCCACTAATTGGGTCCACTCACAACAGACTGGTGACTGGATCATGGGTTACTGGAGCAGTTTGTAACACACTGGTTTTTTTGGTGGGGAGGGGAAAGAGGAGCAGCATTTATTTATGCACAGGGTAGAGGCAGATATTGTCATTGCATATATTGTGACTGGCATTGTGTTTTGATTTTCTGTTCATGTAAACTAAGCTGTAAAGATGTTCATCCACCCATTTTCTGTTATAGAGTTCTGCTGTGTTGAAAATTAGTAGTGCTGTCTGTAAGCACATAACACTAATTGCATTTTTCCTATGTATCCTTGGGACTGCAAATATTTCTGAACCAGGTAGTGCATGGGCGTGGGACAGACAAAAAAGTGTTTGCAGTATCATGGCATCAAACAGTTATACGCCATTCAATTTCATGTGCTATGAATCGTGGGGCCTAACCTGCAAACATTTTCAGTCCATCATACTTGGGAAGGAGGAGCCACACACAAGTCAACAAAACTATAACATTTATTAAAAATATGAGATGAAATGTGTAGTTAAAATATTTTTAAAAGAACTGTCAGCCAATCATCTTTAAAACATTAAGGGAATGAATCTGTGAAAACCAGACCTTTATAGATTGGGTAAGGATCAGAAAGAAGATGGTTCACTGTATTGTGAGAATTGGGGTGGAGGACTATTGAAACTTAAGACCTGGTACCCGCCCCTTGCCCATTCCACATGGCACACTGGCACAGGTATGGGGCCATGCCACAGCCTAAAAAGTGTACTTACCTATACCCCTCAGGCATGCTATCTTCCTTGCCCTGTACTCACCTTCAGATACATGCTTCTGGGATTTAGCAACTTTGACCTAGTGACCAAAACTCTGCCCCCTGACATACCCATGTAACCCCACTGGCTTTGCTGGAGTTGCACAAGGGTATCGGAAGGCAGTATTGCACTTTAACATATTTTCTGTACAGCCACAGGTTGGATTCAGTTCAAAACCAAGTTTCTTTGTTCCACTTCATTGAGGCTACCTTGATATTTATGTTCTGCCCTAAACTTTTTTTCTTCTGGCTTTAACGGAAAAAAACGATTGCAAACATATCATGTTTACTATAAGGTTTCTGACCTACAAGAACATTGAAAAAAGGGCACTGTACTTTCATGTGTAGTCACACTGATGTCCATCATAAACCATTTATATCTAATAAATACTTCTGCAGAACATAAAACCCCTCAGAATCAGCCTTGAAGAAGTTATGTTCTATTTAAAATGTCTAACTTTTCTGTACTTTCTTTATCCTCTGGGAGAGCTTGATCTGAAACTGCAGCTTCATTTCAGTCTCAGCTTCACCAGTATCCCTTCCCCATCAGAGAGGCTGTTTTTGTTTTGTCTATTTAAAAAGTGTGCTGACAGGGTATGCTGCATCTGTCCAGACTGCCATTCCTTGTTGAGTGGTTAGGCCATTTGCTTTCAAGTTTTAACCTCCAGCCTCTTACCCTGACTTATCTATCCAGCTTATAGGCTCTGCTACACTATACGCCACTGGCGTAGTGTACATGTAGCTACAAACCACAATGAAAAAGCATGCTGTGTCATTGAAATTGACTTAATTTTAAAAACTAAAGCTTTTACTTTTTAATATTGGACATATTTCAATATTTGATATTTATTGAATATTTGATATTTTATATTAGAATGTTTTGACTTTATCAAAGTTATGTTTGACATTTCCACAGCAAAATATTTTGGAATTTCCATTTCATAGTAAATTTAGAAATTTTGATTTTTCATTCCAAGTTGGAATGAAGGGAAATTTAACAGTTTCTTCCGGGATGTAAATCTGTTTTCCAGACAGGTCTGATAATGATCTGGGGGAGGTATTCAAGTTACATAAATGTCATTCTATGTGTCAGAAGCAAAGCTGGATGAATAACGAAAATATTTAATCAGTAACAAATTGCTACTCAAATCCCTTTTATTCACTTTTTTTCTGGTCATTTGAATGACAAGACCAATCTGCATGTATTTTTTGGGCAGCAAAACAACTCTTCATGCAAGCATAAGCATTATTATTATTATTATTATTATTTATTTTTACTATAGCATCACCTAGAGATCCACTGCATTATACTAAACGCTGTACACATATGTAATAAGAGCTGTCTTGAAGAGCTGCAATCTAAATAGACAATCAGACAATGTGTTGGAGAAAGTAAAGATTATTACCACAATTACACAGATGGTGAGTTAAGGGCGCAGATTAAGTGATTTGCCCAAGGTCACACAGGTCATCTGTGGCAGAAGCAGGATTTTTATCCCAGATGTCCTGAGACCCAGTCCACAAGACCATCCTGCTTCTCTACATGCATGAGCAGCAGCAAGGAGTGAGGTATAGGGACAGGAGGAGATGATGAGCAAGAGAAAGATACTTTGTCTATTAATACTGTGCATGTTCCAGAACCAGAACATGAAGCAAAGTGCTGTGATTAGACAGTGGGGTGAGAGCAACCAAAGACTGGGAAGTTAAGACATTTTCTGTATTATACCTCTCTTTCTCAATACAGTCTAATATTTATTTTTGAACCTTCACAGTGTAATAACTTGTCCATGGTGACACAGAGATCTTTTCCCTGAGTGGATACTATTAATTTGGACTCTATCAGCACATCTGAGCATTCAGAGTGGAAGGAACAAGATGCATTGCCTTGCACTTGTCAGCATTACATTTGTGCTAATATTGTGTTGCCCGGTCCCATACCTTTAGTATGTCTTTCTGCAGTTTGTCACATGCTTTTGAGTCTTGGCTACCAGAATTTATTCTGTATTATCCATACACATGGAACCTGGCTCAAGGGGCTGAGACCTTGTCTTGACTAGGGAAAAAAGTAGGATTGTTTCCAGAGGTTGGCTAACAAACATGGTAACTAATGTGGTAAAATCCTAGGGAAGACAAGGCAGTTCGTAGTTTTCACATGAGTTAGCATCTTCAAGGTAAATATTAATGTGTGAAAGCTACAAACTGCCTTGTCCTCACTAGGATTTTACAATGTGTTAGTTACCCTGTGTCAGCTAATGTGGTAAAAAAGATCACCTATTTTTATAGTGTGGACACACATTCAGAAGAAATTGTGTCTTATCCACAGCTCTCACTACACTATTCACTGTGTTTACCATATCATTAACATGGGCATGACTCTGCATATGAAGTTATCTGCTGTTAGTGTGGGAGTGACTATGCTAATGTTTGTGTTTAAGTTACTGAGCATGCCCAGTGTGAACTTACAAGTTTCCCGAAGCTAGAGATGTCTGACTGGTTCCACAGTTGCAAAACTCTAGAATTTTTCTTGAGCATCACATGAAAGCATTTGGAGGGAGATGCATTCAAAGTCTTCTGGAGAGGTCCACAGTAACTCTCTCCCCTTTTCCAAGTACCTCAAAAACTTCAGGCAAAAATAATTGACAGGCCAGACTGACACCTATTTATCACTTCCTACTAGCTGTTCAAACCACTGTTTAGTGGAACAGAACCTAACAGTTTTCCATATGATTTTCTGGAAGTTGTTTGTAAATATGAGCCATATTTAAAAAGAGCAGAATGGAAGCTCTGTTCTGAAGGATTCTCTGATGATCACAGGTTAGCTGATTAGAATCATTTTTAAAGATTTCAGAAACAGGCTTGAAAATCCTGCTTTCATGCTGGAAAAAGGCAACTAGTCAGTCAAATGATAAAGTTGATAAAAACTTTGCTCTGTGGGCTTATCAGAACCAAGAGTTGCATCCCTAATCACTGACTGTGTAACCAAAAACACAGCCCATGGCAACCATTAAATTATATTCATTGGCTTTGGCCTCTTTTCCCTGAGTAACCAAAACCAGGGAGAATAACAAGCTAGTCATAGCTATCTGCCTATCAAAATCTGTCAAGGCAAAATATTGTTTCCTTTTGGGGTGTCAGTGCTTTACTAAGCTATTAAGCCTTAAGTGGCAACACCTCCTGCAATATCAGAAACTTCATGACAGAATTGGTAGGTGTGCTAGTTTATTCTGGTCACATCTGCAGTGTCACAACTGTCTCCTGAGAATCAATGAGCCTTGGATGAGGAAAACTCTAAAGGCTATGAATTTCTCTTGTCAGGGAGACACACTGTAACCCAATTCTTCTGACTATATTTCCATAGACAAACAAGAGTATGTGTCTCCTGCTGTCTGAAAGGTCTAGTGCTAGAAGAAATGGCAAAGACACTTTGTGACAGCACAGGTCCCAAAAAAACAGTCAAATCTAATAGAATTAGTCTCACAGGACACTTAGATGCTTTTAAATATAAGGCCTACTCTGTCAGCAGAGCTGATACTTCAGCTAACGAACATGATAACATAGCCACAAGACTTTTTTTACAGCCCATCAGTCAGTAAACAGAACCTTAACCAAGCATTTACAATAAACCCTCAGATGGGCACAAGCAATAGGCATCTGCAAGTACCGGGTGCCAGAAAGTGTTACCCCCCTCAGGCGGAGAAACAATGTGGCTTTATTTCCCAGTTTGTAGAGACTTTGCCTTTTGATTTTAAGAACAGGTAATGCTGTTCATTTGAGGGGGGAATAAAGACTCATTCCCCCATAGGTTTCAGAGTAGCAGCCGTGTTAGTCTGTATTTGCAAAAAGAAAAGTAGTACTTGCGGCACCTTAGAGACTAACAAATTTATTTGAGCATAAGCTTTTGTGAGCTACAGCTCACTTCCTCAGATGCATGCAGTGGAAAATACAGTGGTGAGATTTATATACACCGAGAACATGAAACAATGGGTGTTACCATACACACTGTAACAAGAGTGATCAGGTAAGGTGAGCTATTACCAGCAGGAGTGTGTGGTGGGGGAAACCTTTTGTAGAGATAATCAAGGTGAGCCATTTCCAGCAGTTGACAAGAACATGTGAGGAACAGCGGTGTGTGTGTGGGGGGGGGGAATAAACATGGGGAAATAGTTTTACTTTGTGTAATGACACATCCACTCCCAGTCTTTATTCAAGCCTAAGTTAATTGTATCCAGTTTGCAAATTAATTCCAATTCAGCAGTCTCTTGTTGGAGTCTGTTCTTGAAGTTTTTTTGTTGAAGAATTGCCACATTTAGGTCTGTAATTGAGTGACCAAAGAGATTGAAGTGTTCTCCGACTGGTTTTTGAATGGTATAATTCTTGACATCTGATTTGTGTCCATTTATTCTTTTACGTAGAGATTGTCCAGTTTGGCCAATGTACATGGCAGAGGGGCATTGCTGGCACATGATGGCATATATCACATTGGTAGATATGAAGGTGAACGAGCCTCTGATAGTGTGGCTGATGTGATTAGGCCTTATGATGGTATTTCCTGAATAGATATGTGGACACAGTTGGCAACGGGCTTTGTTGCAAGAATAGGTTCCTGGCTTAGTATTTTTGTTGTGTGGTGTGTGGTTGCTGGTGAGTACTTCAGGTTGCTTCAGGTTAGGGGGCTGGCTGTAAGCAAGGATTGGCCAGTCTCCCAAGATCTGTGAGAGTGATGGGTCATCCTTCAGGATAGGTTGTAGAGCCTTGATGATGCATTGGAGATATTTTAGTTGGGGGCTGAAGGTGATGACTAGTGGCATTCTGTTATTTTCTTTGTTGGGCCTGTCCTGCAGTAGGTAACTTCTGGGTACTCTTCTGGTTTCTTCACTTCAGCAGGTGGGTATTGTAGTTGTAAGAACTCTTGATATAGATGTTGTAGATGTTTGTCTCTGTCTGAGGGGTTGGAGGAAATGCGTTGTATCATAGAGTTTGGCTGTAGACAATGGATCATGTGTTGTGGTCTGGATGAAAGCTGGAGGCATGTAGGTAAGCATAGTGGTCAGTAGGTTTCTGGGATTGGGTGGTGTTTATGTGACCATCACTTATTAGCACCATAGTGTCCAGGAAGTGGATCCTTGTATGGACTGGTCCAGGCTGAGGTTGATGCTGGGATGGAAATTGTTGAAATCCTGGTGGAATTCCTCAAGGGCTTCTTTTCCATGGGTCCAGATGATGAAGATGTCACAAATCAGACGTCAAGAATTATACCATTCAAAAACCAGTCGGAGAACACTTCAATCTCTTTGTTCACTTGATTACAGACCTAAAAGTGGCAATTCTTCAACAAAAAAAACTTCAAAAACAGACTCCAATGAGAGACTGCTGAATTGGAATTAATTTGCAAACTGGATACAATTAATTTAGGCTTGAATAAAGACTGGGAGTGGATTGTCATTACACAAAGTAAAACTATTTCCCCATGTTTATTCGCCCCTCCCCCACCATCACCACCACTGTTCCTCACATGTTCTTGTCAACTGCTGGAAATGGCCCACCTTGATTATCACTACAAAAGGTTTCCCCCCCACACACACACTCTCCTGCTGGTAATAGCTCACCTCACCTGATCACTCTTGTTACAGTGTGTATGGTAACACCCATTGTTTCATGTTCTCTATGTATATAAATCTCCCCACTGTATTTTCCACTGCATGCATCCGATGAAACGAGCTATAGCTCACAAAAGCTTTGCTCAAATAAATTTGTTAGTTTCTAAGGTGTCACAAGTACTCCTATTCCCCCATAGGGTGACCAGATAGAAAGTGTGAAAAATCAGGACGGGGGGTGCAGGGTAATAAGAGCCTATATAAGAATAAGCCCCAACAATTGGGACTGTCCCTGTAAAACTGGGACATCTGGTCACCCTATTCCCCCATTAAATTCCATGAACTTGTGTATGCTTGTGGATCATCTTTCCCACTTTTTTGCAAAAGTGTTATATCTTGTTTAAGTGAAGGCAATCTTCCATCTTTTCTCTTATTCCTCCCAGGACGACAGATGCTGTAAAATACCAAGATCCTACATCAGAATCTGAAACAAAATGTTAAGTCCCTTCTGCTTTGATTATTTTCTCAGATGTCTTCTTTGATGATGGTTTTGTGTCCACTGTGGCTTTCTGACATGGATTTTTAACTTTGGGGACTAAAATGTTGTTATGAGTCTCATATTCCTGGACAAAATATCAAGTTGCATTCTTCCTTTCATGCATTATCTTCCTTACAAGTTTCATGTTCCTGAAACAAAAACTTCTGTAGTCCTAAAACAAAAACACTCAGATATTCCCACAATAATGATGCTCTATAATAATCTCTTACACTCCAAACAAAAAATGTGATCACCATATTTTGATGAAAAAAGCTCACTTTTGAACAGTTCTGATTTCCTATGTCTGCTAATATTAGCTATGGATAAGGATACAATTTTGTCATGGAGGTCACGGATTCCATGACGTTAACAGACTCTGTGATTCCCAGCTTCGGCTTCAGCCCCGAGCGGGAGGGCTCGGGCTCAAGCAGTCAGCCTTGCCGCAGCAGCAGGGCTCAGGCAGTCAGCCTCACACTGCAGGGCTTCGGCTTCTGTGATTTACTGTTTATTGCTAGTGTCCTGCCCGTGAATTTTAATAAAAATCCCCATGCCAAAATCTTAACCTTAGCTATGGACAAATTAATTGTCTTGTTAACAAGGAACATATGAGGACAACATGACTTTTTGACTCCAGTTAATATATGTAGAAGAATTTCGTTAATGCTGGGCATCTAAGTGTTTATATGTCTATTGCTTTTGCATTTTAGTTTAAAAACTATATGGGCAGGGTGCTAGACTGGGCTCTTTTTAGGCGGCATTTGGGCATTTTTCAGAGACCTTTCCCCATCAAAAGTCCTTCCATTTATATGGGTGCTTGGTTGCCAAGGTGTTTTAAAACAGACTATAGAGGTCAAATATGTTTATGAAGATTGAGTACAGCTAGATAGCAGGTCAGGGTTTATCTTCAACCCCGCCCTGATCCACTGACTTGTCCCTGATGTAGTAGTTCCCTGTGGGCAACACAAGTTTGCAAGCTGTCCTCCTCCAAGCAGCTCTGTTCTGAGAGTCAGCTAACTCTGGAGCATAGCAGCACTCCTCCCGTTTGCCATCTCTTCCTGTGACAAACTCTCCCTTTTACGCTTATTTTCTCCAAGTGGGCAGGCTCTACAGGTGTGCCAGTTTAGTACCAGACGAGCCCATAGAAGCTCAGAATCCTTTTCCTGATAGAATTGGGGGTGTGCCCGATCACAGACAGATCCTCATCCTCATTGATGTCAATGGACCTATGAAAATTTACAGTAGATGAGGATCTGCCCTCATGTTTACATTTCTTGCCGAACTGAGGGCTCATTTCCAAAATCAAGCTGTTATCATTATGTATAGAATCTACATTAAAGGAAGGAAGGTTCTGGAAATAGATAGAATAAGTGATTTTGCACAGCCTGATGATCCCTTAATAGCAGGAAGCCACATGGTTTGAAAAGTATATTTCAAAATATATAAGGGTTTCTGGTTTTTACACAGATGTGATACATAACTCCATAGGTTCAGCTACTCAGTAGACACATTATTCTCTCTCTTTTTCTATGCAACTTTTTATGACTGTAAAGTTAGGTATTTTTTAATAAAGGAGCTGCTCATGCAACAAAAATAAGTCTACTCACAGGACTGGAGGATGGGAACTTGCTGCTTTATTTAGAGTGTATGCCTGGGGGGTGAGCTCCCAGTGATTCAGTGGGACAGAAGGGAGGGGTAGAGCATGGATCCATCACATAATTCTCTGGATAATCTAGTTAACACTATCATGACCACTTTACTATAGTCTTAATTTTTTTTTTGGAGATGTGGTAATAGGAATTAGATGTCAAACTTGTTTATTAAAAGTTGGGACAATTTCTCCTAGAGAAATCATTGCTGGAAATCTTGTACCTCTGAAATTGTGATTGAATATGAAAGGGGATTTTTGTTAGGTGCTTTTCTAAATGCTATGTGGTCATGGTATTAAATCAATGAAGCTGCATGGTGTAGGGGAAAAGCCTTCTTTCAAGTTCCCATGTTTGTGGAAATGTTAATATATCTTCATGTTGGTCTCTGATAGTGAGCATATTCAAAAAAGAATATCTTTGCTACCTGCAGACATATTCACAAGTTGACAGGATAACAATATTTATTTTTATTAAGGTTGTTAATGTTGTTTCCTGTTGGGAATATTAAGCATTTGTCATACGCCTGGTGAGTGTATCCTCTCTAGTAGCATCTGGTTCAAAATCCATTATGATAGGAAGAGAAACTCTCTTTATGGGAGCCCCAAATATCAGGTTTTAGAGTGGATGCTCTGCTCCTCCTCACCTGAAGCGATGGAGCTTGGCTCGCCTCTACTTATACAGAGAGTGCAGTTCATATACTTTGCGGCATCAGCAGGTGGCATTCACCCCTGCCTGGGAATGCAGTGTTTCTCCTACTGCCCTCCCTGAGGAGTTCATTAGGAGCCCTGATGACAGTGAGCATGCAGAAGATGTGCTGAACCAGTGCATCTCCCAGGCACTGTGACATCACCCACTTTCTCCGCCGCGCAGGCCAATTTAGACCTGGCAGATTGCGGATTGTGTCCAGCCTGTTTGATTTTTTTTTTAAATATTTTTTTCATAAGGAAAAAAAACTTCAAAAATGTCATTCAAACTGATATTCTTTTATGCACTGGACAAGTTTTAGGTTAATGTGACATATCTGTTAAATATTATAAAATGTATTGGCCTTGAAAGGTTTGTGACTATGCTTCCTGATTCATGTTACCTTAGTAACTAATAGCACATGGCATTGTGAGTATTAGTGACCAGGAAAGTTGAAAGCAATTTAAATGCTCCAAGTGGAAATATGTAATTTTTCAGTTATATTAAAACAGCAGCAGGATCTTTGCTACTAATAACTTGTTGGGGCTTGGGGCATTTTAAACTAAAACTGTGTTAGTGGTAGAAGAGAATATATAATTAGAAGGCATTTGTAAGAAAATAGAACTACACAAAAGCAAGAAATGATGCCTGCACTAAATGAGATATCCATGAATATAAATATTGGGTTGTTAAAAACATTAACTTCAATGAGACTCCA
The DNA here is from genome assembly GCF_009764565.3 of Dermochelys coriacea. Taxonomy (NCBI): domain Eukaryota; kingdom Metazoa; phylum Chordata; order Testudines; family Dermochelyidae; genus Dermochelys; species Dermochelys coriacea. Next base: position 147,046,459 of record NC_050068.2, read on the forward strand.
CACATGCATAAGGATTACTCAAAAGCTGAAATGATCTTACCTTTCGAAAGGTGCACTAGAGTCACTACTCTTCTGGGAGACACATGAAATGCATAGTGTGACAACTTCTACAAAAGAATAAGGAAGATCACTAGAGCAAGAATCACAGACCCAGGATAAAGTGAATGAGCAGGGAGTGCAAAATCTCCCATAAGCATCTGTCTGTTTAGGAAATACACCAACTATTATTGTTCTAGTAGCTTTTTTCTAGTTGAGTGAAACTTGTTTTTAACTTGGTTGTTAATATTTTTATATTAAAATGGTTTAGAATTCTAAATAGGTACTTGCTTGCTCTCCTCCCCTCATAATTGTGGTTAAACAGAGGACAAATATACTGAATAGTAGATATAAAATGTGCTCTTAATAGGATAAGTCTGTGCTACTCAAGAGGCACTCATTTCCTGAAGAGTTATTTAAATCTTTACTCTCTTTATCTTGAGAGGACTTGATCTGGAGTGGATTTAAACATGCTTGTGATTGCATGGTTCAGATCCTGAGCTTCACTGGTGTTGTGCCTGTTGCAACAAGGAGATGAGCACAAAAGTGACTTTATGCCACAGTAGTGTCTCCTGGAATCTAGGGCTGGCAAGGGACCAGTTCACTACCTGGTGCAATGGCAGCCCAGCGCTTCAGGTATTTTACACACACACACACACACACACACACACACACACACACACACACACATATGCCCTTTCTGTTCCAGCCAGGAGGTAGGGTTGTGGAGAACTGGTGTAGCCAAGTCTGTGCTATCTGCTCGTTCCCTTTAGTAGAGGGGAATTCCCAGCCAACCAACTGATACGGATTTTGTCCCTTAATGTGCAACAGAAGTCAGAAAGGTCAATTAAATGTTAGGTGGTATTGAGGAGAGGAAAGAACAAATATGACTCCAGTTCATGTATGCATATAAAAGAATGTGGGCTGCTGCTGAGGACACCGGTATTGTTTGGGCAAGAGAAGCTGTCAGACTTAGATTTGACAGGCAATATAGTTATACTGGATACCAGCTTGAATGGAATGAAAAAACTTTCTATGGGCATAAAGGTAGCAGCTGCTAAAGTGCGAGGCTGAAGACCAAGCCCATGGAGATAGGTGAGAATGCTGTCAAGGCTCATGGATACGTGGTTGGTAGAGAAGCCTATGAATGAAGTGATGACCTTGTTTATCTTGGAAGTACAATATCTGTTAATTGCCAGCTCATTAAAGAAGTGAAAGCAAGATTAGTAAAGCCAGTGGATCATTTTTCCTGTTTGTCAAACATCTGGAGGAGTAAGAAGATACATCAACGCACTAAAATGAGACTGTACAATGCTGCTGTCCTTCCAACACTACTGTATGCCTTGAAAACATGGTAGCTGAGTGCCTTCCGCCAGTGTGTTTAAGAAGATTCTTGGGAATTAATTGGAGAGATTGTGTAACCATGGAAATAGTGAACTGCACTGGTCAATAGATGTGGACTCAATAATTAGACAGAGATTTGACCATGTCATTAGGCTATCCCATGTCAGAAGCACAAGATATGGCTTAAGTTGTATTCTGCCTGAAGGGAAAGAGAAGGTGTAGATGATAAAGAATGACCTACTGCAGGACAATCGGAAAGGATGATGCCACCATGGAGACAACTTTTAATAGAATTGAACATCTTGCTCTGGACAGACAGCAGTGTGGAAAATTGGCTGCCTCATGAGGCACTAGGTACAGGAAATAGTAAACCTAAATAAGTCTTTCAATATAACATCTACATTTCTATACTTTAGCACACACAAATAAACACATTCCCTTCTGGTCTCTTTTCAGTGATGGTTTCTTAGTCTTTATAGTGTAACCATAATAGGTAGTGTTTGTCCCCTGGACCCCCCAGAGCTTGAAAAGAATGGCAATAGCTCAGCTCTTTACAAAACACTTCAGAGCCTTGTCAGCAAACACTAGTCTGGGGGATGAGGCAGCATTGCAGCCCTTGGGTTAATAGTTGACTGGTCTCCTCAGTTGTTGGTGAAATGGAAATCTGGAAGGTGGTACAGGTATTGGGATCAGTTAATAAAGTCTCTATTCCCTGAATCTCTGTAAGGTTCTCACACTACAAGGCATTATCTTTCCCCAACAAGCTAAGGACATGAAAGCCCTCACCTCACTGAGCTCTGCCCCTATTCTCTCTTTAATGGAGTCAAAAATTCCAGTTTAAAGCAGTTAGTTAATAGGTAAATGTAAGTCCCATAGGCTCTGTAGCCTCAGAGATATGTCTACACTGAAGTAAAAGACCTGTGGCTGGCCCATGTCAGCTGACTCATGCTCAAGGGGCTATAAAATTGCAGTGTAGACATTCAGGCTCAGGCTTCAGCCCAAACTCAAATGTCTACACTGCAGCTTTATAGCCCTGCAAACCGAGCCCTGGAAGCCCTAGTCAGCTGATACGGGACAGATGCAGGTATTTTATTGCAGTGTAGACATACCCTATGGAGCACAAATGCTCCCCTTTCAGCTCACTTTCTAGGTCCATAAAATACACTGCAGTGGACCAAATATCTTAATGGTGCACTTCCCTTGTAAATAAAGCTGGAATAGCACTTACCTGTATCCAAGGTGGTACAGGTATGGGGACTCAACCTACAGAACAGACAGAGCTCTCGGTAGTGGATCCAGCCAGGACTGAGTGCCCAAGGCTGTCTTTAACTCCTATGTTTATAAACTAGAGGAGAGGAATGTATGTCACAGGAAAACATTGGTTATAAAAGGGGAATCCATTTTCTTAAAAAAGGAGGGAAATTACATATTAGGCATAGTCATGCAGAAGCTGTCCTAACCAGAATATAACACTTTATGGGTAGGTTTAATTGTTGGAAAATTGTCTCGTCTAGGAATAAGTACATGAAGATATGGGGGGTAGGTGCAGAATACTCATAAAAAGAACTACAGGTTGAATTTTCAAAATATAATCCTTAGTTTTGCAATTTTTTATTTAATATAATTGGCATTCTTTCCCTCCTCCCCCAATAAATTGCAAACTAAATTTAAATTGATTATTTCAGTAAAAGTAGACACGGTAAAACATGCTATACTAAAGTAAATAAAGGCAAGGTTTATTTTTAATATATCTATTATCTGAAAGCCAGTGACTACACCCATCTGCAGAATATTAAGGGTTAAACACAATTTTTGAAATTTAAAAGTCTGTCTGAATATGAATCAGGAAATTCTAATATAGCTTCTTAAATTGAGTCACCTGCTGTGAGTCTAGCAGATTAAAGGCTCAGTCCTATAGGTTACTGAACCAGAATTGCTTCATTCAGGCTCTTTAATATTCACTTTAAGTCTTGAGCTATTGAAAGACCTGACCCAAAGTTCCCTGAAGTCAATGTAAAGCTTCCATTGACTTTACATTGCTCCAGGGATGAAAATTAACTTATCAGGCCTCATTTCAGCAAGACATTTACACATGCACATAACTTTAATTTGACTTCAGTGGGTTTACTCACATGTTTACATTTCTTGCCGAACTGAGGCCTCTATTTCCAAAATCAAGTTGTTATTATTTATGTATACGAATACAGTGCCCACATATCATGGCTCTTGACTGTAACAAAGATCCACAAGATGACCCCAAGACACATTTAAAGGAATGAGGTGATGATTAACAAAAAGTGTCTATGCTATTTGTTTGAAGTTGTCACTTAGCAAGGCATTCCCCCAAACTCAGGTGAGGTGGACAAATATGCAATGTTTGTGAAACCCCAAAGGGAAAGAAGGAGAAGCCAATTAAAACCATTAGTACTGTAGAATACAAAATGGTAGTGTTATCTCATGATTAAAAATGGGCCTGGCAATCATAACCTAGAACAAGAGGTTAGGAAATCTATATTCTATTTCAAATTTTCTATCAATTTTCTATATAAACATAGGCAAGTCCCTTAGCCACTCTGCACCTTAGTTACCCCATGTGTAAAATGCCGCTAATAAATGCTAACCAAATCTTTGTATATCATTGGACAGAAGAACTCTGAAATGCAAAGTATGATTAATATTTGCACTTCTAAACTATCTTTCATTTAAGGAGTTCAAAGCACTGTTAAAACTCATAAACTCCTGTCAGGTAGGTGAATTAATATCCCCATTATCCGGGAAAGTGAGGGACAAAGAGGTTAAGTGATTTTCTGAAGGTCACATTCCAAGTCAGTGGCAGACCCAGCAACATGACAATCCTCCCTGTGCTCTGAAGAAATTATGTTGATGCACAACAGGGAAAAGTGAAGCAAGATGCTTCAGAGACCTCTAAATTGTGACCTGTAGCTGACCAGCAGCCTATGACTATGGAGTATGGAATGGGGTAACAAATGTGGTCCTGTTATCCTCCTCAGTACGGAGTCCAGGCTATGCACTAACTCTCTAACTATGCTCACTGTCATCACTACGTGGTATACCAGGAAAACTCACTGGAATTTGCTCTGTGTTATAATAGGAATCCAGAATCTTCCTGTTTGGAACACCAATGCAGCAAAGATACTGAGCCTGATTCTCCCCTTTCTTGCCCCACTTTTAACCCAGCATACTTCTGTTGACCCCAATTGCTCTTAATTTAGACCAGTTTCTGTTGCCTTTTGGCCATAACGTGGTCAAATAAAAAGGTTCAGGGTTTTGGTCCATGAAATTACATAATAATATCCATGTACTACAACAGCAATAGTTACTTTTTAAGTGAATACTAAATATTGTGGGGTTGATACTTCAGTGAGTTAGGGCCTCTTTGCAGTACTCAGGCAGCACAAATGGGTTACAATTTAGGGGCAATTTAATGTCCTCATTTGACCGGTGGACCAGTCTACTGGATAGGGGGAAGCCATAGACATGATATATCTGAATTTGAATAAGGCTTTTGACACAGTCCCACTTGACATTCTCATAAACAAACTAGAGAAATATAGTCTAGATTAAATTACTGAAAAGAGGGTGCACAACTGGTGGAAAGAGCATTCCCAAAGAGTAGTTATTGATGATTCACTGTCAAACTGAAAGAATTCAAAGGATTCAAAATCAAAATGATCTTGATCAACTGAAGAACTGGTCTGGAATAAACAAGATGAAATTCGTTGAAGACAAGTGCAAAGTACTACACTTAGGAAGGAAAAATCAAATGAACAAATACAAAATGGGAAATAGCTAGCTAAGCAGCAGTACTGCTGAAAAAAATCTGGGGGTTATAGTGGATCAAAAAATTGAATATGAATCAACAATGAAAAAGGCAAATGTAATTCTGTGAAGTGTTAACCAGAGTATAATAAGTAGGACACAGGAGGTAATTTGGTCTACTCTACTCAGCACTGGTGAGACCTCAGCTGGAGTACTGTGTCCAGTTTTGGGCACCAATGAACAAACTGGAGCGAATCCAGAGAAGATCAACAAAAATCATAAGAGGTATAGAAACCAAGACTTATGAAGGAAGATTGAAAGAATTGATCATGTTTTGTCTAGAGAAATGAAAGCTGAGAGGGAAACATGATAACAGTCTTCCAATATGTAAAAGATTGTTATAAAGAGGACAGTGATAAATTTTTCCCCAAGTTCACCCAGGGTAGGACAAGAAGTAATTGGTTTAGTTTATAGCCAAGAAGATTTAAGTTAGATATGCGGAAAATCTTTCTAACAATAAAGATAGTTAAGAACTAGAACAGATTACCTAAGAAGGTTGTGGAATACCTGTCACTGGAGGTTTTTAAGAACAGATTAGACAAACCCTTGTTAGAAATCATCTAGGTATCTCTAAGTCTTGCTTCAGCTCAAGTGGCTGGTCTACATGACCTTCTGACCTATATATCTATGATTCTATGATCTGGTTGCATAGTCAAACAGAGAACTCCCTTGTCAAAAAGGAACTCCCTGCTGGTGCATTTATGCAGAGGCCAGATCCTGTGCCATCTTCTCCGCACCCCTTCTATGGAAGCATGTCAGGGGATAGAAAGGAAGTCTGCAGTAGCTTACATTTTCTTTTTTATATTCTGTAGGGTCAATTTGAATTTGTCAATCTTATTTATTCTATGAGCATTTTTGGTAGTTAATCATGCATTCTCTTCACTATAGAACCTAGCAATATATGGCATGTTTTCATAATTTATTTGAGATCTATTGCTTATATTTCACACCATAGTCTTGCTGGTTTCTCACAGTTTAAAACACTAATCTTCAGGTTTCAGCTGCAACACTTTGTGTCTTTTATTTGAAGCAAGTTTTTAATTTGAATTACAAATTCTTTCATGTCTGACTTATCAGCAGTCTGTTGTATAGTAAGAGTCTCCAGAAGTGAATCATTTTACAATTCAAGCTTTGCAATATCACCAGCTTATTGAAATTAAGTATATCATACCCTTTAGGCATTTTAAGTTTACTGCTAAAAATTCTAGCAGACCAATCCACAGCATGTGATCTCATTAAGCTGAGATGTTGCTGTATTTGAAGTTCATGCCTATCAGATGTAGGTCTGTGCATTGTATTTGAGTCTAAATACAAAAATCCTGAAAATTGTTTTCTCCTACAGTTTTTGCAAGGGGACTATCAACCTGACATATTAGGATCTGGACCTTGGCAAGCAGGGCCGGCTCCAGTTTTTTTGCTGCCCCAAGAAGCAAAAAAAAAAAAAAAGAAAAACCTGATTGAGCTGCCACCGAAGACGCTGACATGCTGCCCCAATAACACATGGAGTGCCGCCCCTTCCTTCGCTGGGCCCTGTAGGGCCCTATTGCTCAGGGACAATCATTTCTTATACTTTCTGGTTCACAGATGTCATGGCTCAATGATTTCTGGAATACATATATATTTTTTAACTTTCTTGTAATCTAAGTTGGATTTTCCCATCCTTTAGCAAGCTTTTTCTTAGAGGTGTTTTATAAATTGATTAGGAATGGATGAACTGGCTCAGATATAATTAGGACTCCTGCCAAAGCTTTCTCAAAGTTCAGCAGTGTCAGGTGGTGGTGATAGTTGTGGTTTTTTGTTTGTGATTCTGCAATTCTTGGTCCCAGCAGCTGTTGGAATTGGAAGTGCAGAAATACTGTGAGAACGGGCATTCCAGTAGTAAAACTGCCCTAATTATCAACAGGAAAGATTGGAAGTCTTACAAGCATGTGTTGTGAGATTTCCTGCATAGTTCTGCATACCTGAGAAGTTACCTAATCTTTTGGGTGCTTATCTAAACCCAAACTATGAGCAATTTAAGGCTCCTTAATTATCAGTGTTGATAATCAGGCAAAAAACCTCCTCATTTTTAAGTTAAGGCTGCTATTAGGATCAAATACCAAGTAATGTTACAGTTAAAAAATTCCAAGCATTTAAGAGCAAGGAACCCAATAATTAAAAGAAGATAAGTATTTGAATACACTCATTGCTAAATGTACACAAGTAAAATATTATATTGCATATTAAAAAAAAAATCTTCATGCTGCCCCTGTATTCCTACCCAGTGTCAAACAGATGAGAAACTCTCTATCTTCCATCCTACATATGACGTATGGTCCCCAGGCTCAACCAGAGACTAACTTTCAGTTTACCCACCCATTATTAGCCAGACACACCATTATCATTGCCTTTACCCCTTACCCCCAATCTTAATCTATGTTATTTACCCTCCATACATAGACTCAAAAATCCAGTTATGACTTTCCTGTGTGCTCTTCAAACATTTTTATTAGTTGTGGTTATTATGATACTTCTCTGGCCAGGGGTGAGGGTGGAGGTAAGATTGTCTATGGAATAAACAATCTGAATTTTTCAGACCAAATTAATTTTGTCAAAGTTACAGGGGGATAAAAAATAGACTTACAATATAATTTGACGACAGCCCTAACTGTAGATTGATCACAAAACTATTGTCTGTCCATACTGTAATAGTAGTGGTATTACTTATGATTAACGCCGAACACACAGCAGAAGTACATTATCACTGAGTAGTGCTGATGCTAAGAAGGAGGATTTTCTTCTTTCCCCAAACTCTTGTTCACCTGAGATAGTGGCTAGAGCACTGCACGTGGGTCAGGAGACAGGTTCTAATCCCAGCTCTGACACCTTGTCTAATGCAGGATTTAGGTTGTGATGTTAGCACGTTAACTAAAATGTTTAGAAGTCTAGTGTATACAAGGCACAATGACACAGATTTTTTACAATTTACTTATAATTTTGGGTGCCTCACTTTTGGGTGTCCAATCTGAGAGGCTTTGCAGGACCTGACTTTCAGAAAGTGTTGAGCTCCCATCCTCAGAAGATCAAGCCCTTTGAAAGAGGTGTCTAGTTGGGCAGTGACCTAGGGTTGCCAACCCTCCTGGTTTTGCCGGGAGTCTCCTGGAATCGGGCTCTATCTCCTGGAGGTTACTGAAGCCTAACTGGGAGATTTTAGGCCACTAAAAGTTTGGAAGTGCAGCAGGGCTAAGGCAGGCTCTCTGCCTGCCCTGGCCCCATGCCACTCCTGGAAGCAGCTGACACATCCCAGTGGTCCCTGGGGGAAAGCCAAGGGATCTACACGTGCTGCCCCCAACCTGATCACCAACTTCTCAGCTCCCAGTGGCCAGGAACTGTGGCCAATGGGAGCTGCGGGGGCAGTGCCTGCAGGGGGTCAGTGCGTGGAAAAACCCTCCCCTCCCCTGGGGCCACAAGGATGTGCTGGGCACTTCCGGGAGTTGCGCATCACCAGGGCAGGCAGGGAGCTTGCCTTAGCCCCACTGAGCCGCTGACCAGGAGCTGCCTGAGATAAGCACCACCTAGCCAGAGCCTGAACCCTTCACCCTTTCCCTGCCCCAGCCCTAAGCCCCCCTCCTGTACCCTAAACCTCTGTCCAAGCCCTGTGCCCCTCCAGCACCCAAACTCCCTCACAGAGCTTGGACCCCGCACCATCTTCTGCATCCCAACATGCTGCCCCAGGCTCAGCCCAGATATCCCTCCCACACTCCAAACCCCTCGGCCCCAGCCCAGAGCCTGAACTCCCTCCCACACCCTTACCCCAGTGTGCTGAAAGTGAGTGAGGGTGCGGGAGAGCGAGCAACAGAGGCAGTGGGGATGGAGTGAGCAGGGCTGGGCCTCGGAGAAGGGGTGGGGCAGGGGTTGGGGCAAGGGTGCTTGAGTTTGTGTGATTACACAGTTGGCAACCATAGAGGCAACCAAAATAACTTAGTCAGTTTTGAAAATCTTGGCCTCTGACTTGAACACATGCAGTGCTTAATTTATAATGAAAGAGGTGCTGGGGCTCAAGCAATTATTTTACATTCATAACTGATGCATGAAGTCCATAGGTTCCGGGGTTATGAATTGCAAAGCCTAGAGGTGCTGGGGCTCAGTGAACACATGCTAAAGGATGAGTTAAAGCCTAGAAAGGAGTCCAGGCTTTAACTTGGCCAGTTTAGTATGTTTTAACGATAGTGTTCCTTGTCTACTCCAGACTTTAAACATAGTAGCATGTTTTTGCTAACATTACCGCTTTAAATCTTACTCTAGGCAAGGCCTAACATGCTGTGTAAACCTGGGCAAGTTACTTCCCTTTCCGTACCTCTCTTTCCTCTTTGTCTGTCACGTCCTTTTAGATTATAAGCTCCTCAAGGCAGAGACTGTCCTCAATAAGTGTTTCTATGGCACTTAGCAAAATGAGGTGCTGATCTCAGTTGTGGTCTGCAGGCACTACAGTAAGATGAATTAAAAAAAAAAATCTTTTCAGAAAGACTGTGTGGGGAAAAGGAGAGAAATCACTCATAAAAGTAGGACTAATATTCTGTTTGAATGGCTGAATCATAGCTCTGTCACCCATGTGATCAGCTCTTTCTCTCAATTAAATGTGTACTTTGCTCTGAACACAAATAGCCTCTTTTGCAGGGTTTTCGTCCAAACCATCAAGTGCTAAAAACAAGAAAATGTTAAAAACAAACAAAACAGCAGCCTTATCTTTAAGCTTAAAAAAAAGTTTAGTTCCTATTTTATCCAAACTGATTTTTCTCATCCTTAAAATAGGACCCTCTTCTCCAAAAAGGCACCATCTAAAAAACCCTTCTTTACAAAAGCACTATCTATTTTTGAATAGTCCAGATATTTTTGCTAAATGGCATTTGATCCATGACCAGGATTTAACCCTCTCCCACTCAAAAAAAAAAAAAGAAAAACGTTTAATAACAATCATCTCTAAATATGATAGCATCTTAATGAACATGTTCCAGAAGCTTAGTTACCACCAGTGGGGTATCATTTACTATGATGACTATTAGTGGTAATAATAAGGACTTGATGTATGTGGGCTTGACTCAATTGCCTTCTTGTGTCCTTTTTTTGTTTATGACATACTACTTAGATTGTAAGCTTTGGGGCAGCTATTTTTCTTCTGTTTGTACAGTGCCTAGCACAATGGGATTTTGGTCCATGAGTAGGGCTCCTAGGTCCTTCTACAATAAAAATAATAATTAATACAAAATTATGCTGCTTTATTTCAGGCCACCTTAAATCAAGCATTACAATTAAAGGTGAATAATGCTGCAAAAATTTCTCTGTAAATATATTTGTTCACATTTGTACATGAATTGGCCTTCTGAAGCCTTTTTGACCCTTTTGTATTCACTCTCTATGAACATGCTGGCGTGCAAGTGTATTTGGCAGGAAGGTTCAACAATACAGCAACATTGAGGTGAATGTCACTGAATATCCACAGAAGGTGAATGATGTAATCATATGTAAATGCCTCATCGTACATATGTTTCCAGTCAAAACAGTGCAAATATTGAAAGGTAACAATGAACGGCAGGTGAACAGGCTATGGACCAAGAACTAGTCACAGAAAATAATTGTAAACAACGAATATATCTGAGATTAAACACAACCTGTTCATGGACAGTTTACCAACAGAAAATGAGGTGGAATTTGTCAATGAATAATTCATTATGAATGATTGTTCTACTTGCTCTACCTGCATCCACACACAGCCCTACCGACAGGTTTCAGAGTAGCAGCCGTGTTAGTCTGTATTCGCAAAAAGAAAAGGAGTACCCGTGGCACCTTAGAGACTAACAAATTTATTAGAGCATAAGCTTTCGTGAGCTACAGCTCACTTCATCGGATGCATTTGGTGGAAAAAGCAGAGGAGAGATTTATATACACACACACACACACAGAGAGAACATGAAACAATGAGTTTCAGTCAGGTTGTGGATAAGTAGAGGGGTTGGCCAGCTCAGGATCAAGACTTTGCAGCTAGACCATTAGATTAGGGTTGCCAAGTGATGGTTACTTGAATAATGTGGTTTGTCAAACTGTGTATCCTTTGGGGCAGGGACCATCTTTTTGTTCTGTGTTTGTACAGGGCCTAGCACACTGGAGTCCTGGCCCATGACTGTAGGTGCTACGCTATACAAGCAATAATAATAATTTAGCTCTAGTGTATAGGTTTGTGATAAAGGTGCAACACAAGTCATGCTATCCCAGAAACCACAACTTTTCTCATCATCTCTGATTTTAAGCATTTTTGGCATTTCGCTATTATTTTTTGTATTTTCACTGGGAGTTGTTAGCCTGAGAAAGATCACTTCTTCAGAGGATTTGACAGCATGTTCAGTCTCTGGGAAGTAGGATCGAGTTCTATTTCTTAACATGGGGATAGGACAATTGAATGGCGTGATCTCATCGTCACAGTCTTGGTGGGATTGTGGCTTGGAGTTGGGATAGAGTCAGACATCTTTCATGGTGGTTGTGGGCAATTTAGTAGACATCATTGTGTTTTCTTGAAGGCAGGACCAACAGATTGAAGATGGAATTAGCTGTTGTCATGTTCTAAGGGATTTGTAGGCATTTTCAGAAACTGGTGGGGGTTAAAATGCAATACCTCTGTCTATCCTGTGACTTTGGCCTTTTTTTCTATGAAATTTGACAGCCTGAACCATGATTCAGGAAGGGCTTGGTGCATAACTTTTTAAGTTGCTTTACCACAACATCTTTGCAATCCACTGAAACGTGATCCAGTGCAATGACTATTTTATTTCTGAATTTGAAGGTCTCTTCTACAGCACACTGGCAAATAAATATCGCTGATATGCTTCCCTGACTTCAAAGCATATACAACAAAAGAAAACCAGAGGAAGAAAAAAAGAAGATCCATTTTTGTATTTGTCTGTCTGCTGACTTAAGTTTCCTTCATTAAAGCACACAAAGCCAAAGGTCAGAGGATCTGTGTACATTTTAAAAGGTGCTGAAAATGCCTATGATGTCACTGCATGAGTGGGATGCATTTTTTAGAGATAACATGCTGTGGGTCATGCCGCACTGTTATAGTCTCACAGACGTGTGTTCTTTTCTTTGCGATATACAATATATTTTCCTATCTCTTCTCTTGTTCATTCTGATTACCGTATGGCCCAGTAGAGGCAGGTGGGAGGCTAAGTGTCTAGTTAGATAATAACCAAATGTACTTTTCTAGTTTTTCAGAATGTCTAATCCTTTTCTGGTGAAGAAAACATGGTGATGATATTTATTTCATTTTTTTCCATCTTTTTGTACCTCTCCTTGTGTGTTTTTAAACGAGATGGGCTTGAACAAAACTCTGGATCTAAATATTCCTGAACGTTGGGGATGTTTGAAATCTAAATACATAATGCACACCCACATTCGAACTTTGCAGATGACCCCTATCTTTATAAAAGGATAAATAAAAAACAGGCCCTTGGCTGGTGTAAGTCAGCGAAGCTCTACTAACATCAGCAGAGCTGTGCCTGTTCACACCAGCTGAGAATCTCTCTCTCTCTCAGATCGGAAGGTACCAGGCTAGATTTTGAAATCCAGATCCAAATATTGTGACTTCTACCTATCTAATCTGGTGTGCTTCACATGGGCAGAGAAGGGTTCAAAGAGCAAATAACTATAGCTTGGTTATCTAGATGAGTATCTTCTTTAGTTCCCTGGCAATGATTATATTACATGCTCCATAGTGATTTTATTAGATGTGAAGAATATCTTGCCACCCCAAATATTGCCCACCCCAAATGTTCAAAAGTCATGAGTCAGGCTCACCATGAGATTGGCTTTAAAATCATGAGATCATGTAAAAATAATAGATTTGGCATTCTTATTCGCCTTCTGCTCTTTGTGCCTTTAAGGTGCAATGGGGTCACATTTTGAAGCTTTTTCCAGTGCCATGAAGAGTAGAAACTTATTTTTTCTTTAAGAATGAAGGCTGAAATTGTCACATATCCCCTTGACTCCAGGAGCTGGGGCTTTAAGGAAAACAATAATTATCATGAGATTCATGACAAAATCATGAGAGTTCACAACACTGCAGCTGCCTATCCAAATTCTGAAATAAGCCAGTCAAAGTTGTGTGCAGACTGATGGCGTACTTCGTGACAATAGCTATTTAAGTCCTTTTTTGTTCCCTCACTTTGGACCGTGCTGAACCAGTTAACAGCAACCTTTTCAGTGTCTGAGGCTATGTCTACACTTTAAACACTGCAGCGGCACAACTGCAGCACTGCAGCTGCGCCACATCGTGCTTCAGTGGACACTTACTACACCAACGGGAGGGTTTCTCTGTCACTGAATATAACCTAGTCCCCAAGAGGCAGTAGCTAGATCCATGGAAGAATTCCTCCATTGACCTAGTGCTGTCTACGCTGTGGGTTAGGTCAGCTTAACTATGTCTCTCAGTGGTGTGGATTTTTAAGTACTGAAAATGAAATAAAACCAAAACCATTGCTATTAGATTTTCTTTCCTTTTTCTCTTGTTTATGACATGTAAAGTGCTCCTAAGGAAACTTTTGGTTGGTTTTAAACTATAAGTAAAAAGTAAAAAGTTAATGCATTATTGTCTCACTCTGCCACTTCAGCCAGGACCTTTCAGCTTCAACTATGCACTACAGCTTACACGACTAACTGTGAACAAAAAAAGGAAAACCATACAAATTAGAGAATGAAAAGACCAATTGCAATATTTCTAGCAAATCTGAATAGACAACAGAGTTAATCATATGCCTTTATTCCTGAGACTATTTAACATTTCTTCACCAACAGTGTGAAAGAAAAGTCATGCCTATGAGTCAAATGGTCAGGACATTAGTCTTGGAGTCTAAAAAACCTGGTTCAATTCCCTACTCTGCCCTGATTTCCTGTGTGACCTTGGGCAAGTCACTTGGTGTCTCTGTGCAACAGCTATTATAAGTTACTTGGATATTATGATAATGGGGGCTACAGAAGTACCTAATATGGATGAATCTACATATTGGGAAGTATCTCTCTAAAAGGGTTGAGAAGACCTCTAATAAACCAGAAGCTTTGGGGAGATCTTCAAAAGTGCTTTTGGAATTTAGGAGTACAAGTTCCATTGAAAGCCCTAAATTGCTTAGGTGCTTTTGAAAATTTCCTTCTTTATTTTTCTTCTACAAAATGCTAAAGATGATTTTATTGTACTGAAAAAATAATTATCAAAACTTAGAAGGGGTTTAATGCAGTATGAGTTTACAGAAACAATATTTTCAGCAATACCTAACGTACAATTAAATGTAATTGGAGTAAACTATTGAAATGAGCTCAAACATTTTATATAGTAATGCTTTCTGATAGGATGAAGGTACAGTGTGTAATATAAAAGCCAGCTTATGTTTTCCTACTGGTAGTATAGAGCAAAGGCTGGAGTCTGATGGGAGAATAATGAAAATGAGACTACATAAAACTGAAAGCTAAAATGCAGGAGTAATAAAATAAATGGCATAACACATTGGAGAACTGTAATCTTTCTTGAGAGAAGACTTTGTTCAAAGGAGTTTTGTTAGTATTTTTAATTGATTAAATGTGACCTTGACATATTTGGCAGTGTGCAAAAATAATAAGGTTGCTTTCTACGGTTTCTAGGTGAACAAGGTCAGACTAAGGCATGAAATAAGATAATGCCGACTCTAGTGTAAATATAAGAGCCCTTCAGAGACCAGTCAGAATTACATAATGATTTTTCTCACTCTCTCAAGTCCTCTGGCACATAAATTCATTCAGACTTGTTTGGGGATCTCTTAGTTGACACATTCTCAATAATAAAAATGAATAGCTTGTAACTTTAAGAATAAAAAATACATTATTTGAACAGTCGGATCTGTCTTATCTTTCTTTGGAAGAAATAGTTGATGTTTCACTTCACCATCACTTGCAAATTCTTCACTCAGTCATATCAACAAGAAAAGGCTATAGGATGTGGCTTTTATGGCTACTTAGCAATAAACAAATAGAGCAAACATCAGCATTTCTTAAATTTTACTATTGAGTTTGACTATCAAATCTATTTTGAATTGGATTATATGAATTGCAAATCACGACAGATCAGTGTCCTCTTCTTGACGATAGTCAATGTCAGATGCTTCAGAGGAAGGCCTGAACCCCTTCTGTGTAGTATGGCTAATATTACATAATATATCATGGGGAGGAAATGTCTTTCTGGATGGCTCTTACTATGGCCCAGCTCCACTTTCCAGCCTAGCCAGGGTGTGGGGTCTGTGGGGCAAGAGGAAGAGCAGGGGGCAGGACCCATGGAGAAAGGGGGCTAACACCCACCTCAGGCCCCCCACACACCGGGAAGAGGCTAGCACCACTAGTAGTGGCTGTGCTTCATGGCTTCGGAGCTGATTGCCTTATCAGCTACCCCACTGCAAAGCGCAGTCCCTGCCACCACTGCTCTGTGCTTGCCCAAGGTTAATACACCCTTGCTAAAAAGTGGGTGAGCATGGCCCCCCCCACTTTTAAAAGTGGGGAAGGCCATGACCCTTTCTCCCCTCCTCTCCCCCCCACCCCAGTTCCGCACCCCTGGGCTCCTGGAGTGTGAGGAGGGGAAAATGTTTTCTATGCCCAGTGCCCCAATAAATCTTAATCCACCTCTGCTTCTCATCACAAAGTCTATGACAATTGAAAAGAGAAGTGAGGATTGTATACACTGTCAAGGTTCCTTCCCCACTCTGAACTCTAGAGTACAGATGTGGGAACCTGCATGAAAAAAACCCTAAGCTTATTTTTACCAGCTTAGGTTAAAACTTCCCCAAGGTACAAACTATTTTACCTTTTGTCCCTGGACCTTATTGCTGCCACCACCAAGCGTCTAACAAATATAAAAGGGAAGATCCTAATTGGAAACATCTTTCCCTCCAAAATCCCCCCAAGCCCTACACCCTCTTTCCTGGGGAAGGCTTGTTAAAAAATCCTCACCAATTTGCATAGGTGAACACAGACCCAAACCATTGGATCTTAAGAACAATGAAAAAACAATCAGGTTCTTAAAAGAAGAATTTTAATTAAAGAAAAAGTAAAAGAATCACCTCTGTAAAATCAGGATGGTAAATACCTTACAGGGTAATCAGATTCAAAACATAGAGAATCCCTCTAGGCAAAACCTTAAGTTACAAAAAGACACAAAAACAGGAATTCCATTCAGTGCAACTTATTTTATCAGCCATTTAAACAAAACAGAATCTAACGCATATCTAACTAGATTGCTTATTAACCCTTTACAGGAGTTCTGACCTGCATTCCTGCTCTAGTCCTGGCAAAAGACAACACAGACAGAAAGAACCCTTTGTCCCCCCCCCCCAGCTTTGAAAGTATCTTGTCTCCTCATTGGTCATTTTAGTCAGGTGCCAGCGAGGTTGTCTTAGCTTCTTAACACTTTACAGGTGAAAGGGTTTTTCCTCTGGCCAGGAAGGATTTAAAGATGTTTACCCTTCCCCTTATTTTTATGACATACACTATCAAGTGCTTTTGTAAAATCAAGGAAGTTAAAAACAATCTTCTGCTGGCTTTCTAAGCCTTTCTCAATACGTTTTTTTCCAGGTGAAAATCTGGTCTGAGCACGACTTAGCAGATTGAAATCCAGTGTGTTATTCCCTGAGTATATATCTACAGCAATTTTCATTCTATTCAAAATGATAACGCAAAACACTTCTTCAGGTACAGCAAGGAGTGTCACCCATTTCCAGTTATCACAAATAAGCTGGTTCCAGTTTTTAGGAATTTTGCACTTAACACCACTTCTTCAACGTATGCAATTCACCATCACTTTCTCTCCAGTTTTTAACATTTCAGGATCTATCTTATCATAGCCTGGTACTTTGCCACTGTTCAGTTGGTTTATGGCCTTAGTTACTTCCTCAAAGGCCATTACTTCTAGTGATATAGGTAAGTATGCTAGTTCTTCACATCTCTCACTATGTGGTTCTGGTTGGCTGAGCACAGCCTAGAATCCAATGGGCTCTCTGTCCTTCCTCTGTGGTTAAAATTGTACTATCTTGAACCTTCACAAAGCAACAAAGATTCATGAATTGTGTTGTAAGTTTAGATACTAGAGAAAGCTTTTTAGAATCTCTTCTTTTATATGCCTCCTCAGATTCTCTTGCATTATTTTCTATCCATTCTCTCATCTCCTCTGGCTGATTTTTTTAACTTCCTTGTCTTTGCATATTCTTGTTGCAGAATAGTTCTGCTCTCTTTCTTGCTGACTTCTCCTCTTTAATTGTAGCAAAATGTTATTTCAATATATGTAACAGCAAAAAAGGGGTAAGTTTGTATGATGAACATAAGTAGATTTACTAACAGCTTTTGTTTAAAAGTTATTCATAATATGCCAAATATTACTTTCACTGTGTTTTCTGTGTGCAGTAAATGTTGACTGGGATCTATTCATGCCTACTTATCTGGGTTTTTTTACATATCCTAGCCAAAGTTTTAACTCTATATAATTCTTTGTGAAAAGTCCTAAAAATAGCAAACTTTGGCCTGTGCTTCAGCAAAGAGTGAAACTGTGGTGCAGGACGAAGAGTGTAATAGAATCAGACATAATATTTCCACAGCAGCCTCCTACCCCATTACAGAGGCACCAAGACAGATTTTTCAAAAGCACCTAAGCCGTTTAGGCACCTAATTAACATTCAAATCAATGAGGGTTAGGTGCCTATCCTACCTTGGCACTTTTGAAAATTCTGGGAGGCATCTATCTGCATCTTTAAGCACCTAAATACCTTTGTAAACTTAGCCCTAATGCCCAACATAAAACATATATTTATTTTAGAAAGAAAATCATTGGAAAACCTATGTAGTTTATCACACTGCATTTCTATGTATCAGTACCCCCAGGAAACATAGTACTCCATTGTGACACGATAACCAAATACTCTACATTTCTTATAGCCACCTCCTTAGAGAGATGAATCTTAATATTTCTTCTATATTACTGCTTACTCTATTGTCTCCTTGCAGAACATGGTCTTCTGCAATATGTATCAACTCTCATTGCCCAGGCAACAGTGAGTAGGCCATTCAAAAACAACACTTTGAGAAAAAATCTGTCACAAAACTTTCAGTGAATTGGTGAGGTGTATCTAAAAACTTAAAGTTCCCATTCCCAAAAGTGTTGCTCCTAGGGGTATGTCCACACTGCATATTAAGCCTGGCCTCTGACTCCAATTTGAGCCCAACCCCCCCTTCGGTCCACACACAAATCAGTCTGATTCTGATCAGCAAGCACTCAGGACTAGGTCCTACACCCTGGTAGGAGGGAAGTGGGTCAGAACCTGAGTCCTATTGTGATTCCATTCCAAGCACCATCATTTTGCAGTGTAGATGTTCAAACACAGGCTTGGAAACATCGAGTCCACAAGTGTAGACATTCCCTAGGAGGGTTGCCTCCTGAGCTCTAGGGTAGCTCTTGCTCTGTAGGTCACCAGCACATGGGAAATAAAATCTTCAAGGCAACAGAGAACTCAAAAACTCTGAAGTATTTGATGTTCCAGTTATGGGTCACTCAATACCCAAATCATGATGATTACACCTATTTGGCTAATACATTTTGATGAAACTTTCCTTTCATGAAGTTTTTTTTAGTTCAAGTCAATGAGACTTTATTGGTATGATTTGCTATATGAGTGTTGCCAAGGTGAAATAATATCAACAGACAAAAATACAGTTTCAAATAAAAAATTCTTAACCATTCAGATTTTACATTCAGTCAGTTAAAATTCTGACTCTATGACATTCCTTTTTTTGAAGGGATCATGTTTGACTCTCCATAAATGTTATAGAATTCATAGTGACAATAAAAAGTGTATTTGTATCTGCTCTGAAAGTAAATTAGTATTTGGCTGCTAGACAGACAGTTGCGTTAAATAATATCAGAAGCACATATTGAAAGAGACTGAAATGAATGTGACCCAAAGAGATGTATGTCAGGGGCTGCATGCTTTTGTTAGCACAAAGCTTTTCTTGGACAGAAGTTCAATGTTTAAGAAACTTACAGTAGGCCACAAACAGTTGCCATTTGCAAAAAAAAAAAAGACAAAATACATTTTAGTAAATTGTTTTTAAAAATAAAGAATGAAATTTATTGCCTTAGCCAGTGATGGTATCTGAATACATTTCCTAGAAACATGTTTTATTCCTTCTCAGAGCAGGAGGGGGAAAGGGAGGACAAGCAGAGAAGGAGGCAAAACTTAAATGAGAGATAGAAAAGAAGGGTACAAAAGGAGAAAGATCCACTCTGGTTTAAAGATGACACAAATGACCTGTGATTTTTCATAGCCTCTGTGCATGCTCAGAGCATATTGTTTTACTCATGCTTACAGCTAAATGTTACAGTACATTGGAAAAGCTAATATAGATAAATAACATGTGGGGTACACTACACAGATTCTGTTTTTGAAAACATTGAAATGGCTTTCTTTTTCAATGTAATCTCTTATTTCCCTGCATGCTGCTTCTCCACTTCTCCTACAATGATACTACAGAAATGTACCCACTTATGTTGTGTCCAGTGGCAGCCCTATTCAGCACTCCTCACTTCCTGTTAGTCACAATTCCCTTTGAAATCAGGGGGTGTTTTGCCTTGCTAATAAGTTCTGAAAAGAGTCCATAGCATATGGTTATAAAAATGAAGCCAACAACTGGCGGGCATGTGGAAAGAGAAGAAATATCCAGCCCAGTGTTAACTGAATGGTGATCAGGCTTTAGACAAGAGACTTGGAACTTTCAGAGTCACAAATCTAAAATAGGTTTCAGAGTAGCAGGCATGTTAGTCTGTATTCGCAAAATGAAAAGGAGTACTTGTGGCACCTTAGAAACTAACAAATTTATTTGAGCATAAGCTTTCGTGATCGCTCAGATAAATTTGTTAGTCTCTAAGGTGCCACAAGTACTCCTTTTCTTTTTGTAAATCTAAAATAATTTGATGTCCCCAATAAAGAGTATTTACAAAATGTTCCAGAAGATAAGGCTCATGAGACATTTTAAACAGACAAGGAACAGTAGCCATACTGATAAGTCATATAATGGAACTTACTTTATAAATGTCCTCTCAGAAACTAACTAGAAACAAGATATCACGTAAATTCTCTGTGATCATTCACTGAGCTGTGTAGCTAACTCCTGTCATAGTTCCATGCGGTGTTTCACAGGAATTGCAGCTAACTCCTGTCACTGCTGTATTAATGTACAGAGTGTTGAAGGAATTACAGTTCCCTTCCCAAGGTATTATGACTGTTTAAAAAAAGAGTCAGAATTACTAGCTAACAGAAGTGATGTTGACAGGAGTTCTCCTAATTGCTCAGCGGCTGCTTTGCCATTCTTTGTTATCTAAATAGCAACTGTTGCATATCTTAATTATGCCAACTGGGCCACAGCAGTTTCTGAAAGAGCCTAGCAGAAATATGAATGCACATGGCTTTTACTTAGGAGGAGCAGAGCAATGACATTTCCCTTCTACCAGATTGTTGAACCTTGGAAAGGCAGTTACCCTTGTCCTTTGAGCAGTTTGTTTGCTATGTAATTCAGTGAGTGGAAATGCATGCTGACACTTAATAAAACAGTTCAGTGTTGTTGCATGGGTTTAATTTCCTTTTTCTAAGGGTTTCGCTATCTATTAATCTGAACATATGCTTTTAGATTCTCTCTGTATTACTTCCCTTCTCTTTCTCTTATATCCCAGTCAGCATGTTGTGCAGATTCCCAAACTCTACTCCTATGCTATCAGAGAGTGCTTGTCACCCCCAGGAGCACATGTGGCAAGAGACTGATTAGTATTGACCGCAGGTAACAACAGTTGGTGCAGCGCCGCAGCTGTGGAGGCCTTGACAGTTCCATGACCCTCATTCCTCCACGGTCCCCTCCCTCTAACTCCCGCTTGTTCTGCTACTCGAACAAAACATCACATCAGCATTGTTTACTGCAGGATCTCAGCCAAGGAAGTCATAAGAAGACAATAGACATATAATCTGATAACCTTGTTAGCTGGATTGAATCAGAGCTTCTAACAAGGAGAAGAGTTTAGTGAAGTGGAATAAAAGTATTACAATATTTGTTGTCAATAGCCTTTCAGCTTTGTCTTTGAAAAAGTAGCATTTCTTGTGCTTTTATTTAAGATTAAAGCCAGGCTCAAGGACACGAAACAAAACGACATGTACAAGGTCAGGCATGATTTGAGGAAAAAAATTTTAAAAAACCACAACACATATTTACTGGGACAGGCATACAGAGTTCTTCATTGTGTACAAATTGCAGACAGCATCACTGCATAAAATGTTTTGAATTTCCCTTTTCAAAATCACTGCAAGATATTCAACAACATGAAGTGTGCTCTCCTTTATTTTCTTAAGGCTAAATCAGAGCTCTGAGGAGGGGGGTTCAAAGGAATCCAGAAGTAGCAGCCCTGGGCCCATAAAGGCCCTTAAAAAAAAAGTCGTGCTTTTCTTCTATTGTGGGGCCCTAGCCTTCTCTGTTTTGTGCCTCAGATAGACCTTTCAGGGTCCCATATACTGCCCTGAATTGTGTATTTCGGGCTCCGATTAGTGCCCCATATGGTGTACTCTGGGCTGCATTTATTGTCCCAAATATACCATTAGGGGCTCCATTTAATGCTTTGTAGATTTTATTGACATCCGCAGCAAAACAAGAGAGGATATTACAGAGATTATTTTAGAGAAGCTGAAAAAAATACAGTTTAGAAATTGCAGACTGCAGGGAGCAAAACTATGGATCTAAACATGGCTGCAGCATACAAAGATGTTCAAATCCAAATTCAACAGGTAAATCAATACATGTCTTTCATCCCATGTCCTGCCCACTCACTGAATCTTGTTGGAGAATTTGCTGCAATGGTGGTTCCACACATTGTTCCGATTTTTGGAATTGTTCAAAGATTGTATTCCCGGTTTTTCATTTCTACTGGTCATTGAAAATTCATAAGACCATTACATTAAAATGCCAAAGCATAACAAGATGGTTAGCAAGGATGGGGGCAATCCACCCACAACAAAACTGGGTTGAGATCGAGGCTTATACTGGAACTAGGGTGACCAGGTTTCTGGTATTCAACCAGAACACCCGGTCAAAAAGGGACCCAGCAGTTCCGGTCAACACTGCCAACTGGGCCATTGAAAGTTAAGTTGGCAGTGGTGTGGAGCTAAGGCAGTCTAGTCCCTACCTGTCCTGGCTCCACGCTGCATCCCAGAAGTGTCCAGCAGCTCCAGCTCCTAGGTGGGGGGCCACGGGGCTCTGCACACTGCCTCAGCCCCGAGCACCTGCTCTTTACTCCCATTGGCCAGGAACCAGGAGCCGGACCTGCTGGCCACTTCCAGGGTGCAGTGCGGAATCAGGACAGGCAAGAAGCCTGCCTTAGCCCCCGTGCTGCACCACTGACCGGGAGCCACCAGAGGTAAGCCAGTGCCACAACCCCCAACCCGGAGCCCCCTCCTGCACCCCAAACCCCTCATTCTCAGCCCCACCCCAAAGCCTGCATCCCCAGATGGACCCCTCAGCCCCCCCTGCACTCCAACCCCCTGCCCCAGCCCAGAGCCCCCTCTACTCGCACCTGAACCCCTCTACTCCACCCAACAGCCTGGAGCCCCCTCCTGCACCCCAAACCCCTCATCCCCATCCCCACCCCAGAGCCCACACCCCCAGAGGGAGCCCTCACTCCCTCACGAACCTCAACCCCCTGCCCCAGCCCAGTGAAAGTGAGTGAGGGTGGGGGAGAGCAAGCCACCGAGGAAGGGGGAATGTAGTCAGCAGGGGGCAGGGCCTCAGGGAAGGGATGGGGAAGGGGGCATGACCTCAGGGAAGGGGCAGGTCTAGGGTGTTCGGTTTTGTGTGATTAGAAAGTTGGCAACCCTAGCTGGAACTTAAGTTGGAAGCTGACAGCTTGCAAACAAACATTTCTGAGGGTTTTTTTCTTGTTTTTCTAACACAATGTACCATATCTTATACAAAAAATGAACATTGTGAGCAAAACATTGTATGGTCTGGATCTTGATGATTAAAGAGCTCATGGTTTACTTGGAGGCCTTCAAGAAACTTGATCAGAATCATGGTCTTCAGGGTTAATTGTATGTAAGGAAGCACATTAGGGATGACCACACAATTCAAAAATAAAATATCCCGAAGGAGGAAAGAACTAATAAGTAAACTTGCAACAGACGAGGGGTCATCAAATCCCCCCAAAAATTTTGAATGTGAGATTTTCAATCCAATCTTAGATACAACATTAACATAAGTGCCTGATAAGATCTATAAGTGCAATGGAGTCGGGGAATTGTTTACTTTTTAGATGGGCAGAAAAACTGAAATCTTCCAGCAGCAAAGACCTGAAGAGCCACACTCAAATCTTAGGAAGCAGCTTCACTGAGGATTTAAACTCCTGATAGTTTTGAGAACAAAACTGAGCTCTTCACCAGTTTTTGCAAGCAAATTTTTCAGGGTGACACGCAAATAAAGGCGCCTATTATTGATCTTCTTAGCTGCATTCACAAAAGGTCTTTTGAAGTGAGTCTCCCTGACACAGAAACAGCACTGTGTATTTTTTTGCTGTCTTCATGTAACTATGGCTGCTAATGAAAGGTGTTTCAGCAAGCTAAAATTAATCAAGACCTACCTAAGAACATGTATGGGGCAGGATAGTATAGTGACCTGGCAGTTATTGCTATAGGGAACTTAGGAGCAAGGTGGATAGATGTAGATGAGCTAATTAATGAGATTGCTGCAGAGAAGGCTAGAAAAGTCCCTTTGAAGAAGTACTTTGTGGTGGTGGAAAGGGGACAGATTTTAGTCTTTGAACTGGCCTTGGAAAACCCTTGGCACGTCACTGGGCTAAACTGTGGCTTTGCCAAAAGACTTAAGGGGCAGCATGTTGCATGCACTGCCCCAGGAGCAGATCTGAAACCATATTGAGACTTGAGGTGTCATAAAACAGTCTCTCATTCCCACTTTGTCCTCAGGGGAGCAGGGTGGGAGAGAAGGAGCAATCTGCACCACCTATATGCCTACTTAAGTGTACATCCCCCTCCATGCCAGGTCATCTGTGCTGGCTGATACATTGTAGAGGGAGGGAGTAAACAAGACTCCATCTATCACTGCCCTTGACCCTGTCTGCCCAATTTCCCCACTCACTTTAGTGTATGGGAAGATTAGCAATACTTGCGGAGGCTGTCTCCCCATGATAATGGGTAGCCCATGCAAAGGAATAAGAGGGGGAAACTCACACCATATTACTGCAGAGATGCGTAGGATGAGTGACAAGCTTGCCCTTTACAATTTCAAATTAATCATCAATTTTACTATTTCATATCTCAAAACTATATCTGGTTAATTAATATCCATCACGTAATGAATCTGAACATTGAGGTTAATTCATACGATATACTGTCTGACAAATAATTTTTGGGATCTGACCAACTCTACTGAAAGAAAATATATATTTCTTTATATATTGCTTTGTTTCTTGCTTTCTCTCTCTTCATCACTTAACCCTGTAACTGTAGCATGTTTGTAAAGCATTCTGGACTAAAGTTTATTAAAGGCACTATACAAAAAATTACACAATTTTTAATAAATAGGAATGGAGAATTTGTTATTTGGTGTCCTGACCTTTCCCTGAAGAAAGAAAAATCTCAGGGGAAACAAATGCCATTTTAATCTTACCGTTTTCCAGCTGCTAGAAACAGTCATGTTGTGATGCATTGCATATTTCAGTAGGGAATTTTTTATAATTAAGGGAATGAAAAATAAATGAAATTGGCAGCATCCATTTTACTTTTAGATGAGAAAAGAAGGGGAGATGTATCAGAT
Source organism: Dermochelys coriacea (assembly GCF_009764565.3). NCBI lineage: Eukaryota > Metazoa > Chordata > Testudines > Dermochelyidae > Dermochelys > Dermochelys coriacea. The sequence continues at coordinate 147,071,569 of NC_050068.2, forward strand.
ATAACTAACTGAAAAAAAATGTTACAACCAAAATTTGCCTCTCATTCATTATCTTTGAAAGTGGCCATAATAACAAAGATGCAATATTACAGGGGGAGCTGCAGGGTGCTCATCACTTTTGAAAAATCAGGCCACTTTTTAGGTGCCTAAATCTAGATTTAGGAACCTACCTTTAGGTACCCATTTTTAAATTCTTGACCAGTAATCTTACTTTACTTTTGAAAACGAAGCCGCTTATTTAGGTGCCTAAATATGGCCTTATGAGTCTAATTCTAGACATCCATTTTGAAAATCTTGCTAATACAAAAATGTGGTGAATACAAAGCTTCTTTGTTATCCTTTTATTTCTTTATGCTCTATACAAGCAGTCTTATTTACATCCTTCCCATGCCAGTGTGGACACAAAGGGCATAAACCACTCTCACCCATTTCTCTGCCATTTGCTGCTGCTTCCATTTGCCAGATGGTGTTGAGATCAACTATTCTGCCCTTCCTACTAAGCATTCTTCATAAGGCTTCTCTTGGGTGCCTTCATTTTCTCACACCAGCTGGTTTCCTCTTGACAGTTTCATGGGGGAGTTTGGGTGTTTACATTCAGAGTATATGCCCCAGATATGTCCAGTGTTTCCTTCTGATTCTGGTGGAAACAAGCTAATGGTTTGTGATTTCTCAGTTCTCTGCATTGGTGATGAAGTCTTTCCAACCAATGCCCAGAATCTTTCCCTGGCACTTATTTTCAAAGGTGTCTAGTTTTCTCTCTCATGTTTTAGTAGCTCTCCAGCTCTCACAGCCGTACGTGAGCATGAAGATAATTTTTAATTGAAAATTCTCAGTTTTGTTCTGGACTATGTATCTCTTGATTTCAGTACATTGCTGAGTTTAGTGAATGCTTTCCTATCCTTGGTGTCACTTCCTTTTTGAGGTCTCCATTGGCTAATACAGTGCTGCCTGGGTAGATGAACTGTTCTACTGTCTTGAAATTTTTGCTTTATAATAACTTTTTGAGGTCTTCTGGCGTTTGCCATAAACCCATGCTATACCAGTGTTTGTGTTGCTAAAACACTTCTTCATTATCCAATCTAGGCAATGCCAAACAACAAGGGAAATAAAATGAAGCCCTGTTTCACACCAGTGTCTTCATTGAACCACCGGTTGTCTGGTTGTTCACACTCACAAAGGTATATATTCATCTCTTCCTAAAGCAGAAATTGTTTGTCTTGGGGAGGAAGGTCATTGATATATTGTAGGTGTAACATGTGACTGTTGCCTCCATGCCTATGCAAATAAGTATTAAAGCCTCATGAAGACATTCTGCCATATAAAAAATGGCAACGACAGAATTAACATTTTTCATTCCCACTATATTCATCGTCACTATTCAGATTTTAATGGCATTTAGGTACCTAATTCCCATTTGTGTCTTTCAAAAATCTTCTAAGATAATAACCTCAATCTCCTTATCTGTTCTTTTCATCTGGAAGTTGGATGAGCAACATTTCGCAAAACCTTCAGAAATCACATTTCCGGAGTCAAATTTCAAACCAAGACATTCCTGTTTGACAGACAGCAAATGAAAAGAATGGTTTTTCTGGGATCAAATATCCTTTCTTTGTTATGATGGATTGTTTTAATATATAACCTCTACAAATTCAGTACCAGTTAATTATTATATACCTACCATTTCTTGTATCTAGAAGCTCATTCCTACTCATAAAATGAGACAGTCCTTCTGTTTTAATTTATACCACCACTTTCTTCTGTTGAATACTCGAGCAATGAGCTGGTAAGGCATAAGCATTCTACTCTGCAGTGGTGTTTGAGGCAGAGACAAGAAAAAGTGTGATTGTGATTCTTTCTCCCTCTATTTCCAACTTTCTAATTGCAGAAAACGGAACACATTTGCCCACCCCTGATCCAAGGCCCCTTCTCTGAGGTCCCGCCCACACTCACTACATCCCCCATCTGTCACTTGCTCTCCACACCCCTCGCTCACTAGCTCATTTTCACCAGGCTGGGGCAGAGGGTTGGAGTGTGGGAGGGGGCTCCGGTCTGGGGGGGGTTAGGCCAAGGGGTTCGGAGCTCAGTGCTGGGGCAGGGGGTTGAGATGCAGGAGGGAATGAGGGCTCCGCCTGGGGGTTTGGGCTCTGGGGTGTGGTTGGGAATGAAGGGCCTCCCTCCAAGCCCCTCATCCCCAACCACACCCCAGAGCCCACACCCCCAGGAGTGGGCTCCAGGCTGGGGGGTGGGGAAGAAGGGTTTGGAGTGTGTGAGGGGGCTTTGGGCTGGGGCAGGGGTGTGGGGGGAGGCTCTGGGGTGTGGCACAAGGTGGGATGTGGGAATGTCTCAAGCTATTTACCACTGTAGGCTGCATATGCAGCTCTCTGTTATATATGCTTCAGGCTGCATCCACACGATATATATACCACCTGAATGGCCCTGAGGATGTCACATGGGCCGCAGCTGTGTGCTGATTGGGCTCTAGAGCAGCAATTTTCAAACTTTAGTTCTCAAACCAAGGACCCCCATTTTGATTTAAAATTTTGCCACAGACCCCCAAGCTCCCCGCTCAACCCCAGGCCCTGTCCACACTCCACCCCACCCCTTCCCCCAAGACCCCACCCCCACCTCACCTCTTCCCACCCCTGCTGCACCCTGCCCTTCCTCTTCCTTGCCTCTTTCCACCCCCTCCCCCGAGCACCCCCCGTCGCTCCTCCTCCTCCTAGCGCCTCCTGCATGCTGAGGAACAGCATGCAGGAGGCGCTGGGAGGGAGCGGGAGGAGTTGCGGGAGGGAACGGGAGGAGTTGCAGGAGGGAGGGGAAGGAGTTGATCAGTGGAGCCCCCAGAGACCCTGGAGTACCCTTGTGAACCCTCAGGGGTCCACAGACCCCAGTTTGAGAAACGCAGCTCCAGAGAAATTTTTAAAAATTGTATGGGAAGGATATTCCTCTCCCTTAAATTTTGTTACCTCTTTTGACCTGAGTGGCTACCCCAAAACTGAGGTCTAGTGGGTTGTTACAGTTAGGACAAGAAAATGGTGGTAGTTAGGTATTTCTTTTATGCAGTTTTGTTTATTTACAGAGAACTTCTGAAGTCCTGTGCCTCTGAACACAGAAGGAATCCAATAGTAGGAAACAGCTTTGGCTCACAGCACCAAAAACACTCTTTTCAGCCTGCACCCTCAACCCAAAAATGTTTCCCCAAGCTTCTTCCAGTGTCATCCCCTATACTTTCCAGTGCTTCTTCAGGCTGTCTGTGTGGCTCTCTGGTCTTCTGTCTTCCTTAATTTATCTTCCCCTCCCCTCCCAAAAAAGAAAAATACTTGACAAAATCACCTCTGCCCACCCAGTCCAAAACTCCTGGGTGGGTTCACTCATTCTTTTTGTCATAGGTAGGAGGTTATCCTTACAGTTACATTGATTGGTGTAAACACACTTTAATTTATCTCAACGAGGTTTTAATTCAACCCATAACAAGGTTTCACCCCACTCATAACAATTCTATAGCTTTAAAGAGTAATTTCTATAAAACATTTTGGCATCATCTTTATTTAATACTGTCCCAGGAATCTTTGCTCCCACCCACCTTTTCCAGCTTTTCTCCCTCTTTTTCAGCTAAAGGTGATGAGTGCATGGGGATGATGACATACCTGACGCTAGTTCTCTCATATTGTTTTCTCCTGCACTTGCAAGTCCTCTGTGATATGAGGAGACGGTTATTTGCTCAAGGTGAACCTTTGAATGAAATTCATGTCCTTGTTTAATAGGTTACATTTGATTAGTTAATTAACATCCTAATGAATTTCAGATGAAACAACACAAATTTATTTTTAGCCTTGAATAGAGATGTTAATTGGTAACAACAGACTGGAAGAGCATTTTAGAATTGCTTTACATATTTGTACTTAATCACCAAAATATCTGTATCTTTTTGGGGGGCTAATTCTGTTAGGGGTTGAACACTCCTGGAAGATGTGCAGCCTCATATACCACAGACATCAATATGAGCTGAGGGGATCTTAGCACCTCACAGGGTCCTTTATCAATTTGCAGTTTTGGACCTCTACACAGTAACTTTCTAAAGCCTCTCCACTGTGCATGTTCTAGTCTTGCTATGTTGTACAATCTTCCAAGGCTGATTTGACATCATATCACCATAAAATTGCCTAACTGATGAAATATTCACTAAATATATAGAAATGGAGGCTTTCATTTCAGTGTGATCGAATTTTCTATTAGCAGTGATATTCGTAGCTCCAACTATGCTACAGAAGCAGCCACTTTTTAAAAAGTGGGGTCAACAAGAACATTTGTGTGACCTGAGTATATAGGACATAACTTCCTTCAGCACTGGAGATACAACTGTACTAGGAAACCATTTTTTAAAATAGCTGTTCTTTTGTACTGTAGAAAGAGTCAGACTCTTATCTCTCATTTTCTCTCCTATTTAATGTTTAGTCATTTCATATTTCTACACCACTCAAATAAAGCCTTGTCATTTCCCTAGAAAACACTGGGGAATGGGTAGACTAGCAGAGATTCACTTTCCCCCTCACAACAGCCAGTCAACCATGCAATGCCATTTAGGACCACATTCTGAGCTTGCTTACACTAAGGCTGTGTTTACACTATGGGCCTTACAATAGCACAGCTGTACCGCTTCAGCTGCACCACTGTAAGGTCTCCGTGTGTATGCTCTATGCCAGTGGGAGAAAGCTCTCCTGCTGGCATAATTAAACCACCGCCAACAAGCGGTGGTAGCTATGTCGGTGGGAGAGTATCTCCCGCCCACATAGTACTGTCCACACTGGCACTTTGTTGGTGAAACTTATGGCAGTTGGGGGGTGGGGGGGTGTTTTCACAGCCCTGACGGTGACCGCCAAAAGTGCTAGTGTAGATAAAGCCTAATATAACTAGCGTGTAACTCCACTGGGGAAAGTCAATTGAATAGCTCTTGCCCTTGCTGTCCATAAAAGGAATATGTTGCTGATGAGCCTCGTGACTGGCTCAAACTCCCTGCAAAATAATAATGCAAATGATTAGCTCAACTGATTTACTCATGTCATCAGCTGTTGGAGAAAAGATAACTGCAAGTTGCAAGGACCAGAGAGACAGTGTAGGAGAGGAAAAGGCAGGCTGTCTGTCAGACTGTGATATGATAACCTGCTGCACTGTGAAGAAAATGGACACTATATTTTATGTTTAAATAACAGGGGATATATACAGACTGCTTTGAAGAGGGAGGTCTGAGGAGGCAAAATAAATTTTCTACTCTAAAGTTACTGGGCCTGATACTTAATTACATTAAGGCCTAAAGTGAGCAAAAATGTAATCTACTTTGAAGTGTTAATGTAAATTACAATAAGGTTCATTATCTGAATTGATTGGTTCATATGAGGGGATGAAGGAGAACTTTCAATCTCTTCTGACAGCAAGAGATTCCACATTAATATGAACCTTATTTAGTATGTATCAAACATTCACCACCAAAGATAACACTTTAAGTAGGATACATTATCCGTGTAGATTATTTTAGTGATGGCTGTCCTACAGTCAGATATGTTTGAAAGTATTTTTAATAGATATTCTTACATTCTTGTTCTGTTAGGGTGATTCTCCATCATATCACTTGATGTTGCTAATGATGCAAACAGGTTAATGGCTACTGGGATATTTGCAAATCTTCCCACTAATCTCATGGGCTAGAATGGATTTTATGTGAGACAAGAAGATCTAAAACCAAAATAAAAGTTACATACTGGTATGTAACAAATGGTAGAAAGAATTTAAAGATCAAAATTTTACAAACTACTGTTGCAGATAAACACACCCATGCCCTCCAGTATACATTCCGAAGAACCCAGATGAAGATTTCTCAGCAAGGTTCTACAATATACATACTAAAGAGTATGAGACAGATTGTGTTTGGACTCGTATGAATCCACAGGAAAAGGAGGCTTCCTTCACCCTTTTTACCCCTCTTCATGGTCCAAAGTCAGGAATGCAATTACATCTTAAAACTAGCATTGATAGAAGTGTTAGCTCCCCAAAGTAGATTTGGCAGGTCAAAGGAGGACCAATAGCAGAATTGGCCCCACTTGGTGTGGGGGAATACACTTCTGTATCCTGAAAAAGGGTGCAGCTGGGACTGCCCTGACTTGCCATCCCCCAAAGCAACAAGAATTGTGTCTGCCTCAAAACATTTCCCATTCTTATAATCAATGATATCAATCTCAGTAGAGCCCTTCCAGCGTAATCTGACAAACCAGACTAATGATTTTTTTTATTCTCAACAATTAAATGTCTAAGATTAAAATACTGTTAAAGTGGCAGGGCACGTATGATTATTAATTTGCTCATAAAACACTGTGCCCCCCTTTTCAATAATCTGATGAAATTGGGTTAGACATGCCTTTGGCCAAAGTTAATACTGTCTGTTACTGTTTGGTTATAATACATAGTTTCCCTGTGTAAAAGAAAAAGAAGATAGTGGTGAAGGATGATTAAGATATTAAGATCATTCTCCATATATTTAATGAATGATGGGTATAAAGCCTGTTCACTAAAAGTGGGAAGAATCTTATTTAAATATTAAAAAGGAATGTGTCTGAGTAAAGAATTGTTTATTATTTGTGTTCAGTGCTGTTTGGTATTTATTGTCAAACAGATAGACTTGATTCACTGTATAGTGTCTCCATCATAAGATCATTTTTGTAATTGTTAGTGTTGCATTTTTTGGCACTAGTATGGCAATAATTTGTAAAATGCTTATACAGTTATTTTTAAAGTGTCTGTCATGAATTCCAGATATTTGTACACATATATTAAAAATGGGCCACATTTGGGCTTCTACGTACACTTTTAGGCACCTGAAAAGATACCCTCAATTTTCAAAAGTCTTAAGCACCAAGAAGCTCCTGATGGGTTCCTGAAAATGTATTTAGGTGTTTAACTTGAGGCTCTATTTTTGGTGTGTTGTTACAACAATCTAATACAGTTAGTTTGGGGGCAGAAAAATAATAAAGTATCTAATCTGGAGAGTCATGTCCTCCATTTTAACCTGGGGAGCTTGTAATAAACATAGTACTAAATCAAATTAATTATTTTCAGTTCTCTCAAAATGTGCTTGATATCTCAGAAACAAGATTCTATGGGTAGGATTTTCAACAGCACCGAGTGCTGGTCTATCATTATGAAGTCAGTGGGAGTTTTACCATTGACTTCAATGGGAGCAGACTTATGTCAATGCTGAGGGCTCTTGAAAATCCCGATGTTGCCAACTGTTACAATATTTGGCACTTTTTAAAGGGTTCTTGTGAATTTCTGGCTTCAGTCTCTCAAATTTTGTCTTTATCCAAAATGACTAATGCTATCTCCCATTACTTACAGACAGTGGGGCTGAAGCCAAAGGCTGCCCTCAAGATTGCCACCATATTCTTTAATCTTTCTAGATTAGAGCGGTTGCCTTCAGTGAAAATGCAGGTACAATCCCGTTGTTTCCAAGGGGACTGAAGCCAACCTGCACTCAGAAAAGATGCTGACCAAATAATCACTGTGGGAGGGCCAAGCAAGGAACAGGGGAATATCTGAAGATGTCAGCAGCGGAACTGTGGGGGCAGCAGAGAGGAAGAATACATTAGAATGGAGAGTGCAGGGGAAGGCTAGGAGCTGGAGGCAGACTGTGGGGACACCGGGGTGTGGGGAAGCTGCGAACAAATTAAGTGGAACAGTGGAAAGTAGCATAACAGACTAAGAGAATAGGATGGATAAAAGGCTGTGAAGGGAAAGGGAGGGAAATGTGGGAGATGACTGACTGTGGAGATGGGGCAGGTGGAAGACTGAAGTCTCTGGGGGAGCAGGCAAGGAGAACGTCAGTGGAGCATCTGTCATGCTATCCTGTCTAAGGAGGGAGAAGATAGAGAGGGATAGAATGATAGTTCCCCAACTCGGGGGATGAGTGGAGGTAAGTGGAGGTAAGGAGCAGTAAGCAGGAAGGGCTGCATTTATTCATGCATATTTAAGACTGAATTTTGATCCTGAGATAATCACACACAAATTGAAGATAGGTGAAAAAATCAAAAACCAAACAAAATACAGTACAATTCCTTTTTGTAAAATCTCATGATTTTTAAGTCTACCTTTAAGATGTTTGGATATTTGGGATTGGCAGTACTTAAATCCTGCACTGTGCTCCTCAGTGCCCCAACTCTCTACAACAGTATAGAGGAGGGATTGGGGAATGGCCAGTAAATTCATTACTACGCAGATCTACAGGATTAAACCATCCATGCATCTGAGCGGCCCAATGGAAGAAAGTGTTCTTTTCCCTTCCCACTACAATCCCTTTCTGATTAGATGCCCTGCACAAAGCTCCTAGAAGGTGGTCAAAAGGGCAGCTTTGGACCCTAATGCTATGTTTACACAGCTTAAAAAAAAAAAAAAAGAACCCACAGCAATGAATCTCAGATCCCAGATCTACTGACTGGGGTTAACACAAGGGCACTAAAAATAGGTATGTAGCTAGATCAGGCAATCTTTGGCACATGGTCCATCAGGGTAAGCCCCCTGGTGGGCAGGGACAGTTTGTTTACCTGCTGCGTCCACAGGTTCAGCCGATCTCAGCTCCCACTGGCTGCGGTTTGCCACTCTAGGCCAATGGGGGCTGCGGGAAGTGGTGTGGGCAGAGGGATGTCCCCCAGTGTCCCCCTCTGAAACCCACCCCTTACCCTGAACTTCAGAGTTCAAGCTCCAGCCTGAGCCTAAATGTCTACACACCTAGTTTTAGCACTGTGGCACAAGCCCAAGTCTGTAAACCTGGGCTCTGCCATTCGCTGCTATGGGTTTTTTTTGCCTTGACTTACTTTGAGATACCAAAGCCATTCTTGGTAAGTTCCAAACTCTGCTTATATCTTTAAGTTCAAGCAAATATGAAAAATCTTCCAACTCTACTTACAGGAATCTCAATGATGTCATATATTTTTATAATATGTAACAAAGCGAAAGGGAAAGAATGTGTTTTTACCCTTCTATTTACAGGCATAGACTTCTATGATTAACTCCTTCAATAGGAGCAAGTATGTCAGAAACATATGTGTAACAATATTTAGTATTTATGAGGAATTAATTGAAGAGGGACATTTCCCTATGTAGGAATTAATTGAAGAGGGACATTTCCCTGTGTAGCTAATCGGTAGGGCGGAATAGGGTGTTGATGCATAACAAGAGCTCATGGGAAGCCTCCAGAGAGATCTCCAGGAAAGTCTCCTGGAGGTACTAGCCAATCCTCTGCTGAAGGTTCCATGGCAGAGCAGCTTTGTTCCTTCCCACATTGTAGGAAACTTTCCCGTGCCATTCAGCAATCACTTGTGCAGGGACCAAAGCGGTCAACTGTCATCCGGCACATACTCAGCCTGTTCTTGAACCACTCCTTACTGCTGTCCAGATGTCCCATGTAAGGTTTCATGAGCCACAGCTGTAAGGCATATGCTGGGTCTTCCAGGATCACTATGGGCATTTCAGCATCCCCCACTGTAATCTTCGGGTTCGGAAAGGTAGTCCCTGCTTGCAGCTTTCTGTACAGGCTGGTGTTCCTGAAGATGCGTGCGTCTTCCTGAACCACGCCATGTTGATGTCAGTGAAACATCCTCAGTGATCCACAAGCACCTTCAACACCATGGAGAAGTACTCCTTCCTATTGACGTACTCTGTCGCAAGGTGGTCTGGTGCCAAAATTGGAATGCGTGCGCCATCTATCACCTCTCCACACCTAGGGAACCCCATTTCTGCAAAGCTGTGCACTATTTCATTCCCAGAGGCAGAGTCTTTCGTAGCAGGATATGATTTATTGCTCTGCACACTTGCATTAACGCAGCCCCAGTGGTTGATTTCCCCACTCCAAATTGATTTGCGACCGACTGGGAGCAGTCTACAGTTGCCAGCTTCCACATAGCAATTGCCACACGATTCTCTACTGAGATGGCAACTCTCATTCTGGTGTCCTTGTGCCACAGGTCTGGGGCAAGCTCCGCACACAGTTCCAGGAAGGTGGCTTTCTGCATCCAAAAGTTCTATAGCCACTGCTCTTCATCCCACATCTGCATGACATTATGATCCCACTATTCAGTGCTTGTTTCCCGAGCCCAGAAGCAACAGTATACCCCCGGGACGGCCCACATTTTGGCACCTGAGGCGGGGAGCTCAAATGACGCCCTCATGCCTGCTTGCTTGGGCCAAAACTTTGAAAGGTCTCAATTCTGCCTTCTTCCTGTTCTACTCATCTCATAGCATTGCTCTGCTACCAACCCCAATAAAGGAGAACTAACAACTTAAAATGCCTTGTTCAAAAATTTTAAGTAACACTTAACTTTCAGACAGCTGAACAGCAAATGTAACTTTTCTTGTCTGCATAGTAAACACTGGCATTTTTATCTATTTGAATAATCAAAATGGTGCTTTCCATGCCTTCTTGGTTGCAAAGATTTGAACTGCTTCCTGAAGGTCCACAGTCTGGGCCAGCTCATGCTCTATTGAGATAGTTGCAAGGCCAACCAGCCTCTCCTGTGTCATTGTGGAGTGTAAATGTGTTTTTATTAATTTCAGCTTGGAGAAGCTGTGTTCTCCACTGGCAACTGTTACAGGAAGTGTTAGAAGTATGCGCAGAACAACAAAAGCATTTGGAAAGAGGGTGGTCATCTTATTTGTGCACATATATTCCAGAACAGCCTTTGGAGTTGATCCTGCTGAAATGTATCTTGAAAGGGCTTTCAGTTCATCACCTAAATCACTCGCATCAATATTGTGCATGTCATCATGTGTCAACACTGTCTCTAGTGCCCTGCATTGCTGGTGTAGGTCTTCTTCAGGTATAGTGAGAAGTTCCAGGAGAGATAAGGAGGTGTTAGTACTATTATACAAGGCACTGATGAGACCTCATCTGGAATATTGTGTGCCGTTCTGGTCTCCCATGTTTAAGAAAGGTGAATTCAAACTGGAACAGGTACAGAGAAGGGTTATTAGGATGATCTGAGGAATGGAAAACTTGTCTTATGAAAGGAGAACTCAAAGAGCTTGGCTTGTTTAGCGTAACCGAAAGAAGGCTGAAGGGAGATATGATTGCTCTCTATAAATATATGAGAGGGATAAATACCACAGAGGGAGAAGAATTATTTAAGCTCAGTACCAATGTTGACACAAGAACAAATGGATATAAACTGGCCATCAGGAAGTTTAGACTTGAAATTAGACGAAGGTTTCTAACCATCAGAGGAGTGAAGTTCTGGAACAGCCTTCCAAGGGAAGCAGTGGGGGTAAAAGACATATCTGGCTTCAAGACTAAGCTTGATAAGTTTATGGAAGGGTTGATATGATGGGATAGCCTAATTTTGGCAATTAATTGATCTTCATCTATTAGCAGTAGATATGCTCAATGGCCTGTGATGGGATGTTAGATGGCGTGGGATCTGAGTTACTACAGAGAATTCTTTCCTGGGTGTTTGGCTGGTGAGTCTTGCCCACATGTTCAGGGTTTAGCTGATAGCCATATTTGGAGTCAGGAAGGAATTTTCCTCCAGGGCAGACTGGCAGAGGCCCTGGGGGTTTTTCGCCTTCCTCTGCAGAGTGGGGCACCATTCACTTGCTGGAGGATTCTCTGCACCTCAGAGTCTTTAAACCACTATTTGAGGACTTCAATAGCTCAGACATAGGTTAGGGGTTTGTTACAGGACTGGATGGGTGAGATTCTGTGGCCTGCGTTGTGCAGGAGGTCAGACTAGATGATCATGGTCCTTCTGATCTTAAAGTCTATGAGTCTATGAGCCATACAACATCCCAAATATACTGCTGTGTTCCTTGAGCTGCATGAAATGTTCTTCAACTGACTATATTGCACAATCTAGTACTTGGAAAAGAATTCAACTTTGAATTGTTGTTTGGGGTCTCTTATGGGATTATCCCATGCCTTGTAATCAAAATGTCATCTTCTTTGGTGACTCTTGTATTCTTGAATGGGTGAGAAAATAACTTCAGTGTGAAGTTCCTCTGCCAACTTCTGTGCACTTTTCAGAACGTTTTGAAATCCCTCATCTGACCGGTAAGACTGTAGGTATGATTTTGCTTTGTCCAGTTGTTCCATTGCTCCAGATACATCAAGGTCAACATCTTGGAGTCTCTTGCTTACAACATTTATTTCAAACAGTCATGCCACAACACTAAGCCACACAGAAATTTGAAGTTATGTATGTTTCTGGTGATTCCATTTCCCTCTGCCACTGTTATCCCACGAACAGTTCCTGTCAAAGCATTATCCTCCATAATGGCAACTATGGCATCATCTATCTTCCCAATTTGGTGTTTGATAGGCTTTATCACCCCCAGTTATCTTTCCCATCGTGTGGCACTCAGTGGTCTCAGCGTCAGAGAGGATGTTCCCAGATGTTGCTTCAAAATTTGCCATCGATGAGTTGATGCAGAGAAAAATACATAGATGCTTTGAATTACATTAAAAAAATCAGCAGCCTCACTAGAAGCTGATGCTGCATCACTGACCACCAAGTTCAATGAATGAGAACTGTATGGGACAAAAAAAGCTCAAGGGTTTAACTCTTGGACCCGTGTCTGCGCTCCTCTGTTCTTTCCACTCATGTTGGCACCATTATCAGAGCCCTGATCTCTCATGACAGCTATCGCAATTCCTGTATCTTCCAGCTTTTTAAGAAGCACATTTGTCATATCAGCTCCTGTAGTATCATCAATGTCAATAAATTCTAGAAAATGCTCTCTAACAGTCACCATTGCAGGGACATTTTCATTAGGTTCTACTGTTGTTACAAAATGCACCATGAAAGTCATTTGTTCTGTATGGCTGATGTCAGGTGTGCAGTCCAGAATAATAGAGTAATATCTTGCTGACTTCAGATCTTCCACATCTTCTGTTTCACTTTTGTTGCCGGTAACGGTATGATCTCATTTTGAATTGTTTTTCCAAGATAGTGGTGTGTGTACATTTCTTGGGTGATGGCTCTTCATAGATGCTCCTGAAGTGCAGAATCAAAGTCAGCCATCAGCTCCACAATTTTAAGGAAGTTTCCATTGTTTGGCACATACAGCTGATCTGAAGTGCCACGCAGTGCTAGGCTTTGGGTAGCAAGTATTCTCACAATGGCAATAAGCCTTTTCAGAACATTTTGCCACAAAAGAGGCTCTGATGCAATCTTCTCTTGATGATGATCATTGATGGTGGCCTTTAACCTTAGTCTCATCTCAAGCTCTTTCCACCTATGGACTGCTTTCTGGTGATTTGCTGCCTTCTCATGGCATGCCAGATTTCTAGCCAGATTTTTCCAGTCCTTTGTTCCTGTAGAACCCAATGTGGCTGGAACATTAGACTGGAAAAGTTTTCAACAAAACAGTGTGCAGCATTCTGGGGTTTTGTGTACATAAGCCATGGCCTCTCCACTTTGTCAGCATTGGGAATTTCACACCAGTAATGTGTTGGATGGAAACTTCTATTTTCATTAGCTTTGGGGAACATGAAGTTTTTCACTTGCTGTGGCCCATGCACTACAAGGCAGTCCCTCAGGGTACTGCTCAAGTGGGTCCACAATCCTGGATCATCTAGACTTAAGGAACTAAACTCAGCAGAAGCTGTTTCTTGCGCCTCCACCACACTCTTCTCTGATCTACAATTTTCTTCAGGAATGTGCATGGTTACATCCATTTGAGATGGAGATATGGATGCTGCAGTAGCTGCCAGGTCACCTGCACTCTGACTAGTAGTAGGAAGGAAGATCAGAGGAAGATCAGGCATATCCTCACCACTCACATCCTCACTGGGGCCGGAAGGCTCACCATGAACATTTTTGTCTATGTATCTCAGGAGAACTCCTTCCTGCTTAGATAGAAACGCTTCCTTTGCTTTCTTTCTTTTTCTGAATGCTGCCCCAGAGGGGCGTTTTCTTCTTTCACTCATGACTGCTGTTCTGTTCCAGCTATACTGGCTCTCAACACTCAATTGAAGGGGACAAATAAGCAGGCTGGTAGCAGGGCCTGAGTGAGGGAAGATATCAGCATCTTAAGGGTCTAACTGGCTCCTACTATGTCAGTTGACTGCCTGTTCTCCTCAAAAAGAAAAGGAGTACTTGTGGCACCTTAGAGACTAACAAATTTATTAGAGCATAAGCTTTCGTGAGCTACAGCTCACTTCATCGGGAGCTCACGAAAGCTTATGCTCTAATAAATTTGTTAGTCTCTAAGGTGCCACAAGTACTCCTTTTCTTTTTGCGAATACAGACTAACACGGCTGCTACTCTGAAACCTGTTCTCCTCAAGTGGGTTCAGGGAAGCAGCAGGAAACAGGAAGCTCTCTGAGAAGCTGGTTTAATCAGTCCAGGCTCCTGGTGGTGCTAGAGAGGTACATAAGAGGCTTCTCCTCCTCTCTCTCCCTGCAGCTCCTACTGCTTTCTGTTATTCCCTCTCACCTTTTCTCCTACCTGCCTGTTATGTCTCTTGTGCCCTCCTTCCTCCAGCAGAGCACTCCACCATCTCTGTGCATCTAGAGCGCAGAGAATACATGTGCACCAGCAGCAGACACAATTTTCTACACTCTGGGTCTTAGTGGTGCCCCCCCCCACAGTCTGGCACCTGAGGCGGCCACTTCAGTTTGCCTCATGGTAAGGCCAGCCCTGGTCTACCCTATGCAGCTGCTCTGTGAATGCCAAAAGCAATCTAAAGTTGCTCTGATCCATGTTACTCAGAATGTCGAGTGCCTGTGAGTCTTCTTCAGTTGGGAACTTGACGATTAACTGCACTGCCATTCGTGATGTCTTCATGACAGTTAACAGAGCATAGGAGAGCAGTGCGGGGTCTATCCCTTCTCACAAAGATGCCGGGTGCACAGCAGAGAATGGCAGTTGTAAAAATGCCGCCAAAGAAAGCCAGAAGCCCAAAGAGTGCTGGGACACAAAGCAATGTGTCACGGGACATTTAGCCACGTCCCAAGATGCACCGTGATCTGCTCTGCTTTCCCACAACACTTAGCAACAGAAGGTGTTGAGCTGGACTGTGGGATAGGTACCCACAGTGCAATGCTCACTCTGTCGATGATGGTGCCTGCAACGTGTCTGCTGACAGAGGGAGCAAGTGTGAACATGAAATTCCGATTTTTATTATGTCGCCTTTTGGGTGTCGACATCACTTTTGTTGACAAAATTTGGTCATGTAGACATGGCCTAACTGTTACAGGAGGCAGAAAGGGGAAATAAGAATTGTGAATATCTGGGTCTGAATCTTGCAGTTTGGAAGCTTCGACTAGGCAATATTCATATTAATTTACTAACTCATATTTTCTTTATACTTTGGGCATTATTACACTATAAGTAAATAGGAAGCACAAAAATTAAAAGTCCATAAGTGTGTGTTTACTGGGAATTATGGGTACTGACCAGCCATTCAAGCTCTTTTTGTGTCAAAGTTTCTAACACCATTAGAAAATGTTTATTTCTAAGCAGCCAATAACTGTACCATACTGTACTATTTGTTTTAATAGATAAACAGATCATATTCTTCTCCATATCTTAATGCATGACATAAATCATATTAACAACTGAATGATACCTTATTGGCAGTAAAATTAATGTTAATTAATGTCTGAACAGTGTTTTGACATGTAAATCTAACATAATTGCTAATTATTAGTACAAAGTAAACTTTTGGTTTAAAGACGGGTTTCAGAGTAGCAGCCGTGTTAGTCTGTATTCGCAAAAAGAAAAGGAGTACTTGTGGCACCTTAGAGACTAACAAATTTATTAGTGAGCTGTAGCTCACGAAAGCTTATGCTCTAATAAATGTGTTAGTCTCTAAGGTGCCACAAGTACTCCTTTTCTTTTTGGTTTAAAGTTTGTGGAACTCCAAAGGTTTGCTTAAGGTTTGGTTTAAGGTTAAGGAACTCCAAACATTAGTTCTTATTATTTTATTTTGGTTTGTTGTAAGGTTTATTGTACTCACTCACATAAATCCTGACTCCAAATTATAATCCAAAAGATGCCAGTAAATGAGAAAGGCAGAAGTGATGTAAGAAAAATTTATTAAAGAAAATATAGTTATTTCAAGCTGAGTAATTCCCAGAGGTCCCCCAAATTACTATATAAATCTAAGGAACAGTCTTGGATGCACTTCATATGAATTAACGGATCATGAGAGGATGTTTGTTTGTTTGTGACCAACATAGATTTTGGAGTTAGTGAACCCAGTTATTCACCATGTATTCATACAGAGCTGACAAATCTATGGCTTTGTCTAGACTACAGACCTTACAGCAGCACGCAATACCACTGCAGCTGCACTGCTGTAAGGTCTTCTATGTAGCTGCTCTTGGTGGGAAGAGGCGGGGCAGGAGCAGGGCCTCAGTGGTCTGGTTACCAGCAATTAGCAAGGTGGCAACCCTACTGATGGAGCTACTCAGGTGTAACAATGGTAGGAAATGCTAAGAAAAAAACAGAGTTTTAGACACAGCCTCTCCACGCAAAAGAATAAATGGACAAAAATCAGACATCAAGAATTGTAACATTCAAAAACCAGTAGGAGAGCACTTCAATCTCCCTGGACACTTAATAACAGACTTAAAAGTGGCAATTTTTCAGCAAAAAAATCTTCAAAAGCAGACTTCAACGAGAAACTAAAGAACTGGAATTAATTTGCAAATTGGACACCATCAAATTAGGCCTGAATGAAGACTGGGAGTAGATGGGTCACTACAAAAGTAATTTTCCCTCTGCTGATACTCACACCTTCTTGTCAGCTGTTGGAAATGGGCGACATCCACCTTGATTACATTGGCCTCATTAGCACTGCAAAAGTAATCAGCTGTTGAGAATGGGCCACTTCCACCTTAATTGAATTGGCCTCATTAGCACTGACTCCCCATTTGGTAAGGCACCTCCTATCTTTTCATGTGCTGTAATATATATACTACTTACTGTATTTTTCACTCCATGCATCTGATGAAGTGGGTTTTAGCCCATGAAAGCTTATGCCCATATAAATTTGTTAGTCTCTAAGGTGCCACAAGGACTCCTCGGTTTTTTGCTGATACAGACTAACACAGCTACTATTCTGAAATCAATTCAATGGGTGTCTCATTCCCCATTCACAATTCTGATCTGAAATTAGTCAGCTACTTTAAGTCCATTTAATATGGACCACAGTGACTTAGCACAAGACACTTGACCTCAGATTTGGCTTCCCATCTTTTAGAGCTGTTGTTCCATTTTCCTTGAGAGACCAAATAAGAAATATATTAAACCCTACATGAGATTAGCTGCCTTGACACAGAATGTATAAATGAACATTAACATAAGACAATAGCAGGATCTTTGAGGTCAAAAATATCCACTATATGGATCATTTTTTTGTATTACAGCCTCATAACCCACTTGTTCAAATGTTATGAAATGTAATATTTCTCATTGTCGTCTTTTATGAAGTCAGGCATCTTTCAATAAAACAGCCTCATTCTAAAGCTGTTAGCACCTATTATGTGACTGCCACGGGTATGTACGTGTTCTCCAGCTGCAAAAAGGGGCTAATGTAGAATTGCTAGAGTTATTGTACTTACAGCACTGTACAAGCAAGATGTAATTGGAGCATTAAAACGAATGCTACATATGGTGAAGGACAGTCTGTGGTGAAGGACAGTCTGTACGTTAGGATGTTAAGAACTGGTAACAGTGAGGATTGCTTAAAAAAGACTAAAATTAAATGTGTATTTTTCTCTATTGTGCTGCATCTAGTTTCTGTCAAAATGAATTTTGTTGATCTTGGTTTCAAGGTTTCCATTCTTGTTTTTAAACCAAGGTCAAGCAGTAGGCAGCACTGAGACCTTGAAGGTGTCATTGACTAGGAATATATAAGCTTTATAGCTACAACACTCATTATTTATCATTCATAGAAAGAAATATAGGTGGGCAAAATGTTATAGATACAGATTTTTCTATGGCAGTATACACACCAGCATGTCAATAGACAGATGATAAAGATTATGTGAACATATGCAAGAATACACATTTATATAAATACATGTGTGTATATCAAGAGAAAGATGCATATATAAAAAAACACAATGTGAAATTATAATATGTGGGTATCCCACTCGAGTTATAGGGCTCTGTCATACTCAGGCCCATTTACATTGTTCTGATGCATAAAATGGTCTTCAAGTCAATGGATTTCCTACACCCCTGGCTAAGAGGGCTCCCCTGTGGACTAGAGCTGTCAAAGCAGCTTTAATCAAGCCCCTCAGCTTCGCAAGGGTAGGAGTTGTGTCTGGAACACTGTGGTGTTCTGCTTATCCCCTGCTTCCAAAGCCCCTAGGAAGTCATGAGAAGTGGAGCATCAGACGGTTCTTGAGACTGCTTTAACTTTCATGGGGGAGGAGGTGAGTATGCTCTCACAAACACCACACAATAAAAGCAGTGTTTTGCCCTACCTCTAGCACTCCATTGCTGTGGTGCACATGGGAATAGAGATACTGAAACTGGGCTATTTGTGACATTGTAGCTGCATGAGTAATGAGACTTGAAGTGGCCTCCTGAGCTGATTTTGTTTCTGTTAATACAGTATGAGTTTGACATTGCAGCCTTCATATATTATGGCCAAACTGAAGTATAATTACAAAAGAAAAACAACTTTAATAATATGTTTTATCAGAATGGTTTCTGAGAGCTCCACAGGGAATATGTCTAATCTAGGCGTTTTCTCAGCAGGCATTCTCTTTTTATGCACCAGCAATGTCTGCAGTGGAAATGAGGCTTCTAGACTGGTGTTCCTAGCTGGAGGGGGTAGAGGTGGGGGGGATCCAACCAAAACCAGGTTTCATTAGTCAGAAGGCAAATGGATTTATATGGGGTTTACAGGACTGTCCAAACTGATCATTAATTTTGTTAATGTCTTTCACTGGCTTTTAAGAGTAGCCATGTGATGTTTGAGGTGCTGTAAATGGTTGGAATTTTCTGAATAACACTTCCAACATTGTTGGCACATTGTTATGAATGTAAAGTCAGAGTATTCCCATATCAGAATGTTAATACTTCAGATGAATTAGGTTTGTAAGGATTACCTTAGTTTTGGAGATCTTACACCAAGCCTTTTTGTGGATTTGATTTAGTTCTGAACATCTCCTAAAGCACGTCTTGTTTCATGTTTTGTTTTGTCTGTCAGTTAGAGCAAATACATTCCCCTCTTTTGACGGCTTTAATATCATCCCACTGGCTAATAATAGTCAAGGTTGCTGCTTTCTGAAAAATCCAGTGAGAAGTAATTCTATTTCTTGTCAGAAAGATCCATAATTGTGCAGTATTACCTCTTTCATTCCTTTTCTATGGACTATCATTAGTGCTATCTCCTGCTCTCTCTAGTGAGCTCTTTCTCTCCCCTCAGCCCCCGTAGACCCCTCTCTCTTTTCCAGGGTCCTCTTTCTGCCCTCTAAATGCCCCCATCTCTCTCCTTTCTATCTAAGAATAAGTTACATTATTATTATTTCAGGTTTGTACTATTCGAAAGCTAGATTTCTTTGTTTATTGTATGTCAAATTTAACAAAAGCTTAATTAAGTTATCCCTTTTGCATCTTCTTCTAATCCCACTGAAGTAAGTGGGAGTTTTGCCATTGGATTCAGTGAAAGAAAAATAAATTTGGTCCTATGTTACAACAATCTAATGTATAGGTATGTATTACTCCAGTATAAGTGATCCACAGAATAACTTAACTATGCACCCACAGGCAGGTTATTAGGCATCTAAATGGGAACTGCTGCACAGTTAAATGCAGGTGCAAAATTACACCCGTATATCAGAGGGTAGGTTGGGGCCTGGCTAAAAATTAGTTATATCCTTCTATATACTTGGTCTGTGCTGAATAAATAAGTATTTTGCCAATGATAAGTTATATTGCACAGCATTCTGAGCATTTATTAGTGAAGAAAAACAATGGTACTGTGGATCCTTTATGAAGAATGTGATTTTTTTAGTGGGTTCAATCAGATAGTCTTATAATACTGTTTGCCATTTAATTTCCTTTCCTGCAAAGCTATTTCATAATTTGATACTGATTCTTGGGCACCTCAGGATTAACCTTTTTTTTGACTGAGAAAAGGCCATTTATTCTGACTCTTTGTTTCCAAAGGCCTTGTTGGAGCTTCATAGACAAGGTTTAAAGCCTCAAATCTTCAAAAATAATCTACTTAAAGGGTAATCATGGAATCATAGAAATGTTCATCACTGACAGGTGTTTGTCTAACCTGTTCTTAAAAACATCCACAACCTCCCTTCGTAACTTATTCAAGTACATACCCTTATAGTGTTTTTCCTAATATCCAACATAAATCTCCCTTACTGCAAACTAAGCTGATTACTGTTTTTCCTATTCTCTGTGGAAATGAAGAATAATTGCTAACCATCCTCTTTATAACAGCTTTTTACATACTGTTATCATGTTCCCACCACAGCCTTCCCTTCTGTAGACTAAATATGCCCAAGTCTTTCAACCTGTCTTCATATATCAGATTTTCTAAATCTTTGGTTATTGTTATTGTTTGTCTCTGGACTCTCTCCAATTTGTCAATCTTTCCTAAAGTGTGGCACCCAGAATTGGACGCAATACTCCAGCTGAGGCCTCACCAGTGCCCAAGTAGAGTGGAACAATTACCTTCCATGTCTTACATACAACATTCCTGTCAATATGTCATAGAATTATATTTGCCTTTTTTGCAACGACATCACACTGTTGACTCATTTAATTTATGATCCACTATAACCCCAGATCCTTGCAATATACATATCTACAGTTTTTTCTACTCAGAGCATGCACTGTGGAGGAACTAAATGACACAAGTAAAAGAGACTGGGAAATGTCTAACAATGAGTATTTAAATAAGCCTCTGTGAAACTGAGGACATTATTTTCACATTCTCCATAGTTTCGTTTCCCCCATCATTTCACCCATGAAATGTTATGTATCCATGACATTTTTCAAAAACTGTAATTATGTTCCAAAAACATGCCAATATTGCACTTTCCCATGCTTTTACACTGAAAATCATTTTTCTCAATAATGTGCTTGTTTTATCTGAAAATGAGTTATTTTTACTACAAAATATTGCAAAAACCAGGACCCATTTTGAATTCATAATTAAATGTGAAAAGGCTTGAGTGTTGGGATCCTGAATTTTGCTGTGACTGTTTCACCTCCTGAAGTGTTCGTATTCACTAATACAATTCCCTGAGTTCCCCACTCATCTCCTGTGTAACACAACGTGTACCAGCAAACCCAGGAGCAGATCAAGGCTTTGTCAGGATCCAGATCCGCCAACACTTCCGAGCCCCAAGATACACTTTTCCTCCTAGGTCCTTCTCTTTCTCCCAGCCACTTGTAAACCCTTATCTTTTTCACACCTCTTGCTGGTTCTCTGAAGTAAGCCATCCCAAACAAAACAAGCCTACCCCAGCTGTCAGGCAGCACCATTCATTTATGCTCTCCTCTTTCTGATCCACATCTGCTGCTCTCCTTCTTTGATTCACTGCTGTGCTGGGTCCACTCTGACTGCAAAGCCTGGATCCTAAGATTCCATTTGTTCCTCCTTAATTCTCCAGTCAGCAAATCCCTGGAATTATCACTGTTTCTAAATGTAGAGCACCAGCTCTACTTGTTTCTTCCTTTTCACACCATAAAATGTATCCCCTTTATTACTAAAACATGAAAATATTTATTGTCAGAATGTGCTCCCATTGCTGTTCAGCTGATTAATACAGTCTCTGCGGCAGTGGCATGTGAAATACTGCTTGTAGTATTTCAGAGCAGAAGCAAATCTGCTCTTAAAGCTTTCTTTTCAGAGTTTAACAAAAAGAACAAAAATAAATAAGGTCTGTTCCTTGCCAAGATTTGCCTGTTTTAAACTCTTCAGTAGTACAAATCATTATTAATGAAGTGCTTACTATTACACTCCCAACAGCATGGTATAAAAGTTACTGCAGTAATCCAAAGGGTAAGAAGAAACACAGCAGATAACTTCTGGAGGGGAAAGATTTATGCTCTTTATGGGTTCAAGTTTACATGACAATAAAGGAATGGGGGATGTGTTTTCTCTTGAAAGCTTTTGGGGGAGAAATGTGAAAGAAAATGGGATTTGGATTTTCAAATTAATGGGAAAGGAACCAGAGATCAAGGTCTCAGCAGTGGGGAAGGTCAGCTCCCATCATCAGCTGTTTGTTCGGTTTTTTAGTGTAAGATTGTGAAACAAAGCTGTATGACATGGCAATTTACAGTATAATATAGATTACAGTAAAGTGTGTAATGTAAACCTCCATGTTATACACTTTTATCTAAAAATAGCTGAGGATGAGCTGCACCTGCTGATACCTTGGTCTCTGGCTGCTTTCCATTAATTTGAAAACCAAAACCCCATTTCCTTTGTATTTATGTCATATGAAGCATGTACAACAACATATTATTGGGTCCGCTCTGTATTGATCAGTCTGTACACCCATGAGTGATGCGAGATGTGAGAGGAGTCCATTTCAGCAGTGTCCAGAAATAAAGGCCTGATCCACTCATTGAAACGAACTGCATCTTTCCATTGACTTCAATATATGTTGGATCAAGCCCAAAGATTGGGGAGAGAAGGTTCCTTATGAGACTGGCTACTCAGTATCATAAGAAGAGTGGGACTGTTCAGTCAAGGCTGTTCTGTAATGGGAACTGAGTTTATGCCAGGTCCTGGCAAAAGGGGAATGGGAGAACTCTTTTGAAATAACAGTATTCAGTGTTTGTCAGCCTAGGACAGAAGAATGTGGAAAGGAGGGAGGGGTTAGCAAAAACAAAACAAACAAATGGAAATTTCAATGCCACATTTCTCCTGCAACTGTTTTTTAACAGAAACAGGAGGAGGAGGAGGTCATTTTTGGTTTTGATTCATAGGGCGTGTGATTGGAAGTACAGCAAGACTTTTTATAACAACCCAAACCCTCCCACAAGGGTTTGCACAGTTTAGCCAAGTGAACACAGAATCAGTTAATAGGCACCAGAAGTCAGAAATTCTACCGAGGGCATCAGGCTATGTTGCTCCCTGGGGAAATACGCTGAACAGAGGGAAGAGACAACAGTTCTGTTGTTTTAAAAATAGGCCTATGTTCTGAAATTCAGCATGTCAGCTTATTAAAGGAAACATTTACTCTCCTAATTCAGTGCAGCAAGTTAATCAATCATTTGTTACTTAGAAAAAGATAATAGTCAAGCAATTTAAGCAAAAGAAAATGAACAGGTCTAACACTGAGTGTGGTTTGGGGATTATTTTCGCCAGATAAATTTGTCACAGCTCTGGGAAAATGCACCGGTATTCTCCATCAAGGGGCCCTCGAGAGCACAAACTCTTAGGTTTCTGGCTCCCAACTGTCACCTCTCTTGGGTGGAGATCTGCGTTTCTCTCCCTCCTGACCAGGGTATTTCCAGGCTGAACAGTTCCCTGCCTACACTGTATTATTCCCAGCACACCAGACTGCCTAACTACGGCAGTGTCTGTGCTTTGCCGTCTCTTCAAAGGCTATGAACAGCTGCAATTGCCAGCAGTAATAGATTACCACACAGCCCTTTCTAAACATGCACATTTACTCTTCAGGTGAAAACATTACAGAGAAAACATATATTAAAACCAATACAAGAACCTACACACATGCTAATGAGCTTACGAGAGATCACTCCAATTCCAACAATGGGTCTGATAAGTGATCGATCCTTCAAATCCCACATGAGGGTTTTTCTGTGGTTACAAGTTCAGAGCCGCTTTAGCTCAGAAGAAGAACCCCCCTGAATAGGTTAGGGATGGTCTACACTGAAACCACCTCGATGAGAGGCATAGCACTTAGGGAGACATACTTAGAGCGATGTAGTGTCAGTGTACACACTACATTGCTTACAGGTTTCAGAGTAGCAGCCGTGTTAGTCTGTATCCGCAAAAAGAAAAGGAGGACTTGTGGCACCTTAGAGACTAACAAATTTATTTGAGCATAAGCTTTTGTGAGCTATAGCCCACTTCATCAGATGCATTCAGTGGAAAATACAGTGTTGAGATTTATATACACAGAGAACATGAAACAATGGGTGTTACCATACACACTGTAAGGAGAGTGATCGGGTAAGGTGAGCTATTACCAGAAGGAGAGTGGGGCGGAAATGTCACCTTTGCTTACGTCACCCTAAGTGGCCTCCAGGAGGTGTCCCACAATGCCCACTGCAGCCACTTGCGTCACCAGTTTGAACTCTGCTGCCCTGAAGCCAGGGACACAGGCATGCATTCCTCCCCGTTTAAAGCCCCAAGAATTTTTGAAATTTCCGTTTGCTTGGCATGGACAGCTCAGATTGCATCTTCCCAGGTGACCATGCCAGCTCCCTGCAGAAAACATACTCCTTCCTGGAGCACTCCAGAGTTGGTAGATCTGCAGGGTCTGTGGGTAGAAGAGGCTGTGCAGTCCCAGCTCTGTTCCAGCCACATGAACTATGATACCTATAGGCAGATTGCTCATGGCATGGAGGAGAAGGGGCATGAAAGGGACCATACAGCGGTGTCATGCTAAGATCAAGGAGCTATGATGTACCAGAAGGCAAGTGAAGCCAATCGTAGGTTTGGGGAGTCACCAGAGACATGCAGCTTCTACAAGGAGCTGCAAGCCATCCTCGGTGGCAACCCCACCTCCATCTCCAAGAGCCCCGTGGATACTTTGGGGGGCTGGAGACAGTGGCCAGTGAAGTGAACCATGAAAGACAACATGGTGGATGAGGAAATGGAGTTGGAGAAAGATGGGAGACAGGTGACAGGGATGTGTAGTGGCATGGTGAACCAGGACCTCTTTTTAACTCTGGAGGGGGCTAGCCAGTCCCAGCTCTCCAGCTCTGGTGCATCTGATGCGGAGAGGGAAGCTCCGGTAAGTACTCCTTGTTCTTTGATGCTGCAGGGAAGTAGTGCTCTCCTTTTTTAAATCAGGGTAGAAGAGGTATTGAAATACCAAACACAGGTACAGTTTGTATCTGCTTCTCATTCCTCTGTGCAACTAGGCAGAGGAGGCCCTGCGGAAAAGTTTGTTTATGCACACAGGGATGTCACGGGAATCCTCTATGGGAAGCTCTAGGAGCTCAAACTTTCCTGGAAGTACTCTGCAATCCTCTGCCAAAGGATTCTTGGTAGGGCTGCCTTGTTTCTTCCGCCGTGATAGGAATTTTGTTGCACCAATAGGCAATTACTTCTGCAGGCACCATAGCAGCACATAGGTGAGCAGCATACAGTCTGCAGCGCAAAGCATGCAGGAACTGCACCCTTGCATTCTCAGTTATCCTCAGGAGCGAGATATCAGCTGCTATCACCCCTGCCTGTGGAAAACAGTGCCAGTATTCAGAATAGTGACCCTAGGCCCATATTGCCCTTCTTCCCCGCCCCGGGCCAAAATCACCATGGCTGGGGATCTCACCATGCTGTGTGCCTGCCAAAGGAAAGTGAGAAAGAGGTGTTTCTAACTTGTTTGGATCAAGGCTGTGAGTGCACTCACAATAGTGCCTCTATTTTTTTTAATATCTGCAGATGTGCCCTTGAGGGTCTCCTCTTGCACCCTGGCAGAGCGGCTCCATCTGATAAGGAAACAAATCAGGAAGAGTAAGGAAGACATGTTTTGAGAAGTGCTGCAATCCTTTGATGCTTTGGATGATACAGCTGCTTCAGGACCAAACAGACATGCTGAGGTTCCCTGACTGATCATCAGGTGCAATACATGTGCTTGCCTCCTCATACAGAACTGTCTTTCATGGCCTCCCCACACTCCCCCCCACACACACACTCACATTCCTCACATGTTCTTGGGCCATTGCAGTACCCCCTGCACTCCACCCCGAGGGACATATTTCACAATGACAACTGGACATACACCCAGCTTTGAGAGCCTTGCTGGTAAATGTGCTCTTGGTTTTCATGTTTCTTGCAGAATATAGACATGTTTGCATCAATTTTTAGTAAAAATATACTTACCAAAAGAGAATAAATCTTTATTTGTCCCCTACATATGGTGGTTGCTGCTGAAATTCATATACAGTGGTAATCAGTGCATTTGCATGGTAAAATTAACACATACACAGAGCAATCATTACAAGGTTCACACTACGGTGCAAGAAAACAATACCTGACTCAATGTGTTAAAGAAATCCACATTACTGTGGTTCATTTTCAAAATGTTCCTTTAAAGCCTCCCTGATTTTGAATAGCTCCCCAGAGAGCCCCTGTAACTGTCCTGGTATCTGATTGCTCAAAAGCAGCAGCCAGCCAATCCACCTCAATGCTCCACTGCTGCACAAACTTCTCCCCCTTAGCTTCACAAATATTATGCAGAGCACAGCAGGCTGTTATGACCATGAGATCACTGAGGTCTAACCTGCCAAAAAGGCAGCACCAGCAACCCTTTAGGTGACTAAAGGCACATTCAGCCATCATTCTGCACCTGCTGAGCCTGTTGTTGAGGCGGTCCTTGCTGCAGTCAAGGTTACCATTGTAAGGCTTCATGAGCCCTGGGTGCAAGGGGTAGGCTGGGTCTCCAAGGATCACTATTGACATTTCCATATCCCCAGTTGGAATCTTCTGGTCTAGAAAGAAAGTCCCTGCTTGCAGCTTTCTGTACAGGTCAGTGTTCCTCAAGATGCACACATCATGCACCTCCCCTGACTACCACGTGTTGATGTCAGTGAAATGACCCCAGGGAGCCACCAGTGCTAGCAATACCATGGAAAAGTAGCCTTTTCTGTTGATGTACTCGATCACAAGGTGGTCTGGAGCCAAAATGGGGATATGTATGCCATCTATTGTCCTGCCATAGTTAGGGATTCCCACTGCTGCAAAGCCATCCACTATTTCAAGAACATTGCTCAGAGTCATTGTCCTTCATAGCAGGAGGGGATTAATGGCCCTGCACACTTGCATCACTGCAACCCCCAAGATGGACTTTCCCACTCCAAACTGATTCTTGGCTGACCAATAGCAGTCTGGAGTTGCCAGGTTCCACACAGCAATTGCCACTCACTCTCCATTGTTAGGATAGCTCTCATTTTGGTGTCCTTGCACCACTGGGCAGGGGTGAGCACCACACACAATTCTGGAAAGGTGGATTTGTGCATCTGAAAGTTCTGCCACAGCTTGTCATCCCATACATGCATCATAGTCTGATCCCACCAGTCAGGGTTTGTTTCTTGTGCCCTGAACTAGCAGTCCACCATGTGCAGCTTCTCGGTGAATGCCAAAAACAATCTTGAATTGTTTCTGTCCATGGCACACAGCAGGGCAGACATCACAGTGTCATCATCAGATTTGCAGCTCATGAAATACTGAACGATCAGCTGTGTTGTGTTCCTAACGCTCATCACAGGACTGAAGAGCAGTGCAGGATCCATGCTTTCAAACAGAGCTGGCGGGCATGCAGTTTACAGGGGCTGTTGAAAACACAAAACACAAAACATAGTAGGAAGCCCATGGAATAAGGGACGAAGAACACTGCATTATGGGACACTGAGCCTGCCCCCATGATGCACTGTGATCCGTTCCCAGAACACCTAGTGGCAGATGGTGGCAAGTTGCACAGTGGGATACCTACGCACAGTGCACTGCTCTGTCAATGTAAGAGCAGCAATTGTGGACATTTTCCGTAGTCACAAGGAGAATTGTGTGAACATGCAAAAGTGGTTTAATTACAGCAGTGGATGAATGTTGACGTAACTTATAGTCTTGACATACTCACGGTCTTAGGCCTGGTCTACACTAGAGAATGAGTGTGAAAAAATGCATACCCCTGACTGACGCAGTTAAACCGATCTAACCCCCAGTGTAGACAGTGCTAAGTCCACAGGAGACTTTTTCTATCCACCTAGTCATAGGCACACACTCTGTGGGTGCTCGGAGGCTGAAGCCTCATGGGGAAAAAAATAGTGGGTGCTCAGCATCCACCAATGACCCTGCAGATCAGCTCCTCCCTGCCCCACCCTCCCAGCTCCTCCTGCTCACTGGCGATCAGCTGTTCAGCTGTGTGCAGGAGGTGGGGGGAGCAGGGTGGGGGAGAGGGCAGGGCCAGGAAGAGGCAGGCTGGGGATAGGGGCTTCAGAGAAGGGGTGGAGTGGGGAGGGGCCTGGGGCGGAGGGAACTCAAAAATGAACACTGCAGCACTCCACTAGAAACCACCCCCCAAATCAGTCTGTTACTGTTTAGCACTACCATACATGTGCTCACAGGTCTCTAGACAGTTTCTAATCATCTGACAATTCTCATAAATAAAACAGTATAATTAATTTTGAGAATAAGATTTCAGAAATGCTTTCTAAAAATCAAAGTATGTCACTACCTTCCCTTCATCCATTAATTGTGGTTTCTAACCAAAAAAAAATGATGTAGTGTTACTGTGGTCTGATTTATTCTTTAGAAACTAGAGCTATATGAATAACTGGTTACTTACTGGGATATAACAAATATGATCACATTTAGGGTGACCTTCCAGAAGGAAGATTGTGATATTTATGCTTATTGTTTTGCTATATAATGTTTTCAATCGATCCCTTTTTCAACAGGAGTCTTGATGGTTTCTGTGGGATGCTGAGATCATTCAGAGCTTCCATTAAGTTGAAATATATCCCTATGGTTATTAATTTTTGAAATATATGGCTAACACTTGTCAGCATAGCTATGGGATATTGTGAAATGTGGTGAATGTTGGGGACCAAGAAATTGTTGGAAGGATGTTCGGCACCTTGCAGGGAGATTGCCAATGGCACAAATGGGAATTAGGTGCCTACCTTTCATTGGGACCTAGGCAATGAATTGCCATTTGTGCCTTTAAAAATATCCCCATTATGATCAGCAGGATGAAGTTTTAAAAGGAAAGATGAGGGAAAGGGAAAAGTGTCCATAATTAATTGGTCCAAAAATATCTGGTTCTTAAATGGTTCTCAGAAACAGACAAATTATAATGAGAAGAGGAATTATTCTTAGGTGTCAAATTATTGTCTCTTAATTGTTTGGTTCTGCTCCTTTTCACAAGTCATACCTACAGCACAGCTATTTGAGTCCACCTGAACAATATGCTCTTTGTGGAGTTGAGAATGAAATTTACATTTATGAAATTGTAGAATGAATAGAAAGTCTGATTGTAACACTTGACTGTTCAGCTAGGAAACTCCACTCAAATCTTACTGACCTCCTTCCCCCCAATGTCAGTGTATCTATGGTAAAGCTTAAGAAAAGTGTAGAGACAGATTTAGGAACGGCTCTTTCATTGATGTATGATAGAGAACATTCTGTCTCAGGGCAACCTGCCTAACCTGGAGAGCACTGCAAAGGTTAATCATATTTTTAAAACCCTATAAATAAATCCTTCCCCTTGTGATGCATGAGGATCTTGTCTTGAATCTTTAGAAACCCCATTATGTAAAATTAAACTGGACAAAGTACTTGAAGATAATGCCGGGAAGGCATTTGGGGACCAAAATGTATCATTTTGTTAACAACTCTTGATTGGCTACTATAACTCAGGCACTTTAAAAACTGTTGGAAAAAGAACACATTTATTTAACTCTATCCCCCTTTATTTTGACTGTGGAGTAGTTAAACACTGAAACAATTTCTCATGTTTCTCTGCCTAATTGTACTGAGTAACACACAAATATTCTCAGAGATCGTGGTATGGGCTTGGTTTCTATATTGTTTCAGTTAAACTCAAAGTGAAGCCACACACCAGTCCTTGGCAATAGAGATATTGTGGCCAAGTAGGGTGTGATCATACAGTAATTTTCAGTCTTTGGACTCTATAATCCTCAAGAGAAGCCGTTCTCTACTTTAGAACCACAACCACAGAAGCATTGCTAGTGGTCATAAGGCTACAGTCAAAATTTCCTTGTTAAAACAGCAGGAGGCAAAAAAGCTGAAGTTTCACTCCTTCCCTAGCTAGGATTGATAAAAGTAAACTGGTGCACAATATAAGGACCTGCTTCTACTCCCAGTGAACTCATGGGAGGTTTGTGATTGACTTCAGTGAGAGTAGGATTGGCTCTTGCAAACGTACAATCATTATCTGCTATATTTTTCTTTATGGTTTGAAGCTTAATACATAAATGAGGAAACACTAAATAAATACTTGCAGTAGAGAGCAGTAGTTTCATGAACTGAGTCAAAAAGCACTCAATTAGCATAGTGTCATTTGCTGGGAATCATTAGCAAAGGTAATGATTTAAACAGCTCAGAAAGAGCTTACATTGCCTCCAGTCTCAATAGCATGAGTCATGAACTGCCTGCCAGTGATAGATTTAACTAGTACAGCTGGAAATATTGGTTTTGTGTGTACTGATTATCAATTAAATATTTAACAGTGTAAATGCATTGGCTTAAACCTAGTGAAAATAGAAATAAAAAAAAAGAAGGAAATGGCTAAAGATGCTTAAACCTGTCTCAGAATATCTTTCTGCTTATAAATACCAGAAGAGGAAACAGATGAAGTTTTATGAAACACAAAAGAACCAATATCCAGCACTAGGGGTGCCATGCTGTGGGCAGCTTAGAGTACCCGTTGTCAACAAAGTTAATCATAGAATATCAGGGTTGGAAGGGACCTCAGGAGATCATCTAGTCCAACCCCCTGCTCAAAGCAGGCACAATCCCCAATTTTGCCCCAGATCCCTAAATGGCCCCCTCAAGGATTGAACTCACAACCCTGGGTTTCGCAGGCCAATGCTCAAACCACTGAGCTATCCCTCCCCCCTAAGCTATCCCTCCCCCCTAATAATGAGACCCAAAGGCCCTCGGCGCCTCACAGAATTGAGCGCTAAATAAGAAACTTTTAATAGCAAGTAGGCCATGATATAGTCTGTACATATATCAAAGATGAAGAAATATGTGAAGCTGGAATGAAATCAAAATCAAAATCAGGTTCTGGGATAAACAGGGTGCGGGGGAGGGGGTCAGCTTAATGTTTAGTTTTTAATGTTTTAATAAAAGATTGAGTAAAAAAAAGGCTCCACAATTAAGGGGCTTATTTTCTGAGCACCCACAACTCACATACCTCTGAGTTCTGTAGATCCCAAGGTTACCGGAAAAAGGAAAAGGAACTGAACCATGTTTATCACCTTCCCAAGACAGTCTGACTAAGGAAGACAACAGTCACCTTTGTCCTCCTGCCATCAGTTGGGGTCCTGTTGAGCTGCTCCATGCTTTGTATGTTTTAGTGATTTTG
Organism: Dermochelys coriacea; assembly: GCF_009764565.3. Taxonomy (NCBI): domain Eukaryota; kingdom Metazoa; phylum Chordata; order Testudines; family Dermochelyidae; genus Dermochelys; species Dermochelys coriacea. The sequence goes on from NC_050068.2 coordinate 147,102,845, forward strand.
GAAGAGTCCAGATATTTATTCACAGAAAAAGTGAAGCCAGGGCAGCCCAGTGTAAGCTTTCCACATGCCGGGCCTCATTCTAACCTGGAGGAACCAACCATATGCTAGGAGTGATGAGTGTTCATTTCCAATGCTCGTTCAAGTGTTGGGGGTCTGCTGAGGCTGCCTAGAATGTGGGTTATAAAAAGGAGGATCTACTCCTTACCTTGAATTGTGTAAAAGTCTATATCTGATGGCAATATTGAAAAGTGCACCAGGAATATCCTACTAACTTTTTTAAACACCCAAAGCTCATTGTGAGAGAGCCAAATGTTCTCTCCACGGCCATGCTGGTGGGTTGAGAGCACTGTTGTACCTGAAAATCTCAGGATGGAAAAATGTCAAGAAATGTCTCCATGTGCTATACCCTGTAACTCTCCTGCCACTCCCTCCTTCCCTGCACTGTCTTCCAAACCGTGTAGCAAATGCTAGTTCTCAGTGGCTGGCTGACTCTGTGAATCATTCCATCTCGCTCCCTTTCTAAAACTCATGCTGTCCTGAGAGTTTGGGAATTTAAAATTCACTAGGAATAGTGTCTCTGGATGGACTGTATCTAGAGCAGCCAGTGAATGGCTGGAGTCTGAGCAATTTAATTTGTGACTCCTGGTTTATGGCAGAAGAGTCTCTGAGTGATTTTGAAAATCCTGACTGAACAGCCAGTCCCTTAACCCCCACCCCAGAAGAGCCCTCTAGGCATGCTAAGCCCTTGGAGCAAACCGCCCGTTTTGAAAATCCTCTGAATGGCTAACTATTCTCTGAGCTCTGGTTGGGCCACACAAGCCATGTGCATTCACAGCAACTTGCTGGCACTGATGCTCGAGTACACCATAATTCTGAAATGCAGTCTATAATAATAAGAAACCAATTGTTCCTTCATTGCAATATTCTAATGGCGTTAACGTCCCTATATATTATATTGGCATAGAGAACTCATGTCGCCATCCATGTGTCACTTTGTCACAATCACTGACACTACATCCAATGTGCTGATGTCAAGCAATTGACCAGTCAACTAACTCTCCCAGTCTGCATATTAGGAAGGCCACAAGTAGATTGTCTACAAATCTGATATTCATTTGAAGAAAACAGAAGCTTAATTTGATATGTATATTTAAAAATGCTGCATTTTATCCCAGAAGAAAAATTTAAAAAGGAATAATGAGAAAAGACCAAATTTCACAGCCAGGGAACCATATGACCATATTAGGTGCATCTACACTAATAACCAGCTTGCAGTCTTTATTGTCTCTCTGGGGTATTAGAAGGTGTCAAAAAGCTCTTTTTGATTTGGTCTTTGACAGGTTGACATCCTCTCCAATTCTCTATCAGCTAAATCTAGATAATTATCTGCATATGTTTTCAAGAAATCATTAAAATACCAAGAAAAGGAATTATTGCAAAATTGTCTGCAGTGTAGACTTTCAAAGCTTATATTGGTAAAATAGTGACATCTTGTGGTGAGAGGCAGAAATGAAATCCACACAGGTACATTTTCAAAATAAAAGCCTTTCAAATGGGTAGGTTAAATTCCCCAAAATATTGGATCACCAGTAAATTAAGTTTTCTGGTTTCAGTTTAATTCCTGGTTGTAGACACTGAGAGTGACCTAAACTTTTCTTTGGTACAGACAACATGAATGGGAGTATAAATGTAGACAATCATTAATCCAGAACATAGTAAAACTTCTTTTAAATGCGGTCATTTTCTTTCAGAAACAGGATATACAGTACAATCACCTTAGCATATAAGGGGGAGAAAAATCATTCACCTCTTCAGCCTCCCTGACTTTGCTTCTATTTTTATCAGCAAACCAGGTGTTTTAAAATGCACCAGTTTGAAAAATGTTATGCAGAGCTGTTCAGAGGAAAGAAGAAGGGACCAGCGGTCCATGTAAGGAGCAGATGCTATTAGAGCTCTGTAAAAATTTCGTAAGAAAGCTCAAGACTAAATAAAACAAGTGAATTGTGCTATACCCGCATAGGTCAGGCCAGATTTGAGGAGATTTGCAAATTTGATAGCTGATCTGTATTGTTTTAACCTGAAATGACAGGAAAATTGGCAGTTTGATCTTCATTCTTCTTTGAATTTGGGATTCTGTACAATCCCCACACAATCACAAAGTTACCTGGATATGAACCCACATGTATTAAAAGAAAAAAAGATTGCAAGAGCCCTCTATGTACTAAAAGCACCAGTTTCCATATTGTCCTTACTTGCTGCCGCATCTATTGAATGTGACTTTCAACACTGGCACAAATTGTTGACCTTGTTAATGTCTTTCTTGACCTCAGTATGGACAAGCTAACTGCAAATTATGGTTAATTTGAATGAATGATGATCTGATTTACATGATTGGTAAGCTGTGCCTGATATTACATTATGCAACTAAAATGTTATGCCTACATACATATATTGTATAACTGTCTAGAAAAATTTGAATCTTTTTGTCAGGATAATAACATTGTTGGGACAGCACTTCCTATTTTCAAGGGTATTCTGGGGACAAACAGGGAAATGAAACCCACAATATTATACAGAAAACCCATCATAGTCAGAGAAGTGACATACAGGAACAAGGGATATTCAGTGCCTCAGTCATCCATCATGGGAAAGTTTCAACACTTGACAGCAGTTTTGCATCAAGAGGCAATTTATTCCAACCTGATGGCAAAGGTAGGCAAAAACTATATGTTTTACACTGGCATGCTGAAAATTACAAAATAAATCTTAAATAGTATTCAGACAACAAACAAGTCAAATATACTGGCAATAGCATATGACTAATAGCACACTCATATAAAATTTGATGCTAGGGAAATCATTTTCCCTCATGTAAGGAAACCCATACAAGCTAATTATTGCAAAATCTAATGATGCGTGTATTGGCTGCTGTGGGCAGTGAGCATCCAAAATTCACCAGGCTTGTTTGACAGCCATTAAGTAGAGAAAGATGCTCACACTATACTCAATATTGCAGCACAAGAACTGGCATTTGCTCAGCTGCTGTCTGCCTAACCTCTAGCTGTTGAGTGCATCCAAATCCAGAAAGGGCAGCCTATGTCAGGTGTACATGTCAATCACAAGAAGGGCCTGTAATAGGGCACACATGCCTCCACCCAAGGCAGGAAGGGTTAATGGGCTACTAAAGGCCCAATTAGTCAAAATTAAGACAGCTGGAGTGGGAAGCAAGCCTCCAGGGAGAGACTTAAAAAGAAAACCCTTGTCCTATAGGAAGGGGTAGGCAGAGAGAAAGCAGATATGAAGGACTTATTGTGGAAGAAAGGCCAAGGGCCTGTTGCCCGCCATATCTCCTGGAAGAATTGGAAGTGTTCGTTGCTTCAGACTTATTTTGATCTTTGAGTGCTTTGGAAGAGGTAGAACTAAGTGATCTAGCCAGGGAGCTAAGTCTCTACAACCCAGAAGGCATTGGAGAGTGGGCAGAGCAGCAGAAGACCAGCCAGGAAACTGAGACTGAGTGGTTGCTGCACTGCACGATGCCAGAATGAGGCAACCTGGTAGGGAGGTGCTGTGACAGGGCCGAATAGGCACAATGTTGGAGTTGATGTGGAGCCGCACTGCACAGGGCAAGCAATGGAGACATTCTGCTTCAGAGAAGCAGAATGCTATGGAGCTGTGCAGGGGGATCATGTACCAGGCTACACCCTGACCAGCAATGGAAATTAGGAGCCTAAATACTTTTGAGGATCGGGGCTGTAGTGCCTTAAGACCCACTCCAGGAGTGGGAGAAGCACAGGATTCCACCCCAGGAAAGGTGAAGGCAAAAGGCCTAATACCTGAGGAGGGAGCACTCAGACACCAGGGAGGGGTCAAAGGTACAGCTAGATAGATACAGACTGCACACAGAAGGGAAAATGTGCATCCTCCCTATTCCATGGTTTCTGGAGTTCAGCCCCTGATGGAGGCTAGAGCAGTCCTCAGTTGTATGCCTTCTTCATTGAACACTATGGGGCTTTGTGAGTAGCCAGGGTGAATGTCTGAGATAACCATGCCTTCTCCCACCCCCAATCCATCTTCTCCCACCCCAATCCACCTCCTCCATAGTCTGGTCTACCCACAACCTGCCTTCACTGTGCCCTGGAATGCCACCTGCACTCAGTGCTGCTGTGCAGGTGGACATAGGGGCCTCTGAAGCAAGGGTATTTCCCAAGGCCCTTACCTACATGCCCTGCAACCCATTTGCACCAACCTGCCAAACTGGGCCCACAGTAGGAGGTTGCTTGTGGAGACTGAGTATTCCTTGGCTTATAACTGGGGGTATGATGTACAGGGTAGACCATAATACCCTTGTTATAGAACCAAGCAGCATTGGTATTAGTGATTAGAGCAAAGGATTGCGAGCTCAAGATTCCTGGAGTCTTTCTCCTCTCATTCTGCTGACTTCAGTGGAGTTTTCCTGATTTACACTAGGAATAACAGCACTGACATGAACGTTGTTACACTGGTGTGGAGGAGAATCAAGTTTCAGGTTTATACCCCATGGCTCTTATCTAACAATATTTTAATTGGACTACTGCATATGGACGCAAATGGTGTTTCACACTTAACTATTTGGGGATAGATTTTCAAAAGCACAAATGGCCCCTGTGTGTCCTAACTCCCCTTGGATTTTTGCAATGGGAGGTAGGTGCCTCACTTCCCACCTGTGCCTATGAAAACTGTCATTTTTGTGACTTTCCATTCCTCTTTTGAGAGTTTAGTTCCCAGCCCAATCCAAGAGTTTTGAATCTGTTTGTTTAAATTTGTCCAGCCATGCTAAAAAGTTAACACAACACACAAGGCTGTTTGGAAAAAAGCCTGGGGAAATGGTAGCAAATCATAGTTATTAAAGTGACACACAGCAAAGCAGCCTGTGAACAAGAGGAGTGCAACGCCTACTTCCTGCAGTGACACAATGATGTGACTGTGCCCACTATGTCTGCACTAAGGAGCTGCTTTTAAGATAGTACCTCAATGAAAGTCATTAGAGGAAGGCTTTTGATGAGCATTAATTTTTACATCAGGAAAAAAAAATGAGTCTCCACTTCCTTCCTTCTCCCTATGTTTTCACCTTCAGGTTAAGGTCTTAGCAAGGACAAAAAAGCTGATACTTTTGCAGCTCACAAATCAGAATTAACTGTTCCCATGCCAATCTGAGTTTGGAGAAAATTTCCCTTCCAAATTGCAGCACTGTCGGCTAGTGCTGTGGCATTTTTGAATGATTTAAATATTTTAAAAGAGTGATTAAAGAGCAAACAAGCCATGAATCCACTAAAAGAGTAGGAGCCCTTAACCACTGATCACCCCATCCCAAATCAGCCCCTTAATTTTTCCACCTCCTGAGCTCTCCCAATTGTCTAGTTTTATCCTGTTATCCTCCTTGCCATCTTCCCTTAACCATCCTTGGATTTACAGGAAGCTAGTCCCATTAGACAGGTGTTCTGTCACATAACCTAGGCGTGGAGGAGGTTGTGCTTGGAATTCTGAGCTATAAGTTTCATATATCACTATGGCTGTATGTCATCCAGGTAGGAAGCCTTCCAAATCCATCTGTCTTGTAAAATCTCTTTGAGAAGTAATGATGGTTTAAAATATATTTTAACATGAAATATGTGAACTGCATGTCAGAGTGATGATGCGTCTTCCTGCTGGCCCTTTACAATTGATTTGCTACAGCTTCTGCCAAAAATGAAATCCTGAGGGGGAAAAAATTAGATCTTTCATTTCCAGGGGTTATTTTGTACTAATATTTGAACTAGAATTTAGAGCACTTAGAGCTCAGAAATCCTCACATCAGAGCACAGCCAGAGAAGAACTGTCAAGATTTAGGAATGAATGGATGAAACTGGGATCTGGCAGGCAGCTACCCCATTCTGACTGACACTGTCCCAAATTTCCAGTCTGAAGTGGGACAGAGAAATTGTTGAAACGTATAGCTTTATTCAGCATTTTTCTCTCCCTTCTCCATTTGCATCTTTTCCTCCTTACAGAAGTGGCAGGTATAACAACATTTTCCCTTCTTTCTCCAGCAGGGAGAGCGTTCTGAGTGCAGCTGCAGGAATTCCATCACCACCTCCCAAAGAGAGGTGGGGGGCAACAGGAGAGTTACCTTAGTCCCCACCCCCACCCCTAAGATGGACCAGCCCATCCATCCACTCACCTTTAAGGACATAAAGCAAGTAGTATGTAAAACCGCCTGAAATTCTCTAATTAAGTGCTATCCCCCCCAAACACTGACCTTTACGTTTGTACAAGTAATGGTGTCCAGAGCTCTGCACCAGGGCAGGGTAAATCTTCAGACTCTCAGTAACGAATGCAGTCTATAATCCAGTAAAGCTTTGCCTGAGTAAGGTCTGCAAGATTTGGCCCATGTACACAAAGGGGAGAGAGATAAAATAGGAGTTTTAAACACTATTTAGATAATTTATACTGCTGGAGTCATAGCTGAATTTGCATCCATCCCACTGCAGTAAACAATGGGCAAATGTGACTGCTCTATACCAGCAAGCTCCAAGTAATCTGTATAGTTCTTCCTCCCCATACCCCTCTGCCTTTCATCCCTGCTTATATCACTTGTGATCTGACTCCCTGGTCCTCAACTCTGAGAATAAAAAATCATTTAAAATCACTGCCATTTCCACACTTTTATTCTGGCCTCAATCAAACTGGTACTTCAATAAATAAATCATAGAATGTCCATTACTATAGTTGTTACAAAACTATAGATAATGAGAAGGCATTTTCAGCTTTGGAGGGAGAGAGATTTGTTTTAAAACTGTGGTCCATGCTGGGACTAAAGCTATGCAAGTTAAAGTGACTACAGGTCTGTCTAGTGTAGACTGGATTAAATATCTTAGAGATTGACTATGACTAGCTAACACATTTTAAACCACTGTTTAAATCATAAATCATGCTATGTTCTGTGTTTATATAAGGTCTAGCACACTGGGGTCCTGGTCTAAAACTATGACTCTTAGGTGCTATGGTAGTACAAATAATCATTAGAGCAGTGGTTCCCAAACTTGTTCCACCACTTATGCAGGGAAAGCCAGTATGTCCCTCGGCCCACGCCGCTTCCAGCAGCTCTCATTGGCCTGGAGCAGCGAACCGTGGTAAACAAACCGGCCCGGCCCGCCAGGGGCTTTCCCTGCATAAGCGGTGGAACAAGTTTGGGAACGACTGAATTAGAACATGTTAATGAACCCATTTTTAGACACAGCTATTTTCTTAGTCTAGATATGGTCATAGTAGCCAATGGCACTGCTCATGTGTTTTTGCAAGATCCTTCCGGACATGCCAAACCAGCAAAAAAAACCAACAGAAATTGGGCTTGTTTTTGGCTTAATTGGCTTGTGAGTTGCTTGTTGGCTAGTTTTTGGCTTGTAGCTTGTTGCTTGTTTGGCATGTAGTTTGTTGCTTGTTTTAGCTTGTTGCTTCTTTTCTTCAATCGGCTCCCAGCAAGCACGGGTAAGTGGGGGAGAGAGTCAGGGGTGCACAGCGGGCCCACCCCAGTCCCAGATTGCATGCCAGAGGTGGGGTGATCTAGTCACATAATGTGTTGGGGTTCTTAGGGATTGGCTTGTTTTGGCCTTGTTTTGAAATGGGTTTAGCTTGATTTTTGGCTTATTGTAAAAGTCGGGATGCTTATTTACAGCATAAAAGTTGGCAACTGTGGATCCTTCATTTTATAAGTCCCTTAGAGGTGTTGAATCTTTACCAAAGACATCCTTTCTCTAAATATTCTTTAGGCATTGCAGTTTAATAGGCAAAGAGAATAACAATCCCCAGTAAAAGCAAGAGTATTAAACAGTGGGAATGGGATGAAAACCCATTTCCCCTCTCAATTGCTCAACCTTGTGGGAGTGAAATTGTACTACTTCTCCAGTTGCTATTGAGTCTTCCAGGGTAGACCTCAATTTCTTATGTAAAAAAATACATTAAAAAATAATAACCTTTCAAGCCTTACCTTATAAAGAAGAAAAATACATAACTATTTTTTTCATTTACTTGTAACATGGTTTACCCACGCTTATATACTGGACTCAGTCACCATGTTATCTTATCCCTACATCTGATCATTTGCATGGAGTTTAATACTGAAATAGTATTGTACTGTCATGTTCCATTTGGCTCACAATATTGTGGTGCTGGTATGTGGAGTGGAGTTGATCCAAAAGTGTGAGTGTATTAAATCCATAAAGAGGGAACAAGTGGCAGCAGAAAATCAGTACTTTTTATGCCCCTTTTATGCATTTTGACCTAAATACCTGCATGTATGTTCAGTTGTACACATGCAAATGGACACACATACCTCTAGCATTCCTATAAGATGCTCAAAAAATGTATCAAAATAAAATGTTGACAAAAAAACAAACTTTTATGAAAATGTGGGCTATGGGCTATTTTCTCCCCTATTTTCTGACCAGCTCTATCTTGACGTCACAGTCACTGAATATAATGGTGAAAAAATTGAGGCAATAGTAGATGTGTCCATTAGAACTAACATTAACTCAAAGTTTAACTATGGCTTAACTCAAATATTAAGCATGGCTCTTCTGATGTGACTTCATAGTTAGATTTGTTTTTTCACTTGCAGAAGCACAGCAGACTCCTTAGCATATCGTAATATATTCGGAATGAAAACCTTGGTGAACACTGATCTAAACTTTACTGAGAATTTGTTACTGTGCTGCTAAAATCCAACTACTAGAATTAAAGACAAGCTTCAAGAAACTTCTGTATTTTCTCAAATTTTAAAAGAAATGTGCCTTGACCCATGCTTGTGTCCTTTTTTGTTTTCACTTTCCACAAATATTCAAATTAAGAGGTTTTAGTCAAACAAATGATGGTGGAAAGTGAATTTTAAGCTCACGTGCTCATATATTTGCATAAGAAGTAGTATTTTTTAAATGGGATGGGACACAGCTTGAGTCAGAAGGGAACAGAGTTTCCAAAAACCCTTTCCAAAGACTTGCCACGGAGATAATTTAGACTCCCATTCTTGCCACTTACCACCCCACACTGGCACTCATAGGGGGTATCACTAAACAAGTACAACCTGTATTTAATGGGGACCATGTCCTGAAGAAATCTTTCCCGAACCCCCTCTTCTGGCCTTCAGCTAACCCCCAACCTTTCCAAGTTTATCAACAGAAGCAAGATTCCCAGAGATCAGGACTCACCAACTCAATGTGGCACCAGACCCTTCCATAACATATGCAAAACCTGCTGACATATCTTCACTACTACAATGATCAACAACCCCCACAACACATCTTTCAAGATCCAGGGGCCCTACTTATACCTACAACATGTGCTGTAACTCATCCAGGGCACTAAATGTGCCCATAACAACTATGTAGGTACTATGAGAAAATCACTACATTCTTGAATGAACTCACACAGAAAAATGAAAAAAGACAAAAACACCCTATCACCCTGGGCAAATACTTTTCATAGAACAATCACTTCATATCTGACCTCTCATTCCTTATTCTCAAGGAAACCTGCACAACATCTTCAAAAGACAAGCCTGGGAGCTTAAATTCATACCTTTGTTAGACACTAACTTAAAGACATTGGATTTATGGTTTATTACAACAGTCTATAACCCACTAACCCCCTCTTTTTGTCCTATGACTGCAGAGGTGTTAATGGGCTATTTGATCTTGAATGGTGTCTTACAATATGTGTGAACTACTTATGCTAAATAGCCTGTTCCATCTTGTATTGAGCTGTAACACTCTGAGTATCTTTCCCAGACCAGAAAAAGAGCTCTGTGTTGCTCAAAAGCTTGTCTCTTTCACCAATAGAGGTTGGTCTAATAAAACACATTACCTCACCCACCTTGTTTCTCTAATATCCTGGAACCAACATGACTACAGCAACACTGCATTCAACAAGGTACTTAAACATGTGAAATAAATTTATTTGAGGATCTGTGCCTGTGAAGCTTTAAATACTTGAGTAGTATTACGAGGGGTAGGCAGGGTCTCCCAGGATCACAGTGGGCATTTCAACTTCCCCTACGGTGATCTTCTGGTCTGGAAAGAAAGTCCCTGTTTGCAGCTTCCTGAACAGGCCAGTGTTCTGAAAGATGTGTGTGTTATGCACCTTTCTAGACCAGCCTGCGTTAATGTCCGTGAAATGCCCATGGTGATCCACAAGCGCCTGGAGAACCATACAGAAATATCCCTTGCGATTAATGTACTCAGTGCTATGTGGTCTGGTGCCAGAATTGGAATGTGCGTGCCATCTATTGCCCCTCCACAGTTAGGGAAGCTCATTTGTGCAAAGCCATCCATAATGTCATGCACAGTGCCCAGAGTCACAGTCTTTCAGAGCAGGATGCGATTAATATCCCTGCATATTTCCATCAACTCGAGTCCAGCGGTCAACTTTGCCACTCCAAACTGGTTAGCGACTGATCGGTAGCAGTCTGGAGTAGCCAGCTTCCACAGTGCAATCACCATGCGCTTCTCCAACGGACAAGGCAGCTCTCATTCTCATGTCTTTGCGCTGCAGGGCTGTGGGCGAGCTCATCACACCATGAATGTGGCTTTCCTCATCCAAAAGTTCTGCAGCCACTGCTGGTCATCCCAGACCTGTATGATGATGTGATCCCACCACTCGGTGCTTGTTTCCCAAGCCCAAAAGCAGCGTTCCACTGTGGTCAGAATCCCCATGAATGCCACAAGCAATCTCGTGTCGGAGCTACTACATGAGAAGAGATAAATGTCGCACTTTTCTTGCCTTTGTAGTTTAAGGAATCACTCCACTGCCACTCATGACATGTTAGTGAGAGTGAGAAGCATATTGGTCAACAATTCGGGGTCCATTCCTGCAGACCGAAGACACAGAGCCGTGCAGTACACAAACCGCTGAAAGATGATGCCAAATGCAGACAGAAGCACAGGTATTGCTGGGATCTGAAGCAATGCATCACAGGTCATTGGGACAGGACCCAGGATGCCCTACGACCCCCTCTGCTTTCCCACAGCTCTTAGCGGCAGAAGAAGAAGAGATGCTCTGTGGGACAGCTGCCCAGAGTGCACCGCTCCGAATACCGCCGCAAGTGCCGCAAGTGTGAACATGCTATTGTGCAGGCAGCTGACAGTGTGAACACACAACAGCAGTTTCCCTTCAGCGCTCTCTGAGCGGTGATGTAACTGCTGGTGCTGTAACTCTGCCAGTGTAGACATACCCTGAGTTACATATATGCGTAAGTACCTTGCTGGATCGGGGCCTAAGTGATACAGACAAGAAACTAACTGCACTTATGGCAATCAGGGACTAGTACACGCATACTGTTACTTTGGTGGAAAAAATTTAAATGTGAATTCTGCACCTAACCAATAATTCTTTGCATAGTCTAATTTTTTAGGAATCATGCCTTGGGTAAGGCTTGTGTGGCCCAGAAAATAAAAGCTTTAAAATTTTCTAAAATTCCATAATCCAATTGATCTGCTACCTCTTGCTGAACGATTTAGAGGCCCAGGAGCTTATTTAAAGCCTTCCATTCAAGGACAAGAAACAATGCTATTTGACTTCACTTATATTACCAATCTGCTAACACAGCTTGAATTTTAACTACGTACTCACAGCGAGCTGTTCATGATCAATCCATAGAGTAATAAAAGATACCAACGTTCACTGAGAAATATTTTTCAATGAATACATTCAAAAAACTCGCAATCTCCTCATTTTTTTCTGCAGTCAGAAAAAAAGGGCAAAAAATTGTCAAGCTAATTGTTTGTGATAAATGTGGTGGTGTTTGTTCTATGATAGAGGAGTACTTGTGGCACCTTAGAGACTAACTTATTTATTTCTGCATAAGCTTTCGTGAGCTACAGCTCACTTCATCGGATGCATCCGATGAAATGAGCTGTAGCTCACGAAAGCTTATGCTCAAATAAATTTGTTAGTCTCTAAGGTGCCACAAGTATTCCTTTTCTTTTTGCGAATACAGACTAACACGGCTGCTACTCTGAAACCTGTTCTATGATAGTAAGTCTGATAAAGAAAATCAGCGTGTGCTCCTTAGAAAACTAATTATTCACAAACATCCTTTAAAGATCTAATCTTCAGTGTGAGGCTATTTTATTTTATGCACTTATATGACTCCATTAATACATAAACTCAAAGTTTGGGCCACGCTATTTGCTCCCAGTTCACTTGGTTTCTTTCTCTAAAGAAAAGTGAGGATGGCAAGACGTTGACTTTACAGATTCCTGCAAGTAAGTGAAACGTCTTTTTAATGAAGATGAATCACTTTTCTGAGGCACGTGCTCCCCTGTACGTCTGTTCAACACCCGGCCCAGCTCCTTGAGCCAGGCCCTGGGGTCAAGATTTGCCCTTTGTAAAACAAATCAATTTTGGGAGTCAAATGAAGCCTTTGAAATGGACATCATCTTTAAAAAAGAAAAGTGTGCCTCGTCAGTCTGGATGAGATCAGGTATACTGTGCCGGCTTGCTAGGCTTGAGTTCTGTTTCTTTTGTGTGACGTAAATGTCACTCACTTCCAGTTTCAGTTGAGGATTTGAGTCTGTTTTATGTCTCTCTGGTTTTGCACCAACAGATGGTCACTGGTGCCTTCCAAGTATTACCACTTTTCTAGAGTTTCGTCACTGCACATTTCTTGTAAAAACAAAACTGCATCTACTATTGAAACTACCAAAGCGGGTGGGGGAACACCAGGGACTGGAGTTCACTGAGCCATTTTTTCATACTACAGTACGTATTTGAGGAAAGACAGCTTTATGGACTGGGGAGGGGAGTTAAAGATCCTCTCAGATTTTATTTCAGAGTAGCAGCCGTGTTAGTCTGTATGCGCAAAAAGAAAAGGAGTACTTGTGGCACCTTAGAGACTAACAAATTTATGAAGTTGACAGATTTCCACTCTATACGGCTAAATTCAGTGCCTTGCATAATGACAGGTTTCAGAGTAGCAGCCGTGTTAGTCTGTATGCGCAAAAAGAAAAGGAGTACTTGTGGCACCTTAGAGACTAACAAATTTGTTAGTCTCTAAGGTGCCACAAGTACTCCTTTTCTTTTTTCAGCTTTTATTGTCTCACATGCTTAACCTACATGGAAGTCTTAACTGATACACCTAAAATAATTAACTAAAGGACAGGTTTCAGAGTAGCAGGCGTGTTAGTCTGTATTCACAAAAAGAAAAGGAGTACTTGTGGCACCTTAGAGACTAACAAATTTATTTGAGCATAAGCTTTTGTGAGCTACAGCTCACTTCATCAGATGCATTTGGTGGAAAATACAGAGGGGAGATTGATATACACACACAGAGAACATGAAACAATGGGTTTTATCATACACACTGTAAGGAGAGTGATCACTTAAGATGAGCCATCACCAGCAGCAGGGGGGGGAAAAGGAGGAAAACCTTTCATGGTGACAAGCAAGGTAGGCTATTTCCAGCAGTTAACAAGAACATCTGGGGAACAGTGGGGGATGGGGTGGGAGGGAAAAATAACATGGGGAAATAGTTTTACTTTTACAACACACACTTTGCTTCTCTACAAAAGAAAAAGGACACTAAGCTATCTAAACTACTACATGCCACAAGGGGCCACAACAGTGGTTCCTGTAACCCACCCAGCAATATTGTTAATGTATCCAACTATACTCTTAACCCAGCAGAAGAATCTGTCCTATCTCGGGGCCTCTCCTTTTCCCCCTCCATCCCCACGAACATGATACAGTTCTGTGGTGACCTAGAATCCTATTTTCGACGTCTCCGACTCAAGGAATATTTCCAACACACCTCTGACCAACATATTAACCCACAGAGACCTTCCTACCGACACTACAAAAAGAAGGATTCTGGGTGGACTCCTCCTGAAGGTCGAAACAACAGACTGGACTTCTACATAGAGTGCTTCCACCGACGTGCACGAGCTGAAATTGTGGAAAAGCAGCATCACTTGCCCCATAACCTCAGCCGTGCAGAACACAATGCCATCCACAGCCTCAGAAACAACTCTGACATCATAATAAAAAAGGCTGACAAAGGAGGTGCTGTCGTCATCATGAATAGGTTGGAGTATGAACAAGAGGCTACTAGGCAGCTCTCCAACACCACTTTCTACAAGCCATTACCCTCTGATCCCACTGAGAGTTACCAAAAGAAACTATAGCATTTGCTCAAGAAACTCCCTGAAAAAGCACAAGAACAAATCCGCACAGACACACCCCTAGAACCCCGACCTGGGGTATTCTATCTGCTACCCAAGATCCATAAACCTGGAAATCCTGGACGCCCCATCATCTCAAGCATTGGTACCCTGACAGCAGGATTGTCTGGCTATGTAGACTCCCTCCTCAGGCCCTACGTTACCAGCACTCCCAGCTATCTTCGAGACACCACTGACTTCCTGAGGAAACTACAATCCATTGGTGATCTTCCTAAAAACACCATCCTAGCCACTATGGATGTAGAAGCCCTCTACACCAACATTCCACACAAAGATGGATTACAAGCTGTCAGGAACACTATCCCCGATAATGTCACGGCTAACCTGGTGGCTGAACTTTGTGACTTTGTCCTCGCCCATAACTATTTCACATTTGGGGACAATGTATACCTTCAAATCAGCGGCACTGCGATGGGTACCCTCATGGCCCCACAGTATGCCAACATTTTTATGGCTGACTTAGAACAACGCTTCCTCAGCTCTCGTCCCCTAATGCCCCTACTCTACTTGCGCTACATTGATGACATCTTCATCATCTGGACCCATGGAAAAGAAGCCCTTGAGGAATTCCACCAGGATTTCAACAATTTCCATCCCACCATCAACCTCAGCCTGGACCAGTCCACACAAGAGATCCACTTCCTGGACACTACGGTGCTAATAAGCGATGGTCACATAAACACCACCCTATATCGGAAACCTACTCACTGCTATTCCTACCTACATGCCTCTAGCTTTCATCCAGATCATACCACTCGATCCATTGTTTACAGCCAAGCTCTACGATATAACCGCCTTTGCTCCAACCCCTCAGACAGAGACAAACACCTACAAGATCTCTATCATGAATTCCTACAACTACAATACCCACCTGCTGAAGTGAAGAAACAGATTGACAGAGCCAGAAGAATACCCAGAAGTCACCCACTACAGGACAGGCCCAACAAAGAAAATAACAGAACGCCACTAGCCATCACCTTCAGCCCCCAACTAAATCCTCTCCAATGCATCATCAAGGATCTACAACCCATCCTGAAGGACAACCCATCCCTCTCACAGATCTTGGGAGACAGGCCAGTCCTTGCTTACAGACAGACCCCCAATCTGAAGCAAATACTCACCAGCAACCACACACCAAACAACAGAACCACTAACCCAGGAACCTATCCTTGCAACAAAGCCCGTTGCCAACTCTGTCCACATATCTATTCAGGGGACACCATCATAGGGCCTAATCACATCAGCCACACTATGAGAGGCCTGTTCACCTGCGCATCTACCAATGTGATATATGCCATCATGTGCCAGCAATGCCCCGCTGCCATGTACATTGGTCAAACTGGACAGTCTCTACGTAAAAGAATAAATGGACATAAATCAGATGTCAAGAATTATAACATTCAAAAACCAATTGGAGAACACTTCAATCTCTCCGGTCACTCGATTACAGACCTGAGGGTGGCTATTCTTCAACAAAAAAATTTCAAAAACAGACTCCAACGAGAGACTGCTGAATTGGAATTAATTTGCAAACTGGATACAATTAACTTAGGCTTGAATAGAGACTGGGAATGGATGAGTCATTACACAAAGTAAAACTATTTATCCATGTTATTTCTCCCCCCCACCCCACCCCCCACTGTTCCTCAGGTGTTCTTGTTAATTGCTGGAAATAGCCTACCTTGCTTGTCACCAAGAAAGGTTTTCTTCCCTCCCCCCCTGCTGCTGGTGATGGCTCATCTTAAGTGATCGTTCTCCTTACAGTGTGTATGATAAAACCCATTGTTTCATGTTCTCTGTGTGTGTATATCAATCTCCCGTCTGTATTTTCCACCAAATGCATCCGATGAAGTGAGCTGTAACTCACGAAAGCTTATGCTCAAATAAATTTGTTAGTCTCTAAGGTGCCACAAGTACTCCTTTTCTTTTAACTAAAGGACTGTTTGCAAAGGACTGATCTAATCTTTTTTTATAAGGATGTGCAAGAATACAAATGATCAATCATGAATAGTAGGAAAGTCATAGTAATCAAAAACCATTTTTATTCAGATGTTGCTATGGAGGGATACCAGTCTCCATCACATTAGAAGTTGTAACAAGCTTTCCATTATTATAAGCCTGATTTTGAACAGCCTATCCTAAGTTTACAAAAATAAAAGCTATCTATCTGAAATTTCAGATGCACCAACTTATTCCATAGTAGATTTGGTAGATTTATTTTATTTTATTTTCTGGTAAGTTTGGGACAAATTAACAAGGAATTTGGAAGATGCATCAGATGAATCTTGGAGGATGCTTATCCTGGGTGCGTAACAATAAGGCCTCAGGTCTGGGCATAGCATGGAGTGGTACTAAAATACAACTTCAGGGAAATGGATGCAGACAATATCTTTGTCTTGGTCTACACTACAGAGTTAGGTCGACCAAGCCTAACTCTGTAAGCATCTGCACCACAATATTGCTCCTGCCGATGTAAGTCACCACTATACCGACCTAATAACTCCACCTCCATAAGAGATGCAGCGCTTGGGCTGATGTAGTTTAGGGCAACGCAGTGACAATGGCCTGAGCTGTGAGCCCCAGAGAGGCAGGGCTCCAGCAGTGAGCCCCGCTATCGGCCCGGGAGGGGGTGGGGAGGAAGCTCCAGCTGTCAGTGCCCCACATGGTTGAGTAGGTGGAAGCACTCCTGGTGATGATTGCGGTGGCTGTATGTCGACCTAACTTGTGTCGACTTAATTTTGTGGTGTAGACAAGCCTTTAAAGTTCCTACTACTTAAGTTATGCAAGTTAAGTGCATTTCACCCCAAGATAGTGTTTATATGGGTCATCATGAAAAAGTCAGAGTTTACTAAAATATTTCAGAGTAGCAGCCGTGTTAGTCTGTAAAGAAAGAACAAGAACAAGAGGCTACTAGGCAGCTCTCCAACACCACTTTCTACAAGCCATTACCCTCTGATCCCACTGAGAGTTACCAAAAGAAACTACAGCATTTGCTCAAGAAACTCCCTGAAAAAGCACAAGAACAAATCCGCACAGACACAACCCTGGAGCCCCGACCTGGGGTATTCTATCTGCTACCAAAGATCCATAAACCTGGAAATCCTGGACGCCCCATCATCTCAGGCATTGGCACCCTGACAGCAGGATTGTCTGGCTATGTAGACTCCCTCCTCAGGCCCTTCGTTACCAGCACTCCCAGCTATCTTCGAGACACCACTGACTTCCTGAGGAAACTACAGTCCATTGGTGATCTTCCTAAAAACACCATCCTAGCCACTATGGATGTAGAAGCCCTCTACACCAACATTCCACACAAAGATGGATTACAAGCTGTCAGGAACACTATCCCCGATAAAGTCACGGCTAACCTGGTGGCTGAACTTTGTGACTTTGTCCTCGCCCATAACTATTTCACATTTGGGGACAATGTATACCTTCAAATCAGCGGCACTGCGATGGGTACCCGCATGGCCCCACAGTATGCCAACATTTTTATGGCTGACTTAGAACAACGCTTCCTCAGCTCTCGTCCCCTAATGCCCCTACTCTACTTGCGCTACATTGATGACATCTTCATCATCTGGACCCAAGGAAAAGAAGCTCTTGAGGAATTCCACCAGGATTTCAACAATTTCCATCCCACCATCAACCTCAGCCTGGACCAGTCCACACAAGAGATCCACTTCCTGGACACTACGGTGCTAATAAGCGATGGTCACATAAACACCACCCTATATCGGAAACCTACTGACCGCTATTCCTACCTACATGCCTCTAGCTTTCATCCAGATCATACCACTCGATCCATTGTCTACAGCCAAGCTCTACGATATAACCGCATTTGCTCCAATCCCTCAGACAGAGACAAACACCTACAAGATCTCTATCATGCATTCCTACAACTACAATACCCACCTGCTGAAGTGAAGAAACAGATTGACAGAGCCAGAAGAGTACCCAGAAGTCACCTACTACAGGACAGGCCCAAGAAAGAAAACAACAGAACGCCACTAGCCACCACCTTCAGCCCCCAACTAAAACCTCTCCAACGCATCATCAAGGATCTACAACCTATCCTGAAGGACGACCCATCACTCTCACAGATCTTGGGAGACAGACCAGTCCTTGCTTACAGACAGCCCCCCAATCTGAAGCAAATACTCACCAGCAACCACACACCACACAACAGAACCACTAACCCAGGAACCTATCCTTGCAACAAAGCCCGTTGCCAACTCTGTCCACATATCTATTCAGGGGATACCATCATAGGGCCTAATCACATCAGCCACACTATCAGAGGCTCCTTCACCTGCGCATCTACCAATGTGATATATGCCATCATATGCCAGCAATGCCCCTCTGCCATGTACATTGGCCAAACTGGACAGTCTCTACATAAAAGAATGAATGGACACAAATCAGACGTCAAGAATTATAACATTCAAAAACCAGTTGGAGAACACTTCAATCTCTCTGGTCACTCGATCACAGACCTAAGAGTGGCTATACTTCAACAAAAAAGCTTCAAAAACAGACTCCAACGAGAGACTGCTGAATTGGAATTAATTTGCAAACTGGATACAATTAATTTAGGCTTGAATAGAGACTGGGAATGGATGAGTCATTACACAAAGTAAAACTATTTCCCCATGTTATTTCTCCCCCCCACCCCACCCCCCACTGTTCCTCTGATATTCTTGTTAACTGCTGGAATTAGCCTACCTTGCTTGTCACCATGAAAGGTTTTCCTCCTTTTCCCCCCCCTGCTGCTGGTGATGGCTTATCTTAAGTGATCACTCTCCTTACAGTGTGTATGATAAACCCATTGTTTCATGTTCTCTGTGTGTGTGTGTGTGTATAAATCTCTCCTCTGCTTTTTCCACCAAATGCATCCGATGAAGTGAGCTGTAGCTCACGAAAGCTTATGCTCTAATAAATTTGTTAGTCTCTAAGGTGCCACGGGTACTCCTTTTCTTTTTACTAAAATATTGTGATATGTAAGAAAAGTTGCTTTCCAATATAGATCTAGAAAATTGCTGTGGGATGGCATTTTCAAAAGTCCCTAAGTGTCTTAGGAGCACAAATCGCATTGTGGCTTGTGTTCCTGAGTCACTTAGGTACTTTTGAAATCCCTCATCTGATGTATTAGGAACTACAATGTGGTACATAGCAGTAAATGCTGACTTTGGAGAGGCAACCACTGAAGGATGTCTAATGAAAAACAAATATTGATAATACAAATAGGGGGTTCACTATGAAAAATTATGTGTGTATGTTATTGTTTATGTTTGTTTTAACATAGTGGCTACATGCCCTAGTCATGGACCAGGACCCTATTGTTCCAGGGACTGTATAAATGCAGAACAAAAAGATGGTACCTGTCTCCACAGAGCTTTTAATCTAAGTAGATAATGTGATGAGCAAGAGAGAGAGAAAATACATTTAAAAAATCCAGAATTAAGAAACTTGAATGCCTGATGTTAGGAACCTAAAACTAACCTTAAGCACCTGAGTAAATGGCCTGATTTTCAGTAGTGTTGATCACTCGCAACTCCCATTCAAGTCAGTGGAGTTGCATCCACTTACAGTAAGGCTGAATTTATCTCCCTGACTTTATTAATGGTACATGATATGTAAGAGCTTGATTCTAATACCCTTAACTCTTGTTGAGTAGTATCTTACCCATGATTAGCTCCACTGAAGTCAGTGAGGGTAACTTGCAGCAGAAAGTTCTATCTGATACGAGTAAAGGTGGCAAAATCTGGCCTTATGTTAGGCCAAAAACTGGCCTTTAATTCTCATTTAAAAAAATCTACTCTGTGGGGTTACCTACTTCATTTGTGGGTGCTCCCTTGTCATTTGAAATGCTGATTAAAACTAATAGGCCAGGATCAGATGTGATATGACGTTATCTAGGTAAAAATGCAGATCATTTAATATCTTGTATGCAGTTGACCATACTTTTATGATTGGAATACAGAAACAAGGTCACTAAAGAATTTAATTTCACAGCTTGTGACAATTGGGATGTAAATTAAATAGAATGTGGAACTGTCTTATCTTCTTGTAACTGTCTTTGTTCTTTTAATACTTACAAAAAAAGAAAAGGAGTACTTGTGGCACCTTAGAGACTAGTCTCTAAGGTGCCACAAGTACTCCTTTTCTTTTTACGAATACAGACTAACACGGCTGCTACTCTGAAACCTGTCTTAATACTTACAGAGTCCTTTAAATGTATCAGTGGCGTAAGGACTCTTGCAATGTATTTAGTGACAACTGGCATCAAATTCATTGCCTCTTACACAAATACCACCAAAATGTGATCAAACCATTAGCAAATACTTTTGTTCCTGACTTTAAAAGTATATTTATTGTTTTCCGAGGGATGCATATATTATGTTCATAGTTTCAAGTTGATTTAATGAATATGATGGTAGTGATTAGCATTTTCATCTGTCCACTCTTTAAGCTGTCTCTGTGTCCAAGGGACCCTTCTGGAATTTCCTTGAGCAGCAGACCATAAGTTGATAGAAATAAAGGGAGTTTAATAGGCTTGTGCTGAGAGTTGCGTATTGTTCTAATACTTACTTTTAATTGGCTTTTTCCAAAGACTGATCATATAGCTACTTCTGCAATTTTAGCTGAGCAAATAATGAACTAAAATCTCAGTCTCACCCTACTGTATATACTGGCTTTACCAGTAGTTAAAGGGGACCTGCAAAGCCTTTTCAAATTCCCCCTCCCACCCCTGCTTTTCGGCTTATGAGACTCATGATCCATGAATATTCATTTCTGTTTTATTTAATTTGCCAAAATCACTGTATTTGTGATTTTTTAAAATTAAAAATGGTGGCTCTGTCCCATTTCCTCCTCCTCCCCAGAAAAAAACAGAGTGAGAAGGAATTACGTTTTGCCTTCAGCTATTTGAATGTCAACCACTAGCAAATAACTTTCCTCTCTTACCCCCATATACTCTTTCCTTGGTTAAAGTTGTTATATTGCGGCCTCTCTGCACAGACGGTATAAGAAGAAAAAATACTCACGGGCTTGGAGCAGCTCAGATTACTGTTACTGATTAATGTGTCCACAGTGTTTGTGATATCACTGTTTCAGAGAAAAGCAAGGTACACAAGCTGCTGAGGGCAAAGTGGTACATCCAAAGGGCAAACTTCCAGGACAAATAAAAGACAGGGGAAATGTTTGGGTGGGTTTTTTTGTTTTTGTTTTTTAAATTATCAGGAAAACTTAAACATAGCTAATAAGATAGAAGGGCTGCTAGAAAAATTCAGAAAAGCCTTACGGGTCACTATGGAGATTTTGAAAATAGTCTTAAACAAACCAAAAATAAGTGTGTGAACTTCAGACACCTTCCCCATCCTGCCCCGACATGCCTAGACACCCTTCCATTCCTCCTGCCCCAACTTCAAGGCTGCCACATTTTGTGCAGCCCCAGCTAACACGTTATGTCAGTTACTCAATAGCTAATTTGCATATTTTCAAGTAATTTTATATGATCATAAGCTTCAGTGTATGATCAATACCACCCTTCCCCAAGCACTGAGGCGGGCAGAACATGGAAATGCATAGAATCTGACAGCTATGAGGCTGAGGCAGGGAGGGATGTGGGAGGGTGTCCAGGGATGCTGGATTGCTGACAGGTGTGGGATTGCCACATTAGGTGTATGGATTCTGAGGTGGCTGGAGTGGTGGGTGCTGGGAGGTGGCTGTGGTAATTGGGGCTGGAAGTGTTGTGGTAGCCAGGTAGGTGCTGTCTAGAAGGGAGCTGCAGCCTCTCTGGAGGATGATGGCTGGGGTCTTGCTTTTGGCTGTGAAATAGGGAGTCTTACTGGGGGACAGAGGTCAGGCTGGGGTAACCTGGAGCTAACATTGACCGAGCCTCCTCCCACCCGTACACATCTTCTATCCCTGGCAGCCAACTGACTGCTGCACGGCCACCTCCCTGCCTCTCTTTGTAGTTGCAGCTGTGGCTTCTCTGCACAGGTCCAGCAGGGGGAGCAGGCACGGGGGAAGCCACACAGTATGCCTGAAAGCAGGCTTCACAGTGACTACTAGAGGCCAAAGGTGGATCTGCAGCTTACAGCTGGTCGTTATGAGATAATGGGGGATAAGATCCACAAATAATACCACAGCTATCAGAATCCCCATAGACACTGTGTGGCAGACATACTAGGCAGTGTAACACCACCTACCACCTGTGGAGGTCTCATGATGGTCTGGAGCTGTTCCAGCTCCTGAAGGCTGCTATACACCTGAATGCCACAGGGGACACCTGGCCCTGTGGAAAACAAAGGGCATGCATCCAGCAGAAGGACGGAGCACATAACAGGGCATACAGGCTTCTGGAAGGGTTGAAGACCGTATGGAGCACCCTGCAGCTACCATCCTTCCCTGCTGCCTCGGCTACTCCTTTTCCAGTCCTACCAAAAATGAAGAGAAGGGAATTACTAATCTTGGTGATGGTAATGGTGTGTATCACGCAGGTCAGGGAAGAGTTCAGAATGTGGAGGATGGGTTTTCTGACATGGATGGTTGTGTGCAAGGGGGATATTCTACAAGTATCAGGTGGGAAATGTTGCCAACTCCAGTAATTATATTGCGCATCTTGTGATATTTGCTTTTTCTCTAAAAGCCCCAGCTCCTGGAGGCCTGCAATTGAGAAGCTCAGCTTTCATATTAAAAAAAATAGTAAGTTTCTAGGCTTCATGGGGAAAATCATGAAAATATGAAATCTAAAGGCTCGAAACCAGAAGGCAAAATTTAAAAATGCAACATTTATTATTGTCTAAAATCTCATGATAGAGGCAACCTGTCTCATGATTTTTTTGAATGCTTGGAGTTAATTTTGGACAGGTTTTTAGAGCGAGGTGGCATGAAGCTTCTGATCTGTGGAGAGGTTAGCTGAGATATCGAGGGGTTGTAGCCTGAGGAGGTAGGTGTGGGGTGGAGGTGTGTTTCTGAGTAGATCAAAAATATAAATGAGGGATTTCAAGGAGATTCAAAGATGGAGGATGACATGAGACACCTGCTACCATAGGGTGGATCTGTGCTGATCTGCCCTGTGAAGCATCAGGAAGGAATAGGGTGAGCTGTAGAGAGGATGATGCTCTAGAAGTATAGGATACTGTATAGTCAAAAGGAGTGGTGCCTATCTTAGGCCTGGTCTACAGTACGCAGTTATTTCAGAATTAGCCAAGTTAAGTTGAAATAAAACTGATTCATCCACACAACCAAACCATTTTTTTCTATTTAAAGGGTTCTTTAATCTGATTTCTGTACTCCACCTCGGCAAATGGAGTAGCACTAAAATCAAGATTGCAGTTCCGGGTTACAAGTACTGTGGACGCAATTCGACATATTGGCCTCCGGGAGCTATCCCAGAATGCTCCCTTGTGACCGCTCTGGACAGCTCTCTCAACTCCGATGCACCAGCCAGGTAGGCAGTAAAAGCCCTGGGAACTTTGAATTTCATTTCCTGTTTGGTCACCATCAGCACAGGTGACCATCAGCACAGTCCACCATCACAGGTGACCATGCAGAGTCCCACGATCAGAAGAGACCATGCAGTCCCGGATTTGCAGACGAGCTCCAGCATGGTCCGAACGTGAGATCTCATTGCATGTTGGGGAGACAAATCTGTTATGGCAGAACTATGTTCCACAAAAAGAGAAACGCAAATACTTACGCTAAAGTCTCCAGGGCCATGACAGGGAGAGGCTACTCCAGGGACACAGAGCAGTGTCGTACAAAAATCAAGGTGCTCAGGCAAATGTACCAAAAAGCAAGGGAGGCAAACGGGCACTCTGGGTCACAGCCCCATACACACCACTTCTTCCGTGAGCTGCATGCAATTATGGGGGGTGATGCCACTACTACCCCACCACTGTGTGTCCGTGGACACTTGCAAGGGGAGAGTTGCATAGAGCGAGGAGGATGAATTATTGGAGGACAAAGAGGAGGAGGACAGTGCACAGGCAGCAAGTGGGGAATCCGTTTTCCCCCCCCAGCCAGGAACTATTCTTAACGCTGGACCCAATAGCCTCCCCCGACTCCCAGTGCAGGCTCCCGGACCATGACCCTGGAGAAGGCACTTCTGGTGAGTGAGAGCCTGATCGGAGGCACGCGGTGAGGGCTAAGGGAAAACCCAGCCACCCTGGGCTGTTCAAGTTTAGTTTAAAGGACTCATCCCTGCTCAGAGCCTCATCGGAGCCACGTGGGGAGGGAGGGGTGGTGTATGAAGCATCCCAGAGAGCCCGCAGTCCCTCCTTTTATATGGCAAACCCACCAGATATTGCTTGCTATGGGAAAGGGGGCCTGGCAGTTTGAAAGCATTGAAATGAATGCGGAAGAAGCAGAACCCCGTGTGCATCTCCTTACCATGGTTACCTGCAAGCTGAATTCTGTTGCCCGGCTGCGTGTGATGGCTTACTCACATCAAAATGGCAGGCACTTCAGTATAAGAGGCAAAATGTGACCTTGTACAGAAAGAACATGTGCTGTGTACTATGAATTGCCTGTTTCACTGAGAAAGTGTCTCCTTTGTTCTCTAAAATGATCTTGGAGAGGTTAGCGGGTTGTTTGAAGGCTAGAAGTGGGGGTTCAGAAAAGATTTATTTCATAATGGGGTTCTCATCAAGTATAGGATGTAATTGTTCAATGATACCCCAGATGAGTTCCAGTGCAGGATATAGGTGACAACTAGGGGTGTGCAGTCAGAGGGGGTTTTATTTCTGGACTGATAGCATGGGGACAGTATTGAGTCCGCAGTACATAGGGAATTAATTCCTTCTTCCCCTCCACTCCCCTTCCATGAAAATCTATTCACAGGGAAAGGATCCTGGACTGATGAAAGGAGGAGAATGCCTAGGGGAAGGCACTGCATGCTTTGAATACTGGCTTGATCTCCAGACAGGGGAAGTAATTATCCAACACACTTTTTGCTCATATTACCTTCTTTGGTTTGTGTTTATATAGATTCTCTCAGTGGTGAAAGTAACTTAAGGGACTTACAGGTATGCAGGGCCAGGGTCCTGAGTGGGGGATGGGGGTAGGAGGGGGCTTGGGCAAAAGGGGCAGGGTCTTTAAATCCCTGGGCTGTTTAAATCGCCGCCACTACCCCAGGGCTCTGGTGGCAATTTAAAGGGCCCAGGGCTCCAGCTGCACTAGGGGCACCCGGGAGCCCCGGGCCCTTTAAATTGCCACCAGAGCCCCAGGGCTCCCTGCCACCACTGCTACCCCAGGGCTCCAGCAGGAGGGCTCTGGTGGTGATTTAAAGGGCCCGGGGCTCCAGCCGCTGCCGGGAGCCCAGCGCCCTTTTAAATTGCCCGCATGGGGAAGCTGCCCCCTGCTGGTATGGACGGCTGTGTACCAGTTCTTGATGGTATGCCATACCGGACCATACTGGCTTACTTTCTCTTCCGGATGCTTTCCTTCTGAGCAGGCCTCACCACCTGTTGCTGTACTTCATATCTACTCCGTCATCTTACAAGAAGTTATAGTTAACTTGTTTTGTTGACAGTCTTCCTCCAAGTGGGCTTTGTGCCACTGGCGGGAAGCAAGGCACATAGCCTGGGCTTCACCAGCACTGAACTGGGCTCAGTCTTATATGATTTATTCACTGTGGTTCTCCTTTCCTACAGTCTTGTTCGGCAACTGAGCTTTATTGATACTGGGCTTGTCGTTTGATATATTAAATGTGGCATAACAATTTGGGGCAGGAGAAATTATTATTACGAATCATTTGTATAATACTAAAATGTGCACTGAATGTCACAAAACACTGAGCGAGACCCAGCCCCTGATCTGAGGAGCTTGCAATTTGGGACAAAATAAAGATGAGATATGGTGTTTTAGGTAAAGGAGAGTTTAGAGATTATTGGTGAGAGAATCGGGCCTGGATTTTCAAAAATGACTTAATGATTTGAGGTGTTTTACTTGAAACACTGTAACGGGGTGAGATTTTCAGAAGGCAGGTGCAGTGCACTTTCTGAAAAGTCAGTCCTTTTCATGATGTCTGAAATTGGGCAAGCAAAATCTCAAATCATATTTGAAAATTTAGGACACAAGCTAGGAAGGATTCCTGGTTGAAATGGGTTTGGGGACAGGACTGGAAGGTGAAAAAGAAAAGGAGTACTGGTGGCACCTTAGAGACTAACAAATTTATTTGAGCATAAGCTTTCGTGAGCTAAAAGTTAATGAAAGCTTATGCTCAAATACATTTGTTAGTCTCTAAGGTGCCACCAGTACTCCTTTTCTTTTTTGCGAATACAGACTAACACGGCTGCTACTCTGAAACCTGTTATTATGCAAGAATTGGAAGGTGAAGACAGAGAGTGTTTTGTGAACAAGAATTGAGAGGCTTCTCTCAGCATAGTGGGGCAACACAAAATAAGACACAAAGCAGAGTGCAGGAGCAGATGAATGGAAGAGAGAGTACAGGGAGAAGCATGGAGACTAGGTAAAATCCTGACCCCACAGAAGTCAATAGGAAAATTTCCATTGACTTCAATGGAGCT
The DNA here is from genome assembly GCF_009764565.3 of Dermochelys coriacea. Lineage (NCBI taxonomy): Eukaryota > Metazoa > Chordata > Testudines > Dermochelyidae > Dermochelys > Dermochelys coriacea. Next base: position 147,129,627 of record NC_050068.2, read on the forward strand.
AGGATTTCACCTTGTGAGTAGGAGTAAATGGGAGCGGACATATAGGCCAGGGTGTGAGTATGTAGTAACTCGATGGTGAGGGCAATGAACTTGAACTGATATGGCAAAAGACAGGAAGGCAGTTAAAGGATTCTGGAGGGTAATGGGTGTGGCCAAAGGAGTAGGAGTGTAAAATGACTTTAACAGCAGCATTTTGGATAGATAGGTTGGGAAATAGTTGGGGGTGAGGGAGGCCTGATATTATTCACTGCAGTTCACTAGTGATCCCATATTAATACAACAGAGAGCTCTGTTCATTTTTCTTGATGAGATTTCAGTGTCAGATGAGGTATTTCATCTGACACTGAGCTCCACAGAGAGTTCATGAAGGAGGTAAGCAGCTCTGACAATATGCTGACTGGAGAGCATTGTTCATTAGAGAGCCCGCTTAGCATTCTGAAAAACCATCCTTATTCTGTCAGCATTAATGCCTGGAAGACCACAAGCTAACATTCCCTGATTCAGCAGCACGAAAGTAGCAGCAACATTATTATGTGTAGAATAAACATATATTAATTTAAAATGATGTATCCTGAAATATTTGTTGTATTTTGCTTTTAGCTGTATGGTTTTGATTCTCTAAGCCATGGATAGATTTCTGAAGAGATGGTGTTTCCATCTGGCATAGAACTGCTGTTGGGTCAGTTCCTCAGAGGGTGTAAATCAGCATAGCTCCACTGAACTAAAGTTTACAGCAGCAGACGATCTGGCCCATTTCCCCCTCACCCTCTATTGTCTACTATGTGTATTAATAAAGCAGCTGGTCTTCTTCTGCTGTCTGTCTTTGTCATTCTGTCAGCACCGGTGATCTTTGCTGGCCATCGAGGGCTGTTGAGCAGCCCCGGACACAGCTGTCTTTTTGAAACAAAAGGGCTTGGTCAAGTTGGTTTGTTGGTAGAGGCAAGTAGCAGAGCAAATTAATGAAAATGCACCAGGCTTTTCCCTCCACACACCTGGGTTCAAATCCTTAGGCCACAAGTGACAATTAGTTTGGTGGGCTCAGAGAGCATATCAAAGACCACCCCTAGACCTCAGCATGACTGGCAGTGCTTTGGAATGATCTAGAATGGAATAACCGGGCTGCTGAGGGTCACTACAGAAGATCTTTAGCAAAGCTATATAGGGAGTTTTCCTAACGCCTGCTCACAGGGAGGGGAATTCATCACTGGGCTGTGGCTGCTTTATACCAGTTCCAGCATAAAAATAGCTGCAAAGTAGGCAGGTGTCCACATAGGACAGGCACAGACTCATCTACACCAGCTCTGTGTCCCATCCACAGGAGGCCATGGCTCAGTGGGAAAGCTGGGGGTTGAAGGAGGCGTGGTGGGATGTCCCTGCCTCTTGACGATTCCCTACAGCATCAGAAGAGCAAGTTAGGACAGAGCTCAGGCTGCTCAAACCTGCTCCGGGGTCACTCCAGCCCTATCACAGAAGAGCTGCAAAGCATCCCCGCTCAGTCCTTGCAGCGGGCTCTGCACTGGCACTGAGATGTAATCCCAGCAATGTGTCTGGCTCTAATCAGTGCTATAACTCTTTTCATAAATGGATTTTGGTGCTTAAAGGTCAACTAATTTATTTAGGGTTGTTAAGTGGCCAGCAAATCAGCTTTTTGTTCTCATTTGAACATAGCCATCCTGGCATTAAATGGTCATTTTCATATCACATGCAAAGACATGTGCATTACATCACCATCCCCTTTGGGCTGCACTGGAAATCAGAACTGGTAAAGAAGCTGAGTCTAAGGTGCAAGACTTGAACTGAAAGGCAAGATTGTGACCAGTCGAGCCACAGGTACATCTGTGTCATCTTGCAACAAATTTGTGGCCCCTTCGGATTACACATTTGACACCACACACCATGGCTACTTGGATTTTCACAGTGACAGTATTCAGATGGTGATGGGCATGGAACCTTAACAGAATAAGGGCATGCTTTATCATAAGGTTACATTTATAAGCAGTTTATAAAGGACTAATAGATTATATAAGCAAGTCACAATGAGTGGTATGTAGTATAGAAAGTTATAAGTATATTTGTAGAGGGTATTGAAGATGGTTTTAAATCATGTTTGCACTCAATCTTTTGACTTCTTGGAGACTATGGCATTCAATTCACCACTCATTGAAACATCTATTAAGCCTTTATAAACTGTTTATTAATGTACTCTTAATACGAAGTGAGACCTGGAAGGGACTACAATAAAGTGGGGGTAGAATTCAAACTCTTTTTCAAAACACCCAGGCTCTGCCACTGGAGCTAAAGTTGATTCCCCAGAAACATTGTAATAGAGGGAGCTTCATGTGATACAGGGTAAAAATTATTGTCAATGGAGTTACTGGGAAATAGGAGCTTCTCCTTTTCAATTTAGCATCCAAGAGAGAAAGAGAATGATAATCTGCTTTAGGTAATCACCTGACTTAATTTAGTAGGAGCCAAATTATCATCCAAAGGGCTTTCAGCCAGGAAAGAAAGTCATACCTAGTGTGGTCGTGACAAAAGGGATGTTAGTTTTGGCTTGAACAAAGACAGATATGGGAATGAACTTTAGTCTGAGTACAGAGAAATCTAAGGATGTATCCATGTGTTTAAGGTGATATCTCCCTAAATTCAAATAAAGTTTTGAAAATAACCTGGCCAGGGACAAGAGGTGGATGACACCTAGTTATCTCAAGGAGCAGGTTCAATATAATACTAAAAAAAAAATTGGAAGATATATGTAAGTATTCATACAGGAGAAGGAAACAACTGTGTTTGTCCAGGGAAAGGTTGATTATTCAGCTTTCCAAAATAAGTGCACCTGTGCAAATATTATGGCCCTTATATGAAAAACACCTTAACATTTCATAATCAATTGGATAGTACAAATTAACACCTTTACTTTATGGATATTCAAGAATATATCAAGGGGAGTTTCCTTGACAAGAAACTTACCGTGGCTGTGCCTGCACTAGAGAACTGAACCATTGGTAGTTGATCTATTGAGAAAGCATCAGTATAAGTACCAGAGATTCAGTTGTGTCTGCTCTAGCCATGTTCTTTCATCTTTACTCTGAATCCCCATTTATGCTTTACCACACTATTACAATCACACTTCCCTGTAAGTACTGAGCCTTCAGTTCTCAACACAGCTCCCTGAAACAGTGGCTTCTGGGAGTTTGCAGTGAACTCAGGGTAATTGTGAGGAAAGAGGTGAAATTCTCACCTTATGTTGGGCATCTCCCATAATCCTTGAGGGATGTTCCCATAATTCCACAGGTGCTGATGCTAATTCCAAAACCTTTTCTCAAAATGGAGGCTAGGGTGAACACTTATCTCTTGCTCTTTCCTCAGCAAGAAAAGGGGAGCTTTAAAAAAGCAGTTTCAAGGCAGCTGACAGTATGTTCTGGCAATACCTGCACAGGGCCAAAACCCAAGACAAATAGTTCAGAGTTATTTCTACAAAGCTCATCTGCACCCCCTCCCCCGCCTCCCCCCTCAGCAGCACATGAGAACATGTGGCTTTACAGTGTTTGAGGATGGTGTTCACTGAGTGGACTGGACAGATACAACTTTGAAGTCCACAGTGAATTTTTGCATGGCAAAATATAGTGTGTTGCACAGGCTTGTGATCAAGGCAGCTGATGTTCTGGTGATCAATGTGGGCTTTAACCACTAGGATTCCTGAATAGCGTAGGATGTATGTTTCCATTCTGAAGAAAAGAGTGGCAGGTTCTTGTGTGGAAGGTAGCCACATCAAATGGTTGATGGCAGGGGGATGGAGCCTCGGGCATTACTGCCAATAGAATTTATTATTAATAATCCTTTTCAATGATGCAATTCTAAATCAAAACTCCAATGAGACAGTGGCCAAAACTGCAATATATTAATCTCTTGTATCTCATTTAGCCATCTAGCTAAATGAGGGTGGGTTATGTACCACCTCTTACTATAGCTAGTTTCAATTGCATCTCATGTATCTGGGGGTCATACCTGCCATGCACAATGACTCAGTGGAAACACTTTTTAAAATATATTTACTGTACTTGCTAATCAAGCGCCCACCATGAAGGAAAAATAAATCAAGTTCTGTACTTGAGAATTAGCTGATTAAAACGTCAATTGAGTGATCATAAGGCCCACAGCAAATGCTATGCTTAGAGCTGAGTGTTTGCAAGAAACAATTTCTGTGCCTTGATGATGATGCAAGCACTTTGGGCAAGAATATTCATGCCTGTGACTTTGCAATTCATTTTCTACTAACATTTGTATCAATAAAACTCAATCATTTGAATGTTAGCAGAAAGCAACCAAAAACAGGGTACAAGTATGATCAGACTAAACTCATCTAAAAATCTAAATGCATATCTGTAAAAAAAACTTTTGCATTATTCATTTACTCTAGTAGTGCTCCACATGCTATTCACAAATAGCTTCTTAAAGGGCCCAGCATATCCATATTCCTCTGGGCAGGTTTAAAGAAAACCATAAAGGATTTGAAGAGATGTTTATTATTAACTGATGTTGCATAACTCTCTACATGCTACTGTGAAAATGTGTTTCTTGGATGGAAAACAGCATCATTTCTATTTGTAAATTGCATTTGATCATTGAAGTATCCTGAACTGTAACAAAGGAAAGATTACTTTTACTGATTTGCTGCATAATTGTATTATTAGGTTGCTATGACAACAAGATGTAACGCCCCTGTATTTGAATGAGTTTCAGAGTAGCAGCCGTGTTAGTCTGTATTCGCAAAAAGAAAAGGAGTACTTGTGGCACCTTAGAGACTAACAAATTTATTAGAGCATAAGCTTTCGTGAGCTACAGCTCACTTCATCGGATGCATTTGGTGGAAAAAACAGAGGAGAGATTTATATACACACACACAGAGAACATGAAACAATGGGTTTATCATACACACTGTAAGGAGAGTGATCACTTAAGATAAGCCATCACCAACAGCGGGGGGGGGGGGGGGGGGGGGGGGGGAAAGGAGGAAAACCTTTCATGGTGACAAGCAGGTAGGCTAATTCCAGCAGTTAACAAGAATATCAGAGGAACAGTGGGGGGTGGGGGGGGGGGGGGAAATACCATGGGGAAATAGTTTTACTTTGTGTAATGACTCATCCATTCCCAGTCTCTATTCAAGCCTAAGTTAATTGTATCCAGTTTGCAAATTAATTCCAATTCAGCAGTCTCTCGTTGGAGTCTGTTTTTGAAGCTTTTTTGTTGAAGTATAGCCACTCTTAGGTCTGTGATCGAGTGACCAGAGAGATTGAAGTGTTCTCCAACTGGTTTTTGAATGTTATAATTCTTGACGTCTGATTTGTGTCCATTCATTCTTTTACGTAGAGACTGTCCAGTTTGGCCAATGTACATGGCAGAGGGGCATTGCTGGCACATGATGGCATATATCACATTGGTAGATGCGCAGGTGAACGAGCCTCTGATAGTGTGGCTGATGTGATTAGGCCCTATGATGGTATCCCCTGAATAGATATGTGGACAGAGTTGGCAACGGGCTTTGTTGCAAGGATAGGTTCCTGGGTTAGTGGTTCTGTTGTGTGGTGTGTGGTTGCTGGTGAGTATTTGCTTCAGATTGGGGGGCTGTCTGTAAGCAAGGACTGGTCTGTCTCCCAAGATCTGAGAGAGCGATGGCTCGTCCTTCAGGATAGGTTGTAGATCCTTGATGATGCGTTGGAGGGGTTTTAGTTGGGGGCTGAAGGTGATGGCTAGTGGCGTTCTGTTGTTTTCTTTGTTGGGCCTGTCCTGTAGTAGGTGACTTCTGGGTACTCTTCTGGCTCTGTCAATCTGTTTCTTCACTTCAGCAGGTGGGTACTGTAGTTGTAGGAATGCATGATAGAGATCTTGTAGGTGTTTGTCTCTGTCTGAGGGGTTGGAGCAAATGCGGTTATATCGTAGCGCTTGGCTGTAGACAATGGATCGAGTGGTATGATCTGGATGAAAGCTTATGCTCTAATAAATTTGTTAGTCTCTAAGGTGCCACAAGTACTCCTTTTCTTTTTGTATTTGAATGAGGCTCTCACTTCAAAGGTATTAGAAATCTACAAATTTCAGCCATTTGTACTTCAAATAGTCATTTCATCTTGAAATTATCACCCTGTAGGGAAGTATAAATGTTATCACTAAGCAATTTCTTGCAAGAGAGCAGCAAAAAAATGAAGTTTTAAGTAACAAGTTTATTTTTTTAAAAAATGTTACACGCTGATAATGCATCCGATGAAGTGAGCTGTAGCTCACGAAAGCTTATGCTCTAATAAATTTGTTAGTCTCTAAGGTGCCACAAGTACTCCTTTTCTTTTTACGCTGATAAAAAAAACTGTATAGATAAAAGTAAAAAAGATCCCGCTGAGAGAGATGCAAAGGCAAGTATTAAGCTCTAATGAATCATCAAAGCAAAAATATCTGGTGGGTGTTTATTAATAATTTATCGTATTACAGTAGCACAGGGGGACTGGCTCCCCATTATGCTAGCTATTGTACAAACTCATAATAGTACCTTCCACAAAGAACTGAGTCTAAAAATGTTAATGCAAGTATGCGGAGTGGGGAAGGACTTCCTTATAAAAGTATATCAAGAGCCAGGCTCTGTGATCTGAGGCGCATGCCAGTGATCACAGCAAGGAACAGTATTATGAATAATCAAGTTAATTAGGAACAAATAAGAACAAGCCCAAACTTTAATGTACTGCTTGTTGTGTACATGTACCGCTGCCCACTATTGGGTGGGATATTTTAGGCTTCCTCAAGCATTCAGTGGAAATATTCCCATTACCTTCAAGCCTTTAGTGTGCAGTTTGAAATTCTCCCAGCTATGATGAATCCTATTTTCTGCCCCCTTCAATACCGTCCACCACTTGATTCATAAGAAAACATTCATTAAATGGCTTAAAAAGAGGATATTGCATATATCAGTTAAGGAAGATTCTCTTTCAGCTCAAGTGGTAAAGTGCTATGTTTTCTAAAGCTCTGAATTCTATTCCCCAAGCTGCATCGTATATAGCTAGCTGGCAAAAAAAAACCAATATCTACAAGTGATTGCAGATCATTTTCATTTTTCCCTGTTCTTTTTAACGGTTGAATTCAGAGAAGAACAAATTCATGCACACACTTGGGGAGCCTACTTGGCTCAGAACTAACCTTGGATTGGATCTGAGAGAAAGTGGGCAGGGAAGGTGGTGAAACAAAGAAAGTAAAAGGAAGGATAGAGTTGGGGCAGACAGTAGAGATTAGTCATAGTTGCGAGATCTGGACACAGCCAGCTGTGTTTGGGAGGAAGGCTGAGTACAGCCTGGTACAAATGATTCGGGCTCTGCCAAATTCACGGCCATGAAAAATGCGTCACGGACCATGAAATCTGGTCTCCTCCTGTGAAATCTGGTCTTGTATGTGCTTTTACCCTATACTATGCAGATTTCACGGGGAAGACCAGTATTTCTCAAATTGGGGGTCCTTACCCAAAAGGGAGTTACAGGTGGGTCACAAAGTTATTTTAGAGGGATTGAGGTATTGCCCCCCCTTACATCTCTACTGCCTTCAGAGCTGGGTGTCCGGAGAGCAGTGGCTCTTGGCAGGTGCCCAGCTCTGAAGGCAGCACCCAGCCAGCAGCAGCACAGAAGTAAGGATGGCAATACCACACCATGCCATCCTTTCTTCTGCCCTGCTGCCTTGAGAGCTGGAGAGTGCCAGCTGCTGGCTGAGGGCCCAGCTCTGCAGGCAGCAGGCAGAAATAAGGATGGCAATACCATACCATGCCATCCTTTCTTCTGCCCTACTGCCTTGAGAGCTGGAGAGTGCCAGCTGCTGGCTGAGGGCCCAGCTCTGCAGGCAGCAGGCAGAAATAAGGATGGCAATACCATACCATGCCATCCTTTCTTCTGCTCTGCTGCCTTGAGAGCTGGAGAGTGCCAGCTGCTGGCTGAGGGCCCAGCTCTGCAGGCAGCAGGCAGAAATAAGGATGGCAATACCATATCTTGCCATCCTTACTTCTGTACTGGTGCTGACGGTGGCTCTGCCTTCACACTTGAGATCCTGGCCAGCAGCCACCTCTCTCCGGCTGCCCAGCTCTGAAGGCAGCACCACCGCCAGCAGCAGCGCAGAAGTAAGGGTAGCAGTAACATTGTCACCTCCCCACAACTCCTTTTTGGGTCAGGACCCCTACAATTACAACACCCTGAAATTTCAGATTATATAGCTGAAATAATTAAATTTACTATTTTTAAAAACCTATGACCATGAAATTGAGCAAAATGGACTGTGAATTTGGTAGGGCCCTACAAATGATAGAAGTGCGGATTCCAAGCAGGAGGGAGAGCTTAGCAGGACTGGGGCTTCTGGGTGCAATGACTATACAAATTATAAATAACAATAATGTTTGCAGTGTTGTTGTAGCCTTGTGGGTCCCAGGATATTAGTGAGACAAGACGTGTGAGGTAATGTCTTTTTTGGGACCAACTTGTGTTGGTAAAAGAGCCAAGCTTTCAAGCTACACAGAGCTCTTCTTCACCTCTGGACCAGATCTGTGTAGCTGGAAAAGCTTGTCTCTTTGGCAAACAGAAATTGGTCAAATAACAATACTCTTAGTTATAACAGGGTTAATTCAATAATACCAGAAGAGTACTATAACTGAGAATCTAACATTTGTATTTACAAAACCTGTAAGCTTTCTAGCTGCAGACCACCTTAATGCCACCAGTCTACATACTGATGCTGCTTTATTGCGAAATATGAAGACTAGGGGTACTTATTTCACTAGATACTTTTCCACTGGCAAGTCGTAATAGGCAGTTAATGACCATGTCTTTGGCCTTGGTGGTCTCCATATTCCTCTCCCGCGATATCTGCATGCTGATTTGGTCTACGTTAGTCATAATGAGCTCAGAGGCCATGATCTGAGTGGGGGATGCGCTGTTGACCATGCTGTCCATGATATACTGTTTGTATAACTCCACCACTTTCTGCTCTAGGTAGTCATTCAGTATTGAATTGGAGAGGGGCTGCTGGTGTTGCATTATGCTGGTCACTCGCCAGCATGACGAGTACCTTTGGACAGGCTTGCAAATGAGGTCATTGGGTGGCATCATGGATTCCATAGGCGGAGGAATCTCTGATGACTCCAAAAATGGGCCTATCCCACTGTCACAGGTAAAATCTGTTGTTACTGAGCTGATAGGCATAACATGGCCACCAGCGATATGCAAATCATTATAATTCTTACAAATGCTTTTACAGGAAGAAGGAACCAGATAGGTATCTCTACTTGTGGATCCTCCAGCCATATTCCCAGCTGGAGATGTTTGCCTTTCAAACTCTGGGCTCTGAATAACCTGCGGTAAAGTCTCTTTCTGTCTTCCATTGTGTTTGCTTCCTTTTGAAGGGACTGAAGAAAAGAACTTGCCCACAGACCTGCACCTCTGAAAGATACTTCTGCCCTGTGTTTCATCCATGGAGGAATAGGTAAAGCCACACATGGCACTCATCTCATGCACCTTGTCTTCTGCTTCTCGCTTTCTGTAGAGCTTGGAACTCAAGAAGTCATCACAAAAATAGGGGATTCCACAAAGATACCCTTCTGACAACATTCTTGAAAAAAAGAGGAAATAAGACATCAAAGATTAAATTAGATCCTAAACCAACAGGAAGATGGAACAGAAAAACAACAAGAAAAGGTAAATAGTTCATTTGTTTGTAAAAAGACTTTTGTATTGATTATGTTCCCCCTGAAAATCTGTTATTGGTGGCATATAGATTAGCTTCAGATCAGGATATTACCATGGGAGTTTAGCACTTTTTAAATGGCTTAAATGAATGCAGTGAGCAGCTAGGCTGCTAACTGTGATGTTAGACCAATCACATAAAATAATATATAATTTCACTACTACATGCAATATACTGTGTTTTTGTTTTATAAGGATATTTTGTGCAATGGCTTGTGGTTTATATCTATGTGGTTTCTGCAGAAAGTGTATTGATTTCAGCAGGTGGCCATAAAAAGTGATTTTTTTCCATTCTCCATGCACATTCAAGCTATGGGGTTTATTCCAAAACTTGAAGGCCTTCACATGCCTCCATTTGAAAAGGTGGATCTCACACTCAGAATGTGAATCTAACTTCTTCCTTCTTCTCAGGCTGAATAATTGTTATTTTTGTGGTTTCTTTTTAATTAAAAAAAACCCACTATATAGTGATTATACAAATTTCTGTACTTGGACTGGCTAATAATGGTTATCAGCCAGTCTGAATGGTCACTTTGAGTTCCCAAATGGAGACAGCTAGGGCCTGGTTTTCAGACATTCTCAGTACCCACAGCTCCTGTTCACTTTGGTTGGAGTTTTGGATGCTCAGCAGTTCTGGAAACAGGGCCACACTATCTCAAGTCAGATAACCAGAAATCAAGGCTCCCAAAATCATTGGCTAGTTTTGAAAATGTAGACCATACAGTATAGTTACAGAAAAATAGCCATACAATGATTATTGAAATCAGACACTTAGAAACCAGTCAGAGTGCATAATACTGCGTAACTGGGAAACACATGCATCGCTACGCATCAGCAAATGTTCAGCCTCCCAGCACATTCAATTTCAGTATAATTATTCATAATTATGCAACAGATTTTCTAAACCAGTGGCAGGAAAATATCCTGTAAGAAAGGGGTCCTAGACCAGTCCCACATGGTGGAGCAAAGAGGACGTTAAGTTTTACCAAGCAGATTTCACATGTCCAAATCATTTTTATAATACAAAACTACCAAGTGATCCATGAGAAATTAAATAATCTTCATTTTAATAGCGTGTAGAACTCTTCATTTAACATTTAATCCAATTATAAAATGCATTAGGCACGGATATTGTCTCCACAGGCAGAAACACATGTTATAGATATTTTTCAGTTTATTTGACTGTTTCAGAACACCAGAACTGAGAGCACACAAGTGATTGGGAAATGCTTATACAAACTGTGAAAGGAGAGGTGGTATCATTATGTGGCCCATGGGATACTATATGCCAACTTTGTGGTTGTCACTCATTATCAGTGGGTGTGTTAGGGCTTTCACCTCCTCCAAGAGCCATTCCTTGCATTACAGCAGCCATTGCAAAATGTTGCAATACATATTGGACAAAGTCCTGGTTCTGGCTATGGAACTGTCCTCAGAAACTGGGGCAGAAAGGAGCTGTCAGTAGGAGAGAACAGGCCCGTTCGTGCAAAGAACCCATTCTGAGTTAGGAGGGAGGAGAAAGCAGTTCACCCAGGGCCTCTCAGAAGGTAATCTGTGTGTGGAGATAATATCTACATACATATGTTAGGGACTCTGAGTCCTGGCTATCCTCTGTTCCTGTGGCAACTCCATGTTTACCTCAGCCCTGTGACTGCAGTAACAGCAGTTAGCAGAACACAGGAAGAGACATGGACTAATGTCCATGGAGGGTTCCTGAGAGGGGGAGATCTCTTTCCCATGAGGACAGCTTGCCATCTCAGATGACTGGTTTCTAGCATTCCTTCCTTTTAAACAGCTATAGAAACCTTATCTGGGGCTTAATCACCCTTAGGATTAGTTGCTGCTGGTTTACTTTATTTATTAGCCACACTAAGAGAGCCATGAAAATCTACTGCAGGATGCCAGATAAATTCTGCTTCCCTCATAGCAGGAGGAGATGCCAAAATAGTTCTTTCCTATAGTCTTTCACAGGATAGAGTAGAGTGTTGGCTTTAACTTTGGTCAGAGCAAATGTCGAATTATTGTGATACTGACCCATATACTTATTTTTGGTGTAGATATTGAGAAATAAGTAAAACTATATTACATGATCTATCCCATTTCTAATCATTGTACATAGGCTGTGCCCAGTTTATGTAGCATGTGTCATCATTGTTTTCCCAGCTGCCAGATGTACCATTCTTCTATCACAAAGTGATGTAGCAGGGAACTGAAACTGCTGGTTTCATTTCTTTGGCCAAATTCTGTAGTTCTTATTTTCAGGATCAGATCACACCCAGTGTTGAGGTGGGGGAACCCAGAAAACTCATGAAACTGAGCAAGTTCAGACCCACAGACTACTTGGAAAAATCTAGTTGGCGGAGTGGGCTTTACCCTCTTGCTCTGTAGAGGATTGTTTCCATTTTAGCCTGCAGATGTTCCCAGGTCTTCAAGCGAAATCGTGCTAAGGTGAGAAGCAATTCTGAGGGCCTGGACATTTACACAAAAGCTCAATACATTTATGTTATCCCCTCCATCCTCTGCCCATCAGTTCAGCTAGAGGCAAGTTGCCATGGTCTCACTACTGGCAACTGGCCATACAGAGGGGATTTGCATGTGGAAAGGGTCAGCATTATTTCCTGCAGGTGTTTTTTCTTTGGTAAGGGAAGAACAGTTATTCCCAGTTCCATTTTCTCCTGCCTCCAATACACATGCACAGCACAGAGTCCCAAATGCACAGAAATTGTGTATAAGGGATTCCACAGAGTTGGAGCAATGAGGATTTCATGCTCCTTTAGATCAGTCCATTTTTCTCCTATCCTCCCTTGAAAAATTCATTCCATGGGGGACAGAGAGAGCAGATGGCCTAGTTCATGGTCTTTACTCTTGACATGTTTTGCCTGAGACAGGGCTTCCGGATTTTTCCCTTGCTTGATTGTTATTTCTTAATATGGGTGACTGATTAAATTCTAAAGGAATACTAGCATAGCTTGCACTGGGGAGGAATAAAAGAGGCACTGCCTGTTGTAAATTCTTTATTACCTTTATCTTTTCGGTTTTTAAAACCAAATCCCTGGCATATGCCTTAACCTGGGTATTTTCTGCATTTCAGTGGAGAGACGAGTCGACCCTTGATTTATGCTGCTAGCATTAGTGTGACTACAGTGAGCCTCTGCGCAAATATCCAGAATCCAGCAATATCATAGGCTTTCTCAGACTGACAGATTCACTGGTTGGAGATGATGGCAATGTGTGTACGAAGAGCCCAGTGCATAGCTGATAGAGAAGTTACATAACTACATAGAATTGAACTGACTGCCTAGCCTAGGCTAAGCAAGAGCCTGAAGCAATATATATAAGAAGAGTAATAATAAAATCTGCTTGTCCCCTAAAAAGCCTGAGTGAGGTAGAAGATTTCTAGGTAAAGTGAAAGGAATGTAGTATAGCTAGTGGGCACAAGGATATGTGGGATGGGGCTTTTAGAAAGGGACAGACACAAATACATTTGGGACCACAATGTGTCTGGCATCCAGGCTCCCAAAGTATGGTCCTAAATAACGTTATAGGTGTTCTGTTCAGTATCTGGAGTTCAGCTTCGTATGTGATCCCTATACATACACAAATTCTTCTAGCTGGCTTCCTAGACTCACAGGTGCAAATAATCCCTTCTCCCTTCATGGGGGGAATGAAAATCCTATGGATCCCTTTCTGGAAATCCTCTGCCACTCCCTAGGACTCCGAGAAGCCCTTCCATGAGGTTAGAGATCCTGGTGGGAGGACGGGAGGATGTAAAGCCAAGGCCCACCCTATGGGGAGTTTATACAAAAGTTATAGTGACCATCAGTATTAACTTTATGCTTTATGGCACTCTTACTTCCTACTCCCATCTTGAGGAGCTATAGCTGGATGTGGAGCCCTGACAATGCAGTGCCTGTGGAGGCCTCACTGGCAGGATCCATAGGGGCTAGGGAGAGCCAGGAAAGAGGGCGGAGCCATACAGTTTCCATGAAGATGGCCATGCCCATGGCAGATTCCCTGACATCCCCAGATTTAGGAAACTGAACCTCCTGCTCATGGCTTAAATTCAGCTGGAGCTGTCTGGAGCAAAGCTCTGATTAATATTTTCAAACCCAAAGGACAGAAGCCCTGAGCCCTGGGGAGCTCCAGGAAATACTCTATGAGAATTTAAGCCCTGCTCCTGCTCATCTGATGAGGAGTAACTTGCCCCCTTCCACTCTCCAACATGTACACAATGGAACAGTCTTGTACAAATTCTCCATGGGGAACTCCAAAAAGTTTCCAGTCCCCTACACCTTTTTGTCGAATGTGGTCTTAATTTCAGGTCAGAAAAGGTTCTTTGGGCCATCCACTCTAAACTGCATTTTGCAAGACTCTTTGCTACGTACATCTGAAAAGCCCTATAGCAAAGCTGTTGTTGAATATTTACAGTGACTGTGCCTCAAGTGCTTCTATTTGGAGTTCATTATACTGCTCTGTTGCCATTATGGGTAAGAACCTTTCCAAATATCAAATAAACACTTTTCTTCATTAGCCTCAGACAAGATCTCCTTTGCCTACTCCCACCTAAAGCTAGAAGTTATATCCTTCCCTTGTGTATAACTTTCTTAAAGGTGTTTGCCAATGGTGAGCATGATTCCTCTGAATCTTCTCCTTGTCTAGATTACAATTACATGGGCCAAATCTTGCAAACTAGCTGCCTACATTATACAAAACATGCATTTGCCTGCACCAAGGGGGTACAAAGGAACATAAAAATTGCCATTCTGGATTGGGCAGTTGCTGTCTCTGACAGTGGCCAATACCAGATGCTTCAGTAGAAGGTGCAAAAAAACTGCATAATGGCCAATCATGGCACAATCTACCCATAAATTAACTAACTCTGCTAGTGTGAAAACAAAGCCCAAGGGTTTCAGCCCCTGAGCCCTGTAGCCCAGGGCTGAAGCTGAAGCCTGAGCACTGCTTCGGCTTCGACCCCAGGCAGTGGGGCTCTGGCTTTAGCTTTGGGAGGTGGGACTCAGGCTTCGACTCCAGCCCAGGGCCCCAGCAAGTCTGACACCAGCACATGACCCCATTAAAACCCACTGGCAACCCACAGGTTGAGAACCCCTGTACTAGACAATTTAGAGTGATAAAATCTTTGTTTCTACATGTCTTTCTTACAAGTAAATTGAAATCTCTATTTAGTCAGTCTTAACTTTGTGGATTTTGTATGTGCATTTTAAAGCTATATCCATGTTGTGACAAATTCATTAATATTTTGCATCTCAAGTAATTGGAATGGGGGAAATGGATTCATGTGCTCTTGTTACTGAAATGGATTCATGTGCTCTGTGTTACACTTAGAAGGAGTGGGTGACAGAGAAAGAGCTACAGTACATTGCTATTGAAATGATTACCATTTTATGAAGAGTGAACAGGAGGAAAGTGCATGAACCTGACCATTGAACGAAAGAGTTACATCTGCTGGGGACTAAATGTAAGAGAGAGAAAGAGACAGTGTGTGTATGTGTGAGTGTGTGTGTGCGCACTCCTGAATTTCCTGTGAGTCTAGAAAATGCAAGGATTAAAGGTCCTACGGGTAATATTTATTTTAACCATAATTGGGTTGCTCAGAAAAATTCTAAACCTTTTGACACAGATATACAATATCCATTTTTTACTTGGGAGAAACAATCTGCATATGCAGTACTCTACCTCTAAGCTGTCGCTTGGATAACTTCCTAATTCATACATACACATCAATGAAAAATGGTATAAATGCCAGCATAAAAGCAGCATATTCAATTACACTTGCTTTAAAAGTATTACATAATGTAGATTATTATTATTTTATTACTTGTATTATGGTAGTGCCTAGAGCCCTAGTCATGTACCAAGACCCCACACAGGATCTGAGTGATTACGTTTTCATATCCTTAAGCCACATCAAAGACTAACTATTGTGACTCATAGTTTTGGAGGCAGATAAACTAGCCTGGAGTTTGTAATATACTTACCATTTCTGAAGGAACCAGAAATTGCATGTGGAAATTCACAGAGGCTATGTAAAATCCTTGAAAACCTACACTGTCCACATGCCAATCAGACAAAGATTATCTGGATTTTACCAATGTGATTGCCAATCAGACACTAACAAGCCAAGTGGAGAGGCAGCAAAAATATTTACAGAGAATTGTACAGTGCATAATGTGTTTTAGTTCTTACCTTCAAGAGCTTAGCTGCTTACCTGAGACAGAAGATACACAACAGGAAATGACCATGCAGAGAAAAATTGTAGTTCTTCCAGACAGTTTTAAAGCTCACTTGTATGTAGCTTTTTTTACATTGCAAAGATGACATGTATTTTGTTTCTCACTCTCCATTACTCAGAATAATTAAAGGGAAGTCCCTGGGAGATTTGGAGGTTTTATAACTGACTTATTAGAATCACACCATATTAGACCCTTTCTTCCTCTTTTTATGCCAAAATGAAACTGTGTTGTGAAACTAAATGTTGTTAAAATAGTATATTGCAACATAACACGTGTGTACCCATCAGCCTATGCTGCCAGTTCCGTAAAGAGAGATATTAATGAAATGAAAAAATATAGCAATCTGAGAGAGTTTGATGATCTAGAATTCAGTTGTGTCTTACCCCAACTTCACTCCATTTATGTAATTTTCCATCTTTACAGAGATGGTAAATCACCATAGGACCAAACAGGAATCCATTCCTTAGCAGGCACACGGTCTCATAAAGACCCTATTGCATCTAGTCTACTGCCAAATAAGCCAGTACAAGATGCTACTGGCATATCTGCATTGACCCCACAAAACTGAGTAAGAGTTAGCTGAAAGGGCGTTATCAGATTTCTATACTAAGAAAATGATTGCAAACTATTTTCTTCCTGTCTTTTTTTTTAACTAAAACCTATATTATTTTTCTTTAAGGAAGTCTAAGGTTTTATTAGAAGCACAGAACTCTAACTGCTAACCAGCTGAGGTATATATGCAGGTATATCATGTAGCATGATTAAGTCACTTGGAAAGACTGGAATCAACCAAAAAGACTGAGGTCTGTGCTGTCCTGGGGCACTGTGGGGAAGGACAGCCTTACTTATCCCTTCATCTGTTCAGGTGAAATTGTACTGTACCATGGAACTATTTTCATTAGATGATGATGGCTTTTCCACAGAGCCCGATAAGGTACTGCATTTTGCTAGAGCAGGGATGGATTCTAAAGAAAAATCTGATATAGGTACATAGTAGTCTTCATTGTGATAATACATACGCATTCCTTGAAACTCAAATTCATTAGACCCCACCTTATGCTACTTCAGAAGCCAGTGTCTCATTTTTTTATTTAGTTCAACTTTAAGACTGAGTAGCAATAATATACAATGTCCCCTTAACCTTAGTCAGATATCCCAGCGCAGATATCAGTTTTCACACTCTGGGTTAAATAGGCCTGCTATGCCTATGCAATGTTATTTACTCCAATGGCCATATGCACTAGCTAGGATTAAATAACATTGCATCTGCTCAGATGATATGCCAGTTTCAATAGGTTCTAAAGCCAGCTATGGCTGAGCAAGGTTGGCAGTCTCCATCAAATTCCAAGAGGCATCTTTACTGCAGGAAGTCCTTCCCTTGGGAGCTATTCCTCACTGGCAAGAGACACCTGTTATCACATGTGTGCATTTAACAGTCACATAGCTTTTTCCAGCTTCATTCCTTGAGGCAAATTCAGGCCTGGTGTTGCCCATCTGCCTGAGATAAATTTGGCTCCAAAATATTGAAAATCTAGCTACTTTTATTCCAGTACCTCAAGGGATTTAAAGACCTAACTTTAGGCATCCAGGCTTGAAAAAATTAGCCAGTGCTTACTGCTTTACACAAAAACCATGATAGTCTGTTCTGATTCATCCTACTGTAGCTATAAGTTCCAGAGGAAGAGAGTTTTAGTACTGTAGTTTCTCATAAGACAGGTTGAGCATTAACACCCTGATATTTTGCAAGAGCAAGGATCAACCTTTTTGGTGGATATCCATATGTTTCCTAGTGCCCATGTTAATCTTCATCTGAAGGGTTATCCTCAGGCAGGCAGAATTATCACATGAATTGTTACGCTCTGATTTATAATATGTTCTTTAACAGTAGCACTCTGAGGTCAAACTGAAAGGTGAGTGAACTGCAGAGATTCTAACCTGCTGTAACACATCACCTTCTGCCCTCGTTATCCTGTGTCTAAGTTAGCTTAAGATGGCATTACTTCCACTAAGAGGGCTCAGAAGATGGTGCAAATTGTAGCAACTTTGAAACTCCTTCAGATTACTATCTGAATTTTACTCAGAATGTTTGTGGCCACATTTACTTATTATGCTCAATAGACTTTGCCATCTATTGTGTACCTGTCTCAGGCAGACTGTGAGCCAGATTCACTGAGGCTGGCAAAAAGCACATTTCAATGGCATCTCTCTGCATGAGAGAGAGAATTCCCCTTGGAATGACAACTTTAATTCTCACTTGTGATCCCATAATCAATGGAAATGCGCCGACATAACTCAGCCCTGGCTCCCTAGACCTCCCTACTCCCCAGCCAATGTTGCCCACTTTTTGTGGGTAATAATGCTGCACTATTATAAATGTGAAGATAAGGCTGGAGCTGCTTCACATACTTCATACAAACTCCAGCACAGTGGACTTTATGATTGAGATCCCATATCAATACAGGCTGAATATGGACCTGTGTTGTTAAACACTGCAAAGATGGCTGCATTTCAGTAGTGAGTGAAAGGCTATTTGTCTTTGTCTGGAACACCCATGGAGAAAAAAGGGTGGGTGCTCAGCACCCACCAGCAGGCCCCCCTCTCAGCTCCTTCTCCTCCTCCCCAGCACCTCCCACCTACTGTCAGCCCTGCCAATCAGCGCCTCCCTCTCCCTCCCAGCACCCACCATGGATAAGCTGTTTAGCAGAGTAGCAGAGGTGCTGTGGGTAGGGGGAAGAGTGAGGGTGGGACGGGGGGAACAGGAGGAGGGGGTGTGGTGGAGGCAGGAAGAGGCAGGCGGGGTGGGCGCTTGGGAGAAGGGGTGGAGTGGGGTTGGGGCCTGAGATGGAGCAGGCGTCGAGTACACCCCTTCGCCCCCTCCCCCAAGAAAGGACAAATTCGGCACCTTTGGTAGGAAATAAATTCAGCCTGCATGCAGATGTCCTTTTTTTTTGTTGTTGTTGCATATATTCAAGCTGTAGAGAACAAAGATGCACGCTGAAATATCTTCAGGCCAAACCAGTTTTAATTCTGAAACTACTTCATGATCATATATCATTAACTGGGGACTCTGGAACTGCAAAGGTTATAATTACATAGCCTAACTTTATGGCCTACTCTACTTACGATTTTATGTAGTATCACAAAGGGCTGCTATGAATCTTTTCCCTCTTAAAAAAAAGACAGGCAAATATTTCAATACCTTAATATATTATGTGGTAGATGTCATGAATAATTCAAAAAATGTGACCATATGTTAGCAAAATCAATATTTCAAGTTGCATAATACACCACTTTCTTAATTACAGTCCAGCACTACTTTCACACATTGATAATCACATGCATACTCCTAATTACTTAAATAAAACAACAGTAATCTTTCAGTGAGGAAGAAATACCATGGTTCTGTACAGTTCCTCTTTCTCACCATTCTTTGTAGTTAATGGAAAGCAAATTAATAGAGTGTCCTAAATAAAATATAGTGCTGTTGTATTAAACATCTATTTACAGCTGATTCCTCTATTCCCATGCAAAAGACTGCATCAGAAAAACACAGCAGCAAATACTGCTTCACTGCTACTTTGCAAGTCCCCGTACTATATGCATGTATGCATCTCAGTACCACCTTTCAATGAGATGTTCCATTCCAGGGCCTCATTGAAAGCCCACTGAACTGAATGGAAAGACTCCCATTGAAATTGTTGGGTTTTTGGATCAGACTCCAAGGAAATGAGAGTTTTGAACATGCCTATTAATGGAGTGTGTTTCCTGGATGTACCCTGTGTGTCATTCAACATTTACAGGGCCAGGTTTGGGCATAATGGATCTAGAAGCAAAACATGTCCACAGAATCCAAATCTGTGCACACAAATGGGTAGTTGAATATGCTATTGCCTAATTTTCATGTGCAATTAACCTTTTGCATGCACAACCATGAGTGTTGGGTTTTGGAGAGCAAGGGAGGGGTGCAGCAAATGTGGGCTAGATTCACAAAAGGACATAGGCGCCTAACTGCCATTTTAGGCATCTAAATCCCAGAATCAGGCCCAATTGGGATTTACAAGGCTCTTGCTCAGTTGCTTTAAATTCTGTAGGCACCTAAAGTCACTGGGCATCTAAATTTCTGGAGTAAAAATTCTTGAGACAATTACGTTTCTGCCTCTGGGTATGCATACTGCATTCCTACAGCAGGCATCCAGACACCTAAACCCAGAACAATGCCCAAACCAGGAGAAGACAGATGTTAGCCTCTGTCTAAGTTGCTGGCAGGGCCTGATATGGTAAGTGTGCTCAGACCTCACCTACCAAATCTGATTCCTCTAAGCAAGCTTGCATATAATGGGCAGCAGGGGAAAGCGCAGCTCTCTAATAACTTTTAACCCAATGGTTAGGGTGCTCACCTGGGATATGGAATACCTCCCCGCACTTTAAGTTCCCTCTCTGCCTGAGGAGGAGAAGGGATTTGAACTGGAAGCTGCTGCCTCTCGGGTGCATGCCCTAACTACTTGGCAATGGAATATTCTGATGTGGAGCTCCCTGCCTGCCTTGGCTCCATGCTGCTCCCAGAAGCAGCCAGCATGTCCAGCCTCTAGGCAGAGGCACGGCCAGACGGTTCTGCGTGGTGCACACTGTGCGTGCCCACTGGCGCCACCCCCACAGCTCTGGCCAATGGGAGCTGCGGAGCCAGCACTGGAGACAGGGGCAGCACGCGGAGCTTCCCTGATCACCCCTGCGCTTAGTGGCCGCAGGAACACACCGGACACTTCCGGGGGCTGCGCAGAGCCAGGCAGGCAAGGAGCCCGCCTTAGCCCCGGGCTCCTGCTGCACCACCAACTGGACTTTTAACGGCCTGCTCAGCAGTGCAGACTGGAGCCACCACGGTCCCTTTTCGACCCAGCGTTCCGGGTCAAAAACCAGATGCCTGGCAATGCTACACTCCCACCCTAACTGTGCATTTCAAGGCAGTTCACCCAGGACAAAGAAATGTTGGAGCCTAAATCTCTTCTCTGTGTTTCCAGTGGTGATGTGGAACCCACACCCACTTTGGACATGGGGGTACTATATTAGATGCTTCACAGGTATGATGGTACTAATGGCTCCAAACACTATTCCTAACATCTCCTGGATTAAACCACTCTAACACACATCCGGCAGAAAGGAATCATTACTGGGCCTGTGATATAACCAATCGGTAGGCTCAGGAGGAAGTTATTAAAGGAGCAACAGCTTGAAAATAGGTGAGGCCTTTAATTTAGGGATTATTTCAGGTGTAACAGTTCCTAACATGGAGGCTGCAGGACAGTGAGCTGCAGTACGTGAGGAGGCGATGGTTGTGGGCCTGCCTTTACTTCTTGGGTGTGGGGGAGAGAATTCCATTTCCCAGGATTGACTCATTAGAGTCCAGTCAGCTCCATTCCTCCCCCTCCATTAGCCTGGTGCTCTGGTTCCCTTGGCTAATCCATTATTTTCACGCTAATTCTGAAGGGGAGCTGGCTTAATATAATGTCAAACTTTCCGCTGATACTTTCACTGAAAGTATGAAACAGCTGGCTTCCTACCCTTCGTTCCTGGAATAAGACAGACATTCTAACACAGAAGCTTTTATTCAGTCACATTGTGCAAAAAGGAATCTTGCATCACATTTCTAATGTACTTCTCAACTCACTACTGTCAGTTACTAGGGGGAAGGTTTTAAGGTTTTACACAGAGGGCTTTTCACTGGAAATGGGATTGTGAAATAGACGAGGCCATTCTCTTTTATGTTCTTACTATATCCTCTGTTCAATATAATGAAGTATATACAGCTCAGGATTTTTAAAATAACGTGTAAAATACCAAATAAGATTTGGAGAAATACAGGCAGGACTGTTGTGGCATAAGGGCTGGTTATTTCAGCTGTACTGAAAGATGTGTGCACTAGCTATTTGGAGCCATCTAGTGATACTTTAATTGCATGCAACTTAACTAAAATAACTTGTTTTCCAAATATTGTATCTTATGGGGGGGGGGTTACTCTCTTTTCCACTTCTCTTCCGCTGCCCTGGCTATTCTTATTTCTTTCAGCTACCAAGAAAATAAACATTCAGACTGAGCCAAACTAATCCCTGGTGAAACTCCACTGAAATCAGTGTCTGAATTCAGGCAGTCTCCTTGGTAGGGTTAGACCAGAAATAAGTATGGAGTATGAGTATGGAGATTTCTGTAAGAGGAAATCTCAAAGCAGCAATAGCGAGTGTGGTAGAACCGTTGAGTAATTAAGACAGTACTGTCAATGTTTTTTCCTACATGGCCAACCAGTTCACAGAAGGGCACTCACAGGCACTGCTTGCAGTGTTGTTAAATGTGGGTTCTTTTGGTAAAAGTAGCTCGCTAGAACAGACTTCCATGTTTCAGACTACAAGGGAGAGGAAACAAACATTAGGAGATGAGACAGCCACAATGAACAGGATCAGTTCAAACTACAAGTATATAAATTAGGTAGATTACATTATGCAATAGAAGTGACATTCATGACTGTGAGGGGGAAGAGATTATCATGAACAAATTTCTGGAAGGCTGGTGAAATATGGGTAAAGTGGAAGGCTCAGAAGTAGGATTTTGCTGAAAGAATGTCATAGACCTAGAAGAAAAGAGAGAATTCAAAGAGTCAGTATCCAAATAATCACAGAGAGGCTCTTTCAGGTGGAGGCATCAGCATGGAAGAAGGAGGAGAGATAGGGATACAAGCTGTAAGAACATTAAAATTTCTAGGGACAGAATAGAAAATATGAGACGATACAGCCAGGAAGATGGAAAAGAGTGCCAGTCAATGGAGCATCTCAAAAAATGAAGGGAGAGAATGTGCACTAGATTCTGGAATAGGCAGGAAGGCCTTGAAAATATTTGAGGATAGAATATTTATAAGTCTGCTTTTTGGTACTGGGTGATGGGAGGGAAGTGGAGGAGAGTTAAGTACTTAGTGTATATTCTAATGTAGTCGCAATGGAAGCTTTCAAAAATCCATGCAGAGAAATGAGACTGCAAGATCCAGAAGATCAAGGCCCCAAATGGTTAAAGATGAAAAAGTATTAGGGAAAAGTTAAGCATCGTCACACTATCTATACACAAAGGAGAGAAAGTATTTCTCCATAAACATGTACCAATACAGCACAGTAAAAAGTTGTGTAAACGCAGTAATGAAATACATTATGTATAATCATCAGATTAGATAAAAGTAATAAAATAAATACAAGAGAAGAGGCAGAGGAACAGTTGGCTGGGGAATAAAGAGAGGACAGTTCTGTGGTTAAAGCAAGGACATGGTGTTGTCCATCATCCCATCCAGAATACAGCAAAGCTTCTCCCAAGGATATTGTTAATCTTCCTGATCCCATCCATCTGCTTTTGTAGCTGCACATTTAGTTGCTGCTCACTTGGCCCTGTGGCATACTTTACTGATTGTGGCTGGTATAGCTAGGAAGTTAGCTTTCTGGTATCTGACAGGTTTCAGAGTAGCAGCCGTGTTAGTCTGTATTCGCAAAAAGAAAAGGAGTACTTGTGGCACCTTAGAGACTAACAAATTTATTAGAGCATAAGCTTTCGTGAGCTATAGCTCACTTCATCCGATGAAGGGTGGAGCATCCGATGAAGTGAGCTGTAGCTCACGAAAGCTTATGCTCTAATAAATTTGTTAGTCTCTAAGGTGCCACAAGTACTCCTTTTCTTTTTCCGGTATCTGATGAGACATTTTTTTTAAAACCCAATAGCCATTGGTGACTCGTGGCTCTTGATACAGGGGGGTGTAATCTAAAAGAGAGGACACCTGACCGCCCCACATCTCTCCTCTGCCCAGAACACCCCACCTACACCCAGCTCAGGGCTGCCACACTCTCCCTGCCCCACCAGAGTTACCTGCAGGGTGAAGAGGAGCTCTGTCCTTGTCTCGCTGCATCTCCTCTCCCTCCCAACCCCACTCTCCTGCCCACTGGCATGGCCACTCTCCCCAGCAGCCAGGCCCAGGCGGGGAGCAGAACGGAGCCACTACTTACGTGAATTAAGCTGGCAACTCCAGGTTGCTGTGCCTGCAAGAGAGCCTGGCGGGGCGGTGGCCCGCCCCAGCCCCTTCTTCTTTCCTGCCCAGGACGGCTCTGGGGACAGGTGCTGGCAGAGTGAGCTGGAGGCCCGCCTTTCCCCTCCAGCATGTTTCCTGCTTGCTCGGGCCCTGGCCCCAGCACCTGGCCCCAGACAGAGAGCTGGAGGGCGGGGAGGCAGGCCGCCGCCCCAGCCAGGCTCCCTCTTAGGCAGTTGATGCACTGCACAGAGCAGCGACCCAGAGCAGCCAGCGTGAGAAGCTGGTTCTGCCCCTTCTGCTCCCTGCTAGAGCCCAGCTGCTCGGGACAGGGGCTAAGGATGCTGGGGGCAGGCGCAGTGGGAGAAGGTCAGAGCCCCACTCCCTCCCCCCCCCCGCTCCAGCAGGCCAAGCAGAAATCTGGAGGGGCGCTTGACCCCATGTGCCCCCCCCCCACCATGCATCATTTATGCCTAGGGTTGCCAACACCCTTGCCTAGCCCCTTCCCTTAGGCCCCACCCATGCTCCACCCCTTCTCGGAGGCCCTGCCCACTCCATCCCCCCTGCCTCTGTGGAGCGCTGTCCCTATCCTCACTCACTCGCTCATTTTCACTGGGCTGGCTCAGGGGGGCTGGGTTTCAGGAGGGGTTGAGGGCTCTGTCTGGGGGTGGGCTCCAGGGTTGGGCCAGCAATAAGGAGTTCAGAGTGCAGGAGGGAGCTCCAGGCTGAGGCAGGGGGTTGGGATGTGAGAGGGGGTGAGGGCTTCAGCTGGGGGTGCAGGCTCTGGAGTGGGGCCAGGGATGAGGGGTTTGGGGTGCAGGAGGGGACTCCAGGCAGAAGGGGGTGGAGCCAAGGGGTTTGGAGTATGAGAGGGGCTGTGGACTGAGGCAGGGGGTTGGGGTGTGGGAGGAGGTACAGGCTCTGGACTGGGGGTGCTGGTTCAAGGGTGGAGCCAGAAATGAGGGATTCAGGGTGTGGGAGGGAGCTCCGGGCTAGGGCAGGGGGTTGGGGTACGGCGGGGCTGACGGCTCCAGCTGGGAGTGCAGGCTCTGACTTAGGGCCAGGGATGAGGAATTTGGGGTGTAGGAGGGTGCTCTGGGCTGGGATGGAGGGATTCAGAGGGGGATCAGGGCTGGCGGTTGGGGCCCGGGAGGGGAGGGGTCAGGAGTGCAGGCTCTGGGCAGCACTTAACTCAAGCAGCTCCCAGAAGCAGCGGCATGTCCCCTCCAGCTCCTACGTGAAGGTGTGGCCAGGTGGTTTGCGCGCTGCCCCGTCCTCAGGCGCCGCCCCTGAAGCTCCCATTGGCCATGGTTCTGCTTGGGGTGAGGGTAGCCCCCTGGCTGCCCCTACGCATAGGAGTTGGAGTGGGGACATGCCAGCTGCTTCCCGGGAGCCACGTGGTGCGGAAGCTAGAAGGGAGCCTGCCAGCCCTGCTGCACGGCACCACCAACCAGACAGTCAATAGCCCAGTCAGCAGTGCTGACAGGAGCCACCAGGATCCCTTTTCAACCGGATGTTCCGATTGAAAACCGAACACCTGGTCACCCTAGCTATGCCAATAGCTTCTCAAACATACCAGTTTAAACCAACCAATGGAGAGGTTGGTTTTGACTTTGTGATAAACATCTATGTCCATGCGTTACCCCCTGACATTTGGTGATGGATGTAGAACATACCACATGCAGGAAAAATGAGCATCTCCCCTTTTTGGGGATCCCACCCTAGCATCCAGCTAGGTGTTTGCATATCTGACTTTTACATATGTGGTTGTTTCATGCATACATCATGCATAACCCTCACCATATAAAGATAGTTCAGAGTTTGCTTCCTACACAGTTCCTGCACAATGATGTAAGCCCCATATTTAATATTATGGGATTCCTGCTTGGGTAGGCCACTTAATCCAGTATTCTGTGCTAAAAACAGATCTTCCTTGGGCTAACTACATGTACATTTTCAAGAAAAATGTTTCCTTCGGTTGTCAAGATATGTTGCTGAACTGGCCTTTTGCATTAGACCCCAGATTGAGCCTTAATGTACTGTGACAAAGCTCTGTCCTTGCCTCCATAGGT
Source organism: Dermochelys coriacea (assembly GCF_009764565.3). Lineage (NCBI taxonomy): Eukaryota > Metazoa > Chordata > Testudines > Dermochelyidae > Dermochelys > Dermochelys coriacea. The sequence goes on from NC_050068.2 coordinate 147,155,749, forward strand.
CCAGCATTTCCTGGCAGATTTCGTTAGCCTCAGAGGCTCACTGTGACCCTCAACGTAACCCTTCTTTCTCTAGAGACAAGGGTCACAGTCTACTGAGCCATTTTCATCATAAGCCAGTGAGGGAGGTGAGGAGAAGTTATCCTTCTTTGCACAGTCTCTGTTGTCTCCCAGTCTCACTGATTAAACAGGGGGCAAAGGTGGGGGGGGGACCCAGGCCCATCCTCTACTCTGGGCTCCAGCCCAGGGACCCTAATAGTATCAGCTATGGTAGCTGACCTTTTAGAAACATGACATGTACAATTCCCTGGGCTACTTCCCCACAGCAGCCCTCACTTCCTCAAGCTCCACTTCACCCTTACCTCAGGGCCTCCTTCCTTGTGCCTGATATGGGGTGTACTACTCAGTCTCTCCAACAGCACAACTTCCTCCCACAGCTCCTGACATGCACACCCATCTGACTAACTGGGAGGCTTTTAACTAGTTTCAGCCAGGCCCTGATTGGCTTCAGGTGTCCCAATCAACCTAGCCTTCTCCCTGCCTTCTGAAAAGTTCTTATTTGGCCCCAGGTGTCTTAATTGACCTGGAGCAGCTTCCATTTCACTTGACCTGATACCAGGGATTTGTTTAGCCTGGAGCGAATCTCTCTCTCTCCCTCCCACTGCTCTCCCATAGCCTTCTAGCTTGGAGGTAGGTGGGAAGCTGCTACTCCTGCTGCTGCTAGGACCTAAGCTCTCCCTGCTGCTCCAGCTGCTCCCCTGGCTGGGCCAGACACCCCCCATTCTCTGCTACTTGGCTGCTGGACCTCCCACTCTCGGGTGCTGCTACTGCTCCAACTGCAGCCCCGGGGGGGGGGGCTGCTTGCCCACTCCCCAGAGAGGAGGAGTGAGGGACCCCAGCCACTGCTGTTGTGGATACCACCACCACCACCACCACCTGAGAGGGGTCCTTTCGGCCTGCCTGGATCACCACCTGGAGTTCCTGGAGCTGCTGCTGCTGCTGTGGAGTCTGCTACCTGGAGCTGCTGAAGCCCAAGGAGGAGAAGAAGAAGACTCTACCTGAGTCCAGAGGCAGGAGCTGAGGCAGATGGTATACAGGGCCATCTTCCCGGGCCGCAGCATCTTCGACAACCTATATCTGGTCCGGGACCTATTGAAACTTGGGTGTAGGGATGGTCTGTTGTTTTCCCTCCTGTCCTTAGATCAGGAGAAGGCGTTTGACAGGGTGGATCACGGGTATCTCCTGAGCACTCTGCAAGCGTTTGGCTTCGGACCCAAGTTTGTGAGTTTTCTCCGGGTGCTGTACGCCTCCGCAGAGTATCTGGTCAGGCTTAACTGAACCCTGACCGAACCGGTCAGCTTCGGGCGAGGAGTACGGCAGGGGTGCCCCTTCTCGGGCCAGCTGTATGCTCTGGCGATCGAGCCCTTCCTCTGTCTCCTCCAAAGGAGGTTGACAGGGTTGGTGCTGCCGGAGCCCGAGCTCCGGCTGGTCCTGTCGGCGTACGCTGATGACGTGCTCCTCGTGGTCCAGGACCCGGGCGACTTGGCGCGGGTGGAGGCTTGCCAGGCCATCTATTCGGCAGCCTCCTCCGCGTGGGTCAACTGGGTCAAGAGCTCTGGCTTGGTGGTAGGGGACTGGCGGCAGGCGAGCTCCCTCCCACCCGCGCTTCAGCCCATCCGGTGGAGCACGGGTCCGCTGCTCTATCTGGGCGTTTACCTTTCTGCCACGCATCCCTCTCCGCCGGAGAACTGGCAGAATTTAGAGGGCGGGGTGATAGAGCGGCTCCGGAAATGGACAGGACTACTCCGGTGCCTCTCTCTTCGAGGGAGAGCACTAGTGCTGAATCAACTAGTCCTGTCCATGCTCTGGTACCGGCTCAACACCCTGGTCCCGGCCCCGGCTTTCCTGGCCAACCTCCGGACATCGATTCTGGAGTTCTTTTGGTCAGGACTGCACTGGTCCCTGCAGGGGTTCTTCATCTACCTCTGGAGGAGGGAGGGCAGGGCCTAAAATGTCTGCTCACTCAGGTCCATGTCTTCCACCTCTAGACCCTGCAGAGGCTCCTTTATGGTGCAGGTAGTCCGGCGTGGAGCATACTGGCGCACACCTTCCTGCGCCGCTTCCGAGGGCTCCGATACGACCGGCAGCTCCTTTATCTCCATCCGAGAGGTCTTCCGCGAGACCTCTCCGGGCTGCCAGTCTTCTACCAGGACCTCCTCCGGACCTGGAAACTCTTTTCAACGACCAGGTCCATGGCGGCCACCGAAGGGGCAGATCTCCTTGCGGAGCCCCTGCTACACAACCCCCAGCTCCGTGTGCAGGTGGCGGAGTCCCGCTCAGTGCGCCAGAGTTTGGTCCTGGTGGAGGTCACAAGAGTCGGAGACCTCCTGGACTATGACCGGGGAGACTGGCTGGATCCCCTGACGCTCGCTCAGCGCATGGGGCTTTCCGGACCTTGTACTCCCTGGCGCATACTTCAGGAGGTGAAGGCGGCTTTGCAGCCCACTGCTCGGGTTCATCTCGACCGGGTCCTGCAAAAGGGCACGCCCCGCTCACCTGCTACCCCAGGCCCACCGGACCTTTTAATTGGACCCCTGCCCCGTAGACCCAACCGACCCCCTCACTAGAAGCCGGCTGCACGAGATGCAGCCGGTCTGCTTTCAAACCGTGCCAAGAAAACATCTCTACACGCTTGTGCTCCACACCCTTCATGCCCTCACCCTCGTGTCCCGCCCCGATACAAAATGGCGGGACCTCCTGCCATCTTTGGAGGGTGAGGAGCCCCGGTGGGCCAGCCTATATTCCACCTTAGTCCCAAGGCCCACCGGGGATGTCAGTTGGAGGCTCCTTAACGGAGCTGTGAACACAGGCGTGTACTTGGCGTGGTTCACTTCAATTCCAGACACCTGCCCCTTTTGCGGTGTGAGGGATACCCTGGCACATGTATACCTGGAGCGTGCCAGGCTGCAGCCCCTATTCCGGCTCCTCACCAATATTTTATTACTTTTTTGGTTACACTTCTCTCCTCACCTTCTCATTTATGCACTCCCTATCCGTGGCCCCACAAAGTCATGGGATCTCCTGGTCAACCTCCTCCTGGCCCTAGCTAAAATGGCCATTTATAAAACCAGAGTGAGGAGGTTGGCCGATGGAGTTTTCTGTGACTGTGGGGCCTATTTCCGATCCTCGGTCAGTTCACGTATCCGGGCAGAGTTCCTCTGGGTGGCGTCCTCTGACTCCCTTGACGCCTTTGAGGAGCAATAGGCGCTGTCCGGAGTTCTCTGCTCGGTGTCCCCATCTGGTTCCCTTCGTTTGACCTTTGACTGCACTCCTATCCCTGTTATTTCATTAGTTGTCCCCCGAAATTAATTGGAATCTAGGTCCTGTGGCTCCCCCTTCTAGGCTGGGGGGGATACTTCGCCCGCCCACTTCCTGGATCCCAAAAGGACTGCTTTTCTATAGCCATCTGGCCTTGCCCCGTCACATATCCCCTCCCTCTGCTCAACACCAAAGAGTTGGACAACTTGGGATGCCAGGCAGTACGCTCGTGACAGACCATCAGTGTTGCCATGGTGGCATCCAACCCTGTGCCTTATGCGGAACTGGAATGGTTGGAGGGATAAGTACCATCTGGTGACCCTTGCATTCTTTTCCTTATTCCGCTGCATCCACTAGAGGGGTGCATGGTCCGTCACAAGAGTAAATCGCCGGCCTAAGAGGTAATAACGCAGTGTCTCCATAGCCCATTTGATAGCAAGGCATTCTCTCTCGACTACGGCATATTTCTGTTTTCTTGGGAGAAGTTTTCTGCTTAGGTAGAGGATGGCGTGTTCCTCTTCTCCCACCATTTGCGACAGAAATGCTCCCAACCCCACCTCGGAAGCGTCTGTTTGTAAAATAAATTCCCTGTTAAAGTTTGGGGCTATGAGTACGGGGTCATTACAGAGGGCTGTCCGAAGGTCTGTAAATGCCCCCTCTGCTGCGTCGTTCCACTTTATCATGTCTGGACCTCGGGCCTTCACCAGGTCTGTTAGGGGACTTGCCCTAGTGGCGAAGTGGGGAATAAACCGTCAGTAGTAGCCTACCATGCCTAGGAACGCACGGACCTGCTTCTTTCAGGTTGGCCGGGGCCAGTTTTGAATTGCCTCTAGCTTATTTGTTTGGGGCTTCACTATGCCCCTTCCCACAATAGAATCATAGAATCATAGAATCATAGAATATCAGGGTTGGAAGGGACCCCAGAAGGTCATCTAGTCCAACCCCCTGCTCAAAGCAGGACCAAGTCCCAGTTAAATCATCCCAGCCAGGGCTTTGTCAAGCCTGACCTTAAAAACCTCTAAGGAAGGAGATTCTACCACCTCCCTAGGTAACGCATTCCAGTGTTTCACCACCCTCTTAGTGAAAAAGTTTTTCCTAATATCCAATCTAAACCTCCCCCATTGCAACTTGAGACCATTACTCCTCGTTCTGTCATCTGCTACCATTGAGAACAGTCTAGAGCCATCCTCTTTGAAACCCCCTTTCAGGTAGTTGAAAGCAGCTATCAAATCCCCCCTCATTCTTCTCTTCTGCAGACTAAACAATCCCAGCTCCCTCAGCCTCTCCTCATAAGTCATGTGCTCTAGACCCCTAATCATTTTTGTTGCCCTTCGCTGTACTCTTTCCAATTTATCCACATCCTTCCTGTAGTGTGGGGCCCAAAACTGGACACAGTACTCCAGATGAGGCCTCACCAGTGTCGAATAGAGGGGAACGATCACGTCCCTCGATCTGCTCGCTATGCCCCTACTTATACATCCCAAAATGCCATTGGCCTTCTTGGCAACAAGGGCACACTGCTGACTCATATCCAGCTTCTCGTCCACTGTCACCCCTAGGTCCTTTTCCGCAGAACTGCTGCCGAGCCATTCGGTCCCTAGTCTGTAGCGGTGCATTGGATTCTTCCATCCTAAGTGCAGGACCCTGCATTTATCCTTATTGAACCTCATTAGATTTCTTTTGGCCCAATCCTCCAATTTGTCTAGGTCCTTCTGTATCCTATCCCTCCCCTCCAGCGTATCTACCACTCCTCCCAGTTTAGTATCATCCGCAAATTTGCTGAGAGTGCAATCCACACCATCCTCCAGGTCATTTATGAAGATATTGAACAAAACGGGCCCCAGGACCGACCCCTGGGGCACTCCACTTGACACCGGCTGCCAACTAGACATGGAGCCATTGATCACTACCCGTTGAGCCCGACAATCTAGCCAGCTTTCTACCCACCTTATAGTGCATTCATCCAGCCCATACTTCCTTAACTTGCTGACAAGAATGCTGTGGGAGACCGTGTCAAAAGCTTTGCTAAAGTCAAGAAACAATACATCCACTGCTTTCCCTTCATCCACAGAACCAGTAATCTCATCATAAAAGGCGATTAGATTAGTCAGGCATGACCTTCCCTTGGTGAATCCATGCTGACTGTTCCTGATCACTTTCCTCTCCTCTAAGTGCTTCAGGATTGATTCTTTGAGGACCTGCTCCATGATTTTTCCAGGGACTGAGGTGAGGCTGACCGGCCTGTAGTTCCCAGGATCCTCCTTCTTCCCTTTTTTAAAGATGGGCACTACATTAGCCTTTTTCCAGTCATCCGGGACTTCCCCCGTTCGCCACGAGTTTTCAAAGATAATGGCCAAGGGCTCTGCAATCACAGCCGCCAATTCCTTCAGCACTCTCGGATGCAATTCGTCCGGCCCCATGGACTTGTGCACGTCCAGCTTTTCTAAATAGTCCCTAACCACCTCTATCTCTACAGAGGGCTGGCCATCTCTTCCCCGTTTTGTGTTGCCCAGCACAGCAGTCTGGGAGCTGACCTTGTTAGTGAAAACAGAGGCAAAAAAAGCATTGAGTACATTAGCTTTTTCCACATCCTCTGTCACTAGCTTGCCTCCCTCATTCAGTAAGGGGCCCACACTTTCCTTGGCTTTCTTCTTGTTGCCAACATACCTGAAGAAACCCTTCTTGTTACTCTTGACATCTCTTGCTAGCTGCAGCTCCAGGTGCGATTTGGCCCTCCTGATATCTTTCCTACATGCCCGAGCAATATTTTTATACTCTTCCCTGGTCATATGTCCAACCTTCCACTTCTTGTAAGCTTCTTTTTTATGTTTAAGATCCGCTAGGATTTCACCATTAAGCCAAGCTGGTCGCCTGCCATATTTACTATTCTTTCGACTCATCGGGATGGTTTGTCCCTGTAACCTCAACAGGGATTCCTTGAAATACAGCCAGCTCTCCTGGACTCCCTTCCCTTTCATGTTAGTCCCCCAGGGGATCCTGGCCATCTGTTCCCTGAGGGAGTCAACGTCTGCTTTCCTGAAGTCCAGGGTCCGTATCCTGCTGCTTACCTTTCTTCCCTGCGTCAGGATCCTGAACTCAACCAACTCATGGTCACTGCCTCCCAGATTCCCATCCACTTTTGCTTCCCCCACTAATTCTACCCGGTTTGTGAGCAGCAGGTCAAGAAAAGCGCTCCCCCTAGTTGGCTCCCCTAGCACTTGCACCAGGAAATTGTCCCCTACGCTTTCCAAAAACTTCCTGGATTGTCTATGCACCGCTGTATTGCTCTCCCAGCAGATATCAGGAAAATTAAAGTCACCCATGAGAATCAGGGCATGCGATCTAGTAGCTTCCGTGAGTTGCCGGAAGAAAGCCTCATCCACCTCATCCCCCTGGTCCGGTGGTCTATAGCAGACTCCCACCATGACATCACTCTTGTTGCACACACTTCTAAACTTAATCCAGAGACACTCAGGTTTTTCCACAGTTTCGTACCGGAGCTCTGAGCAGTCATACTGCTCCCTTACATACAGTGCTACTCCCCCACCTTTTCTGCCCTGCCTGTCCTTCCTGAACAGTTTATAACCATCCATGACTGTACTCCAGTCATGTGAGTTATCCCACCAAGTCTCTGTTATTCCAATCACGTCATAATTCCTTGACATCACCAGGACCTCCAGTTCTCCCTGCTTGTTTCCAAGGCTTTGTGCATTTGTATATAAGCACTTGAGATAACCTGTTGATCGCCCCTCATTCCCAGTATGAGGCAGGAGCCCTCCCCTCACAGACCTTCCTGCCTGTGCTTCCTCCCGGTATCCCGCTTTCCCACTTACCTCAGGGCTTTGGTCTCCTTCCCCCGGTGAACCTAGTTTAAAGCCCTCCTCACTAGGTTAGCCAGCCTGCTGGCAAAGATGTTCTTCCCTCTCTTCGTAAGATGGAGCCCGTCTCTGCCCAGCACTCCTCCTTCATGGAACACCATCCCATGGTCAAAGAATCCAAAGCCTTCTCTCCGACACCACCTGCGTAGCCATTCGTATATCCCAGGTACCCAGGTATCCCAATATATCCCAGGTACCTAGCCTCTGCTAGCTCTATGGCGCATTTGGCAGGATTAGCAGTGAGGCCAGCCCACCTTAAGATGCGCAGTACTGCCTCAACTTTCTCCAAGTGGGTTCCCCAGTCTGGCGTATGGATGATGACATCATCTAGGTATGCAGCTGCATAACTAGTATGGGGGCGCAGCAGCTTATCCATGAGGTGCTGGAATGTGGCTGGGGCCCCATGTAGCCCAAAAAGGAGGACGGTGTACTGGAATAGCCCATCCGGGGTGGAGAATGCTGTCTTTTCTTTAGCTTCTTTGTTCAGAGGAATCTGCCAGTACCCTTTTGTCAGATCCAGTGTAGTCAAGAATCAGGCACTATCCAGTCGGTCAACCAGTTCATCAATGCGTGGTATGGGGTATGCATCAAACTGGGATATTTCATTCAGTCGGCGAAAGTCATTACAGAATCTCATGGTATCATCAGGTTTAGGCACTAGAACAACTGAACTGGACCACTGACTGTAAGATTCTTCAATAACCCCTAATTCTAACATTTTCTTTACTTCGGCCTTGATTTCCTCTCTTTTGGCTGCTGGGATTTGGTAGGGTCTCAATATTACCTTGGTTCCGGGGATCATGCGGATATGGTGATAGGTCTCAGTTGTCCGCCCTGGTTTTGTAGAGAACACATCTCTGTTGCGATTAATCATGTCAGCTGCCTCGATCTTTTGGATCGGCATCAAGTCGGATGATATCCTCACTTGCTCGTGTAAGTTATCCTCCTGGGGAAGGGTCTCCTGCATGACTAAGCATGTCTCTCGATCGTGCCAAGGTTTTAGAAGATAGATGTGGTAAATTTGCTCTGATTTCCAGCGGCCTGGCTGCCGCACCTTATAGTTCACCTCTCCCACGGCTTTGATTATTTTGTAGAGTCCCTGCCACTGGGCCAACAGTTTACTTTCTGCTGTGGGCACCAGTACCATCACCCGATCCCATGGTTGGAACCGTCAAAGTTTTGCTTGGTGGTTATAATGGGTTCGTTGGGTCTCCTGTGCTCTCTCCAATTTTCCCGTACAATGGGCATAACTCGAGCTATCCGCTCTCTCATCTGCAGTACATGCTCAATTATGTTTCTTCCGGAATTTGGCTCCTCTTCCCAGGTTTCTCTGGCTATATCCAATATGCCTGAGGGTGGTGCCCATATAGTAGTTCGAATGGAGAGAAACCTGTGGAGGCTTGTGGAACCTCCTGGATGGCGAACATGAGGTAAGGCAATAGGGTATCCCAATCTTTCCCATCTCGGCTCACCACTTTCCTGATCATGGCCTTGAGGGTCCTATTGAACCTTTCCACAAGGCCATCTGTTTGCGGGTGGTATACAGAGGTGCGTAGGTCTGTACATGGAGCAATGAACAGAGATCTTTCATCAACTTGGACATGAAAGGTGTCCCTTGATCAGTCAATATCTCCTTGGGTAGCCCAACCCGGGCAAAGATCTGTACTAGCTCCTTAGCTATTGTCTTGGAAGCTGTGTTGTGCAGGGGAACAGCTTCTGGGTACCGGGTTGCATAGTCCAGTACAACAAGCACATGTTGGTGGACCCAAGCTGTCTTCTCTAGGGGCTCTACCAGATCCATGGCTATCCATTCAAAAGGAATCTCTATTATTGGAAGAGGTACCAAAGGAGCCCGCAAGTGCGGGCAAGGGCTATGTAACTGACAGTCCGGACAAGAGGTGCAGTATCACTAGACATCTTCATGTACTCCTGGCCAGAAGAACCTCTGCAGGATCCGTGCGGGCTTCGTGGCGTCCTTCCGGGAGTTCTGGCTGGCCTGGTGAGGGCAGCGGCGTGCCTTTCCCTCGGCACGGCGGTGGTGGGACCTAGGGAAGGTGCACGTCTGGCTCTTCTGCCGTGACTACACCCGGGGCGCCAGCCAACGGAGGGATGCGGCGATACAGCAGTTGGAACAGGAGGTCTTAGAGCTGGAGAGGCATCTGGCCACCAACCCCGAGGATCCGCCCCTCTGCGGAGCGTGCTGGGAGAAGCGGGAGGAGCTCCGGGCCCTCGAGGACCATTGGGCCCAAGGTGCCTTTGTTCGATCCTGCATCCGTCTCCTTCGGGAGATGGATCATGGCTCCCATTTCTTCTATGCCCTGGAGAAAAAGAGGGGGGCTAAAAACCATGTCATCTGCCTACTGGCAGAAGATGGCACCCCCCTCACAGATCCAGTGGAGATGTGCAGGAGGGCGAGAGCCTTCTATGCAAGCCTTTTCTCCCCGGATACGATTGATCCTAACACTTGCAGAGTGCTCTGGGAGGAGCTCGCGGGCGACCAAGACCGGCTAGAGCTGCCTCTCACTCTGGCCGAGTTCTCGGAAGCCCTCCCTCGCATGCCCACCAATAAATCTCCGAACATGGACAGGCTGACCGTGGAGTTCTACCGCATGTTCTGGGACGTCCTTGGCCCAGACCTAGTCACTGTCTGGGCCGAGTCTTTGCAGAGCGGGGTCCTCCCTCTTTCGTGCAGGCGAGCCGTGCTGGCCTTATTGCCGAAGAAGGGGGACCTCCGTGATTTACGAAATTGGCGTCCCGTCTCGCTCCTCAGCATGGACTACAAAGTCGTGGCCAAAGCAATCTCGCTGCGGCTAGGGTCCGTGCTGGTGAATGTGGTCCACCCAGACCAGACCTACACCGTCCCGGGCCGCAGCATCTTCGACAACCTATATCTGGTCCGGGACCTTTTGGAACTCGGGTGTAGGATGGTCTGTTGTTCGCCCTCCTGTCCCTGGATCAGGAGAAGGCGTTCGACAGGGTGGATCGCGGGTATCTCCTGAGCACTCTGCAAGCGTATGGCTTCGGACCCCAGTATGTGGGTTTTCTCCGGAAGCTGTACGCCTCCGCAGAGTGTTTGGTCAGGCTCAACTGGACCCTGACCGAACCGGTCAGCTATGGGCGAGGAGTACGGCAGGGGTGCCCCCTCTCGGGCCAGCTGTACGCTCTGGCAATCGAGCCCTTCCTCTGTCTCCTCCGAAGGAGGTTGACAGGATTGGTGCTGCGGGAACCGGAGCTGCGGCTGGTCCTGTCGGCATACGCTGATGACATGCTCCTCGTAGTCCAGGACCCAGGCGACTTGGAGCGGGTGGAGGCTTGCCAGGCCATCTATTCGGCAGCCTCCTCAGCGCGGGTCAACTGGGTCAAGAGCTCTGGCTTGGTGGTAGGGGACTGGCAGCAGGTGAGCTCCCTCCCACCCGCGCTTCAGCCCATCCAGTGGAGCACGGGTCCGCTGCTCTATCTGGGCGTTTACCTTTCTGCCACGCATCCCTCTCCGCCGGAGAACTGGCAGAATTTAGAGGGCGGGGTGATAGAGCGGCTCCGGAAATGGACAGGACTACTCTGGTGCCTCTCCCTTCGAGGGAGAGCACTGGTGCTTAATCAGCTAGTCCTGTCCATGGTCTGGTTCCGGCTCAACACCCTGGTCCCAGCCCTGGGTTTCCTGGCCAACCTCCGGACATCGATTCTGGAGTTCTTTTGGTCAGGACTGCACTGGGTCCCTGCAGGGGTTCTCCATCTCCCCCTGGAGGAGCGAGGGCAGGGCCTGAAATGTCCGCTTACTCATGTCTATGTCTTCTACCTCCAGACCCTGCAGTGGCTCCTTTATGGTGCAGGTAGTCAAGCGTGGAGCATACTGGCGCATGCTTTCCTGCGCCGCTTCCGAGGGCTCCGATACGACCGGCAGCACCTTTATCTCCATTCGAGAGGTCTTCCGCGAGACCTCTCCAGGCTGCCGGTCTTCTACCAGGACCTCCTCCGGACCTGGAAACTCTTTTCAACGACGAGGTCCATGGCGGCCACCGAGGGGGCAGATCTCCTCGCGGAGCCCCTGCTACACAACCCCCAGCTCCGTGTGCAGGTGGCGGAGTCCCGCTCGGTGCTCCAGAGGTTGGTCCTGGCAGAAGTCACAAGAGTCGGAGACCTCCTGGACTATGACCAGGGAGACTGGCTGGATCCCCTGACGCTCGCTCAGCGCATGGGGCTTTCCAGACTTTGTACTCCCCGGCACATATTTCAGGAGGTGAAGGCCGCTTTACAGCCCACTGCTCGGGTTTATCTCTACTGGGTCATGCACGAGGGCACGCCCTGCCCACCCCCAACCCCAGGCCCGCCGGACCTTTTAATTGGACCCCTGCCCCATGGACCCAACCGACCCCCTCATCCCTTCACTGTAAGCCAGCTGCACGAGATGCAGCCGGTCTACTTTCAAACCGCACCAAGAAAACATCTCTACACGCTCGTGCTCCATACCCTTCACGCCCTCACTCTCGTGTCTCGCCCCGATACAAAATGGCGGGACCTCCTGCCACCTTTGGAGAGTGAGGAGCCCCGGTGGGCCAGCCTATATTCCACCTTAGTCCCAAGGCCCGCCGGGGATGTCATTTGGCGGCTCCTTCACAGGGCCGTGAGCACGGGTGTGTACTTGGCGTGGTTCACCACAATCCCAGACACCTGCCCCTTTTGCGGTGTGAGGGAAACCCTGGCACATATATACCTGGAGTGTGCCAGGCTTCAGCCCCTATTCCCGCTCCTCACCAATATCTTATTAGCCTTTTGGTTGCCCTTTCCCCTCACGTTTTTATTTATGCACTCCCTATCTGTGGCCCCACAAAGTCACGGGATCTCTTGGTCAACCTCCTCCTGGCCCTAGCTAAAATGGCCATCTATAAAACCAGAGTGAGGAGGTTGGCTGATGGAGTCTCCTGTGACTGTGGGGCCTATTTCCGATCCTCGGTCCATTCACCTATCCGGGCAGAGTTCCTCTGGGCAGCGTCCTCTGACTGCCTTGACGCCTTTGAGGAGCAGTGGGCGCTGTCCGGGGTTCTCTGCTCAGTGTCCCCATCCGGTTCCCTTCCTTTGACCCTTTGACCACACCCCTATCGCTGTTATTTCATTAGTTGTCCCCCAAAATTAATTGGAATCTAGGTCCTGTGGATCCCCCTTCTAGGCTGGGGGGGATCCTTTAGCGGTGGACGGGCTTCGTCTGCCCACTTCCCGGATCCCAATAAGACTTCTCTCCCATAGCCTTCTAGCTTGGAGGGAGGTGGGAAGCTGCTACTCCTGCTGCTAGGCCCCAAGCACTCCCTGCTGCTCCAGCTCCTCCCCTGGCTGGGCCAGACACCCCCCCCCTCCCCGTTCTCTGCTACTGGTACTGGACCCCCTACTCTCGGGTGCTGCTATTGCTCCAACTGCAGTCCTCGGGAGGGGCTGCTAGCCCACTCCCCAGAGAGGAGGAGTGAGGGACCCCAGCCACTGCTGTTCTGGGCACCACCACCTGAGAGGGGTCCTTTCTGCCTGCCTGGTCCACCACCTGGAATTCCTGGAGCTGCTGCTGCTACTGCGGAGTCTGCTGCCTGGAGCTGCTGAAGCCCCGAGGAGGAGGAGAAGGGGACCATCTACCAGTGGGGGAGCACCTAGAGACTTTACAGACCACCATGGAGGGGGCCCTAAGACTGAGTAATTTTCAAACTGTGCTCTTGTGGTGGGGGTCTTGACTGTGTTTCCAGGGACACAGGGGGTGTGGCTTGGAGCTGCCCCCAATCCATCTGTGTGTCCCCCCAACCCCCACCACTACTACCACCACCGCTGCCCAATCCACCACCCCCACTGGCTGTATACCATCTACCTCAGCTACTGCCTCTGGACTCAGCTGCTTGCTTGGCTTGCCATGCCCTATTTCCACCCTTTGGGCCAGAAGCAGCAGCCAGCCTAAACAGACATTGTGCAAGTGCACGTGGGCACACGTGCTCCCCCCCGGCCTGCCTACCCCACAGCTTTGCCCTTGCAACCTGCCCCATTTGCCCTTTGCAGCTTTTGCCCCCCGTATGCCCCAGCCCCTGCTTACTACCTTCAGTTTGTTTGCCTGCCCCGCCCATTTCCTCCTGCAGCCTTTGTTTGTTTGCCTCGCCCTGGCCTCTGAAGCTAGCCCCTTGGTTTCCCTGTTCTACCTCCAGCCTGCTTAGCCCCTTGCTCCGGGTGCCCATGCACCTTCCCATGCGCTTGTGCCACTCCTCATTTTAGTTTCAACCCTCTTCACTGCACCCCCAATGTTGTTGTATCCCCCCCTCCCCTAGTGCACCTAGAGGAGCCGGAATTGCACCCTGTGTTGGCGACTGATCCTTAACCGCTGATTGCCCCCCGTCCAGCCCACCCCTTTTGACGCCCTCGTCCCCTGCCTGCAGCCTAGCGGGGAGGAGTGGTCGACCTGGTTCCCCTTTCCCCTCCTTCTTCTGGTATCTCCCCTTTCCTCCCTGCTCATGATGCTGGGGGACAAGACTGGTGGGGCTCCCCCAGTAACCCTCCTTCCGCCTGCCCCTCCATCAACCCCTCAAGCCTTTACCTCCGCTGCCGAACCATCTGCTACTGCCCCCACTGGGGAAGCAGCAGCGACGGGCACCGGGTGACCTCCACTGCTGCCACGTCCTTCCCCCACTCAGATTCTGGGGGAGACCCCCAGCTGGCGGGAAGGGCCAGGGGAAGAAGAAGAGGAAGGGCCACACTGAAAAGATCAGGTCCTCCATGGCAGGGGCTGCCCGCAATGCCCCAACCCCACCATCAGCTAGGGTGTCTGTCCCCGCTGTTCCCTCCACCAGCTCTGTGGGTGTCCCTCCCCCGGCCCCCAGGGCATACACCCAGGTGGCGGCAGCCCCCCCGCCTACCACTACGTCATCTCTCCCGCCCATCGCCTCCGCTACCATCTATAGCGTCCGGGGCCCCTTTCCCACCATGACCAGGAAGCACTGCGGCCGTTGCCTCCTGGTGCCCGCCTTGCCCTACGTGGAGACCTATGTGTGGGCGTTGGCGAGGGTGGTGGGGCCCACGGCCATTGTGGTGGCCTCCAAAATGTATGGCAAGGTTGTCTTCTTCTTAGCATCGGAGGCCGCCGCGCAGGAGGTGGTGGAGAAAGGCCTAGCAGTAGGAGGCGTTTTTGTCCCCTTGGAGCCGCTAGAGGACCTGGGAGGGTGAGGAGCCCCGGTGGGCCAGCCTATATTCCACCTTAGTCCCAAGGCCTGCCGGGGATGTCAGTTGGCGGCTCCTTCACAGAGCCGTGAGCACGGGCGTGTACTTGGCGCGGTTTACCTCAATCCCAGACACCTTCCCCTTTTGCGGTGTGAGGGAAACCCTGGCACATATATACCTGGAGTGTAAGGCATCTGGCCTTGCCCCGTTACAGTATAATCCTTAATGCTATTGTGTAATTCTTAACTCCTTCACTCTTGCCCCAGAGGGTGACATGTGAACATGCTGCATTAGCAGAGGTCACCAAACATTGCATAGACTACCTTTAGCATCAAGTTGATCAAAATAAATCCTCCAGCACATACATATAGAGTGAGCATGACATAACTGCAGCATAAAGCTCCTTTTTGATTACAGGGATCTTGCTATTATTATCAAAATCTGCAAAGAAAAGACAAACAAATGGAAAAATAGCAGCAATTCATCCTGGAATAAATATAAAAAACATCCTCCTGTTTTGGTGTCATTGGTGTACATAAGTGTAAGGAAAAGCGTGCCTGGCTCACTATGAAAAGGTCAGCTTTCCAGTGATTTGGTTGTAGTGTCTTGATGATCGATGTTGAGGTGCCCAAAGAGAATAAGCTCAGAATTTTTAGAAACAGTTCAAAAGTTAGCCCCCAGATTTGAAAAAAAAACCTGAATATTTGTCTCTGTACAAAGCCCTAATATAGATTTAATTGCCTAAGTATGAGCGCATATAATTCTGCTTGTTTCACAAATAGTATGGTCTATAGTAATTTGGGTTTATCTGGGCCCACTTTGAATACATATATGATTTTCTGTGCCATCTGACCAAGTTTTCTTCTTCAATTTCATAGTTTGTACTGTGGTCTTCTAACAGCTCATCAGTTGGGGTTGTATTATCCCATTGATACAGACATATGGTTTAACTCCTACTAGCATGAAAGGAAGTTACACACATTTGATTAAATAAACCCTATATACATACCAATAATCTGGAGGATTATTTACTCATGGTAATTAGTTGTCTTTTTACGATTTTCACTGTGTTCTTTTACTACTCTAATGCAAAAACAAGCTCTTTTTTTAAAACTGCATCAGTGGTTTTTTTGTTTGTCCTGTATTACAGAATCAATAAAGCTTTTAATTACAAAGGGTCAAATCGTGTGAAGTCCTCAGACAGTTTTTATTCAGTCCTTATTTAGGCAAGACTCCCATAAACTTCAGTGTAACCCATGCATGAGAATGGACTAATGGCTTGGTCCTCTGATGGGTGCTGCATACCCTCATTTCTCATTGACTTAAGAGTAGGAGTACTTGTGGCACCTTAGAGACTAACAAATTTATTAGAGCATAAGCTTTCGTGAGCTACAGCTCACTTCATCGGATGCATTTGGTGGAAAAAACAGAGGAGAGATTTATATACAAACACAGAGAACATGAAACAATGGGTTTATCATACACACTGTAAGGAGAGTGATCACTTAAGATAAGCCATCACCAGCAGCAGGGGGGGGAAAGGAGGAAAACCTTTCATGGTGACAAGCAAGGTAGGCTAATTCCAGCAGTTAACAAGAATATCAGAGGAACAGTGGGGGGTGGCGTGGGGGGGAGAAATAACATGGGGCAATAGTTTTACTTTGTGTAGACTCATCCATTCCCAGTCTCTATTCAAGCCTAAGTTAATTGTATCCAGTTTGCAAATTAATTCCAATTCAGCAGTCTCTCGTTGGAGTCTGTTTCTGAAGCCTTTTTGTTGAAGGATAGCCACTCTTAGGTCTGTAATCGAGTGACCAGAGAGATTGAAGTGTTCTCCAACTGGTTTTTGAATGTTATAATTCTTGACGTCTGATTTGTGTCCATTCATTCTTTTACGTAGAGACTGTCCAGTTTGGCCAATGTACATGGCAGAGGGGCATTGCTGGCACATGATGGCATATATCACATTGGTAGATGCGCAGGTGAAGGAGCCTCTGATAGTGTGGCTGAGGTGATTAGGCCCTATGATGGTATCCCCTGAATAGATATGTGGACAGAGTTGGCAACGGGCTTTGTTGCAAGGATAGGTTCCTGGGTTAGTGGTTCTGTTGTGTGGTGTGTGGTTGCTGGTGAGTATTTGCTTCAGATTGGGGGGCTGTCTGTAAGCAAGGACTGGCCTGTCTCCCAAGATCTGTGAGAGTGATGGGTCGTCCTTCAGGATAGGTTGTAGATCCTTGATGATGCTTTGGAGAGGTTTTAGTTGGGGGCTGAAGGTGATGGCTAGTGGCGTTCTGTTATTTTCTTTGTTGGGCCTGTCCTGTAGTAGGTGACTTCTGGGTACTCTTCTGGCTCTGTCAATCTGTTTCTTCACTTCAGCAGGTGGGCATTGTAGTTGTAGGAATGCATGATAGAGATCTTGTAGGTGTTTGTCTCTGTCTGAGGGGTTGGAGCAAATGCGGTTATATCGTAGAGCTTGGCTGTAAAAATGGATCGAGTGGTATGATGTGGATGAAAGCTAGAGGCATGTAGGTAGGAAAGCTAGTGGTCAGTAGGTTTCCGATATAGGGTGGTGTTTATGTGACCATCGCTTATTAGCACCATAGTGTCCAGGAAGTGGATCTCTTGTGTGGACTGGTCCAGGCTGAGGTTGATGGTGGGATGGAAATTGTTGAAATCCTGGTGGAATTCCTCAAGGGTTTCTTTTCCATGGGTCCAGATGACGAAGATGTCATCAATGTAGCGCAAGTAGAGTAGGGGCATTAGGGGACGAGAGCTGAGGAAGCGTTGTTCTAAGTCAGCCATAAAAATGTTGGCATACTGTGGGGCCATGAGGGTACCCATCGCAGTGCCGCTGATTTGAAGGTATACATTGTCCCCAAATGTAAAATAGTTATGGGTGAGAACAAAGTCACAAAGTTCAGCCACCAGGTTAGCCGTGACAGTATCGGGGATACTGTTCCTGACGGCTTGTAGTCCATCTTTGTGTGGAATGTTGGTGTAGAGGGCTTCTACATCCATAGTGGCTAGGATGGTGTTTTTAGGAAGATCACAAATGGACTGTAGTTTCCTCAGGAAGTCAGTGGTGTCTCGAAGATAGCTGGGAGTGCTGGTAACGAAGGGCCTGAGGAGGGAGTCTACATAGCCAGACAATCCTGCTGTCAGGGTGCCAATGCCTGAGATGATGGGGCGTCCAGGATTTCCAGGTTTATGGCTCTTGGGTAGCAGATAGAATACCCCAGGTCGGGGTTCTAGGGGTGTGTCTGTGCAGATTTGTTCTTGTGCTTTTTCAGGGAATTTCTTGAGCAAATGCTGTAGTTTCTTTTGGTAACTCTCAGTGGGATCAGAGGGTAATGGCTTGTAGAAAGTGGTGTTGGAGAGCTGCCTAGAAGCCTCTTGTTCATACTCCGACCTATTCATGATGACAACAGCACCTCCTTTGTCAGCCTTTTTGATTATGATGTCAGAGTTGTTTCTGAGGCTGTGGATGGCACTGTGTTCTGCATGGCTGAGGTTATGGGGTAAGCGATGCTGCTTTTCCACAATTTCAGCTCGTGCACATCGGCGGAAGCACTCTATGTAGAAATCCAGGCTGCTGTTTCGACCTTCAGGAGGAGTCCACCCAGAATCCTTCTTTTTGTAGTGTTGGCAGGAAGGTCTCTGTGGGTTAATATGTTGGTCAGAGGTGTGTTGGAAATATTCCTTGAGTCTGAGACTTTGAAAATAGGATTCAACCCCTCAGACCGAGACAAACACCTACAAGATCTCTATCATACATTCCTACAACTACAATACCCACCTGCTGAAGTGAAGAAACAGATTGACAGAGCCAGAAGAGTACCCAGAAGTCACCTACTACAGGACAGGCCCAACAAAGAAAACAACAGAACGCCACTAGCCATCACCTTCAGCCCCCAACTAAAACCTCTCCAAAGCATCATCAAGGATCTACAACCTATCCTGAAGGACGACCCATCACTCTCACAGATCTTGGGAGACAGGCCAGTCCTTGCTTACAGACAGCCCCCCAATCTGAAGCAAATACTCACCAGCAACCACACACCACACAACAGAACCACTAACCCAGGAACCTATCCTTGCAACAAAGCCCGTTGCCAACTCTGTCCACATATCTATTCAGAGGATACCATCATAGGGCTTAATCACATCAGCCACACTATCAGAGGCTCCTTCACCTGCGCATCTACCAATGTGATATATGCCATCATGTGCCAGCAATGCCCCTCTGCCATGTACATTGGCCAAACTGGACAGTCTCTACGTAAAAGAATGAATGGACACAAATCAGACGTCAAGAATTATAACATTCAAAAACCAGTTGGAGAACACTTCAATCTCTCTGGTCACTCGATTACAGACCTAAGAATGGCTATCCTTCAACAAAAAAGCTTCAGAAACAGACTCCAACGAGAGACTGCTGAATTGGAATTAATTTGCAAACTGGATACAATTAACTTAGGCTTGAATAGAGACTGGGAATGGATGAGTCATTACACAAAGTAAAACTATTTTCCCATGTTATTTCCCCCCCCCACCCCACCCCCCACTGTTCCTCTTATATTCTTGTTAACTGCTGGAATTAGCCTACCTTGCTTGTCACCATGAAAGGTTTTCCTCCTTCCCCCCCCCTGCTGCTGGTGATGGTTTATCTTAAGTGATCACTCTCCTTACAGTGTGTACGATAAACCCATTGTTTCATGTTCTCTGTGTTTGTATATAAATCTCTCCTCTGTTTTTTCCACCAAATGCATCCGATGAAGTGTGCTGTAGCTCACGAAAGCTTATGCTCTAATAAATTTGTTAGTCTCTAAGGTGCCACAAGTACTCCTTTTCTTTTTGAGAATACAGACTAACACGGCTGCTACTCTGAAACCTGACTTAAGAGTAGCAGCCGTGTTCACTGCATTTCGATGCATCCGATGAAGTGAGCTATAGCTCACGAAAGCTTATGCTCTAATAAATTTGTTAGTCTCTAAGGTGCCACAAGTACTCCTTTTCTTTCTGACTTAAGAGTGTTCAACATCTTCTAGGATGGGACCCTAAATATGGACTGGGACCAAAGGGTGTTGTAAAGTAGATAATGAAAAGAAGGAATACTAAACCCATGCAAATGAATTATCATTGTATGCTGTTTTGTGTATATAATTCCTTAACTCTTTTGACTGTGCCACGATATAATTTCTGAGCAATTTTGGTACTTATTAGCAGCATCCTATATTTAAATGAAGACTGTGCCTTCAAAAATTGTTCATAGTTTTCATTAATCAAAGCATTGTATCAAATAGTTCAAATTTCTGTGTCTGTTCCTGTTGACAATTCATGTACAGCAGTCTCCTAGTTCATGACGGATATTCTTTGTTTTTGAATTTATTCACTATTCTATTAAAAAATAAACACAACAACATACAGAGATAATGAATGAAGCTCTTCAAGCACAGTATTATTTGCTGTAGTAACTTTGTAACCAAGGCTAATTCTACAATAAACATGGCAAAACAAAAGAACACACAATTTCAGTCCAACACAAACAACAAACAGCACGTAGACTGAGCATGAATTAAGGCAGAGGTCCCACGCTTGTTCTTTATGAACTCAATGAGAAAACTCCCATTGACTTCAACGGGAGCAGGAGCTGGCCTATAAATATTCTTGAATATTCAAGCAGTGGTGAATTAAGACTCCAGGCACCTCATAGCTTGTGTTACAAGTGGGTAAAAGCCCAGCAGCTATTGTGTATAGCAGAAATAACAGAACTGGGTATATAGCACGTGAAATCAAATCTCAGAGACATGGCCCATGTTCAGTGTTGGCTGAAGCTGACTTCTTGCCTCATGAAGCATGATGGAAATGCTGACATAGAAGCAGGTAAGGATTGCAATTAAATGTCTTTTATACTGTTGTTATCTCATCATAACTATAACCTGTGTATGCCAAATGAACAGCCAGGTATGAACTCTTCTGTAGGAGTCATGTCACTGCATAGGTAATTTTCCTTGATTTGCAATAAAATCTAGGAGCCAGCTCCTTAGCTGTTGTAAATCAGTGTAGTTCCATTAGCTTCACTGGAACTATACTGACTTACACCATCTGAGTACGTGACCCTAGGATTTTATTTGACTCCAACATCATGAAATAGTAATTACGCCAAAAAAGGGAATATACTGGCAAACGAGTCTTTCGTAGTCATTAGAATGTTATTAAATGACATGGATGTACTCAACTAATAGAACTCTAGCTTCTAAATTTAAATGACTTATAGAGGCTATACCCATTCCTTAGGCTTTGTCTACACTAGCACTTTAGTCAGCAAAACTTTTTTGGTTAGGGATGTGAAAAAAACACACACACACACCCGACATAAATTTCACTGACAAACATGCCGGTGCGAACAGTGCTTTGTCGGCAAAAGAGCGTCTCCTGCCAACATAGCTACCACCGCTCATTGAGGGTGGTTTAACTATGCCAGTCAGAGAGTTCTCTCCTGCCGGCTTAGAGTGACTCCACAGGTGAAACTGCAGCAGTACCATTGTAAGGTCCCTAGTGTAGCCATAGCCTTAGGTAGCTCCACTACCAAATGTGTAAAAGGAAACATTTGAAACTACTCAAAGAGCAGAGAACATGGACATAATACTGTAATATGGATGAAAGCTCATGTCAGGACCGGCTCGAGGCACCAGCAAAGCAAGCACACGCTTGGGGCAGTACAATTCCAGGGGTGGCATTCCGGCCATCCCTTTTTTTTTTTTTCGCTTGGGCAGTTGCGCTCTTGGAGCTTGAGGTGGCAAATTTTTTGCTTGGGGTGGAAAAAACCTAGAGCCAGCCCTGCCTCATGTTTTTCATAGATATTAAGGTCAGAAGGGACCATTCTGATCATCTAGTCTGACCTCCTGCACAGCGCAGGCCACAGAATCTCACCCACCCACTCCTATGAAAAACCTCACCCATGTCTGAGCTATTGAAGTCCTTAAATCATGGTTCAAAGACTTCAAGGAGCAGAGAAGCCTCCCTCAAGTCAACCATGCCCCATGCTACAGAGGAAGGCGAAAAACCTCCAGGGCCTCTCCAATCTGCCCTGGAGGAAAATTCCTTCCCGACCCCAAATATGGCAATTAGCTAAACCCTGAGCATATGGGCAAGATTTACCAGTCAGATACCCAGGAAAGAATTTTCTATAGTAACTCAGATCCCATCCATCTAATATCCCATCTCAGGGGATTTGGCCTATTTACCCTGAATATTTAAAGATCAAAATATTGATCAAATGTTATTGTAGTGTGTGAAATGCTCCCGTGTGCAAAGAGCCTGCATGAGGTTGATGTGCCACTTGAGGTACAGGGTGAATTTCACCCATTGAGGAATAACACATAATCTGTGAAATTCAAATAGTGATGTACTAATTTTGTATTGTTTTGAGGTAACGCTGCCACCACCAAGTGGTGTTCCCTTACCCTTATATTTATGACACACCCATTGAGGAATAACATATGATCTGTGAAATTCAAACAGGGATGTAATAATTTTGTATTGTTTTGAAAAGAGTGAAGAAAATTTCATCTTGACTTTTGCTAACAACCTCTGGACCACGATCTTGCCATTAATGATATTTCCAGAACTTCTTGCTAGATTGTTTGTATTCTTGATGGATATATAGTATATTATTAGATGGTTCAATCCTGCTCCAACTGGGGTCAATAGAAGTATTGTCAAACATTTCTCAGGGAATGGGATTAGGTGAGCAGGAGAAGTTTAAGGACACGTGACTGTAATCGTACAAATAGTGACCCATTATAAAGATTTGTTCTTGGGTAGTTGTGCACGTCATCTCCCTTTAATGTCAATAGGAGTTGAGGGGGCTCAGTGCACTGCAGCATTGTCCAGCGGTTTAAGCACTAGCCTTGGACTTGAGAGAGCTTCGTTCAATTCCTTGCTCTTCCACCACAGCCTGTATATGACCTTGGGCTAGTCACTCAGGCCCAGATCCTCAGAGGCCAGTGGGAATGAGGTGCTTAAATACTTTTTAGGATCTGGGCCTTCGTCTCTCAGTGTCTTGATTTCCTATCTGTAAAAAGGGGATATTAGCATTTCCTTACCTCACAGGGGTTATACATTAAAGATTGTGAGGCATTCAGATACTATGGCGGTCACATAAGTAACTAAGATAGATCAATAGACTCTAAAATACTGGGCAGTTCTAAATTTTCAAAACTTTGTGTGAAGATAAGATATCATACTGCAGGATCAGCAACACCATCGCCACCCTGTAGCAGAACAGCAGAGGCTTGGGAAAGAATGTTGGTAATATCTTTTGAAATATTTTTATAAATGAATATATTTCTATAAATGATGCTGTTGGATGCTATAAAATAACTTACCCTGCAATTTTGAACTCCATTTCACTTTTGGAGCCCACTCTAGACATGTGATTGCTTTAGCCTGAAATCCTACTCATTTATTCTGCTTTATTTAATTTGTATTAGTTGTATGTGAACTTGGAACTCAGGCCAGCGAAGGATTAATAAAATTTGCTTGAGACAGAGTAATAGCCTCGGGGTTTTCACACAGCTCTGCTAATGCTTCTTGTTCCTGGTGTGTCAATCTCTTCTATTTCAGTCCTAGATCTTTTATTTATTTATGCATGCATGCATGCATTGGCTAGAGTTTAGGATGAAAATCACCAAACTCATTTTCAGTTCTGACCTGAGCCAGAGTTTATAGAGAGCAAGACAGCTGCTGGTGTTTACAATAATTCACCCTTATTTTAATGTTGCTATTAATCACAATCTATCAGTTTTACTTGCACATCATTTTTCGCAATATCCACCTGTCTATTAAAACGATATATGTGAAATTATGCATTGTACAAACTCTCTCTGCCTTGCTTCTGTGGAGTTAAACTGGAAGAGAGTGCAAGGAACAGAGCCCATGGAAAACTGTACGCTTCTCGTGGGCTTATGGAATGTGAACAGGCTGAATTTAGTTGACTAAAGCAGAAAGAAAGAAAACAAAACTTGGCTTCTGGGAAACCAGCAGAAGGCCCTCTCATCTAACACTTCTCTTTAATATGAAAAGCTTTTTTCTTCCAGGATCCTACAAACTGTCTCTTACAACAGTCAAATGCTTCTGAACTAACCGAACTATTATTAGTTTGTATAATTCTCTTCTCTTCTCCCCATGAGGAAGCAGAGGTCATACCCTGTATGATGAAAGAAAAGACCCAGAATCCTCTGCAATAAATGAAGTACAGCTTACCAAGGAAAGTGCTAGCAGGAACAGTCTCTTAAATGGATATCTGCAGTGACCACTAATTGCCCAGTGAAGGCATGAAATAGCCTTCCAGGACAGTAAAGGTCAGGTTGAAATAATTATTATCTGAATATTTGTTGATCAAAATGTTTTGCCAGCTTTGTGATAAGATGCAATAGATATTATTGCACCAGTTGTTGACTGTGGGCAGATTCAGGGAAACCCAGTGGTACTTTAGATAAGCCTTGTTGCAAGAAAAGGTGATGAGCCCAGTTAATTTTAAAACTTCTGTAGCACAATACAGAGAAAAACTTTCATCAGTGTGGATGGGGAAAAAAAAAACCAGAAAAAACAGCTCCGTAGAAGAGCATTGGTGATTTTATACATTTCTAAAAAAAAAAGTTTCTCCATGCTGATTTTAAAAGCATAGCATTTCATCAAGTTACTTTTCACTTATCATTGGTTTTATGGTAAATGACTTACAGAATATAACTCAGATATTTGCTATGAAGAAATACACTTCTTTGTCAGTTCACTGACTGATAATATGGCAATTAAAGTGGAATTTTATGTCAGTAAATAAACCCTTTTTGCTTGCTTTCCTTAGCAGTAGCAAAAGAGGACAACATATGAATGAGAAATGCTAGTACATATTCCAACTGTTCTTTGCTTGAGCCTTACTTTTCCTTTCCTCTATTAAATGCCACCCTTCACCTTTTACCAGAGATTCATTTAAAAAAAAACCTCCACACACTTACTAGGATAGAACAAAGAACAGATGGTGGAGCATCTAAGAAGGGAAAGAAATATGGTTGTTTGCCTAAAAAAATGGACAGTAAACATCTAGGTCTCTAAATGGCTTAGTCCAACGAAAGCCTGGGGTCAGAGGAACTGAGTATAGGCAAAAAGAAAAGGAGTACTTGTGGCACCTTAGAGACTAACAAATTTATTTGAGCATAAGCTTTCGTGAGCTATAGCTCACTTCATCGGATGCATTCAGTGGAAAATACAGTGGGGAGATTTATATACATAGAGAACATGAAACAATCCATTGTCTATAGCCAAGCTCTACAATACAACCGTATTTGCTCCAACCCCTCAGACAGAGACAAACACCTACAAGATCTCTATCAAGCATTCTTACAACTACAATACCACCTGCTGAAGGGAAGAAACAGATTGACAGAGCCAGAAGAGTACCCAGAAGTCACCTACTACAGGACAGGCCCAACAAAGAAAATAACAGAACATCACTAGCCATCACTTTCAGCCCCCAACTAAAACCTCTCCAAGCAACATCAAGGCTCTACAACCTATCCTGAAGGACGACCCATCACTCTCACAGATCTTGGGAGACAGACCAGTCCCAACCTGAAGCAAATACTCACCAGCAATCACACACCACACAACAGAACCACTAACCCAGGAACCTATCCTTGCAACAAAGCCCATTGCCAACTCTGTCCACATATCTATTCAGGGGACACCATCATAGGGCCTAATCACATCAGCCACACTATCAGAGGCTTGTTCACCTGCACATCTACCAATGTAATATATGCCATCATGTGCCAGCAATGCCCCTCTGCCATGTACATTGGTCAAACTGGACAGTCTCTACGTAAAAGAATAAATGGATACAAATCAGACGTCAAGAATTATAACATTCAAAAACCAGTTGGAGAACACTTCAATCTCTCTGGTCACTCGATTACAGACCTGAGGGTGGCTATCCTTCCACAAAAAAACTTCAAAAACAGACTCCAAGGAGAGACTGCTGAATTGGAATTAATTTGCAAACTGGATACAATTAACTTAGGCTTGAATAGAGACTGGGACTGGACGGGTCATTACACAAAGTAAAATTATTTCCCCATGTTTATTCCCCCCCCGCCACTGTTCCTCAGACGTTCTTGTCAATTGCTGGAAATGGCCCACCTTGATTATCACTACAAAAGGTTTTTTCCCCTCCGCTCTCCTGCTGGTAATAGCTCACCTTAAGTGATCACTCTGGTTACAGTGTGTATGGTAACACCCATTGTTTCATGTTCTCTATGTATATAAATCTCCCCACTGTATTTTCCACTGAATGCATCCGATGAAGTGAGCTGTAGCTCACGAAAGCTTATGCTCAAATAAATTTGTTAGTCTCTAAGGTGCCACAAGTACTCCTTTTCTTTTTGTGAATATAGACTAACATGGCTGCTACTCTGAACCTGAGTATAGGCAATTTTCATTTGTGCTAAAGTGGGAGCTTAGTATGCTGTCAAAGTCCCTTTTCCTGCTGTAATAGTAAAGATAAAATGAATCAGCCATATAAAGATAATTTGCATAAGCACATAAAGATTAAAACCAGGGAAAGGTAGAAAGGAATAATTACTTATCTGAGGGCTCAGTCAAATCTACTCTGCAGTGACCTGACTGTGTCTCTTTCCCCTCCTATTATGCAGAACACAGTCCTTTTTCCCTGGAGAATTAAATGAGTTTCCCCACTTTATTCTTTCTGTCTTTGAACACTAATGAGTGGTGAATTTAGAGTGAGTTAAAGGCTCAGTTCTCATTGAATTTCATTCCTGTCAGAGCACTTGGACCTATGTTTCTATTTGCACTGCATTTTTGAATTTACCTTAAGAATTTTACAATATGTTTTCTTTGCACCCTCTTTATTTCTTTCCATCCATGTATCCTGATTCATTAAGTAATTTAAGTAAATATTAAGTAATCTAACCTCACAACAACACTGTGAGGCAGAGATAGTCAATAGGTGGACTGGGGGCCAAATCCGGACTGCTAGATGCTTTAGAACAGACCCCAAAATCTTTTTATTTACTTATTATTACCATTATTATTTTTATTATTATTTTCTCTGGAATTTGGACCTTGCCAAAAAAAATAATTACCTACCCCTGCTATGAAGAATCATAGAGTCATAGAATATCAGGGTTGGAAAGGACCTCAGGAAGTCTTCTAGTCCAACCCCCTGCTCAAAGCAGGACCAATCCCCAACTAAATCATCCCAGCCAGGACTTTGTCAAGCCTGACCTTAAAAACCTCTAAAAAAAAAAAGAGATTCCACCACCTCCCGAGGTAACCCAGTCCAGTGCTTCCCCACCCTCCTACTGAAAAAGTTTTTCCTAATATCCAACCTAAACCTCCTCCACTGCAACTTGAGACCATTATTTCTCATTCTGTCATCTGCTACCACTGAGAACAGTCTAGATCCATCCTCTTTGGAACCCTCTTTCAGGTAGCTGAAAGCAGCTATCAAATCCCCCCTCATTCTTCTCTTCTGCAGACTAAATAATCCCAGATCCCTCAGCCTCTCCTCATAAATCATGTGCTCCAGCCCCCTAATAATTTTTGTTGCCCTTCATTGGACTCTTTCCAATTTTTCCACATCCTTCTTGTAGTGTGGGGCCAAAACTGGACACAGTACTCCAGATGAGGCCTCACCAATGCCAAATAGAGGGGAATTATCACATCCCTCGATCTGCTGGCAATGCTCCTACTTATACAGCCCAAAATGCCATTAGCTTCTTGGCAACAAGGGCACACTGTTGACTCATATCCAGCTTCTTGTCCACTGTAACCCTTAGGTCCTTTTCTGCAGAACTGCTGCCTAGCCGCTTGGTCCCGAGTCTGTAGCAGTGCATGACATTTCCGTCCTTAGTGCAGGACTCCTCACTTGTCCTTGTTGAACCTCATCAGATTTCTTTTGGCCCAATCCTCTAATTTGTCTAGGTCCCTTTGTATCCTATCCCTACCTTCCAGCGTATCCACCACTCCTCCCAGTTTAGTGTCATCTGCAAACTTGCTGAGGGTGCAATCCACGCCATCCTCCAGATTGTTAATGTCTGATTATTCTCATTTTCCAGTTGAGAAAGTTGAGGCATGGAGAGTTTAAGTGCCTAAGATCAAACAGGACAGAACTGAGCCCATGCCTCTTGACTCAAAATCCTGTATCTCCATCACAAGACCATCCTTCCTCCTTGGTTTGTATTTTTTTCTTAATCCATTGGTTTTCCTTTCAAAGCTAGCAGATCTGCCATGGAATTCTGAGACTGCACAAGTACAGTTCTAAAGTAGAATATTCAAATGTACAAACCCCATACATAATAATTAACAGGTAACTTACATTTTCCAGAGCTACCCACAAGCCCTAGGTTGTGCTTGTGCAGTAGCTCTGCAGTGTCCCAATTGTGTGGAGTTTGGAGGGCGGGGAGTGGGAATGGATTTCTGCTCCCAAACCTAAAGAGGAAAAACAGTGGAAGTTTACACAACTTGAAACTATATTCATTTGTGCTGCTGTCCCTGTGCTGTGGAACCTTCTTGTGGGGACATTGTGGGGAGTGAAGTGGAGTGTCCAGTAGCACTATTCCTGCAGAAGCCCTACTTGTCAGGGATCATGCAGCAATACAGAGTCAAAGGGCATTCACAAAGATGCTCTCTGCTTCCTGCAAAGCCCCTGAGATATGAGAGTTCAGGGGGTTGAACACCCAGTTTCTTCCATGGAGCACACAAACGCCACATCCATATGGGACAACATATAGGAAAATCCACAAGTCAAAACTGAGAGCACTCTCCCACCTGCCCTTCCCAATGCAGGTTCTTCCCATAAAAAAGCAAATGCGAGGGCCCTAAAACCATGAAGAAAAGCTTGCAGGAAGAGAAACATCTTCTTCACAATGAACATATAATAATCTCAGATGCTATGAAGGCCCAAAGCCCTCTCATTATACATAAGACACAGGAATGTTGCCTCCCCTCCCCTACCTCTTAAAAGCTTCCCTGCACCTTCACAGTTTTTGCAGCTGTCTGTAGTAACTTTGATTTACAGGGCTTGAAGAGGTTTTGGCTTTGCCCTGACTCCTCTCACATTTCCAAAGATAGCATAGACCCTTCTTTGATTTTGCAGGTATTTTGAGGTTCTGCGTAGGACCATAATAGTACTATGAGCTGGTTTGGCAGCATAAGAGGTTTTAGCTTGTACTTAAAATTTGGAAATGGATTTTATACTAAATGGCAACAATTCTGGCATGCAAACCAGGGGATAAAATGTGTTATAGCTATGAGTTGTGAGGCAGAGAATACCCAAGACCCTGCTCATAAGTATTTATTTCTCCAGTAATTTTTTATTCTAGTTTTCCAGAAATGTTGATTTTCTAACTATTAGATTCTTTTAATATATTATTTTTGCTTGATTTTCCTTTTTTTTTCTTTTAGTTATATGACTGTAAATTACTTTACATACAAGGGTTTATTGAATTAAGCAAAGAAGCACTCAGGATAGTGCAACATATTCTACTTCTTAAATTTGAATTAATTTAATCTAAGATTTGCTTTTGGCCACAAGAATAATGCAAAGACTGAACAATGTGTGACAGAGCCTTTGTGTAAAAGGTCATCCTGCGGCAAACAATTCTTTAATACCAGTTCAAAAGTAAGACGCCTACATACTACAACAAGCTATAAATTTCAACACTACAATTGCAGCTTCATGATTCAACACTTCTGGCCAAATGCTAGCAGGGTGCAGCACAAAGAAAAAACCCAGCACAGGGAGCATGGAGTGGAAGTTTTCCACTCTAATCTTGACTTCCCCTACATCCACAGAGAAGCATATTATTTATGACAGGAATTATAAATGGTAATTTTAAGGTGGGGCCTTAGCATTCAGGGCATGATCTATTTGTGGGTGCCTCCTGACCCTAACAGAACCTGTGTGCCAACAAGCACACTCCAACACATTATTCATGCTCTCAGCAGGACACAGGAGGGCATGTGATCAATGACCCAGAATGTGAGTATGCATCAGTGCTTATGATGTGCACCTGTCTTAGAATAATGTGCACACTGAGTTGGAATATGATCCTTCAGATCTATCTACAGGAATACAAAATCGGAACAGATTTGTGTGGGATGTTAAATATTTGGATTCAAGTCGCTGGTCTCTCACTAGCTTTCAGAGACAGCATGGAAAGATGTGTTGACAGTTGACATCTATGCCTTAATTTACACTGTCACATACTTGGACAAGCCTGAGGCAGTCACATTTTGCCCTTTACTTGGGTCAAGTGAGAAGAATCAGTTAGCCAGAGCAGGATTTAATTAGAATTCCTCCGTTTTGCTGAGATGAAAATCTGCTTCTCTTCTACTAGATTATGTTTTTTTACCCACTTGATTTTGTGAATGTGTGTTTAATTCCCCTTGTGACTGTAGCTTGAAACAAAAACATTGTCTGAAGCTATTCAGTGAATTTGTGTCAACCTGAAACTGCATTTTTTGGCAAATAAAGCATCCGTCTGAAAAATGTTGTCAGTCTCTACTCCCTGTGTCATTGATACCAATATGTTCCAGACTCCTACTCAGTACTCACTAGAAATTTGTTTAGATAGCTCTTAATATTTGCTTTCACAGTCAAGTTTGTCATTTTTGTTGTGAAAGAATTATTTTGAGTCACTGACTCCATCTCAAAGAATTATTTCACAACAAAGCCAACACCACCCACAACTGGTATGTCACCACTGACACTCATAAGAAAAAAGAATCATCTGTCTGGATACCTACATAGTGGACAAAAGCACACATTTGATCATTACACTGATTGCTTCAGGAAAATAATTGACTGTGAAATACTTGACAAACATCACATCCACCACAATATTTCCAGTCCCTAAAATCCATCCACCAGATAATGATCACATAAGCATACAAAAGGAGCACCATTGTCATCCTCAACTGTGACGACCACATCAATGAGGCCAACACTCCGACTCTAACTTGGAGAAGACCCTACACTTCACCCAGGAATTTAAGAATACCATCAAAACTTTTCCAAACAACTCCACGAGAAACTCTTCAACCTCATCCCCCCACGAACCCACCCCAGGGATGTACTACACGCTTCCCAAGATACACAGACAAGGGAACCCCAGACAGAGCTATCATATCCGGCCATAGCACTCCTACTGAAAGAATATCAGGACTCAGAGAAACCATCCTCAAACCATTCAACACATAAAGGGATAGTTTTCTCCAGGACACAACAGACTTCCTCCAGAAACTCCACAACATTATCAGCCTTCCTCAGAACAACATTCTTGCCAGTATGGATGCCACCTCCCTCTACACCAACTTCCCTCACAATGCTGGCCTCGCTACCTGCCTCAAATATCTACAAGACAATGGACAATACTCAGATAGCCACACAAACATGTTGCCAAACTCATCCATTTCATGCTCACCCATAACAACTTTACATTCATCGACAAACATATTGTCCAAATTATGGAAACAGCAATGGGTATTAGGATGGCTTCCCAATATGCCAACCTCTTCATGGGCCACATGCAGGAAGAATTTCTGGACAAATGCACAATGGAACCAATGATATACCTGACATGGATCAATATTAAGTTCTCTCTACAACACCCCCACACGACCACCACTTCCTGCACACCATGATCAGTTTCAGCAATGAAATCCTACAGACAACTATATACAAGATACCAGTGGATCACACATTTATCTTCATAGATTCAGTAACCAGCCCGAACACACCCAAAAATTTGTTATCTACAGCCAGGCACTCATGTACCACTGAATATGCTCCAAGGAGAAAGTCCAGCATTCACACCTTAACACACTTAAAACTGCCTTCACCAAATGAGGACACTCCACCAGATTGTAGATCACATCATAGAATGGGCTACCCAAATACCCCAAGAGAACCTGCTTCAATATGGGGGGGGAGCACCTTTTAACATCCTGAGTTGTAACCTACGACCTCACACTGGAACCCATACAGGGTATCCTTAAACAGTTACAACCCATACTTGATGGAAACCACATCCTGAGAGAAATCATTCCTGAACCCCTTTTTCTGGCTTTCAAACAGTGCCCCCTAACTCTCTAAGTTCATCATCAGAAGCAAGCTCCTCACAGACCAGGACTCATGAACTTTAGGCAGTACCAGAGTCTTCCAGAACAACAAATGCAAAACCTGCAGACATATCTCCACTGCTATAATGATCAATACCCACAACACCTCTTTCAAGATCCATGGGTCCTACACTTGCCTAGCACAACATATGATGTACCCCATCCAGTACACTAAATGCCTCAATAACAACTGTATGGGGGAAAAAAAGATAATCACTATATTCTTCAATGAACTCACAGAGAAAATTGGTAAAAGACAAAAACCCGTGGGAGAACATTCAACCACAGATCATTACATATCTGACCTCTCAATCCTCATCTTCAAAGGAAACCTGCACAACACCTTCAAAGGGTGAGTCTGGGAGCTTAAAGTCATAACTTTGTTAGATACTAATGTAACCCTTCTGCCAGTCAGAGTTGACAGCAACAAGGTCTGGGTTCAGTATCTAGGGGTTCCTTTTCAACAATACCACACAAAAACGGCTCGAGCCCCAACCCAGTGACCTGGGACAATTACCACCCCTTGGGTGCTTCTAAGAGGCAATACTTCCCCTCTCACAAGCACAGAGTATGAGTGTAGCAAAAAAATTTAATAAAAGGAGGGAAATAATGCAGCATTAATTTGGAGGAAACACTGCAAACGGTTTATAAACATAAACCATGAGCAAAAGACCCACCAGCAAGTAGGTTGGGCAGTGTCCTGTTCCCATTCAGGTTTTTAATTCCAGCAACCCAAAAGTCCCTTTAACGTGCCCAACCCCTCTCTTATCAGTTGCTGTCCTTGGCTAGTGCAGTCCCAGAGTTCAGAGGTGCATCTGCAGAGTTCACCTCTCACCCTTGGGGGGGAGGGGTAAGGAGGCACCTTATTCGCTCTGCTGCTTGGGCACTCACTCGCCGCACCTCTTGGTGGGGCTCTGCTCTGGCACTCTCTGCCAGCTGCCCTGCTGGCCGCTTGCCACGCCTCTCCACCAGCTGCCCTGCTGGTCACACTTCTCCACCAACCATGCCAAGATGTCTTCAGGGCCCCCCACTTAATACAGCTCTTAGTGATTTCAGCTGTTAGTGGGGGAGCCTTGCTACTGGTACACACTGGGCAGTCTCTTGTGTCACAGACACTGCCCCAAAACAGGTCTAATATTTAGACCCAGGTATAAGTGATTTGAGCTCTGCAGCATGTAACAAGACTCTCATTGAGTCTAAATTAGCTCTGTTATTACACAGTGGAGAGAGGAAGGGTCAAATGGTGTCTAGGGCTCTTAGGCAAGGCCCACACCACCTGGTACAAGTACCTGTCCCCACCCTCTCTCAACTCACTGGGCTTTGGAACCCATGTCTCCTGCCTAGCGAGTGTCGTTTAATTGAGGGTGAGTCCCTCAATCGGGAAATGCCAAGCACAGTTCTTCTGCCCTGGATTCACACAACAAGGATAACAACACTTTATTACTCCTTCCCCAGTAATAGGGAGACTGGCTATGTCAAAAGAAAGCTTGGGATCAGAGGAACTGAGTATTGGCAATTTCCATTTGTGCTATAGCGGGAGCTTAGTATGCTGGCAAAGTCCCTTTTCCTGCTGTAATAACAAATGAATCAGCCATATAAAGATAATTTGCATAAGCACATAAAGATTAAAATCAGGGAAAGGTAGTAAGGAAGAATTACTTATCTGAGCACTCAGTCAAACCTACTCTGCAGTGACCTGACTATGTCTCTTTCCCCTTCTATTATGCAGAACACAGTCCTTCCCTGAAGAATTAAATGATTTTATTCTTTATTCTTTCTGTCTTTGAACATGCCAGCCAAAAGTGACTATTTGGGCAACCAATCTCATCATGCAGATCACCTTGGCAGGGTGAGTGTGCCCATGCAAACAAGATCAGCTCCTGAAGTCCTTTTCCACAGATCACCACTGGATGTCAAGGGAGAATTCATTCAGATTCTGCTTACACTAAAAATCATGAACTTAATAAAGACACTGGATTTATGGCTCATTACAACAATCTATAACCCATTAACTATAAGGTGACGGGTCATTCCTGAACTAGAGCCTGATTAAGCCACACGCTTTGAATAGTTATTCTTCTGCTAGGCTCCAACCAAACCACAAACCAGGAGGTAGTCTGGTGACTCTCAGAGCAGATGTATAAGCCACTGTCAGAAACTGTGATGAGGATGTGGGGCCTAGGGGCCGGATCTGTGGCAGTTGGGCCTATTGATCAAAACCAGGGGGTCATAGCTGGAATCAGGAGTCCACAGCAGTATTGAAGCAAGGCTGGCGCAGGACTAGGAATGTGGCTGGAGCAAGAGCAAGTCTAGAGCAGACTAAGACTTGTGATTCTGTTACCAGGCAGGGGAGAGTTCCAAGCCATGCAGTGACATTCAGCAGACTGAGCTGCTGTTTCTCCTGTGAAACTTATATACCTGCCCGGAGGGTCATGAGACCAGCTCCTGGCTTGTGGACTGGCTGGAGTCTAGCACAGGAATGACGCATCAGTGCATGTGATTTAAAAAGTCTCTTGTTCAGGGTTGACTTGAGGGTCCATCAGGTTAATCTGTTGAATGATCCCTTAGGGACGTCTAGTTTCCTTGAGGGTCAAGAGGTATACAAATGTTGAGTTGAGAGCTATACCCTGTCTCTGACAGCCATGGGAGGACGGTCCTATTGATGGTCAGCGTATTGTTTGTAATCCTCCTTGGCAGAGTTTAGGTGTGATTTTAATTCCTCTTGATTGCAGTGGATATATTGAATCAAATCAGAGGCCACGTGGACATGGGAGAACAGCAATACAGATGTATGAAATGAGGGGTGGAAGCCATAACTGGCATAGAAAGGACTGTGGCAGATTAGTCTGTGATCAGAGTTATTATAAGCAAATCTGGTGAAAGGCAAAAGTCAGAGCCAGTCATCTTGATGATAGTTGATGAAGCAGCAGAGATATTGTTCTAGAACAGTGGTTTTCGACCTGTGTTCTGGATTTAATTGACCCACCCATTGATCAATGGAAAGGCATATTTACTCTTGATAGTGATACTGTTCAGCACATGATAGTTTATGCAGAGATACAGGCTGTCCTTGGGCATTTGACAAACAGGATTGGGGCCTCGGCAAGGGACATCAAAGGGTGGATAAAATTCTTCACTAGATTTTCATCAAGAAGAATTCTGGAACAGTCATAGGGCCTATGTGGGGGCAGAGCATTGGCATTTCTTTTATTGAATACAACCGCAAAGTCCTCGTATTTTGTGGGGAGTGAGGAGTGATCTTCACTTGGAGCCTGCCATTTGCAAAAAATGGTGGCCTTGCCTAGATTGCATCTAACATCCTCGACATCAGGTTGGACTAGGCACTGATGCTGACAATAATCAGACTCAAATTGCACTTCTCATGTTCTCCAGGAAATGCCCAAATTGTGAAGGTAGAGCCAGGGGATGCCAACCACGAAGGACTCACTCCACTTCCCAATCAGGTTAAATCTCAGGATTTTCTGGTGGTCTTCAATTAGAGCTTGGAGTGGTGCAGTCTCATAGATGATGGGGCCCAAGGACAGCAAGCTGCCAATGATTGCCTCTACAAAGTCAGGGATGCGCTTTCTGTACAGCATCTCTGCTGTGCACCTGATTCTATAAGACACTCTTTCGGTAAGGATGAATTTTCTGTTCTTTATCTACTTCTTGTCTTGTGTTTTCTTCCTGTTTTTCTCCTCTAGTTTTTTCCTTTTGTCTCTCTTGTCTCCTCTCCTCCCTCTTGTTTTATTCCTCTTCCCATTGTCTTGCTGTCCTTACCTCCTTGCCCCTGTCATCCCATTCCTTATTTTCTCCCTCAAACAGCTCTGTAGTGCCTCCACAGATACACCTGACCACCCTCATGTGGATCTTCCCATGCCTCCAAGGATATACCAAACTGGAAACCCTCACCACATATAGCAAAGTGGTGGAGTTGTTTGGTTTGTTTGGGTGGGTGTTTTGTTTTGTTTTTGCTTTGTTGCGGGGGGGAGGCTGTATTGCACTAATGTACCTCTAGTAAAGGTATTAGGAAAAAATAAATGTTTTCACTGAAATTCAAAGCAAATTTGTTTAAAATAATTACATTCATATTGGAATTGGATTTGTACATACTTTTTCTTTTACAAAAGAAAATATTAGGCATATGCACATTTACAAATACCTAAATGTTACACATAGACTGATACTGCACCTTTAATAAAGTTTAGGTGAACTTTTTAAAGTTCATTGAGTTACTTAAGCATGGCAGTAACCTTTCAAGCTCCTGTTTTGCATAAATACCAGTAACTCAACTGGAATGATTACAAATCATATTATTGGCGTCATTTCATATAGAGGGTGGAGCACTAACCGTAAGCTTTGTAAATGGCAAGATTCAACACATTCAAGTAGAAAAATATTCAGAAATATCTCAAATTACTGTGTCCACATCAGCAAACTGTGATACATTTTTCTAATGGCTGCAAGCAGATATGATTCAATGTTACTTATTCTCACTTTAACATTCTCATTGCCATACTGCCCTGCATCTCAACTCTCCTTTGTAAGGATCACTATAAGAGACATTCTTCATTTTAGACTCAAATTTCTTTTCATCCCACACAAAAACAAACTGTCCTATCTCTTTTGTTATGGGAAGATGTTGTCCCCTTTTGTCCAAACCAAAAACATGGCCTCTCTTCCTGACTCTCCTCATGGATGTCCAACCATTAGCTCAAACTCAACATGGCTAAAACAGAGCTCTGGTGCAGGGAACAGAACCTATGTTTACACCATGTCGCAATGCAGATTATGGGGGTGTGAACTGCAGAGTGTACCAAAGTGTTGCGGTGTATTTCCCCCATGTAGATGCTGCTGGCCCAAATTAAAAGATACTTAGTTTGCATTAACACAGTCCTCTTCAAACAGGAGTATGTTAACACAAGCTAGGTACCTTTAGTTTTAGTTCATGTTAACACCATCCACACAAGGCAGTTACAGTGCAGAACTCTGGTGTGCACTGCAGTTCACAGCCCTGTAGTCCAAACTGCAGAGCCGGGTAGACAAGCCTTTAATCTCCCCCCATAAAACCCTTTTCACTATCTCCTTTCTCAATCACTGTGGACAACACCAGTATCTTGACTGTCAGTTGGGGTTTGACTAGACTTGACAGTTGTTTCAGATCAACTTGATTTTTGGAGGGATAAATTGTTTTGCTTCCACATACAAAATTGTTTTTGGTTGGTTTTTTTTTTTCAAATTAACTGATGTCTCACCCTCCTTTAATTAATCCACTTTGGAAGCAAGTTACCATATTTGGGATATGTTTTCCCACAATAAGGTAGGTGTGGACACATCCCCATTATAATTAAACTGCTCTGCCTCTGGCATCTGTTCCTGGAACTCGGTCCACTGCTGCAACAAAGAAAAGGAGCTCTGCTAGGATACAAAAATATCAGGGACAATAACAGGACCTCTGGCAGAGCTTGTATGGCCAGTATCTACTATGAGGAGTTGTGCTATATTTTTGAAAGGAAGGCCACCATCAAACACTGGCATGTTGTGGACTTCACTGAGGATGCCCCCATGGACACGAACCAGGATACATAGCAGAAGGAGATTGACCCAGACACCCAGGATCTCTTCAACCCACTAAAAAGTAAAGCAGAGACAGTACCAAAGACCGAGGAGATCCCTGAATCACAGGTGGAGAGCCAACCTGACTGCTGAAGAGGGGACTTCTTCCAAAAAGCATGATGTGTTATATTACAATACAAATGTGCAGGGTTATTTAAATAACTTTGTTCTGGGTACTGTCAGGGCACCACCATTTTTGGCTAGATTTTCTCTGCCTCCTCAGATTTTAGCTCTGGTATATTGAAAATTTTGTTAAAACTAAAAGCTCTCACTTTAATTTTTAAGGGATTTCCTGGTCCTGTTTGCAGGCTAGGGAAGCATGTGATCTGAATCAGTTTGAAAGAAGCCAGCCTATATCAACCTGGATTGAGTTGTGCCTTTCTGCCTGCTTTGTCTCTCTCTTTGGTTTTGGTTCTTGTGTGCTAGAGTTCTGGATTCTAAGAAAATAATGTTATGTAGCAATCTTCCAGAAAAACATAAAATACTCTAACTTCCCTGTTTGTATGCTGAGAACATAACATTACCTATCCCCTTTGGCAGGCTCAAATACAGCTGTGCTGGAGAATTTAAAAGCTCCATACAACTTATTCAACTGAAATATCAAATTCTAAAAGCATCAGGAGAAAATGTTCTTGTTCCCTGTGACCATAAGAGCCCCTTTATGCCAACTGGCAAATGGCACATCCAACAAACTGTTGTCACAATATTTAGCCAAACAGCATCATATAAGGTATCATATTATATATAAAAACTGGTGAGACCCTTGTCATGGAAATCATTGTGTGATATGTGTATGGGTTGTGTATGAAGAGTTATGTATGTATGTTGGTAATATGGTCTTAACAAATTGTGAAGGTAGGTTTCAGAGTAGCAGCCGTGTTAGTCTGTATTTGCAAAAAAGAAAAGGAGTACTTGTGGCACCTTAGAGACTAACAAATTTATTAGAGCATAAGCTTTCGTGAGCTACAGCTCACTTCATTGGATGCATTTGGTGGAAAATACAGAGGGGAGATTGATATACACACACAGAGAACATGAAACAATGGGTTTATCATACACACTGTAAGGAGAGTGATCACTTAAGATAAGCCATCACCAGCAGCGGGGGGGGGGGAGGGAGGAAAACCTTTCATGGTGACAAGCAAGGTAGGCCATTTCCAGCAGTTAACAAGAACATCTGAGGAACAGTGGGGGGTGGGGTGGGGGGGGAGAAATAACATGGGGAAATAGTTTTACTTTGTGTAATGACTCATCCATTCCCAGTCTCTATTCAAGCCTAAGTTAATTGTATCCAGTTTGCAAATTAATTCCAATTCAGCAGTCTCTCCTTGGAGTCTGGTTTTGAAGCTTTTTTGTTGAAGTATAGCCACTCTTAGGTCTGTGATCGAGTGACCGGAGAGATTGAAGTGTTCTCCAACTGGTTTTTGAATGTTATAATTCTTGACGTCTGATTTGTGTCCATTCATTCTTTTACGTAGAGACTGTCCAGTTTGGCCAATGTACATGGCAGAGGGGCATTGCTGGCACATGATGGCATATATCACATTGGTAGATGCGCAGGTGAATGAGCCTCTGATAGTGTGGCTGATGTGATTAGGCCCTATGATGGTGTCCCCTGAATAGATATGTGAACACAGTTAGTAAAAGGCTTTGTTGCAAGGATAGGTTCCTGGGTTAGTGGCTCTGTTGTGTGGTGTGTGGTTGCTGGTGAGTATTTGCTTCAGATTGGGGGGCTGTCTGTAAGCAAGTACTCCTTTTCTTTTTTCACCTTAAGTGATCACTCTGGTTACAGTGTGTATGGTAACACCCATTGTTTCATGTTCTCTATGTATATAAATCTCCCCACTGTATTTTCCACTGCATGCATCCGATGAAGTGAGCTGTAGCTCACGGAAGCTTATGCTCAAATAAATGTGTTAGTCTCTAAGGTGCCACAAGTCCTCCTTTTCTTCTTGGACTGACTCCTAACCAGGTTAGCACAGCTCTTTGAAGAGAAAGGGCTGAGGGCTGCTTCGCCAGAGAAAGAGAGATCGGCAGGGACTGAGGGAGTGAGGGAAATATAGCACACGTCCCGCATTTTCCCTCTCCCTTCCCTCAGGGTTCGCACTTCGCCTCCCCGCGCCTGGGCTCCGCCCTCAGGACACCCTGGACAACCCACTCGCAGAGCCAGCTGCCGCCTGCGGCACGTGACCGCCTGCAGCCGCAGGGTCAATCCCCCCTCCCCCGCCGCCGCCGCCGCCGCCGAACGTTGGCCCGTTGCCCGCGCCTCGCCCTCCTCCGCGCCCCGCGCGCTGATTGGCCGGGGCGGCGCAGCGTGTCGGCCGGCGCCCTCTCCCCTCCCCCGGAGCCCAGAGCGGAGCCACGTGCCGGCTGCGTACGCAGGCAGAGAGGGCGCTGGAGACGCGGGAGAGCGTTCTGCCCTGTAGTCCGCGGCCCGGGTCGCCTAGGAGACGCGGCTCGCGAGCGGCTCCCATGGCTGCGTCGCAGCGAGTGGTGCTGGGGCCGCTGGTGGGTTCGATCGACCAGGGCACCAGCTCCACGCGCTTCCTGGTGAGTGAGCCGCGCCACGCGGGCTCCGCCTGCTGCTGGGGCGGCGCGGTGCCCTGGGATGGGAGCCGGTGCCCCCTGGCTCTGCCCGCGGCTGCGGCTGCTGCGTCCAGTGCGCCTCTGGCCCCGTGGCAGGGGCCGCCCCCAGGGAGGGCTCTGCTCGGAGACCCGCCATCCCGCCTGCGGGCATGGGGAGCTGGCCAGCAGCACCTCTGGTAGGCGGCGCGATAGCCGGGCCCCGTTGGGTATGTCCACACGGAGCCCTGGCTCAGACTCCGGTTTGACCTCCCTTGGAGAGACCAGCAAGCCCTCCTTCCGTCTGCACGTAAATCCCTCTGACTCGGACCTGCAGTCCCAGGTGCCTGCTTAGGGGTGGGTCAGAGCCTGAGTCCCCTCGTGAATTGGGTCCAAGCCCTGTCACTTTGCAGGCTGGCGTTACAAGGTCTATGTAAAAAGAAAAGGAGGACTAAGGTGCCACAAGTCCTCCTTTTCTTTTTGCGGCTACAGACTAACACGGCTGCTACTTTGAAAGGTCTACGTAGTGCACTATGACCGAGTCAGCAGCACTGTGAGAACTGGGTCTAGCAATTGTAAAACTAGGTTCACAATGCAGTGTGGGTGAGCAAGCCTGGGTTTGGAAACACTGGTACACCACCGCTGCAATGAGAGAGTCTCAGAGCCTGGGTCAATTGACTTAAACTCATAGGCTTCGGGGCTAAACATTGTAGTGTAGACATTCAGGCTTGGGCTGGAGCCTGGGCTCTGAGACCCTCCCTTTTTGAGGTGTCTCAGTGTCTGGACTCCAGCCTGAGCCTGAAGGCTACACGGCAGTTTTTAGCCCTGTTAGACCACTTCAGCTCTGGGTCCTATGGACCTGGGCTTAGTGTGCAGCACACCATTGAATCCACTAGGTGTTTCACCACTGAGTTCAGCAGCTGCAGGATTCTCCCCCTGGCTCTGATTCTCTGCGGCTACACTGCACCTTGTGTTGTTGCTGACACGTATGAAATGTTACTTTTCTGATTTGGGAGTGGCTTACATCCACTGTGAACCCAGCCAACATGTGTAGATGTGAAATGTGTAAACCAGGTGCCTGCACAGAATCCGGTCCCGTGGCTTGCCTTAAAGTTACTGATAATGAGTAGTGTAAAATAGCACAGTGACTCAACTGCACTGCCACTCTGAAGCCTGTTTCTGCCTGTATGAATAATGACTCCTGCTAATGCCACAGGTAAGCCCCAATTCTGCGAAGACTTAGCACACGCTTAACTTTACACGCTGAGAAGTTCTAGTGACTTAAATGGACTTTTCACAGTGCAAAAAGTTTAAGTATATGTGTAAGTCTTCAGTCTACAGGTCTTCGATAGGTCCTCAAATTATAAAGATAATTAAAGGCCCTGGTATGCACCACAGCTTAACTAAAATATATTTGCTCGGAAAGCTAGTGCACAAAGCTTAAGGCCAGTAATGGTTCTTTTATGTTATTTATTTAAAAACCCAAACTGAGAGTTATTTGGAAGGGTGATTACCGAAATTAGGTGTCAGCTTATTTCCCCAGAATTAATTATCAGCTTGTTTCCCAGAGCAGAAAGTGAAACTAAATTGTAGAGAAGGGAATTGTAAAAATAAATTTATGGATTATTTAATAATTAAATAAACTAGTTTAATCGCAATGGAGGCCCCAGCCATTTGGGTGCTATTATAATATAAACCTTCATTCAACCTTCCCACCATCACACGGCATGCAGAGCTCCCCTTGACTCTCACTGGTGGTCTTATGCAAAAATTGTGGACTCAGCATATTTTTGTGAGTAGAAATGAGTTTTAAATTATGTAAATTGCCTATAAACATTTTGTTTCTGATCAGCAGAGTGGAAGAATGTTGGACTATTGTAGATCATAGTAGATTAAAAAAAAATGTGGGAACTAATTATACTGAGAGACTGAAACTTACTATATACAAGGTGCTGCCAAATGCACAGAGTATACAAACTGGGGGGGGGGGGAATTCTTGTTCTTGCAGGTTGCCAAAAAAAACAATTCCTAAATGGAATCTATTCCATGCAGATGAGTTGCTGGAGAGGGGGACTAGTCTGGAATTGAGTGTCATCTTGACAGATATAAAAATTTATTTCCCCTTGCCCTTTTCCTTACAGAATTGTCAAATGATGAAATAAAATCTGGGGGTGGAAAGGAATTCTAGACTGGCAGCTGAGGAATGGCCCTAGCGGTGGCAATACATGCAGTTACCTTGCGTATGCCAACTAGGAAAACGAAAATATGGAAAAACCTAATTTCAAGTGTTCAAGTTATCTGCTTTATTTGTACCAGTGATTTTATTTGGCGAAAGCTCCTTTTGAGTAGACTTAAGAGACTCTCCCAACTTCAAAATTCCCTTTTTTTTTTTTTTTATATTAACTTTAGTTACATGTAACATGTCAGGTTACTTTAACTATAAGGATTGGAGAAAAAATCTGTTTTGTTTTGTTTTTAAATGTCTCCTTTTGACAGCATTTTGTATAGTAGTCAGACTAGTTTTCACCCTTGTGAGATTAGTTTCCTCTTCTGGTTGTATTATAAACACACAAAGAGGAGGAAAATATTTTTAAAAAACAGAAGTGTGATTGTAAATTTCCAGGACTATATAGGTGCAGCTGTAGTACCTGCAACCACTCCTAATTCTTTTTTAATTTAAAAAATTGCAAAATGTAGCTGTTCTCTTAAAATAGCAGTGTGATTGAAATATTACAAAAATAAAAAGTGCCATGAACTTGAATGTCAAGAGATCTCCTTTTACCTCAGTGAGCAGAGAGTTAACTCATAAACATCAACATTGTGAAAAGAGTATAGAGGGACCTATGCTCTACCACATCGTTCGCTCAGAATAAATGAATATGCATAAAATAGAAATAACACTAAATGGGGGGAGACTTGCTGAGGGAACATACCATTTTACAAGGGAAATGTTTCAGGTACCAGTCTACTGTTATAAATCTAGTGTTCTGTTAGTCTGTTTTTTCACTAGATCTAGCCTCTTTTTACCTATCCACCTTAATGTCTTGGCTTCTATGCTTGTTTTCGTCTTCATGTATGTCTTTCCCTATCATTTCCAACTGTTTTTTTTTCTTTTTATGTCTGCATCATCCATCTCAGTAGGAGGCAACAGCTACTTACCTTGCCTATGCCTATTATTAATACAGAAGCACTTGTAGCAGCAGTGTGAATATTACTCTGACCATGTGATTTTAGGTAACTTCCAAGTGATATTTGTTATTATCAGGACTAAAGATATGGTCATGGAGTTAAAATGCTGTGCGGTTCTCTTCCTTGGGTGAGTGAGAAAAATGTGTGTGAATCCTACATTGCATTTAAACCCTCTGGATACCACTAAAAGATATTTCAAAGCATGGGTGGAAAAATCAGGTAGACAAAACAAATGCTCTTAGATGGATTAAAATCTGGCCTAGGTGTGTAACTAATCATCTAGAGTATTTGGCATTTGACAGGCAATTGACTGAGGGTTTTTTCTTATCCCTGTTCACATTGGACAGGTGTGCATAGCGTAAAGCTGCCAGCACTATCATCACTAATTGGTGCACTTGTTGGCAGTTTCAGAGAGGCCAGGGATTGATGGCTATGAAGATTGAACTACATCTAGCCCACAGAGAGGGTCCTGTTGGGTAAAGGTTGAGGCACTTTGGCTGGGTAGAGCAGAGAACCTCAGTGGCTGTTGCCTGTGTTGTGACTAAATCTGTTATCCCAGATTCTAGGTCTGTCAGCCTGCCAGTTACTCACTTTAAAAGAGAGGTGTTGTTATAATAGAATCTTTGTTCTGTTCTAACATTTATATAATGAACACTTAAGGTAAAATTGCATCAGACTGTAAACACTCTTTCTTTGACTAACCAAAAATGGCAACTAGATAAAAGAAATCTTGGCTTCCAGTAACTAAAGTGACCTCTTCAGCCTCATTCTGTAAATTAACTGATGAGTAAGTAGGGTCATCTAACTTCTTAGGGCAAGGCAGAATTTATGTGAGCCTAGCCAACCAGAAGATACTTAAGAAAATTAAAATATTTCAGATATTCTAATTGGTACCTTTTGATATGTCTTGACAATTACCTAAATTACTTGACAATTATTTTAGCAAAGCTTTTGACACGGTCTCCCAAAGTATTCTTGCCAGCAAGTTAAAGAAGTATGGGCTGGATGAATGGACTGTAAGCTGGATAGAAAGCTGTCGGGCTCAACAGGTAGTGATCAATGGCTCCATGTCTAGTTGGCAGCCGGTATCAAGTGGAGTACCCCAAGGGTCGGTCCTCGGGCCGGTTTTGTTCAGTATCTTCATTAATGATCTGGAGGATGGCATGGATTGCACCC
This sequence comes from Dermochelys coriacea, assembly GCF_009764565.3. NCBI lineage: Eukaryota > Metazoa > Chordata > Testudines > Dermochelyidae > Dermochelys > Dermochelys coriacea. Next base: position 147,199,863 of record NC_050068.2, read on the forward strand.
TCAGCAAGTTTGCAGATTACTCTAAACTGGGAGGAGAGGTAAATACGCTGGAGGGTAGGGATAGGATACAGAGGGCCCTAGGCAAATTGGAGGACTGGGCGAAAAGAAATCTGATGAGGTTGAAAAAGGACAAGTGCAGAGTCCTGCACTTAGGACGGAAGAATCCCGTGCACTGCTACAGACTAGGGACTGAATACCTAGGCAGCAGTTCTGCAGAAAAGGACCTGGGGTTACAGTGGACGAGAAGCTGGATATGAGTCAACAGTGTGCCCTTGTTGCCAAGAAGGCCAATGGCATTTTGGGCTGTATAAGTAGGGGCATTGCCAGCAGATCGAGGGACGTGATCGTTCCTCTCTATTCGACATTGGTGAGGCCTCATCTGAAGTACTGTGTCCAGTTTTGGGCCCCACACTACAAAAAGGATGTGGAAAAATTGGAAAGAGTCCAGCGGAAGGCAACAAAAATGATTAGGGGACTGGAACACATGACTTATGAGGAGAGGCTGAGGGAAATGGGATTGTTTAGTCTGCAGAAGAGAAGAATGAGGGGGGATTTGATAGCTGCTTTCAACTACCTGAAAGGGGGTTCCAAAGAGGATGGATCTAGACTGTTCTCAGTAGTAGCAGATGACAGAACAAGGAGTAATGGTCTCAAGTTGTAGTGGGGGAGGTTTAGGTTGGATATTAGGAAAAACCTTTTCACTAGGAGGGTGGGGAAGCACTGGACTGGGTTACCTAGGGAGGTGGTGGAATCTTTTTTTAGAGGTTTTTAAGGTCAGGCTTGACAAAGTCCTGGCTGGGATGATTTAGTTGAGGATTGGCCCTGCTTTGAGCAGGGGGTTGGACTAGATGACCTCCTGAGGTCTCTTCCAACCCTGATATTCTATGAAAAGGAAAAATAAAGTAAAATTCTGCACAACTTGCAGACTGTCACCTTTTGTCCATTAAACTTATTTCATCCTTTGTCAGTAGGTACTTTCTTTGTGTCTGTCAAGTGGCAGCCCTGGAAGCAATAGTTTATGGGGGAGGACTTTTTAGTCCCTCCCCTTTTTACCAAAAATCCTAGGTGTTTGACTCCAAACACCCTTTTCTACCTCTTTTTAGAGGCTGATGATTAAGTTTTTATGAGGGTTTTGTTTTCTTTGCCAAACAGCAAAAGGCATAACTTAAACCAGCAAAACTGGTTTAACTTAAAATTTTTTCAGAATAACAAGGAGAATCACATTAAAACAAAAGAAATGGCATATCTAACATATAGCTTGACGCTCCTTAGAGATTTTTTTTGTAAATATGACTGTATTAAATTTCAGAGTAGCAGCCGTGTTAGTCTGTATTCGCAAAAAGAAAAGGAGTACTTGTGGCACCTTAGAGACTAACAAATTTATTAGAGCATAAGCTTTCGTGAGCTACGATGAAGTGAGCTGTAGCTCACGAAAGCTTATGCTCTAATAAATTTGTTAGTCTCTAAGGTGCCACAAGTACTCCTTTTCTTTTTGTATTAAATTTGTTGCAGCATTGACTGTATAGCTATACAATTAAAGATGTATGCAATAAAATTGTTTAAGGGAGAATGCTGGTTTAATTTTTTCAATAATTTGTTGTAAGACTACCTGTACACAACGAGAGCTTTGTAACACCTTTTAACCAGACTTTTGTGATTAGATCTCAGTGTTAGTAAAGTGGAATCTACATATAGACAATGCTATACAAGAGAGCACAGAGGTATATAAAGTATCTTAGAGGTCACCAAGAGATCATCAAACTAGCATTTTTTTCCACTGGAACTTCCTCAGGGAAGGATTTCCCTTGCTCTATGATAGGTAGATTCTAGAAACTGGTAAACTTTATTCACTGCAAGGAATATTCACCCTCTCATTCTTCCAATGCTCAGCCCGTGTCACATCCCTCCTCTTGTCTCCAATTCCTTCCTCAATTATAGTCTGTAATCCTGATTTGAAAGCTGTTACATTGGCATTTCAATAATTTAGTGTTTTATCAGGTGTTCCATAGCAGGATGGGCATTCAGCAGTCTTTTCTGCATATGGTAGTTACTGTCCCCTGTACAGTCTAACCCCTGCCTTCCCAAACTCTGGGGCTCAACTTTATCTCAAAACCCTAGCATTTTAAATGCCCGTTTGATCTTTTCTATGACTTAGTCACCCAAAGATTGAGTGACTCAATCTTTGTTTGCATGTTGGTTATTCCTGGCTGAAACAGTTAGCCAAAGTGAGCCAAAACTTGTCTCTCTTTTTGGGCAACAGTATTCTCTCCTGTTGTCCAGCTGAAATTACATGTAGAGGCTGTAAGTAATCCCTCAAGGGGTTGGGGAGAATTTCCTCACCACAGACATTCTATTAGGCTGTTATAATAGCTGGTCTCTTAGGAATCCCAGTGCAGGGCATCTGTCAGGAAGGCAGAGCTGTAATGCATGCCACAATGGTCACTGGCAGCATTAGGCTGACTGCTATAACTCAAAGCAGCCCCGAGGAATGCTCAAGTTTTGCTGTCAACTGTCTTGCCCCAGGATATATTGGGTCAATGTTTGGCTTTGTTTTTGGGTTGTTTTTTTTGATATACCATGGCAAGAGGTGTATGTTAATGTCATGCTATACAGTAGCCTGTTACATTGCAAATGGCTCCAAAGCTATTTCCTTATATCATGTTAGTCCCTGCCTTAATTTAAGGCATCAAGAGAAGCAAAACAGTGTAGCAGGTACTAAGTCCACAGTCTCTGAAAGCAAAATGACAAATACAGTACTAAAACAACTGACCAGTTTGTCCTCACACTCTATTGTTACCTTCCACTTCTGAATAGAAAGATTTTGACTTACTCTTAGCACATTAGTTTATGCTGCTTCTCCATTCTTATTTATACTTTTGGTGACTAAACACTGTAATGGAATTAATGTGTGTGTTCTGGGAATTGAATGAGCACATAAGTCTGTGTATTGCAAAATGACTTCGGAAGTCAAGTAGTAGGAAGTTTTTTGTGGCTGCTAAGTGCACATTCAGGCCAAAATGAACTTTTGATTGCTCTTGCCTGAGATCATCTGAATCAGCGGGGGAGGAAAACTGATTGGGGGAAAGGACAGGAACTGTCTCAAAAACCTGGTTTTATTTTTGGCTTACCTGCATCACTGATATCAGAACAGATTTTGTCAGTCTGGCTTGTATTTTCTATTTGTTAGGTATTGGTCTGGTGTCTAAAGCATGTTTTGGTTTTGCTCCATGTGTTAGGAGGCTAGGATTGCTATATGGGAATGAAGAAAAGGAGTACTTGTGGCACCTTAGAGACTAACAAATTTATTAGAGCATAAGCTTTCGTGAGCTACAGCTCACTTCATCGGATGCATTTGGTGGAAAAAACAGAGGAGAGATTTATATACACACACACACAGAGAACATGAAACAATGGGTTTATCATACACACTGTAAGGAGAGTGATCACTTAAGATAAGCCATCACCAGCAGCAGGGGGGGGAAAGGAGGAAAACCTTTCATGGTGACAAGCAAGGTAGGCTAATTCCAGCAGTTAACAAGAATATCAGAGGAACAGTGGGGGGTGAGGTGGGAGGGAGAAATACCATGGGGAAATAGTTTTATTTTGTGTAATGACTCATCCATTCCCAGTCTCTATTCAAGCCTAAGTTAATTGTATCCAGTTTGCAAATTAATTCCAATTCAGCAGTCTCTCGTTGGAGTCTGTTTCTGAAGCCTTTTTGTTGAAGGATAGCCACTCTTAGGTCTGTGATCGAGTGACCAGAGAGATTGAAGTGTTCTCCAACTGGTTTGTGAATGTTATAATTCTTGACGTCTGATTTGTGTCCATTCATTCTTTTACGTAGAGACTGTCCAGTTTGGCCACTGTACATGGCAGAGGGGCATTGCTGGCACATGATGGCATATATCACATTGGTAGATGCGCAGGTGAAGGAGCCTCTGATAGTGTGGCTGATGTGATTAGGCCCTATGATGGTATCCCCTGAATAGATATGTGGACAGAGTTGGCAACGGGCTTTGTTGCAAGGATAGGTTCCTGGGTTAGTGGTTCTGTTGTGTGGTGTGTGGTTGCTGGTGAGTATTTGCTTCAGATTGGGGGGCTGTCTGTAAGCAAGGACTGGTCTGTCTCCCAAGATCTGTGAGAGTGATGGGTCGTCCTTCAGGATAGGTTGTAGATCCTTGATGATGCGTTGGAGAGGTTTTAGTTGGGGGCTGAAGGTGATGGCTAGTGGCGTTCTGTTGTTTTCTTTGTTGGGCCTGTCCTGTAGTAGGTGACTTCTGGGTACTCTTCTGGCTCTGTCAATCTGTTTCTTCACTTCAGCAGGTGGGTATTGTAGTTGTAGGAATGCATGATAGAGATCTTGTAGGTGTTTGTCTCTGTCTGAGGGGTTGGAGCAAATGCGGTTATATCGTAGCGCTTGGCTGTAGACAATGGATCGAGTGGTATGATCTGGATGAAAGCTAGAGGCATGTAGGTAGGAATAGCGGTCAGTAGGTTTCCGATATAGGGTGATGTTTATGTGACCATCGCTTATTAGCACCGTAGTGTCCAGGAAGTGGATCTCTTGTGTGGACTGGTCCAGGCTGAGGTTGATGGTGGGATGGAAATTGTTGAAATCCTGGTGGAATTCCTCAAGAGCTTCTTTTCCATGGGTCCAGATGATGAAGATGTCATCAATGTAGCGCAAGTAGAGTAGGGGCATTAGGGGACGAGAGCTGAGGAAGCGTTGTTCTAAGTCAGCCATAAAAATGTTGGCATACTGTGGGGCCATGCGGGTACCCATCGCAGTGCCGCTGATTTGAAGGTATACATTGTCCCCAAATGTGAAATAGTTATGGGTGGGGACAAAGTCACAGAGTTCAGCCCCCAGGTTAGCCGTGACAGTATCGGGGATACTGTTCCTGACGGCTTGTAGTCCATCTTTGTGTGGAATGTTGGTGTAGAGGGCTTCTACATCCATAGTGGCTAGGATGGTGTTTTTAGGAAGATCACCAATGGACTGTAGTTTCCTCAGGAAGTCAGTGTTATCTCGAAGATAGCTGGGAGTGCTGGTAACGAAGGGCCTGAGGAGGGAGTCTATATAGCCAGACAATCCTGCTGTCAGGGTGCCAATGCCTGAGATGATGGGGCGTCCAGGATTTCCAGGTTTATGGATCTTGGGTAGCAGATAGAATACCCCAGGTCGGGGCTCCAGGGTTGTGTCTGTGCGGATTTGTTCTTGTGCTTTTTCAGGGAGTTTCTTGAGCAAATGCTGTAGTTTCTTTTGGTAACTCTCAGTGGGATCAGAGGGTAATGGCTTATAGAAAGTGGTGTTGGAGAGCTGTCTAGTAGCCTCTTGTTCATACTCCGACCTATTCATGATGATGACAGCACCTCCTTTGTCAGCCTTTTTGATTATGATGTCAGAGTTGTTTCTGAGGCTGTGGATGGCACTGTGTGTGTTCTGCATGGCTGAGGTTATGGGGTAAGCGATGCTGCTTTTCCACAATTTCAGCTCGTGCACGTTGGCGGAAGCAGTCTATGTAGAAATCCAGGCTGCTGTTTCGACCTTCAGGAGGAGTCCACCCAGAATCCTTCTTTTTGTAGTGTTGGCAGGAAGGTCTCTGTGGGTTAATATGTTGGTCAGAGGTGTGTTGGAAATATTCCTTGAGTCTGAGACGTCGAAAATAGGATTCTAGGTCACCACAGAACTGTATCATGTTCGTGGGGGTGGAGGGGCAAAAGGAGAGGCCCCAAGATAGGACAGATTCTTCTGCTGGGCTAAGAGTATAGTTAGATTAACAATATTGCTGGGCGGGTTACGGGAACCATTGTTGTGGCCCCTTGTGGCATATAGCAGTTTAGATAGCTTAGTGTCCTTTTTCTTTTGTAGAGAAGCAAAGTGTGTTTTGTAAATGGCTTGTCTAGTTTTTGTAAAGTCCAACCACGAGGAAGTTTGTGTGGAAGGTTGGTTCTTTATGAGAGTATCCAGTTTTGAGAGCTCATTCTTATGGGAATGGATTGTTTTTATTTGTCTTCAGACTTTTTGATCTCTCTTGCTTTGTGGTAGAGACAGTGTCTGCTGCTTTGGTTGAGATGGTGCTAGAAGTAGACTGAATGCATCTAAGGAGAACAGAGGGAACACTTGCCCAGTTATGCCCTGTCAGTATTCTGGCAGGTGTTCTATGTAGGGATGATATTTGATTGCAGAGGTGGAGAATTTCTATTGAGAATTTGTCCCAATTGATGATAGCGTCCTGCTGGTGGTAAATAGTTATGTGGGAACCAACACCAAGGCTGGCAAAATGTGGATGAGTGTGCTGCCTTCTCACTACTTCAGCCCTTGTTGGCTTGGGAGTGAAAGCTTTGCCTGGCTTAAAATGTGCGGCCATTAAGTTGTTTGAGTGACTTCACCCATTTGTGCAAGCATCCTTCTTAGCTGAAAGAAAGACAGGAATGCGCTGTCCTCCATTTGGGAGCGTGTATGAATGTTGCTAATGTGCCAAAAGGTGTAGTCTGATTTTAGCGAAATAAATGCTTCGTAAATGGCTTTGTTACTAGGCATTTGACTTTTTTTTTTTTTTAAATTCTCCGTATCTCTTTCCTATTGTTGTGCACACTCAAGCCCTTGTAATCATTAATGTAAGCTGAATAGGTGCACTGAGGAAGAGATTATTTATATTGTCATAGCACCTAGAAGTCCTGATGCCAGGCACTGTACAAACATGTAGTATAGACAGTCCCTTCCTGTCCTGAAGAGTTTAGTGTAGCTTAATGCTAAGACTGAACAGGTAGATGAAACACAAGATGAGTAGATTTAGAGGGAAGAGGAAGGCTGAGATAACCATAGTATATTTTGTGTAATCTAGCTGTGCATGCCACATAACTACTAGGCAAGGGGCAAGTTAACAACTGGCAGTGTTCTCTGGCATCATAGCAGAAGGGAGTCTCTGAGCTTAATTTTATCACTTTGGATAGTACAGAAATGAAATCACTTTACCACCTTCATGACTAGCTACTTGACTTGGAAGCATGGGTGGGGACAAAGAAAGTAGCTATAACGTCTAACATCACTTGGTGTAATTTTACACACAGGCCTAGGTTGCTCAACTAGGGTTGCCAGGTGTCCGGTTTTCAACCAGAACAGCTGGTCAAAAATGGTGCTCTGGTCAGCACCATTAAAAGTTCAGTCGGCGATGCAGCAGGGCTAAGGCAGGCTCCCTGCCAGCCCTGGCGCTTCACGGCTCCTGGAAGCATCCAGCATGTCCGGCCCCTAGGCACAAGGGCAGCCTTGGGGGCTCCGCCCACTGCCCCCGCTCTGACCACTGGCTCCGCAGCTCCCATTGGCTGAGAACCGCAGCCAATGGAGCTGGAGGGATGGCGCCTGTGGGCAGAAGGCAGTGTATAGAGCCGCCTAGCTCCTTCGTCTAGGAGCTGGACATGATGGCTGCTTCCAGGATCTGCCTGAGGTAAGCGCTGCCCATCTGGAGCCTGCACCCCCTCCCACATCACAACCCCCTTCCCTGCACCCCAAACCATTCATCCCCAGCCATTGCCCTGACTGTACCCCATTCCCTTGCTCCAGGTTGGAACCCCCTCCTGTACCCAAAGTCCCTCCAGGAGCCTGTGCTCCTTCCTGTACCCCAAACCCCTGTTCCCCAGCCCCATCCCAAAGCCCACACTCCCGGCTGGAGCGTGCACCTCAACCCCCTGCCTCAGCCCTGAGCTCCCTCCTGCACTCCAAACCCCTCGGCCCTAGCACATAGCCCTCTCTCACACCCTAATCCCTCATTTCTGGCTCAACCCCAGAGTCTGCACCTCCAGTCAGAGCCCTCACCTCCTCCCGTACACCAAGCCCCTGCCCCAGCCAAGTGAAAGTGAGTGAGAGTGGGGGAGAGCAAGCAATGGAGGGAGGGGGGATAGAGTGAGCAGGGGGCAGGGCCTTGAAGAATGGGTGGGGCAAGGGTGTTTGGTTTGGTGTGATTAGAAAGTTGGCAACCCTATGCTCAATGGAAATGTAACATATCTTCACTTTATTATTGTCTCCTCAGTATGGTTTATCTAATCTTGTAGGCATAAATTTATTTAACCTGTATCCTTTTTATTTGCAGGTTTTTAATGCGAAAACAGCAGAGCTCCTGAGTCACCATCAAGTAGAAATAAAACAGAAATTCCCTAAAGAAGGGTATGATCTCTGTATATCTTCTGTTCCATTTCTGTCTACCTTTCAACGTGGCAAAAGCCTATTTAATAGGATCTATGTATGCATAATTACATTTGAAGTCAGTGAGTAATCTGTTAAGAATATGGAATTGGTTGCTAATGTTTTAGAGTGGTCAGAAAGAATAATTTAATAGATCCTTTTTTAAAAACAAAACAAAAAAACTCCCTCCTTTGTATGGCCGAATTGAAATCTTATTAATTCCTAAAAATGTTTATGAAAGTGCAACCCTCGCAATAGTCACTCACCCATTCTTTCTTCCACTGTCCAATCTTTCTTAAAATGGTGAAACTATTTATTCTCTTGACTGACTTGCTTACCTTTACATTCTCCAGCTTCACCTATGAAGTCTTCACAACTTATTCTGTAGCTCTAAATTTGCTGTACACTGTTCACCAGGTGTTATCCCCAGACTTTTCCCCCTCTGTACTGAGGCTGTATACATGTATCTGTAGAAGATTTTGAAATACCACATTGACTTTTTCTTTAAAAATGCAGACTGACTATTCAAACTATTTGTTTGCTTGATTAAACAAACACTTTCTATATGATACAGAATTAGATTGGTCATTCTGACGTGGAATCAGAGCAAGTTGACTAGAAGGAAAAACTAGTTGAGTTAACTTTTTGATATTCTTTAACATTGTGAACAAGTGACTTTATGGCATGCTCTTAGAATTTGTATGCAGCTCTCCATAAATGTAACATTTGCCTCATGTTTTGGTTCTTTTTTGATTGCTGTCTAATATTTATTAAAGATGGGTAGAGCAAGATCCAAAGGAAATCTTGCAATCCGTTTATGAATGTGTGGAGAAAACATGTGAGAAATTGAACCAGCTAAACATAGACATCACCAACATAAAAGGTATTGCTGCAGTTTCTTATGTGTAACTAGTTGCTTTTGAGAACATGCTTTGGGGACTGGGGAAGGTCAGATCATCCAGTAATGAAGCCAGTGATTAGAAAGGAAATAGGATTTAGCCCCATGTCAAAAAAAGCTCTGCATGTTGGGGAAATAAGATATTGCTGACACTTACTAGTAGTGCATTGTTTTGCCAAATAGACCAAATAAAATTCTCTCCCCAGGGATTGCAAAGAGGTTATGCAGCTAATGGATGAAATACTGATCACATTACACTGCAGTGCCTGTTGTTACAAAACTTTAGTTTCTTTGTTCATGTCTGTTTGTGAACATCAAACAGAAGAATAAGAGATGTAGAGCAGAGTTCAGTTTTTTTAAATGAGAGAAAAGTGGTATACCAAGAATGTAAAAGGCATAAGTCAAAAGGTTTTTATTTTCCTTTCACTTCCTTTTCTTCCCTGCCTGCTCTCTAAAAATCTCTAATGTGTACTTTTTCCCCCCTTCCTTTGTTTGTTTTCCAGCTGTTGGAGTCAGCAATCAGAGAGAGACAACTGTGGTTTGGGACAAGACAACTGGAGAACCTCTATATAATGCTATTGGTACATATCACAGTGCCTGCCTGGTGTATATGGCTTCGTAAAGTTTATATACTCTTCTTTTCAGTACAGCCTTGCTGCAGTTTTACTGGCAGATTTTTAGAATTCCTATATGAATCTTGTTAGAACCTGCTAATAATAATGACAACTTTTGGTGGCCTTTCCCAAAAGTTGTGTGTTTGCAACCTCTGATGGTCAATTACACAGAAAAATATCCTAGTTAAATATTCTATCAGATGAGCTATCACGTCACAATTTAGCTTAATAAGTCTTTTAATCGGGCTTCAGAAAAATAGAATGTTGACAGCTTGTGTTTGTCAGAGGTCTGAAGTTCTGCCTTGTCTTTTGCTGTAGAATTGAAGGGTCCTAAGAACTTTCAGAAACCTGAACTTGGCATTGCTTTGAGAGAAGGGATTTAAGTTCTTCCTTCCAAGAAGATTTTTGTGTTTAATGTTCAAGTGTGTGACATTTAAGACTTTATCTTAGGTAAAACTGAGCATCAATAATTCTTTAACACTGTTTACTGCTGTAGTTGAGTATTTACAGAGAAATAATAAATAATCAACTATTACTGTATGTACTTTTAGCTTTCTAGTTGAGTGGCCTTGGTCTTCTGGTAAACTATTAAGTATGGTTACTCACTCACTTGTTTGACCTCTGTATTGTTCATGAATAGACTGAGAAACACAAAGTATGTCCTTGGTAGCCTCTCTTTGTAGAAAGTCATATTGTGATGTTACAGACCACTTAGCCTTGCAAATAGAATGAGGTTACCTGTCCCTTCTACCTTTTTACAATGATACAGAAATATGCATATGAATGTCTTTCCTATCAATTTTTTCTTTACTAAAAATATTTTAGTGCGAGTTTCCTGATATTAAGGACTTCAGCAATATTTATCAGAAGCTATACAGTTCTGCTGTTCTTGGGCTATGACAAATAGCAAATGGTGGTTGAATTCTTATGTTTTCTGTGTGTGCTCTATTTTGGTTTGTAGTGTGGCTTGACCTGAGAACCCAGCCAACAGTTGAGAGACTTCTTAAAATAATTCCAGGGGAAAATAAATCCTTTTTTAAGGTAAGGGATTTTTCTAGAATATCCAGTTAGTAATGCTTTAAATTAAGATTTCCAAATAGTCTCTGTGTTTTAATGATTTTCTATTTGAAGTCTTGGGCATTATGTACCAGATGCCTGTCTTAAACCCACTAAACTCAAGAATTAGGGCTTCCATTAGAATAGGAGTTAATATGGTCTTTAACCCACTTTCCCATCCTACATTTGTCATACTAAAAGTTAATTAAAAGAGTAACTTTTAATTTATAGCATTAATTTAATATGGCTAATTTGAGAGTTGAGAAGTGGTTTCACTAGAGTCCATCTTCCTTTCACATTCAGCTTTTAACCTGGTGGCTGTATGCTGGCCAAATGATGTCCTGCTTCTTTATTCTATAGCCGCACCTGGTAGGAGTGGGTCAGTGAATCGGCATATCAACTTGCTTGGCTATAAAGCTACAAATGTAACTGAAAGTTCATCCTTTCAGAGTCAGGTAGCTCATTGCAACATCAGTGTTTGCTGTCTTACCCCAAGCAGCTATTGTAAACAAGATATGATGTCTACATATGCCTTTATCTTGTTGCCACGTCGACACTCTTTGAACCATAAACTGATCAGTTGTTGTGATCTTTGTTCATAGGCATGTTGGTCTTTGGCTTTGGTGTGTGAGGGTTTTACGGTATTGGGAATGCTTGGTCTTTTTTAAAAAAGAAGAAAAATAAGGTTTAAATAAAGAATCTTGAGTTTCCTTTCTCTTTCCCTAACTTCATAGACAAGTACAGTAGTCACTGGAGGGAATTAACTCATGGCATGTCCTAAATGACTCTCACTCTTGCAGACTAGGACTGGCCTTCCACTTAGCACATATTTCAGTGCAGTGAAACTTCGATGGCTCCTAGACAACGTGGAAGAGATCAGGCAAGCTGTTCGTGATGGGCGAGCTATGTTTGGTACCATTGATTCATGGCTTATATGGGTATGTGTATGGGGGTTCTTTTTTAAAAAAAAATTTTTTGTATAACAGATTTTCATTGTCCACCTTTATACCAACTGTTGATAAAGGAAATCTCTGGAGGTCACATAACCAGAGCTATATCTGTTGTGGAACTTTCTCAGTACTTGTGTGGCTACAAGCAACATTTAAAAAAGAAACATACAAAAAAATCATCTGCCTTAGAACATATGGGTGGAGGAGAAATTAAAACTTGCATAAAATTTAGACTGGTAAACCTTTCATAATCCCTGTTTTGTGTATATGCATTATATATTCTGTCCATTATGGATATCTTGGTCTTGCTCTTCATTCAAGTATTGCAAAGATATCAAAGTTCCAACTTTTATCTCAGGGATGCAAAAATACTATTTCTATTTCTCAAAATACTTCATTGATTTCATTCTTGCTAACTATAAAACTGACTATTAAACGGTGGCTTTTCAAACTTTCACCAGTTACTAGTGGGCTAGTAACTGGATTATTTTGTTTGAACTGTTGACTAATTTTTTATTATTATTATTTTTTACTAATATTCTTGGTTGCTTTTTCCAGAGTTTGACGGGTGGGAAGAATGGAGGTGTTCATTGTACAGATATCACCAATGCCAGTAGAACGATGTTGTTCAACATTCATTCCTTGGAGTGGGATTCTGAACTCTGCCAGTAAGTCTAATTTTTCATTTAAATCTGTTGAATTAGTTGTATTAGTCAATGATGTGTAAAGACAGACACTAATTGTGCTTTTCAAAATAAGAATCTTCCATCAATGCTTGTCTGGTCACATTTGTGACCAAGAAGAGCGATTAGTTGCATTTATTATGGATATAACAATTAGGGTTTATTCTCTCTAAATAGCTACGTAACTACTGTTTGGATTAATGAAAAGGCCAGATCTTAGTGTCTTTCTATATTGAAGACCTGGTACACAGGAGTGATTTAAATATTAATAGTTTGCCTTTAATTTCTGAGGTACCCAACTACTCCTTCAGCATGTTTCATAAGTATAGTGCAAAATGGTAGTCTCATTGCTTTAAATTTAAACTTAAATTCTTTGATACTCCAGCATGTATTCACTTTATTTTATTTCAAAAGTAAAAATGGAGTTGGATCTGTCAATAAAATGCTCAACAAAGCAAATATTGCTTCATAACTCAAACATTCCAATGCCCTCCCACATCTTACTAGGAAAGACATTAGGTCATGATCTAAGATATGGCCATCAAAGTTCCCTTTTATATTATGTTTAATTTGTCTCAAAGTAGAAAATGTAAAAATAATTTCCCTAGCATAACTAAATGCAAAATATTTTTTTTCAGTTTTTTTGATGTTCCTATGGAAATACTTCCAAAAGTGCGGAGTTCCTCTGAGATTTATGGTTTGATGGTATGTTTTCTCAAAGATATAGCTATTGGGGTGGATTGAAAGACTTTACGCTGATTAAAAGCAAGCTAATGGCTCTCTAGTTTTCTAGAACAATGTGGGTTGCTTTATCAAACGGTATGAATTTAATGTCGGCATCTGTTAGCCTTTTTAATAGTATGTATGTCAAATTAAGATAATTTTTCAGATAACAGCAGACACTCTTGATGAGTGTCAAACTAGTAAAACTCAGTTGGAAGGGATTTTTTGAGACTAGTAAATATCTGATTCTTATTGTGAACTACTTATTCAATTTTGTTAAGTAGCTGGCAAATTAATCTATAAGCAGCAGATTAAAAGCAATAAAATAGTTTCAAATAGTGCCCTTCCTGGGGCCACCATCCAGTGCTCCTAGAACAGCCAAAACTCCCATGGGCAGCTTCCATGTGAGTCTTCCTGGTGGCAGGAATGCTGGTTAAATCCCATTCAGTGTTGCATCCCGGTGGGATTGAGTAAAGGATTTGGTAGGGTTCTGTGGGAGTTGGAAGAAATGCAGATTCCATCTTGTATTGCCTCCTTTAGAGAAGTAAATTCTAGTTGCTTGTGTGTCAGTAAAGTTTGTTACAAAAACATGTTGGAGCATTGTTGATGTGTTTGTAATCAAACAGTGCTTTTAGAGAACCTGCAGAGACTTTCCCCAGGAGTGATTGCTGAACTGTGATCATGCAGTTGAAAAGAGGTGGAGCTTACTTGCAGAATTTAGTAACAGAGCTTCATGGCTGGATGAAGGCTGCAGGACAGGATCCTGTTTACCTATTGTGAATTTATTTTGCTTTGAAGGGTGTCCTTTTATGTTAACTCCAGAAAAAGATTCTGGATTGCTCTTAATTTAAAAAAAAACAACAAAAAACTTGTAGCTTTTTATTGTTGGGTTTTTTTAACCAGGTTCTAAATGTGCTTGTACTAAGAATCTTAGTTGGCGTCTACTAATTTGAAGGGATTAGATCAGAGTGAATTTTATTCTGACTTGAACCAATGCAGCAACTGGAAGAAGAGATAAAGCCATTCATGGGAAATGAGACAGGATAGCTGATTATGAACTCTTTTTTTGGTCTTTCTCCTTCCTACCTATTATTTTCTTGCTGACTATAGAAAATGTGCCCTAGCCTGGTGAGTAGAGACATTCATTAGGCTGTTCACAAGTTTCTCATCCATTCTGTTCAGATACAGTGCATTTCCATTTACTTAGAGGCATGCAACATAACATTTGTAAAACTAACAGATACAGCTAGCGTCTCCAGATTGAGACATTGCAGTTAAGTGGCCAGCGTTACTAGTACGTTTGCATAAATTTTGAAGACTTGACAATTTATATATTTATAAAGAGAAACAGGTATGTCTGGCTCTGTAGTGAGAACAACACATGTTATTTCAGTGCAATAGAAATAAGTTTTGTCATGTTTGTTTAAATACATTTTAATATAAAACTATCAAAAAGCCCAATCAGTTAAAATGGGAGTTGTGGAACTACTGAGATTTCCTAATTGGAAATGCACTGTCATGTCTTATGCATGACTTCAATGAAAATGTATGGTCACAGTTCAAGAAAGAACCTACTAGTTAATAAAAGCAAAGGATATTTTAAGTAGGACTGATTCCTGGTGATGCCTGTGGTCATTTACAGGAATACAGCTGAAGAATCTTTCTAGCACATGGTTGTTTTTGTGAAGTGCTGCTTAGATTGAAAACACTGTGTGGTCTTATAATAGGACCTCTGTTATTGTTTACTTGTTAAATCACCTTATCACAATCACTTGTAATAGGAAAGTGCCTGTTCATAGTATCTAGTTGAACCTTATTGATACAGGCCACATGCTAGCATACCACAAATGATGGCCTGTTTCTTATTTTAACAAGATAGTTTTCCATATATAGTTAAAATAAAAAGCAAACAACTAAAACTGGATTCTGGATTCCTCTATCTTAGGCTATGGAGTAAATGAATGAATCTTGCTGTTTGTTTTGATCTTAGATCTGTTTTGATGGATTAAGCAGAGGTCCTATTCACACAAGAATTCAAACCAAGCTGCTGTAGCAATCCAAGTTCTTCCTGTAAGCACTAGGACGTGCTGTGTCCCTTAACTGGAAGGCATCACTCTACCTCAATGCTTCTCTCTTGTATTCTACCGAGGGGAGGAAGCCAATTACCCCACCTCCCCACATGGGGAATGTTGCTTTGGGAGGTGGGTTACCTACGATGATGGCAAAATGCCTTCTGTCGATGTAGAAAATATCTATGCAACAATGGTACAGTTCGCAAAAAGAAAAGGAGTACTTGTGGCACCTTAGAGACTAACAAATTTATTAGAGCATAAGCTTTCGTGAGCTACAGCTCACTTCATCGGATGCATTTGGTGGAAAAAACAGAGGAGAGATTTATATACACACACACACAGAGAACATGAAACAATGGGTTTATCATACACACTGTAAGGAGAGTGATCACTTAAGATAAGCCATCACCAACAGCAGGGGGGGGAAAAGGAGGAAAACCTTCCATGGTGACAAGCAGGTAGGCTAATTCCAGCAGTTAACAAGAATATCAGAGGAACAGTGGGGGGAGGGGTGGGGGGGAGAAATACCATGGGGAAATAGTTTTACTTTGTGTAATGACTCATCCATTCCCAGTCTCTCTTCAAGCCTAAGTTAATTGTATCCAGTTTGCAAATTAATTCCAATTCAGCAGTCTCTCGTTGGAGTCTGTTTTTGAAGCTTTTTTGTTGAAGTATAGCCACTCTTAGGTCTGTGATCGAGTGACCAGAGAGATTGAAGTGTTCTCCAACTGGTTTTTGAATGTTATAATTCTTGACGTCTGATTTGTGTCCATTCATTCTTTTACGTAGAGACTGTCCAGTTTGGCCACTGTACATGGCAGAGGGGCATTGCTGGCACATGATGGCATATATCACATTGGTAGATGCGCAGGTGAAGGAGCCTCTGATAGTGTGGCTGATGTGATTAGGCCCTATGATGGTATCCCCTGAATAGATATGTGGACAGAGTTGGCAACGGGCTTTGTTGCAAGGATAGGTTCCTGGGTTAGTGGTTCTGTTGTGTGGTGTGTGGTTCATGTTCTCTGTGTGTGTGTATATAAATCTCTCCTCTGTTTTTTCCACCAAATGCATCCGATGAAGTGAGCTGTAGCTCACGAAAGCTTATGCTCTAATAAATTTGTTAGTCTCTAAGGTGCCACAAGTACTCCTTTTCTTTTTGCGAATACAGACTAACACGGCTGCTACTCTGAAACCAATGGTACAGTTGCTACTGTAGAGCCTGTAGTATAAAGGTTCCCTGAGAAAGCTATTTTCTAGTGACAATAGCCAATGGGAATTATCTGCGTTACTGTGTTAGATGTAACTGACTGACTGGTGGACGAATGAGTTGGAGTAGCTTTGAAGAGATGTCATTGTGATATAAAGCGAAGTCAATGGGAGCTGGACCAAGTAATGTAGCTCTCAGTGACACTTTATGGGTTCCTGAGAGTGGAAAGATCTTTATCTCAAAATTAGTGAGCAGACTGTTAATCTATAAATGCCATTTTTATCAATGACAGTTGTTACACCATATGGCATTGATAGTAAAATGAAAAAGTGTAAAAACACAAACAAGTAGAAAGAGTTTACAATGTCTTTGCGGAGCGCCTCTGAATGAAAGAAAAAGTGTTTGTTACAAGCTGGCTTCTTCAACGTAATATCTAGCTTGTGCCAAGAGGCAACTTTTCAGTATTGTTGAAACTCTTTTTGTCAAAGCACAGGTTTTCTTTTAAATGCTACCTTTATTTTATTTTTTAATTTTTAAAGGCAGTCTTTTAAAATGACAGTATCATGCCTTGCTTTTAAGTTACTACCAATTTTGGAACGAGGGCTCTTTGCTGCAACTGTTTCTGTCCTCACCTGAAGCATGCATATCTCCATTAAAAACTGAAGTGTCTTTCCCTCATTGCTTAAATGTTACAATAATTGATAAGCAAGCAGTGTAAAATAAACTGAAGTTTGTCTTTCTGTATTTTTGTTAGAAATCTGGAGCCCTGACAGGCGTGCCAATTTCTGGGGTGAGTTCTTCTCCAATTTGAATTCTGGCGTGAGGACTTGGGTCTGCTTGGAGAGACCCTCACTGGATACAACTTAAAAATAAACTGATTATTTTAGAAAATTGACTTGTATTTGCAACAAAATTCTTTCATTTTAAGCAAGTACAGTATACTTGCTAACTTACACTAATAATGAAGACTACTGTGAATTAATTAAGGCCTGATCATGCAAACAAGTACAGTAAAACCTCAGAGTTATGAACACCAGAAGTACGAACTGACCAGTCAACCATATACCTCATTTGGAACCAGAAGTACGTAATCAGGCCGCAGCAGAGACACCTCCCTGTCCCCCCTGCCCAAAAGCAAATACAGGACAGTACTGTGCTTAATGTAAACTACAGGGGAAAAGGGGTGGGGAAGCAGCATTTTTTCTTCTGCATAGTAAAGTTTCAAAGCTGTATTAAGTCAATGTTCAGCTGTAAACTTTTGAAAGAGCAACCATAATGTTTTTTTCAGAGTTATGAACATTTCAGAGTTACATAAAACCTCCATCCCCTGAGGTATTAATTAACTCTGAGGTTCTTCTGGATGTTAGCAATAAAAATTTCACAAATAGTCCCATGGAAATCTAGGACACTTCACAGTAAGTAAACATCATAAATGGATAACTCATCAGAAAATGAAAGCTAGCCATACAACAACCAGGTCTACATGTACAAATCTTAAAGTGAGCTGAGAATTTGACCAGTAATGTCAAACACATGCAGATATTGCACTTGATCACACTTGCTAAATTAATTGTTACCATAGCTGGTGGTACTAATTGGCACTTTTTGTTGGAGGTTTCAGTAGAGGGGAGAAGGAATGAATATACATGAAGACTGTGCTTGTGTTCACTACCTTCTCATTTACAGTGTACACAATTGACCCAAATTGGGATTAGAGGCTTAGAAGAAATTGATTTAAGGTTATTGTTTGTTGTTACACAGTGATTCATATGCACTTCTTTTCTAAGAACATGTCTATCCTTTCAGTGCCTGGGTGACCAATCTGCTGCTCTAGTTGGACAAATGTGTTTCAAGGATGGACAAGCAAAAAATACGTAAGTTAGCACAACAATATTGAAAGCAAATATTAGATCATCTTTGTCTAGCCCTGAATGTAGGGGGTGTGGGGGAAAAGCTGGATAAGGTTATTAAAGGCTAAACACTAGCAATTTGTGAACACGAGTGTCTGCAATTACTTCTTAAAAAGATATTAAATGGCAAAAATAATCAATTATGTTAAGGTTGCCTGGCAATAGCTCGTGTCTAGAATGTCTACTTCCAGAACGTCTACTTCAGCAAAACTCGTACTTGTGAAAACCAGGAAATATTTAGTTAAAGTACGTTCCCATTCAACCTTAACTCTGCCCTCCTTTGAGTGATGCCCCAGTAAGCCCATGTATTTTCACTCTGCTTTGCACTCTGCCCTGTACTGAACAGGAGTTATCTATGCCTGCTCTACACTCACACACTTAGCCTACTCCACAGAAAGACCACCACGCCTACTGAAGTCCTTCAACCCCTTCATCCTTATGGATACAATACCATCAAATACTGGCCTTCGCTTACCCATCATTATACTCTCAGACTACTCTTATCTCCCACCTAACTGCTAACAATCCCTCTGGCAAGACTGCCCCATGTTCTGCTAGTGACATAACCTGCACAACGCACCATTGAAATGAGGCGTACTGGATATCCCAAGTTACATGTTGTGATGCTTCCCAGGATTATGAAGCACCACCTTACTACCTGCCCTTAGCATGAGGAATCCTTGTGTGTGCCTGCTCTGAGTCAGCTCCCTGCCTCCAGTGGCAACACAAACACTCTACTCTCAGCCCACACGGACTCCACTATCCCTCTGTAGGTTAGCAATAGGCACATTCCAATCTCCAAGCATCTACCTGGATTGTACACTGGACATTTGCAGTATTCACAGCTTCCAAAAAATCAGTACATCCCAGGATACCAGATACACCTCAGATCATTGCTCCACTTAACACACGGCACTTGGATAAGTCTATAGTGAAAACAAGTAAATGTTTATTTAATGGAGTTAGAGATTCAAGTGGTAGCAAGTAGAAATATTGGAAACAATAGCTGCATATAAAATAAAAGAGCATGCACTCTAGAACCTAGACTGACTTAACTAGGTACTGTCATGACCTATAGTGAAAAGCTCTATCAAAATCCTTCCAGTGTATTACAGCCAACCTTGGCTGTGATTGTCATTCATGAGACAAGCCATGCTGTTAGCTTGCCTCATCAGTGCAAACATCCCTGTACCTAGAGTTATCCCTTTCACCCCCTACCCTCCCCCCCCCCAAAAAAAAAACAACAAAAAACGCTGTTGTCCTTTCTTGTAAACAGGATGCTGGTCCTTTGTGTCCCTTTCTTGTCAATTGCTAATCAAGAGATTGTGAATTCAGCTCAGATTGTAGATAGGTCTCCATTGTGAAACAAAAAGAAAAGGAGTACTTGTGGCACCTTAGAGACTAACAAATTTATTAGAGCATAAGCTTTCGTGAGCTACAGCTCACTTCATCGGATGCAACTGTAGCTCACGAAAGCTTATGCTCTAATAAATTTGTTAGTCTCTAAGGTGCCACAAGTACTCCTTTTCTTTTTGCGAATACAGACTAACACGGCTGCTACTCTGAAACCTGTCATTGTGAAACAGGCCACAAAGTATGCACATGACCAGCCAGAGAGAGATAAGCGTCTCTTTCCTCCTACCTAACAGGAGCATGTTTATCCCGTCCTGGGGACCTGCTTTTGCTCTCATATCTTAAGAACATAATTTTCAATACAGATACATAATTCCCTCAACATTACATATACACGTATATTTTTGCAATGATTATGAAACTAGTTGGCTACTGGTTCTTGGTAGATACCTCACATGCTACCTTCTGGTAAATATAATCGTGCACGTATCTAACCTATAGGATTCCAGTATGTACCCCCCCCTCTGCCAGTTGACCATGAACCTCTTGCTACCACATATGTGTCACTTTTTCCTTTCGACTCTCACACAGGGATCAGAGAAGGGGCTCGCTCCTTCGAGGGCCAAGGCCCCGATCACCACAAATTGCAATCACATCGCTTTAAAGCTACTCCAGCTTATTCCTCAACCATTTAGTCAGCTACATCTAACACAGCAAATGCAGATAATTCCCAGTGGTTATTGACTGCTCCAGGGGGACAGAGTTAAAGTTGCATAGACATTTACCTTAACTCAGTATTTCCTGTTTCCCACAAGTTTGAGTTCTGCTGACTTAGACACTCTGGAGGAGCACAAGCTATGTTTGGGCAACCTTCACTCTAGGTTAATGAAGCTTTTTGCTGTTTGTTTTCCTAGGGTTTTGTTTTGTTTTTTCATTTTTAAAAGAAAAATGTTGATAGGATTTAGTGGTCACTTAGGCATTTGTAATTATCACATCGGTGTGCGGTTCAGTCACGTCTGTGGAGAAGTAATAAGTGTTCGCACTTGCAAACGCTTTTTGTCAGTAGATCTCAAGGAGGGAAAGTTATTTTTCTCCTTGTATAGATGAAACTATAGGGGAAACTGAGACACAGATATGATGTGACTTGGCCACAGTCACCCAGCAGGCCAGTGACAGAGCCAAGAATAGTCCGAGTCCCAGCCATTGGGGGTCTACACATCCAGCTGCAGCATAGGAGGCTCAGTGGTGTGAAGTGGCCCTTTCATTTCAGTTAAATGTTCTTAGCTGAATGAGAACACCCCATGGAGATGAATATGGCCTACAGAAATACAGCTTGGAGACACATGTACTGATATGAGTGGGTGTTACCATCCCCCTCCACAGTGCAAGGGAGCCTATGATATGCATATATCCTCACCCCACTCTCAGCAGTGTAATCTTGATGCGTTCT
Organism: Dermochelys coriacea; assembly: GCF_009764565.3. Classification (NCBI taxonomy): domain Eukaryota; kingdom Metazoa; phylum Chordata; order Testudines; family Dermochelyidae; genus Dermochelys; species Dermochelys coriacea. The sequence continues at coordinate 147,220,961 of NC_050068.2, forward strand.
CCAAGCATGCTTGTTCTAAGTTTACTCCACCCAGAGAGGCAGGGCTTCCTCACATTCAGTCTGACATTGGTGGGTGGGGAGGATAGAGGGAGATTCCTAGAGGGATAAGCCTCCCACATATCCCTACTCACATGTAGGTGGGGGCAGGCAGAGGGGCTGAGACGCCCTCAGGAGGACTTGCCCACTAGATCTCTGCTCACACCGGGATGTGGAAAGGGTCAGATTCCAGTAGCTGCGTAGAGGCCACTTCATCTCCCAACTCACAAAGTGGGTCAGGCGGAGGAGCTCAGATTCCCCCTCAAAATAGCAGTGTATCTGTGACAGCCACTTGGGCTAGCTGCTCTGAGTACAGTCCTGAGCCAGCCTCCTAATGCAAAATAGGTTTTTCACACAATATAAGAAAGTGTGCTCGTTCCTAGTTTGCATTTTGCTCAATATCATTTCCTTATTAATCTCCACTTTTACCATCTGTTATACCCTAAGTTACCATTTAACTCTCTTCTACTTTACTGGAACACAAAATGATCTACGTAACTGACATGAGAATTTTTTAACCTGTAAGAGCTTTTTTACAAAAGCAGAGACTAAAAAGTAATATTTTATTTTCTGGATGCATTTTACTTATCTCATATGTATATATCAATTGTTTTGTCAAAATATACCTCTGAAATACTTCATGCATTACTATTTTAAGCTAACCTGTTGCCTGCATGTTGGTTATAAAAGAATTTCTCACTGTTTTTAATTACACATTATGAAAATCTACTGTAGTTTACCTGAAGGTTTTTTTAATAAACATTTGTCAGCTTCATATTTTCATAGAGAATTTGAATATGTGCCACTCCCATTGTGTGGTGTTTCTGAAAATGTTCTCTCTCTAGTGAAAGTCTCTTGTAGCAGGATGGATTTGATTTAAATCATGATTTTCTACATAAATGTGCATTCTTGTGAAGAATAATATGTATTAAAGGTTAGAACAACCAACAACTCAGAGATAGATATAGGTTTCATTTTCAGAAGGTACACACTACATTTTTAAACAGTGATTTATTTTGAAAACTTTTCAGATCAGTTTTATAGCTATATCAGAAAATTAATTATTGTTTGGTTATTTCCTTTACCAAAGGTAATTGAAGCAGATATTTATGAAGTTATTGGGAGGTGAACTATCTCCAATTCAACAGGCTAATTATTAATATTTGGAGGATTTTCTTGCCATGCTGTATTAGAAGAACGTCACCAGACAGACATTTAAATCGTTTTATTTAACGGAAACAACATTAAGTATTCTGGATTTTTTTTCTTCAACAGCAAACACATAATATTTTAACAAAACAAGCATATGTCTCTCACATTTATCTCAAGACTTCTTTTCCTTGTCCAGATCTATTTCACCCCCAACAATCTTGAATTTTTTGAAACTTTGCACTTTTAGAGCGGTAGGGGATTGACTCTGTGTACACAAATTTGCAGAGGGACAATAGGGTTGAGGTCTGTTTATTTTATTTAAAAACATTTTTTGCTGTTAACAAGCATGTTACCTCTGGAGACACAAATCGACAGTTTGAGAACTGCAAAACTAAGCATCTCAGATGGTATCTTATAGATCAGGGATCAGCAACCTTTGGCACATGGCACGCCAGGCTAAGCCCCTGGCAGGAAGGGCCAGTTTGTTTACCTGCTGTGTCCGCAGGTTCGGCCGACTGCAGCTCCCACTGGCCACGGTTCGCCGCTCTGGGCCAATTGGGGCTGCAGGAAGCGGCGCGGGCCGAGGGATGTGCTGGCACCACTTCCTGCAGCCCCCAGTGGCCTGGAGAGGCAAACCCTGGCCGATGGGAGCTGCAGTTGGCCGAATCTGCGGACGCAGCAGTTAAACAAACTGGCTTGGCCGCCAGGGGACTTAGTCTGGCGTGCCGCGTGCCAAAGGTTGCTGATTCCTGTTCTAGATTGAGCATTGAGTCCCATTGGGTAGATAAAAAGATTAACTTAAATAATCTATACAGAAGCCTGTAGAACCCCATAAAATTGGGTCCTTAATCCATGAACTAATGGAACTCATTTCCAAACATTACATGAATATATTGTCTCATACTAGAGAATTAGAATTTATAATCCCTATTCCATGATGAGATATCTTTGAGCTATAATGTATCTTAATTAAAACTATCTTGGGTTTTGTCCTCAAAAAGCATTTTATCAAAAAAATCCAATTTAAATAAAACTTTTTTTAAAAAATCATTGATTTTTATCCACCCTGTCTTGTAGTTATAGTCTTAAAATTACTCATCCTATTACAAGCTCTGCAAACTGCTCTATTTCTTTAATTGCTCACTTAAAAGTTGGAGACATAATTCAACTAAGATTTATATGAAGCTTATTTTATAAATTACTCCTAGACTAATTGTAAGGTGGTGGTGATGTTTTGCTATGTTAAATTTCCTTATCATGACATTCCCATAACTCTATGATAAATGAATGTCACAGATGTCTGTCTTCTGTTTCTGGTTCTTCATTTCTTTTTATAAATTACTACCTTATGTCTTTTTCACTACAGGTATGGAACAGGATGTTTCTTGCTTTGCAATACAGGTCAAAAGGTTGGTTGCTTGAACTGGAAATAGCTTGCTAGGAGTATGCATTTTTCAACTAAGTTACTTGTCTTGCTAAATAAGCAGATCTTGTTCCATAAGCCCTTCATACCCAATATGAAAATGTATCACATGAGTCACTTCACTTCCTCCTCATCCCCCTATAATTTTTTTGGAATGTGTTTTTTTTCTTTTGGTGCAAGGTCATAAAGTGCATACTGCACACAGGATTAAGCAAAGTTATCTTATGTTTTATAATGTAGAACAAATGTTAATAGCAGACAACTGAATATACGAAAGGTCAAAAAGGAAACTCGCTCACTTGTGCTCATGTACTGTCTTGTTAAGCATCAGTCATTTTAAAATAACTTCTGCAAAGTACCACTTTTAAAACTAGTTTTTCTTATTCCGCTTAAAGTTGCTAATATAGTTCCTACAGATGCGGGAAAAGCATCTTGTAATCTACAAGGCTAGAAAGCAACATTTTATTCAACATGTGGCTTGGCGAGGCTCTGTTTCCTGGCTCCTAACTTGCTAAAAAGGGAAATGACAAACTTTCATAATCTCACCCTGATCTTTTGCATATGTTTTTCTGCCTGTTGATTCCCTGTTCCCTTAGCTGTCTGCTCCTATTCTAGTCCCTTGGCAGTACTACTTGACTATTTCCATTGCCTTCCTTCTGTTTTCTTGGAAATTTCTTTCTTGCCTAGCTGTTCCAGTCTAGAGATAGCTAAGCTTAAGTCTGCTCCTTGTTACCAGCTGCTTCTGCAAGCCTTCAGGTTTTTCTTTGCAGTGAAGACTCTGGAAGCTTCTGGAAATAAGCAGAATCAACAAGTTTCCATGGGTTGCGGATTGGGATCTGTGCTAAAACATTGGCTAATTTAGTTTTCTAAATTTACCTACCTGTTATACTAAAGAATTTGTTTTTTCTCCTTTACTCTTTATAAATAAGGACCTCTCCTTCTAATTTGACTATTTGACAGTATTTTATGTAGTAATTTCTCTTAGAAATGTGACTCCTGACTTTTCCAGTTCAAGTAGTTGATGGTTTATCCATATTTTATTTTTTAGCCTATATTGTCTGAACATGGCCTTCTGACCACAGTGGCTTACAAACTGGGCAGAGACAAACCTGTATGTTATGCACTAGAAGTAAGTGTATGTGGCAGTTGCTTCCCTCCCACACACACACCTTTTTGATACTTTTTTTTTTTTTTCCATTCTTGGAATCTTGATTCAGAAAAACTGTCCAGCAGATGGAAGAGTAAATCCTTCTATGTGCACAAAAATCATAATTACATCAACATGTTTCCTATGACAGACCATCTACACATACAGTAAACAAAAAGGAAAAAATAAGAGGCAGTCCTAACCTTCTATTCCATTCTTAAATACACACTGTTACCCTTAAAACTAATTATCTTCACTCCTCACTCAGGGCAAGCGTGACTAGGTATTGCTTTGTCATCTAATGTATTGGTTTTTTAGAGCAAACTTCTAAAACATCAGGAGCATCTATCAAACCTGTGGAAGGCTCTGTGTTCGTAGACATTGATCCTCCAAACACTAAGTACATGGATGGTCACTCCAAAGTCAGTGGAACCATTCATGGGTCTAAAGTTTAGCACACCTTTTGTATCATCAGGATTTGGAGGTCTTAGGTTGGGATACATAAAGCATTCAGACCTCGCAACTGTGTATACAGAAGTCCAGATATGACAGCTAAGGGGCCTGCGCTATAAAGCCAGTCTGATCAACATCTTCACAATCCTTCTTCACGGGGGAAACAAATCTCTGTGGTAGAGAACTGGCGTAGTTTTGACTTCCCTGCACCGCTGTGCTTTGATACTCCCCCAGCCACTGAACTGCCTGTGGCTCCAAAGTGGTGTTCGAGTACAATTTAGAGCAGTCCTGAGACTGCTCTGAGATGTGGGCCTGGCTACCCCCAGGATCCTAGATCTGCAAAGATATATAGGTGTTTTTGTCCCACCTTTCTGTACTCTTGAATTTTTTTATGCTAGAAATTAGTAAACTCCATGTATGACTGTTTTGTTTTTGTTTCCCTAGGGCTCTGTTGCCATAGCTGGTGCTGTTGTTCGTTGGCTAAGGGACAATCTTGGTATAGTAAAGTCTTCAAGTGAAGTTGGTGAGTATTCATAACTTGTAAAAGTTTTTCAAACTGAATAGAGGGCTGACATGGTCTTGAAGTCTCTAGTGTTGAATAAAAGGTCAAAAGATGCAAGTAAAATAGAAGAGAGGGACTGTAGTAAAACATGCATAAGTGTATAACCAGTTCTTTTTATATATTCTTTTTTTAGTAATTGCAAAGTTACATTTTTTACATATAGCACTGTTGATAGTCTAGGAAAACCTCTTGTTAGGCTGAAATATGTAGAAATTACTAAGAGCTGTGCTACACTGACATAGCAGATTTATTGGCTCATTTAATATTGAGAAGTTTGGGATAAATAGTATACAGGTCTCACTCTGTAGTCCACTGAAAATTGTGTCACAACACCTATAAACTTGTTCCCATACTAAAAAATGGGGGACTGAGGCCCCAGATCTGCAGTGCGCTCTGTATAAGGGGTGCATGGAGTTCACTGAAAGATTAATACCTCAATTTGCAGTACTATACCAAATGGCATTTAACTTGGACTGTGAATGTAATATCTAAGGATAATCCATTTTACCTGAGAATGGATTAACCAGTAGAAACCTGGGTAGCTAACACTTTCTTATATTCTTAGAAAATTTAACTAAAAATGCAGATGTGTAATGCTTTGAAATTTTGGGACAGAATTGACTTCTGAAAAATTATCCAGATACCTGGGATAAAATTTAGAAAAAGAACAGTCAATGACACAAAGGTTCCTAAGTCATTTGGACAGTCTTGTAAATTTTACACCAAATCTGAATAGATTTCATGTTTTGTATTACAATAAAAAAAGTAAGAGTCAAATATCGAACCTGTTTTATAAAGTTAGGCTCCTAAATCCATATTTAGACATATAAATAGATATATCCTGAAGTGCTGAGAATTCACAGTTCCTGCTGACTTCAGTGGGAGCTGGGATTGCATAATTCCTGCACAGCTGCAACTGAACTTCTGAACATTTTAATGTTTAATCTTCAGTTTTTGTCAGCATTGTTCAGCATTTAGGAACATATCTTTTACTCTCATTGTTGGTAATCCCAGAGAACTTCTTTAGAGGGAAAATGTATTGTCTACACATGAATACTTTTTTAAAGGGGCATTGTCAGCATGAAATCTATTCAGTTTCAGAAGAGTTGAGATCCTACTTTCTCCTCACCAATTTTTGTAGTTTATAATTGCATATTCCTATTCCTCTTCTTAGTATCTATGTTTTGATCCACACAAACAGGGGAAATTTATTTCACTGTATAGGGGAAACTATGAAACAATTTATTTATCTACAGTATTGTCAGTTGCAGAAAGCAAATAAGTTGGACGGGAGCGGAAAGAAAGCAATACTCTTTTTTCCATCATTTTTCAGTTAAGGTTGGCACAGGTGCTACCTTTAATGATAGTAGGTAAAACTTTTGAAAGTGCAACTCTTAAATATATTGTCCCTTTCAAAAACCAAATGAAATATCCAGAATTGCAAAGGGAGAAATAAAATGACTCATTACTGAAATCTAAGGGTATGTCTACACAGGAGTTGGAGGGGTAAATTCCAGCTCAGATAGACATACCCATGCTAGCTTTGATTTGAGCTAATGTGCTAAAAATGGCAAGATAGCTATACTTACACCGACAGCTGGATAGGCTAGCCACACTGAGAATATACTTAGGATTTCAGATGGGATTGTACTCGGGGTGACTAGCCTGTCCCACCACTGCACCTATCTTTAGTGTGCTAGCTCTGATCAAACTAGTGCAGGTGTATGTATCAAAGCTGGAAAAGACACCTTCCAGCTCCAGTGTAGACATAACCTAATCCGGCATTGCTCAGATTCCGAGGCATCTTGCTTTTCAGAAGCAAATAGATTCTAGTCCTGTGATAACAGTTTTTTGGTGTGCTCCTGGTAATGAATTTCAGCTTGTTTTTTTTTCCACAGGGACCTATGTGGGGTTCGGTGATCAAATTTCGTTGAATAACATTGTAACTGGCTGAATAACAATAATACAACCATCTAGATGTCAGAGTAGCCAGGTGTATCTTCTAACTGCAGTTTATTTTGTTAACTGTTTTCATAAATGTGTTGTGTCTTTGAAGTATTTTGTCTCTTAAATAATCTCTGGAGCAGATGGCGAAATCAAACATTTCTTTAGCCTTAGATGTATTTGTGCAAAACTAAAGGCTTTTTGTATGTGTGCTAGAAAAACTTGCTGCAGAAGTGGGAACTTCTTATGGCTGCTACTTTGTCCCAGCATTCTCGGGATTATATGCACCATACTGGGAACCCAGTGCACGAGGGTAAGGATAACAATTATATTTGCAGGAATGACTCATTATATTATGAAAAATCCATAGGTGGCTGCTAGAGGGCAACCAGAACCACTAACTATCATGGACCTTTCAAAACACAAACTTCCTTGAATTTGTTTTTGGGTCACCGGAGAGCACCACCCCCTACTGTCTCACCAAAGGGGCCTGGAGAAGGGGCTGCTTGTGGTACACAGCAGGTAGTGGTGATGGCTGCTGCTGCTCAAAAAAAACAGCCATCTAAAATACACCCAGGAGCAGGAAGTTCTGTGTTCAGTATCCTTCCCCAAAACAAAAAACTCAGTAGAGAAAGCAGGGAAGAAACCTACCCTGGAGAAATGCAGCTGGCTGTGGATGAGGGGAGAAGCCAAAGTTTCCACCTTACCTCAAGAGCCTGACAGTCTGTGGTAGGAAGGGTGGGGCGGAAATTAATTGTGATGGGTGAGTTTGGGGGGCAGTGCTGCAGAAGATCTCAGCCTTCCTTACGGTTGCATTGTCTGTTTCTTTCCTTCCCATTTTCTCTGCTGGTTTCTGGTGCGCTTTTAATCTGTCACAGGAAGAGCTGAGGATGCAGAGCTTGTGTGTCTTCATCTCCTTGGACGTACCTCTGCACATACAGTACATGGCCTACTTCCTCTTCTCTAGAAGAGTCACTAGGAACCAGCCGGCAACAGCAGTAGGAAGTGGGGAACTCAGTGCTGAGAATTGTCGGAGTTCAGTTCCATCAGTGCTCCCCACACATCCTCCAGATATTTTTAACTATCCTGCTGTGAGAAGGGTTCTCAATGTGGGTCCCATAACTGTCATTCCTTTTCGGGAGGACATATGCTCATGGCCAACTCTCCCTCTTTCCAGCTTATTGGAGTCTCTCTAGTGTATTCCCAGGCCCCATCAGATTTAACCAGCTGTAGTTTCAAATAATAGTCTCTTCAAGTTTGCGCGCTGCTGCTGCTGAATTTCCCCGGTCTCAATGGGCCTTGGCAGTGGGACCTGTGGGAACACCACAAGCATTATTTAAATGTGAAATATTTTTTCTTAAGAGGTCACTTACTCTTCCTTATTTGAAAAAAAAGAAAGAAGGAGAAAGTGAGGGTAGGGTAACCTCGCCTTTTAAAACTTTAAAATAGGCATCCCATTTAGTGTAACACCTATGCAGTCCTGTTGAACCTCTTGTCCGCCTGTTTAAGATTTTTTTTATTAAGACAAAATTTTATATAAAAATATTGATACTAATTCTTCAGGCTACTCTTCAACATTTGTTACCCATGACCCATGCCAAAATCAATTCTAAGAGAATGTCTAAAATCATATATAAATTGATTTGTACTCCTTATCGCATCAAATGGGTTTCTGTGCACTGTGTTAATGCATCATTCAGATGCAGAACTGTTTGAGAAATTAGGTTGACTTGCTATCATATTCAAAGTATCATTGCTTGATGCAATTTATGTAAGGGCAAATACTGCATTACTTACAGGCCCCAAACTACTTTTGTTGGAACTTGACTATTACTTGTTTAAAGCAGACTGGGTAACAGTTTTACATACCAAGAACGTAGTCCTTTCCCCAGTGAAGCCCTTGTGTGAGAGCTGAAAGAACAGATGTATAGTATATGGAGGATATCAGAGGTTCTTTTGAAACATGAGATGGTTTGCCTGGGGAAGTCATCCTGTTTGCATACTTCATCTCTTTTTGGGGAAATACTTCATTTCATTGCCACACAGGGAAAAAAAAAAACTAGTAGAATGTAATATTAGTTGGTTTGTTTTTTTCCCTGTGTGGCAATGAAATGAAGTATCCATGTTATAAAGATAATCATGTTCTCTATATAAAACAAAGACATTTTTAGGATTAAAATCCAAGGGGAGAATAGTCAATGGGATTTTAAAACATTACCTTGAGAGGTTTTTATTCTATTTTCAGGTGTTCTAACTTTAAACCACAGTATCTATACACAGTGCAATACGAATGTGCTTGAAAATCTCAGGTGTAAGGCTGAAATGTAATCTGACCAAGATTCGTTATCTTAGTCACTTATTATCTGTTTTGTCTTAACAGTATTATCTGTGGCCTTACTCAGTTTACAAATAAAAACCACATTGCCTTCGCTGCATTAGAGGCTGTCTGCTTTCAAACACGAGAGGTAACTTGCTCCTAACTTCTGGGGGGTTCTTGTTTTTGAGTTTGACTACAAACAATAATGACTTGTGGTATTTAAAAATTTCTCCTACAAACTGATGAAAAGATCCAGTTAAGTTTAGTAGCCCCAGATTTGTATAGGTATCAAGGCATTGCTGTGCTCAGTGTTCCAACACCTATCTGATTTAAGAGCCTAAATCTCATTTTCAAAAAATGATTTAGGCATTTAAAAATCTAAATCCCATTGATAGACCGTGAGATTTAGGCTGTTAAATCAGGTAGGTGTTACAATATTGAGCACAGCAGTGCTTCCCTATCTTTATAGATCTGGGCCATAGTGCATATTCCACCTCTAGAATTGTTCTCTGTAAGCGTTTCACCTTGTAGTATTAAATATTTGTTATGATAGTGTCCGATGCGAATTTGGGCCCCATTGTGCTGAGCTCTTTGTGGTTTAAAAAAAAAAAAAAAAAAAGCCAGTCTCTGCTCTGATGGGCCAACCAATCTACCCCTACAATAAATCACAGCATAACAAGTTCATTCTTTTTATGAACTGCCATCAGTAAATCCTTACGATCCTCTTTCACCTCAGTTCCTCTTCCTTGCCCAAAGAACTGTGGAAGACCTCTAAACAACCTGTCTAGGCAGTCAAAGGTCTCCATTTGGTAGTCTGAGTCTCCGGGGTCAACTTTGTGTGAAGATGAAGCCATCTTCTCGGCTCTAGAGGTTAGATATATTTTTATTCAGGTCTGATGTACACGGACCTTTTAAGTATGGTTTGTAGACTCTCTACAAGTCTGTAGCAGTAATAAGAGTATAACACCTTTTCCGTTCACATATTTTAAGAGTATATTGGAATAGGTTTGAGTAATGTGGGAGCAAACCAGTATTGTCACTGCCTTCTTTCTCTTTTGTGGATGAATAGGACTTCAGGGGAATGTTCTCGGTCTGGAATTCTTCAAAAATCTTTCTTTATATTGAAAGAGGCTCTTGTGTTTCTGCACAGTGAAACGTATAATATGTAGTGCTCTTCTTTTAGATTTTGGATGCTGTGAACAAGGACTGTGGGCTACCACTGAGTGAGTTACAAGTAGATGGAGGAATGACTAACAACAAGATTCTTATGCAGCTCCAAGCAGATATTCTCTGTATTCCAGTAGGTAAGTGCAAACTGACTGTTTTAGATTTCTTAAAAACACAATCAGAGTCTAAAAAGCTGAACAAACTTCAAATATAAAGTATTAGCTTTTTTTGCTGCTGGCCCTTCCCATCACTGTTCGGGGGTGGGATGGGGATTTAAATAAAAGCCCTGGCTAGCCTGGTTTGTGGGAGGGGAGTGTCTGAGGCACAATAAGGATTGTAGTATTTTAGGGTGCTTTTGGCTCTTTCTCACTTCCGTTACTGAAGCATTACAGCACCATAGTAGAGGTCTAAGATCTGGTGCAGGTTCTTCTTAGGCAAGGTTTCTCATCCGGTTCAGATTCTAAACCCACATGTAGGTCATTGGAGTCTGATGTAGAGGCCAGTTCACAAGATTGCACCCCAGCTGCATCATACATATGGGGGAGCGCTAAACAAAATCGCCAGTAGAACGGCAGATGCTAGGAGTTGTACTTCCCCTCCGCCTCCTACCCCTCCTCCTCCCGCCCCAATTCCTTCCACTTAAGCCACGTGGAAGAGCTGAGTGGGCAGAATGAAGTTCAATGACTCAGAGTGTAGAATGTGGAAGGGACAGAAGAGAAATGTCACTGTGTTCTGCACCCGATGATGTGGAGGGGAAGGGAAGGGAAGGAAGCCAAATCCCACTTTGGCTATGAAGAGGTGGGTGAAGAAGAAAGAAAAGAAAATGGAAAATCCTTAAACTATGTATTAACGTGGTGAATGTAGTATAGAAACCTAGATAAGATCCCTCCCTTGGAAGAGGCAGGCTGAGGGGAATAAAGAGCCACTTCTTCAGGAAATGAAGTTTCAGAGACCAAAGATATTGATGCAACAGCAGCGCAACAGGATTATAATAAAGGGCATCAAGCTGTGCCTGCAAAGCCATTGTATGGTGAAAAGGCTCTTCAGCTCTTGAGACTGAGCGCCATTGCTCTAAGTGGGTTGCTCTTTAAAGCCTCTTGCAGTATTACACCAGAAAACTTTATAGGATTGCAGAACTTCAGCAACAGTGAGAATAGAACACCTTTCCCAAACCCTTACTGTAATACTGTTGTAGCAATGTGGAGCTGCTGCTAATACTGATATGTAATTTATTAATGTGGTATCTGACCTGGCCAGGGTAGTTTCCGTATAGTTGTTTTGAGTTAATAGAATTTTCTGTGTCAGTGTATAGAGCTAACTTAATATGGGTTGCTGGAAAAACAGGCAGGAAGGCAACACAATGGCTCCCAGATAAGAAAGCCCTGGCACACTTCATAACTTTGAGAATCCTATGTTCTGACTCCAGTGAAGTTGCAAGCCTTGTTTTTGCCATTGCTGAGAGTTAACAGACCGAAGGGTTGTAAAGAATTAAAGTAATGAGTTCCCTGGGAAGGGAAGGGATCAGAAAGACTGAGCAGAGATAGGAGGGAGAATTGTCTCCCTCCGGCTTCCCTTCCCCCTGTGGAAGATGGAAAGACACCTGTCTAGCTAGATGTGTGTATAGTTTTTAATACTAGTTTTCTCTGAAATGTCTTTGTTCTAAATAAATAATACTTAGCTTTAAGAAGGCTATTTGGTCACTGTGTGATAACCACAAGTCACTGACTAAGGAGGGCACAGAACTGCAGGTACTGAACATAAGTCAGGCTTGTTGAGGTAATGGTGGTTAGCATCTGGGAACCAGAGAGGGGGGGAGAAGGGGGGGAGGGGGGGCAAAGGAGGGGGGAGGGGGAGGGGGGACAAAGGGGGGGAGGAGGGGGAGGGGGGAGGGGCGGGCTAGAAGCTTGAGGGAGGTGCACTCCAATGAGGTCAGACATATTAGACCAGTAACCGTGACAACTATGTTTAAAGGGAGGTTTGCAAACTTTAACTCTTAGGGAAGGTAAGTGTATAATAGCCCAGTTAGGCCTCTTTGTCTATGCACTTTGACCAATAAAGAAAAATAGTTTGTGTTCCTTTGTTTCACTTTAGTGAAGCCATCAATGCCTGAAACAACAGCACTAGGAGCTGCCATGGCAGCCGGAGCAGCGGAAGGAGTTGGAGTTTGGAGTCTGAATCCTGGGGATTTGACAGCAGTGACATGGGAACGATTTGAACCACAGATCAATCCTGAGGGTAAAAGAAATTTGAAGTTTGAACTTTAAAAATTATCTGAAAACTCCCCCCCTCCCCACCCCTTTCTGTTAGCATACATATAAATTTAAATTGAATGGTTGGCCAAAAGTTGAACACCCCACTGTAAAGATAGTTATTGATAATTAGCAGTACCAGTTCTCAGACTGTGGTAACAAGTCTGCAGTGCTTGATGCTTCTGGCTTTTTAGGAGGGAGGTGTGGGTTCCGTCTGCTTGCTTTGCCAATAGTTGGACAATAACGATGGAGCAGGAAAAAATGACTTAATACCAAAGTTCTTTACATAGGAGCATGTCGTTTAGTGTGACTGGATTTGGTGGGTTTTGGTTTCAACCAATTAAAAACTGATAAAATACCACTTACCCCTCTGAGTCCTCAGTGTTGAAAATTGTTGGCAAAGGATGCTAGTGGCCCCTAAAGATTCCACACAATTGTCAGCCCACACAGGGCTGCAGAAGGGGCCAACTTTTTATTATTTTAGGAGAAACTTTTTCTATATAGAGCAGGTCGTTAGCTTTAAAATTAGCTCACTGTTCTAACTAATGTGTCCTCTTGTATTCATTCTAATGCCAAGTTTCTGTCTCCAGAAGAACCTAAGAACAGATACATGTGCAAGAATCAAGCATTTCTCCCTTTTTATTAGAGGTTTTAATATTTGATTGCATGTGCTCTTTGCACAACCTTTTTATCTGGGTGTTTTTAACAGCAATAAATTTCTATCAATTTCTTCTCCTAGTATATTAACTTCAAAGGATTTGAAAGTGACTACTACTGCTTCAATTTCGATTATACTTGCCAATCTGCCTAGTGAATTTATAGGGGAAAAGTTGAGTTTTAAAGCCTGATTCTCCACTGCCCATATCCCAGCATATTTAGTTTTACCTGTGTTGAGTCAGAATGACAGCACACAGTCACAGTTGAGTTGACACACAGTCACAGTTGACGGTCACAGTTGAGTCAGAATGACAGCAAATGACTGCTTAGAAACAGGTACAGCAGAAAAGGATCTGCGGATTATAGTGGATCACAAACTAAATAGAAGTCTACAGTGTTATGCTGTCTCAAAAAAGCAAACATCATTCTGGGATGTGTTAGCCAGGAGTGTTTTATTAGCAAGATGTGAGAAGTAATTCTTTCACTCGACTCAGCACAGCTAAGGTGTCAGCTGGAGTTCTATTCAATTCTGGGCACCACATTTGGGAAAGATGTGGACAAATTGGAGAAAGTCAAGAGGGAGGAGAGCAACAAATGATTAAAGGTCTAAAAAACATGACCATGAGGACAGATTGAAAAAAGTGGATGTGTTTATTCTGTAGAAGAGAAGACTGAGAAACTGCGGGGGGAGGGGACATGACAACAGTCTTCAGGTACATACAGGGTTGTTATAAATTGTTCTCCTTGGCCACTGCTGATAGTACAAGAAGCAATGGGCTTAAATTGCAGCAAGGGAGGTTTAGGTTGGACATTAGGAAAAACTTTCTAACAGTCAAGGTAGTTAAGCACCGGAACAGATTACTTTGGTGGGTTGTGAAATCTCCATCATTGGAGGTTTTTAAGAGCAGACTAGACAAACACCTGTTAGGGATGGCCTAAATAATACTTAGGGTATGGCTACACTTGCAGACTGTTCTGGGCCTAGGTGCTCAAAGCACCACAGGCCTGGCAGGAGTACTCTGAGAAAAACGAGGCTTACACACAGCTGTGAGTTACTGGCTTTATTGAAGGTTAGTGACCCACCCGCAACGGGGACTCCAAGCGTTGCAGTCATGGAGGCGGGGAACCCAGCTCACCGGAGCTTTGCCTGGGACTGAGTCCGACGGAGGGGCAGACAGTCAGCATTAATAAGCATTACACAAAAACAGCTCATGAATATAAAGTTAGGTGCTTCTTAAAGGGGGGCTTTATACTATCTGGCGAAGGGCCATGCAAAGCAGCTGTGTCCTTCAAGAACTGTCTCCTACAATAACAAAGCAGCTGTGTCCTTCAAAAACTACCTCTATCCCACAATAACGAAGCAGCTATCTATGTTCCACAGTAACCTCTCGGCTCGAGAAAGCAGAAGTTCCCTGGCAAGGCCATAATAAAGTCTTCCGCAGTCCCTTACACAGACACAGAGTGCTTTGAATTAAACCAGCCTTCGTAGAGCGCAGTAGGGAAAGCGTTGCAGTCTGTCCACACTGACAGCTTCAAGCACACTGGCGTGGCCACATTTGCAGCACTGGCATTGGGCATGGTGCATTATGGGCAGCTATCCCAGCATGCAAGTGACTGCAATGTGCTTTTCAAATGGGGGGGACAGGGTGGAGTGTGACAGGAAGTGTGTTGTGTGTATGTGGGGGGCTGAGAGCATGTCAGCATGCTGTCTTGTAAGTTCAGACAGCAGCAGACCTCCCTCCTTCACCCGCCCCACACACACACACACACACTCTCTCTCTCTCTCTAATGGTTGCTTTGTCTTGGAGCGGATAAGCATGCCGGCTGTCAGAAACGGAGCTTTCAAAGGGCATAACTGCATTCCTACAATGATTCAAAAACAATGAGAAGAGTGGCTACTTGACTTAAGGGGATTATGGGACTTTCCGGAGGCTGATCAGAACGCAGTAATGCAACAGCTCATCCACACTGGTGCCACTGCGCTCCAGGAGGGGCGCAGCAAATGTTATTCCACTCGCCAAGGTGGAGTACCAGCAGCGCTGTCACCGCAGACTCAGAGCGCTCTATGTACCTTGCCAGTGTGGACGGGTAGTGAACTAGTGCACCCAGGGCTCCTTTTATTGCGTTAAGAAAAGGAGTACTTGTGGCACCTTAGAGACTAACAAATTTATTAGAGCATAAGCTTTTGTGAGCTACAGCTCACTTCATCGGATGCATTTGGTGGAAAAAACAGAGGAGAGATTTATATACACACACAGAGAACATGAAACAATGGGTTTATCATGCACACTGTAAGGAGAGTGATCACTTAAGATAAGCCATCACCAGCAGCAGGGGGAGGGAGGAAAACCTTTCATGGTGACAGGCAAGGTAGGCTAATTATTTTATTGCGTTGTAACTCGCAAATTTAGCCAAGCCCTCAGTCCTGCCTCAGTGCAGGGGACTGGGGTAGATGACATACAGAGGACCCTTCCAGTCCTACATTTCTATGATTCTAAGTGAAGTGCAGTAGAGAATAGAGTCTGTAATCCTTACTCTGTAAATGTTTGGAATTGTGAAGAATTGATAAATTGCTAGTTGCTCATGCATGAGTCATTTTTTAATCACTCCAGATATTCTGTTGTAATGGGGATGAGTTCTTAAGTAACTGCTGTGTATTCTTTGGGAAATCTTTGCAGGACAGAGGTTTAATGGTGAATTTAATGTGTGGAAATCTAACATGAAATTACATTAATTCCTCTTTGTGATTCCAGAAAGTGAATATCGCTATGCCAGGTGGAAGAAAGCTGTAATGAAATCAATGGGCTGGGAGACATCTGAACCTCAGGCAAATGGTAAACCATTATATTTTATACTTCAGTGACTAGCACAAGTTGAAGGTCCTTCAAAACATCAATAGCCCTCTATATTATGGAGATGTGTTTTTCTCCTGTAAAAGACAGAAAAAACTCCTTACTACTTGTTTTTAAAAAATCGCTTTTTATTACATTTGAGCACTTGATAACACTGAACTGTCTATCTCTGCTTCTAAGCAAACAGCATTTTAACGTTTAAAAATCTTTATCCCTGGAGCTGTGAAATCATGTAAAAACAAGGTATTTAACCTTGTTGAATAGTTATTCCTTTTAAAATATAAACTGTACAGTTGAAAGGATAATGGCCTATTTCCTTGTTGACATTATCAGATTCATAGATTCATAGATACTAAGGTCAGAAGGGACCATTCTGATCATCTAGTCCGACCTCCTGCACAGCGCAGGCCACAGAATCTCACCTACCCACTCCTATGAAAAACCTCACCCATGTCTGAGCTATTGAAGTCCTTAAATCATGGTTCAAATACTTCAAGGAGCAGAGAAGCCTCCCTCAAGTCAACCATGCCCCATACTACAGAGGAAGGCGAAAAACCTCCAGGGCCTCTCCAATCTGCCCTGGAGGAAAATTCCTTCCCGACCCCAAATACGGCAATCAGCTAAACCCTGAGCATATGGGCAAGATTCACCAGCCAGATACCCAGGAAAGAATTTTCTATAGTAACTCAGATCCCATCCATCTAATATCCCATCTCAGGGGATTTGGCCTATTTACCCTGAATATTTAAAGATCAATTACTTACCAAAATCCCATTATCCCATCATACCATCTCCTCCATAAACTTATCGAGTAGAATCTTAAAGCCAGATAGATCTTTTGCCCCCACTGCTTCCCTTGGAAGGCTATTCCAAAACTTCACTCCTCTGATGGTTAAAAACCTTCGTCTGATTTCAAGTCTAAACTTCCTGGTGGCCAGTTTATACCGATTTGTTCTTGTGTCCACATTGGTGCTGAGCTGAAATAATTCCTCTCCCTCTCCTGTATTTATCCCTCTGATATATTTATAGAGAGCAATCATATCTCCCCTCAACCTTCTTTTAGTTAGGCTAAACAAGCCAAGCTCCTTAAGTCTCCTTTCATAAGACAAGTTTTCCATTCCTCGGATCATCCTAGTAGCCCTTCTCTGTACCTGCTCCAGTTTGAATTCATCCTTTTTAAACATGGGAGACCAGAATTGCACACAGTATTCTAGGTGAGGTCTCACCAGTGCCTTGTATAACGGTACTAAAACCTCCTTATCCCTACTGGAAATGCCTCTCCTGATGCATCCCAAAACCGCATTAGCTTTTTTCACAGCCATATCACATTGGCAGCTCATAGTCCTCCTATGATCAACCAATACTCCAAGGTCCTTCTCCTCTTCCGTTATTTCTAATTGATGCGTCCCCAACTTATAGCTAAAATTCTTGTTATTAATCCCTAAATGCATAACCTTACACTTCTCACTATTAAATTTCATCCTATTACTATTACTCCAGTTTATAAGGTAATCCAGATCCTCCTGTATAATATCCCGATCCTTCTCCGAATTGGCAATACCTCCCAGCTTTGTATCATCTGCAAACTTTATTAGCACACTCCCACTTTTTGTGCCAAGGTCAGTAATAAAAAGATTAAGTAAGATTGGTCCCAAAACCGATCCCTGAGGAACTCCACTGGTAACCTCCCTCCAACGTGACAGTTCGCCTTTCAGTAGGACCCGTTGCAGTCTCCCCTTTAACCAATTCCTTATCCACCTTTTGATGTTCATATTGATCCCCATCTTCTCCAATTTAACTAATGATTCCCCATGTGGCACGGTATCAAATGCCTTACTGAAATCTAGGTAAATTAGATCCACTGTATTTCCTTTATCTAAAAAATCTGTTACTTTTTCAAAAAAGGAGATTAGGTTGGTTTGGCACGATCTACCTTTTGTAAAACCATGTTGTATTTTGTCCCATTTACCATTGACTTCAATGTCCTTAACTAATTTCTCCTTCAAAATTTTTTCCAGGACCTTGCATACTACAGATGTCAAACTAACTGGCCTGTAGTTACCCGGATCACTTTTTTTTCCTTTCTTAAAAATAGGAACTATATTAGCAATTCTCCAATCATTCGGTACTATTCCTGAGTTTACAGATTCATTAAAAATTCTTGCTAATGGGCTTGCAATTTCAGGTGCCAATTCCTTTAATATTCTTGGATGAAGATTATCTGGGCCCCCCGATTTAGTCCCATTAAGCTGTTTCAGTTTCGCTTCTACCTCTGATATGGTAATATCTACCTCTATATCCTCCTTCCCATTTGTCATGCTACCATTATCCCCAAGATCCTCTTTAGCCTTATTAAAGACTGAGGCAAAGTATTTGTTTAGATATTGGGCCATGCCTAGATTATCTTTAACCTCCACTACATCCTCAGTGTTAAGCGGCCCCACTTTTTCCTTCTTAGTTTTCTTCTTATTTATATGGCTATAGAACCTTTTACTATTGGTTTTAATTCCCTTTGGAAGGTCCAACTCTACTCGACTTTTAGCCTGTCTCACTTGATCCCTATATGTTCTGACCTCAATTAGGTAGCTTTCCTTGCTGATCCCTCCCATCTTCCACTCCCTGTATGCTTTCTGCTTCTTCTTAATCACCTCTCTGAGATGCTTGCTCATCCAGCTTGGTCTACAACTCCTTCCTATGAATTTTTTCCCCTTTCTTGGGATACAGGCTTCCGATAGCTTCTGCAGTTTTGATTTAAAGTAATCCCAGGCCTCCTCTACCTTTAGATCCATAAGTTCTTCAGTCCAATCCATTTCCCTAACTAATTTCCTTAATTTTTGAAAGTCAGCCCTTTTGAAATCAAAAACCCTAGTTGCAGATTTATTTTTGTTAATCCTTCCATTTAGTTTGAACTGAATTAGCTCATGATCACTTGAGCCAAGATTGTCCCCTACAACCATTTCTTCTATGAGGTCCTCGCTACTCACCAAAATTAAATCTAAAATGGCATCCCCTCTAGTCGGTTCAGCAACTACTTGATGACGGAATCCATCAGCTATCGCATCTAGGAAAATCTGAGCCCTATTATTATTACTAGCACTGGTCCTCCAGTCTATATCTGGGAAGTTAAAGTCTCCCATGATCACGCAGTTTCCATTAGTATTTACTTTATTAAAGACATTAAAAAGGGCTGTATCCATATCCAAATTAGATCCCGGAGGTCTATAGCACACCCCAAGCACTATCGTAGGAGAGGCTTTACTAGTTTTCTTCCCCAATGTAATTTTTGCCCAGACAGACTGTCTTATCCATTGCATCGCTTCTTATTTCTTTACATTCTACCTCATCATTGATATACAATGCTACTCCACCCCCTTTACCTTTGTTTCTGTCTTTCCTAAAGAGCACATACCCTTCAATACCTGTAGTCCAGTCATGACTACTATTCCACCATGTTTCTGTTATCCCTATGATATCTGGTTTCACTTCCTGCACCAGTAGCTCTAGTTCCTCCATTTTGTTACCTAGACTCCTCGCATTGGTGTACAAACATCTTAATTTTTGCTGTTTGGCCTCGCTCACATTTTGTACCCTATTAGGCACAGTCATTCTACATCCAGTATAACCTATTAGACTAGTATCCACACCGCCCTCACTCCTTATATACATTCTCCTACCCACGACTGTATCCATTCTTACTGCTTCCCTCTCAATGCTAAAATCTGGCGTGGAGATTTTCTGGACATCTCCCATCCATCTCCCCCCAATTCCTAGTTTAAAGCTCTCTTTATCAGTTGTGCCAGCCTCGATCCTAGAAGTCTATTTCCTTCCCTACTGAGATGAAGTCCATCCCGAGAGAACTGACCTCTGTCCGTGAATGCCTCCCAGTGGTCATACATCCCAAAGCCCACCTTATAGCACCACTGCCTAAGCCATCTGTTGACAGTCATAATCTTGTCAGACCTTTGTTGCCCTTCTCTAGGAACAGGAAGGATCCCGCTAAAGATCACCTGAGCCTCAATTTCCTTAAGCGTCTTCCCCAGCCTAGCATAGTCTCCCTTAATACTTTCCAGCGAGAATCTAGCCGTATCATTTGTTCCCACATGAAGGATAATTAGGGGATTCTTTCCCGCTCCCTTTAGGATCCTTTTCAACCTCAGGTCTACATCCTGTATCTTAGCACCCGGAAGACAGCACACCCTTCTATTCTCAGGATCAGCTCTAGTTACAGGCCTGTCTATTCTTCTCAATAAAGAGTCCCCGATCACATAGACCTGCCTTTTCCTGGTGACAGTGCTATTCTCCAGTGTCTCCCCTGTTCCCTCTGGCTGCAAGCTCTTTCCATTCCTATTTTCCCTTACAATCTTCTTCAACCCATCCTGTATCCTCCTGGGGCTCATATTTGGTGTAGTCTCCCTTGACTCTTCCCCTTTTTCTATAGGGCTAGCCTCTCTTCTCTTCTTCCTTACCCTTCCACCTTCAACAAGTACCTGCTGAGCCCCTTCTTCGTTTTCCAACTCTGCAAACCTGTTCCTAAGCTCTATTTCTCCTTCACTAGCCCGTCTTTTTCTCTGCCTGGTTCTTTGAGTCACATGTTTCCACTGACCACTTTCCTCATCCAGTCTCTCCTCAAAATTCCCCAGCCCTGGTTCCATCTGTGAGTCTGAGCTTTTCCCTTCAGATACCTCATATCTTTGCTCCATCATCTGCTCAAACCCCTTCCTAAACTCAACCAGACTTTCCACCTGCATCTCCAAACCTCGGATCTTTTCCTCCATCAGCTCTATCAGACGGCATTTCATGCAGACAAAACTCTTACCGGTTCCCCCCTCCAGGATCATGTACATACCACAGCTTCCACATCCAGTCATCCTCAATGTGTCTTTCACTACAGGAGTCACTCCCACAGCTGCCTCTGTATCTGTCATCTCCTTCCCACCTAAATCCTGTTAATCTGGGAAACACAAGCCACACCAAAAAGACCACACACCCCCCAGCAAAAGCAAACCCCAAACAAGCACCACAATAGAAACTCCCTTTACAAACTCCCACTCAAACTCCCCTGTTTAGAGCTCTGTTTGCTAGCTCCTGTGCCGCTGCAGCTGTCTGTTAAGCTGATCCTTAAGTTTAATTGAAAAAAGATATTTGCAGTAAAAGGGCTATAGATGTAAAATAAATCAAACAGGAAGTAAGTGGATTTTCCTATGCAATTTTTAAGGAGATTTACTTGTGATGCTTAAGTCACTGCAAAGATATTAAAATCTCGGGCACGTACACCAAGAGCAGACTGTAGCTTCCTCTGAACTGCATCAGTAAAGATGTCTGCAGTAAGAGAGCAAACATAGTATAAAGCTGGGACAGCTATGAGTTAATACAGTGGTTCTCAGACACTTCCATATTGTGGCCCCATGCTACAAAAGGAAAATGTTTTGGGACCCTCATGTCCCTATTTAAAAAGAAAAAGAAAAAAGAGGGGTGGAGGGAGAGGAGGATGATAACTCCTTGAAACCTGATTGTGACCCAAAGGTTGAGAATCCGTGTACTAATTGTTATGAAGTAAAAATAACATGGGACTGACTATATGCCCCATACAGAGAAAGCAACAACTTTCTGAACTAAACAGTAGCTACATTTTTAAAGTAGCATATCATTTCATACTGTGTGGTATTAGCAAGTTGAATTTAAACAAAAGCTGCCTGAGTTGGAGTGTAATCATCAACTGATTAAGAATAGTTCCATATGGCTAGATTCAGGCCTATAAAATAAGGCTGATTGTGATTTGAGCTAAATGAGCTATAGAAATGGTCCATGCAGCATGCTGTCCTCTCTGTGAAAGGGCGACCCTTCCTTAGAGAGAGAATTTGCAACTTAAGCTCCTTGCAGAAGACATTCTCAACTCATGTTAGTAAGGTAAATAAAGCACTGGCCTAAGATCAGTGAAGGTATTTCTGATGTTTGAGCTAGACTCCTCAAATTAGGATTATAATATACTTCTTATTTGGGGAGGGAGAGAGATTTAAAGCACACAATGCTGTATGTATTTCTCTAGAGCAGACAAAAAATACAACTATATTGCAATGTTATAAAAATTGGATTTAAGAACCAAATTCAAGAGAAAACGGAGAGGTTGAGGGGGAAGCATTTTGAAAGAGGGAAGCTGCAGCAACTAGAGGGAATTACTTTGCTCCTGGGGACAGTTTAAATGCATATTAATTGAACATCTTATTAGTTCAATGTACATTTAAACACTCAGTTCATTGCAATTTTTTTTAAAAAGGATTGGACTAAGTACACGTACCTCATTTAATGTCACAAGCGCAAAAAACAAATTTATCTGGAATCCCTAGGAGAGCAAATACATAATCTTAATACAAATGACAAAAGTTTTTTCAGTAAAATGTCAGTTGTGACTGGGATGCCGTCCATGGGACAAACTCGAATGTTATGTACCCTAAAATCCCCAACAGCCAGAAAATGAAGTGTGTATACAGGGTGTTTCCCCATTCACAGAATTGAAAATTCTTCCAACCCTCAAAAATATGCTTATTTCCCTTTTCACTTGAAGTGATAAGCAGGGTGACAGGCTGGGTCACAGAAACTCCTTTGGGACTGCCACCTGATGTGCTGAGACTACCTCTGAGCCCATTTTCCTTGGCAGCTCAGGACTTCAGTACCCTGTCATGTTGAGCCAGACACGCTAGCCTGCTGCAAACACCCCCCCCTCAAAAGCTGCAGGCTTAACTGAAAACAGCTTAAGAAGTGCTCCTGTCTCCAGCACTCAGATACCTAGTTCCCAATGGGGTCCAAACCCCAAATAAATCCATTTGACTCTGTATAAAGATTATACAGAGTAAACTCATAAATTGTTCGCCCGCTATAACATTGATGGATATGCACAGCTGTTTGCTCCCCCTGGAATTAATACTTGCTCTGGGTTAATTAATGAACAAAAAGTGATTTTATTAAATATAAAAAGTAGGAATTAAGTGGTTCCAAGTAATCACGGACAGAACAAAGTAAGTACTAAGTAAAATAAAGCAAAACATACAAGTCTAAGCCTAATACATTTAAGAAACTGGTTACAGATGAAATTTTCCAATAAGCTTCTTTCACAGACTGGACTCCTTCCTAGTATGGGCCCAATCCTTTCCCCTGGTACAGTCCTTGTTCTAGCTCAGGTGGTAACTAGGGAATTTTTTCATGACTGTGGCCTCCTTTGTTCTGTTCCACCCCCTTACATACCTATGGCACAAGGCGGGAATCTTTTCTCTTTGGGTCCCCACCCCTCCTTCTAAATGGAAAAGCACCAGGTTTAAGATAGATTCCAATACCAGGTGACTTGATCACATGTTCTGTGAGACCCCCCCAAGCCTTCATTCTTCCCGGCCTGGCTCATAGAAAGGCTTGCAAATAAACAGAGCCATCTACAGTCAATTGTCCTAGTTGATGGGAGCCATCAAGATTCTAAACCACCATTAATGGCCCACAGTTTGCAAGACTAAAGTAGGACCTCAGAGTTGTATTTTATATTTCCAGTTTCAGATACAAGATGATACATTCATACAAATAGGATGAACACACTCAGTAGATTATAAGCTTTGTAATGATACCTTACAAGAGACCTTTTGCATGAAGCATATTCCAGTTACATTATATTCACACTCATTGCACTCCGTATGATTTTATGAAAATATGCTAATGTCACAAGCAGAATATAACTATTTACCAAAGTCTACTTGCAGTGATCTCAGGTTACCACTGGGAGAATCTTTGGTATTTGCCTTCACTCTTGTTTTGGAATAATTGTGCTTGCTTTCTGCTTGTGGCTTTAGGCTGAAATAATATTAGAGATGGGCTCTACCTAATAACTTTTGAAAGAGGATTCTGGATCCAGATTCAAATGTATATGGCTTGGACTTATCTCTATATGGCATGCATGTAACACTTTTAATAACATTTTTGTGAATGTTACTACTCTTTTGTAACTTTTTTGCTGTTCATATGATTCTTAATGCAAATATTGCAATTTACATATATTTCTCTTTTCGTTTGCTTGACTGGAAACTCCTTCTACTGGATGACATCAGGTGACTCTAGTATCTTCTCTAGTCTGCCTTTGGGTTTTTATATAGTGAGTAGCATGATAATGTTAATCGGAGCAAAGTACATCTCAGGTTAGTTATTTGAACTAGATAATTCTACAGGGTCTCTACACTAGTTTAAATGTTCTTATCTTCCATTTGTTTGTTCTTAACAAGAAAGTTTTCAATGCTCTTTGTTGCTCATGCACACAGAGAAAAGTTAAGGGTGGGAATTAAACCTATAGTTAGTAAGAAAATTCAGATGAATGCTGGAACTCTATCTGCAACTCATCCCATTGTGCTGTAAGTTGTTTTTTGTTTTTATGCAGAATTCTTACCTGAAGCAGGAGTTCTGCATAAAAATTTGGACTGTGCTTTTTTTATTTGATTTGTACATCTAGTAAACAAGATGTACCCTTTGAAGCATGCTGACAGAGAATCATATTTTCTGTAGTAGTGTGGCATAACTGGGAGTTTAAAATAAGAGTTTTAGCCTGCGTCCTATACTTCTTTTCATTTAAACTACTGAGGGCCTGGCTTAAAGACATAAAAGGGCAAATGTATTTTCAGCTCTCTTTGAAAGAGAGATAGGAGTTCAAATAATTTGAATGTGTTTTCTGTTCTGATCTTGGAGCTATTGGTCTGTTTGTACAGACTTAGCAAACTAAACAGCTTCATTATTTTGCTCATATACACTTTTCAGTCTTCTCTTGATGCCGCAGTGCATTCTCTAATATAACTAACTAGATTTGTCCATGTGTATAAAGTGAACAGAGCATGGTAGGCCTATGCATTTTAAAAAAACCTTTTTTTTTAAATGGGAAGAATTGTGTGCATGTGCAGTAAATATTTATTTTCAGAGACAGTCCTTTGTTTAAAAGTTAACAATAGATTAACAAGGTTTAAAAATAGTGTTTTTGAACTGCAGAAACACAAATGTTGTATGTGTGTATACATTATTTTGCTTTCTTACAATATAGACCCACGTGGCTTATTTTGAGTTTTTGTTTTAAAAAAATAAAAAAGACAAGTTTTCAGCCTGAACCAGATACTTAACAGCATAATGGCCATACATTTCTGAAACACTGACCCAAACTGTTAATGACTTTGGCACATAGTTCTAGTGATCTGAAAATAATTTGTTTCTATTCAGTCTGTTGCTCATACTGTTCAATGCTACTTTTTCTTGCATTGTCTTTAAAGATTGTGTGTGGCCTGTACTTATCAGAAAGTTTTATGGCAAAAATCAAATTGAGAGGCTTGCCTTTGATTTACTAATTCTGGAATATATCTGAAAGTGAATTTGATGAGCTACCACTTAAGTGGATAGTGCAGCACTCGAAGGCAGGCCCTGGCTGAGAAACCCATTTACAAGTCAGTACTCTATAAAACAAATTTGTACAAGTAGGTACATTTTTAACAAGCTTAATGAGAACTCTTCAGTTTTAATTGCAGTACTGATTCCTGACCACATGAGGGATACCTACAACAATATGAAATTTGACATTAGAAAGCAAGTAAATACTGTGCCCATTTCTGCTTATGATTATTATTTTTGAAATGTTGGGTTTATTTGTTTAAAAATGCTTTGTCCCGTAATCTAAGTGCATATCTAAACTCTCATGCTTGGAACCAATGTGAATCTTAATTCCTTCCCACCCACTAAAACTGAGTCTTATCAGCTCTCACATGACATGTGCAGGAATAAAGGCCTGGGAAAACAGAATCTCTGAATCACTCTGACCTTCAGATCATGTTCCTCCTCTTGTTTTCAAGTTATCATGAAGTGAGGGTTCACTGACTAAAAACAAACTTCAAAACCTCAGCTATATTTTTAAAAGAAATTAAGGCAGGCATGCAGAGATGGGCTTTTAACATATTATTTACATGGTAGGCTTCGGGGGGGAATATAAAATTGAAACTGGTTAACAAACTCAAAAGGAAAAAATCCCTTAATTAGAAGGGACTTCCGTCTTTAAAAAGTCACATTTGGTCACATTCTTTCTTATTTACAGCAGCGTAACCCCACTGGCTCATTTGAGTCTTGATAACTGCATTGGAGCTGCAGTGTCAATTAGAAGATAATTTATTTAATTTAACTGAGGTTAAATTTCCTGTCTTGTATGCAGTGAATCAGCACCAGGCAACAACACGGTTGTTATTCATCTGCCTTCTGGGCAACCTTGTGATACTAGAGCTACTGCAGGGGGAGAAGAATCTCTCTCCTTGTTAGGACAGTATCTGGAGCACTAGTACAGCAAGGCCACTTTATACAAAAGCTGGCAAATTGTAAATTGTCCTTTAATGTAGTAGCTTCATCACTGCACCAGAAATCAAACGGGAATCGCTTAATTATTAACACCTAAAGATGTCGGAGTATGACCCTTGTTCCAAAGAAAAAAAAGACTAATGGTGCATCTAATAAACATTGTTTTCATTAAAAAGAAAAGGAGGACTTGTGGGATCTTAGAGACTAACAAATTATTTGAGCGTAAGCTTTCGTGAGCTACAGCTCACTTCATTGGATGCATCACAAAAGCTTCTGCTCAAATAAATTTGTTGGCCTCTAAGGTGCCACAAGTACTCCTTTTCTTTTTGCGGATACAGACTAACACGGCTGCTACTCTGAAAATTGTAACGAGAGTGATCAGGTAAGGTGAGCTATTACCAGCATGTTTTCATTATAACTTGTGCGGCATGCTGAGTCCTGGAGCTGCAATTTCATTTATTTTTTAAGCTTAGCTGCTTGACTTATCATTTGATGTGAGATCTCTAACCAAACATAAAATAAAACCTTGGGTGCTTTTTGAAGTTTCACTGATGGATGATTTCTTGTAGTGATTTTTCTTATTTTGGTGAAAATTGGCATTCTGTCCTTAGAGTTGGAACTGAAGCAATGTCTCCGCATGGTGTATTGTGCTGTCCAAGTTGCTTCCTCTGAAAGATGGTATAAAACATCTAGTTAAGATCCCACAAAGGGCGGCATTAGCCTCATCAGCAGGGCCATCTTCCAAAACATGTCATATAATTCTGCCTACCTAAATTCCTCTGCTATTGCATATGTATGAGACATTCTTCCTCACCTTTTGTCTCTTAAATTGTTGGGTTGTCTGGTGGCTACTGCATTCAACCAGAGAGATGGCTGTGAAATTGCAAACTAGTTACAAATGGGCATAACAGCACCTACCACTGAAATGCAGAAAAATCTATGCAGATTGGCTAAATTAGGATTTTAACTATGGAAAGCTGATCCCCATTTCAAGAAAATGAAGCTAAAAGCATCCTATTTCAACCCCTCCATGTGATGTTAAATGTGTTGTGGTACATTCTGTACTTCTGATGAATAATCTTTTCTTTTCTTAAGGAATTGACAAATGAGGCCTCTTAACGGATTACCGGAATACATCCTGTTTGGTTTATGTACGAAGAGAGAAGAATCCAGTTATCACCCAATAGGATGGCACTCTTTGTTTGATTAGTTAATTTATAAACCGATCTGTTGTCTGACCTACAGAGACATCTAATGTTGTGGATTTCTAACTTGAAATAAGGAAAGTAAGCTCCCCTTACCTCCCCCCCCCCCCCACACACACACACAATATGCCACTCTTGTCTCCTCCCTGACCCGCATTTAAGTATCCTTTCAAGGTCCATAGGTCCTAACTTTGTTTGAGGATGTGCCATAAATAGAAGTTGTAATCTTTCTAATTGTTGGTACTTTATTATAATACATTACAGTAAGTCATAAAATAGTTAAATTATTTCCCAGCTGCTGTGAATTAGTTGTATTTCTATGGTTGCTAAAAGCATTTTTTGTTCAGTGGCTGCTGGATTGAAACATCTGTATTGGTATAGGGTTTTTTTTTTTTTTTTTAACATTGACTTAGTACCGGACACTTTAATATCTGCAGACTCTTCTTAAATATTGATCAAAACATTAAATGAGGTTTGATTTATTGTCTCTAGTATACACATTCATGGTATGATCATTGATAAGAACTATTTAAGACACTAAATCCTAACTCTGTCTCTTGGAAGGGAATAGGGAGAATCAACTTTTTTGGTAAAGGCCATTTTTGTACATTTGCATTGTTTTGAAAGCCAGATTTTACACAGGAGAGCCTCGTAGAACTTAACAACTGATAGCCCTTACAGTTAAAGGGAAGTATTGACCCTTGTTGTCCTGTGCTGTATTTGGGCTTTTCTCATACCAGTTTAGGATACTACATGATGCACAAAACTTTAGAAAGATGCAGCTATTTCTGTTTACACAAACAGGATACACTCTAAATAAGTTGTTCTCCCTCATCACTTTATGTTCTTGATCACATTTAGTGCATCTTAAGGACCAAAAGCTGCTTCTGAATTTGCATAACCATGTTTTTACTTAATGAGCTTGTTTTGTGTCCTGAATTGTGATGTTTGCAAGCCCAAATCCAAGCTTTGGGATACACAAACTTGAGTATCCAAAACTAGGCACTTAAGGTCTAAGCCACAAACAAACTTAGAAATTGCCTTCAGTTATGTATGTAGATGTAAAAAATGTAGACCCGGTATATCTAAACAGATAGTCAGTCATCTAAGATGACCAAAGGAAAAGTGACTGATAGTAGCAACATAAATTATTTAATAGCTTATTTGGTAGGGCAGAGAAGATGTTTCTGCACAGGCAAGACGATACTAATGTTACAGTGACACTGAGGAGGAGAGTCAGTGTGGGAACTTTCCTGTCATTTATTTTGAATGTTTCTCATAGATGCACTAGGAGCTAAAGGGGGTGTTTTTGTGTTCAAAAGCTCTCTCCTGATCTGTCTGATACAAAAGCAGTCATTCGCTAATAAAGCTTTATTTCTTCCATAAACTGTAAAGGAGGAGCTAGTAGAGAATATGAAGTATTGGAGCTGCATAGAAGTTCAGGTCTGTACATGTATTTAATATAAACTGCCTTTTTATTATCAAGTGCAATGAAGTCTGAAAACATCTGCTTTTTAAATGTTCACTGAAGAATATATCTTCCCATTGATGCTTGTATAACTGATTGATACTCATGGGAGTCTTATGCATTGGTGGAAATGTATAACCTCCCTTCATAACCATAATCTATTCACTCAGTCCTTATGTCACTTGAATGTACTTTGTCCACACTAACTTCTGCAAATACCTAGTATTTGGATACATGTAGCAATGAAGGTTTCTGGTTTTCAATATGTATTCAGATATATCTATAGAAGTATACTGAAGGAGGAGTGTCATCGGTAAATAATGGTAAAACAACAAAGCTCCTCAACTTAACACAATTCTCAATCTTCATACCCTTTGTGACTTACTCTCTACAATCTCACATCTATACTACAGGGACTACATTGGCATAGCTACGGTGCTATACTTATGCTATCTTAATTCTGTATTGTGGATGTAGCCTGCTCCAATAGAAGTTTTTCCATTGGTATAGAAAGAGCACCATGTCAAGGTGATGGTATCTTGGTTGACAGAAACATGCTTTTGTTGACCTAACTGCATCTACCCAAGGGTTAGGTTGGCATGGCTACATCGCTTTTGGGAGGTGAATTTTTCACATCCCTGAGCAATGCAGCTATGTGGAACTAATCCCTAATGTAGACCAGGCCAAACACCAGGGACCAATGTAGTGCTAGTAGCCCCTGGAGGAGGACACCGATTAAGGGTGGTCATACCCTAGAAAATGGGGTTTCTGGATAGAGTTATTTGCCAAAATTAGTTCCCAAGTGGTTATTTTCTACAGATTAATGCTGAAACAGGAAACCTGTAATATGTAATGAACCTGAAATCATTAATTTCATTGTGTTGCCTTTTACACTGGTGTATCCTGTTTTTTGCATACAGTATTGATTCTGCTGTTTTTCTGACATATAAAACCTATTGTGAGATGATGCTGTTCCAATTGCAGTTTGTGAGTAAATGATTGTAACTTATTTTCTGTGAGATTCAAATTACTATTCCAGACATTCTTTTATTTCAAAGCCATTGTTAATTTTCTATCAAAATAGCTTAAATTAACTATAAATAACTTGAAAACCTCTTCAAATAAATTGTGTGAATAGAAGTTGACTTTTTTCTATAAATTGCCAGATTTATGAATTCTTACTTGAAAAACATTGACATTGAAATACATTGAATAAATTGGCTTAAAAATTTGTCTCAGTTCTTGCTTGCCGATGTGTAGTTGCAGAGGAAAACATGAATGAAAACTTAACATGCAGGATGCCATATGGACTCCAAGAGGTGTAATATGCAGTGGCTTTCCTATCTAAATCACCCCCTCTTATTCAAGTCTGGATAAAATCTTATTTTCCCAAAGTTTGGTTAATTGGTTCTGCTGCTTGCTCTCACTTGGGTTGATCAGTGGCATTTTCAGTTGTAAGGATCAGATTTGAAAGTGCTTTGATATTTTTCAGTTTCTCAGTTATTGAAGGAAATAAGACTATTGTACGTTGAGGAGCCATTGCATGGGGTTGGGGATGTAAAACAATGAAAGGACTATGGTTTGAGGGTATTGTTGAAGGGTAGGTCAGTAGGTGCATGCAGCTGCATGGTGCTATAGAATGGATTGGGGGGAAGAAATCTATGTGTGGTAACTCTTGTTCTCTGAGTGTACATTGTCTCCAAAGGCACGCTGTGGGTATATGGCCACCACAGACTTTACTTCAGTGTAAATTGCTGTCAGGGGACTGGTTTTGGGTCTGAGTAGTAACTGGTGTGTAGGGGGTGCGTGCAAGTCTCTGGCCATTATATTCAGACCCTCATCTATTTCACAAATCCATGTCTGGGACTTGCAGCAAAATCCATATTTTACACATAATTGTGCCTAGAATACAAACTTTCATTCAATTAAAAAAATTTAAACAGCCCTTATGGCTGAGAGTCTGTAGAACAATGGCTCTGTTCCCCATCAAAATGTGTGAATTGCCTTTAGGTTTCAGACTTAACAAAAATGAACACCCACTTCACTGCTGATCATTTTAGCAGAAACCTCCAGCAGATG
Source organism: Dermochelys coriacea (assembly GCF_009764565.3). Lineage (NCBI taxonomy): Eukaryota > Metazoa > Chordata > Testudines > Dermochelyidae > Dermochelys > Dermochelys coriacea. The sequence continues at coordinate 147,252,019 of NC_050068.2, forward strand.
TGATTACCCCATGATATAAAACTGTTTCCATTCCTCTGCAGGTATCAAACACCCCAGTAGCCCCTTCTTAACAGCCAAGATTCCAGCTGTGCCCCAGAGAGCTGATATTAGGAAATATACAAATCACTAGTATATCAAAACCTAAAAATAGTGATGCTAGCACAAAATCAGACTTGATGTAAAAATACATATGCCTACTGTACTGATTTGTTCTGCAAGGAAGCTCTCAGAACTTTGTCTGTTGGAGCAAGGTGCTGTAAAACTTGAATATGTAAAATTAGGCTTCCAAATACAGAGAACCTGATTCACAGGGGCACTGCAAATTTTGGACTAGATTTGTTTTTATTATTTTTTTTTCAGCACCCAAGTCTGCAAATTTTGGCCACCGTCCTTCTGCCTAGAAAATAATTAATCTGTTTCTCACTGAGAGGAGAGATTTAATAAATTCAGTGTGATTATTTTCCTTTTTTATTTAGTTTGAAAGGAATATGTTTAGCCCCAGTGATGCCCAAACTTTTCCTGTCTTGGCCACCCCTTACCAGTAATGGAATCTGTGTGGGGGGCCTCCTCCCCCTCGCGCCCCCCCCCCATTACCGCCCAGTTGGCTCAGCAGAGGACCTTGCGCTGATGACGGAGCTGGGGGTGGAACTAGAGATGGGGAAGGAGCTGGGGCTGGAGGCAGAGCTGGCCTGAGGGCGGAGCTGTGATGAGGGCGGAGTGGAGCTGTGGTTGGGGCTAGAGCAGAGCTGGGGGCAGAGTGGAAATGGGTGGTGCTCCTGCCCCGCTGCATACCCCTGCCCCACTGTGTGGCCCCCAAACGTTCCTCTGGCCCTTCACAGTTTGGTGACCACTCATTTAGCTTGATGGAAATGCAAATCTCACTGGGGCAAAGGGCAGGCAAATTGCTAGCAGCCCTGAAAAACTTCGAAATGTTGCTAGCACAACTACAGAATAGGACATTTACCCACAGTCCTTGGGGAACAACCAGTGAATTTTGTCAATATTCAAGTCTTGCACACCTCAGAATATGTGAGTGATCCTAACTGTATAAAAAGTTCTGTGGAAGGGATTAATTTACCCATAGTAACTTAATGGATCTTGAAGATGATGCAGACCTATCTTATTTGATGTGAAGAGATTAAAGCAGCTATTAAAATGCTAAATATAGGTAAATCCTCTGGGAGGATGGCCTGTCTGCTGAATTTCACAAAGCTGCTTCTGATAGCCTATTCTGCAATCATTTATGTAGGGAAAGCACCCACTGACTTCAATAGGAGTATGTCTGCATTGTGAACTGCAGGTTGAGCCAGGTAGTATTAGAGGCTGAGGAAAAGAAAACATTAGTTCATTATTTTGTAGAAAGCAGTTGGCCCTTCCATGGCAGCTTTCATCCAAGGATCTCAAAATATTTTTATGGCCATTTTATTATTTGCCTTTTTTTAAAAGGATTTTGATGTTTAGCTGTTGACAAGGAGTTAGTCAGTTGTTGGTTAGGAATTATAATACTGGATCGGACTCATGATCCACCTAGTCTGATATCCTGTCTCCCATAATAACCAGGATCACCCATCTCATGGAGAGGCTCAAAGAATCCAGCTGTAGGAAGGTGTGAGATAATCTGCTCCCCATAAAGGCCTTAACGTAAGTGTTTTAAACCCTGAAGCCTGAGTCTTTAGCTCTAGCAAAAGTTTTATATTAACAAGACTATCCAGCGTGTGTGGATAATTTATGAAACATCCAATCCCTTTTTGAAGCTTGCTAAGTCTTGGCCTAAGTGACATCCTGGGATAGTGAGCTCCATAGTCTGATTATATGTTGTGTGAAAAAGTGCTTCCTTTTAGAATTTGCCATCTTTCAACTTTGTGGACTGTCTTTGTTCTTGTGTTTATGAGATGGGGATAACAAAAGTTCTCCTGCTTTCTTCCTACTATTCAAATTTTATTTTATATACTTTTAGCATGTCCCCTCTCATCTCTAAGGTAAACAGTCCAAACTTTAGCCATCTCTCACGATATGATTTTTTTCCATACTCCTAATCATTTTTGTCATCCTTTTCTGAACACCACTTTAATTCTACAATAGCCTTTTTGAGTTGGGGTGGCCAGTACAGCATCCAGTATTCTATATTAGGGTGTGCTATGAACTGAGCATAATGGTGTGTTTTCAATATTCTTCCCAACCCTCTGGGTATTTTTGTGCTCTCCAGAAGTTGACCTAGTATTAAATACCTTTTAATAGCATATGTCATTGGAAGCTATAAAACACTTTACAATTCTAAGCCCCTTCAATTAATAAATTATGACAGTTCATTATAAGAAATTATTCCTTGTTAATGTTGAGTGGTTTGTTTGGAAGGTTGCTCTAATAAGTTTCCCCATATGCTTACAGGTCAAATAGAACGCAAGTGAGGGCTTGTCTACGCACTAGATCAGTTTGGAATCAGTCAAGTTAGTACAATGCCCTCTAAAGTAGACAGTTATATCAGTGTAAAGGTGCCTTGTACTGGTGTAGCTTATTCCTATAGATTTAGGGGAATTCTGTTCCCTTAGCAGTGTGCATTGATACAGTCATTACTTATGTGACCATATAATATTTTTTCCCCACATGACCTCTGCCTTGGCCAGGGCGTAGGCTGGATGATGATCACTTAAGTAGCTGTTCTGTATTTTAGTTTAAACTCATTGTTCATTGAATGGCCTATGATTTACTACACACTATTCAAACCCTGCTTAGTCTCCATGTTTCCTCTTATCTTCTTTTCATCTGAGTCTGGTGGATTCCTCTTCTACGCGTAGGTGTAAGCAAGGCCCAGGGGGTCATTGAGAGCACATGGGGTAGGGAGGAGAGACTCAGTGCTCTCTGTTCTATTGCCCAATCCTACCCTAGCCTGCAGCAGCCACTAGTGAGGAAGTCCTGAGCTGGAGGGAGCATGCTTATTTGCATTGTGAGAATGGCACATAGATGCTAGTGCTAGCCAGACTACATACCAGAGGCTTGGGTATGCACTGTGATGACAGAATCTTCAGAGATATTAGGGACTAAACTGAGCATCTATTGGGCATGTGCCAACTCTGATTTAATTTTTTTAAAGGCATATATCTTGGTCACACTTGTGCACATTTTCACAAAAACAGCAAAATGCACATCCCTGACCTAAAGTTCACCTTTGCCAAATTTTAAGTCCCTAGTTGAAAATGTGGGGATACTAGTTTCTCAAAGAAAAGGTTGCTAGCATTTTTTTTTTTAAATGGGAAACATATTTTCCCCTAGCCTTAGTCTCAGAAACAGCTGAATCATTTTGGCTAAAAATTTCCAAGACAAATGTAGCCTGAGGGAGAAAATCAACATAGAAAACTTCACTTCAAATGATTCAAGTTGGTAAAATTATAAGCAACTTAAAACAGGGTCTTACAATGGGAAGTGTCAGACAACCTTAATTATGCAGCGCTACCTATCCAGCCTATAATAAATTAATCATCTAGTTCTGTTCACAGTGGGGTAGGGGAATAGGATAGTAAGATAGGATCCTCAAGCAGTTGGACACTTAATTTTTGAGTATGTGGGTGTAATCCTTCACTGTTTAAGGGCCATTACAGCTCATCTCGGTAAAGGAAATGGTGTGTATATATAGTAGATATGAATGAAGTAGGCTGTGTTTATGGCTACTTACTTCTTTCCTAACAACAAGATAATCCCCTCTTGTTAGCCAGACCTCTTCCTGGTTTCCAGTCTGTTGCTGTTACTGCAGGATTATCTCTTTTTCTTCCAGCCCCATTTGTTACACACAATCAGTTTGCTGCATTTCTACCAGGTGTGAATATTAACTAAAGAAGTAGGATTCATTACAGCTTTATTGCAACTTCTGCATTTAAACAGAATCCTTGTTGCAGATTTTATGAGTGAAACTTCAGGAATATGCTAGCTGAGCAGTGTAAGAGGCTCACAGCTGTGTCAGTGCACTTCAGGAATGTCCTGTTGAAAAGAAAAAGAATTCTGATAAGGCACCAATCTTCCCTGTAAGGCGCACTAAAGTTATGTCTCATCAAGCACAACACTGGCTTCCTTAGACCTACATCATCCCAAACCATCCTCCTGTGTCTTATCCTCAATTACTCCCAAAATCCCTCCCCCAAACATAGGATAAGTTTCAATGGACTGAGCCTACCCGTTCCCATTACTGAATGTTCAGGCCAGGCACTAAGCCAGCCAGTTGTCTACTCAGCAGTGTGTGCCTATAGCATTTAATGACCTCACTTGTTCTCTGGTCCCCATTTTGATCTCAGCACTTCCTTTCTATGGTATGACCTGAGCCTGGCTGTTCTGCCCACCTGCACTCAGTGTTCTATGCCCTTGCAGAGAGTATGTCTGTGGCACAGGACAAGTCTAGCTGTTCTCAGCAGCCATTCCTAGTTGTAATGTGGTGTGCCTGTGGCAGGCCGCACACCTGCCCTTTCTCAGCTCACCATCCCGTTTCTGAGCCAGCCCGTTCTCGACTCTGTCCCATCACAACTTTGTGGCCTGACCACCCTGTCTCCCACAACCTTGGTGACTGCCTGAACCGCTGGGCTACAGGGAAAAGGTTAATGCTATTAGCCTTTTGTAAGAAAGGGCTGACCAGACTTACATGCCTAATGTCAGGCATAGACTTCAAGTGGAGTTGGGTGTTTAACTCCCTGTGCCAGGCAGGGCTGGGGCAGGGAAAGCCCAAGATCTGAGAGAGCGATGGCTCGTCCTTCAGGATAGGTTGTAGATCCTTGATGATGCGTTGGAGAGGTTTTAGTTGGGGGCTGAAGGTGATGGCTAGTGGCGTTCTGTTGTTTTCTTTGTTGGGCCTGTCCTGTAGTAGGTGACTTCTGGGTACTCTTCTGGCTCTGTCAATCTGTTTCTTCACTTCAGCAGGTGGGTATTGTAGTTGTAGGAATGCATGATAGAGATCTTGTAGGTGTTTGTCTCTGTCTGAGGGGTTGGAGCAAATGCGGTTATATCGTAGCGCTTGGCTGTAGACAATGGATCGAGTGGTATGACGAGCCATCGCTCTCTCAGATCTTGGGAGACAGACCAGTCCTTGCTTACAGACAGCCCCCCAATCTGAAGCAAATACTCACCAGCAACCACACACCACACAACAGAACCACTAACCCAGGAACCTATCCTTGCAACAAAGCCCGTTGCCAACTCTGTCCACATATCTATTCAGGGGATACCATCATAGGGCCTAATCACATCAGCCACACTATCAGAGGCTCGTTCACCTGCGCATCTACCAATGTGATATATGCCATCATGTGCCAGCAATGCCCCTCTGCCATGTACATTGGCCAAACTGGACAGTCTCTACGTAAAAGAATGAATGGACACAAATCAGACGTCAAGAATTATAACATTCAAAAACCAGTTGGAGAACACTTCAATCTCTCTGGTCACTCGATCACAGACCTAAGAGTGGCTATACTTCAACAAAAAAGCTTCAAAAACAGACTCCAACGAGAGACTGCTGAATTGGAATTAATTTGCAAACTGGATACAATTAACTTAGGCTTGAATAGAGACTGGGAATGGATGAGTCATTACACAAAGTAAAACTATTTCCCCATGGTATTTCTCCCTCCCACCCCACCCCCCACTGTTCCTCTGATATTCTTGTTAACTGTTGGAATTAGCCTACCTGCTTGTCACCATGAAAGGTTTTCCTCCTTCCCCCCCCTGCTGTTGATGATGGCTTATTTTAAGTGATCACTCTCCTTACAGTTTCAGAGTAGCAGCCGTGTAAATGCATCCGATGAAGTGAGCTGTAGCTCACGAAAGCTTATGCTCTAATAAATTTGTTAGTCTCTAAGGTGCCACAAGTACTCCTTTTCTTTCTCCTTACAGTGTGTATGATAAACCCATTGTTTCATGTTCTCTGTGTGTGTGTATATAAATCTCTCCTCTGTTTTTTCCACCAAATGCATCCGATGAAGTGAGCTGTAGCTCACGAAAGCTTATGCTCTAATAAATTTGTTAGTCTCTAAGGTGCCACAAGTACTCCTTTTCTTTTTCCAAATAACTCCAGTCTTAGTTCCCAGCCTCAGTCATAGCTCTGTGTGTATAGACCATACAGAGCTGTGATTGGGGCTGGGAACAACATCTAACAACAAATGCCCATTCTCAGCTCCCCCCTACCCAGGCAGCAGTTCCCGGGTCCTGTGATATACACCAAGCGTATTGGTTCTCAGGTCCCCAACCCAATCCCATTACTGAGTACCTGGCTCAGCCTGTGCTCAATGCTCCATCCTTTTTCAGTACAACTGGGCACTCTGCTGTGTGCGCCCATACCAGGCCTGTTATCGGCTCCCCATTTCAGTCTCAACACTTGCTTTCCATGGTATGAACTGAGTCTGTCTGTGCTCAGCTCTCCTGTCCCCACACAGTTTAATGTATCTGTACCATGCACTGAGCTGGCCTGGTTTTAGCACCTCTATCGCCACTATGTGATTGTGGCATGCACTGAACGCATCCATTTTGAGCAGCCCACCCAGATAATAACTGTGTGCCACAGCCAGGCACGAAGCCAGGTCAGTCGGCACTGTGTGTCTGTGGTATGGAGCAAAGAAACCTCAGCTCCCAGCCCTACTTGTAACTCTGCATGCTTCTGGCATACAGCAAGCCTACACATTTTAGCTCCTGTTCACAGCCCTCATACTGTGTGCCTGTGATATACCCCAAGTCTGCCTGCGCTCAGCTCCCCCCAACCTCTGATCCCATTACTGAAAGCCTGTCTTATTCCCTGTGCAGTGCTGTGTACATATGGCATATGCCTGTTTTTTTAAATCTTAGTAATTGCTTTTTGTGCCATGCATCAAGTTTGCCTGGGCACATCTCTCCACCTGAGACTGTTTACTGTGTGTCTATGCCACACACTGAGCCAGCCTGGTCAGAGCTCCCTGCCCAAGTCTCAGAGCTCGGTCTGCCTGGTCTGCTCTCCCAGGCTGTGGGTACTGTTCTGTGTGCCTGTGTTATGTACCAGTGCTGCCTGTTCTGCACTCGCGTCACTTGCCTTGCAGTGTGTGATTATACCAGGGACTAGCCTGCCCCTTCTCAGCTCTGCACACTGGGCTTAATGCTGTGTGTCTGTGGCATGCATTTTCTGTTTTTAGCACTCCACCCTGGACTCAGCTCTGTGTGCCTGCACCCTGCCAGTCTCAGTTAATCCACAATCCTGGCACTGTGTGCCTTTGGCATGCACCACGTTTGGCTGGTCTCAATCTGTCACCCTAGTCTCACAGCTGCATGCCCTTGTCATCCACCAAGCTTGCCAGTTATGTTCCTGCAATGCTACTTGTCTGTGGCAGTCACTGAGCAAGTCTGCTTACAGCTCCTGACCCTAGTCTCTACATTGTGGGTCTTTAGCATGCAGCTGGCTCCCAGCATTGTGTGCCTGAGATGAGCACTGCCTGTGTCAGCTCCCCAGTTTCAGATGTGTGTGTTAGTGGCATTCACCAACCCTGCCCAGTTTCACTTCCCTCCCCTGCTCTGTGTGCATGTGGCAAGCACCAAGCATGTTTGTTCTCAGCTCCCCAACCCAGCCATAGCTCTCGGTGCCTGAACTATGTGCTGAATCTGCCTATTCTCTGCTTCTCATCATGTGGCATACAGTAAGTATATCTCCCAACACCAGTCTCAGTGCAGTGAGCCTGTAGCTTACACTGCCCTAGCTAGTTCGCAGCTACCAGCTCTCCAGGCCCATCACAGTAAGGAGTGTCTAAGACATGGACTGTGCCTGCCCATTATCAGGACATGTTTAATGGGACTGCAGTCAGGCCTAACTCCCTACTGCCTTTAAATATAAACAGAGCCAACAAAACAGTCATTATAATGTAATTTTTTTTAATGAGGATAAATATTTAAAGCATACCAGAACATTAAATTACTTTAACTTAGTCACTTAAAAACCCCCCAAGTTTATAGGGTTCCTCTAAAAACTGTTTGAATGATTAGTTGGGTATATTGATTGATAAGACTTGATGCGCTCTCTTGCTTCCTTTTTGAGTTGTCAATCTCTTTTATGTCTTTGAGTTCCCTTTCCTAAACAAAGTTCATTACAACCTGTTCACTGGAACCACAAATGATTAAAGGTTTTTTCCAAAGAACAGTGGAACTGAACAGATTTGTCTCCACTGTCATTTCTCTATCACAGCAGATGTTAAGGAAATGCAGTTCTGGTTGTAAAAACAAAACTCCTATTTGATCAGCTGGGTAACTAGATACTGCTGGCCCAATTCATGGGGCTTGCTTTATTTGAGTAAACAGTGCTTTGTACTAAGAAACCATTGGCACAGATGTGATATTTTTGTTCATTTTTAACAAACCTAACTTTGCTTTGCTGCTTGGTAACGTCTTTCACCATTTACTAATACAGCCTGAATTAGCATTAAGGAAATGTCACAAGCAAATTGTAAATGATCACATAGTTTAGGGCAGTCACAGTAGGAAATGCTCCTATGTTGCTATGCAAGTTCTGCTTTTAATTTGGGGCTTTGATTGATTAAGTATAAAAAGCGTAAATTATATTTTCTGAGCAAAAGAGCAGAGAATTGTTTTTGCTTTCTTAATCACTGTTTTTTGCCTTAGCTCAAAAATTACCAGCTGTTTTTAATTAAAAACTAGGCACTTGTTGACTTCACTCATTTTTCATGAAAGTTAAATTCACATACTTAAAGGTGCTCAACTCACAGCACTGTAATGTGAAGTCCTGTGTGTAGCCACATAAGTTATGCATGGCAAGCAGACTTCCTAAGCTTCACAATGTCAGTGTGTCTTAGGGTGACCAGATGTCCTGATTTTATAGGGACAGCCCCGATTTTGGGATTTTTTTCTTTATACAGGCACCTATTACCCCCCACCCCCATCCCGATTTTTTTACACTTGCTATCTGGTCACCCTAGTGTGCCTCCTCCCTCATGTTCCACGTAAACAGGGACGGCAGTTCACTCCCTGCCACCTCTTTTGAAATTACAAAGAGTGGTGTAGCCACCTAGCCACTAGGAACTGAAAGAGCCCCCTTAACTCATTACCTACAGGCCAACACCATTAAAGGGAAGTTGCCTTTAGCCACTAGGGCCAGATTTGACTCAGTAATCCATTAACAGAAAGTTCTGGATTCCACTACCAGTCAAGTAGAAGCTGTCCAGTCGCCTGTTTGTTTAAAAGCCTTCAGGATCCTGAACACGCGCACACACACGTTAGGTTCAGGCTTTCTTTGCAGAGCTAATGAGAGTTTTAGTGACTCAAGGAAAGCAGGCTTGACTTTCAATTAACAGGTGTTCTTTTAGGATGAATCACCCTGTGCAACAGGCCTGCACCACGCCTATGCAGTATTGCCATGACTGAGCATTCACAAAAAACCATGTCAGGTCCCTCCAAAAACTGAGATTGGCTTAAAAATCATGAGATTTAAAGATCACAATCAACACTGGATTCTTTCTATTACTTGCCTTCTGTTTTTTTGCGCTTTTAAGGTTTCACATTTTCAAACTTTTGTCTGCAACTGTATGAGCTATATATATCTATATAGATAGATAGATATAGATATATAAAAGATGAGCTACTCATATAATCACATGACCCCAGGAGCTTGAGTTTTAAGAAGAACAAATATTGCAAGACTCATGATACAAATTTCAAGAGTCAGCAACACTGGCTATGCACCAATTAAATCATACCTATGGCCTCAAAACGAGGCTCAAGTGGGACGTAAGTAATTCACGGTCCTTGTGTTGGACCTTTGTACAAGGGCAAATGTCACCTTTAATTATTCTGAAATATTTATTATAGTAGGTCAACTCTGAAAGGGATCTCACTCAGGGTTGGGGGAATAAGGGAAGGCAGGGTTTTATGACATACGCCAATGGAGTGTGTCTACATATCAATGATACTTATCTGGCCCCCATCACCTTAGTATTTGAGCACCTCAAAATTAATGTATTTATCCTCACAACATCCCTATGAGGTAGAGAAGTGTGATTACCCCCATTTTACAGATAGGGAACTGAGGCACAGAGAGGCTAAGGCCCAGATCCACAGAGGTATTTAGGCTCCTAACTTCCATGAAAGTTAGATGCCTTTGAGGATCTGGTCCTTAATGACTTGCTCAAGGTCACACAGGAACAGAGTAGTAATTTGAACCCAGGTCTTCCAACTCCTCGGCTAGAAGGTACAGCAGGATACTATGTTTAGCAGAGTGAGCAGTTGCTGGGCTGTGGTCAGTTGCCTTGAAAGAGCATGATGCTCAGGAACAAGTCTCACTCAGCCGTTTGTGGCATGTTGTCCTTCCCTAGATGTCACTTAAAACTCATGAAAGCTCATGACAAAAATAAATAAAAACAATTTAAAAATCCAGAGTACTGTGATTGCATCTATTTATCAAGATAACCAAGTAATTGTATAAAGTAACTCAGTTTAAAGCACTACACAAGTTTTAATTAAAATTCACATCTATATAAAACAAGGAATTCATAGAGTCTTATACCTTGACAGAAGGATTTTCATGGAAAATGCCAATGTTTAACTTGCATTAATTATGTAATTAAACTCAGTATGATTTTCCCTATGGCTTTACTGATGAAGCAGGAGTGAGAAAACCTGAGGGGGGAAAAAGGGCCACAGCAGAAATGTCTCTGCGTAGGAGAGGGCATTTAGTCACAGAGGCTGCGGAAGCTTACCTGGAATGCGGGAAACAGAGGTGCATAGTGAAACTTAAACATATGAAGCACCATACTAAGCACTAGGAGAGGGGGACACATGAGGTGTCAGGAGAAGTCAGGGTGGGTGCTCTGCATAGGGAGTGGGGGGGGGGGAGTCATGGCTGGGGGAGGGGAGGTTGGCGTGTCACTGTCAGGGATAGGAGTGGGGTGGGAAAGGAGGGAAGCTATTGAGATTTGGCAGGGCAAGGCAGCTGGCTCCAGGCTGGGAAGCCAGTACTGGCAATTCACATCTCGCTCCAGGGCTTGTTGCTCCCAGCCCCGGTCTGATCACCCTAGTCTCTGGCCCAATCCCAGGTGCTGTTTCAGCCCTCTCTGGCCCTGCTCTGGCCTCTATCCCCAGCAGCCACGGAGCCTCACCCGGCCTAACCATGTGAAACAACTCATTTAAGAATGACTGGCAGGGGTGGAATTAATGTAGATCAGCCCCCACAGTATTTCCATTGAGAAGGGTGCTGGCCTCCACAGCTGCCTGGTTCTCCTGCCCCTGATTACTTAGTCACTTCAAAACATTTCATTGATTACTAAAATATATTCACTTAATTTTCTGCAGGAGGAGTTAGTATGTTCTCAATGGTAAGAAGCACCTGGGTAATATTAGGGGCTTGCTGTCTGCCCAGGGCTTTCTCCACTTCCACAAGCACCTAAGAAGACCTCAGCTTATTTTCCTCCCTCCCCTTTGTCACAGCAAGTTTCTTATCCCATTTCCCACATTTTAACCTTGCCAGCTCCACATGATAGCTGTCCATTTGGCTCAGACAGGATGTCCTTTGAAGCTTGGCAGTATCATTCCTTACTCTGCCAAAGGAGTCACTGATGGATAACATTAGACCAGGGGTGGCCAACCTGTGGCTCCGGAGTCACATGCGGCTCTTCAGAAGTTAATATGTGGCTCCTTGTGCAGGTACGGACTGCGGGGTGAAACTACAGGTGCCAACTTTCCAATGTGCCGGGAGGTGCTCACTGCTCAACCCTTGGCTCTGCCACAAGCCCTGCCCCCACTCCACCCCTTCCCGCCCCTGAGCCTGCCATGCCCTTGCTTCCCCTCCCCCGTCCCCCCCCACCCAGAGCCTCCTGCATGCCACAAAACAGCTGATAGGCAGGTTTGGGGACGGAGGGGGAGGTGCTGATTGGCAGAGCTGCTGGTGGGCGGAGGTGTGGGGGAGCTGATGGGGGGGGGCTGCTGACATTTTACTAAAAAGAAAAGGAGTACTTGTGGCACCTTAGAGACTAAGAACTTTATTTGAGCATGCATTTGATGAAATGAGCTGTAGCTCACGAAAGCTTATGCTCAAATAAATTTGTTAGTCTCTAAGGTGTCACAAGTACTCCTTTTCTTTTTTCACCTTAAGTGATCACTCTGGTTACAGTGTGTATGGTAACACCCATTGTTTCATGTTCTCTATGTATATAAATCTCCCCACTGTATTTTCCACTGAATGCATCCGATGAAGTGAGCTGTAGCTCACGAAAGCTTATGCTCAAATAAATTTGTTCGTCTCTAAGGTGCCACAAGTACTCCTTTTCTTTTTGCGAATACAGACTAACACGGCTGCTACTCTGAAACCTGACGTTTTACTGTGGCTCTTTGGCAACGTACATTGGTAAATTCTGGCTCCTCCTCAGGTTCAGGTTGGCCACCCCGGTGTTAGACATTTCTTCTCCTCAGCACTCCATGGTACTACCACCATTCCCTCCGTCTCACGGCAGAACTCTGCTAGCCTAGAGGCTGAGAAAAGGAATTACTGGTCTCTGTCAGTGGCCCCTTCACAAATGAGATTAGTCTTCTACAGACTCCGGCAGCAAAGCCTGGCTGTTTAGCTCAAAAGAGACTCAGGGCTTGTCTCTGTGAATACCTACTTTGGGGCAAGCAGGGGCATAAATCTCTCTTGCAATAGCCTGCCACGCATTAAAGTAGTTGGAGTGGGGGTGAATATGAGGCCCAGCTCAAGGAGACATGCTCATCAAGACAGTGTGCTAAAATAGCGAGGTAGCATAGGAAGCAGCAAGTGGTGGGAGGGGCATGCTGCCCCAGTACAAACCAGGGTATGTACTTGACTAGCTAGCCTGAGCTGCTGCTGCCCCTGCTACTGCAGCTACTATGATTTTTAGTGTGGTGGGTTCCGATGAAGTGAGCTGTAGCTCTCGAAAGCTTATGCTCTAATAAATTTGTTAGTCTCTAAGGTGCCACAAGTCCTCCTTTTCTTTTAGCCAGGAGAATGTCTCTTCAAGCTGGGACTCACCCCTCCAGCTCCAAGTGTAGACATACACTAAGTGGCTGGTTGGACCCCGATGCCTTGCACTAAAAGTGCCCTAGTGTATTTTGTTCTACCTTACTTTGAAAAGGGAGTAGATCAAAGTGCACGGCAGCAGGGTCCAGCCACACGGACACCTAGCGCGCGGCAGGCTTGTAGCAACTGGAGACACCCCAAACTGAGTTTCAGAAACTGCCCCAGCGCTCACCAGCTGGAAAAAAAAAGAACCAAGCAGCCCCTTTGAAGTAGCTTAACTTGGGCACCCCCCCCGCCCAAAAAAAAAGGAAGCACCCAAAATTGCTTGTTTCATGTTCTCTGTGTGTGTGTATATAAATCTCTCCTCTGTTTTTTCCAGCAAATGCATCCGATGAAGTGAGCTGTAGCTCACGAAAGCTTATGCTCTAATAAATTTGTTAGTCTCTAAGGTGCCACAAGTCCTCCTTTTCTTTTTCCAAAATTGCTAGTCACTTTTGAAAATCTTGGCCAGTACGTAGGGGAGGTCCGAGGTCAGCTGTAGTGTAGCCACATTGGGCCCCCCGCCCCAGGGCTTAGAGATGCTAAGTCACTAGCACTCCAAGAGCGTGATCGTTTAAAAAGCCCCGACACGCGTGTCGGAAAAACCCCACCACAAAAGCAACCAACCAACCAACCACACTTGGAAATGGGCCATCTCCGGGCAGGGGGCTCCCCGGCCTTAAAAGCCCCTGCCCCCTTCCTCGCAATCGCCGGGCAGCCTGGCAGACGCGGTGCTGCCCACTGACCATGCCCATTGCCTGGGGCTTGCTCCGTCCCTTCAGCAACAGCGGCTGCTCCCGGCCGGCGTCTGTCCGCAAGGCTGGGCAATGCCCGGGAGGCGCCGCCCACAGCCGGGGCGCGCCCTGCCGCTGCTGCCGGCGCCCCACGCCGGGGTTCACGGGCCGGTCGCCGCCGTCCCGCGCCGGAGCGGGCGTGAGGCGCCCAAGGCCCGGGGCCAGCGCGTCTCCCCCCTGCCCCGGCTCCGAGCCCCTGCCGCGCCGGCGCCGGGGGCAGAGGCCGGTAGGTGCAGGGGATGCGCCGCCAGAAGCGGGCGGGCGGCGGGTTCAGAAGGAGCCACCCATTCTTGTAGCCGCCCCGCTGCGCGGCAGCGCCCCGGGGGAGCGGGGGCGGCGGCGAGACTCCCGGGGCCGCGGCTGCGCGTCCCTCCTTCGGGTGGAGGCGAGTTGCCCGCTCACAGGCGCGGGAGTCGGTGTCAAATGTTCTTCGCTTCCAGTTCCCCGCCTGCGGACAGGGCAGCCGGGGCTGCCCTTTGCTGTGACGAGCCGGCGCCTGCTGCCGCTTTACACCGGGCCAGGGCTCCCCACAGCAACGTAAGGCCACCCTGGGTCAGCCCGGGGTCAGGGGCCGGTGCCAGGTGCCCCGGGGGAACGAACAGAGGCTGAGGGCCCCCTGACCAGCTTGGCTGAGGTGCAGATTTTGGCACGCTTATTTTTAATACAAGTCCCAGGCAGGGCGCAGGCAATAAGCAGAATTTCACAGGAGCCGTGACTGGGTCCCTAACTTTTACTAAAAATGACGGTGAGCCCCAGCCCTGCTGCGGGATGGGAGGGGTCCAGCACCCGCCCCCGCCGGGGCTGGGAGCTCCTGGGTCCCTCCGTCGTCAGCGGTACCTGGGAGCTCCCGGGTTCCCCAGCTGCCCACGACAGCCCAGAGCAGCAGGGCCCCAGCTTGGCGCTCCAGGGCTGGCAGTTGACCCCCCTCGGTCCGCAGCAGCTCGGCGCTGCAAGGTCCCCCTGTGGTGGCTGGGAGCTCCGGGTTCCCCCCAGGCTCCTGCTGCCCATGGCGGCTCAGAGCTCCAGGGCCCGCACCCAAGGGCTGACAGCTCCAGCCCCGCCCTCCGCGGGCCGAGGCAGAAAATGTCACAAAGGTCACGGCCAGGCCAGCCACCTCTGCCATAGTGTTCCCCTTTCCCTTGGACACAACACTCTGCAACCTGGGGGACTTGCGTATGTGAGGAAGGGAAAAGAGTGCCCCTACCTCCGCAGAGCTCAGCATTCGAAATTGCAGCACACAGGCGCTGGAGATATTTGCAAAGTGCCAACTACTTTGGGGTGCCTCCATTTTTGTGCGGGCAATTTGAGAAACCAAGAAACCTAGCCCAAAACCAAGGCACCCAGAATTAGTTCACGCTTTTTCAAATAGCTGGCCCACAGCTGCAGGTGCTCTCATTTCACCCACCCTGGCCCAAGCTGTTCTGCCACTCCTGGGCCCACATGGTATTTTTCTTTGTAGCCTTACGCAGCAGGTCTGCTTTCTTCCAAATCAACCAACCTGTTGCAGAAGTCAGAACAGAGGCTAAGTAATTTATTTTTAAAGGTGACTTGTCAAAGGACAACCTTCAGCTCAGCTGTGCATCTATCTCTATCATACAGAGAGTTGAGTAAGGTTCAGTCCAGCTAGGGTTCATTTTTCTTATACCACCAGCAGATCTCTTCTTCTGCCAGTCACTGGAGGGGATGGTGGAAGGAGGCTTCTATCTCCCAGTATTACCAGCTGCTTAGTCCTGTACAGTACACACAAAATATGAGCTGTCCATGTCCTGAAGATCTTACAATCTAAGGCTCTGGTTCTGCAAACAGATATGCATGTGCATAACTTCATTCACGTGAGTAAAGTTACACACGTGCCTACGTGTTCGCAAAATTGGGACATGAGAGAGAAACACAGTGAAGATGTGTTTCAGAGTAGCAGCCGTGTTAGTCTGTATCCACAAAAAGAAAAGGAGGACTTGTGGCACCCTAGAGAATAACAAATTTATGTGAGCAGGTAGCTTGAAGATGAAGATGGTACACCTCAGGGAAATGCAAAGGGGAAGAGGGTGTTTTTGTGGGCCTCATCAGTGATTCCAAGTGGTGAACATCTCTCCACTTTCCTAATCACTCTTACCTGGAAGAATTAATTTCAATTATATGGGTCCACTGTCAAAGGGTTGCCAAGTCTTGTGATTTTAACATAAGTGTTTACAATATTTCATGTTCTTCTTAAAGCCCCAGCTCCTGGCATCGAATGACTGTATGAGAATGTGATTATGTGCTTGCCTTTTTTAAAAAAAAAAAAGTGAGCGAGTGAGGAGAAAAGCTTGAAAATGTTAATCCGAAAGGCTCAATAACCAGAAGGCAAATAACAAGAATGGCAAGTCTATAATTTTTTCAAATCTCATGATTTGAAAGGTAAGCTTATGATTTTGGAGGGCCTGAATCATGGTTTTTCAACACTTGGGGGCTGACAATGCTGCATCCTTCTTCTCCCTCACTAGACTTTGGAAGGGCTTTTTGTTAGGGAGGTCTGCTGTGTGCTACTAATCTTTTCTGGAGTAAATGCACATTTTTTTCCTTGATACAAAGTAGCATGAGGACTAAAAGTTTGTACTTTAACTTATTTACATTTTCATTACGTTCCTCTGTAAATGGTAAAGGAGCAACTTCTCCCTACAATTGTAATGTGTTAAACAGATGATTCTTCAGCCTGTTATCTTCACCCACTTCCTCCCCGTATCGATCTTTATTTAAAAGATATTTGCAGCTTTCTGAAATTTGCTTTTTGTCATGATTGATTATATTCTCTCAGTTTTGCTTATATTCTCTCAGATGGGGGGGAGGAGAAGGGGAAAGAAAGGATGGTGTGGCGTTTTTTTAAGCATGCAAGAGATTTGCAAACTCATCTAAAAGCAAAATTTTACTGTGTGGATAATTATGTTAATTACTGTAGGCTCCAGACCTGCGGGATTTACAATTTATGGAAAATGAGTGGTAGTTTGTGTATTAACCATGATGTGCCAACAGCTTCAGACAGATTCTAGCTAGACTTTTTGTTTGGTTGGTTCTTTATTCACTTAGTGATTTACATTTAAAATAACCCTTAGCAGCTCCTGTTGGCCATGGGGTAGCTAATGAGAACTGTTTATGTAAAATACCCAAAGGCAGTAGAAAACACTTAAGTAACTGCTGGTAAGAGACAATTTTGATGAGATTATTGCTATTCTAAGCCACCATTAGTCATTTCCAATAATCCAGTGGCATTTACTAAGCTCTTCCAGTAAAATGTTCAGAAGAGGCTTGATCCAAAACCACTGAAGTCAATGGGAGTTTTCTGTTCAACTTCTGTGGGCTTTGGATCAGGACCTATTAGCAGATTTAACAGGAAATCTACTGTTCCTGGAAAGTAAGGTCTTTGAGAGAGGGATCACATGCAGGAGGAGGAGATACAGGAGAATGTGGTGTCTTTCTCAGCATTGTTTGGTTGGAATTGGACTGAATTTGAAGAGATGATTTGCAAAATGTTTGCCAAGAACTTGGACTGGGATTGGGAAAAAGGGATATGAACTCCCCTTGAGTAGAAGGAGCATTTTGCCAGTGACCTACTCCTGGAAGAGAGCTAAAACAATGTAGGTAGAAGGGGGGAAGATGGTTGAACTGCTTCTTTAATGTGGAAAAAGAAAAGTCAGTGTAATGCCCTTGCCCTGGAAACAGCCCCTCTGAATTTCTTACCAGGGCTGGATCAACAAAGAGGAGAATGTTCCCAGAGAGGTGAACACAACTCATGCTGGGACAAGACTTTGGGAGTGCTGTGTGAATGCTCAGTTCATTAAGTATGGCTGGTCTATAGCACTTGGTTCTATGCCTCACACTCAGATCTCGGAGCCTTAGTGATGAGCTCATGAAGAAAGCTGTCAGCACTGACGATGCTGTGATCCAGAAGAGCTGTTAACCAACTTCTGGGACTGCCTCACTGGCAGCATTTTCTGACATACATTTTGAGACTTCACAACTTCCCTGCAGGCTGTCATAAGAGAAAGGTGAAGGAGCTTTTTTCCTCTCCCAAAGAGAAAGACCTCTACAGGGAATTTCAGCAAGGGCTTTTCGCTGGTGAGGAATGAGGTTGAGGATTTGGCAGCTGGCAAGGGGGGAAGGGAGGGCTGCTATGAATTTGGTGAATACAAAATTAAGAGTTTTCTCCAAGGTGGTGTTTGGATAGTCACTCCCCTGCTGGGTTCCGAGTTGCTCTTTTTGACTAAGGTCTACAAACTCTGTAATAAGCTCCTCCTGGTTTTCAAAGGTGAATGGCTTATTCACCATATTTCTACTAGGTACAAGCTTAAAATTGCCAGCTCATATTGGGCAGTGGTTCAGGCCATTCAGCTGCCATAGTTAAAGAAAAAATAAACCTTTCCCAATTTAAAATCACCCACCCTGCAGAGGTGTTTATTTCATTGCCTGCTGTTGTACTTGGCTAATGAGATGAGGCAGGATTTAGACACACAAATGGTATTGCTAATGCCTAATTTTACTATGCTAAAAATGGAAAATTATCGTACATTTACTTAGTTAATTAACCATAGCATCTTCAATTCTGAAAGATACTGAAGTGTTTGACAGACAACTAACTTCCTCCTGCATGGAAATGCAGCTGCCCTCTGGTGTGGAATAAGATAGCAGTATAGCAAAATATGGCAACCCTACATGATAGTTTAAAATAAGATGTAAAGTTGAAATTGCATGGGGTATTTAGGATATAATTAAACAAACTGGAACGTGACTAGGACACAATAGCTAATGCTCTTACAAAAAGATCTATTATTATTATTATAAACTTGCATAGCCCCACAGGTGGACTTACGTAAATATAGATATAGTCCCTGCACTGAGGATTTTACAGTCTTCGTTGGAAGGATGTTGTACAAATATTTAAAGGATGCAGCGCAAAGAATTGGAGCAGACAATAATAGGAAATCTTTACTGACTATGAATGGACAGCACCTTGATTTTACTTCTTATTTAGAAGAAACTGTACAGAGGAGGATAGTTTACTAGCTTACCAGCCTTCTCAGCTTCCGTAAAACAGCAACAAAAGGAATAACTACTATGTACTCTTCTTGTATTTTAAACGTAAATGAACATAATTAATGTCTATGATTTGCAAGATATTTTATCAATCTCGTGATGACATCCATTGCTCTGGCTGCAATGCACCATTCCACTGCTGGTGTTTTTCCTACAGGTTAATGCTGACTGTTGATTTTTATAAGGGACAGACTGTGTCTTTAGATTCTGGCCAAGTATACATTTCTTCTTTTAGGAACACAAGCACATTTTCATTTTTCTCATGAACTTCTGCAGAGAACAAATCATTGTGGTAATCTACCACAAGAACAAGCTATGAAATGATTTCTGTTAAATGATGTACCTGTTCTGTCAAAGCAACTGGAATTCTTCTGAAATTATGCCCATCTTAGTTTTCTTAATACATCTGTGTTGAAAAGACTCAATCCTTTAAGGAGCTAGATACTGGCCATGATCCAGGAAATCATTTCTATTCAGGAAAAGCATTTTAATCATGTTTAACTTTATTGACTTCTGTGGGAGATAAGCATATGCTTAAGTACTTTCCTCAACAGAGCCCTATTTGGGACTGTTCACTGCTTAAAGTTAATCACATGCTGAAATGTTCTGCTGGTTTGGGCCCAGAATGTCCAGCACTTTGTAGAACGAAGACACCAAATATGCTGATCTAGTTTGGCAATTTATTTTATAGGTCTGTACGTGAATACACTTTGTACTTGAAGACAATTCATGTATCTCTTAAGAATGATCTTAATACAATGGATGAGAGGAATAGATCCGAATTAACTAAGAAAAATATTGGTATATACCCCACAGCACAGATATAACTTATCTTTTGGATAAGTTGCTATATTAATACATGTAAAGACTGTATTGAAATTGAAAACTGGAGAAGCATACCATAGAAACAAATTTGAAAAGTAATAAATATTTCAGGGGTTTAAATGCTAAAAGGAGTCTAATCAATAATGGGAAAGGTACCAAAACAATTCTAACACACTGTATTGATTTTTAAGTCTTCTGTGAAAGGGAACTGCATGTCATTACTAGGCTAGATGGGAAAACCCTGAAAAAGATAAGGGCTTTATGTTCTTATTAGAAAATACTGTCCCAAATATTCGTTTTTAAAGGTCAAACTCACATACTATATTTATTCTTAGGAAATCACAGTGCCACTCGGTATATAATGAAGAGCTCTTCCAATTGCTAAGCAACAAGTCTCTAATGGCTAGACTTAAACAGAGAAATTAGAGAGGTTCCATCTGCAGTGTGTTTCATGGTTTCTGAAAAATAAAGGTCCTCTCTGACTCCCAGTATACAGACATACCCAGTTAAATAAATTCTATTTTTAAACTTTTATTCAGCTAATTACTAACCTACTCCAATTCATGTCTTCTGATATAAAAGTGTAGAAGGGATATGAATATGCTTGGTTACAAGCCTTAGTGACTAAAACTGAGACACCATTATCACTTCCATGGAGGATTCTGGTATAAATGTATTGCAGATCCAGCAAAGAACACCCAAGGATGCTGATCAAATCCAGGTTTCTCTTTTCCTTATTGACTAAAAATCTTCTGCAGTTTGTGACTTTTTTCTGAGAATTTTTCAAAATGTATATATAAATTCCAGACTGAATAATTTACCCAAACACGGTAGCTTGAGGAACCCAGAGTTGCCGGAGTAGTAAATTGCCCCTATGTCAAAGAGATTGATGGATGAGTTAAGGATGTCGTCGTCACTGGAAGTCCTGTTTTCTCTTGATGTCATAGGAAGTTATATTGTCACAGGACATGATGATATGACTTAAATCTTTATCTGTCTGGGTTAACCCTTGTCTCACACTCGGTCCTAAACCAGATGTCCCATCTTACCTAGAGAGGAAAAAGAATAGAATTTAAGATATGGTCCAGAACCCCTATGGCCCCACCTCTCTAAGTGATAAAGAAACACAGCTAAATGTACAAAAACAAGTTAAAATGTAAAGCAAGAGAGAGATGTTTATAACTATGTGCAAAGAGACCTATAAAGGAAAAGGTGTATCCTTGTAAATAACTAAAATGCTCCAGAATGTTTTCATTGGAGGGGGTCGTGACCCAAACCTCTATGAGATCCCCAAGGCCCTCTTCATTTTGGGAAGGAAACCAACAGCATTAGGTGTATGGCCCAGAACCAATGGTTGATAGGTAGCACCACCCCTAGAAATGATAAAGAAACAGCTAAAAGAATGAAAAAGCTAAAATGTAAAGGGGCAGGGAAGTTAAAAATATGTGCAGAGATTGGCTAAAGGAAAAAATGAATATTTGTAAAAAAGTCTGTTAGAATCTAAGTATTAACCAAAAACATCCCAGTGAGAGAGGGCCCTAGTCCAGACGCTTATGACCTCTCCAAGGCCCTCCTTACCTACAGAGGGAAATCAAAAAGATTTTACAGGGCTCAGAACCCCTAAACCAATGACTGATAAGAACTACCACCCCCTAGAAATGAAAACAAACCGCAACTAAAAGTATAAGAAAAGCTAAAATATAAAAAGTGTTTTAAAAGACTTGCAAAGAGACCTGTTAAGGAAAAAGGGATGTTTGTAAATCCAAATGTTACTACAAACACAGTCAAAAGTTTTGCCGCATGCATAATTGGAAATAAAATTACTAAAAAAAACCAAGGTACAAATAATTATACCTTTTAATAATTTGTGATATGAATTATGTAAATTATATATTTGTTGTTAGAAAGCAAATGTCAGGCTTTAAATAAAAAGTTAAAACAGGATTGCCATACCTCTTCTAAGCTCTAAAAGAGAGTGAGCAAATACAAAAGGCGAGGGGATATAGAAGAGCTGCAGCCCAGTAGGTATGCAGATTAGTGTTTGCAAAAATTCAGTTAATGATGTTTAAAACTCAGTTCACCCCATTTGCCCATCTTTCCTCAAATGGTAATCTAATGCAGGCAGTAAGTCACTCAATTTCTCTTAATTATTTTATTTGGCTCTGTAGGGGGCTTATGTGTTTGTAACCAAAATGATAAAATATATGTAGTTGGTATTATCACAAAGATCCTAAAAAATTTTATTTAACTTCAGACTCATCAGGATCTGTTCTTATCATTGTGGCCACAAGAACTTGGGCGCTGTGTCCCCTGATTTAACTACTGCATCGGTTTTCTTGTTATTCATGACTTTAAAGTAAGAGAGAAAATGCTTGTGCTGTCTGTCTGTATGTGTGTTGTCACATATATATTATATATTCGTAATACCCTGCTGTAATGATGAATGGAGAAAACACCTGTGATGTGTGTGTCATGCTGTCTGGAGTGGTTCATGACCGTGAGTATGAACCTCAGGACAGACTGTCAAGAAGCAGGGCAGAGGCCCCAAACTGGTTGTTTCAGAGTAGCAGCCGTGTTAGTCTGCATTCGCAAAAAGAAAAGGAGTACTTGTGGCACCTTAGAGACTAACAAATTTATTAGAGCATAAGCTTTTGTGAGCTACAGCTCACTTCATCAGATGCATTTGGTGGAAAAAACAGAGGGGAGATTGATATACACACACAGAGAACATGAAACAATGGGTTTATCATACACACTGTAAGGAGAGTGATCACTTAAGATAAGCCATCACCAGCAGCAGGGGGGGGGGAAGGAGGAAAACCTTTCATGGTGACAAGCAAGGTAGGCTATTTCCAGCAGTTAACAAGAATATCTGAGGAACAGTGGGGGGTGGGGTGGGGTGGAGGGGGAGAAATAACATGTATGTTCTATAATTAGATTTCACCAACCTGGTATCAAATGTGACCTCCTAAGCACTATGAAAGTCTTACCATGGAGTCACAGACAGTCCCCTTGAGCATTCCAGTCTATCTTGCCGCCCAAGCAAGCTGGACTTAGTGGTAGTTGATTGCTGTACACATAAAATCACAAAATATTCAGGTTGCTCACAGTCCCACACCACAGGTTGGTACCTTAGATCTCACACCAAAGACAATGCTCATAGCCCATCCTATAGCATCCTAACTAAGAACGTATTAACTAGGAAAAATAAATGAGAGAATTATTTACAGGTTAAAGCAGGCTAACGTATATACACAAATGAGTTATGGTCTCTGGTTCCACAAGGTGACAGAGTTGTAGTTGTCTGTCAGCACACAATGTCTTTTAGGGCTAACGCATGTTGTCCCTGGGAATCTCTGCTTCTGTTTCATAGATCCAGCCCTGTGAGAGTCTAAACAGCAAAGAGATCAAAACTTTTCTTGTCCTCTATTTCCTTCTTCCAGAATTCAAGCTGATGGGACAAGCCCTTTTGCACGTAGCCTCCTCATGGATGTGCGGGGTCAATTAGCAAAGTCTTTGTATTGTAATGTCCCACAATGGCCCATTTAGTTTTGATAGCCTTCCTGATGGGCAAATGGTAATGCCTTTGATAGGGATTTAGCATTTTGCACTAGGTGAAGTTGATTCTTGTTTGGTGAGCTACATAGTTCAGAACAAACATTTTATGGCTATGTAGCAAACACTTAAGTATTACCTTATAGCATGGGATACAGACATTATAAATAGAATTAATACATGAAGCAGCTTTCAAGCATTTCATAAAGTATAAACACATGGTTATAAGTCCAATACCAATCTTAACCATACTAACACACAGGTGAGCGAGACTGGTTTCCAGCAATAAATTTGTCAGTGCTCGGTTGAGGCTGACAGTCTTGTCAAGAGCTGGCAAAATTAAAACCATGCAAGCAGAATAATTTTGTAAAAATATGGGTAGAGGAAAATGTAACTACGTATATACGAGCTCTCACCCTGTTTTCAAGGCACGGGATTTTGACACAATTTTACCATAGTGGTATCTAACTTATTTTTAAACTCAAACACGCAGACAGACAACCACACAGACATGCATTTAAATTTGTTTTTAATTCATTTTAGCAAAACACAACACAAACACACACACAGCACCATTCTTTTTTTTTTTTCCTTGTGGTTTGGGCTAGTTTAAACAACTGGCACCTGCAATTCTTTTTCCTTTGTTAGTTTGCAGACACAACTGCTAATTTATTTTTTATATTTTAATGTGTGTTTGTATGTAATTTATAAATAATACACAGACTGATGTGAAATAAATGGATGCTTATCTATACAAGATTATGCAAATTGACTAGATCCTAGTGTGTCTTGTGCTGGTTTCAGTATCAGTTTCTTTCATTCCCCTTCCACCTCCTTGTATTGCTCACTCTTTCTTTCCCTCTATTGTGTTCTCCACCTTTTCCATTATATCTTGTATTGTTAACATCAATAGGTGTTTACCTGAATGCTCAATATTTAGAAAGACACAAAACCAAAAAACCCAATAATTAAGTTTTCCCTATTGCTTTACAACAGCACTTAGTCAATTCTCTTCAGTATTTTACTTCAATAGGCAGTAGCATTTGTTAAACTGTTTGTGATAAATAGCTGCAGATGCTTTTATTTAAAAGAACATTTTAGTTAATGCTCTGTTGGGAGCAGTAAAAGGAAGTAGACTTTACTTATTTGACAGGTTTCAGAGTAGCAGCCGTGTTAGTCTGTATTCGCAAAAAGAAAAGGAGTACTTGTGGCACCTTAGAGACTAACAAATTTATTTGAGCATAAGCTTTCATGAGCTACAGCTTACTTCATCGGATGCATTTGGTGGAAAATACAAATGCATCCGGTGAAGTGAGCTGTAGCTCACGAAAGCTTATGCTCAAATAAATTTGTTAGTCTCTAAGGTGCCACAAGTACTCCTTTTCTTTTTACTTATTTGCCCAGTCAGTTCTGCTTCCAGATGGCCTCATCAACATCTGTTGAAATTGGGACATTTCTTCTGAGTAAAGATTAAATAGCTTTGTTGAATAAATGGTCAGTCTCTGAACAGTTTTGAGTATAAACCTCCAGCATTTCTGGTAAATCTCATATGAAATGTGACACAACAATTGAGATTATTCAGAACGTGCTAAGAAAGCTCTAATTTGTACTAAGCTAAAACCATAAGAATGCATGAATGTACCTTACTAGGTATTACAAAACCCTCCCACTCAAGTTGAAGTAAGGCAATTTGCTATGCAGGATTTGTGAATTAATTCCATTTTATCTTGGGCGGTATGAGACTTGACCAAAAGCAAGTCCCTCACAGATAGTTTCCCCTCCACTTTGTTTTCCTTTTACTATTAAAAGTACTTTTAAAAATATCAGATAACTGGATAACATACCACAAAGACAGTTATAGAAAAGTATATGGGAAAATATTAGTTTTATTTTGTTGGTTTGTTTTATAGAAGTCACAGAATGGTAGTATAGCTACATCATTTTCAGTCATCTAGCAAACACAAGAAGTTAGCTTGAAATAAACACACAGCCATACAGGCCATCATAGACAAATAATATAAGAGACAAATATAATGGCAATCATTAAGAGTGTTTCTGAACACAGTAAACATTAACCAATATTTTCAAAAGTTACCAGTGATTTTCAGAAAGTAAAATCATAGTCCTTTCTGAAAATCAGACCCTGTCAAGGTACCTCAGAAGTTGGGTACCCAAAAACTGACAACCGAAGACCCTTGTCCTTCTTAAAAATCTTGGCCATATTGCCAAAAAAATAACTTTAATAAGGAGACAACTTCTGCAAAGATAGCTTCTTAGCTCAATAGTATTTATAGCATCCAAAATGAAAATGATCCACATATCCAAAAATGTGTTGTATGAATCTCTGATTTAAGCTAGTCATTATTTCCAGGCTAAGCACCATCTCTAAGGAGAGAAATAGGACCACCACAAACCACAGTTTTCTCTATCCTTAGAAT
Organism: Dermochelys coriacea; assembly: GCF_009764565.3. NCBI lineage: Eukaryota > Metazoa > Chordata > Testudines > Dermochelyidae > Dermochelys > Dermochelys coriacea. Next base: position 147,277,707 of record NC_050068.2, read on the forward strand.
TTTTCCTATATTAGCAATAGGGTAGAATATCCTGAAGTGTTGGGGAGCCAACCTCAATGTAAACCATCATTAAACGTTTGGATGAAAACAGGTACCAAAAAATTACTATTTTTTTTTTGAAAGCACAAGTCAATAGAAAAACCACTTGATCTAGGAGCTTCATTACAAGAACATAAATGAATTACACTTGGAACTTCCTCTCTAGGTATAGGATTATCTAATTGTCTTGGTACTTGAGTGCCTTGTCGAATAATTCTTTAATGTTTTTTAATTAACTGCTTATAGGAATAAAGAGTTTTACAGTAAATTTCAAATTCAGCGACAATATCTTTTAGTCTTCCTGCACTTTAATTTCAGTTTTGGAGTTTTTATCCACTTTTTGTTTTGAAAAGCAAGTCATTTGCCCCTTTCCCTATTTTTCCAATGAGAGAACTGTTTACTACATTGCATGAGCTTATCATTTTTTCCCACAGAGAGAAGAATTTAATTGTACAAATTAAGATCTTATGAATGTTCGAGGATCCACTCTTTATCTACTTTAAAAAAAAAAAAATAAAGAGATTCCTTACTGGAAGACCTAACTAGGTAATTATTTTCTGATTTGAAGAAGGGGCTAATAAAGGCACTTTAACTCCTGCTTTGACAGCATCCCATTTTGTTGTATATGAAGTGTTGTTATGCTTATTAAGTAAAATAATATCCAACTTTCCTTGGCATAAAGTTTTGCTATTAAGATGGGGTTACTGTTATTATTGCTAGGAACTCTTTACACAGCCCCTTTACCAAATTGTTTACAATCTGAATACACAAGACAGACAAAAATTGTAGAGAAAGGAGATGCAGGAAGTCTCTAGAAGAGCTGGGAATGAAAACCAGATCTCCCGAGACTGAGCTCAAAGGCCTAACCACTGGTTTTCAAATCAGAGCAGGGCAACCATATTTCCCAAAGGGAAAATGGGACACCACAAGAGATAGCGTGAGGGCTCCCTCCCCCCGCATGGGGCTGGCCCAAGCCACTCGCCCAAGGCCTGCTTGGGGCCCCCCCCACGAGGCTGGAGCTGGCATCACTGCTCACTCAAGCCCTGCCTCTCTTACATTCCCCACCCCATGTGGGGCACGAATGGCCACTCGCCCTCCTCTGCACTCCACTTTAACTTGACCAGTTGGCAAGAACAAATCCACTTTTGCAAGTAAAGTCGGCAACTATGTGTTACAGTCTAATATGTCTTCATTCTCCATTATATAACTCTCATTAATTGCTTTAATTTACAGTAGGATTCACAAATGCCCATTCAAGCCAGGCTGAACAGTTATTGCACCGACAAAAATACGCTCTTAAAGTTTATGAAGAAGTAATTGCTGTAGACTCAGATCAGTAACAGTTAATTCTCAATAAATGCTGTAATACTCATAGGTATGTTAATTTGCACTAACTTATCAAATTGAAATAGTTAAATTTAATAGGACAGTTAATGTGTGTTCAAATACCACTAGATTACAGAGAAGATGGAAAATAAAGAACAAGCTGAACAGCAATTGAACTACCCTGTTAAAGAGTGCACTGGCTGCACAGTTTTGCTTCCTTCAATGGATTCTCTTACTATCAAGGGCCCAATCTTAGTAAGTGCTGAGGCCCCTCAATGCCCATAGAAATCATTGAAGTTGAGGGAACTCAGCACCTTCCAGACTTGGACTCAGAGATAAAAAAGGAATAGAAAATATTTTTTCTTTGAGACGTAGAATAAAACAGTTGTACTATGTGTGAATCACAAAGGCTTAATTTAAATTCTATTGTTGCTAGGTGATAGGTTTTCAAGGTCCTGATTCAGGAAGGCACGTGAGCAAGAGGTTAACTTTAAACATCCAACTAGTCCCATTGAAGTCAAAGGGAATACACACACACACACACACACACACACACACACACACACACACACACACACACACTCTTAAGTATCTTGTTGAACTGGGGCCCAAATGTCAGCACTTAATGAGCTTGTGCAGTGGCTGTGCTCTCCTTCCTCTACGAGCAGCGCCATGCCTGCCTATTACATGGTTTTTCTAGAGCATTCTCATTCTTGGATTGCAAGACTGTAGTATAGCCCACAATATCTCAGGAGTGGAATGGTGTTTTATTTTTTAGTACAGAACTTATTAAAACCGAATTTTAAAAGTTCAAATATTTGTATGCAAACTATTTTACTGAAGTATTTTGATGATTGTTTTCTTTATAAAGCCATTAGATGGCACTATTTCATAAATATATCAGATCTACTTACATCAGAAGTTTTCAGCTTGTTCATCCTCAGTAGCAATTTTCCAGAAGTCGTTCTGGCTATGTTAATGATATCTGTGATTATTTCCTTCTGGAGAATTGTGTATCAGGGGGTCATGTCAGAAAGTGTGTGTCTGTTACAAGCTATAGTTATTTAGGGCCAGATTTGGACACCCTTGCTACTGGTGAAAAGTACCTTACTCTGAGTATTCTCATTGAAATCAATGGGATTATACTCATGGAGCAAGCTGTTCTCAGGGTGAGGAGTTCTCAGGGTGATCCTGTTCTCAGGTATGCAGGAGTGAAATCAGGAAGGTCAAATCACACTTGGAGTTGCAGCTAGCAAGAAATGTTAAGAGTAACAAGAAGGGTTTCTTCAAGTATGTTAGCAACAAGAAGAAAGTCAAGGGAAGTGTAGGCCCCTTACTGAATGAGGGAGGCAACCTAGTGACAGAGGATGTGGAAAAAGCTAATGTACTCAATACTTTTTTTGCCTCTGACTTCACGAACAAGGTCAGCTCCTAGACTACTGCACTGGGCAGCACAGCATGGGGAGGAGGTGACCAGCTCTCTGTGGAGAAAGAAAGTGGTTCGGGACTATTTAGAAAAGCTGGACGAGCACAAGTCCATGGGGCCAGATGCACTGCATCCGAGAGTGCTAAAGGAGTTGGCGGATGTGATTGCAGAGCCATTATCTTTGAAACTCATGGCGATCGGGGGAGGTCCCGGATGACTGGAAAAAGGCTAATGTAGTGCCCATCTTTTAAAAAGGGGAGGAGGAGGATCTGGGGAACTACAGGCCAGTCAGCCTCATCTCAGTCCGGAAAAAAATCATGGAGCAGGTCCTCAAGGAAACCATTTTGAAGCACTTAGAGGCAGGGCCGGCTCCAGGCACCAGCGTTACAAGCAGGTGCATGGGGAGGCAGTTAGAAAAGGGCGGTGGTTCCTCCGGCTGCAGCGGCAATTCGGCGGCAGCTTCTCTGTTCCGCCTGCTACCACGGCAAATTGGCAGCAGCTTCTTCCTTTTGCCATCTGCGGCGGCAATTTTTTTCACTGCTTGGGGCAGCAAAAGCTGTAGAGCTGGCCCTGCTTAGAGGAGAGACAAGTGATCAGGAACAGTCAGCATGGATTCACCAAGGGCAAGTCATGCCTGACTAATCTAATTGCCTCCTATGACGAGATAACTGGCTCTGTGGATGAGGGGAAAGCAGTGGATGTGTTATTCCTTGACTTTAGCAAAGCTTTTGATACGGTCTCCCACAGTATTTTTGCCAGCAAATTAAAATAGTATGGGCTGGATGAATAGACTATAAGGTGGATAGAAAGCTGGCTAGGTCATCGGGCTCAATGGGTGGTGATCAATGGCTCCATGTCTAGTTGGCAGCCGGTATCAAGCGGTGTGCCCCAAGGGTTGGTCCTGGGGCCGGTTTTGTTCAATATCTTCATTAATGATGGAGGATGGCGTGGATTGCACCCTCAGCAATTTGAAGATGACACTAAACTGTGAGGAGTGGTAGATACACTGGAAGGTAGGGATAAGATACAGAGAGACCTAGACAAATTAGAGGATTGGGCCAAAAGAAATCTGATGAGGTTCAACAAGGACAAATGCAGAGTCCTGCACTTCAGACAGAAGAATCCCATGCACTGCTACAGACTAAGGACCGAATGACTAGGCAGCAGTTCTGCAGAAAAGGAACTAGGGGTTACAGTGGACGAGAAGCTGGATATGAGTCAACAGTGTGCCATTATTGCCAAGAAGGCTAACGGCATTTGGGGCTGTATAAGTAGGGGCATTGCCAGCAGATGAGGGACGTGATCGTTCCCCTCTCTTCGGTATTGGTGAGGCCTCATCTGGAGTACTGTGTCCAGTTTTGGGCCCCACACTGCAAGGAGGATGTGGAAAAATTGGAAAGCGTCCAGCGGAGGGCAACAAAAATGATTAGGAGACTGGAACACATGACTTGTGAGGAGAAGCTGAGGGAACTGGGATTGTTTAGTCTGCAGAAGAGAAGAACGAGGGGGGATTTGATAGCTGCTTCTCAACTACCTGAAAGAGGGTTCCAAAGAGGATGGATCTAGACTGTTCTCAGTGGTAGCAGATGACAGAACAAGGAGTAATGGTCTCAAGTTGCAGTGGGGGAGGTTTAGGTTGGATATTAGGAAAAAACTTTTTCACAAGGAGGGTGGTGAAGCACTGGAATGCAGTACCTAGGGAGGTGGTGGAATCTCCTTCCTTTGAAGTTTTTAAGGTCAGGCTTGACAAAGCCCTGGCTGGGATGATTTAGTTGGGAATTGGTCCTTAATATTTATGATTAACCACATGGATTCGGTTCTCAAGCCTGCCACATACATCCTTTTCAAGCTACTTAATCTTTCCATGCCTCAGTTCCCGCTCCGTAAAATGATAATCCTTCCCTCCCTCTCAAGAATGTTGTGTGGATATATTTGTTAATGTTGTAAAATGTTCAGATACCATAGCGATGAGGGCCATAAAATATCTATAATGATAACATTATCTGTGAGGGAAGTAAATATGTTCATATCCTGGCTCATGGCTGCTGAAAAGAGTTGTGCGATAAGACTATGAGGACCTGATTCTGAGAGAGAATGATCACCCTTCTCCCCCATCTCAGCATCTCCAAGAAGCTCAACACTTCACAGAATGCAGCCCTACATCTGTTTTGATTTCAAAGGCACGTAATGCGCATTTATTCTTTTCAATGAATCTCAAGATTTGTCATCCCTCAAAGTAAACACCAATTTATGCTTCACTTTGGATTGGTAAATCTTGATTTTCACCTCAAGACAAGTCAAGAGCTAAATTCACCAATGGCAACTGAGTTGTCTTCTCTCATACAATGGTGGGGGATTTCCCATATCTATAGACTACATCCATTTAACGCATAAATAAACAGAAGTCTTGTGAGACTTGCTGAAGGTCAAATAAGAGGTCAGTGGGAAAAGCAGAAACCAAATCTAAGAATTCTGACTCCCTGTCACTTTCTCTAGCTGCTACATCCATTGCTTTTCCTCACATTTGTATTATACTTGTATATTGAAAATATGACATGGCTGAGATGCACTATGGCACATTCTAGCACTTTAACACAATTATATTTGTTTTTGTCAGGATTCTGAGCAGATAGTTGTTGCTGATTGGTCACTTTGATACTGCAAGTTCATAATAAACCTCGTGGAATTAAACAAGTATGAATAACATAATGCCCAATGCAGCATCGGATGCGACCTCAAGGAATGCTGAAGGAGCTCAGCTTCAGGATGACAACATGATGACTTCTCCAGACTGGAACAGAGATGCCCAGGAAAATGATACTGCTATGAAAGAAAAAGAGCAATCTGGCATAGCTGCGGGAGCCAGGGAGCCAAGACTGAGGGAGCCACTGGGGCAAATAACTAGCTGGAGTTCGCAGACTTTCCTCAGTAAGGAGAATGAGGACGAATCCTTAAAATATTCCAAATATAGATTAGGAGGGTCAGCTGACAGTGTATTATCTCTTGCTTCTTCTGAGCCTTTCGACCCACTTGAAAGAAAGACGTTGAGATCTAGCCAATCAGAGTGTGCTTTGGCACATTCCTCAAGCATAGCTCAAGGTGGCACATATGGAAGACATAAACCAACACCAGATACTACTCAAGACATTGTGGATGATATAATAGGTGATGAAGTTGCTTTCAAAATATCTGTTCAGCTGATTAGTAATAATAATAATAATCCAGGTGCTACTCACAGCATGGCTTCCAGAGACATTTACCCCCAGATAAACACTGGACTAGCAAGTCATGGTGAAGCTGCCTACTTAGAACATTCTCCAGATATTGTACCTTGTTTGCTTGCACCCTGCTCAAGGTCAGAGGGGCTTCCAGAAGATGGGATGCCAGATGGAGAAGCACTCAGCTTGGTTAATCCGCAGAATTTGCTTGATTCACAGGAAATGCTGATGTTGTCAGAGACAGAAACAACGGCATCGCAATGCTCCTGTAATGGATCCTTTGCAGTAATGAATCAGGAGAGTCCTAGCTTTATCCATGGGATTAAGATGATTGCAGCATTGTCAAAGAGCGCATATGGCAGTGGCACAACATCATCTGCAGACAGAGTTTCTGACACTCATAAGGTATAAAGCGTATGTATGTGAGAGTGCTGAGAAGCAGTGTGTTTTCTATTGAATACAGGAACATAGAAAACAAACTAGGGTTTTCATGGTTTGGGGGACTGGAAGTGGAATGAAATGGAGTACTTGTGGCACCTTAAAGACTAATACATTTATTTGAGCATAAGCTTTCGTGAGCTACAGCTCACTTCATTCAGTGAATGCATCCGATGAAGTGAGCTGTAGCTCACGCTGAAAAATATTGTTAGTCTCTAAGGTGCCACAAGTCCTTCTTTTCTTTTTGCGAATACAGACTAACACGGCTGGGCTACTCTGAAACCTGGAAGTGGAATATAATGCTTCCAACCTAGGTTACTGTTAAAATTCAGATCACGTTGCTAGTGGGTGGAATTTCCAAAATCATCTCAAGGAGTTAAGTGAAGAGCTCCTATTGAGTTTCAGTGGGAGGTGGGCCCCTAACTCTTTTGATGACACTTGAAAACCCCACCCAATTATTGAATGTTTTATCACTTGCCTATTCCGTGGCCTCTGTGGTCCCCGCTCCTTGTGCACAGGGGAGCTCAAGAAGCCAATAACAACTGGCATTGGTTGGCTGTCACAGCTAAGAGGCCAAGAATTGAACTAACCTCTTGTATCTAGTGGTAGGGTGAAAGGTGATCTCACCCAAACAGCCTGGACAAATTCAGGGGGACAGTGGCATACTGTGCTGTTCCCTCTCACGGGAATAGACAAAGAACCTGAGACTCCAGCACTGCCATTTGTCAGCCCTAAATTCACGTAAACATTTTAAAGTAATGGAACCATATATAAATCTTGCTATCACCTCGCCCTGCTGCCTCTGCCTAACTAGCTAAAATGGGTCTTTGTATTTTTCTTATTTCTGTTTTTTTTTTTATTTAAATGCATACATATATCCTCTTAAATTCTGAAAATCCACTTATTAAAAACAAAAGGGAAGGGAAAAAACAGCTTCTGTTCATCTCCATTTCTAAAGCACACAGCAGGAGGGCTCAAAAGAGAGAATGAGCCTTTACAAAGAGCCCTGCTGTCTCCCACACAGAAGTGAAGGGGGATGGAGGTGGGGAGTGTGCAGGGAAAGCCAAGGATAGGGGAGGCACAAACATAGATGAGGGAGCAATACTCAGCACACTTAGAACGAGGGGGAACAGGGGAGGGGAAAGCAGCTTTATGGTAGCCACTCATCGTATTGCTGGGGTCAGGTAAGGCTGCGGAATTTTCTTTGGAGTTAATAGCTGCTACTTGGGGTAAAAATTGCAGATACTCTTGTTTAGGGCTGTATGTGGAGTGAGTTTATTGTGTGTGTGTGTGTGTGTGTGTGTGTGTTGGTGGGCATAAGGAAGGAGAAGCTGCTTTATAAAAGCAGTTCAGGGCTGCACTTGGGGTTAAAGAGCACTGCAGCATGTCTTCTTGTTTGGAGATAAAAGTAGGAATCAGGGCTTCTAAATTGCCAAATCCTACTGCCTGCCTCATCATCCACTGCCTGTGCAAAGCTGGGCTCAGGGAGAAAATTAAACTGACGCTGATCGTACCCAAACAAAGCAGTGTCAATCTATTTTTTACTTGACTATTTTTACCAATGCTCACGTTAGCATGTGGTAACTGGTTTTAAATTGATTGATAAAATTGATAAAAAGATTTTAAAACAACACTGTTGTCAAGGGGTACAATACCATTGACAACCAGCTTCGTTATAGTTATTAGTACATGAACAAAGGAACAAAAAGAGTTACCTTCAGCTTCACTCTGGCAGGAGAAAGATAGTTTACTAAACGAAAAGAGGCAACAGTGGAAAAGAAATGCAGGGCCTGATTTTCTCATTTACATTAAGATTCCTTTACATTAGTCTGGCAGTGCAAAGGGGTCTTCAGATGTGTTTTATTTACGTTCCAGGCTACTTCAAGCCTCAGTGTACGTGAGAATCAGGCCCCTAAATTTCAAGTTACTAATAAAGTTTTATTGATAGTAAGGCTGTCAATTGATTAAAAAAATTAATTGTGATTAATTGCACTGTTAAACAATAATAGAATATATTAAATATTTTGGGTGTTTTCTACATTTTCAAATATATTGATTTCAATTACAACACAGAATACAAAGTGTACAGTGCTCACTACATTTATTTTTTTATTACAAATATTTGCACTATAAAAAACAAAAATAGTATTTTTAAATACACCTAATACTAGTACTCTAGTGCAATCTCTTTATCATGAAAGTTGAACTTACAAATGTAGAATTATGTAAAAAAAACTACATTCAAAATAAAAATGTAAAACTTTAGAGCCTTCAAATCTATTCAATCCTATTTCTTGTTTAGCCAATCGCTCAGACAAACAAATTTGTTTACATTTGCAGGAAATAATACTGCCCGCTGTTTGTTCACAATGTCACTACAAAGTGAGAACAGGTATTCTCATGGCACAATTATAGACAGCGTTGCAAGATATTCACGTGACAGATGCGCTAAAGATTCATATGTCCCTTCATGCTTCAACCACCATTCCAGAGGACATGCATCCGTATTGATGATGGGTTCTACTCAATAACAATCCAAAGCACTGTGGACCAATGCATGTTCATTTTCATCATCTGAGTCAGATGCCACCAGCAGAAGGTTGATTTTCTTTTTTGGTAGTTCGGGTTCTGTAGCTTCCGCATCGGAGTGTTGCACTTTAAGACTTCTGAAAAAGCATGCTCCACACCTCATCCCTCTCAGATTTTGGAAGGCACTTCAGATTCTTAAACCTTAGGTCGAGTGCTGTTGCTATTTTTAGAAATCTCACATTGGTACCTTCTTTGCGTTTTGTCAAATCTGCAGCAAAAATGTTCTTAAAATGAGCAACATGTGCTGATTCATCATCCAAGACTGCTATAACATGAAATATATGGCAGAATGAGGGTAAAACAGAGAAGGAGATATACAATCCTCCCCCAAGGAGTTCAGTCACAAATTTAATTTAACACTTTATTTATTTATACAAGCATCATTAATATGGAAGCATGTCCTCTGGAATGGTGGCCAAAGCATGAAGGGGCATATGAATGTTTAGCTTATCTGGCACATGAATACCTAGCAATGCTGTCTACAAAAGTCTCATGCAAACTCCTGTTCTCACTTTGTGGTGACATTGTAAGTAAGAAGAGGGCAGCATTATCTCCTGTAAATATAAAGAAACTTGTTTGTTTTAGTGAATGGCTGAACAAGAAGTAGGACTGAGTGGACTTGTAGGCCCTAAAGTTTTGCATTGTTTTGGAGTGCAGTTATGTAACAAAAAAAAAATCTATATTTATAATTTTCACTTTCACAATAAAGAGATTGCACTACAGTACTTGAATGAGGGGAATTGAAAAATACTGTTTCTTTTGTTTCATTTTACAGTGCAAATATTTGTAATAACAATATAAAGTGAGCAGTGTACACTGTATATTCTGTTGTAATTGAAATCAATATATTTTAAAATGTAGAAAAATATCCCAAAATTTAATAAATTTCAAATGGTATTCTGTTGTTTAAGAATGTGATTAAAACTGATTAATCTCAATATTTTTAATTGTGATTAATTTTTTTAAGTTAATCATGTGAGTTAACTTCATTAATCAACAGCCCTAATTGAGAGTGATGGCAGGTATTGTAATTACCTGTGTACAATTAACTCAAAAGAAAACCAATGAAGAGCACGTACAACCAAGAAACATATTGTATATTTATTAATAGAATAAATCTGCCAAGCACCAAATGTTGCTGTTTCAGACGATACGGAACCTTTCACAATAGGCTGGATTTACCATCATCCCAAACAGTGTGGGCAGAAATTCTCCTTTGCTCTAGGCTGACAATCATCCTGCACAGTGCCCTTTTAAATAGCTGGAGAGTACACAAGTTAGGATTATAAATGTTGGAGCTGGCCAAAATTAAAAGTGGCTTTCACAGTTTAATGAGTCCTGCCCCTTCTCTGTACATTGAAGTGATATTCTGAGCTGATCAGATTTTGCTATGAAGCAAGTGTTCAGACCCTCTGATCCCCCTGGTATTGACTGACATTTTGAATGACAGGCCACAACTGCAGCTGCTCCAGCAGTCTTGCTGGCTGGAGCCTCATCTCTTGTGCTCTGTGTTGTTTAAAGCCTAACACAAAGGGTGACATGGATGTAAATGGAAGGTAATGCCCTCGCACAAGGAGCTTTGGGGATGCTGAATTTGGGATGCATGAGCACAGAGTGACTAACTAAGACAATGAAGGTAAAATGAAAGAAACAGCTGTTAAGTTTGGACAGGGATTTAAAATAAAAAACCTGAAATACAGCCTTTGTGCACAAAACAATAAAAGAAAGGGACCTTCTTGATGGCAACTTGTCTAAAATAAGCCTTGTGTGTATAAAAACCAGATAAATCATTCCACTTGCTATTGAGAGTCTGACATGGTATGATGTTTGTGTGATTATATGCTGATGCCTAGAAGATTTTTTGTAGCAAACAGTATTTACATATCCTGAATACTGATTATCTGCCAGAAAAATACATTTATAATTTGATCTGCTTAACAGTCATTACTTTCAGGGACATTTTTGGCTCAACAAAACTTAAACAACTGCAGAAGTTTCATTTGACCAGTTTCTTTTCTCCTCTTGAATGCACTGTGTTGCTCCAAGATCCCACTTCTATATATTGATTCTTTTATGTTGTATTTATATTTAGTCTTTGATAAGATCTAATTTTAATAGCTCTCTGCTTGTGTAACTGTTTATTCAACTTTAAAAGTTTACCCTATACCGATGTAGGTGACTTGAAAAGAAAATGTAAGCCGTATCATAGGAATATAAACATTCTGAAATTATACTTCTGGTTTAGGTGTTCATTCAAATACATAACCAAACACAAATTATGATGTATATATTATAGAGGTAACAAGCTAAGAATCATTTGCCTGACATTTAAAATACCATATTTAACTGGGTCTAATGGTAAATGGTTCTTCTATTTCAGCTACATGGTATATTTTTAATATATAATTTAATATGTGAACTCGTTCATTGTATCTGTGGCCTCAGCTGCGTTAGAGCTCTCACTTTGCTGCCAACAGCAGACTGTTAATAACTAGAATCCCTTTGTTGTACTTTAAATACTAGGAAATAGAGACAGAAGAATCTCAGGATATATCTGTGCATCTGCTGCAATCCCTGGTTGAGAGAGCAGAGGAAATTAATCAGCTCATGAAGAAAGTGCAGATTGAAAACCAGCAGCAGTTGGAGGAACGGGGCCTGCTTTCTGCAGAAAATGAAAGGTTCAAAATGGAGGTAAAAAGGATTTTGCTCATTTTTTACTGTGACTTTTCTGTATCTCAAGTGTTTGATGCCTCATTCTGGTAAAAATAGCTGTGAAGTCCTGAAAAGAGAATGATGTGTTCATGCAAGGTTTGTTTTAGAATCACTGAATTGGAGAAACGTGGGGCGGGAAGGGACCTCAAAAAGTCAATGAGTCCAGCTCCCTGTGCTGAAGCAGGAGAAACTAAACCTGGACCGCTGATGACAGGTGTTTGTCCAACCTGTTCTTATAAGCCTCCAGTGATGGGGATTCCACAATCCCCCCTTGGAAGCCTATTCCAGAGCTAACTACCCTTAAAGTTAAAAAGTTTTCCCTAATGTCTAACCTAAATCTCCCTTGCTGCAGATTAAGATCATTACTCCTTTTCCTTACTTCAGTAGACATGGAGAACAACTGATCACAGTCCTTTTCATAACAGCCCTTAATATATCTGAAGACTGTTATCAGATCCCTCTCAGTCTTCTTTTCTCAAGACTAAACATGCCCTTTTTTTTTTAAACCTTTACTCATCATGTTTTCTAAAACTGTTTTCATTTTTGTTGCTCTCCTCTAAGGGTATGTCTATATTACTCGCTGGATTGGCAGGCAGCGATCGATCCAGCGGGGGTCGATTTATCGCATCTAGTCTAAATGCGATAAATTGACCCCTGAGCACTCTCCCGTCAACTCCTGTACTCCACCGCCGTGAGAGGTGCAGGCAGAGTCAACAGGGGAGTGCCAGCAGTCGACTCACCGCGGTGAAGACACCTCAGTGAGTAGGTCTAAGTATGTCGACTTCAGCTATGTTATTCACATAGCTGAAGTTGCGTAACTTAGATCCATCTCCCCCTCCCGCCCCTCTCAGCAGTGTAGACCAGGGCTAAACTCTCTCCTATTTGTCAACATCTAGTGTGGCACCTAGAACTGCACACACTACTCCAACAGAGGCCTCACTAGTGCTGAGTAGAGTAGGACAATTACCTCCTGTGTCTTACATATGACTGTCCTGTTACTACACCTCAGAATGATATCAGCCTTTGTCGCAACTGCATCACACTGTGGACTCTCATTCAATTTGTGATCCACTATTACCCCAGATCTTTTTCAGCAGTACTACCACTTGGCCAGTTTCTCTCCATTTTGCAGTTGTACATTTGATTTTTCCTTCCTAAATGAAGTACATTGCACTTCATTGAATTTCATCTAGTTGATTTCATACCAATTCTCTAATTTATCAAAGTCATTTTGAATTCTAATCTTATCCTCCAAAGTGCTTGCAATTCCTCCCATCTTGGTGTCATCAGCAAATTTTATAAGCATACTTTCCACTGCATTATCCAACATTGAAAATATTGAATAGTACCAGACCCAGGCCTGACCCCTATGAGATCCCCACTACATTCACCCTCCCAGTTTGAGAGTGAACCATTGATAACTTTAAGTATGGTCTTTGAACTAGTTGTGCATCCACCCTCATAGTAATTTAATCTAGACTGAATTTCCCTAGTTTGCTTATGAGAAAGTCATGTGGGACTGTGAACTGTCTTCCTAAAAATCAATTTATATCACCTCTACTGCTTTTCCCTCCACCTACTAGCACAGTAACCCTGTCAAAGAAGAAAATATAGGATGATATATTTAAATAAACAGCACTTTAAAAAATGAGAAAGACAACTAGAACAGAGGGCATATTTCTTTAGTCTGATACCAGTAATGCTAGTTGATGTAGTGTCCTGATCTTACTGCACTTTACACTTCTGCTGCTAAATGTCTGGGAAATTAGAGTCACCTGCCAATATTGTATAGAAGTGAAACCTCTGAATACATGCAGATAATTATCTGTGGTCAGGATCCCTTTCAACATATGAAAGATATTAAATAAACGTATTGATATTGCACATGCAATTCTTTGTTACCCACATAATCCTTTGACTCTGTCTTTTGTGACCAGTATAGTTCAACTATATTTAATATTATGTCTGGGTAAAACCTAATCCTTAAAATTTGTAAGAGTTGGGAACAAATCTTTATAAACTACTGATTCCAGATATTTGTTCCCCTGTTCCTCTTTTGAAGATATCCAAAAAACAATAATAATATAATTGGAGATTTGTTGTTACTAGTCCTTTCTCTGCACTTTGCTACCCCCAGAATAGTCACGAGTAAACAGAGGGTTGCAAAACTCAAGGATTTGTCCATGTGTATATGGGAAGGGTTATATATTTGTACAATTGAAAATACAACCATTTTTGTCTCAATAGCAGGGCAGTGAATTTTAGATTTGGTATTGTTGCATTGCATATACTTTAGTTTGATAGCTTTCCACTGAATGCTACATGTTCAGTGGGCAAATTAGATTAGATATTATGATTTTCTTTTTCTAACAAGCAGGGTGTGTAATTGCACACACAAGTTTAACAATTGCACATGCAGATGAAAGACCGGCATACAGAAGTTACTAGAATGGACCCTTTGAACTTTCACTTACCTGATTCGTTCAGTCACTGCAAATGAATGCAACTTGAGCATGAAATGTCCCACATAACTCATTTGAGAAGAGAGAGAAACTTTCAATCCTCGGTTAAACAAAAAACCTCAAGTACTACAGCATCCCCCATAACCTATGAGCAGTGTGCACCTACTACCAGGGGGTGCATTCAGACAGAAAATCCCAGTTGCACCTCACGTTGATCCACAGACACTGAACATTAAACTCCCAAGTCGTTACTCACTCACTCACTCTGGCTGGGGAGACTGATTGTCCAAAGTGACGTTCTAATTATCTGGTTGGGTCCTTTGGATGTGGTCAGCAACTTATTACACCAGTTCCGAGTTGTGCCCCACTAAGATACCACCACCACAAAGACATTTTAAAAAACCCTACATCCATCATGCTTAATAAGCTTAAAAAAAAAAATTCTCCCCTTATCCTCTTCCCCGTCTGTGCTCAAAACAGACAGTTGAGGGGGCTGAAGAGCAAAGCAGCATCTGGATGGGGGTGAAGAAAGGCCTGGATTGAAGGACAGTGTTAAATTGTTGCCTACTCCTGGAGTTCAGATGCCTGGTTGCCAGCAGGTTGTGGCCCACTGGTCACGGTCAACTCTGTCATAAAAAAGAAAAATTAGAAAATTAGGAATTCTTCAATATCGCCAGTTTCATTTTTGTCAAATGATGTGGTGAGTTGAAGGAGGCATTTGAATCAGAAATTGCTGCTGGGTAACAGCAGAAAAGAGGGACCCAAAGAGTCCAGAGAACTTCAGAAGAAAAAAATAAAAAAAGACAAATGTTATAAAAAACCTAAGTTAACAATAAATAGATTCAAAATGGAGAAAACCATTCTTTTACCCTGAGCTACGTTTCCATGGGAAGGATACATTGCACCCGCTTCACCTCACAAATAAAGGTCTTTTAGCAAGGATACCAATGGGCAAATTAGTGACCAACAGTGGCTTCTTTCGACTCCCATTGAAGTCACTGGGAAGACTCCCATTGACTACTATGATGCAAACCAGGGCCAAAGTGTACTTTTTGGGCAGTTGAAGGCCATCCGTTTGTGGTCTCCTGTCTTGCAGTATACTTGTAACTGTGCCATCACCCGATCAATGCACATTCTGTTGCAACTTATTGGCACTCACAACGCCTTCTTCTCTGATAACCCTCCTCCTTCCCTGTTTCAAAGTAGACGTGCCATTATACATTAATGTAATCACAGATATACATCCTTCAGAGCTGAGGAAACATGTTTATTTTGGCCCACCTGCTGTTGAAAATGAGAATTTGTCCTTGGTGTATATTACCCATTGACAAAAGGTTTTGATTGAGTGATACCTGGAAAAACTACTGACATAACCCCGCTAAATGACAATTTAATGCACTCAGTAACAGTAATGCTGTGCATAACATCAAGCAGGCAAAGTGAAAAAATGTTATTTGAAGTACATTCAGTTAAGTTGATATAAGGATCAGTCCTTGAATAAAATCAAAATTATTCATTTAGCTGCAGTATATTGTGAAGTAACATTTAAAGCAGCAGGAATAACAAAAGCTACTCTAAATGTCCCAACATACAATTAATTCATTTTTTTCATCCCATTTCCTCTCTGTTTTGCTTATGTGAACAAATAACCAACTTCAACCGAAAAACTGGTTATAAATTGGTGGTACTCAGGATCACAATGTACAGCCATGTAGCTAACACCAGCAAGGAGTTCCTTTAAAAGGGACTGTAGCAAATCTGGGACACAGAAACGAAATGCTTTGGAAACAGATAATCTGGGCTCTTCACTAGACAGATGGCAATGCCAGGAAAGGAGATAAAAATAGTTTTGAACGGTTGAGCTGCTGCAGATTCATGGTCAGAACAGAAGATGCTCTGCAATACTGAAACTCAGAGCAGCTTCACATTTTTATTTACTAAGGAGCATAAGAATGAAGGTGAAAACTAGGGAGACGTATGGGGTGAAGAGTAAACGTATGTGTAATAGTAAGAATGAAGAGAAAACTAAAGCAAGTAATAAAGGGAAGAAAACTCTGGAAAGCTGTTAACATTTCCTTGGTAATAAATGCTATTAATACTAAACAAATGGATTTCATTATCATCAGGAGGCAAGGAGTTTTAAGGAAAAGATGACAACTCCCAGTCACCTCAACTTGGACCACAGCTCACCTTTAGTACTACAGCAGCAAATTGGTATGAAGCAATGTCGTTTATCTGGGTCTGTTGTTCCTTTTCTTTGTCAGACACATTCACAAATTAGCACATTCTTTTAGGCAGGACATCTTTCACCCAGCAATTAGAAGCTACAGTAGAACCCCAGAGATACAAACTGACCAGTTAACCACACACCTCATTTGAAACCGGAAGTACACAATAAGGCAGCATCAGAGACAAAAAAAAAAAAGCGCAAATACAGGACAGTACTGTGTTAAATGTAAATTACTAAAAAATAAACAAAAAGCAGCATTTTTCTTCCGCATAGTAAAGTTTTAAAGCTGTATTAAGTCAATGTTCAGTTGCAAACCTTTGAAAGAACCATAACATATTGTTCAGAGTTACGAACATTTCAGAGGTGCGAACAACCTCCAGTCCCAAGATGTTCATAACTCTATGTTCCACTGTAGCTTAAAACAAGGAGCTCAGGCAGAATTTGCTAAATGACATATGGATATAAAATATCACTGAAGAATTTTAGCAAGGCTAAAAAAAACAAGAACATTTAAGGTTGATTTAAACAAACTAGATTATTATTTGTATTATGGTAGCACCTAGGTCCCCAACTGAGATCAGGGCCTTATGATTCAGATTAAGAACTGGTCCATGTCCCAAGAGCAGACAAAGGATTTTGGAGGAAAGGGCTATGACATAAGCAGAGTTAACAAAGGAATGATTGGGAAATGTCATGTAGTTCCATGATTTATTGTTGCTGTGTTTCCCTTTCTTTCTCCCTCATGTTTTGGGTGGAGTGTTGGTTGGAGGACTTTGGAGGGAGGGGATAAGGTTTTATGGGCCCTTGTGTCCACAGAAGGGGTTTCTCCCTGCACAGTTCTGGGTCCAGGGACAATGTGGGGAAGGATAATCCCTAAAACTAGGCACAATAATCCTAAAAAAAAGGGAGGATCCTCACTGTACCTGTAACCTAGGTAATAGAGAGATTATTAATGATATGGAACAAGTTAATAGGAAAGATGGATGTGTGGTTAAGGCATTGGACTGGAGACATATGTTCAGTTTCTGGCTCCTTTGCAAATTTTCTGTATGACTTGGGCACAAAATCATAAACAACCCTGTGTCATTTCCCTCATCTCTTGTAAACCCTCGTGTAGGGGGTGTGCTGGTGGCAGGCTTCCATGATGCTGTGGGATTCTAGGCCATGCTACAGCCCGGGACAGGATATTCAGGCGCTGCTCTGACTTACCACAAGGGCTTGTTTGACCCTGGAGCAGGGTAGAATCTGCACGACGCAATGGTGACATTTCTGTACTCCATATCCCTTCTGCCACACCCTCCCTCCCGCACTGTTTCCCTGGTCTGTGCAGCTCAGATTCGCCAGGCTCTTCTGAAGTTTCTGAGCTTTTCCTCTGCATAATCCAAAGAGCTTTAGGGCATTTTTGAAACAGAAAAACAAATTCAACCAAGCTGTAGAAAATAAGAGCTTGTTACTTCCTTGTTGGGGTTTGTTCTGAAGTCATGAATCATGGTTCCTGAGAGCATTTTAAAATTAAATCTCTCCTTGTTCTGTCTGTTAAATGAAAATATTAAACTAAACATTTCCATTAAATTTTCATATCTTCTTAAGGTTCATATGCTGGCCAACACAAAATTTCTGGTACTGTAAGCAAGTTCTCTGGCCGCCCATATCAGAGTGACTGCACCTTTATATTTACCTCAGGTGAAAAGTTCTATAAAAACATTAACAAAAGAGAAGTCACACGAAGAGGGAGAAAAAAACAACCAAATGCTCAACCTCTGTTTTTAGATGTTACACTTTGAAACTGTCTCCATTTTGTAGGCTTTTAAAATGTCAACAAATTGACAGGTCATGCTGCATTACAAAACTGCTTATGGGAATCATGCTACTCCGCTATATTAGGTAAGGGCTTGTAAAGACTGGATGATGTCCAGAGGCCAGGTGAAAAACTAAGAGGTTATTCTTGGTTTTTGACAAACCTCTTGACTGTCACGTTAATATATTTTTAAAAAACATTTCTTTTTGCACTCTGGGATCCAATCTGGCACTGGGCACCGCTGCAGTGACACTCCCCACATGCACAAAACTTCCCGCTAGTAGATCTGAGTGCAGGGTCTAGGCCAGGGGTTCTCAAACTGAGGGTCTTGTGGGGGGGTGGGAGGTTGCCAGGGGTCAAGAGATTATCGTGTGTGGGGGGTCATGAGCTATTAGCCTCCACCCTCAAACCCCGCTTCACCTCCATCATTTACAATAGTGTTAAACATAAACAAGGTTTTTAAGTTTATAAGGGGGCAAGGGGGGTCACACTCGGAGGCTTGCTGTGTGAAAGGAGTCACCAGTACAAAAGTTTGAGGACCACTAGGCATACATGTACAGAAAATATATGTAGTTCTTTATCCAAGTACTATCTGAGAACTTACTCAGACATCATCACCATTATACCACACAATCATCATGGCATTCCCCCTCATAACTCTCTTCATGGTGTAACAAAACATTTTCCCCAGTTTACAGTGCAGATTCACTGATTTATGCAAAGCCATACAAGGAGCCTGTGGCTTGTACGTGAACCCAGGTCTTCCGAGTCCCAGTCTAGTGCCCTATTCACTAAACCATGTATTTTGCTTTATATTTTCATATTAAATGCTATGGGTGGAGTAACATGAGCAATGGAATTTAGTTGCAACTCTTACCAACGTGAAAGGGAGCCACACATCAAAACTCTTAGCTTATCACATTGATCATTTATTCCTGATACTCAACTTTGTCCTTCACTAACACAACTAGCTAATCCAATATTTGTAAAATAACTGTACAAAGGAAAAAAGACTATTTAGAAACGTAATGGATTTTTTTTCCCTTGAGCTCTCTCCATTATTTCTCTCCTCTAATACACAAATAAGGAATCCTATGAGTAAAAATAGGGTAGCATTTCCACCTGGGAATGGGCAAATTTTAATCAATAGAACTTCTTACTAAGACCCTGATCCACTAAACACACACTTACTAAACTCTAGGCACATTAATAGTTCCATTGGCCTCAGTGGGACTGCTCATGTGCCAGAAATTAAGCACCGAGAGGAGTGTACACAGGATCGGGCCTCAAAAAACTTCTCTGTATTCAGCTTCATGTTGTCTTTCATTCCATCTATATTGCAGTGGAAAAACACTTTATGGTTGTTCAGTATTTATTAATCATAAGATTCAGCACTGGCTAAACATTAAGCGCTTCTCAAACTTCATTGCACGCAACCTCCTTCTGATAACAAAAATTACTACATGACCCTGAGAAAAGAAACCAAAGCCTGAACCCAAGCTCCGCCGCCCTGGGGTGTGTATGTGATAGAGAGAAGCACCAACACTGAAGTCCCGGATGCAGGGGGCTGTAACTCGAGCCCCACCGCCCAGGGCTGAAGTCTTTGGGCTTCGGCTTCAGTCCTGGGCAAGTCTAATGCCAACTCTGGTGACCCCATTAAAATGGGGTCATGACCCACTTTGGGGGCCCGACCTACAGTTTGAGAACCACTAACCTCTAATCCCTTTGCCAGAGATGCAGCTACATTTTATTACCCAGCCTCCCCGCCCCCATTTGAAGAGTTGGCCCAGGCCACAGCTAGATTTGGTGTCAGAGTTATTAAGACTTAGGAGTTCCCATTTCCTAATTGGATGCTCAGAGCACTAGCCCACAGCTCTTTCTCCTTAGGAGTGCATCGTCAAAGAACAAATGCAAGGTATGTTTCCCTTTTGACATATTCAAGTCACACACGCTGATACGTTTGTTTTACAGCAAGTCTTAAGAATCAGGTTGGTGATCTTTTAGGGGCCAATGAGACTGCTGTTCTGGAGCTGGCAAATGCAGACGAAGAGATTTCACAACTGAAAAATGAAATGGCTCAATTAAAATCTGAATATCTGCAGAAGATAAAAGAATGCAAAGAAGAAAATCATCTTCTCAAGGAAATGGTAAGGAATCTCCCAGGCCAGAGAAAGCTTAGCTGAGGGGTGGCTCCGAGCCGCATACAATAATCTTCAGAAGTTCGAGAGCCACGACACGCCTACCTTGTGGGGAGGGGGGGTCTTGGAGCTTCTGCCCCAGAACTAACACCTTCTGGGGGTCAGGGCTTTAGCCCTGCTCCTACTGAAGCCCAGAGACTCCCCACCCTGTTGGGCAGAAGCCAGAGGTGACATGGGGGGCACATAGGGTCATTTACCGCCCCAGCATCTTTGCAGAGTTTGCTGGCCCCCTTGGTCACATGCTGCTGCCGGGCCCCCCTCCGTGCATGGCAGCTGCTGAAGCCGGGGACCTGGGAACTACAGCTATGGGGAGAGGCAGCAGCAAATACCTGGGAGCTGCAGGGAGGGGCCACTGAGGATAAAAAGGGTGCGTTTGGGCTTAGGGGCATAACTCAAGCTGTTGGGGGGGCAAACCTTTAAATTGTGCCCTGCGCCCCCCCAGCAGGCACCAGTCATCTCTGGCAGAAGCCCTTAGGCCCATCACCCTGCTGCAGGGCAGAAACCCCAAGCTCCCCCTACCCCAGTTGGTATGTGGAGAATAGGGAGGTGTAAGAAGAACTTGCACTGGCTGTGCTAGTTCTGTAGTACAGTGCAAACATAAAGCCAAAGGGAATTTGAATTTGGATGCCTTGAGTTTCTCCAGCTTTCCCTTCTGGCTGATGGACAGCATGTTACTGGCAAACTCAGGAGAAAGCCACAGCCAGCCCAGTGTATGAGCTTCTGGAAAGGGAAGAGGGGGGAAAATGAGCAGAGTTGTAAGGGGACTCAGTTTCACAGGACTGTCCCTTCTCACAAGAGTCATTTACATTTTCTCCGTTTGGTTGGCCAAAAAAAGCAACACAATGAATGTATACGGTTGTCTTGTAGCAAAATGAACCAAGGAGAATATCTGGTTTATCAAACAGACTCAGGCCTGTGCATTCTCTTTCCTCCCACTCCCACCATGCTGGCTTTGCACTGTGTTTTTACCAACTTGCTGTTTTTTATACAGTACCTCTAGTCTTTACAACAGGACATCAAGCTCCATCTCATTGAACAAAACAAAAGTGATCTGCTTAGGCCCTTATCAGTCAAGTCTTTACTCCTGAGAGCAGTCCAATTGAAGTCAATTCCTTTCTCGCACGGGATTGTCCCTGTGCATAAGGTTTCTAGGATTGGGCCCTTAACTGAAAGTAATGTCTCAATATTGAAAAAGTAGCTTCTTTAATAAAACAAACTTGTTTTTAGTAGTATTTATGAGCAATTGAGGAAAGGGCAATATGGTTATATTTCAATTTCAGTTTTAAAGAACAGCATTGGAAGCATCTACACACACTGCTTTTATGGCTATAATAAAATTTGCTCTAAGTTTTAAAGGTAGGCAACACAGTATGGGGATTTCATGATATACTTGGTGATTTGTATGGCTCATGAACACATGTACATTTCACTCCTTGGCTGATAGATTATTAGAGTCACAGCCAGCCTGCGCTTAAATGGTTAACCATATTTTGCATAATGCCCCGCTATTACTCTATTAGCATCATTGTTGTTATATTTCTCCTGGTTTTTTTTTTTAATCTTTTATAGGCTTTCCTATACTACTGCAACTTCCCAAGTAATTATTCTTGCTGTGGAAAGCAAACAGATAGAATTCAAAGCAATTCTATGCATTATTTTAACTCAGATCTGTATTTAAATGAGCATTACAAGAGCTCAGAGATGATGTATTTGACTTCAAAAGCACATTTAAGAAGTTAGCTTCTGCTCTCTTATGTCTGTACTTTATATAATCTCTCTCTTTCACACACACACACACACACACACACACACACACACACTTTTCAAAATGTAAAATCTAACTGCAGCTACTCTCAAGGCATTATCTAAATGCTATAGGCAATGAAATAATGCCATGCCATTTTTATTTTAAAGATGAACAGGGTGAGCAAGAGGCATGCTCCACTAGCAAACTACGAGCAGGACCTGCATGAGGAGATTTTTCAAATAAGACGCGAGTCCAGGAGGTTGAGAGAACTCTGTCACCAACTAAATGAGGAAAACCACAGACTGAAAGAAGAGCTATGGGATGTTAAAAGGGAATACGAACGGCTAGCGCAGATGGCAACAGCCAGAAAGAAGGGTAAAGCAGGCAGACCAAAAATATGTCATTTTACAGTTTATTTCTCAGGCTCTTTAGAGGCCTAGGAAAAGACAAGCAATGAAATGCACGACACTGATGCATGGCATTTAAAACATTTTAACGGGTCTGCTTGAAATGGTTAGAGTTTAAATAAAATACTTCTTCATGAAAAACATGTAGCTCCCTTCTACAGCATGTAATATCCCATCATTTTGGAAGTAAAATACAGAGCAGGGTGTTCTAAACTCTGTTCTGTATTTTCGGCCACCGTGAAGTCCACTGTCTTACCCCAGGCTCGAATAAGAACAAGAGCTATAAGAGAGTGTGTCTTGGTGAAATGTAATGCACACTTGTTTTATTTCTAAGACTCCAGCTTTTACTGGAAAAAACAACTAGTCAATTTGTTTCAATGTCAGTCATTGCTCTTCCTCCATATAATGTACCATGAATGTGGTGCCTTGCATAAGTACACAATTTACAACCAGGGCTGTACACTTCAGAATAATTGTTCTTGTTATGATTGGAACTCTGTGCCATACCGATCACACTTGAGACTGGGCAAGCGTGCCTTTACAGGATGGATGTTATTCACAGTTTGAATTCTATTATGTACACACAACCCCAAGGGCTCAGGATAGCCAATAGCCTCTCTCAAGACAGGTTTCGGGCCTATAGAATGGCCCCTAAATCTTATTTGGTGAACTTTCTGCTGCTCTCATTTTAAACATTCCATCTTTTTGAAGTGACAGTTCCCCTTTAAAAAAGTTCTGAGCCCCAGTTTGAATGATCTTCAACAAATGAGAGACTAATTGAAACAAATTGGAAAACCTTTGTGTGTAAAAAGGGCAAATTGATTGGTCCTGCTTGAAAAGTCATTGGGATGGGAGAGTGAAAGACACGGCTATGGAAGAATGAATAAACAATGCAATGGCACCATTCTGTGCATATAGAAGCTGGTTCAAATGCTCATTAGAAAGCACTAAAAAGTTATGAATTTTTTTTTTTTTTAAAGATTAATTGTATCCCTTCTGCCATTTACTG
Organism: Dermochelys coriacea; assembly: GCF_009764565.3. Taxonomy (NCBI): domain Eukaryota; kingdom Metazoa; phylum Chordata; order Testudines; family Dermochelyidae; genus Dermochelys; species Dermochelys coriacea. Next base: position 147,301,306 of record NC_050068.2, read on the forward strand.
AGGGGACACATTTGAGCTACTGGAACCCTTATTCATAAGAGAACAGATATTGAGCATTGCAGCATGCACACATTCCAAAAGTTCCACATATTTGTTGCATTGAAAGCCCTGATTCAGCAAAAGCCTTAAACATATCCTTAAGTACAGGGATGAAGCCCCATTTGCAAATGAAGGCCAAGGAAAAGGTTGGAACAGGGAAATGAAGGATGGAGAGGAACAGGAAGAGCAAGACTTATATTGGAGGGATAAAAGGAAGGAACAAGACAAAGCAAACAATCAATCAGCACAGTGCACCTGGGTGAAAATGCAAAAAGAAAAGGAGTTCTTGTGGCACCTTAGAGACTAACAAATTTATTTGAGCATAAGCTTTCGTGAGCTACAGCTCACTTTATTCAGTGAATGCATCCGATGAAATGAGCTGTAGATCACGAAAGCTTATGCTCAAATAAAGTTGTTAGTCTCTAAAGTGCCACAAGTACTCCTTTTCTTTTTGCGAATACAGACTAACACGGCTGCTACTCTGAAACCTGGGTGAAAATGGTGGGAATTTAGATTTTTTTTTTAAGCAATTAGAGGTGTTTCAAATCCTTCAAAGATCAAAACCTCCTTCCTTTACAAAGTTTAAACTTGAATGTTCAGAAATCAGCCCATTTATTTTTTCATTTCATTTTTATTATTTGAAAAATGGTCTTGTAAATGTAAAAATTGCCATCTCTTGCCAGTGCTTTTCGAATCTCTAAAAACTACCCTGAGAAAAACTGAGAAGTGAAAGGCAGATAATTTGACAATAGACATATCAATAGACAGTAGGCAAAAAAATAAACTCTGCATTCAACTACCCTTTTTTAGGCCAGACCACAACATTAAGTCCTTGGACTGATCTTTGCAAGAAAGACTCTCAGACTAGAATTCTATCATCATCGCAATATGGGTAAGTCATGGGAGAAATGCATGTAATCTTTTTCTATTAACCTTATGCTAGGCAGGGAATGACACTATAAGCAAGCAAAAAGAAAAGGAGTACTTGTGGCACCTTAGAGACTAACAAATTTAGTAGAGCATAAGCTTTCGTGAGCTACAGCTCACTTCATCGGAGCTGTAGCTCACGAAAGCTTATGCTCTAATAAATTTGTTAGTCTCTAAGGTGCCACAAGTACTCCTTTTCTTTTTGCGAATACAGACTAACACGGCTGCTACTCTGAAACCTATAAGCAAGCAGTACACATTAAGAAGAAATGAGTCAAACTGGACATCATGGAAAAATCTGCATGAAGTGTAAAATAATGGTATTACCATAATCAACACTTTACTCCCCCCTTACCAGAACAGCAAGTTGCACTCCAGCCTTTACAAGCCCCCTTTGTATTTTGTTTTTGTACTCAATGCCCATCTATGCTGAGAAATTCTATAGGCACATAGTTTTTACTACCTAAACAAGTAGTGGAAATACATAATAGATGTATCTTATTCAATTTCCCACTCACAGAATGTGATAAATTGTACCTTCTTGTCAAAAATCTGCTTTAACCAACCAGCATGTCAGACTCTGTTTTGGATATGATGTGCTAAGATTTGAGCAATTCTGATAAGATGGTATAATTCTCTCCAAGCCCCCATCTGCTTTCACCAGCTTTGGAAATCTTTGTTTTGATATGAGTTGTATATCTCCTCCCCCCAAAAAATAAATTTAATAATCATAGTCATGATCCCTCATGTTCTTTAAAGAGCAATAAACAATCAGTGGGTGTTTTCCCATATCTTTGCTCTTAGCAGGAAAGAAGATTTACAAACAGATGAGATGAATGGAATTCCCAACAGCAGAATGGTGTCTATACTCAACGTTTTCAGCCCCTGTGCGTGTGATGGTAAGTGATGTTGAGTTTGGAAATTGCCATGCTGGGATTCAAATTTAAAATTTTTTAAATTGGGCCTGCACTTGTTTGTGCTTCAGTAATAAAGCTGTGATACTGGAATTCTTAGCTGTATTTCCAAAAACTTCCCAATTGAAGTCTTACTGGGTTAACACACACATGCAATGAGCTCTGTGCGGTCTCTCTATGCACAACTCATCACAGGGCTATGGTGTGAAACAAGTTAAATGAGGATCCAACATAAAGGATCCAGATACAGTGGCTATCATTTTGTCTTTCTGATGAACAACAACTTTACTACTAAGTGTTTTCCTTACTAGCGGCATAACCACGAAGTTTCCCCCATTTTTTAATTTAACACCACATAGCCCAGGGGTTCTCAAACTGGGGGTTGGGACTCCTCAGGGGGTCACAAAGTTATTACCTGGCGGGGGTCGTGAGATGTCAGCCTCCATCCCAAACCCAGCTTTGCCTCCAGCATTTATAATGGTATTAAATATATTAAAAAGTGATTTTAATTTATAAGGGGGGGGTCACACTCAGAGGCTAGCTATGTGAAAAGGGTCACCACTACAAAAGTTTGAGACCTACTGATGTAGCCTAATGCCCACATTTTTACGCCAGCCACGCTGCAGTTAAGGTTAAATGATCCATAACCAGTGCTTCTGAGATGCCTTGGTCTACAAGAGGTGATAAGAAAAAACTTTTCTTTTGTCTTCTTACCTTCATCACTTTTATGTGCTGTTCCTGATAGCAGAAATATTGCTTAAGATACATGGTCCTGTACACCAGTCTAGAAAACGCTGATATACAAGTGATTTGTGACGCGAGTTTAAGGATGTTGGTTTTTTTTATTGTTTAATGGTTTCTGCATTAGAGTGTTCAAATGTAAATAAATAATAAAATCACATTTATATGCAAAAATATGTGTAACTGTCTCAGAGAATGGAAAAAATAGCCTTTTAAACAAATTGCTTAGCCTAGTATATTCCTTTATTAATAAATAGAACAGTAATTTTACTATTAAGTCTCAGGTTCATCATAATAAGCTTAGCTTTGCTTTTCTTAATGTGGTATCAAATTCCGCTTTCTGTTTAAAACTAAGATCAGCTCCACCATCCATGATGATGGCTGCTCGGTGCTACACCATTACAAACAACATAATAATACAAGACTATTAACCCCTAGTGAATTTTAATTGCTCAAAACAGTAATTGCATCTTTAAAGTAATATCAAGAGCTGGTGAAGTCGATATGAGCAAACCTTTTTCTTTCTTTAGAAAGGCAAGAAGAATGTTCTAAAAGCAATGCCTCCTCAGTGTCTATGAACAGCGAATCTACAGAGATTCTGATCACTGGATACAACGATACAGGCTTAAAGAAAGAATCTAAGAGAAACTCAAAAGGTACATTGTTTTAACTACATACTGATTAGAGTTGTTCATTAAAACTCTCTCCAGGTCAATTGATGCTTTTTTCTATTGCATTACATAGAATTTTCATTTCCAATACCTTTTATATTGGTATATATTCTACCTGAACAGAAGAGTTAATTCTGTGGTCAGAACCCTGCTGGTGGTTAAATAATCTTGCCATATTTTCACATGCAATCTACTGTTGTGTTAATATTCAAACAAAGCATTGTGACTGATCTTTATTCATATTTTTGAGAAATATTTGTATCAGAACGATCACTGCTTCTCAGCTGGGATTACAACAGTACTTTTTTGAAAAAGCTGAATATTCACAATAGCAGTCAAACGTTCTCTGATATATACAGTAGGCCCTGAGGTTCAGATACTGCACTGATAGGTACCCTGAAAGTACTTTAGATATGGAAGCGTGTTGTACAAATATCAAGAAAGCTTTTAGCTTTTAAAGTAAATTCTAATCATTTAACTCTTGTAAATATTATATTTATTTAGTTCTGTTTTCCCTAAGAAAAACTCACAAGAGGGGTCTCACCTCTGTGAGGATCCTCTTAGACATACCATCTTTGTCTACCCATAGAAGAGGCCAGAGACCATACAGAGCTTGGGATCTTGTAGATCACAGGGGGGTGCTGCAGGAGGCCATTCCCATCTGCATGGAAGTTTTGCAACCCTGCACCAGCTCTGGTGTTGGTGGCTCCTTGGCAGCACAGCCCCAGATTGATTGATTTTTTTTGATCAACTTCCTCACGGTTGTGGAGCTCAGTCTCTGCCCTTCCCCAAAGCCTTCAAAGCGGGGGGTGCAGTGACTGATCCTTCCTGGAAAACCAACACACAGACATTCCCCTACATGCATTGATCCATGGGAGATGAGCTGTTAGGTAAGAAAGAATCTGTGATTAATAGGGATTGCACACCTGCTGTTAGAGATTACTTAGCTTTAAAGTGTCATCTGGAATTTCCAAATTCATAGATCACTAGCTTCTTTTTTCTTTTAATTACGCAGTTAGGGCTTGTGAAATGCACTGTTCTTGGGTTCGGGAGACTGAATCTGCTGAATCTACATCACTAGTAGACAGGAGCAGTGGCTGTTCAAGTTCCCTGCACTGCCTTAAAGTACTTCAGCAAGGTGCTAGAATCATAGACTTTAAGGTCAGAAGGGACCATTATGATAGTCTAGTCTGACCTCCTGCACAACGCAGGCCACAGAATCTCACCCACCCCCCCCCCGTAACAAACCCCTAACCTATGTCTGAGCTATTGAAGTCCTCAAATTGTGGTTTAAAGACTTCAAGGTGCAGAGAATCCTTCAGCAAGTTACCCGTGCCCCACTCTGCAGAGAAAGGCGAAAAACCCCCAGGGCCTCTGCCAATCAGCCCTGGAGAAAAATTCCTTCCTGACCCCAAATATGGCGATCAGCTAAACCCTGAGCATATGGGCAAGACTCACCAGCGAGACACACAGGAAAGAATTCTCTGTAGTAACTCAGATCCCACGCCACCTAACATCCCATCACAGGCCATTGAGCATATCTACCGCTAGTAGTTGAAGATCAATTAATTGCCAAAATTAGGCTAGCCCATCATATCATCCGTTCCATAAACATATCAAGCTTAGTCTTGAAGCCAGAAACGGACTACTCTCTGTGTATGTGCACAGCTCCAGTTCATGGCCAGTTAGCCTTTGGACCCCACCTTTGAGACTACCTATAACACTGCCACTTGTGATGATAGGATATTTAGTTTTAGACAAATTAAACATATGACCATTAGAAATTGAATTGTGTTCACAGTTAAGTTCACATGGGTCAGCTGACAACCACTTTTGCCCTAAGCGGAATTGAACCAGGGACTGGTATTGAAGAACTTCATCTATCATTATGAGCCATTCTGTTGATGCATCAGTGTATTACTTCCAGCCAGATAAGACCAAGTTGCCGTTTGTAACCAAGTTTGGTATAAATTTCTGAGGATACCTTTCTAGTCTTCGATTTAGAAAATCCATGAACTGTGTACAACTTCAGTGCACTCTCCGACCATGCTGATTTTATTGCTGCTTTCAAGATGGTGCATGTGAGGAGATCCCAGAATCGTCTGATGATGATTTGTCTGCAGTCAGCCAGCACAATAGGACACATCATCGGAACTCTCTACAGCATGATGCAGATGTAACAGACAGACTCTCTGCAATGAATATCTGCAGTAAACATGCCACGAGCAGGTAATTTAGAATTAATCATTAAGTTAAATAATTAAATTGTGATTAAAGCAAGAAAATTTTGCTAGACACTTCAAAGTTTTCTAATCCTATTAAAAATCTATTCTAAAATAAACCCTACCCATGCAGAGCTTTCTGTTAGTGGAAAGGAAGAGACTCCATGAAGTCTACAACAGACTCAGTTATTGCTAATCTGCTTTCCCAGAAAATGCTCAGAAGTTTTGGTGATGGGCTGCAGTATAAAAACTTAACATAGAGATGCTGATGAGCACATCCAGAAACTTTTCAGCTGTTCAGGCACGGGTAGAATTAAAGTCTCCCTCTCAATTTAATTTTCAGTGAAAAGAAGTGTGTGTAAATCTGCTTAGCTTCCCACCCTTGCTCTCACTTCCTGAGGAATTAGGAATGGTGTGTGAGGTTGAGGGGCTGCTTGTATTGCCACTTTCTTAAGTCACTATATTGTTAAAGTCTTAGTTTCCTGACACACATGCCAGTGGCCTCCCGTGTACAACAGCCATTGTAAGCTAAAATCTTCAAGTCTCTGTCCTCAAGCAAAGACCCAACCGTAATGGTAATGATATACCTTCCAGAATTCCCTGATGGGCCACACTTTGTGGCTTTGTCAAACCAATGGGTGAAGTGGATTCAAGGGTTCAACACATCCTGCTTCTAGTTTCTCAACAGACAAGTTTATTTCAATCACTGTGGTGGAGCATGAGGAAAGAAGCAGCCATCACTCAAAACTGTAGGGCTTTGGTAGATCAAAACCAACACTGTGAATTGCTTTTGGAAACTACTGTATAACTAGTACAAGACTACAGAGGACCTGCATAAAACATACCATGCTAAAAGCACTTTTAAGAAAGCACGCACCCACTTACTAAAGTTCTCAAATGGGCAACCCTGTATAAGGAACCACTGCTGTATGGCAGAGCATCAGCCAGTGGCAAAAGCTTGGATAAATGCAGCGAGGTCCACCTCTGACAGGAAAAGTCAGAACTTCCAAGCTAACTGTAGGTGAAAAGACCCTTGGCTACTGTGGAACCCAGGGGTAGTGGGGAATCCAAATATGAAGCTCACTTATAAGATAGGCATCCCCTTACAGTAGATGTTTCTTCACGCCCATCAGGATCATCTTGATTCTCATCCACAAGGTGTTTCCGTGAATTTGCTCCTCTGCCCTCCTTCTAAGATAGGACTCCCTGAATGTTTATAACTTATGTTTTTCAAACAAGAAAAAACTAAATTGTATCTCACTTGCTTTGTGTACTGTGCCCTTATACATCAAAATGTTCTTATTTAACTAAAGAGTATTGCTGGTTTCACAGCAGCCAGCTTGTCTTAGCCTTGACCAAGAGGAAGAGTATCCAGGGCCATTTAGTCATTGGACTCAGGATATGGGATAAAGGGGATCCTTTTTCTTGTTGTTGTGAGGTGGACAGCAGTTCATTAGGAACTGAACAGTTATTTCACATAAGCCAGGAATAAGCAAGCAGATGATGATGATATATTTGGTTACTACCAATCAGGGCTGGGATCGAAGTCATGGCCTCATAGTAGATCAATTGTGTTATCTAACAATTCTTTGAGACATTTTTAGATATACTTTTTTTGTTTTTAAAACATATAAAAAACACTCAGCCTAATTATATACAATTTCATTTAGTGATTATGACGGGTGCCGGGTTGGCAGCCAACGTCAGTGAAGTACTATAGACCAAAACCAGGATGGCACTGGCTACCCCAAGGCATGCTGACTTGTATCACTGTGCCAGTGCACACACTCCTTGTTCTTTATGGACCACCTCAAAAGGCAAGAGGGTTGTACCATTTCCATGCTTATTCAGTCTGGTAAGACGAACAAGGTATTGGAGATCTTGTAAACAGCACAAAATTAAGGTAATATTTGACAAGTTAGTATTATTAGGGAAAAATAAGCAGCGTTCATGATACTTGTTGACTTCAGTGGAATCTTAGGCCAGTGACTTTAACCCATTGCCAATCAAATGGCTGTATATTTGGGGGCAAGCATTTGTACATGGATGGAATTGGCATGATTGAGTACAAATGCTTCCAAATTTATAGGGAGCAAAACACACAAGCCACTAATCATTTCCACCTTCCCCTCCATCTTACAGCCTCTTAAATCAGCAAGCTTCCCCTTCGGAACTCCAGAACATTAATTTCCTATCCATGAGCAATCGGCCCAGGACCATTCACTCAGGAAGTCTGTAATTTTAGGCATGAAGCTTGGGGAGGATGAAAAAGAGTAGCACTTACAGAACCAAAGAACTTGTGCAGCTAGAGTTCTGATGTCTAATACAAAGCTAGCAATAGCGCTTAGGAGATGAGAGTTAGCTCCTGTTGGTCCAGGGATCACAGAGCGGCCATACATCCCTGCAAGAGTTCCATAGCTATCTCATTTTGCAATAGCAGAACTGGACTGAATGCCCATTGGGGAGCTAGCTGGGGTCAGCACTGGCTGAGTAAGCAGCCTGGCTAAGGGATGTGTAGTCTCACAGTTTCCATTAGCAGGGTTCCTATGAAGACCCTGGTACAATTTAAAACTAGTCTTCTCTGATACAGCCCCAAAGGAGGAGCCAGTTCTCCTGTGTTGTCAGTATTCATGCATTAGTGAATGTAAATCCTGCCTCTGGCATTTGTACTGAATGATGGCAAAAAAAAAAAGTGATGCTAGCCCCTATGTAACAAGAATTCCGTCTTCAGTGTTGGCTCAGGCTCCTGGTCCTTGTCAACTGCTGCTAGAAAAACATCCCAGGACTTTGCCCAGGAAAGCTTTTGTGGGGTCAGTTTTCTTCACCTTGTGCCATGCAGGTAATTTTAGCCTGTTGTGGTTCAGGTGGCCCATGGAGTAACTATTCCCTGAGTACAATATCCAGTTTGCTGGCACTCCTCAGTGTATTATTTATACCCTAGGTGGCACTTACAGGGTGCATCATGATTTCACAAGCTGTTCAAACATGCACTATTGGTCCAATCCTTTGCCCACTTAAGTCTATGACAAAGCTCCCATTGACTTAGATGGTGCAGGATCAGGCCCAAGTCCTCATAACACAATTAATTGTCCATAATTTAAGGAAATTAGTTAGGGAAGTGGATTGGACCGAAGAACTTATGGATCTAAAGGTAGACGAGGCCTGGGATTACTTTAAATCAAAGCTGCAGAAGCTAGCGGAAGCCTGTATCCCAAGAAAGGGGAAAAAATTCATAGGAAGGAGTTGTAGACCAAGCTGGATGAGCAAGCATCTTAGAGAGGTGATTAAGAAGAAGCAGAAAGAATACAGGGAGTGGAAGATGGGAGGGATCAGCAAGGAAAGCTACCAAATTGAGGTCAGAACAGAACATGTAGGGATAAAGTGAGACAGGCTAAAAGTCGAGTAGAGTTGGACCTTGCAAAAGGAATTAAAAGCAATAGTAAAAGGTTCTATAGCCATATAAATAAGAAGAAAACTAAGAAAGAAGTGGGGCCGCTAAACACTGAGGATGGAGTGGAGGTTAAAGATAATCTAGGCATGGCCCAATATCTAAACAAATACTTTGCCTCAGTCTTTAATAAGGCTAAAGAGAATCTTAGGGCTAATGGGAGAATGACAAATGGGAATGAGGATATGGAGGTAGATATTACCATATCTGAGGTAGAAGCGAAACTCAAACAACTTAATGGGACTAAATCGGGGGGCCCAGATAATCTTCATCCAAGAATATTAAAGGAATTGGCACCTGAAATGGCAAGCCCATTAGCAAGAATTTTTAACGAATCTGTAAACTCAGGAGTTGTACCGAATGATTGGAGAATTGCTAATATAGTTCCTATTTTTAAGAAAGGAAAAAAAGTGATCCGGGTAACTACAGGCCAGTTAGTTTGACATCTGTAGTATGCAAGGTCCTCGAAAAATTTTTGAAGGAGAAATTAGTTAAGGACATTGAAGTCAATGGTAAATGGGACAAAATACAACATGGTTTTACAAAAGGTAGATCGTGCCAAACCAACCTAATCTCCTTTTTTGAAAAAGTAACAGATTTTTTAGATAAAGGAAATGCAGTGGATCTAATTTACCTAGATTTCAGTAAGGTGTTTGATACCGTGCCACATGGGGAATTATTAGTTAAATTGGAGAAGATGGGGATCAATATGAACATCAAAAGGTGGATAAGGAATTGGTTAAAGGGGAGACTGCAACGGGTCCTACTGAAAGGCGAACTGTCAGGTTGGAGGGAGGTTACCAGTGGAGTTCCTCAGGGATCGGTTTTGGGACCAATCTTATTTAATCTTTTTATTACTGACCTTAGGCACAAAGAGTGGGAGAGTGCTAATAAAGTTTGCAGATGATACAAAGCTGGGAGGTATTGCCAATTCGGAGAAGGATCGGGATATTATACAGGAGGATCCGGATGACCTTGTAAACTGGAGTAATAGCAATAGGATGAAATTTAATAGTGAGAAGTGTAAGGTTATGCATTTAGGGATTAATAACAAGAATTTTAGTTATAAGTTGGGGACGCATCAATTAGAAATAACAGAAGAGGAGAAGGACCTTGGAGTATTGGTTGATCATAGGATGACTATGAGCTGCCAATGTGATATGGCTGTGAAAAAAGCTAATGCGGTTTTGGGATGCATCAGGAGAGGCATTTCCAGTAGGGATAAGGAGGTTTTAGTACCGTTATACAAGGCACTGGTGAGACCTCACCTGGAATATTGTGTGCAGTTCTGGTCTCCCATGTTCAAAAAGGATGAATTCAAACTGGAGCAGGTACAGAGAAGGGCTACTAGGATGATCCGAGGAATGGAAAACTTGTCTTATGAAAGGAGACTTAAGGAGCTTGGATTGTTTAGCCTAACTAAAAGAAGGTTGAGGGGAGATATGATTGCTCTCTATAAATATATCAGAGGGATAAATACAGGAGAGGGAGAGGAATTATTTAAGCTCAGCACCAATGTGGACACAAGAACAAATGAGTATAAACTGGCCACCAGGAAGTTTAGACTTGAAATCAGACGAAGGTTTCTAACCATCAGAGGAGTGAAGTTTTGGAATAGCCTTCCAAGGGAAGCAGTGGGGGCAAAAGATCTATCTGGTTTTAAGATTCTACTCGATAAGTTTATGGAGGGGATGGAATGATGGGATAATGTGATTTTGATAATTAATTGATCTTTAAATATTCAGGGTAAATAGGACTAATCCCCTGAGATGGGATATTAGATGGATGGGATCCGAGTTACCCAGGAAAGAATTTTCTGTAGTATCTGGCTGGTGAATCTTGCCCATATGCTCAGGGTTTAGCCGATTGCCATATTTGGGGTCGGGAAGGAATTTTCCTCCAGGGCAGATTGGAGAGGCCCTGGAGGTTTTTCGCCTTCCTCTGTAGCATGGGGCATGGGTGACTTGAGGGAGGCTTCTCTGCTCCTTGAAGTCTTTAAACCATGATTTAAGAACTTCAGTAGCTCAGACATAGGTGAGGTTTTTTGTAGGAGTGGGTGGGTGAGATTCTGTGGCCTGCGCTGTGCAGGAGGTCAGACTAGATGATCAGAATGGTCCCTTCTGACCTTAGTATCTATGAATCTATAACACCCCCTTGATAGGGAGAGTAATCACCTCCATTTTAGAGGAGAAAGCAGAAGCTTGTGGACTTGCCCAAGGCCACACAAAATCAGTGGCAGAACCAGGATTATAACTCCAGAGCTGATGGACTAAACAGGGGTCTGAGAGCTATTACCCAGCACTGCCTCTGCACTCTGGCATGCAGCGAAAGGCGGCAGGCATTCATCCAAGCCCAGCCCATAACACAGAGAAGGCGTCAGTCATTAAATTTCTTGCGTGTCATGAGTAATAAAGGAGAGACTCTGTTGGGCTTCATGGAGAGATCCAATTCTTTGAATAGCCCCAGTCACAAAAATAGGAAGTTAATCACAAAACTGACACCTCTCCTGGGAGCCACATCTGTTCTGCTCAGGTCAGCAGCTCCCTCACTCAGGCTGATAAAAAGATGTACAGCATAGTATATTCCAATTATTGCTTCTCATCTAGACTGGTGGCTTTTGGTCCCTTCCTGCAGACATGTAAGACACTGGCTGTGCAGATGCACATTACACTATGATCATTTGGGTTTTCAGGGTTGGTATAAGTTACTTCATGGTGTGAACTGCCTGCTTTAAACTCCAATACATTTTTGGAAGGACCTAGAAAGAAAAATCTTCCTGCAGTCGGTAGATTTAGTTTTGTGCAAGCTGTCGATTTCTTTGCTCGCGGCTGACTAAGGTTTGTCTGTGTGTAACAAAGTCAAAGCAGTTGATAAATCACAATCCCAGCTAAAGGCCTCTTCCATTCTTTTACTTAACATATATCAAAGGAATTCAGACCTGCACAGCAATTGGAATCTGTCAGGACTGAAATAGATGCATGCCCTTTGAGTTTGAAGAACTATATTGGTTATCTCTGACCTTATAACCTTTTACACATTCTCTCTTCCCCTCAGTCATGGTTTCTCACTACTCCACTTGTCTCCAGAGATTCTGAATTTGGGAATGAGGCCTCAGTCCTAGTTTTACAGAATTCTTGAACTACGAACAGTTAGTTCAGAATCTTGTCCAATAAAGTGTGCTGAGGAATTTCTTAACCCTCTGCTTTGGTTTAAACCAGACTCCAAAGCTGTTCCCCAGTTTGTTTGCACACTAAGTTTTTATCAGGCACAATGAGAAATACTTAGGCTGATGCTTTATTAAGAAATGGAGGGGTCTGGAACTATAGCCCCTTGGAGATGAGGGAAATGGGGAATATGGCGAAAGGAGGAACATACATGAATATTTCAGGATAATGACAGGACACGTTAGGCTTCTGATCCACTCATCCAGGACATTTTGGTGTACACATCCACCATGATATGCTTCGTTCAGGTCCTCTCATCTGAAATGCCTTGCTAGGCCCCTGCTGCCTAAGAAAGCAGGTGAAGTCAGAAGTGTTAACTTAGGATGCGAGTGGCTCTGCTAGCCTTAAATTTTGCCAGATGTCAAAATCACTCATCACTACATCTGCACAGCCTTCAGAGGTCTTCCCCCTGCCCCTTCCCTAACTTTCACAATGCTTAACTCTCCTTTGATCCTTTTACGTGTCATGGTACCTTCCACAGAGCCATTTCCATTTGGTTCACACTACTGGGTGATCTGTTTTAAGGCATGGTGCTCCCATGAGTTTAGGGAGCTGGGTTAAGCCACAGTCTCACGAGTAAGGGAAATTCTTGGCACTGCAATTGGTCCAGCAGGCACCAAAAGGAGAAAGGGAGGGGAAATGAAAGAATTGAGAGGCCTAACAATTAGTGACAAAAGATTTACTAGGTCACCTATTCCATTCCCTGAAAGAATAAGATTACTCCATACAATACGCTTCTAGCGCTTTGTCGGATTCATTGTTAGTAAGTCCGAAGTAATGGGCTTTCCCCAGCTCATTCCCAGTGGAGATGCAAATTATATTTTTGCTATGGTTAGAAACTATGCAGGCAAGCAATGTTGCAGCAAGCAGTGATCAAGAAGTGCAGTGGGACTGCTTACGCATTCCTATCCCTTTATAGTGAAAAAATGCAACAGGAGAAAAATACAAAACAAATTTACCTGAGCTGCCTCTGTGCTGTGGTAGGGCAGAACAACCCTCCCTCCCCCTAGAAATCTTTGTGGATTAGCAATTGAGAATGAAGTTTTAAGAAATGTTAGAATTCTAACTGGAATTCACAGGGCATTTATCAAAGTGGATCACAAACACAAAGTTATCTGGTACTCTGAACAGAAGCCAGCAAACAGAGTTCTTCAGAATTTAAAATTAGTTTCACTTTTTAGAAAAAGGTTTTGCATTTAATTTTTATCTTTTTACACCAGGACTCCTGTGGGTAGGATGCTGTTACCAAGACGACCATTTGCACCAAGAAGTGTTACAGACTTGACAGTTGGAAATGTGGTGAAATTCTCCCGTCCAGCAGGGAAAATCAGTAAAGGAACAATCAAGTACTTGGGGCACCTGCTTGGGAGAGAGGACATATATCTTGGGGTAGAACTGGAGGGCAGCGAAGTGGGAAGACATAATGGAACATTTCAGGGAACAAGATACTATCTCTGGTAAGATTAATCCTATAGTTACTTTAAACAAAATAGCCTCTTTACTATTCCCCAGAAAAATATGTAATTTATGGTTCTATAAATATTAGGAATTATATAATATATTTGTCATAGTATATCTGCTGATAAATAGCTTAGGTTTTATTTAATCAAAAATATGTATAAACAAAGCAAATGTATTTTTAAAACCATTGGTCCTGTTCTACTATAACTATTTCATTTCAGTTATACCAAATAAGCAATGCAGATTTTATTTTGTCTGGAAGATGTTGGACCAGTTCTTGTCTGTACCAATTTTTAAATGGCACACTCCTGGCCAGACCGGGCCCGCTCAGCCCGCTGCCGAACCCAGGCCGGGACCCTGGCAGGCAGCAGTGTGCCATTAAAAAACCTGCCCGCCCCGGCCCGCTTTTCTCCGCCCCCGCGGGGGCAGGGTGAAGAAGCTTGGTCCTGCCAGCTGCTGCTGCAGGGTAGGCAAGCTCCCCCTCTCCCCCACCTCTTCCCTCCAGTGTGCTGGGTTCCTGCTCCTCCTCCTCTCCCTCCCTGCCACCGATCCCGCTAATGGCCCTTGCGAGGGAGGGGGAGAAGCAGAGCCGCAGCACACTGGCTCCGGGGAGGAGGCAGAGAAGAGGTGGGAAAGGGGGGGTGGAATCAGGGCATATCCCTTCCAGCCCCCTGCTGTGAGCCCCTCTGGGCAGGGAGCGCCCCCATGACCCCTGCATCCCCCCATGACTCCAGCCCTGACTCCTGCACCCTCCTCACACACCCAGCCCTGACTCCTGCACCCCCTACACATACCCAGCTCCCCCATGCCCTGACTCTTGCACCCCCCCCCATTCTCACCCCCAACTTGAGCACCAAACGGGAGCTCCTGCACACACACTCCCCATTCCCACCTGCACCCTTGCACCAAATGGGAGCTGCCAAGGTAAGCACCCCACACCCAAACCTCCTGCCCCAACTCTGAGCCCCCTCCCTCATTCTAGCTCTTGGTCAGACCCTACACCCCAACTTGCTCCTTCACCCCCAGCCCTGTTTTCAGTGCACTCCCACCCTCAACTCAATGCAGAGAGAGAGGAAGAGAATGGGCTAGAACTAGGGAGAAGGTAGGTACCCACTCTGTGTGGGCAGGGCTGGGATCCCAGACCGGGAGCGGGCTGAGCAGGGCCAGCAGTCGGGACCCTGGCTGGCAGGAGCTGGCAGACTGAACCCCAGACCGGCAGTGAGCTGAGTGGCAGAAGGCTGAGCCCACTGCTGGTCTGGGGTCCCGGCCGCCGGCCCCTTGCCAGCCGGAGTCCTGGGTGCAGGGCCCGCTCAGCCTGCTCCCGGCCTAGGTGAATGGAACCCCAGGCTGGCAGCGGGCTGAGCGGACCAGCGGCATAACATCAGTATTTTAATTTAATTTTAAATTAAGCTTCTTAAACATTTTGAAAACCTTGTTTACTTTACATACAACAATAGTTTAGTTATATAATATATAGATTTATAGAGAGACCTTCTAAAAAACATTAAAATGTATTACTGGCACACGAAACCTTAAATTAAAGTGAATAAATGAAGACTCGGCACACCACTTCTGAAAGGCTGCTGATCCCTGGTCTACAGAATTATTATGGAGTCAGCAAGTTACTGTCATGTTTCTCAAAACAAGCAATTTTAATAAATGTATCCTAGATTTTTACCAATTAATTAAGAGTAGGAGGGTTCCACCCCAGTGAATAGTCACCCATTAAACAAATTGCTTAGCTAGCAAAGTTTCCATTTTGCATAATGCACTGAACTACAATACAACCATATTTTAACAAGAATAGTATATGCTAGATTATTTCTAAAGCTGCAGTAACTGGTTAATGACTCAAAAAAGAGGAAAACAGAAAACAAAATATGGATGACTCAATATATCTCCAACAATCAGACAAAACTCCCCAGATAAGTTATCGGTTTCCAAGACAAAGATTCTTTGATAATTAAGAAGCACAAGAGATGACTATTATAGATTGTTTTTACATTTTTCTTGAACAGCAACCATTCCTATAACACAATTAAGCCTCATCATCTCCTGTGATGGAACACACCCGAATGCCCTTCATCGACAGTATATAACATTTTTATAAGTGAAGTTGGCCACTACTCAGAAAGCAAAGCAAACATCTCTTCTTCTGTCCTTGAGGCAGCAGTGACTCCTCAAAGTTTTCCTGACCCTAAATCACTTTATAAACTGATTTGGATTAGCCCTAGGAACCAACAGAGAGAGTCTGCATTTGTGGGAACTTCTTCAGGGCCACCAGAATAATAAGCAGAGAGCACGACCAGGTATAGAGTCACCCCAGGTATCCCAGTTACACAACTAACAGCGATGGGAAGCATTAATGGTAATGAGGGACACAACTCAAGACTCCTGGCTGTCCTGGATCGTCAGAGAGAATAGATGGGACCTCTACTCCAAGATTGTTAACATCTCCTTTGACAAGGAGAAACTGCCCCCAAACCTAAAGCATGCCATTGTCTAGTCAGTATAAACCACTATACAGACCGAAATACATATGGCATCCAAAACACATGAAATCCATTTTTGTTCTCGTTTCTCCTTGTTTGACTATTGCTGTCCCTTGTTTAGGCGTCAGTCCTTCTTTTGTAGTCTTGTTAGTGTGAGAAAATTTTGAAACATCAAAATTCTGAGGTTTTTGTAAAAAAGTTTTTAGGAAAAAAAAAATCACATCGTTCTGTGGTTTTCTCCCCACTTTCTCCCTCAAGAACAGTATGATTCTTGAGAGACAATGAGCCCATTTTCACTGCCAGGTCATCTAGCTTTGAAGTAAAATGAATATATTTTCAAATTTATTTAGGATAAAGATTGTAATGCATGGTGTGGCCACCTGTCCCTGCTTGTAAGGTAATAGTTGATGCGCTTACCAATCATTTAGCATTTCCTAGACGAGACCAGAAAAAAGGGGTGTTAAGCCATAATAGTCTTCCAAGTTCATAACAAACACAACATTATGCCAAATCAGCAGACTGAGTTCAATCAGAGGTGAAAAAACTGGTTTTCACTTTGGTTTAGAGCAAGGCCTACTGTCAGTTCTGCAAACTTTGGTATCAGTTGAAATATTGCATATTTAGAAGTAACAAAAGTTTGGAATCCAGATCTTTCAGATCCAAAAGCAGAATTTTATTCCATTAGCCAAACCAGATTTTGCTATACTGGGTTGCAGAAATGAAAAATTTTCATTTTATGTAATTAAAATTAAAATACATGTGATTTATTTGGGGAGAGGGAGAAAAGCCGCATTTTGTTCTTCACTACTGTGGGGTTTTTTACATGAGTCTTAAGACAGACCTTTTCTGAACATTAATTGAATGTTTTGTATGGGTTTTTCCCCCCAGCAAACCTAACAAAGGAGTATTTGTGAACTTCAGCAAGGTCATTATGGCATGGGAATAATGAATCCAGGATAACCTATAATAAAAAACCCCTCAAATGAGCCTATGGACTTTTACAGCAAGTTACTGGAATGCTATGCCCTTTGACTATCTGCAAAGAGACTAATTATATTGCTATACACAGTGCATTTGCCAAAAGTCTATCGATGTATTTCCTACATATTTTAATAGAAATGTTTATTTTAAAATATTTTCTGGAACCTTTGTAGACCTTTTTGTAAAATAAACATGAAGTATTGTCATTCCTGAAGGGAGATTCTTTAATGACTTGATTGGAATTTACTTACCTGACAACAACATAGCATAATCAGCAATTTAGCAAAACTTCTAAGTAAGGAATTACTTGTCAAAAGAAACACCTGTTCCTATAAAACTTCACACAGCACATCTATAATATACCAGAAAAAAAAAGATTCATGCAACTGAAAATCTGAAGTGTTTCACTTATAGGAATGTTTTTTGGAAATAGCTTGCTTTTTGCCTCTGTATATAATTTAAGGCTTGATCTACATTAGAAAATTGGGGTTAATTGAACTGGTTCAAACCTGTAATGTAGCTTAATTTAAACCAGGGTAACCCTCACTTAAATTGGTTTAAGTTAAACCAATTGAAATAAGGGATAAGCCACTTTAAGTGCATCTAGAGGTTTGCACTAGTTTAACTACACCAATTTAAAAATTAATTTTAGTTAATCCAGTAAAAATTTTCTAATATAGACAAACCATAGTTATCTCAAAGTATAGCAGACACATAAAACCAAAAATCAACCGTTGCAACATTTTAACAACTGCAGCTATTTGCCACTCTAACTTCATTATTTTATTGTTCGAATTAAAAAAAAAATCAACTATTTGTTCACGTTTTTCAGCATGAAGCGTGCTCTTAAGGTAGCATAACAATAAACAGATACAATAAATGCTTTCAGGAAAGGATACTTGTTATTTAATTTTGAGAAATTAAGGGCTTGTCTACACACTAAACCAGCATTTGTTTAACTAAAGGTTTGATTTAAAAAACAATGTACTGAATGAAACCAGTTCAAATCCCAGCATGGACAATCATATCAGTTTAAACCTTGTTTATATTATTTTAGCATCAAATCTAAACCTGTGTAAACCAGATTTAAATCAATGTAAATGTCTCACACATAAAGGTCTAGTCTACACCAGGATATTTACCAACCTAGTTAAAGCATTATAATTGTTCGTGTAGATGCAAACCAAAAAAAAGTACAGTTACTCTAAGAGTGTTGACATGAGGCGTTATAGGAGTAATTATGGCGGTATAACAGTATAGTAATTCTGGTACATTTCCCTAGTAACAAGACCAAGTTGTACCATTTTAAATAAATTAGTTTTCAAACTGCACCTTTAGTTAACCTAGTGCAACATTGGGTGTGGCATTGCTAAGTAATTAGAGGCCTTTGTAGTGTGAAACAAATTCATATCTCATTCCATACTTCACATTCAGTACTTCAGTTTCTATTTGGTGCTGATTTTCCAGCTCACATGATAGGCAGATGCTTCATCCACTCACATTCTGTTGAAAGCAAAGTGTTAAAACATATCTTGTTTCTTCCACCTTGCCACAACAAACACGGCAGCTGCAGTAAGGATATTAATGTTCGATTTGTAGGCTATGTGGGAGCAAAGTTTACCTGACCAGAGCTGGCTTCCTTTGACAAAACTTGATGGACATGGGAAGTTTTGTCAATGCCATGTTCTATAGGTCAGGCTCCTTGTAAGAGGTTGTCTTTTCAGTGATTGTAGAATGGGGAGTAAAGTGTGCAGGGAAGAGTGAGACAGCCTACAATGGAGTCATGGGGGACTGATCAGGGATATGGGAGGGGGGAAAGGGACTCAAGGTATGGGGGACCAACGATGATGGTATAGGACATGAGCAAAGCTCCTGAGGCAGCATCCAGAGGATGAGTGAAGGACAAAGCAGGAGAATGCTACTGTTTTCCAGACAGACTAGCAATGGTCCAAGTGCTCCATCAGTTCTTCACAACCTAGCTAATCAGCAGCTCCTCACACACTAGACAAGGATGCAGCCCACAAATACAAACTTAACTCTGAACCCATAGCTAAGCTTGTACAGCGAGTATGAATTAGAGACAAATGTGTGTGCTGCGTATGTTGAAAGTAAATATGAGTTTGTCATGCAGGTAAAGAGTCTGCATGTGGGCACTGTGTTTGAAAGTGGGGAAGACCTGCACACTGAGGTTATCCTAGTTGTTAATGTAGCCTAATTTGAGGAATTCCTTTATTTTTATTGATTGCTGTAACACAAACCACACTTGACTTGACACAAACCAATCTTAACTCTAAAGCAACCAAGTTTGTGGGGTAATATTATGTAAGCCAATCCCTTCCCTCATAGCAGGTTATCCCCCACACCCCTCAGCCCCAGTTATGCTACACTGGATTTTTAGAAGCTCGAACTTTTCTTCATTTGCTACAAAACAAGAACCCAAGAAACTACAAAAACATTCATGTTGCTCCCACAGTGGAAAATATTGCTCTCTTAACTGGCATTAGCAGCACCAGGAGGACCCATCCTTGCTCAGTTACAACATAATGGCTTAGATTTTAGGCAATATTCCCAAACTAGAGTTTTGAGCTAGGTTAAACTGGGGATCCAAAATTAGCTTGGGCTTAGTTAGTTTGACTGTTCCTACTGAAGTAAATGGTTAAACTCCCAATGAGTTCAATGGGAGAAGAATTAGGCCAACTCTGAGCACTTCTGAAAATCCTGCTCATGGAGCTTGAGTAGTCCTCATTCAAAGTATGGAAACCTTTTATTTAGAATTCAACAGACATCAGCAAGCCACAATTTGAGACTGATTTTCATATAAATTAGATTAAATCAGTTGTCTAGCCTCGATACACGAAGCAACAATTAGTACTTACCTACCACCATATTTCATATAGAAGGGTTAAAAGGATCAACTCAAAGATTAATTCTTATAATACCTACCAGATCACAGGACAAATCAATTTAATAAACTTTATAGTTTGAAGAAAGATACTGCGCTATGGAAAGTACCTTTGCAGTGATTCAACCGTCACACCTGTCATTCTTAGGGAAAAATGATAAAAATTCTACACCATCATACACTTTTCCAACAGAGCAGCTCAGAGGGAAATATACTGATTTACAAGGACACAAATGAAAGTTTGATACAGGTATTGGTTTTTGGGAGAATGCTACACTTTAACACAGAAACATCAAAGCAAGAAAATTTGGTATTTTGGAAATGTCTTCTACTACACATGAGAACAAATGCAGCATGTGATGTTTTCTTAGTTTATTAATTTATTTTTTGCAGAAATCTGCAACTTTCCGAGTATGCACTTTCTGGAGATACCACACATGCATAGCCTCTTAATGCTTTCGTACAATTTCATCTCTTGGTAATAATCTCATTCACAGCATATACATCTAAATCTAGAGACATCATATTTACAGGATTTAACAAGATCTAGTCTTGTTTTAATGAAAAAAATTTAACAGGGTTTCACATAGCAGGAAATATGGATTAGATACATCGGTGCCACCATAAATAAATAAATTTCAAGAACAGAGTTTTAAAAAATTCTTTAAGGTCTTGAAAATCCAAAATTATAATATTGCATTAAATCCAATGACCTCTTATTATTCAAACAAGTCAAGAAAAACCTATCTGTATTAATATTTATAGATAAGCAATGAGAATGCCCCAAACTAAAAAATACAGCAAGTTTCAATCATGGCCAACTTTAAATAATTATGTTAACATTTGGAAAGAAAATAAAATAGATGCGGAACACAGAAGCAATATTGACTACAAGACGCATTGTTTGTGTGCATGTCTTCTCTCTGTATGGGGTGGAGAGTCACAGTAGTATCATAGCATGTAAATTTTACAGACTCAGAGAAGCAGTTAAGTATCTCTGAGTCCAACTGTTCATCTTGAACTATGAAAGCCATTTTCACATTCCTGGGTACACCAATGAATATTAAAAAGGATCAAGATGACAATTTCATTTTTAACTTATTTGATAGTCTCACATTCTTTATTTTTTCCCATTTTTTGTCCCAATTTCAGTTCTTAAATATTTCTGAATTCAGTTTCAAAGGATTTTACAATCAAAATCAATCAATCTTAATGTCAACATGTGTTGCCATGGAAAAATTGAAATGAGTGTATAACTGGGATAGATACACTAACTGAAAGCAATAATATATTTTTAAAGAAAACATGATTTAGTAGCACATGATTAGGAAGTACTAAGACTGAGACCAGCTCTTTAAAAATTATTACACCTTCTCATCACACGTCCCATCTTAAGGGAAAACACACGTACCACAGACACACAAATGCACAACTCAATCTGACCTTAGACTATATTTAACAAAGTATTTTCTTCTTAGCCCCTACCTGCCCTTCTCCCTCCCAAACAAACAAGGTTGATAATTACATCAAATTTGAAGCATAGCCAAGTTTAGGATTTCTTTTGGTTTGCTATACCCTGAAATATTGTTCACAAGTCCCACTCTGACTAAAACTTTTTAAAACCATGGTTGTAGAAAGGGATAATTGATACTAATAGATGATAAATATAAAATAAGCTTTTATAAAAGTTAATTTAGATGAAGCGTGAAATCTTTTTGAATAGCTAAAGTCCAAGTAAGTTACCAACCAAACTAGTCTATTAGCACGGTTGAGGGAAAGCTTGTTATTAAAAATAAGTAGTGCATTAACAACACAAAGGCATTAGCATCCTGCCATCCACACACACATACACTCAAAAGTTTCATACAATACAGTGCATTTTATATGCCAGCTGACATTACGGTTTTGTGTGCATTAAATAAATATTACACGAAGAAACCTTTTTTGGCATAGTCTACATTTCAGTTGGAGTGTGAAAGGTGTTGCCTGCTTCCAAAAGCAAAATGCATGATCTAATATTTAAATACAACTTATGTTCTAACAAACTGAAGATTCAAGTACCATATAGAGTTCTTTTACTGCTAATGTTTGTTCATTAATTTTAAATTTTCAATACTTTTTGTACAACCAACAAATGAGAACTGAAAAAAGCTCAAATAAAAATCAGCTTTGCTCTTAAAATCAACTTGCCCATTTGATGGCACTCTCTCTCACCCTCCCAATAGCATCTCCTCACAGGTTGCCTCTTTTTTGTCTTCTTTTCACTGCTAGCCAGTGAGAGCTATGACTAAGACTAGAATGTCTTTGTAACACCAGAAACCATGCATTTAGGATTATTAGAGCTCACAGAATTAATGAGTTGCATGCATTTTTTTTTTTTTATAAACAGCATCTACCCTGTCTTAAAACAAAGTGGCACAACTGTTCTCCAGCATGCTACTGTTACTCATCTGATGACTGTCATTTTAGTTATTTTTGCTATTCCAGCAGCAAAAGCTAAAGCTGTTAAAAAGTCAACCTAAAAAGGATTGAAAACTGAAATCATACAAAAG
Source organism: Dermochelys coriacea (assembly GCF_009764565.3). Taxonomy (NCBI): domain Eukaryota; kingdom Metazoa; phylum Chordata; order Testudines; family Dermochelyidae; genus Dermochelys; species Dermochelys coriacea. The sequence continues at coordinate 147,323,880 of NC_050068.2, forward strand.
AAAAGGCATCATCACTGAAGAACTATGATAGAATTGATATTGTATTGAATACCTGAATATACATCAGGTAAAGATGTTGCTAATCTCTCAAGGAAGAAAAATGTTTTCGGTAAAATACTTCAGCTCATCTGTTTTCCACACTGTCCCTTCAGTTTTCCCACACCATCCATTTATACAAAACAGAATTACAAAAATTTACTCTTATTTTTAACTTCATCTGGACAGTGGGAATTTTTCTTTTCTTTCAGATATGAGCTCCTCATCATACAGTGCAAAATCATCATCAACTTAAAAAAGAAATCTCAGTTTTGATGCCTTTGACTTCATTTTGCTTATTAATGATGCACACTTCACTTGATCTCAAGCAGACTTATTAAATAAATTTTAGGTTATGCTTAAAATTTTATGATTGAAGGAACATATTTCAATATCATACCATATAAAAGGTAGTTCCTGATCTGAATCACAAAACAGCAGTTTTTGCTGCTATCTTTTTAAACCGCATGGAGGGAAGACACCAGAAAGGCAATACAAGCAAAAAACCAAAAACTCTCCCTTTCAAATGCCGTGAAAATGTTAGATTTTACACAACAAAGTTACAGTGTAAAAATTCAATTGCATGGTACCAGCTTCTTACCGATATGAAAAACATCCTAAATCAGTCTCACAATTTCACATCATAATCATTCAGCTGCCCAAATCCAGAAGTTCTGATTTCACAAATAATGACTGCTTTATTACAGCAAACTGAAGCATTTAAACAAAACTGATCATTTAATATAATACAATACATTATGTGCATAAAAGTACCTGCATGGTTTTTAGTTTGCAAGTGTTTTGTATTCTTCACTGTATTGCAAACATTTCCTGACCAAAATTAAAAAAATGCAGTGTGCAACTTTTCCAGATCTGCCATCTGCTATTTTATACAGGCTGGTTTATTAACAGTGTGCAAATAAACCTTTATTGAAGAGCTAATATTGATTAATTCTTTTTCAGCTAAATCAGGATTGGGGCACAAAGTACCTTCTGTGCTGTAAACATCAAGAATTCTTCACAAAATTGGAAGCAGAAAAGGCCTAAGTAACAGGGTGCAAACACTTCTCATACATAATCATGGCTGAGCTCAAATCTTCCAAACAGAATTTGGAATAGTTCTGGCATTTGGCATACGTTCACTGTTCTGCTACAGGGCAGTCTTAGGAGAACGTTATTTATAAAAGCATAATTTACTTTTAGCTTTACCACACAATGACCTAATAAAAGCATGCAGCACTCTTTTCATCAGTAATATGGTAGAATTAGTTCTTAGTTAATTACCCCCAGCGTTGACACTGCTTGGTGAGCACTCTACAAGCAAAAGGGATTGTAGAATCACCTCAGAGTCTACTTTTTGTAAGGCTCAGACAGTACCTCATTTTTGCACCAGAAGTCACAATCTCAAAACAACAAATTTTTGTGTAGACTTAAATCACCCTGAAAAAAAGCAGCGATTACAAATACCCTTCTCTCTGTTTTCTATATGTTGTAAAATTTACAATTGCATTTTCCTGTCTTCTTTTTCAGTAGTTTACAATCCAGAAGCACAGGGAGCCTTTGTTTTCCAGCTAGCTGGGACCAGGTAGGTCAGCTATGGCTTCAGTTTGTCAGGATAACTGTAATATTTCACAACATTACTAAAAGTTCTATATTTAAAATTTAAGAGCCACTAAGCAGTAACTGTAGCCATAGGATTAAACAGAAGCAATTATCTGCTTTCCTGTATACATTCTTCGAAGAGTGAATCCTTTTCTGGTTTTGGCTATCCTTTCTGCTTTGCTCACTGCAATGGCATAAGAAAAGAATATTTCCCTCCCCGCCCCGCAAATTAATTCTTTAGAGCAGTACAAGTGGAAACAGTTTCACATCTTTTCCTCCCCCATTGTAATCTGAAAATAGTTGACTGGCAAAGGCCTGGCAGATGGACTGAAAGGTTCCCCATGTTTCCTTCTCCTATGGCTGTGGGATCAAGAACCTGTTTTCAACCTAATGCAGACCCTTTCCAGATTCAGGTGTAATGTGGCATTTCACACTGCTCACAGCGGTTTAGCGCTGGGTGGTTCAGAAAGGTGCAGCTATCACAATTCCATGGAGCCCCTTCGAAGTCTTCATCTCTTGGCTGAGTCTGTTTGGAGCTGCTTTGATGCTCTAAAGAAAAAATAATGTTATTTTTCAAACAAAGCCTTCATAATAAAGTATACCATGCAATTTTAGCAAATATTTAGAGGAGTAGGTTAAGATACTCATCCACTAGCTAGCAGTTTTCAGCTGTGTTTTACAGACATCTAAATGGCTCTGTACAACTGGATTAGGATTGGAAATTCAGAATGTACAAAATACATACATTATGTATTTATTACCTACTGAGAAGGCAGTCCAAAGCTGATGGCTGTTAGCAGGGAATGACATGAATTCACCCCAAGGCCCATGTAAATGCTACTCATGTATGAGTCTATACATATATCAAAGGAAGGGAATTTTCTAAGAGAAAGTGGGTTTGAAGACTCCATGCTAAGTGCCAGGTATTCAGACCCAAAACTAGTCTCCACTGGGCTGACGGCAGCAATCTTGACATCATGAAGGTCCATTGCAATGCACTATTGCCCTGTGTTTGCCAGTAAATCAGTATGCTAGAATTGCATGTAATAGAACATATCTTGCTTTGGTTTGTACAAATATGCCACTAGTAGTGTCAACAAAACTTCCATTTAGGAAGAAGAGTTTAATGGTTCTTCCTTCTGTTGTCCTTTTACCTATTTAAACTACCTGCATCCTGCCTGTTTCATAATATTACAAAGAGATACTAACTTCAGAAGCCGGATAATTTTTAGTTTTTCATTTGATCAAAAACTTTTAAAAAATTTCCAAAAGGTTTATATTTGTTCTTTGAGGCATGACTCCTTTTCCAACTAGATTATTCTTACCATCAACCAGAATTTAATAAAAGCCTATACTTTCACACAGCACCCAATTTACATATTCATCGTTTTACCCTAGTGACTTTTTCCAAAAGTCTTCTTTCCATATTTGTTATTAAAGGCTATCAGTAATTCATAACAAGAGATTTACCACAAAACCCCCTCAACAAATGGTCTAATTCACTTTCCTGCATCCAAAACTTGACACTGTAGGATACCTCAGAGGAAGATAAATGCCACACATCTTTACTACCCGTTCCTCTAGTCCAGGGGTGGGCAAACTACAGCCCGCAGCCCACTTCCGGCCCATCAGACATCTTTATCTAGCCCTCAAGCTCCCGCCGGGGAGCGGGGTCGGGGGGCTTGCCCTGCTCTGCCTGCCCAGCGCTCCCCAGCCCCCGACTCTCAATTCCCTAGATGAGAACCATCTTTCAGCACGCAGAGCCACACTGCGAAGGTGCGACGTCACCGCACTGTTTCCGGGATCGGAACCCCACCCTTACATGGCGGCCCTTCCCCCACACAGCAGTGCACCCAATCCCCTCCCGATCTTCTACAGCCCTACCTTTGAGAGCCTCGAAACCGCCCAGGGGCCGCTCCTGTCCCAGCTAGGGTACCTGATATGGCCACCTTGGTGTCACTGCCGGCAGTGCCCCTAGGTGTTCCGGTACCGCCCCTGTAGAAACCCCCCCTCGTCCCACACCCCTGAGTCATCCCTCCCCCTACCTTGGTAACATCCCTTATAGAGTCCCCTTCCCCCACCAGGCATTCATGGCCCGCCATATAATTTCCATACCCAGATGCGGCCCTCAGGCCAAAAAGTTTGCCCAACCCTACTTTAGTCAGTGATAAATTCCATGGAACTAGCATCCATGAAGTTATAGGGAGGGACTGAGGAATCCGTGTTCCTAAACAAGATAAAGAAAGAAGGCAACACCCTGGCAAGCAGACAAACGTGTACAGTATACTTTGCTAAAAAAATGTTCATAGAGGAACGAGAGAGAGAGGAGTTTGTGGGAAGATCTGAGGGAGCGTATATTCCCTTGGGAATTTATTTAGGAAAATACCTGGATTTGGTTCAAGAGCAGTCTGCTCTTCAGAAATGTCTTTTATGAAAGTCAGGGATAAAAGGCATCTCTTGCAAATGTGATTCAACAGTACCCTGAAAAGGAAAACTTTTGAGGTTGGGCAATCATTCCAACCTTCTTTCAGTTTGGTGATAGAGTTTTGAAGATATTCCTGTACTTCCCTTCCAGCAACGCCCTGAATTGGGGCATGACCCAACTCACACTGGAGTCGAGTAACTGAGTGTCAGCAGTTGCTCATAAAATACCCTCAACATTTATTAAATATATGCGTTTAAAACTGATCTGTGCCCTAGGTCAAATATATTTAGAAATCAAACCTTTATATTTCACGTTTTTCTGGAAAAATCTGAAACATGTCACGTTGTCAAGACATACTGGAGAAAAGAATTCTCAGGTTTCATTTTTCTTTATCTCGGACGTTATCATCCATTTTTCAGAAAATTAGTATTTTGTCCCAAGTTACTTGTTAACTGCTTCACTGTCATCTCTTTGAATTGCTTACAAATTACTTAACCTGAATTTTACCCTTATGTTGGCACTTTCTAGAACAGTAGTAAAATAAATACTTAGAAGGATGTAAATATGGCCCAAGCCTATCAAAGTCTGAAAAGTTTAATGAACTACAAATTATCAGTTTTTTAAATTGCACAGCATTGTCAAAGTGCTACAAAAAAACTACTAGTCACTTACTGAATACAGTATTTGATGTACCATTTTTACCACACAGCACAAACTAATTTAGTTTAGATATTGCACACATTCCATCAGACCCCTGACCAAAGAACTGACTTATGGCACCACACTCTGCTAACTAACTATTTAACCTGTATACTTTGTCTGAGGATAATGGCCTGACAGGTACAGTCCGTTAAGAGATATGTCCTTGTCCGAAAAATAGTTTTAACATTACTATAATTTCAGTAGCTTAATCCAGCTTCAGTTTCTATGCACTCTACTTTTCCAGCCAATACATCCTGAGAGAAGTGAGGATAGAAAAGCAAGCACTGATCAATATCCATTGCTCTCATTTCATTTCATTTCATTGTCACACTATCTTTTGAAACACTACACCTTGTGGAATAATTACTTTGTGCTGTTTTCCTGCAAGGCATCAGGGTAAAAAAAGCAAAGTTTAGGTGTACCTGTGGTAAATTTATCCAACTCTCTGCCATATTCTGACTCCTGCCCATTCTCTGCTTTGTTTTCCCTCACTCCCTTCCCCACTGTTCTACTCCCGTTTAAAGCCATAAGACAATTTAGGGTTTGTCTACAAAGGCCACAGTTCAAATGTAGATACCTAAACAGGCTCCTAAATCTATATTTATGCTCTTAAGTAAGTGTCTTGATTTTTCACCCACCTTAGCATGCCGAGCAGTATCTCCCTGGTGTGGATATTGCGTGTGCAAACTAAAACATACCTAATCTGTGTTAATTTAGTCCTCTTTCAAACAGGACAAAGTTAAAGGCCTAAAGTTAGGCTCCTAAATCTGTATTTATGATGTTAAATAAGCATTCAATTGGATTTAGGCTCCTAAGTGTCTCAATCACTTTTGAAACTGAGATAGTCTTCTGAATCAATTAGGCATTGCAATGCTGAGCACAGCTACAGCAAAACACCTTTGAAAATCTGGGTCTGAACAACTTGCAGTCACTGGGAGTCTGTGACAAAGACAGGAATTGAATCCAAATCTCCCAAGTCTCAATTCTGCGCCTCAACCACAGGATCACCTTTCTTCTGCTAACCACAATAGTATTCTGCAATCATACTATCCACAGGACAAAAAGTGAAGTGAAGTGTGAACAGCACAGAGCAAATAATACTGACTAGGTTAGTCACTGCAAAGTTTTCAATTTTGGGGGAACAGCCTACAACATATGGACCACAGCACCTGTGGACTCCTACTACTCTGAAATATTTTTAATAGTATGAAATTTACTCTCTAATTTGGTCAAAACTGTGACCATTGAGCAGACAATGTTAATGAGAAAAACACAAAATATCAATTCCAATTATGAATTTGTATTACCGATTTCATTTATGTATGCCTACCACTGCAGTTATGTTTATAAAAATCCCAATAATGAATGTTACAGGAATACTGAGGCATCCTAATCTAAATAGGAGTTAACCAAAATTATTTATTTAAAAAAATGTGTTAATTGGAAGTTCAAGTTAATCTGAAATCAACAGTAAAATCTTATGTACTTTCAGTTTCTTTTCTATTAATGAGCAGTATTATACATAAACATATGATCAGAATATTAATTTTAAACACATTGATAGAAAATAGCTTTCAGTGCCAGTGTTATTGGTGCTGTATCAACATAGATCTGTTTAAGTGTCGCAGCTCCACAGCTTGTAAAAATGTATAAACACCACAAGTAGAATGTTTCCTGCTACTACTGATTGTATAAAAAGAGTTGCATTAACACTTACTGTAACTCCTGGAAAATCTCCTTCTCAGTGTGAGAACTACTAAATAACAATGAGATCTATGAATGCTTTTCTTGGTCCTTATTTAGCGACTCACCTTTTTTACATGGCTTTGGTGGCACAACAGGACCAGGCTGTATATTATCATAAAAGTTGCTCATGGCTTTCGGATCAAAGTTACCTGATAAGAGGGACATAAATATAAACAATACTAAGAAAGGACATTAGAGAGTATATGTATAAGTCCCTTTTTATATGAAGCATGTTTACAGTTTATTATATCTTTCATATCTTTCTGAGTCATATGATATTATCCCAGTGCAGCATTTACTGTGCAGGCACACTACTCACTAGTGAAGTGAAGTGAAGAAACTAGCAGACTTGCCACATCTCCCTGAAATTCTGCCACTCTTCAGGACTAAGTTTATCAATAAAAGCTTCAGTATTCCACAGACTGCAATGATAACTAATAAAGGTTTAAATAAGCCAAATAATGCCTAAGAGAAAAAGGAGATAACACTTCACCCCACCCATCTTATTTCCTATGAGGATGCCAATTGCTTAAGGAACTATATACCTAAATTGAGATCCCCTTGACCATATGGAAATGGAATCAAAATAACTGTGCCTAAAAATGGTACTGTTTTGTTAAGGGTGCCATACTAAAGTTCTAACATTAACTTTTTTTTGAAAATAAACAAATTAATAATAGCTGCTCCAAACTGCTTCTAAAAACATGCGTCTTCAAAATACAGATGTGGCAAGTGTGTTCCCAGTTTGGAAGTGGCAGATGTGACACAGCAGGAGCACACATAGCAATTTATTTACTACACTTTATTTAATGACAGGTTTCATAGTAGCAGCCGTGTTAGTCTGTATTCGCAAAAAGAAAAGGAGTACTTGTGGCACCTTAGAGACTAACAAATTTATTAGAGCATAAGCTTTCGTGAATGTATCCGATGATTGATGATGATTGATGATGCTTCATCAACGCATCCGATGAAGTGAGCTGTAGCTCACGAAAGCTTATGCTCTAATAAATTTGTTAGTCTCTAAGGTGCCACAAGTACTCCTTTTCTTTTTACAATTTATTTAGTGTCACAATAAGTCACAGCAAAGAGATATATTTGCAGCAACAATGAATATATCATGAACTAAAGAACTTGAGTATGGAACCATTATCAAGGTATATCCATTTTTCGATTCAACTATCTTGACAAAGTCCTTTCAAATTGCTATTTACAAGTAATTACTTAATTTAATTTGGGCACACTTTAATTGAGAATTTTATTAACAAAAACCACACTATCCAACCAGCTTATAACTGACAAAGAAAAAAAGACAGGTTGTGTCTTTCATTCTGAAGTAATGACTTGATATCAGTAAAACCCAGTTTTGATTAAAAAAAGGAACAGAAAAAGCCAAAGATCTACTCACATTTAAACACACACCACATTAAAACTTATGTTTTACAAAAAAAATCAAGTCTATACCTCTAGACTGAAGGAGGTCAACTTCTTTCAGAGTACAGTCAACATTTATCTGGAGCTGTCTATTCAGGCTTCTCAATCTGGTCATTTCCTCAGGCTAGTAAGAAAGGACCCAAAATAGCAATTGTAGGAAAGTCAGCATCAACTCTAATGTAGATATAACAATGTTATTTGTCTCAGATGTTAACAGTTCCTATTAATAATGTTACCAGGGGCAGGGCTGCCAATGATGGGTAAGTGCAGCTGAAAAAAAATCCACAGCGAAGGTCAACATGATTTCAAGGGAAATGTTTAAAAGATATTTTTAAAATGAGTTCTCCATTAGGTATTTTGGCAATAAATAAATGTATACAAATTAGTTTTAATACTTACCAGAAAGAAAATTGTGCTCGACTTTTAAAATTACCAAGTTACAAAACCTACGATGGCAGTTACAGTACTCTTATCCCTTAGGCCAGATGCATATTGCCTTGAGAATCTTTGAAAGGTCAATGACCAAATTTTGTTGTCAGTTGAACTGGTCTAACTTTTAAAAAATCAGTGCAGTTGTTACCCCAGAATTTGACAATACTGCAGTCAGCAATTTTGTATGTTCAGCCATTGCCAGCTGAAAACCTAACATCACATAGTTAGGAAAATCTTAGGCCCTAAGAAGCAAGGCCAAATAACTGCATGTTTGCAGTTCTGCGATAAAAAATAATAAATATAAAACAAACAATAAATGTATTATTTGGACAGCCATTCTTGGTCTTAAGGGCCTCTAACACCATTGACATATAAATGTTATTGTTATAACTAAAAATGTTTTAATAAAAAATAAGTAGGTTTGCTAAAATTAGGGGTTATTATGGTGACCCACTGAAAGTCACTGTAAATTTGTGTTTTGTTTAAAGTTGGCTATAAAAAAAAAAAATAGGTGAAAAAATTTGCTTTGGAGCAGTCCAAAGAAGTTTTCTTTGGGCAAGAATCTGGCATCTCCGGCAGTCAAACAAAAGAGGGGACCCCCTAAAGCTAATCCTTCAAAGCCATTTCTTAACTTCAGGTAAATATAAATGTTTTTAAATGCTCTAAACCTACTGTAACAGCATATGTTTGTATCTGAACTTAAAATCTAATAAAAAAATAGTTTTAAATAAAAGCACTCTTGCTTGCATCAATCATTTATCTAACAAATACGATAAACCCCCATTAATTTATTCCTAATACTACCTAAAAAAATATACAGTAAAGTTACAACTGCTTTGGGTTCCAAAAACCCTCGGTATAGTTACTCCAGCTTTTTATCCTTCTAAACTGAAAGCTGCATCTGACCTCTAGTTTGTGTTAATATTAGCAGCTGCAGATCAGAAGTTACATTTCCCTCCTACCTCAAGATGACATGCGTTACACCAAAACTTTTAGCCCAACATTTCTCAACTGTACAATGCTGCATAGAATGGATAGTGGGAAGTAAGGGATCAGCTGATCCATTTCTGACATTTGCATATATTAATGAAAGTGATACATATGGACCTGTCTATACCAGAAAAACTACTCATTACTAACAGCGGGGATTAACAATGAGTAGAGCTAACTTGAGGAGAGTAACTCCCATTAACACACTTGAGAATATCCAGGTGTGACCAGCCAAGTGAAGCCCTAGGTGCCCTCAGAGCTACCACACCAGAGGGTAAGAAAGGGGAGGTCTAAGAGGTACAGATATATTCCAAGGAGTGACAGCAGCCTGGCATACTGAAGCTCCTTTTCAAAAATCTCTGTCCTACATGCATAACCAAACTGTGCATGCCAAGTCTTAGGTATAAAAACTACACTTCCTCATTAATCTCCTGGGCACTCACAGTATATTTGAAAGCAGTCATCATTCTGAGGTACAGAAAAGAAAACACATATAGGTTTCACTGTGTGCAGAACAAAGTTTCTGAAAGTGTAGCCCATATGTGTTTCTTAAAGTACCAAATATCTGCTTATTCAAAGGAAGAACTGATTTTCAGACAAATCACATAGCAAAGAGCAAAAATCACTTGCAATTCAAAGAGTTTAATCTCCAAAACATCTTACTACATACTGTACTTTGTAAGCTGCTTGCATGAATAACTGAACAAGGGAGTTTAAAAAAAACTGATGTTTACAAATACAGATTTCTTACTGTTGGGATTGAGGTTGTACAGCTTACTCTTCTAAGTCGCCTCTGCATAAGATTGTGCTCCATGCTATTGACTTCAGTTTTCAGCCGCTCAAGTTCCTCTTTCTCAAGCTTCAGTTCTTTTGCTAACCTCTCCATCCTTGCTCGCTGATGTAATAGCAAGGCTAGAGTAGTATAGGGAATAAACAGTCAATATAATGCACTTAATTAAAAAACAGAACTCTTAATTTGTGTGTAATATACACAAATGACCTTTCCAAAATAAGAGGTGAGCATAAACATGCAGCCACATATCAGTGTAAAGATGCTTCATGCCAACTGAACTATAGTTTAGGACGGTAAATTCTTCCAGAATAAAAATAATGTTTTAGACAATAATTTGAAGTTCATATTACCATTTTGGTCACTGCTTCTTTTTTTTTATTTGGTCTTTCTCCACTGAAAAATACAAAGGCACCTGTACGAAGAGACAGCTTCTCAGGATGAAATAGCAACCTAATTATACTACCACAGCACTGTCAAGAATAAATACCAGAGGCAAGAATTAGAGTTGGAAAGACCACACCAGAACATTACTTCACAGCTGCTGTTTAACAATGTCATCTGATTTCTCAGAAGGCCTCACATATTAGCAAGAGCCAAGCCTGTATTGATTTTTGCTGTTCTATTAGAGACTATACAACAAAGTTTTTAAAAATTGCTGTTGCCTTTTGGAACAGTAGAAGATTTAATTTCAAGTATTATAAATTCACTAATGTTCACAGGCAAAACTAAGGAGCAGGGAGAATCCCTTATTAAAGGAAGATAGACATAAATTAGTTACATGAATCATAAAGACCTTCAGGACCTTTAATTCTGTAGTTAAAATTGAGCCATTCCTTCTAAACCTCTTTCAGTCGTTAATAACTTCCTCAAAAACGTATGCCTCTGGGATGAAATTTGTCATGTTCAGTCTCAAGCTACAAGACTTCTGTTGTCATGGGTTCCTGAGGCAGTTGCTGAGCAGGTAAAGATAATCTGACTAGCTAGGAATAAATATTCAATTTTCTCTGACAGAGACTAGGCAGGATTTTCCTCAATATTTCACTTTGATGTCAAATAGGAGTAAATACAAGTCACTGGTCTGAGGTTTACCACTTTCTGATCCACTAGTTTTTACTGATGCTCAAATGAAGAGGAAAGATCCTTCTTGACAAGGGCAATTGACGGGGAGGGCAAAGGGAAGAGATTTGCTGCTGGTATGCAGATGGATAAATTGTCCAAGTAATGGGTTTGCCATCAGATTATTCCTATATTTCTACTGTGAAATAAACAGAAAAAAGGAATGCACAAGGACACACTACAGAAGCTTGCAAAGTGGTATTACATGCAAAGCACCTGCAGCGTCTCTCCTTCCTGATCTCCATTCAGTGCAAACAGAAATTAAAAATGTTAAACAAAACACTGTATGAAAAATACAATTATATACTAATTGAAAGAAAGGAAAAAACTCCACAGATGGAGCTAAGTGCAGACATGACAGATCTTCCTGAAGCAGGATAGAAAACAGAGGAAGAGCCAGGAGCATAAAAATATGATATTTTTATTGTCTGTCACTTTTCTACCTGAAGCAGAAATTCTAAACTTGGATTTTGTATGAACCTTCACATTTCAGAAGCTAGTAGCAATACAGGGATTGAAAACAGGATATCTTATTAAATAACATTAAAACAACAAAACCAGCAACAACCTTTCATAAAAACAATGAGTCTCAGTCAAGAGAAGAGTTTGAAAGATCATAATTACAGTATTAATTTTAAAAAATTCACAACAGTAATGATATATGGCTCACCAATTTCTGGCATTATATATTCATTCATCATCCAGTATATACCTGACATATACAATGCCCTCTTGTATGTGCTGCATCTTATTAGGATATACCATAATGCAAAATATATATATCACACTAAAGAAAAAAAAAATCAGTAATGATGTATATATTTCTGTAACTTTTTCACCATGGTAGATACTGACAGAAAAGTCATACACATTAAATTTGTTTCCTAAATTAGCAAAAATCAAAGATTTTAAGTATATTCCGCTTTAAATCTCAGTTGTGCTACATAAGTGTGTAATGTAAGTTTGCAGAGGCTAAATATTATTGCTGTTGATATTTATATTGCAGTAGCACACACAGTCACTATTGAAGCCCTAACATATAGGAAGATACAGTTCTCTGCCCCAAAGACCGTACAAACCTAAGAAACTCAACTGTCCAAATGAAGGAAACTAAGTACAAAAAAAAAAGAAAAAAAAAGAAAAAAAAAAAAGAAAATAGTATCTAGGGGGAAAAAAACAGGGTGCAAAAAATTGAACAGCAAATAAAAGCTTATTTAGCAAGTAATTTTGCAATCCAGAACCCATTTTTTCATCTTAGTCACATGAAATCAGTTATATTTTTCTTGTACAATTGAGTTCATCTATGGAACAATAGTTACTCTGCCAGTTATTAAAGGTTGTTTGGAACTGCATGCCATGAGAGACTGTATGGCCCCAGCAGATAGGGCCAGGTTCGCAACGCTGCCTAGAGTAAATACTAACTGGCTCCACCTCACTCCTACTGATCTCTACCATTCACAAAGTTTACTCCTGCCTGCTTTCAGTCCAGGAATCAGCAGGGGATGCTATGTGCACAGAATGGAAACAATCTGGTACAGAGCAATTCCATGTTAAGAGGTTAAAGATAGCTCAGAGGCGACAGGGGAAATGAGGGCCCAAATACTGCAGGGCAGAGTTAGAGAGGTGAAATAATGTGAAATAGGAATAAAATGAAGTGAAAAGAAAGGATAGGAAGAGGAGAGAGGAAAGGCAGATAATCTCATCTCATTAGAAATCTAAGTACTGTATGAAGCAGACGCTTTGAATAATTGCTGCTAATTAGCATTATGACAATTAAAGCTGACTGGCTTGAATGCTTGCAGACTAAACTTTCTCTGTGCAAGTGAGTTCTAGTATATCAATCAGGTTTCAAAAGCTGCAACTCTGAAGAAAGCACTTTTCTGCTCAAATGTTTGAGTAGAGTTTCCACACAATTCTCTTTTACTTAAGCTGTAGTTACTTAGTATTTGAATTAAGGCTCTCTCAAAGTATTTGCTGCCCCTATCCATAGAAAAACACACCGCCAGACAACCTTCCTCTTTGCATCCAAATCCTGCTGAAAAAAACATTTCTGCCATGTCACTTATGATAAATTAAAGTTTTTTAAAAGCTTAAAATAACTAAATTATTCTACATTTAATCAAGATGTGGATTCGCCTTACTGTGCAATCTTAATATTTTATCCCCTGACCTCTCTCTTTCCTTTCCTCCTTTTTGTTTATTACCCTTGCTGGCTTGTTGGTTTTGTCTTGGTACAATGTTTTTGGTTTTGTGTAGCAACTAGAATAATTTTGCTTATTAAACAAATAATAAATACATCTGTTATAAGTTATTCAAATATATTTTATTCAAAGGACAAGAAGTAATGGGCTTAATCTGCAGTAAGAGAGATTTAGGTTAGATACTAAGAAAAGCTTTTTAACTATACAGGTATTTAAACTCTGGCTTGCAAGGGAGGTTGTGGAATCCCCATCATTGGAGATTTTTAAGAATAGGTTAGACAAACACCTGTCTGGGATAAACTATGTTTCTTGGTCCTGCCTCAGTGCAGGGTGCTGGACTTGATGGCCTCTTGAGGTCCCTTCCAGCCCCACATTTCTATGAGTCTATGAAAATTATCTAATCTGCATTTAAATATTTGTCTCAAACTTCAACACAACTTTGTAAATGAACTATACAGAAAAGTGTTTGCCTTTGTTAGTTTTAAAATACACAACTTTTCAGTTTCTTCAAATGTTGTCTTGTTCTCTTATAGGACAAGATGGTTTGTATGGCCAGTTATAAGAAATCATTACAATTTGACAACAATCTCATCAATTCATATTTTCCATATTACATTTTAAGAACCTCTAGTACATCAAAATCTCTTGGATCACACAGGCCAAAAGTCATCTATGTTCTTCTGAATAGGTTCAGTGTCTCTTGAGACATAGCTAGTAGAGTCCTGGACTGTAAAATGCAGTTTAATTTGATTTTTAAAACAGTTGGCAGTTCAAGAAATTTACCTTGAGTATAAGCGTAGTCATCTGATCCAGAACTGGAACTCCTCTGGTATTTATGGATTCCTTTTTTTCCTCCAGATCCTGGTATTACTGAAATGGGCTGAATAGGTTCTGGGGCTGCAGAACGCTCCTCTTGGTCCACTAAATTTAAAAGATTCTCAGTCTGCGCTCGACCTACTGTGATTTTAAACACTGTTGAGTTTGGCTGAGATACCATTACCCGGGGAGACTGCGTTAGTACACCTGTAGGTCCAGTTGGTTGTGTGTAGGTAATATATAATGGATTAACATTAAATGGTGGTTTTGGTTGACCTGACATACCTCTAGAAGGAGAGCCTGAAGGTGGAGTAGTGGCTGCATACAGCGGGTGCTGGTTTCGTTGAGATGGTTGATTATTTATTGGTGAAGGACTTCTATTCATTGCAGTCCCAGGTCTTTGTGGTGGCTCAACTGTAATTTCTATCTTGTTCATAGAACCTTTGGATAAACTAGGTCCACCATAAGGGAGATAAGATACTGAGTGACCACCCTGTTTTTGATAACTCTGGGGTGACTGTTGATATGGATGGGGTGGAACAGTTGATGGACTAGGAGGCATAAACACATGTGAAGTCTGATGACCTAATTGGGTAGGCTGTACCTGATGCTGAGGAGAGCCAAAAGGAGAAGGACACTGAGATGCAGGTGGTGACTGATAAGCTGGCTGAGGAATCTGGGGCTGTTTAGGAGAATACTGAGAAGGTTGGTAGTTCTGCTGATGTGGATAAACAGGTAGCGGGTGTGGAGTATAATGTGGAACTGGGCCTTGTGGAGAAGAATGCCACTGTGCATTCTGAGGAGTCTGTCGTCCTGAAGAACTTTGAGACGTCTGCCTAATATATATAGAACCAGGAGTCCCATAAAGATTGCTTGGAATCTGTGGAAGAATTTGTAAAGCTCTGGGTACTGTTTGTCCAGAGGGGAGGTTTTGTGATAACGTAACAGTAATAGGATTTGTATTGTACCGAGGTATGTGCATATATGTAGGAGGATGAGGGCCTTGCATAGCAGATGTGTTCATTCCTGGAGGCATGGAAGATGGCTGTTGAGGTGGTTGCGGAGGAGGAGTAGCTGCATTTCTAGTCTGGTCATTCATGAAAAATGGATTGTAATTAGAAGAAGCTGCCACAACAGCTGGAGCAGAGTGTGGTTCTTGAACTAAGCATATCAGCTGTTTACCTGCTGTGCACTGTGGATCAATATGTCCATCGCTTGAGCTATGTACCAGTGTACGACCACCGTTAAGTTGAGCTCCTTCCCCTGCCTGATAGCTGGTATGGGGATGAATACCCAGGTTAATGTGCAAAAGGCGATTCCTGTTCATTCTGCTGTCATCAGGGCTATGGTACTCCATATACAAGTATTTGTTGCTCTCCTGCGCAAGGACTCGACAACATACTTCAAGGTTGTTGTTGTTCTAGAAGTAAGAATTGACACCAATTATCTTCAAATTATGTTAGTAACTCCAATCAGTATATTCAACTGAAGCTCCAATTAAGCTTAACTTGAACACATTTTAGGGATAACACTTCACAGTAGCTGGCATACCTATGACTTCTGAAATAAATTAAAGATAATCCCTGTTAGACCAGGCTATATAAGAAGTATGTGGCTCATGTTACTTGCAGTGAAATCTTATGATAACATTAGCTACTGAGAGACCCACATAAAATCTAGCAAGTCCACGTTAAGAGAAATAGAATTTGGTAATGGTTATAGCTTTGGCATTCATTCCTGAAAAGTTTTCGTTTCTTTAGAAAAGGATGTACATATATTTAATATTATTTCAAATGAGAAAATACTACAAATTAGAACTATTTCACAGCTTGAAACTGAAGTGTTCAAAACAATATTTCAAAGTGGATTAGCATATTACAGCCATCCAGTCTCCATGGTTACTGAATTTGCAATCCTAATACTCATCTTGTTTAACTTTGGTTTGCTCTTCCCATTAGCTGCAATTTAAAATAAAGCCCAGTGTTAAAAATTTCATTTTAAAAGTGTGTTCACAGTTCGAATGTATTCTGTCTAACTTTCCTTGTAACTGGCCTCCCCTGCTTTCTGTCCTTTATCCCTTAGCCTAATTCACTTCAATTTACTCTTATGATCACCTTCCTCTTTCTAGAAAATAGTTTCAAAGTAGTAAACTGCCACAAATACTCACCAGGACTGAGATGTTTAATACAATATACAGAAACTTGGAAGTATTTTCTAAACAGAGTTTAAAAATTACTTACAAATAGTCTGAAAATGGTGCATATTAATATTTTATCATCAGTAATGCAGATTGAAATCTGTCCTTTGTGAAGAATGTTTTTTAAAGATAAACTACCAATATTCTCTATCAAATTTAAAAAATGAAATCAAACATTTTGCCCAAATTATTAACTCTTACTGGTTTGGTTGTCAACTAGAAAAAAAAAAAAGCTTTTAAATACAATTAAGGATGCTAAAACAGTGTACTTACCTATGACAGTTTATAAAACCCAAGCACTTAAAAGCAAGGAAAAGTTAAAAATACAATAAATCTGATATTAGCCAACTGATAAATACATAATTTAGAATCTTTAAAATGTTTGGAAATTAATAGACATTTTCCAAGACTCCTTATATTCTGACACTGCATCTTCAACTATTACATTTTCTTTAAAATAAATAAAAAAGCACACTGAAAAAGCTTGTGCAGCCCTCAGAGGAATGAAGAATCCAAACCCCTTCAAATTTAAGGAGGGGTGTAGTTTTGACTGCACACCCTGGACCTAAATCTACATAAAGTTTTGGTTCTGAGTCAAAAACAAAAGGGGCTTTTTTCCCCACTTTAGTTATGGCCAAATTCTTATGACAACAGCTGTTCTAATGATATCTTGGCCATCAGAAAGTCACTCAAGATTGTGGAAATGTTGTGATTTCTACTATTTTTCACAGAAATCTTAGATTTTTTTCCACATTTTTAGAACAAAATCCAAACAAAAACTGTGGTTCAGCCTTGAATTTAAACCCTAATCTAATCTGTACCTGATTGCCTTTAGTCACATTTGACTATTTCTGACCATATACATTTTACAAAATTGATCCCAAGATTGGTATATTCTACAGCATACCATAGATCTCAATAGGTCAAAAATAAAACACAGTTATCAGGAAAAAATAAATGTATAGATTCATCAAGATCTCCTCTGCCACTGATGCTACTTTTTTGAATGGCTCCAGCACTGAGGAATCAATTCTAATTAGTAAGGTGTTTCAAATTTTTGATTAAGAGCCATCACTGTAGTCTCTTTATGATGCTTACTGTCTTACGATAAATATATATATCGTATCAATAGACTTATGAGTTACACATTAGCTCTCCTACTTAGGTGATCTGCGAATGGTCTAGGCAAAGTCATCTTTATTCTAGCACTGTATTTCGGATGACCTCAATAACCAGAAGAAGGATGTACAGCATATTCTCAGCTAAAGATCTACTTCTCTCTCATCTTTGGCCCTGTGAAGTCCAGCCCTCTTCACATCTTTAGCTCTGACACATCACACCATGCACCATTCTTCTAATGCCAATTTCCACGTCTGTATTTTGCTGGATAACGGAGCTGTTGTAAGTGGCAGGTAGTACAGCATTAAAGCAGGGTCCCCGTGTTCCAGCCCATAATTAGAGATGCAACAGAGAGCAGCATCAGACACCAGAGAGCACAGCCAACTGCTGCCAGACAGCCACCTGCTACCTAAGCAGAACGCTGTAGAGTCCATGGCGCCCTCAGGTCACATAATGTGACATAGACACGAAGGCGAAAGTCAGCAGCTAGGAGACATTCCATGGAACACACTATCACCTGTCTACAAAGGCCCCATATTATTAGTGCAGCCAAGACTTATATAGTTTTAAATATTTGGAATATGTGGTGTGATGACAGCTCAGCCAATGACTATTGGTGCATCTGCCTTTTTAATTCACATATTGCATAGCCTTGGGCCAGGTCTACATTAGGGACTTATGCTGGCACAACTATGTTGGTCAGGGCTGTGAAGAGGTGTGATCCCTGACTGATACAGCTGTGTAGGCAGAAGTCCCAGGGTAGGCATAGTTACATCAGCTGTGTTTTTACTAGCATATCTTATTTCAATCATACAGAGTGGTTTTGCTATACCGGTACAAAGAGCAGCATTGCCAGTTTACCTGCAACATTACCTAGAGTGCTTTGCATACCAATATTCCCGTACTGGTAAAAATGCTCCTAGTGTGGCCATGGAAACCTTTTATATACTTCAAAGACTAAAATAAAATGTTGGAATACAGTATGTTAAAAAGAACCCTGTATTCAGATGTCCAGAGTGTGTCTGGATACTGTACTTCAGAGACACAGGGGTCCTTTAGCTTTGTCAAGTTACAGACATTGGATAGTTCAACATGGTTCATCCAAGAGATCACCTACTTACCAGTAGGGAAGAAATGACTACGTTAGAGTAAACAAAGTTTTGTATTACAAGAACATCCTGCACTTCTTATCTGAAAGCAGCTCAGAACTATAAAGGGTGGAGATACTGTATGCAGTCATTTCAGCAGTAATGAAATTGCTGGAGCACTTCTACGGTTAAGCTGTGTCCCCATTTTGCTGCCTCCTTTAATGGCGCTGCTTGGGGAAAAGACTGCAATTTGACTTGGCAAAGGGTAAGTAGACAGCTGCAGCGGCACAGGAGCTAGCAAACAGAGCTCTAAACAGGGGAGTTTGAGTGGGAGTTCTGTTGGAGGAGAAGGTAGTTGTACTTGGTTTTGTATTTTTAGTATTTGTGTGTGTGTGTGGGGGGGGGGGGGGCTTTGTGCTGGGAGAGCAGCTGAGCCCTGCTTAGGGGGTGGGGCTTCTGACTAGGGGTCCTATAAAGGTAGCCAGCCAGTCAGGCAGCGGCACAGACAGCTGCAGCGGTACAGGAGCTAGCAAACAGAGCTCTAAACAGGGGAGTTTGAGTGGGAGTTTCTAAAGGGGGTTTGTACTGTGGTGCTTGTTTGGGGATGGCTTTTGCTGGGGGGGGTGTCTTTTTGGTGTGCCTTGTGTTTCCCAGATTAACAGGATTTAGGTGGGAAGGCGATGACAGATATGGAGGCAGCTGTGGGAGTGACTCCTGTAGTGGAAGACACAATGAGGATGACTGGATGTGGAAGCTGTGGTATGTACATGATCCTGGAGAGGGGAACCGGTAAGAGTTTTTTCTGCATGAAATGTCGTCTGATAGAGCTGATGGAGGAAAAGATCCGAGGTTTGGAGATGCAGGTGGAAAGTCTCGTTGAGTTTAGGAAGGGGTTTGAGCAGATGATGGAGCAAAGATATGAGGTATCGAAGGGAAAAGCTCAGACTCATGGATGGAAGCAGGGCTGGGGAATTTTGAGGGGAGACTGGGTGAGGAAAGTGGTCAGTGGAAACATGTGACTCAAAGAACCTGGCAGAGGAAAAGACAGGCTAGTGAAGGAGAAATAGAGCTTAGGAACAGGTTTGCAGAGTTGGAAAATGAAGAAGGGGCTCAGCAAGTACTTGTTGAAGGTGGAAGGGCAAGGAAGAAGAGAAGAGAGGCTAGTCCTATAGGAAAAGCGGAAGAGTCAAGGGAGACTAGACCAAATATGAGCCCCAGGAGGATACAGGATGGGTTGAAGAAGATTATAAGGGAAAATAGGAATGGAAAGAACTTGCAGCCAGAGGGAACAGGGGAGAGACTGGAGAATAGCACAGTCACCAGGAAAAGGCAGGTCTATGTGATCAGGGATTCTTTATTGAGAAGAATAGACAGGCCTGTAACTAGAGCTGATCCAGAGAAAAGAAGGGTGTGCTGTCTTCCAGGTGCTAAGGTACGGGACATAGACCTGAGGTTGAAAAGGATCCTAAAGGGAGCGGGAAAGAATCCCCTAATTATCCTTCATGTGGGAACAAATGATACGGCTAAATTCTCCCTGGAAAGTATTAAGGGAGACTACGCTAGGCTGCGGAAGACGCTTAAGGAAATTGAGGCTCAGGTGATCTTTAGCGGGATCCTTCCTGTTCCTAGAGAAGGGCAACAAAGGTCTGACAAGATTATGACTGTCAACAGATGGCTTAGGCAGTGGTGCTATAAGGGATGTATGGCCACTGGGAGGCATTCACGTACAGAGGACAGTTCTCTCGGGATGGACTTCATCTGAGTAGGGAAGGAAATAGACTTCTAGGATCGAAGCTGGCACAACTGATAAAGAGAGCTTTAAACTAGGAATTAGGGGGAGATGGATGGGAGATGTCCAGGAAATCTCCACGCCAGATTTTAGCATTGAGAGGGAAGACGACGAAGTAAGAAAGGATACAGCTGTGGGTAGGAGAATGTATATAAGGAGCGAGGGCGGTGTGGATACTAGTCTAATAGGTTATACTGGCTGTAGAAGGACTGTGCCTAATAGGGTACAAAATGTGAGCGAGGCCAAACAGCAAAAATTAAGATGTTTATACACCAATGCGAGGAGCCTAGGTAACAAAATGGAAGAACTAGAGCTACTGGTGCAGGAAGTGAAACCAGATATTATAGGGATAACAGAAACATGGTGGAACAGTAGTCATGACTGGACTACAGGTATTGAAGGGTATGTGCTCTTTAGGAAAGACAGAAACAAAGGTAAAGGTGGTGGAGTAGCATTGTATATCAATGATGAGGTAGAATGTAAAGAAATAAGAAGCGATGCAATGGATAAGACAGTCTGTCTGGGCAAAAATTACATTGGGGAAGAAAAATAGTAAAGCCTCTCCTACGATAGTGCTTGGGGTGTGCTATAGACCTCCAGGATCTAATCTGGATATGGATAGAGCCCTTTTTAATGTCTTTAATAAAGTAAATACTAATGGAAACTGCGTGATCATGGGAGACTTTAACTTCCCAGATATAGACTGGAGGACCAGTACTAGTAATAATAATAGGGCTCAGATTTTCCTAGATGCGATAGCTGATGGATTCCTTCTTCAAGTAGTTGCTGAACCGACTAGAGGGGATGCCATTTTAGATTTAAATTTTGGTGAGTAGCGAGGACCTCATAGAAGAAATGATTGTAGGGGACAATCTTGGTTCAAGTGATCATGAGCTAATTCAGTTCAAACTAAATGGAAGGATTAACAAAAATAAATCTGCAACTAGGGTTTTTGATTTCAAAAGGGCTGACTTTCAAAAATTAAGGAAATTAGTTAGGGAAATGGATTGGACTGAAGAATTTATGGATCTAAAGGTAGAGGAGGCCTGGGATTACTTTAAATCAAAGCTGCAGAAGCTATCGGAAGCCTGTATCCCAAGAAAGGGGAAAAAATTCATAGGAAGGAGTTGTAGACCAAGCTGGATGAGCAAGCATCTTAGAGAGGTGATTAAGAAGAAGCAGAAAGCATACAGGGAGTGGAAGATGGGAGAGATCAGCAAGGAAAGCTACCTAATTGAGGTCAGAACATGTAGGGATAAAGTGAGACGGGCTAAAAGTCGAGTAGAGTTGGACCTTGCAAAAGGAATTAAAACCAATAGTAAAAGGTTCTATAGCCATATAAATAAGAAGAAAACTAAGAAAGAAGAAGTGGGGCCGCTTAACACTGAGGATGGAGTGGAGGTTAAAGATAATCTAGGCATGGCCCAATATCTAAACAAATACTTTGCCTCAGTCTTTAATAAGGCTAAAGAGGATCTTAGGGATAATGGTAGCATGACAAATGGGAATGAGGATATAGAGGTAGATATTAGCATATCTGAGGTAGAAGCGAAACTGAAACAGCTTAATGGGACTAAACCGGGGGGCCCAGATAATCTTCATCCAAGAATATTAAAGGAATTGGCACCTGAAATGGCAAGCCCATTAGCAAGAATTTTTAATGAATCTGTAAACTCAGGAGTAGTACCGAATGATTGGAGAATTGCGAATATAGTTCCTATTTTTAAGAAAGGAAAAAAAAGTGATCCGGGTAACTACAGGCCAGTTATTTTGACATCTGTAGTATGCAAGGTCCTGGAAAAAATTTTGAAGGAGAAATTAGTTAAGGACATTGAAGTCAATGGTAAATGGGACAAAATACAACATGGTTTTACAAAAGGTAGATCGTGCCAAACCAACCTAATCTCCTTTTTTGAAAAAGTAACAGATTTTTTAGATAAAGGAAATGCAGTGGATCTAATTTACCTAGATTTCAGTAAGGCATTTGATACCGTGCCACATGGGGAATTATTAGTTAAATTGGAGAAGATGGGGATCAATATGAACATCAAAAGGTGGATAAGGAATTGGTTAAAGGGGAGACTGCAACAGGTCCTACTGAAAGGCGAACTGTCAGGTTGGAGGGAGGTTACCAGTGGAGTTCCTCAGGGATTGGTTTTGGGACCAATCTTTTTTAATCTTTTTATTACTGACCTTGGCACAAAAAGTGGGACTGTGCTAATAAAGTTTGCAGATGATACAAAGCTGGGAGGTATTGCCAATTCGGAGAAGGATCGGGATATTATACAGGAGGATCTGGATGACCTTGTCAACTGGAGTAATAGTAATAGGATGAAATTTAATAGTGAGAAGCGTAAGGTTATGCATTTAGGGATTAATAACAAGAATTTTAGTTATAAATTGGGGACGCATCAATTAGAAGTAACGGAAGAGGAGAAGGACCTTGGAGTATTGGTTGATCATAGGATGACTATGAGCTGCCAATGTGATATGGCTATGAAAAAAAGCTAATGCGGTTTTGGGATGCATCAGGAGAGGCATTTCCAGTAGGGATAAGGAGGTTTTAGTACCACTATACAAGGCACTGGTGAGACCTCACCTAGAATACTGTGTGCAGTTCTGGTCTCCCATGTTTAAAAAGGATGAATTCAAGCTGGAGCAGGTACAGAGAAGGGCTACTAGGATGATCCGAGGAATGGAAAACTTGTCTTATGAAAGGAGACTTAAGGAGCTTGGCTTGTTTAGCCTAACTAAAAGAAGGTTGAGGGGAGATATGATTGCTCTCTATAAATATATCAGAGGGATAAATACAGGAGAGGGAGAGGAATTATTTAAGCTCAGCACCAATGTGGACACAAGAACAAATGCGTATAAACTGGCCACCAGGAGTTTAGACTTGAAATCAGACGAAGGTTTTTAACCATCAGAGGAGTGAAGTTTTGGAATAGCCTTCCAAGGGAAGCAGTGGGGGCAAAAGATCTATCTGGTTTTAAGATTCTACTCGATAAGTTTATGGAGGGGATGGAATGATGGGATAATGGGATTTTGGTAAGTAATTGATCTTTAAATATTCAGGGTAAATAGGACTAATCCCCTGAGATGGGATATTAGATGGATGGGATCCGAGTTACCCAGGAAAGAATTTTCTGTAGTATGTGGCTAGTGAATCTTGCCCATATGCTCAGGGTTTAGCCGATTGCCATATTTGGGGTCGGGAAGGAATTTTCCTCCAGGGCAGATTGGAGAGGTCCTGGAGGTTTTTCGCCTTCCTCTGTAGCATGGGGCATGGTTGACTTGAGGGAGGCTTCTCTGCTCCTTGAAGTCTTTGAACCATGATTTAAGGACTTCAGTAGCTCAGACATGGGTGAGGTTTTTCATAGGAGTGGGTGGGTGAGATTCGGTGGCCTGCACTGTGCAGGAGGTCAGACTAGATGATCAGAATGGTCCCTTCTGACCTTAGTATCTATGAATCTAAGTACGAAAGCCATTCTGACCATCCAGGTGGCAGACAAAAGGGGCAACTCCAAAGGAGAAGGTTTAGCCTACTACATAGAACCCAACTCTCCTCTCGAAGGAAAAAGGAGGGGATATTCAGGTAAAAAGTTACCTCAGATATGCCTTCAGCAGTAACTAACCCCACCTGCTACTTTCCTTGCCCCTATATATTGTCCTAGGTCAGGCAGTTGGGGGTGAAGAGCAAGGAGAAACAAGTGAGTGGAGGCGCTGCTTCCAAGGAAAGAAGCAGGCATATCAAAGCCACCATCTTTGGCTCTCACTAGCACAGAGGTTCCCAAACTGTGGGATGCAGCCTCCTAAGAATGTTCGGAGGGGTGCAGTGGGGCCCGAGTCAGCCCTTGAGTGGGGAGGAGGGAGTGCCACCCAGTCCTATTCCGGCCCCAGCTCTGCTCCAACCCTGCCCCCAGCCTCGGCTCGGTTGTGACAGGTAAGGATAGCAAGTCCGTCTCGCCCAAGTGGGAGCAGTCAGTATGAGCCGTGCTCCTTCTTGTTATTTTTAGTAGGGTTTTTGACTGTAGAGCCAATGGGAAAAAGGCATACAGAAGGTCCTTATACCACAGAAGGAGAGCATTGCCCAGGGAGTGCTTCCCCATCCCTGCTCTGGAGCAGTATCGTGGACATTTCTTGTTCAGGCAAGTGGTGAACAGGTCTGTGGCCAGTGTCCCCCACTGCTTGAAAAAGGTCATGAAGTACTGCTGGGTACTATTCGTAGTTGTGGGGAATTTGCAACTGAGACGGTCTGCTATTGAGTTTTATGTTCCCAAAAGGTAGGCACGAATAGCGTGATGTTGTAGGAAATGCACCAGTTCCACAGCTTTAGCACTTCTGCACAAAGAGAGGGCAACCTTGCTCCTCCCTGTCAGCATATATAATACATACATGCTGTGTTGTCTGTTAAGACTCTCGCGTGTGTTCCCTTGATCAGCAGGAGGAAATGGACGCAGGCATTTCCGACTGTCCTGAGTTTGAGAAGGTTAATGTGGAGGGACATCTCCATGGATGACCATTTGCCTTGTGTTGTAAGGTTATTTAGATGTGCACCCTATTCTAGGAGGGATGAATCGGTGGTGAGAAGTAACGATGGGGAAGTTTGCAAAAAGGGAATCCTGTTGCAAACTTCTGCTGAATTTTTCCACTGAACCAGGGAGTTTTTGACCTTGGTGCACAGTGACAGATGTGTCTAGTCTGTCTCCATTTGGTCTGTAGACTGAGCTGAACTACATTTTCAGGCACCACATGTGAAGCCTGGCATGAGGTATAACTGCTGCACATGCTGCCATATGTACAAAGAATTGGAAGCAGTGTCTGGCTGATATTTGAGGGCTGTTTCGTACTCTCTTTATGAGCATGGTCCAGGAAAGGAACTTGTGCTGAGGCACAAGCGCTTTGGCCTGTAACGAGTCCAGGTCAGCCCCTATGACCTATAGGCGCTGTGCAGTGGTGAAAGTTGATCTTTGGATGCTGATCTGAAGACCCAGTTCCATGAACAATCTATTACAGTCTTGGTAACCCGGCGGGCCTCATTAAAGGAGTGGGTCTGAGGAGACAATAGGCCAGATAGGGGTAGATCATGATCCCCCTGGGAACATAGATTAGCAGCCACCACTGATTGAACCTTGGAGAATATTCTCAGAGCCAATGATAGCCCAAAGGGGAGTACTCTGTACCGATAGTGGTCTTATCCTATGGTAAATCTGCGGAACAGTCTGTGGGATTGAAATATGAAAATAGGTGTTCTGAAGGTCAATGGCTGCAAATCAGTCTCCCTGTTCCAATGCGGAATAATCACTACCAGAGTAACCATCTTGAATTTTTGAGCCTTGACAAACCTGTTGAGTGCTCTGAGGTTTAGTATGGGTCTCCAACCACCATTCTTCTTGGGCATCAGGAAATAGCAAGAGCAAAAATATTTGCCACATAGATGCTGGGGTACTGATTCTATGGCTCCTAATCCGAGGAAGAGATCTATTTCTTGTTGTAGTAAACTCTCATGAGAAGGGTAATTGAAGAGGGATGGAAAGGGGTGTTGGGGCAGGAGAGGTAAAGTTGGATAGAGTATCCATTATGAATGATTTCCATCCATCTGATGTTATACATTCCCAGGTGCTGCGGAACATGGCAAAGTGGTAGGCAAATGGGCAGGATAGGTTGGTCAGCTGCAGCGCTTAAAGGGAGTGGTCTGTTGACACCTCAACAACAAAACTGCTATTTTGAGGTGGCTGGTTGTGCCGTGGAAGGCTGTGGGCTTGATGGTTTGCACCTGAAGAATCTAGATTTCTTTCTCTGAGGTTTGTAGAAGCTTTGAGTTGGGTATTGGGAGGTGTGGGATTTACGCTGGGGCTGCAGACTAAATTTTCTTTTTTGTCCAAGTATATAGATCCCTAAATGACCGGAGAAGCCTTGGAATCTTTAAGAGTGTAGAGGGATGTGTCAGTCTTTTCAGCAAAGAACTTGGTGCCTTCAAAGGGAAGGTCTTCAATGGTTGTCTGCACCTCTTTAGGGAATCCAGAGAAGCGTAACTACAATGCATTTCACATAACCACTACAGTGGAGATGGACTGGGCCGCTGTATCAGCTATATCAAGGACTGACCAGAGCGTTGTTTTGGCTAATAGTTGCCCTTCCTGGATGATAGCTCAGAACTGGTCACACTCTGACTCTAGGATCTGATCAATAAAGGTGCTGAGCTTCGAATAATTAACAGGTATATTTTGCCGTTAATGCTTGATAATTTGCATTTGAAACTGCAATGTGGCAGAGGAGTAGGCCTTTCTCCTGAAGAGGTCAAGGTGTTTCCAATCCCTATCATAGGGGACAGATCTCATTTGGTGCTTGCAACCCCAGGAGTTTACTGCATCCACAACAATGGAGTTAGGGCGAGGGTGGGAAAAAAGGGGTTCCGTCTTCCTAGCAGGGAGATTTTTATCAGCCCATTTACACATAGGCACCACCTATGGCTGCAGTTTGCCATATAGTTTTTGAGGGGTCCAGAAGAGCCTCATTGATGGGGAGGGCTATTCTGGAGGACGAGGAAGAGTAGGATGTCAAGGAGTTTGTGGTGAGTATCTTTTACCCTCCCTAGATGTATCTGCAGTGTGTCTGCTACACTTTAGACAAGTCCTGGAAAAGCTGGAAATCATTGGATAAGCATGGTGGCGGGGGGGCATGACTGCCTCATCTAGAGAGGAGGAAGCTATATTGGTTTTCGATGTAACCTCCTCTTTGAATCCACCCTCTTCTTCCTTCACAATCTCCTCTGGAGGTTCAGTCACCGAAGGAGAATGTCTTGGAGGCTCATGGATGTAGCTGGAAGCCCGAGAACTGTGTGGTTGATATGATGCCCAGGGATCCCAGTAGGGCTACTGGAGCAGTGGGATACAGCCTGGTGGTGCCCATGATTGGCTGTACCATGGCGTGGTGGAGCACACTGATGGTATGCCTGAGGAGCCCCTTGATAACAGGCTTCATAGGGAGTATGGAAGGAGAGTGACTAGAAAGTAGAGGTGCCTGGCAAAGTATCGGAAAAGACTCACATGCATGGAGAAGACTTGATACCGAAGCTCCAGTGCCAAGAAGGGAAGACTCTGGTATATCAGATACCCTGAGCTCTCCTGAGTGCCAGAACTCCTGCAGTCAGGGATCTCACCAGTGCTGGATGGCTCACTGTTGACAGTGCTGACTGTACAGAGCATACATACCAGCAGGATCTTCTTAACGGTGTGCTCCCTGCTTCTGTTTTTGTGTATTGATACCATTGGCTCAGTGTCTATGCCCACCAGGTCTTTCGGCGCATCAATATCTGCTGCTCTAGACCCTCGTGAGCTATGGGTACCGTGCTTGTTGTCAACAGTACTGATAATACCGAGCATGCCAGAGATCTTTTATGGCTAGTTCAGGGCTCACAGTTCTCTCTTTAGATATCTTACGAGAGAGGTCCATGGCTGATTTCTTCAACCCATAGTCCCTAGATGTCGAGGGCTGCAGAGAAGACTCATGCATTCTGGGTGACTCCTGCCACAGATCCAAAAAAGACCAGAGGGCTGCCTCCATCAGACATTATCTTCTGTTTGAATTCCCTGTCCTTTTGAGACCTGGGTTTAAGTTGTTGACAGAGACCACAATTCTGCAGCATGTAGCCTTCCCTGAAGCAGCATTCGCATCAAAAGTGTTCATCTGCCACAGGGATGGCCTCCTTGCAAGAAGAGGCACTTCTTGAAGCCTGGTGAGTTGGGCATACCCTGCTGAAGGAAGGGATCCCCAACAAAAAAGGGGGGGAAATTAAAAGTTTTTCTTTTTTAAGAGAAGTTAAAGAAAAACTACAATTAAGACTGAAAAAGACCAACTAGCTACTAAAAATGCTAAAGAAAAGGAAGACATTAACTGGACTGCTGATGGCTCCGACTCTAGCCAGAGGCAGTTGAGAAGGAACTGTGGGGGTTTAGCCCGCACGTACTGGTTAGCCTTATGGTGGGGCACAAAGGGAGACAGCCTAACTGATACTGATACCAAAGTTTTCCAACTAGCAGCACAGGGACACAAGCACCCCTACAGTGGAGCAACCATAGGGGCATTACTCGAAGACAAACAATTGTTTCTTTAAGAAAAATGGCAAGGGCCTTACCGCTAATAAAAAGTTTGGTCTTGTGAAAAATCCGTAACCCACAGTTTAAATTCAGGTACAAGTGCAACACTGCCTACACTGAATGGCAGAAGAGAAAAAAGGAATTTTCCACTCTCATATCCTGAGATGACAGAAACTTGAATAGTGTCTTTCTGCTCAGTCACAGGGAATATCTACTTTCTTGTACCCAAAATAAATAAATAAATATTTCAATAGAATGTAAACTCAAAAAGTTTGCTGTTCTCCAAGTTCCTGTACCCTTTAGAAACTTAAAACCCCCCAGAAGACAACTATGAAATTGAACTGATTTCTAACCAGTCTAAAAGGGGTTCCTTTTTATGCTACAATAATAAATGTACGGTAACTGTTACTATGCTATTGTGTATTCTGCTGCAGCATACCTGGAGCATGCACTGAGACACCACCCCTTCTGGAATCTCAGGGAAACGTTGCCGGAGGTCATGGAGTACCTGCACATCAAGTTGCTGACTACCCTGCGCCATGCCAGACTGATGTTGTTCTGGGATTCTCAAGAATGGAAGTCAGTAAGCCTTCCAGTGGATATGATCTTCTCATGCTTCAGGCATTTTCTATTGGGAAAAACAGACAACGATCATCATATTTATTAAATACATACTAATTCATCCAAAGTAAAAGTGAAGCTAACTACGTTCTCCCTCCACCAAATGAAGTTTGCGTATAGATGACCTGAACTGTTTTTTAGATTCACAGATTGAAAGGGGCATGGAATAAACACAGGAACTGAGTCATGAATTTCTAATCCCAGATGTGCATTAGACTCCGTCTCTGACTTCAGTCTGCCTCAGTTCCCCCGTTGATAAAAATGGGATTAATATTAATTTACTTCTCAAAGACATTTTGAATAGTTAAAAGTTTGTGGTGTTTGAGGATATGATGTACTATACAAGGGTTCATTCATTATTTTCATAATAGAGCTATGTGCTAACAGTGACAGAATAGAAGTCCAGGTGGTACAATTACCAGTAGTATTTTAAATTATATATTTTAGCTAATAATTAGATCTCCAACTCCCGCAGTGCACAAACACCACCACCTTTAAATATATACCACTAACTAAAATTAGACAACAGCTGCGGACAGCAGGTAACAGATTTTGCAGCTCAGGTCTACAACTTCCTAATAAAGTATCTGTTTAGACACTTCAGTAGTTCAGGAATAATATGTACCCTACCTTAAAACTGCTCAAAATACAGAGCAATGTTCTCTGGATTTAATCTCATTCCTTCTCACATCATCCACTAATTAGAAAATTAGAAAGAAAAACAATACAGGCACCATTTGTGTGACCTATATAGGAAAATAATTCTTGCTGACTCAAGCAATTAGCCAACATTATCCAATCTTGCACACCAGGAAACAAAGCCATGTCTGCTTCTATTCCATTATGTTAAAAAAATAAAATATTTTCAAAATAGAAATAGGTGTTAGTCTCTAAGGTGCCACAAGTCTTCCTTTTCTTTTTTCAGTAGGAAAAGAATATTTTCAAGCCTTCAAGTCATGTGAGCATCCATTCAAGATACCATCGGGGAAAGAAGGGTGACCAAGAACCTGCAAAGCGATTTTAGGATTACAGTAAGTATTTATCTTGGGTATTCATAAAACTTTTATCACCTTCATATTTAAATGCAGAGAGAAAAGTGTCTACTTTTGTGTCAGGATTCTTTTATCTAGTAGTAGTATAACAAGTAATATTTGAACCAGAATAAAAGTGTACAAATGTCACACA
This sequence comes from Dermochelys coriacea, assembly GCF_009764565.3. NCBI lineage: Eukaryota > Metazoa > Chordata > Testudines > Dermochelyidae > Dermochelys > Dermochelys coriacea. The sequence continues at coordinate 147,354,268 of NC_050068.2, forward strand.
TACATCTTGAGTAAACAAGGTTTACCCATTTCGACTCATCAGCACAATACTTGCCTGAAGTACTGTAGCTGAAGTCAAAATACCAAGCTAAGGGTGCCTTCTACAATTCTGGCCAGAAAGTAACTAGTAATATTAAGTACTTATTATAGCTACATTTCAACATACTTTACAAACATTAACTAACCCTCAAAACCTTCTTGTGAGGGAGTTAATATTATCCTCATCTGCCAGATGTGGAAAGGAGACAAGGGTGTTCTCTAGCCTGGGTTGCTGACTTAATTCTTTGCTCAGAGTAAGATTATGCACTTTTCAGCACAACAAATTCTTCTGTATGTTTCCAGACTTCATTATGAAACTATCTTACTTTAGGGTGGACAGAATCTTGCATGCGATTTGTAGATTTTTTTCCAGATTTATAGACAATTTTTTCACACTTTTAGCCTTGTCACTGTAAGCATGGCATTAAGAATGTTAAAAAACACTTAGATAGGAATCTTAATTGAAAGTAAATTGCATGAGCGTTTGCTACTCACCTCACCAAAGGATTCTCAAGACCGAATTAAGCTTCTTTCCACACCCCTCAAAATTTTAATATTTCAATATAGCCACTTAAGCAAGAGACTATAAATTGAATATTACACTTTATATTGCACATCAGGATATTGTTGGCAGCTATAAAGTACATGTGTTTATAAAATAAATTACTTCAGTGGTAGCAATAGTATTCACTCCAACGGTTTGATGCTCATTGTATTGGTACATATAATTTTGAAGCATGAACTTTTCAGTAGAAAACGAGCACTTAAAAACATGTTCTGTGAAACACTGCCACACAAACATCAGTGTCATTCCACAGTGAAAAGCTTAGCTGAACCGGGCAGAAATAAACAGACTATTCTATTTTATTACTTGTATTTGTACTGCATAAAAAATATTTAAATGCATTTCAGAAATGCTATGTGCAAAGATAATAGATTCTTCCCAAGCATTCTGAATGGTCTCGACAACAGCTAGTTTATTGTACCATGCAATGGTCTTCCTGGCTGCATTATATGGCTGTAACATTTGGTCTAATTTTATTAGCATGTCTGATTAAAGGTGTGGAGACAGTGAATAAGGAAGTATTATTTATCCCTTCATATAACACAAGAACCAGGGGTCACCCTATGAAATTAATAGGAAGCAGATTTAAAGCAAACATAAGGAAGTACTTCTTCACACAGCACAGCCTGTGGAACTCATTGCCAGTGATGTTGCCAAAAATGCAGCTGGGTTAAAAAAAAAAAAATATAAAACCTCATGGAGGACAGGTCCATCGATGGCTATTAGCCAAGATGGTCAGGGGCACAACCCCATGCCCTGGGTGTCCCTAAATCTGACGGCCAGCAGTTGGGACTGGATGACAAGGAGATGGATCATTCAATAAATCAGCCTGTTCTGTTCATTCCCTCTGAGGCATCTGGTGACAGCCACTTTTGGAAGACAGAATACTGGGCTAGATGGATCACTGGTCTGACCCAGTATGGCCATTCTTATATTCTTATGACTATTTTATGTGGAAACTGCCACTTTTGGCAACATACCCAGACCTGAATAAAAAAATTATGAAAAAAGGCATAAAGATCTTTTCATGAATGGATGAGCCCTTCATAGCTAGACTACAGAGACTAACACATTAAACCCACTACAGAGAACGGAACTGCAATAACTGTAATGCTTTAACACAATTTTAATTAAAGTTGTATCAGTTAACTTGGTATAAAATGTTTGAGTGGACAATGTCAAACTGTTTAAACTGAGATTTAACATATATTCTGGCCTATCCACATTTTGTTTAGACAAGCTTGTCCTGGTCCATATTGAATGGCCAACAGCCCTGTCTGCGAAGAGTTATCCTCAATATAGAACCATATTTCCTAGGCAGGGTTTAAACCTAGCTGTGTTCAAACTGAGTTATAACACTGTTCACTGGGCTCTGTATAGGTAACTAAACTATGTTTAAAAACAGGTTTAAAACTGTGCTTTAGTCCAGTTAGAAACTTGTGCTAGAACTTTTTAACCCAGTCTGGCCAACAACGAAGACATCCAGTGATCACTAGTGTTGACCTGACAGACATTTTACCACCATCTCATCTAGGCAAACAGTAGACAAAGTAGTAAAAACAGCTGTGACTGATTGCACTATCACTTCTAGTCCTAGTCTAGTCCTAGTCCAGTCCTAGAGCAACAGTGGGACAATTTTCTGATACTCTCAGGGCAAAAACAGACTAGCAGTCAAACAGTGATACAACCCAATTCAACTGTATTTAAGCAACACTTAAATTCAGTTGTTAAATATGGTTAAACTTTGCACAGACTTGGTCAGTTGTGTTAAAACTGAATTAAACTGAACTGTTTAAAAAGCCATGTTTATACTAGTTCAAAAACTAAGTTTGAGACCAAGTGCAAATAGGACTTTAGTTTAAGGACACTAATATGCAAACTCTTCTGTAGGAACATATAGAATTAGACGAGGGATCCATTAAGTCTGCTATCCTGTATGCGACAGTGCCCACAACCAGCCCCCAAAGAAAGCTTCTTCCTAACCTCCAATAGGTAAAGAGGTTGGTTTGTGCCCCTGAAGCTTAACTGCTTAGACTCTTTCCAAAATCTTGGTGTCTATTTTATTTATTTTTTATTTTTTAATATTTAATTTTAGATATTCTTCTCTTCCATATAAATGGTTAATTCCTTTTTGTATGATAGGAAGCTCTGGCCTCTCACTCTTTACTTCGCCCCAAGTACTCTGTTCTCTAGGGCCTTTTCTACACTATTTTTCCCCCTTTCTTTTAGTCTCTAACCACTGTCAAGATACTTCATTATTTGGAGTGTTCTGTCACTGAAATTAATATCCATTAAAGCAGAAACATCATCACGTCAAAGGTTTGTTCTCCTGCCATATTTGATGCATACTATTAATGAACGCCACCACTCGTATTCCATGCTACCTGTTGGGATCAATAGGATAATCTGAAAAGGTGAAATGTCTTTAAAAACATCATGATATGATGTAAGCAATACAGTCTGCCATAAAGGCACTATACAAAGCTCAGTTGCTGAGTTCAGAGTTCAGCTCTGTCCACAGTGGTAATGCCACAGTAACTCTATACCCTTTTGACTTCAAAAAAGTAGAGAGAACATTGTCTGAACCACTTTCTCCAAAGGTCAAGAGTGTGCTCATTGATGGGCAGTAGCTAGTTGGGAAGGGATCCTCTAAAAGTCTCCGAATCTGATCTCCAATTATCTCTATACAACAACTACCACCACTTACCATGCTTCAGGAAAAAGAGTAGGGTGACTCTCAGAAAAGAGGAACTCACTACAATCAAGCTTTGTGTTTCCATTAAATTCCTCCCTCCCCACAGGTTAATACAGAGCTAGGGTTCCACTGTCATAAAAGAATGAAATTAAAACCCCTCTGTAAGATAGAGGGAAGTTATCTGAAATCTAGAAAGATTATTTAAACATAAAAGTTTATGCATCTTTTCTTGCTTTGTTTTCATTCTTTATTCTCTCCCCCTTTCCCTCCCCCCTTTATTCTCTCCCCCTTCCCTCCCCCCTTTTGCTTCAGTTCTCCTGAGCTACATTTACTTTGTCTTCATTCTTTTCTTTAAATTTTTTTTTTTAAAAACAGTCTCAGTTGAAGCAGGTTCTTCCTTCATCTCCGTTTACTTATAGATTCATAGATACTAAGGTCAGAAGGGACCATTCTGATCATCTAGTCCAACCTCCTGCACAGCGCAGGCCACAGAATCTCACCCACCCACTCCTACAAAAAACCTCACCTATGTCTGAGCTACTGAAGTCCTTAAATCATGGTTTAAAGACTTCAAGGAGCAGAGAAGCCTCCCTCAAGTCAACCATGCTACAGAGGAAGGCGAAAAACCTCCAGGGCCTCTCCAATCTGCCCTGGAGGAAAATTCCTTCCCGACCCCAAATATGGCAATCAGCTAAACCCTGAGCATATGGGCAAGATTCTTAGTACTACTTAGTATTTCTACCCTACTTTTCTCCCTTTAGTTTTTTTAAATAATTTTTGCTCCCCTATATTGTTCATGTCTTGCTCCTCATTCCTCTGTTTTATACATTTCTTCTCTGCCTGCTCTCTTCCCCTCCAGTTCTGTATCTCTCTCCATCTTCATTCCTTGGACCCTTTCATTTCCTTCCTCAGGATCCCAGATTCCATTTTCTTCCTCTCAATCCTCCTTTCTCTCATTCCACTCACAGCAGTAGCATGCCACCATCCACTCATTCCTTTCCCATTGTCAAGGATCTCTTACATTTTATTACGATTAAAGTGATCGCTGGCTCTATCCACATATGGAAATAATAGAAAATTTGTTTCAGGGAGAACATGAAAACCAACAGATATATCAAAGAGCACTGACAAAAGTTCTGGGGACTTTGTCAATGTGCTACCACAGAATTGAGGACCAAAAGAAAAAGCAGCAGCTTGTGACTCATTTGGATCCTCTGATGCAACAGGCAATAATGGAAGTCTGGCTTACCCTGCTGGTAAAGTTGGGGGGGAAAGGGCATAGTAATCATGCAAAGCAGTATCTCTACATTGAGGCAAAGGTACCACAAGCCAACCTTTTCAGTTGTTCAGCTATAAATTAGGAGAAGGAAAAGATGGAAGGGAGAAGAGTGGAGATCAACAACCAACATCAGATATGTTCTGTAAAGTTTCTGTAATCAATTGACACCAAATGTTTCTTGAAGGTGCAGCAAGGTATGCTAAATTTACTCTGTTAGCGGAGACATCAAAAAGTTACAGTACTCAGCAATAAAATGCTGATTTGTTAGCTTGACATTATTTAATCAAATTTGAAATTAATTTAAGCATTTCTTCAGAATATAGGAAGCTCGAAAGTTACTGAGTTTAATTTAAAATGGCAACGACTGCTGCAAGGATGAATTATTTTGTGCATTTTTTTTATTTTTTAATTATTCAAATATGAATTCAGTAAAATTGTCACTGTAAGAGACATCTGTGAAATTCTTGTGTTACTGTTCAGCAATGTCAGTTTGATCATATTACCGAGTGCTACTTTAAAAAGTGATTTAAAATATGTTACTTTTACAATATACTGTATATCTGCAGGATGTTTTGTTTAAATTGTAGGGGGTTTTTTCTGTTAAAATCAGTTTTCCCCATTGCAATCCAATTCTGAACATTTTTATGTATTTATAGTAATGATACTTAATTGCTGTCAATGTATCAAACAATTTTGATAAAAAAAACAAAAGCAGATTTCATAGGGCCCTATATATAAGGAATTATGGATAATCACTGATATTATGCTTTAAAGTCTGTGACCAAACAGGGAAAAGCAGGTTCTCTAGACAGGAGAAAAGGTAGCTCTCTCAGTGCCTTCAATGTAAATTAAGCAGCAGGGAATCAAAAAAATAGATGCCCCATTTGCATATGAATCAGCAGGAAGATGGGAGGTCAACAGGAAGGGAAGAACAGCAGGAAGCCTTCCTGCCTCTTGTAACAAGGTCAATGAACTTTGGGAGATATAAGCGGAAACAAAAAGCCTTGTGGGAGTCAAAGGGCCAGGGCTCTTGGAATCACAGAACATTGTATCCTTCATCAGAGGCAGCTGAGATCTCTGGGAACTGAATACAAGTGAGAAATCTTCTTAGACAAAGATTGTAACTTGCTGAAATTAAATTTTTATCTCAGAAATGTATTTTTACTTGTTTGTATGTACTTATTTTTATCTTTACTCATTGTACTTGGTATCATTTAAACCTATGACTATTTAATAAATTTGTTTTATTTTTACTCTAAACCAATTCAATGCCGTGAATGAAATAAGAGTGTTTGTCACAGTCTAATTAAATTAATAAACTGCAGCATATCGTCTCTTTAAAGGAACAATGAACTTAAGGTTCTGTAAGTGTTCAGGGAGAGGGCTGAACACTGCAAGGCAGACAATTTGGGGAAATTCAGGACTCTGTGTGTGTGGGTGGAAGGTATTGGGGTTACACTGCAAAAAAACCAACTGAATAACGGAAGCCAAAGGGTGACCTGCACGCTTGTAGGTTGGCTGCTGGTATCAGGGTTGTCAGCCACAGCAGCATAGCACTGAAAGCACCCAGAATTGCAGGGCAGGCAATGACAAATCCTTTTTGGTCTGGGCTGAACCCCAAGGCATCAAAAACTCCTTTGAAAATCCCAACCAAATTCTGACAATGCACAAAAAGAAGGAGAATTCCGCTCAACCTCTCTTAGCTGTGTTGGCTCCGCAGGACTAAAAAAGGAACAAAAGTGGTAAATGTGCATTTTTACGACAAAGTAAACAGATATAACTCAATACATACAGGGAGAAAATCTGATGTCTAAGATGTTGCTATTTTTATATAGTATCGTTACAGAGCAAAAGGAACATTGATTTCAGCTGCACATTAAGACTTATTTGGAAGTGAAATAAGCTACCCCCTTCCATAATTTTTTCTGCTCTCTAATGCATTAAATGCAAGATGTAGACACGTTCAAGATGTACCAGATGTACATTTGCAAAACGCTGACTTAACGAACAATCTAGGTATGTGTTAGAACTAGGATTACTGCTATAAATTATGTTAAGACAGAATAGATCATATTTATTTGTATACGGAAATAGCTAACTACTCCAACCGTCTTTTATACACAACACACTGCTGCAATGTTAATGCTTAATTGTTTGCATGTTTCCAAATCTCAAAGTCTGCCAATTCACAACTCAGTTAACCCTGTTTACAGATCAATGACTGGCAGCAGCATGTGATGGATCTGCAAATTTTGGGTGATATTTATTCCACTGTTCCAAGTTCTTTATTCTTCCTATAAAAAAACAAATCTATCTAAATCATACAGAAAAGTACCAAATACCAATCCCCTATCTGGAAAACAAAGAAAATGCAAAAAGGAAAGCAAGATATTTTAATAATGAATGAGAAGATTGAGATCAATGGAGCAGAAATGAAAACGTATATTTAAGCAGATAAAATTGTTTTACATCTGATTCTATTAATCCAGAGCTATATAGTAGTCCTTCTGCCAAAAAAATGATACCTTATGAAAAGAAATATTGTCCAAAAAGAAATAGCAATTCTATAAGTAACACAAGATCACAATCAAGACACCAAGCTAAGACCTCTCTCTCCTTTATATCTAATCCACAATAGCGATTCATTTTTATCAATTCATTTGTTTTTTCATTACCGAACCTATTATGAGGTTGCAACCCTATCAATCTGAATGGTGTTCAAAATTATGCTTGCTTGATGATGAGCTAGCTGGACAGCCAATTTTTCACCATTTTGAAGTAATGAATTATGAGAACTTAATCTACAAACAAATGTAGGGTGGATATCTGGATCTTCAAATTTTAAATCCTAAAAGGCATACCATTAGGATTATGTTCCATGAGCAATATCTCAGTCTTCTTGCTGATATGGGTTCAACCTGTGTGTCTGGATCAGTCATGTTGCCTAGGTAAAAATCCCATACCTTCTCAAATAATTTCCAATTTGTCCTTACGTGTTCCATTAATTTATTTTTAGTGCGGAAATCAGGTTTGGAGACTGAGTCAGCAATGTCAGTCCCTAACTAGTAAATCCCTCCAAAGCCTCCTTTAACTGCTTTTGTAAATTTACAGCTTTTCTGTGAACAGTTATGTAAAAATGTGCTATATTATTGAGTGCTCACATATGAGAAGCTTAGAATGACAACTTCAGATGTTTTCCTCTACTTCCACTTTAATTTCATCATATGAAAAAATGGCACAGACTTCCTTCCTGTGCTTTTCTCAGCATTCCTAGACATCATCTTCTGCAATTTGGCTAGTGTTATGCTTTCTTTTCAGACGTAAAATTAATAGCATTAAGTGGGATTTTATTCTTCCCTTTACAGATACTTGTAACCACTATCTGGTCATTTCTCATGTTCAACCAATCTTCTTGCCCTAGTATCAAATACAATTCTTTTTGTTCTTCCTTTGATTTTTCCATTTCTTCTAACGACATACCTGAAAAGAATGCATCAAGAGCGAAGTGCTTTGGTCATTTTTAAAAACTGCTCATCTTGTGCTACATCAAAGACAATATTAGCATAAAAGAAAGCTGCATCTCTCTCTCTCAAGTTCATGTCTTTGTCCTCTAGCAGTTTAAAAGCTACTCAGAGGCCTGGAACAAAGACTTAAATGATCACTGCACCTACATTTTAATGATGGATCTAACTTATCACCAGTCTGTTCTTCCTTTCAATAAGTTTTATTCAGTGGCACATTAGATCATGAAGAATCCAACAAAATTATTTTCTGTACTCTTCAGAAGAGTATTTTTTTCAACCCTGACCATATTTACTTTGCACTTCAGTTCATCCAATTGCTTTTTTCCTACCCCTTTAGACTTGTGGCGTCAGAAAAAAATGTATTGTCTTACATAATTACCTTAGATAATTAAATAGATTTATATTAATTAGCAGCTTTCAAATGTCCTACATTAGAATGGAATAGCAAATTCTAGTGACTTCAACACTTTGAAGACTGAAAAACCCAGCCAGTTTTATTCAATAAGCATGTTCTCAAATGCCGTGGTTACCTCTAGAATTTTCTAGGTTCCAACAAACCAAGCCCTCTGCCCCCAACAATTCACAACTCTCGTCTCAATCTAAAAGAGATCACTTAACCCAGTACTCACCCTTCTCTGCATTATTAGTGGGCTCCACATTCCTCTTTCCCTCTGTGTTTCTAGATAATTCTATAACTTATTTCCTAATAAACACCAGAACCTTGATGCGCTCATCATATCTCCCTTCTTTTTAGAATTGCACAAGTTTTTATTTATAGAAAAATTATTTCTAAACTTCTCAAATAAAAAAAATCTTTCCCAATATATCTTAATTTCTTGTAAATACTTCAGAATGATATAAAAAGAAAGCTATTTGTTTTAATTTAACAACTGTGTGTTTTTTTCCCCAGAAATCAAACAAAAAAATGATTATAGGTTTGGGATTTTTTTTTAAATGGCCCTTGTAACTACTGCTGTGAAATCATATGCAATTCTCTAAAGCTGAAAGGAGGCTCAGGCAGACGCTAGATCACATTCTCTTCACTGAAGCAGCAGCTAGCACAGTGCTCAGCATTTAGTAAAGAGCGTCACTCCACTATTATAGTGTAAAAAATGCAAATCATTGACTCAAATATAGATTGAAAATAACCTGGAATCCATTTTAAATATCAAAGTAAGTAACAATTTGAGATCCTATAAAAAGTATGTTAATTTAACTTAGAGTTACAGTAACAGTGATATAAAATAAACATCCCTTAATAATAATCCACCATTAAAAAACAAGAAGGCTTTTGACTGAAACCCTATATTTAAGGATGAGTTCTTTGAAAAAAAAATTTTTTTTCCACCAAATGCATCCGATGAAGTGAGCTGTAGCTCACGAAAGCTTATGCTCTAATAAATTTGTTAGTCTCTAAGGTGCCACAAGTACTCCTTTTCTTTTTGCGAATACAGACTAACACGGCTGCTACTCAGAAGCCCACTCCCATGACTCAAAACAGAATCCAACAACCAGCAACAAATGCATTAAGTTAATCCTTTCACTGATCTACTATGCCCTGGGTTTCCACATTCTGCAACTTAATTCTTCACAGGGAGATTTCCCCCTTGATTTTGTAAGAGCTAGTCTACACTAGAAGTGCTACCTTGGTACTGCTGTGCCACTGTAGCGCATCTGGTGAAGATGCTCTATGCCGATGGGAATGAGCTCTCATCAGCTTAATAAATCCATCCCCATGAGAGGCAGTAGCTATGTCAACAGGAGAAGCTCTTCCACCAACATAGCGCTGTCCACACCGGTGCTTTCATCAATGTAACCTGCGTGTCTCAGAGAAGAGGTTTTTTTCCACACCCCTATGTAATGTAACTTTTACCAACAAAAGTGCTAGTGTAGACATCGCCTTATTCATACTCTTGAGCAATGTAAGTTATACCAAAGTAAGTGGTATTGTAGACCTCAACTTAATCCAATTGTGGGCAACCTGTGGCCCGCAGGCCATACATGGCCTCTCAGGGTAATCCGCTAGTGGGCTGCGAGACAGTTTGTTTACATTGACTGTTCACAGGAACAGCCGCCCGCAGCTCCTGGTGGCTGCGGTTTGCCATTCCCAGCCAATGGGAGCTCGGGAAGTGGCGGACCTTGAATTGAAAAACACGATCTCTTTTATCATTTTTACAGTGCAAACGTGTGTAATAAAAAATATAAAGTGAACACTGTACACTTTGTATTTTGTGTTGTAGTATAAATCAATATATTTGAAAATGTAGAAAAATATCCAAAAATATTTAATAAATTTCTACTAGCATTCTATTGTTTAACAGTGCAAATAATCACGATTAATTTTTTGAGTTAATCGTGATTAATCGACAGCCCTAAAAAAAGCAATAATTTCATCTTGATAACAAATACTGACCTACATACGACAATGACCACCTTGCAATCCGTAATGCCCATTAAGCTTGCAGATCTTAAGTTAAATTAGCAATAAAGAAATTAATATGTTATACGATTTATGAGAAAACTGTAATCCTGAAGCATTTACGAATCCTCTAAGAATGCAGGTAAAGTCCTAAAATAATGTATTCTCAACCAAGTCACCCAGTAGAACACTGTACCATTCTTTTCTCAGAAACACCATACATAATCAGTTCTCTGGTATTCCAGTGAAGCTGAAGGGTAAAAACAGTGATCTCAAAGATAAAGCCTAGACATTTAATCTTGGCACACATAATCTAAGCACATTTCTTGTAGTCTATGTAGCATAGGAAGTCTTCAGAAAAGGCTACTTTAAGTGTAAGTTTTTTCCAAGCAATAGCTAATCACTTTTACAGATCAGTTAAGAGGTCAGATTCAACAAGCAATCTGAAAAAATACTATTATTTAAGCCAGGGGTTCTCAAACTGGGGGTCGGGATCCCTCGGGGGTCACAAAGTTATTACAAGGGGGGACGCGAGCGGTCAGCCTCCACCCCAAATCCCACTTTGCCTCCAGTATTTATAATAGTGTTAAATATGTAAAAAAGTGTTTTTAATTTATAAGGGGGGTTGCACACAGAGGCTTGCTATGTGAAAGGGGTCACCAGTACAAAAGTTTGAGAACCACTGATTTAGGCATTACAAAACACAGGATTCCCAGAAACTGCTTAGTGGCAAAGAAACGGGTTGTTAAGAGGTTTGATTTACTAGGGTAAATAAATGGGAAAATATTCTATTGCACTAGGAAGGTTTACTTGTTACAGTGTAAACCAGCGGTTCTCAACTGGGGGTCCACAAGCTCTTTCGGGGGGGCATGGAACCCCGCAACTGAAACCAAGTGCCCCGAGTTCCAGCACTGAAGCCAGGAGTAGCATGGGGCTGAAGTCGGTGGCCCTCCTACCGCAGCCAGGAGCGGCACAGGGCTGAAGCTGGCTGTTTTTATATGAAGGCTGGTGAACGGGGAGGAAAGATTCTGCTGGCTGGGATCTGTTTTGAACCCAGGTGTTAGGGGTGAGGAGATGAGGGAATACTGCCTGGCAGCTGAGCCAGAGGTGTGGCTACTGGGAAGAGATGGGAGTTGAGGGGAAAGAAGCTGTCCAACTCCTCCCCTAAGTTTCGGCACTGCCCAAATCATGCTCTGCTCCAGGGAAGTTCTTCTTTAAAAGATTAGGCTGATCACTGTAGGTGGTTCCATATAAGTGATAACATACCCATAAAACTATCTCAGCTCCCTTGCTGCTTTGGTTATAGACTTCTGAAAAACAGACTACGCACCATAAACTGAATGCCAACAACAAAACATGAGAAGACAAGAAGGAAACTAGCTCAGAAGGCAGAATTAGAAAGCACTGAATTTTAATACAAGTATATTACTATTTTTGGTTTGTTGCCTAACAGAGCAGAGCCCCAAAATGAGCAAGTTCTTGGTCAAATGTCTGGTTTATACTCCTAGGCGAAGATGTATCATTTCCCCTCACACTCCTCAATGCTCCAGCAACCTTGTAAAGACAGTTACTGCTATGCATTTTAGAAATAAGTAGTGATTGTAGAAATAAGTGACCGGGAAGGAAAGGTTGCCAGGACATTAAAGCTTTTATAATTAAGTACGACACCTAAGTGACAACCTCATTCCACTCCATGAAATCTGAACATAGCTCAAGTTAAATTCTCTTTCATCAAGGATTAACTAGGCGAAAAAAAAAAGGGGGGGGGGGGTCTTTAACATTTCATCCCAGTCATGTCTACTATCTATTCAGTTGTCATCTGCACCCAATTATAGCCTTGTAAACATGACTGGCATGTGACCTGGCTTCAGATGCAATCATGTAATCTCACACTCTAATCCTTTGAGCAGGCTCTGGAACCAAGACTGGCTGAACTTCAAACTTGCCTGCAGAGCAACTATTAATTAGGTAAAAAGAAAAGGAGTACTTGTGGCACCTTAGAGACTAACAAATTTATTAGAGCATAAGCTTTCGTGAGCTACAGCTCACTTCATCGGATGCATTTGGTGGAAAAAAAGTTTTTTCCACCAAATGAATCCGATGAAGTGAGCTGTAGCTCACGAAAGCTTATGCTCTAATAAATTTGTTAGTCTCTAAGGTGCCACAAGTACTCCTTTTCTTTTTGCGAATACAGACTAACACAGCTGCTACTCTGAAACCTATTAATTAGGTAGACTATTTAGGTAGTTTAAGTGATCTGGCTCCATTGACAATGGGAAAAATATAAAGAAGTTTTGTATGTGACATTTTTATTTATTTAACCACTCTATTTAATGATTACATTTGGTGTAACCCTAACAAAATTTTGATTTCTCCAAAACTCATGCCAGATAAGTCTCTTTACCCTCCCTACCAAAAGGTGAAGGCAACCATAAACTTATGGAAATGTATCTATAAAAGTGTTTGTTGACTGAAACATCTTGAGACTCCAGCAACTGGATACAAACAATGTGGTTTCATGTGTACACATGTAGCAGCTTTTCTGTCATACCTACCACCCCACCTAACCATGGTTATTAAGTGTATTCTGGGAAACAATGCCATATGTCAAGGACTATGAGTATTTCTTTTCCAAGAGTCCCCAACCTGCCCTAAATTATCCATCTAGGATTACAGGATGACTTACACAAAACTCCATCTCCTGCCTCAATAATCACAATGACCAGTTGTTCTGGAGACATTCCTAGCACTGCAGGTTGCTACATACTCCAGATTCTGGATTTTGCTGCTTAACAGCTTGGAAGCAGACTGGGCAGAGAGTTACATTATAAAGAACAGTCTCAATTGTAACCTGAAAACAAGGTAGAGGAACACACAGAATTGCGTCCATTTAAAATGTCAAACTGAACCACAAAGAAAGCGAACTTTCGGCAAAACAGAGCTCAGCCCACTGCTGGGACAATACAGTAATGATCTAAACCAAGTGCAACTGGCCAAGACACCAAAACGCCACCAATAACTTTGACGGTATGTGTGGCATTAGCAACTACTTTATAATTGAAATTCACTCAGATGAGGAAGACTGTCCTTCTGGACATGAGTTGTCACTGCACTTTGGAGACTAGCCAAGAATGCAGACTATCACTTGAAAGCTTTGGCATGGGAAAGACAATGAGAGAAATAGTACTGCAACAAAGTAAATGTTACTGATTCATCATTAAAGTTAGCAATGTCAATCAAGTAATTGAGGGCCGTGAATGATGTGAAGACTTCTTAAAGTATGCTGGAACTACTGATGCAATTCATGTCCCAATTCTTTGTTCATTTCCCCTCTCAATCTGCAGAGCTCTACAACCATAAAATAATGCTGTGGTGGATCACAGAAGGTGCTTCACTTGCTCACCTGTCATGATTCAGGATACCAGAATATAAAATAATTAGACAATGTGCAGGAAAGAGTAGATAAGGGTGCCACTGATGCAGTAAAACCAAGAAATGTGATATTTCTGTTCTAAATGCCTTGGGGACTTTAGCTTACATTCTGTTGCCTTGCAATACTAAGGTTGTGAGATGCTAACAATTGGCAATTAAACTACTACCTCTCTAGTGTCAGAAAGGTGTTTGAGTTCATCCTGAGGGTCGATGTAGATGCCTATCGAAGCAAAATTATATTGACTTATGTCTCTAGTCTTAGCTAAATCCTCCATAACATTTGTGAGCAGATGGAAAAATGCACAACACACCACAAAATGGGATATTGCCTATTATCCTAGGCAAATTACTATAATTGTTGGACACACTGTACAGGTATGCATGTTGAGGGATGCCACGTGCCATTATTTTTTTCATACCTACACTGCAGTAGTAAAAAGAAAAGGAGTACCCGTGGCACCTTAGAGACTAACAAATTTATTAGAGCATAAGCTTTCGTGAGCTACAGCTCACTTCATCGAAAGCTTATGCTCTAATAAATTTGTTAGTCTCTAAGGTGCCACGGGTACTCTTCTTTTTGCGAATACAGACTAACACGGCTGCTACTCTGAAAACTGCAGTAGTAGAGTGCAAAGAGGACACAGATCTCCATGTTCCTGTGCTTATGCTACATGATCTTTTATTCCTTTGTAGTTTAAAAAAAAATAGATTAATTGGCTGTTATTTAATGACTGCTGTACGTAATAAAAGGATTATGACTGAAAAGTGTTTTCATGGCGTCTATGCAGACAAATCATACTACAAAATAAGGTTGTTTTTCTTCATGAAACACTGATAAACAAGTTTTTCAAAACAGAGCCCATGTTGGAAATGGAAAAGAATGTTTAAAGCACAAACATGTTGTTTACTTACAGCTGAGATCACGTTCGGGGATAATTCTTGTTATCCTCACAATACTCATAGAAAGCAGGGCTGCACGTTTGAGACAGGTAGGGTCCTTCATTTTAGAATAAGGAAATGAATCACTGCAACAGAACTCATTATGACACTGATGGGAGATGGGGCTGGAGCACTGTGGGGTCCCCATCTGTGGCCTAGGAGCAAGTGTGTCTATTTGCACCACAAGTCATCGACTTAAAACTATTGATTCCATATCCTCTAAGAGGCATCCATCTTTTCCTGCATCTTCCTTTTTTTCAATCTCTTTCCAGGCCTCTCTGTTCCTTTCATTTATGGCCTCCAGACCAGGAGAGCTGACAATGTCATCTTCATGATCCATCAAGATCTAAATGGGATCCACAACTATATACTGGGATGTTAATATACTGGGATGTTAAGGGAAAAAAGTTGGGAGTATTTCACTAACAATATAGTACCAGCTTCAAAACTGATATTCCTTTCTATGGACCTTTTATCCCCTGATAAGAAGTAACAGAAGGAGGTTTAAAATCACCAATACTAGCCTTGTATTAAGCAATGCCTTTAGATAATGGCATTTTAAAGTTAATCATTTCAAATCTACTAAAGTAAGATACTAACAACATTTTCCCTTTGTTACTAATGAATGTTTCTCTGAGCACCTATCATCTCCCACCAGGCAAAGAGGGATCCCCACCTCTATGCTCTGGGACCAAATTTATAATAAAAAATAAGCTTCACTGCAATTTGACAGTACAGATAACCCTTTGGGTTCAGAAAGACTATGTGTTGGGGCTGTCAGAAGATTTCTGTAGGGCCTCAAAAAAAAAAAAAAAAAAGTTGCAAGCTAGGATAAATTTCTACATCAACTGGATAGCGAAGGAATAAAGGACTCCCCAGCAACAATATACTACCACAGGGATTGGCAATCTTTGGCACGCGGCCAGTCATGGAAATCCACTGGCAAGGTGGGCCGGTTTAGTTACCTGTAGCGTCTGCAGGTTCGGCCAATTGCAGCTCCCACTGCTGTAGTTCGCCGTTCCAGGCCAATGGGGGCTGTGAAAAGCAGCGGCCAGCACATCCCTCGGCCTGCGCCACTTCCCGCAGCCCCCATTGGCCTGGAATGGCAAACCGCGGCCAGTGGGAGCTGCGATCGGCCGAACCTGCAGACGCTGCAGGTAAATAAACCGTCCCGGCCCGCCAGCGAATTTCCCTGACAGGCCGCGTGTCAAAGGTTGCTGATCCCCATACTACCATATAAACCAAATGCCAGAAGCCAGAAAGTTGTATGGCAATCCGGCATGAACTGGCTTACTTGCTGGTACACAACCTATAGCTATTGATTCAGCATGTAATACAGGATGTGGCTGGAAAAAAGAATCCTGAAGTTAACCAGGCATACCGTCAGCTTTGCCAGCTTTCATGAACACCACAATTTTGGCCCGTTACATGCAATCTCACCAAGATGCAGATTTCACCTGTCACATTATTGGACAACAGAACAGGAAAGAACTCCCGCATACAATGCTATGCAGTTTAGCAGAAGATGTACTGAATTGCAAACCCATAGAACACGAGTTCTAGTCTCAGCTCTTCCACAAGCTACTGTTAATGTTTTTGTTCTTAACCACTCTTAAAATGAGCCATGGTTTAATCCCTTGGGGAGGGGAAGGGAGAAGATAATGAACAATGGTTTCATCAAGCAAGGGGGAAGGGGATTATGCACTAATTTTCCAGTAAGGTAAAGGAACTTGCACAATGTCACATCAGATGGCGCTAGGAGTAGAGAATACAGAACCCAAGTCCATAATATATCTGAGGCAACTCTTTCATTTTGCCTATAGTCTTTCAGAAGAAATGTTTCAAATTGGGTACTTCTGTAATCCACAGTAACACAGTGTAGATCATACAGCTATAAGGTTCATGACTCTGCTATTACTAAGACAGATAGAGCTAAGATACCTGGTTGTTTAGGTCAAGTGGTGGAGGCGCCTACTTTTACTTCTGGGGATCCCAACTTCAGTCCCCCAAATTACACAAGCAGGGATGGTGTATTACTCCTGAGGGAATTCTGCACCATTGTGCACATACAGAATTCATGTGTCCCATGGATTTTTTTATTTTCCACAGAAAATATATTCTGCAAAAGATGCTCTACAGTTACACCTTCCACCCACCAGGGGCTACTGTGACGCCAGAACAGAGGCAGCCGACTCACAGGCTGCATCAGTCAGCCGCCGACAGGGAGAGAGCAGAGGCTGCATTCCTCACAACACCCAGCCTGAAGGGCCAGGTGCTTGGAAATGGGATATGTGGGATGGAGGGAAAAGAGAGTGGCTTTGGGGGCTGCTGTGGGGAGAGTCCACAGACTGGGGTTCAGAAGGGCTAGTGGGGGCTGAATGAGTGGGGTGCAGGGACAAATGGGGATGAGGAGAGGAGGGGTGACTGAGCGGGGGTGCTGGGACACAGGGGAAGGAGGAGTGGCTGAGTGGGGGTGCTAGGACACGTGGGGAAGGGGCAGATGTGCCTGAGTGACTGGGAGATGCTAGGGGTCATCTGCCAGGGTCTGCAAGAGTAGGCTTCCCAACTCCCTAACAATCCTTCCCCTCCCCAAAAATGTTCCATACTTCTCCCACCCACACACAACCAACCTCCAGGTTCACTCCCAGGCTCCTTCCCAGCAATGACTTCCGTCTCCCTCAGCTCCTCGGTTACCCTGACTCCCTCAAGTCTTTGCACTGCTTCTGAGGGGTTTGGGAAATACCTTTCTGTATTGTACTTAGAATGAATTATTACTCAAAGTTCTGTATTAATATGCCTAAAAAGGAATCTATTTGTCAAACAACATTTCCTGAATCTTTTTTGTTGTCTGTATTATTAGACATACTTGTTGACTGGTATTTTGAAATAAATTACCAAAATAATTAAAACTGGCATGATTATATTGTGTTATTTTGACAAATAATATATGCAGTCAATACTATCTCTATTAGCAGAACTGCTTACTATCTTAAGGTGCTCAGATACTATGGCGATGGAGAACTTGTAAAAACCTATTACTTACAGGTTTATTATAATTGTTTTTATTTAAAACCTACATATATCAAGTTTCATTTTTTCCCCACTACTGGAAGTTTAACCTAAATTAATGTGTTGGCTTTGCCTGCCCTCTTATAGATGCAGAAGACTCTTTGTTCCATGGCACCAGCAAAGCACAGCATTTCAGGGCCCAGAGACCAACTTACTTCCTCTGGAGTTATTTGTGTAGCTCGTCACAAAGAAAACACCAAAAGCAACAGCAGTGAGTGGACAGATTAAGAGTCTCCTACTTCTGAAATGGATACCATGAAAATCCTTTCATTGTGATAATGGCAATTTTTCTGTATTTTATAAACAAATGTTACTTATAGCATCCTTAGAAGTCTTATTATAGCAAATGACCCATCAAGCCTTACTATTATAATTTATCAAAAGTTTATATATAATCTCTGCCATATACAACAACTCTGGATTTAAACTTGGCAATATTTCAGTCCAGAAGCAATTAAAAAACCAAAATCTAAAAACCAAGAGTAGAATTAGCAGGTCAATACTCTGATTGCACTGAGTATAGTATAGCTAAATATATTTCTATTTAATTAAAATTGCAGGTACAAAGGAGCACTATAGTACAGACGACAATCGTTAAATATGAAGCAAAAAGAAAAGGAGTACTTGTGGCACCTTAGAGACTAACAAATTTATTAGAGCATAAGCTTTCGTGAGTTACAGCTCACTTCACCGGATGCATTTGTATTTTCCACCAAATGCATCCGATGAAGTGAGCTGTAGCTCACGAAAGCTTATGCTCAAATAAATTTGTTAGTCTCTAAGGTGCCACAAGTACTCCTTTTCTTTTTGCGAATACAGACTAACACGGCTGCTACTATGAAACCTGTCATTAAATATGAAGGGATCTCAACACTACTGAGTAAAACATTTTCAGCACATTTTTATTAAGGAGGCAATCAATTACTTGAAGATATCAACAGATCTGTGCTAGAGGAGCTGTTAATTGATACACATTTCAGTTTAGAATATGAATACAAGTGGGAGAATGGACACATCCCTAAGGAAATGTATAACACACAGTTCAGGCAGCATCTTCAATAGTAAGGCTGCGCAACACTTTGTTATAAGACCCTATTTTCAGATGCTTATCCTTTTTCCAAATTATTATCCTGAAATTTTCCATGCTGGGTGTATGCCTCAGTCAACTTCACTTTTTGGGGGGGGTAAGTTTCAGTTTAAAAAAAAAATCAGCCATATACAAGAACAAGATTAAGGAAAAAATAAGTTTTGCTTGCGTTAAAAAAAACAATTGTTTCCACTGAGAAACTATTGCCTCCAGGCTTTGGAGCAAGGGCTTGAAATTTAGTTGGGGTGGTGAGGGAGTGTCACCCTGGTGTTAGAGCTGCATCTTTTGTAGTCCCCATGAATGTCCACTTAAATTTCACCGAATTAAGAGTCTCTAAAAAAAAAATCAATCAATCAATCAATCACAGCTTGCACACACTCATTAGAGGCTTGCCAGAGTTTGGAAGCTAAACTCTCTGAAGATCCCATTTGCACTCAGCATGCTCCATCCCCTTAGAGCTGCTTTGTGCCAACTGGACTGCACATATGTCATTCCCACAGAGTGACTAAGCATTCTCCATACTAGCAATGCAAACGCTGAGCAGGAGTTTCCCTGCAATTGCTCCTTCTGGTTTCTGTAGTACTGGGCACAGAAATTAAGAGCTGTGCGACCATCTCCTCTCCTTTCAATGCCTCTGCTTGCTGGCACCAAGGCAGCACAGAAGAGAAGGAAGAAGCAACCACACTGGAATATGGAGTGCTGAGGAAAGTGGGGAGGGATCAGGGCATAAGATGTGGAGAAGAAGGGAACTAGAGAGGAGCACAAGGAACAGAAGAATCTAACCACTAGAGCACATTCCTTTCCAGAACCTAGAACTGAATCAGAGTTTCTACATTTGTCTGCTACGACAAAAAGCTGTGTAACCCAAAATGTGTCAGACCCCCTCTCTAACAGCCTGTCCACATATAGAACAACAGCCTATTAATGCTATCAGTTATTCAATTAGCTCAAAGTGGTAGAGGTCTATGCTGTGGATGTAAAGGCCCAAACCCTGAAGATGACTATCTAAATTGGGGTCAATGTGGTTCCACATCACAGAATTTCTGTGGAGGGTTTTAAAGTTTTTTTTAATTCAGAAATTATATAAAAACATGTTAGAAGAACATTAAGGTTGTAAAGTAAGCACTTAAAAGATAGCAAACGCCAAAATTAAGGCTATGCAATTTTTATTTGACTCTCTTGTACAAGCATTATGATACAGACGATTATCTGATCACATACTTTTTCCCCACAGGACCCCTGCATTATTCAATGAATGGGTAGTTATTTAATGTATATTTTTATCCTCTATTCACTGTGCGGCCATATATCTTATTTACCACACACACACACACACACACCCCCTCAAACCCTGCACCAAATACAAATATATTAATTTCTATGGTACTTTGACCACAGTATCATTAAAGAAATATTAAAGAATTTAGCTTCACAACACCTAGTTGTAATTGGTGGTGAGATCTCCATTTTACATCTTGGGAAACTGAGGAACAGAGATTAAGATAAAAAGCATCCACTAATTTTGGGTACCTAACTTCACATACCATGAGACTGATTTTCAGAGTACTTAGAATACGTATAGCACTAGCAGCATGGCTTTCCTTTTGATGACTGGAAGGCCTGCAGCTAGCAACCTGGATTACTAAAGAGGCACACCTGAAAGATCAAGTGATTCCATCATAAGAGCAGCAGAAAGCTGCAGAGAAGGGGTGGAGGAGAACAGGAAACTGCAGGGAGTGAGAAAGACTCCTCCAGGGGAATTTGGAAGTCAGAGCCAGAAGGCTGAGCTCCAGCCAGATAAATCCTGGGAGTGGCAGCTAAATTGGGACCCAGCTCTGGGAAGGGGGCTGAAGACTCCCTATCTAAGGGGAAAGACACTGAAATGGGGGGTGAGGCCAGGAGAGCCAGACTACGTAAGGACTACATAAACTGGACACCAGGAAGGGAATGTTTTAAATTACTGGGTGTGGAACAGTATAAGCAGCCCCTTGAAGGGGAAACTGAGGCAGCCTGCCTGTAGAGTGACTCCAGGCACATGGGAAGTGGATTCCCTGATACAAGCACACACGTTCAAAGCACAGTTTCAGTTGGCTTCAGTTGCAATCACAAGCACTCAGCATTTCTGCAGATCTGATGCCAGATGTCTCAGGTTGGGCTCCCAGAAAATGAGAAATATGGACTTAGTGGCAAACTGAAAACATTTTGGTTTAAGTGGCTTGCTTAGCATCACACACAAGAACTCTGCAGCAGAGGCAGGGACAGAATCCAATTCTCTAGCATGGCATTTAACTGCAACAAATGAGGCCACAGTCTGACAACAGTTTCCTTCAATACGCAACTCCATTAAATTCCCTGAGCACAGTCCATCCTTTATGCTGAATGAAGCATAGGTGCTATGAAAAAAACAGGATGCAACTTGAAGTTTTAGGGTCCACTCAGACCAGGAAGGCATTCTCTCACTCATTCTTTCAGCCCTACTGTAACTTTGGGTCCTGACACCAATCACCAGCCCACAAGAATAAGACCTCATCCTGGTTTGCAGCAAACTTTGCAGGCTGACATCAACACTGCTTCCAGTCCCAGGTCTCCCCAAATTCTTCCTCTCCGAGTTCTTAATTAACAGACACTTGGACTATTCTCCTCATCACTCCCAAAGTCCTGAAACTAGCCCCCCAGTTATCGGATCACTTTTGAACACAAAATCCACAAAGTTTACACACCAGAGATCTGCGTGGGATGAAAACGAACAAAAAAGCTTATTTAATAGAGAAATCACATATTCAAAGATGAAATAGTAAGTGGAATGTATACTTACACAGAAAATAAACAAAAATGCAACCTCAGGCTTTACATGACCATATTAGAAGAGGGATTTTATCTAATATGGGTTACCTACTGACTTAAAACAGTTTCTAAGCATACCCCCTTGGCTGTAGCAGCGATCCTGCCTCAAGACTGTCCCCCAAGTTCTGGATGCTCTTCAGTTCAAACCTTTTCCATTTTAAAAGATGTTAGATGTTACTCCTGGGGGAATTCTGTGCCACTGTGCAATTCAGAATTTTGCAAAAATTAATGCTGGGTACATAGAATTAGGACAAATGACCATCTGTCCCAATATTTTGCTTCAGCAGCATTCTGTCTTTTTTTTTTTTTTTTTTGGCTTGGGGTGGCAAAAAACCTAGAGCCAGCCCTGGTAGAGCCTGTGGTTGCCCCCCCATGTGTTCCAATATTTTGTTCTCGTCATCTGGTCACCCTACACAGAATTTCCTCTCCCCCCCCGCAAAATGGGCTGCAGAGATGCTGGCTGCAACTAGGGGCCGCAGGACCTGGCAGAGCATAGCTCATAAATAGGAGACACTGCCAGGGGGAACGAGATAGGGGGAACTGGAGGGTTCCCAGCAGCTGCAGTTCCTGGCACACCCTGAAGGAAGGAAGCAGCAGCATACAGTAAACTCCATGCAAGCCCAGGACCCAGCATCAGACTGCTTCTCTCTCTGAATCCCTTGCGTCTGGGGCATAGAGGGTGAGAGTGTCTGGCAGGGGGAGGGGTCCCACAACTGGGCTCTCGGCGTGGAGGTGAGGGGGTAGAGAAGCAGGAACTGGGTTGTTTACCTCTACTCCTGAGGGGATTTTTGTGTGGGTCTATCATTACAGACATATTTGCTGACAGGTATTTTTAAATAAATTACCACAATAATGGAAACAATGGCATGGTTATATACTGTTATTTTGACAAATAAAATTTTCAGAATTTCACAGAATTTTAAAATATTGTGAACAGAATTTTTATTTTTTTGGCACAGAATTCCCCCAGGAGTAAGGTTTGTATATTTCTTTCCTTTAGTCACTATAGATATTCAAAGGGGGAGGGGGAGAAGATGATCCTTCCTTTCTTAGTTTTTGAACATTGTGGTTTTCTTTTCAGTTTCAAGCTCTTCCCATTTGCTTTGATGGTTTCGTATTGTTTTTTCCTGGGCTGTCAATGGCTAAGTGCTTGAAGTCATTTCCTAATTTCTAAGTGCTTGACTTTGCAACTTGAACTTTTTCAATGTAGATTTGGATTCAACATGAAAACCAGATTTGCCTTTTAACATCTGCAGTTGCCAACACTATGTTGTATTAGATAGACAGCAAACAGAATTTAAACAATTAAGGATACACTTTGTTAATTATCATGATACAATAGTAACAACTCTGCATTGTGTTGTGAAAATATCAATTTTTTGTGGTCGTACACACTTCAATACAATACAATGAGACTAATGAGCATTTTAAAGAATCAAGACTTTGAATTTCACATTTTCTATGCAACATACTTTCAATTTTTTGTAATTTGTTTAACTCTTGGGTTTACAAACTAGAATCTACTTACAAAGTTACAGTGATTGTTACTATAGAGTCATCTCACGAAAGGTTGACTTTTTAGTTTTGATGTATTGAAGCATCTGTCAGAAAATGCAATAGTTTTGCCAACACCTAAGTAAAAGAATCATTGACCAATTAGATGTGCAAGTAGGGCTAGTTTGTAAAATGTTAGTTTTATTAATAAAGAACATAATCACTTAAATAAAACACTTAGTGAATGTTTGAGAGCTAAAAGACATCTGAAGTTTTAATGATGGTGAACCATCATTTTCTTTCCTCTGAGTTTTTGGAGGACATACAAAATGCTTTTTGAACACTATATATATATATATATTATATATATACACATATATACACACACACACACACACACACACACATATATATATATACATACACACACACACACACACACACACACAAACCACAGAGACCAAAGTAGACTGATTCAATATAGGAACCAGTCAATAACAATTACACTTCATTTCCTAAAACAAGTATATTTCCACAATACAATATTAATTCTTTATTTAAAAAAATATGTGTTAAACATTCCATTATTAATGGATAGTTAAAAATTAAATATCTTCTCCTTAGCTTTATTCTTTTTTCCCCTCTTCCCCATCGTAGTACAATCAATTTTTAAGTGCCCCCACACCCCTTTATATACTTAAAATGTGAATTTAAATTCCTCGAATTTGTATGGCCTATTTTAGTTACTTATGTGTGCAAGTTAGATATGCAATTGCAGAAAGATTCGGAATCTGTGATTGCATAGATGGATGGATTTTAAAATTTTTTGCCCAAACTGTAAGCTTAATATAATAGGGAAAGGTATCCAAACTTATCTGAAATAAATATATATTTTTTTGGAATAATAGGATCCACAGATCCATTACAATAGGATTGCAGCCTTGGAGCAGAACCAGCTCCGTCAGGCACTGGCAACGGAAGATTGCACCACCTCCTTAAGTTCCTTCTACTTGAGACAACTTCCATAACCAGAATAATTCAAATCTACTTTCCTAAATTACATATTGCGTTAAATATACTCGGGGTGGGGAAGGATACAAAAATCTCTTACTGCAGAGCATGATAAATTCCACCTATTGACAATAAACCTTAATCCTTGGATATCAATTTCTATTCTGGATGATCCATTTGTCTCCTGAGAGGGCCAGATCTCTGAGCCTTGCTACTTGAAGAAGGAAATTTCTACATAAGCATGGATAAGTTTTCCTATTCTTCATGCTAAGGTCCACAGATCTGTAGCAACAGGATTTGCATAGCAGTGTGCCTCGAGGGCAGAAAGCAGGATTATCCTGTAAATATGGATCTCAAAACAAGGTATAGTACATACAATTATCTACTCCTACTCAGGAGTGGAGAAGACTTTTTCCAGAAGTAAAAGGGAATTGGCCGACATTGGATGACCAATATGCAAAATCTGGTGAATTCTCTAGCAAATCTCAATACAGAAGACATGACTACTCTGCCCTGAAACTGTCAGTGATCTCAAGGACTAGACTTTGATGCTTAACCAAAGGAGGAATACTTCTTTGGGAAGGAACGTTGGTGACAATTGAAAAGACTATCTGTCTGAATTAAAAGTACAATATTGGGTCTCATTAGATAAAGTTCCCAACT
The DNA here is from genome assembly GCF_009764565.3 of Dermochelys coriacea. Classification (NCBI taxonomy): domain Eukaryota; kingdom Metazoa; phylum Chordata; order Testudines; family Dermochelyidae; genus Dermochelys; species Dermochelys coriacea. The sequence continues at coordinate 147,379,327 of NC_050068.2, forward strand.
TCAAATAAAAACCTCATCTGATGGAAGATAATAGCCATATAGAGGCCTACTCTAATGGATAGGAAATATAATGCATTCTATCTGGGTAGTGCTGTAAGGAACAGAATGAGATTCCAAAGTCATACCCTATGTCTTTGCAAGGTTGGAATAAGGTTTATGCCCTAAGGCAGAATTTAATGTTGGGATATGTACAAAACTTCCCCTTCTTGAACATGTTGAGAACATTATGCTACACAGACTTGACCTTTTTGCTTGGACACTTATAAATCCACAATAGAGCTTTCCTAGGAGAACTCTATGGTCGTTATACTATGGACTTTGCACCAGCCCACAGAATAAATTTTATCTGTACTTCTCCACTGGGGTCCATAAAACAAAAAATCTCTTCAGTCAAGTATTCATTTTAAAACCTGTCTGCTCCCAGATGGAGGACTGGTCTTGCAATACGTTAATTTTCTAGGTTAACTGCTAAGTTAATCATACCTGAGAGCCAAAGTCTCTTCAGCAAGAAAGACATGAACACTATCACTGCTGCTCTTTGTAGTATCCTGCAGAGGGGTGGAAAAGGAAAGAAGACAGATCTCTCTCCCAGTTCTGCAAGATGTCGTTCACCACCTCACATCTGAGTTCCTTACACATAGTGAGATCTCAGAGCACTCGATTTAGGATTTCCAGATTCAAAGAGTTCCGTCAACAGCCCACCAAATTGGATTATGACAACGTTGCTGGGTGCAGCAGCCACTCTGTTAATATGACTTCTGCCATTTAAATCTTGGTGTTCATCTCTTCCTTGGTGGGCAGTGCATGTTGACATAGGAAGTTTTGTTCTATCCTGGACAGAATTTCAACCTAAGGTCTTATCACAGACTTCCCAGGTATTATGAAAACGCCATCAGAAATATTGTCTATTATGACTGTAGAAGGAGCAGAGCCCTGAGACCTCAATGAATCACTGTGTCCCAGCAGGTGAATACTGTGTTGTCTCTTTCTGGTACCTGAACTGAATTAGGAAGACCCCTTAAAAGAAAAATCTGATTTTCTTCATTCACTAGCTGTGGGAGTAGAGAATATAGAACCCCAGCTAGATCCCTATCACTGGATGAGATAGGGAGGAAACACCCAGATTTACTGGATAGGTATCATATGAACACTATCACTGAAGCATGCCTGTGTATAAGATCAAAATTTTCAACAGGCTCTAATAAGAATTAGATTTTTGTTTGTGACATCTCCCGTTAACATTTTTCTGACAGGAGACCTTGTATTTGATAGTATTCTTCGTCAGCCCAGGCCTATGTCCGACTTTCTCGGTACTATATCTGTGTTTGTCATGAATTCAAGATATTCCAGATCATTGTGTCTTTGCTTCAAGCTCTCTCACTGTACAGAAACCTTGAACTGAAAAATTGTCTGGGGAGAGATGTGAATTTTCTTCTCTCCTAAAGCCAATATTATTGCTACCATGATACTGGAGAGACCCCCTTGAATGACAGGCAAGATCAAATGGTAATGATTGAAACTAGGAATGGAAAAAGGCTCCTGTTCACTTGCAAACATAAGAGTTGTCTGAAAATGTTAAAAGAGGAATGCTTTAAAGACAAACCGCTACTAGGAACTTATTTAGATGTTTCACATAGGGCCTTGCTTAGCTCTTCCCCAATTCTCTGAGGGTAGAAATAGGATGGGGAGCGGATTGCACTGCTCCAATCTGAAGTACACAAGGGATGATAACATTAACATTGTGGCCTTTCCCTGGGTTGCTGAAACTTGGAAAGGAAAAATCCTGAAATCCTTGCATGGCTCTTTTGGGTACCCCCTCCGGACAATGTCCAGTTACCTTATTTGAGCAAAAATAAAGGTAGCCTTTTTCTTCCCAAACTGGTACCAATCAGGGGGTCTATCTCCAGATACAGCTGGTTAGGAAACCCTCAGATAGCGCTGAGGCAACAGAAATTCTATATTGAACCTGCACTTGTTCTAATTACCACTTGCTAAGAGGTATCTTCTCCTGCTGTACCTCATGAACTGCGCTTCAACTTGCCATACAATCTTTATTTCTTTCGACTATGTCTGGCAGGAGTTGGGATTGTAAAGCAATATTCCAATGACTATGAATAGTCTCAGCTTTCCCTAAAGTTTCTCATTGTAACAGGTCACTGATTTTTCTGAGTGCCTGATGCCAAGGACCAAAGCCTCCTAATGTCTGCATTAAACAGATCTGAATCCTACTTTTTTTCTTCACTCCAGGGAGAAGGAAGCCCTTGAGGCCATGTGATCTTTAGGTGGCACTCAACCTTGCAGCACTGGCCACCCCTAGCAGTACTGCTTGAGGAAACATACCAGGGCAGGCAGGGTGTCACATGACAGTTTAGATTTGTTTTTGTTGGCATGATTCATGAGCTTTCATGCCAAAATGAGGGGGCTGAGATGCTGCCTGTCTGGATTTGGTTGCCTGTGAAAGGCCACTGTTTCAGGTAAAATTCTCCCCCCAGTTAAAAAACATCCAGTCCCTGACCACTTGACAATCAGCCACATTTATCTTCAGCAGTGATACCATGTTAAAACATTGATTTTTAATATCTTCTAGGCTGCCCCAACTACTCCCCCCTTTGGCTACCTACTCTTACTTTGGCCAACACTGGTGTAGATATGCATAATATGACTATCATTCTTACATGTTTTGATGAGCAGCATAATATTTATTAATGTTGGCATTTAAAGTTGGCATCCCTCTTAAGTGAGTTAGCACCCAGCTATAGAAGAGGGTGAGTTCATTGCTTCAGACTCCCTGCAAACTCAGACATCGTTGTAATTTATGTCACAATTTTAAGATTTTCTGTGCCATCATAACAACTACAGACTTTCATTAAAACAGCAGAAAGAAAACACTCTGGAAAACCATGAAAGCACTGTCCTTTCATCCCTGGCTAGTACTTTGTTTTCCCACACAAGAGGGCAGGTATCACACTCTGGGCACTACTACTTTAATATGTCTTCAGTATTAGCAGTACGTTAAGCAGCTACTGAATTCATCTAAATATTTTCTGTTCCTTAATGACTGCTGGAGAAACATTAAAGTATTGTTTGAGAGTTCCATAAGGTATCGGTCTTCTTTCCAATAAGTGTTATGTTCAAACAACTATAACTATTTTTAAACAACTATAATCCAAAAGTCACTTGCAGAATTTAACCAAATGTAAATATTGTTGGCCTTCCCAACATTAACAAGAAAAGTGAAAAGGCTTTCCTAACTCAAAGTAGGGAGGTAGGTGAGAAGAGCATTAAATGAGGCTCATAACACCCACATGCAAAATCACAACCAAATGATCTGTAAATTTTCCCACATTTACACATTTTAATTCTGACCCTATAAATCCACCTGCATCAAATGGAGCCTCAATGAAGTCAGCTCGCGTGTACAGGAGCTTGCAGCATCAAGGGAGCTCTTCATTACTGTGAAAATATCCTACTTTTTCAATATGATATGTGCAAAAGTTAATCTTATTAAAAATATTTTAAAGATTCAACTCAGAAAAATTAATCTAAAATCTAGGACTGTCTAATTGCAGTTAACTCACGTGATAAACTCAAAAAAATTAATTGCAATTAGAAAAATCAGTCGTGATTAATCACAGTATTAATTGCATTGTTAAACAATAAAATATCAATTGAAATGTATTAAATATTTTGGATGTTTTTCTACATTTTCAAATATATTGATTTCAATTACAACACAATACAAAGTGTACAATGCTCACTTTATATTATTTTTGATCATTTTAGAGTGCAAATATTTGTAAACAAAAGAAAAAGTATTTTTCAATTCACCTAATACAAGTACTGTTGCGTAATCTCTATCATGAAAGTTACACTACAGTACTTGTATTAGGTGAACTGAAAAATACTATTTATTTTTTACAATGCAAATATTTGTAATCAAAAATATAAAGTGAGCACTGTACATTTTGTATTCTGTATTACTGAAATCAATACATTTGAAAATGTAGAAAACATCCAAAATATTTTAAAAAATTTATTATTATTATTTAATCATGCAATTAAACAGGATTCATTATTTTAATCGCTTGACGGCCCTAGTAAAAACATATTTTTCACATGGATGCTGTGACAAGAAAAAAAATTCAGTTGGATCTTGACTGTAGGATCAAGGCCTGTGTGTGCGGATGCTTGCTCACTCAGAGCCCATATTGACTTTAGTGGTGCTCAGCATGGATGCCAGAATCTACCCAGGAGAATTAGATTGCAGGAGCAGGGCCTTCATTTCTTCTCTGGTTCTAAAGCATTTATTCTGATTAGAAGAGCAATTTGCTACACATTTTTCAAAACAAACAAAAATACAAGAATCAGTAAATATATTCCAAGTGCTGTCATTGCCCAAAAGACTGCAGTTTTCCAAATATGTATTAAAGTTTTTCCTTCTGATGTTTACATTAACAACTTCTAAGAATAACTGAGCATGAGAACCAGGAGAGAGTCCACAAGCAAATAAGTGGTCATTAGCTTAGGTCACAGTTTCATATTCAGAACTACAGTGTTGTCAAAGGCCATGTTTCTTATTTGTACCTTTTATTAAGCACTATATTGAGCACGTCAAACCTGGCAATAATTGGCACACTCCACTGTGAAAGACAATTACAGCAAATATCTAAACTTAAATTGTATGCAACACGCTGTAAATTTTAATACAACTTATTAAAAAATTAGGAAATCCATCATCATGACAAATATCAAAGGGACATGGTCTCACAAACTGAGCTCCCACCCGGATCACTCTCTGGCAAGGTGCTTGAGGTGGTTTGGTTGTATATTCAGTTTATGTTCATCACTGGCAATCTTGATTGATATGGAATAGCTCATGAAGATGACAAGAATCAGAAACATCAATCAAGTGTTTTTCAGCCTTCCACGTTTCACTTCCATATGATGGAGTTGGTACAACTGTGGCTCTTTAGATAGACAACTTCGTAGCAAATGTGATGTCACAACATCCTCACAGTGGACCCTGAAGGGTCTGAAACGTGGCACGGCTGCAGCTATGCACACATCCATATCTCTTGAGTAACCTCCAGCACTGTCTAAGATGCTGCACAAATGTTTGAAAGCTGCCACCTGCTCGATGTCTCCTCCAGACAAGTTAATATTGATCTGGTCGTAATTTCGGAGCTGGAAGTTTCTTGATGGTAATGGCCAAGGATTTACCTTGATCCAGATTAATAACCAGACCAGTGCGCGCTGCTTCTTGCCCCATCAGCCATCAACTGCAGGAATTGACCAAACTGAGCCGACAAGACAGTATTATCTGCAGCTATGACACAGTCTTGTAAATTTAGGGGATCCAACAACATACAGATAAAGCAGCTGTCAGATGTTTCTTTTGAATTCAAGCTAGGAGACAACAAGAATCCCTGTAATGGGATTTAAAATTCTGTGATATATTTGGAGGCAAATATGAAAATATTTTCTCTTCATAGTTGAGTAAATAATGGAACACCTCTAACTGCTGTACATTTTTAACTCCACCACTACTGCTAACAGAAAAGGTTGTTTCATCAGATAAGCATGACCCCAAATTAGACACAATCTCAGCCAATTTGGGATTCAGTTAGGAAGTCTTAAAATAAAGAGTAAATTGTGATGATCCGCGTACTATGGTTTCTCATTTTCTTATTGTTAAGGTTCCTTCCCCACTCTGAACTCTAGGGTACAGATGTGGGGACCTGCATGCAAGACCCGTAAGCTTATTCTTACCATCTTAGGTTAAAACTTTCCCAAAGTACAAACTTTGCCTTGTCCTTGAACCTTATGCTGCCACCACCAAGCGTTTTAAACAAAGAACAGGGAAAGAGACCACTTGGAAACATCTCCCCCCCAAAATATCCCCCCAAGCACTACACCCTCTTTCCTGGGGAAGGCTTGATAAAAATCTTCACCAATTTGCATAGGTGAACACAGACCCAAACCCTTGGATCTTAAGAACAATGAAAAATCAATCAGGTTCTTAGAAGAAGAATTTTAATTAAAGAAAAGGTAAAAGAATCACCTCTGTAAAATCAGGATGGTAAATACCTTATAGGGTAATCAGATTCAAAACAGAGACTCTGTCAAGACAAAACCTTCAGTTCCAAAAAGACAAAAAAAGGAATATACATTCCATCCAGCACAGCTTATTTTACCAGTCATTAAACAAAAGGAAATCTAACGCATTTCTAGCTAGATTACTTACTAACTTAACAGAAGTTCTGAGGCTGCCTTCCTGATCTGTTCCAGGCAAAAGCATCACAAAGACAGAAACCTTTTGTCCCCGCCCCCCCCCTCCAGATTTGGTCATTTGGGTCAGATGCCAGCTAGATCATCTTAGCTTCTTAACCCTTTACAGGTGAAAGGGTTTTGTCTCTGTCCAGGAGGGATTTTATAGCACTGTATACAGAAAAGTGGTTACCCTTCCCTTTATATTTATGACACTTATACACTAGAGTAACTCAAAAAGAGAAGGATGGATTTTTTGGCCTTTTTCATACCAAAATCCAGGATCTCTCTTGTGCTTTTTATTGCTTCTTGCTCAGATAGTGTGCCTGAACTAGACACACCCAGCTCCTTACTGAATTCTTTGGCAGAGGGCTGCAAGATTGTTTCCACTTGTGTGAGGACTTCAGTTTACTTCCCATTTCCATTCAGAGTCACAGAGATGGGGAGATTGAACAGAGACTATTCTAATAGATCCCTTTGAGAGTCAGAAGTCTGGAAGTGCCTGGACTTCTCAGAACTTGCTTTCCTTGAAAGTTTGGTTCCCTTCTTAGGTCCTGCTTGTCCAGCCTTTTGAAGAATGTCCAGATTGTAGGTGCCCCTGTTGAGGCACTGGAGGAAAAAGGATCTTTGCTCAGGAAAGTAGTTCCCATACTTAGGGATGCAAGCTACTGGAGAGAGATTGCCCACAGAAAATGAAGCTTTACACTAGGAGATATTTCCCACTTCTAAATGCATGGATATGAAACTAAGGCCTTAATGGAGAGATCCCAGTTGATGGACTGATGACCTATCACTTGCACTAAGAGGAGGAAGGCCATTGGGGTGAACCACTCCAACAGGTGGAGATGAAGGTCCTTTAATAGTATTTCATGTGTCTGCTGAAGGTCCCTTAATAGTATTTCATGCATATTTGGGGCTCCATATGGTGCTACTCTCCCATTGGGGACAGGGAACAGGCAACAGAAGCTGTACTGTAGGCCCAGATTGCTAAAGCAGGTTTGGGCACTTCTGACTTTGTTTTGATAAGCCAACCAGTCAGTGTTCCATGCCAGGGAAGCACATGGGTAAAATTTTCAAAAGTTCCTGAGCCCCATTTTCAAAATAATGGGAATTATTTAGTAGCCTACGTCTCATTGACTTTCAATAGGATTTAGATCCTCAAGTCACTTAGGGTATGTTTATGCAAGGATAAAAAACCCATGGCTGGCCGGGGTCACGTATTCTGACTCACGGGGTTCAGACTCTGGGGCTGAAAAATTGCTGTGTAGACATTTGGGCTCAGGCTGCAGCCCAAGCCCTGTGAGGCCATGTCAGCTGACAGGGGCAAGCCACGGGTGTTTAACTTCAATATAGACATACCATAAGTTGCTTTAGAAAATTTTACACTGCTCCACCGATCCTCCTTTCTCTATTCCCACTTTATCTTTGCTACATCAGAAGGGAACAAAGGGACAAGTAGGCTACTCCCGTCTACTCTAGGAAGTGGATATGTCACTAGGCCCTGACTGCAGAAAATGCAAAAATCTGTTCATGTGTTCTATTGGATACATCACAGGAGTCAGTTTTAGGGGTACACAGTGCACAAGAAGAAGAATCTAAGATACTTACTCTTTAAAGAATAAAGCCTCTTAATATCTTCTTAAGAAGTCATATTTCCAGGAGTGCATCTCCGCTGATTCACTTGCAGCATCTGTTTGAGACAAGGTCATTTGCATGAGCTCCAGCCAGAAGCAGAAAATGTTTCCATTTTAGAGAATGGGAGGAAATAACTGAAGCAAGCAAGAATGATTATGCTGCATAATTCTGGAATGATTACAAAAGGGGGGTAATCTTTTGAACATATAAGCACCAATATATTTTGTGTTTTAACAAGTTATATACAGAGCTAACAACTTAAATCCAGCATCATCAGAAAAGCTTTAGAATACTATTGAGTAGCATCACAAAAAAGAGGCAAGTTTACTTTCCTGATTGATGAAAAAGATACCACCAGAAGGTTATCCATTACAGACGGTTAGGATTCCATCAGCACTACTGCCTATAACACAGAATGCCACATCAAATTCAGCTACATGGAAGTTAATTTCATAAAACTGAGAAGCAAATGTGTGTAGCCAGCATATGCTTAATGTTTTCCTAATTTTTCCGCAATTTTAATGTTTAGTAAGATGTATACAATTAAACATTTCCCTATTATGCTTCTCATAACTCCATCAACTTCCCATTTGTTAATAAATTTAAAATTACATGTCTAGAAACCTTGTCTAAATACCAGTAATGAATTGCAGTAACATCTTTCAATAATATTCTCTATAAAACTATCTTCAACACGCTTACTGAAAATATTATAACTCAATTTTGTACAGTACTTGTTTACTGTTAATACTGCAACCACCACCAGTATATCAGACAATTAATATATGCAGACTATCAAATATGAAATTGCAAATTTCATTAGCCAAGTGATCAGTAAAATACACTTTCCAGACTAACTTCCACCTTCAAGTATTTTATTAATATTTCAGTACAGCTGAAAATTTAATTACTACTTAATTATGCCACAATTCAGTGCTGCTCTCATGCACACAGAGAGATGTTGCCATAAAAGCTGGGTCTTATATGCAGCATATGACTAAGGGTCCCAAGTACTGATATAGGACATAAAATGTTATGAAGTCACTTCTATAATACAAAAGGCCCAGGAGTGTGGGGGGGAAAAGTCTTAGTAAGTCCAAATATTCTCCTTCCACACAAGTTCTCATTTTCTGAATAGAGCAGGGTGAATAAAAATCAATGATATTTAAAAAAAAAAAATTAAAGTAAATCGGATTTTTTAATTTAAATTGGATTTTTTTGATAAAACGCTTTTTGAGGAAAAAACCTATCAATAAAACTAAAGATAGTTTTAATTGATATATCTTTGAGTTATAATGTATCATCATGGAAGTCGGATTATAAATTCTAATTCTATAGTATGAAACAATATATTCATATAAATGTTTAAGAAAAGTTTTGTAAATGAGTTCCAATAGTTCATGGATTAGGGACCCAATTTGATGGGGTTCCAGGGCTTCTGTATAGATTATTTAGGTTAATCTTTCTATCTACCCAATGGGACTCAGTGCTCAGTCTAGAAGATAACATCCAAGATGCTTAGTTTTGAAGTTCTGAAACTATGGATTTGTGTCTCCAGAGATAACATGCTTGTTAACAGCAAAAATGTTTTTTAAAAAAATATATATACACATGAGAAATAACAGACCTCAACCCTACTGTCCCTCTGAAAATGTGTGTACACAGAATCAATCCCTTATCTCTCTCTAAAAGTACAAAGTTTCAAAAATGAATAGAAGATTGTTGGGGACGGAACAGATCTGGACAAAGAGAAGAAGTCCGGAGAGAATGGCAGAATGGTTTTGAGCAGCATATTCCAGAAGTCTTGGTCTTTCTGAGTGAAGCTTTCATTGATTTGAGATCTACCATACCATTCTCTCACTAGAAGGGAAAACGTATGGCAGCAGGCTGTAAAAGAGATCCAGTTTGGGAATATTTTAATGAAGTTCCTCTACCTGTGGGTAAGACAAAGATGCATGCAAAATGCAAGGCCTGGTTGCCTAAATGAAACAACATCATGAGAAGTGTTCCTTCTCAGGAGGAAGCTGTGTTGAAGAGGATGAAAGAAACATGTCTGAACATGCAGGATCTTCAGGTTGGTAAACTTTTTTATTTCATACTTCTTTCTTAAGGACTGCCTATCTTCCCTGTGGACTATTCTTGAATTCTCATGTTTGAGCAAAAAATATAGTTGTTACTCTATTGTACTATCATTTTAGATACAGTTGGGATAAAAAACAAACAGCTGAAATAGGCAGATCTTCCTTTTACAATTTCACCTTTAAAGTATTACTGAGTGTCCGTGAATGCAATGAGTAATATTAAGTGAGCAGTAAGGTAATAATAATTAAATAACTGCATTGACTTATTTTGTTCAGTATCCTGCATGTTGACGATGGATTCTCCTGAAGACTATCCACTTTCAAGATTACCAACATTTTCTATAGTGTCAGAGTTATCTGCCAATGATAGTGTTTCAGTCATATCATGTATGTCACAGCCATAGTGTATCACTTGTAGCAAAAAAAAAAAAAAAATCCCCATCATCCAGAAACAACTATAAATAAGTTTGTGATAAGAACCAGAAGATTACAAAAAGAGGTAATTGATGAAAAAATTGCCTGGTTTGTTTATGTAATAAACTCTCCCTTCCGTATGATTGAGAACCCACATTTCATTAACATGGTTCAGTCATTGATACAGGATACAGTCCTCCCAACAGAACAGATGTCGCAGGCAAATTGCTGGATAAAGTGTATGAAAGAGAAATTAAGCAGTGTGCAAAAGGTCTAGAGGGTGAAATTGTTAACCTAAGTCTTGATGGGTGGAGCAATATCCACAATGATCCTGTCATATGTGTTTGTGTGACAACAGAAGAAGGGAATGTCTTCCTTACAGAAACAACTGATACATCAGGAAATGCGCACATAGCTGAATACTTACAAGAAGTACCAGTAAAAGCTATAACAAACTGAAAAAAAATTCAAATGTCTAGTATGCAGCTTGGTCACAGACAACGCTGTAAATGTATTCAAGATGAGAAGAAATTATTTAGAAGAGAGTGAAAAGAGTCCCAAGCTAACAACATACAGCTGCAGTGCTCATTTGATGCGCCTCCTAGCCAAAGACTTCAGTTTTTCAGAAATAAAGGCTAATGTTGTTGAAATTGCAAAATACTTCCGTAACAACCACTTTGCAGCAGCTGCTCTGAAAAAAGCGGGAGGAAACAAGCTAACTCTCCCACTAGATGTGCAATGGAACTCAGTAGTGGACTGTTTTGAGCACTATATCAAGAGGTGGCCTAATCTGATGACAGTTTGGGAACAAAATTGTGAAAAAACAGATGGCACTGTCACAGCCAAAGTTCTCAACATTGGGCTTAAGAGACATGTTAAACACATGCTGAGTACCCTGAAGCCTATTTCTGTAGCCTTGAACAAAATGCAGGGAGATAGCCGTTTTATTGCTGACGCTGTTGAAATTTGCAAGGAACTGAGAGCTTAAAAAAAACGCAATGACAGAGTTAAATTACAAGCATTAAAAAAAAAAAAAAAGAGGGACAAACACTATCTTTAGCTCATTTTCTTGAAAATATTTTCAATACTAGGTACCAGGGTCAAACCTTAACTGCTGAAGAGGAGGAGTTGGCTATGACATGGACATCCAGTAATCATCCCTTCATAATGCCAACTATAATAAACTTCAGAGCTAAGGGTGAACCATTCAAGAAATGTGTGTTTGCTGATGATATTTTAAAGAAAGTCACACCAGTGAACAAGTGGAAGTCACTTAAGCACTTGGATTCAGAGACTGTTGAAGTGATACTCTCTCTTTTAACAGCAATAGTTTCTTCTGCCAGTGTATAAAGAATATTTTCTTCCTTTGGACTAATTCATTCCAAATTGGGAAATTGTTTGGGATCTGAAAAAAGCATGGAAGCTTGTTTTTCTTTTCCAGATTATGAACAAACAGGAAAATGAAGGTGAAAACGACTGAGTTAGCTGCAGAAGCCAATATTTTAAGTTTCTCATGTTGACCTGGCTGAAGTAGTCGATTTAATTTTTGTGGTTTTTTAAAAATATTTCATGTAACTATTTTAGTTAAAAACAACTGTAACAAAAACAAACCTGATTTTAAAAAACTTGAATGTTTAATTTAAAAATTCATATGCTTGTTTTTTTAAAATCTTGTATGTTTGCTGTTGAAGAAAAAAAATCCAGAATACATAACGTTGTTGTTTTAGTTAAATAAAACAATTTAAATGCCTGTCTAGTGATGTTCTCCTCCTAATACAGCATGGCAAGAAAATCCTCCAAATATTAATGATTAACCTTGTCATAAAGATACAGCTAAGGGTAGCATAAAATCTCTCCTTTACCTGTAAGGGGTTAAAAAGTTCAGATAATCTGATTGGCACCTGACCAAAAGGACCAATATGGGGAGAAGATACTTTCAAATCTGGGGGGGGGGAGGTTTTTGCTTTGTCTCTGTGTGTGTTCTCTCTCTGAGACAAAGAGACCAAGCAAGTAATCTAGCTCCTACTGAATGATGCATCTAACTTACAGAAATAGTAAGTAATAGAAAGGAAATGCGTTGAGTATCTTTTGTTTTAGCTTGTGAATTTTCCCTGTGCTAAGAGAGAGGTTTATCCCTGTTTTTTGTAACTTTAAAGTTTTTCCTAGAGAAGAATGCTCTGTGTTTTGAATCTTATTATTCAATCTTATTACTGAATCTGTAAAATTACCTTCCATCCTGATTTTACAGAGGTGTTCTACTTTTTTTTTTCTCTTTATAATGACTTCACAAATATCTGCTTCAGTTACCTTTGGTAAATGAAATAACCAAACAATCATTCATTTTCTGATATAGCTGTAAAACTAATCTGAAAAGTTTTCAAAATAAATCACTTTAAAAATGTATAGTATGTACCTTCTAAAAATGAAACCTACATCCAATACATATGAAGAATATGTATTAAGGTTATAGCAACCAACAAGAATGCACTTTTATGTAGAAATCCATGATTAAATCGAGTCTTCCTGACTAGTAATTTAAATCAATTTGATTTACATCAAATCCACGCTGCTGGGAGCCCAGCTCTGAAGGCAGAGCCACCGCCAGCACCAATACAGAAATAAGGATGGAAAAGTATGGTATTGACATCCTTACTTCTGCGCTGCTGCCCGCTCTCTGGTCGCCCAGCTCCAAAGGCAGCAGTGCAGAAGTAAGGATGTATGATATTGCCACCCTTACTTCTGCGTTGCTGCTGGCGGGGCGCAGAAGTACGAGTCGCAATACCGCAACCCCCCCAAAATAACTTTGTGACCCCCTGCAACTCCTTTTGGGTCAGGAACCCCAATTTGAGAAACACTAGTCCCCATGAAATCTGTATAGTATAGGATAAAAGCACACAAAAAAAGACTAGATTTCATGGGGAGAGATCAGATTTCACGGTCATAAATTTGGTAGGGCCCTAGTTATGATAAGGATGAAGACTAGAAATATCACCAGCCCTATTAAGTTTGTATAGGTATCACTGAAATGCATCATATTTTGTTTTACCAGATAGTTGTTGTGATCCTCTGAGACCACAAAAATCCAACTTTATGTCTTGAAAGCAAATATTCCAAAGTAGTCATTTTAATGTGTTGATAGTATCGTTGGTTATCCCTATTTCTATAACGGCACCATTTGACTGCTCCACATCACACCTCATCTTGAAGAAGACACAATAAGCCTTTAAATGATGTATGATGTGCATGTGTGTAAAAAGGATACATTAAGTTGACCAACTCAGTGGTGTCTGCCACTCAGCTAACACATTTATCACAACCACCATACAAAAAAGGGAAATGACCAGAAGTTTCTTTTTAATACATGTTCATACTATTGGGAATTTATATTTCCTAGCATAATGAAAACAAATCCACATATTTTACAGTTTTCATGTTTTTTCCTAGATCACATATTATAAAAAAAATGAAAAATAAAACAAATGGAGCGAGCCAGTTTTTTCACAGCATTTTATCTGGACTGATAAAAGCTCTGCCTCTAGGACATGCCTCAACACTCGTAATGGCTGGGAAACAAAATATTCAAAGCAAAGAAAGAATAAACACTTAAAGTGGTTTAGAGACAAAGACAGGGAGATTGAAGCACTTGTGTTTATTTTAACAGGAGGGGAAGTGCAAAAAATATAGAAAGGATATAAAAAATTGCTGCAAGAGTTTTTTCCTGGATGGTATTCATAAAAAGAAAAAAGTTTGTGATTTTTTTGGTGCTTTCCTGTCAACGGTCTACTGCCACTTTCCAGGCATCTAATCCCTACAGCAACTGAGAATATGGACAGCAATCTCTAGGGTGGACTTCAAGAAGTCCACAACAATCACAATTCAGGATTTTAATAAAGTGCTCTAAGAATCTTCTCATCCAGTCAGACAACCAATCTTCCATTTTTATACTATACTGTCAAACTACTGAGCTATGATTACAGTGTTACGTTGGTCATTGTAAGACAGTTCACAGGGGGAAAATAAAAAAAAATCCCAGCTTGTTGGATCAATTTATTGGGTAGAACTTGACCCAACTTTATAAAGTCTACTTACTGTGCAAATTATATTTGCAAGCAATTGAACTTTACTGCGCTAATTCTATCGTTTTTTTAAAACTTGTTTTAAATTTTGGAAAAAGTCTGCTCACCAATTGGATCTGGGTCAATTAAAACATTCAGTAAAATGAAGAGCAGACATATATAGTGGGATCTATCAGGTCTAATACATGCAGAAGTGAAAATAAGCCGGTCTGGTGTACTGGCAAGAGCCAGTACGCTGTGCTGGACGGGCTTCCCCAGTGATGATTTAAAGGCCCCAGGGCTCCCAGCCAAAGCCCCTCTTCCTGTTGAGACCACGCCCCCACTCAGAACTCCGGCATACTGGTAAGTCCTTTAAGTTACTTTCACCCTGAATATATGTAGAAGAGGGGATAGGATCAATGAACAAGATTGAGAGAAAAAGAAAAAGGTAAAACATTAAAGACTCGGTGTTCCAAAAATATTGGATTATAATGCCTATACCAGCATCATATATTTCTTCTTCATCCACCATATCTACGTGCTCTTCAACTTTAGCATATTTCTTTCAGTTTTTTACCCCACTAAAATGAAAGCTGCATCAGTGGCAAACTTCTGAAATCAAAGTGCCTGGTATACATTAAAACAGTGGTTCTCAACCAGAAGTACATGTACCCTTGGGGGTTCTCAGAAGTCTTCCAGGGGGTACATCAACTCATCTACATATTTGCTTAGTTTTAAAACAGGTACATAAAAAGAATAGCAAATCCAGTACAAACTAAAATTTCATACAATCACTTGCTTATACTGCTCTATATACTACACACTGAAATGCAAGTACAATATTTATATACCAATTGATTTATTTTATAATTATATGGTAAAAATAAGTAAGCAATTTTTCAGTAACAGTCATTCTGTGATACTTTTGTATTTTTATGTCTGATTTTGTAAGCAAGTAGTTTTTAAGTGAGGTGTAACTTGGGGGTACGCAAGACACAGACTCCTGAATGGGGTACAGTAGTCTAGAAAGATTGAGAGCCACTGCATTAAAATGTCAATATCAGAGCCCCATCTTCTAAGTAAAAAAGAAAAGGAGTACTTGTGGCATATTTGAGCATAAGCTGTAGCTCACGAAAGCTTATGCTCAAATAAATTTGTTAGTCTCTAAGGTGCCACAAGTACTCCTTTTCTTTTTTGAGAATACAGACTAACACGGCTGCTACTCTGAAACATCTTCTAAGAATTGATTGATACTAGAATGAGGTTACAGCCAAGATATCTACTTCATGAAGAATAAGCAGACAGAACAGGACATTCAATACCACAGAGGTTTCTGCATGTATGTCAGGCCAGAATTTGTTCAATTTAGGACATCTATGTGACAAATTTGCAGACAGTTGCTGGCATCTTCAGCATTTGCTCTCCTTTGCAAGACCTGCTTTAAATAAATTATCTGAGGTTCAGTAGAATCTATTGAGGATCTTGTTCTGAAAATAATTTTGACACAGCACTTCGGACAGTCAAATAAATTTCTGCCCCAGGCTCCGAGAGAAATGTAATCCCTCACACATATGAATTGCATCTATTTGTATGCAACTTCAGCAAAATGGGTCTCATCAGTCTTTCACAAGAAAGCCTCATTTCCCACATTCTTTATATAGACAAGATAGCACAAAATATATATTATTTTTAAAATGTGGAGCATGCAGAAGATGTATACTACACAGCCATTAAAAAGGCACCTTCTACTGAAAAGAAGTTACTAACCTATGATTTTTCGCTACTGTTTGTTGCTGAAAATAAACACCCAATATTAGTTTGGTTATACTGTGCTAGGCAGCTTTACTGCTTCTGCTGTATAATTTGCCCATTTGGTTTTTGTGAGCCTTCCACACACCAAAGTGGGAGAAGAAAATATAATTGCAAAACCACAAAAATTGGCAGGCATTTTTGTTTTCTACGTTTGGGTCATTACCCCCAATGAAAAGTTCAAAAGGTGCTCAAGAAAAAAATAATATGGAGGCTCTGATACACAAAAAGGAAACCCCTCCATAGGTTTTATTCTCATAGGATGTATGTTTTATTGGATTATTTGACAAAAATCAATGTCTTTCTTGATATATTAAAGTTGGACACATTACCTAGTTCAACTACAACAAGAAATTATTCCAGATTATTATTATTAATTAAAGCTCATCTTACATTGTCAGAAAGATGTTTCTAAAGTAAAAAGGTCATTAGACTCAACTATAGTACAGCATGAGAAAGTGTACCCAACACATTTAACATACCCAAGTGTTATTAAATTTGGAACTGTATTATATTCATTTGTTCTGGACATTCACTAAAACTTTTCAGGTTTTATATTTAAAAAAAATCTACTAAGCATAACAAACATTGAGTTAGTGTTTGATTGTTGGCTGTTATGGAACTGTTGCTGTAAAAGTAAAAACATTTTTAAAAACATGTTACCCAACTTAGAGATACAAAGGTTACAAGTACACATTTTATTCTGAACTACTTCTCAGTAAAAATGGCTTTAGGAGGTTCATGTTTATTATTTATTGTGTTTCCATATCAAAGTGGGCATAAAGTGACATTGACAAGCCCTAACAACACACTACAGGACTCAAAAACCTGACTGGTTTGTGTCTGGATGGTGTACCACCACCAGAAATATAGTTTCTGCAGGCCAGACAATAATGGGGCTACTCAACCTACTTCAAGTTAAGTACTAGCGTAAATCTTTGCAGGATTGGGGCAGCTGTCTTGAAATCAAGGCCCTCAGTTACATCCTAAGCAAGTCCACTTAAAGCTACAGGGTTAGCAGAGGCAATATTGAAAATAACATTTGGCCTGCAGTATCTTTATTAAGTATGATAATGCAAAAGCAAGAAAGGAATCTTGCCAGATTTCAAGACAAGTTTCAGTTTAGGAAAAAATTGTTACTTGTAAACCGAGAAAATATGATACAGAATCACAGACAAACAAAACACTACTTGCTATTTTTACAGAATTGCTTTTCAGATTAGAACTGTGTTTTAAGCTTGAAAAAAAAACAACTGAGGCAATAAAATTACTTTCTATGCACATTTCAACTTAATATTGATAGATTTTTAGGCCAAAAGAGACCATTATGATGACCTATATATGGCCTCCTGTATAACACAGGCTATAGAACTTCACCTGTTAAGTCCTGCATCATGTCCAGTAAATTACCAGCCTGAATCAAAAACATATCTGAACCTGTCGTGATTAATAATTTCTCTAATACCTTCTACCATTATAACATGCTACTTTTCTTGGATATTGAAAATTCTTCACCAAGACCACCTGTGATAAAATATCCCAATATGAAGTTGTTTTGTTACAGTTCAGCTAAACTAAGAAACCTGCTTTTTAGGAGACTTTCTAGATCAGTTTTTCCCAAACTTGGGAAGCCGCTTGTTCAGGGAAAGCCCCTCACGGGCCTGGCCGGTTTGTTTACCTGTTGCGTGCGTAGGTTCAGCCGATCGTGGCTCCCAATAGCTGCGGTTCGCCACTGCAGGCCAATGGAGGATGTGGGAAGCGGCGTGGGCTGAGGGACGTACCGGCCGCCGCTTCCTGCAGCCCCCATTGGCCTGGAGCAGTGAACAGTGGGAGCCGCGATGGGCCAAACCTGCGGACGCGGCAGGTAAACAAACCGGCCCGGCCCGGCCCGGCCCACCAGGGGCTTTCCCTGAACAAGCATCGTCCCAAGTTTGGGAAAAACTGTTCTAGATCAATAAGCATGAACAAGTTTATCAACACCTAAGACGAAGTGTTAGTTTAATAAAATCGCTTTTAGCTATACAATTTAAGCTATCAAGACTTTTCAATGTCACCTACTTCAAGAGTTCCTTCAGCATCTTTTTCATCTTATTTGCAAACCAGTAGTCTCAGGGCTTGTCTTCACTGCAGAGTTAACTTGAGTTGTAACTTGCGTGTTTCCCCTACCTCAAGTCCCAACCACACAAAAAAAAATTAGCTCAAGCTGACTGGCCTGATAGGGGCATAGGCTCCAGTTAACAACTCTCAGCTGCTAATACAATAAGACTACATCTACACAACAGCAGGGATTGACACTCTGAAATTGATCCACCGGCGGTCGATTTAGCAGGTCTAGTGAAGCACCGGTCAACAGCAGATCGCTCTCCAGTCGACCCTTGAACTCTACCCCGAATGAGAAGAGTAAAGTAAGTCAATGAGAGAGTTTCTCCCACCAACCCTGCCAAGGTGTAGACCCCACGGTAACTCGACCTAAGATACGTCAACTCCAGCTAAGTTATTCACGTAGCTGGAGTTGTACAGCATAGGTCGACTTACCACGGTAGCTGAGTTAGGCTGTGTGACATTTCACTGTGGCCATTCTCACTCTGCAGTCATGACACAGCTTCAGTCAAGTCAATAGTTATTTTTTCTTATCAGCCACACCACTATTATAGAAGGCAGAAAAGATCCCTTGGTAATACACAGCAGACAGAATAGTAGTATGCCATGCCTGCAACCTCACTATCACGAGTTCAATTCACAACTTAACCTGCAGAGTATAAAATGACATGAACAGGAGAGAGGGAGAATTTTTATTTTACAATTAAGAGCCATAATTCCACTTTATAATATAGATACTTAAAACATGAAATACAAACACCATTTTACTACCACATTTATAACTTGTTTTATAAAATGAACAGAAGCTTTGCAATCATAAACCTCAGGAGTTTTACTAAAAAAAAAAAAAGCTTTTTATGTTATTCTACTGTAAGTATCAAAATGAAACTCCTTTTAAAAAAGGCATGTTTTGCCTTGTAAGAGTGTTTCATTTAAAAAATACTGTTAAACTGCTCATATATACCAGTTCTAGGCTACCAATCTACCAACTGACAATTCATACTTTTTTTTTTGGTAGTACTGTATGCCAGAGCTAAAAACATGAAGATTCTCTACTGATAGTTGATAAATAAGCAGTGAGATTTAGCCTATTAATGTTTATGTAAAATGAAAAATGAAAAAGTCATTGTAGAAAATCATGCTGACAAGGCTTCAGCAACCAACATTCACTGCATAGCCTACTGTAATCATTAGAAAAGCAACTACCATTTTTAAATGATTCATCAGTTTAAAACAGGATATATGATCAATAGCAAATGATGTTAACTGACAATATAATTGAACACAATCTTCCTAAACGTTTTTACGTAGGCTTACAAAAACATTAGTACAGTGTCTTGCTTTACTTTATTAAAAACCACTTTTCAACTTGGCACATCTAGGCCATGTCACTTTTCCAGAGATAAAGAAACCATACAGAATGTTTCTGAAACTTGAAAATACAATCTTTCTTGGGGCATATTTAACGAGAGCAAAAAAGGGGAAAAAATCTTAGACGGAGGGGGGAAGCTGATGTAGGATTGTAAGTCATGTCTAAAGGGGTATAAACATACTGTCAAACAGCAATTTCAAAACAGCCGCAAAGCATCTCTCTTAGGCGTAATTAGGGGCTGCCTGCCTCTCTGATGTGTTTCAGAGTAGCAGCCGTGTTAGTCTGCATTCGCAAAAAGAAAAGGAGTACTTGTGGCACCTTAGAGACTAACAAATTTATTAGAGCATAAGCTTTCGTGAGCTACAGCTCACTTCATCGGATGCATTTGGTGGAAAAAACAGAGGAGAGATTTATACACACACACACACAGAGAACATGAAACAATGGGTTTATCATACACACTGTAAGGAGAGTCTGATGTGTGTGGCCGACTACAGAACACAACACACAGGAGCTCAAGTCTAGCCCGGAGAGAGGAGTCCGGCCAGAGCACAACCAGGCCATTGTTACCTCCTCTATGACCAGAGCCAAAACCACAACAGCAGCAGGCTGCAGACTCAGCATGCCGAGGAGTGGAAAGAGGCGGTGGCAACTCTCCCACCTGCAATGACTTACACCAGAAACAGCCAGACAATAGTTGTGGCCCCACGCAAGACGCCACCTCCCAGTCCCAGACCCGCGCGGCATCCCCAGGCAACCCCCACGCCGCCTCCAAACACACAGAGCCAAAGTTTTGCTGTCCAGAGTGTGGGGGGGGGAGCGGGTTGGGGGGCGGGAGGAGGCACCACACACCCGTCGCCCCCCCTCCCCAGCCCGTCAGAGGAGCGGTGGGTCCCCCGGCGCGGAGCCTACAAGGAACAGTCACCGCAGCCCAGCCCCCGATTCCCCAGCCCCGGGGCACCGATGTCCTCGCCCCCCTTCGCACCCGGAACACCCCCGCCCCGCCGGCCCAGCCCCTTACCGTGCGCTGGGGGGCGGCGGCGGCGGCAGCATGCCCGGCTCCCCCTCGCTCTACGCGGGAGAGGGGCGGGGGCTGCCGGGACACCCCCCTCCTCCTGGGTCTGGCGGGGGCGGGTCCCCCCTGTCCGCTCGCGGAGGCGGCGGGGGGGGGGGGCTGGGAAAACTAGTCTCCGGGCAGCGCGAGCTCAGAACAGGGGGCGGGGTGGGGGGGCGCTGAGGAGCGCTGGGCGCGGCCGTAAAGCGCTTCCGGGATCCGGGCCGCCGGCCTGGCGATAAGGGGAGGGGCCGGGCCCGGCCCGCTCTACCCAGGCGCTAACATGGCGCCGCCCAGGCCGGTGGGCCGCCAGCCAGCCCAGATATCGCGAGACCTGACGAGAAAAGGGCTCGCGCCGGCGCGCGGCGCGAATAATTGAAGATGTGAGGGGTGGGGCCGGGGCTGGCCGGGCTCGCGCGCGTTTGGCGGCGCGCGGCGCGGCGCGGCGCGGCGAGGTTAGAGCGTTGGGCCAAGAGCGGGGGAGGAGCCGGCGCGTTCCCGCCGCGCGCCGTGACGGCGGCCGCAGCCCGGTCCGAGCAAATCACGCGAGAGCGAAGCCGCTGGTCAGGCCTCGCTCAGCGGAAGCTGGGGCTCCCGCGTGGAGCCGGCCCTGCAGAGCCCGGGGGGGACGTGCCGGGTTTGTTCCATTTCCTGCGGGGGGAGAAGGGGCGCCAGCTCCCTTCCCTTGGGTGTGAGCCACAGCGCCCGCTGAAGCAGCCCCACCTTGGCGGAGCTGTGGTGATAGGGCTGGGTTGGGATGGGGACCCATGAAACGGGAGGGGGGGGTCTCGTTTGCATATGGGCCGGGACTGGCCTCCAGACCTGTGGGGGTGTAACTACCTCACTCAGAAAGAAAAGGAGGACTTGTGGCACCTTAGAGACTAACGCATTTATTTGAGCATAAGCTTTCGTGAGCTACAGCTCACTTCATCGGATGCATTTGGTGGAAAATACAAATGCATCCGGTGAAGTGAGCTGTAGCTCACGAAAGCTTATGCTCTAATAAATTTGTTAGTCTCTAAGGTGCCACAAGTACCCCTTTTCTTTTTGCGAATACAGACTAACACGGCTGCTGCTCTGATACCTCACTCGGGGGTGTGAAAACCCCGTACCGCTGGGGGACGCCGTTATAACCGACCACACGCACCATGTGGACAGCGCTACGTCAATGGCAGAGCTTCTGCCGCTGATCCAGCTCCCGCCTCTGGGGGATTAACTACACTGACGGAGGCGATCTCCCGTCCCCGTAGTAGCGTCTTCACTAAAGCACTTCAGCGGCACAGCTGTGCCGCTGTAGCGTCGCAGAGGAAGACAAGCCCCCGTTTGTAAGGTGAACTCACCGACGTTGAGGAGGGCCATCACTTGCTGCTGCCCGCGGCACCTTCTGGCCCTGGTGTGTGGATCTGGAAAGGAACTCTTGGCGGGTGAACTGCTGTTTGTGCAAATTTTGAGCTTGCTTTTAATTAAATCTATCCTGCATCTATTCCATTTGTTGGACCATTTATACCTCATTGAAGGAAGAAATCCTCTCTACAACTGTGTTTTAGCCTGGTGTGCTAAGTGCAGAG
This sequence comes from Dermochelys coriacea, assembly GCF_009764565.3. Classification (NCBI taxonomy): domain Eukaryota; kingdom Metazoa; phylum Chordata; order Testudines; family Dermochelyidae; genus Dermochelys; species Dermochelys coriacea. The sequence continues at coordinate 147,401,682 of NC_050068.2, forward strand.
GGCACAATTTAGAACAAGTTTTTCAGATTTTTTTTCCCACACTTTTAAGTTTTCACTTGCAGGTTTGAAAATGTCCGGTTTTGATGTTTCAATCGTATCTTGATTGTTGCAGAATTCCTTATAGAGCTGATCCATGTTAATGATTTCATTCATTCTGAGTGCTTCTGTTACAATTCAAGGTTTGATAAACAAAACTTCTTATAGAGGCCAATACCTTCATCATTATGATGTTGGAAGAGACGCTAAGTCATAAAATTTAACGAAGTCTTGCTTTACCTTCACTTTTTGTTGTGGTAGTAGTTTTTCCATCAGTTGTTTGGCTTTGAATTAAAAAAAAAAAACAAAACCAGTCCTCTTTAGGTTCGGCATCTTCATCTTAACATGGCACATCTATATACACATCAGTAATGCATAGATTTGATTTCTTCAACTGAGTTGAAGACACAAGCCAAATTGTGAAAAAAACATGTAAATGTCTATAATGCAGGAATACTCACCATCGTTGGTGAACATTTTCTTTTAAGCTACTGGGCAAGATTCCCCTAGTGACTTGAGGTTGGCTTCAGTTGCTTGCCAGTTTCTCAAAAGTCAGTTGACTGCTGGGTTAAGGGTTAGCCAACTTCTATTCACATATCACCGTACTTCTTTCCATTCAATTTCAACAAAGAAAAAAACCTGAATTCTTTGAGTTTTGTGGGGACCAAAAAATGATTATAAATTTTCAATAAAATCATTTTTGTGTCAACTGATAGCCAACCACTCACATTTGCAAATATTGTGGGCTGTGTGTATGGGGAAGTTCATCTCAGAATGCAATAATTTTCAGCACGTAACAACTGGTATACCAAGTTGTGTTTACCATAGTTCATATTTGCATTATCATCAGAGTATGCAGTAATACAATTAATGTTAAGCTGGTGTTTATCTAGGCTAGTCTTTATAACACAATGAATGCCTCTTGCAGATTCATCATAGTCTTCATAAAAATTGAGCAACTTGACTGAACACCATGTGATATGGTAAAGTATTGCAAGCACATCAGAAACATCTTTCTGATCTCTTTACTTGAAGTGTCAGTTGCTATGGCAAAATACACAGGCTGTTTTGGTAGTGAGGGTAATAAATCTCATAAACAATCCCTCACAGACTTTGGGACCAAAACATTAGTCACTAATAGCTCTGCCTTGGTTCTTCCACAAGACAATTTGTTAACATTGGCATCCCAAAAATATTTCGCTAGCAAGCTTATTGGCATAGTCCATGCTCTTCCAGCTAAGGCTGTGTTTAACTGTGTGGTAAACAGCTGCAATTTCACACTGCAATTCTGTCTCTTTCAGCGTTTGAAGAGACAAAGAATTTGCTAATATTTGTCAGACCTTTAATTTGTATGTTTTTCTCCTACAAGTTTCCTATAATGAATTCATCAGTGAATGTATGGCAGCACAAAGTACAAAAGGTTTTACCAAACTTTCTACTGACAGGATTTACCCAGCTGTATTTTTCTTCCTATTGACATTTTTATATAGTCTCTTCACTTCCTTCTCTTTAGGCCCAGGACTGTCTGAAGTTTCCACTAATATTGCAAGGCAGCCAAGCTGCTGCATCTGGACCTTTCTTCTCGTGGGTGGCTTCTCTCATAGATACAGAGCTGCAGGAACTGAGCCTCATCGCACTGTCCTGGCCAAATTCCAATATAGAGAATTACATTTGGAATCCCTAAATCTGCGCCTTCCTCCCCTCTGCTGGAGTTGCTATTGCATAATTAGCTTCCCGTTCACATCCCATCCTAAATCACTATATGGTATTGTAGCTGAACGGCTGACATGTTCCACCCCAGAGCAGATGCAGTTTGAAGGTGAACAAAGTCCTTCCTGAGACAAACCCCAATGCCCTCTTTTCAGGAGAAACTTCCACTGAGGCCAGTGAGAGTTTTGACTGAGTGGCAGTTATAGAAATGGTACTGAAACCAAGGTCGGAAAAGACCTTGAAATCCTCCAGAATGGCAGGCACAGGGCATATGTGGAGTTTAGGAAAGGGACTCTCCTCTACCCTTTCCAGCTGAAGAGCTGCTGGTGCCACTCAAATTTGGCTGTCCACTCTCGGTCCATCTACGAATGGTGTTGTAACTTAGTGCACGGGTTGAAATATGGGATAAAAGGAGTCCTGTACTGATTTAGTATTGGGCAGCCAATTTTCATTAAAATTACAGATGGCCCTTACAACACAGGTCTGTTGGCAACCCAACCCTGGGAGAGGCAGGGAAGCAGGTGCTGCCCCCAAGGGTGGGAGGCCATGGGACAGGATTGTTGCAGAGCAAGCATGACAGAGGTGGCTGGGCCAAACCTGAGCAGTGCTGCAACCCCATGCATCAAGTCACAATTCCCAGAATGGGAAGCCAGGCCCAGTCCCACAGGACAGGAGCTGCAGAAACTGCTACTGTAGGGTGAGTTTTAAGTCATTTTATACAATCTCTTATTCAGTGTTATTTTGCATTTGTGGAAAACATGGGGCTCTAGCTGTAGTAATAATATTTGTCCTCCTACTTATGTTGTGTGCTGTAATGGGGCCAAAGCGTCTGCATAGGCAAAGAGTCATCATGAGGTTCTTGCTATTGCAGGGTGTGTGGTGGCCACCTAGGCCCAAAGACATAAAGAACAATTGTGAGAGAAATACAGGATATGGTTTAATTTCTAAAGGGCATCAGCCCACGCTGTCTTATTCTTGATATAGATCCATACATAGCACTTGTTTGTCAGACTGTGAGCCCTATGGGGTAGGGACTGATCCTTTTGGCTTCTCTGGCATGTGCCTCACACTTTCTGCCACTGGGGTTTAGGTTCCTGTTAAAACTGAGGCAAGTTAATTAGTCCCACAGTGAATCAGCAGCAAAGCCAGGATTAGGTTCATGCCTTGCTCAGGCACTTAGCCAAAGGGTTCTGACATGTTCACACTGTGTGGACCACATCTTAAAAGGAAAGTTTGTCTTGTTGATCCACGTCCTCTTCCATGCAAGAGCACACAGACCATTTCCTTTCCTATTCATGTAGCAACTACAGCAATTGATTACATGGAAAAGTAATATTAGGAAAGCATTGAATATGTATTTTATCTTCTTTTAATGTGATTTAGCAGCTGGAAACAAGGAAAGCTGGTATTGTGTCATCAGCCAGTTCTTCTCAAACAGCTGTTTAAGTACTAGTGCATTAAACAATGGTCTGAAATATGTGTGCGTGTGAGAGTGTGTGTGTGTGTGTATATGTATATATATACACACAATTTAAAAAAATATATTATACTTTGAAAAAGTAGGCATCAATACTTACTATTAAAACAGGTAACTGAAAGTAGAATGGAATTGACTGTTAAATCTAGTTACAGGTTTCAGAGTAGCAGCCGTGTTAGTCTGTATTCGCAAAAAGAAAAGGAGTACTTGTGGCACCTTAGAGACTAACAAATTTATTAGAGCATAAGCTTTCGTGAGTGAGCTGTAGCTCACGAAAGCTTATGCTCTAATAAATTTGTTAGTCTCTAAGGTGCCACAAGTACTCCTTTTCTTTTTGCAAATCTAGTTACAGTAAACCATGCCTTCTAGATGAAAATACCTGTGAGTTTATTACTTATGGCAGTAATTATCACCAGCCTTTGAAAGGCCTCAGGTTGGGATTTAAATTCTGTTTTCCCTTCATTTTTAAGAAGAACAAAAATATAGTTAGTTCTGCTTCCCTTTCCTTTTACTGAATAGCAGTCTGAAAGACCCATTTTCGTATTTTGGAAGAAAGCAATTTCATGCATGTCCGTGTCTTAGAATTACACTCAGAAAAGTTAGTTGATAAAAATGACATTATACCATTCCATTTTTATTTTCTCTCAACGATTTCTGTATTTACTCCTGGGGAAAATCTGCGCCATTGCACATGCACAGAATTTATGTCCCCCACAGATTTCTTTGCTTTCCTGCAGAAAAATGACTTTCTGATGAGGAAGCAAAGGGAAGCCACAAGAACGGTAACGCGACTCTTCCCAGCAGTATGTTTCAGGTGCCCAGGGCAGCTAGCAGAGAGGTAAATCACTGTGGGGCAGGGGTGGAACTGGGGAAGACGCGGCTGGTGGCTCCTACCCTACCCCAGGTTGAACTGCTAGTCCTGGCAGTACCGGGGAGGACAGGACTTCCTCTTCCCCTGCACAGCATCTGGGGCCAGGTCAGATCAACTCCCAGATTTCTCCCCCAGCTGCAGGAAGCTCTGCAAACTCCGTACCCTCCCTCCCCTGCTTCTTGCACCCATCGGTCTTCAGCTACAGGGGGAGGGATCCCTGTACAGGGAGCTGCTCCCCCATGCACCAAACCACCATGCATCTAGATGCCGTCATACCCAGACTCTCCTGCTGAGCCTCACCCCTCTGCACTCAGAACCCCCCTCTTGATGAGCCCCACTCCCCCTACACCAATCCAATGAGCCAGCCACACCCAGATCCCTACCCCACTGAGCCCTAACCAGCTGCACCTGGATCCCCACTGAGCCCCCACTCCCTAGCATCTGGACCCCCCCCACTGAGTCCTCCCACACCCAGACCCCACACTGCTGAGACTCAATTACCTTCACCTGGACCCCCCTGCAGAGTCCCATTACTGTTGCACTCAAGCCATCAGGGTTCCCTCTCCACTTTGAACTCAGGTACAGATGTGGGGACCTGCATGAAAGACCCCAAAGCTTATTTCTACCAGGTTAAAACCTCCCCAAGGCACAAATCCTTTCTTTGTCCTTGGACGGTATTGCTGCCACCACCAAGTGATTTAGACAAACATCCAGGGAAAAGGGCCACTTGGAGTTCCTGTTTCCCCAAAATATTCCCCCAAGGCCCTTCACCCCCTTTCCTCGGGAGGTTTGAGAATAATATACTAATCAATTGCCTTTAATAAAAGTACAGACCAGACCTTTTATCTTTAGGGCACTAAAATCAATCAGGTTCTTAAAAGAAGATCTTTATTATAAAAAAAAAAAAAGGTAAAAGAAGCACCTCTGTAAAATCAGGATGGAAGGTAATTTTACAGGGTAATAAAAAGATTTAAAACACAGAGGATTCCCCTCTAGGCTCAACTTCAAAGTTCCAAAAACAGGAATAAACCCCCCTCTTGTCATAGGGAAAATTCAAAAGACCCATTTTGACCCAAAAGACCCAAAGCTAAAACAAAAGATAATCTAATGCATTTCCTTGCTTTACTTACAATTTTTGTAATCTAAGATGCTTATTTCAGGTAGGGTTTTAGGAGAAGTTTTTTCCCAGCCTGGTCCTTCTCTCTGTCTCGAGAGAGCACAACAAAGAGAGCCCAAATAAAATCTCCCTGCCCCGCACAGATTTGAAAGTATTTTCTTTTCTTATTGGTCCTTTTGGTCAGGTGCCAACCAGGTTATTTGAGCTTCTTAACCCCTTATAGGTAAAGGAGGGATTTTATGCAACCCGTAGCTGTATGTTTATGACAAGCCCCCAACAAGCCCCTGTGCATCCAGATCCCTCACACACCCGGTCCCACACTCTGCTGCCCACACCCAAATTGCCCAATACAGAACCCTCTCAACCCACATCTGGATCCCTCCACACTTGGATCCAGCCTTGCTGAGCCTGCCTGCCCACACCTGGTGCACTTGGCATGGAGGTTGATATTTTCTGGTTATTAATATCTGACAGTGTTTGGTACCATTCAGACAATAAGTTTGAGTGAAATTCCCTAAAAGACTTAGTCAAATCTTAACTTTTGTTTGTATTCCTCTTTCCCTTTTGAAGTAAGAGCATTACAGCCAAGACAGATGCCTTAATTATTTTTCCATTTCAACTTTTAATCAACACATGTGACTTTGAGAGCACTGAAGAAAAAGCTTCTCTCTTGTCTAGGTGTGATCATGGGTTAAAGAGGTTCTGTTTTTAAAATGCAGATCACAGGGGTTCTATCATGGAAGAATAAACGCAGCAACACAGAAGTAGAGAGATCCAAGAAAACTGTGAGAAAGTGAAAGAGATTCTTAAGTTTGCGCTGGACCTAGTTTTTTTGTTTTGTTCCTCTGCAGGATTCTTCTCCATCCATCATACTGAAAGTCAAAAGCAACTGGCATTTGATATGCCCTACAGATGGATACATAATATAATACATAATATCATTTCATAGTAAATGAGTGGGATTATTCACCACTCTTAATTATCTTTGCCATATCTCTGTTGTGCCTCAGCTCAAAGGACTACACAATGTCAAGCATATATATACTGGAAAGATTCCAAGATTTACCTTGGTATTCTTCAGGTCTGTAACTAATTTTCCCAGAGTGGCAATAAAGATTGACAGCACTATGCTCTGGTTTTGAAGGTATTCTTTTCACACAGATTATCAAAGAGACACTGCAAAGATCATCAGAGTGGTGCCAGCATGACCCTTTAATTGGGCTTTGATTCATGTTTCAGAAGAAAAAAAAAATGCAGAGCCTGTAAAAGCTCCAGGCCCCATTTTCTCAGTTACATTTTTTTCATTAGGTCTATAGTTTGAGGTTTTGCTTCCTTATAGATTTCTAGCATTACATGTTGAAGGGTGGAGGCATTATAGAAATATATCCCCTCTAAAGACAAATACATACCCCCCAAAACATATGAAAAACTGAAATCTTAGTTATTCAAGCATGTTTATTTTACTGATATTAACTAGCATTATTGCTGCTATTTTGCTACAGTCATATTCATTAGCACAACCTTGTGCTGAAACATTGACAAATCAAAACAATGAAACATCTGTAAAATAAGAAGCATGGTGGCATAAAGAGTATTTTCTGATTATAAGAGCAGGGTGGGTAGTATGGAAGAGGTCTGAACTACTGGCAGTCACGATGTTCTTAAAGGGGCCACTAAACCTAAAAAGACATGCTTCTTGCTTATGTCTCAGTGCATTTTTATACTCAGGCTCACAGGTATTTGTAATAAGAATGGGAAAAGGACGTGTGGGCTTGAGGATTTGTTATGGGTTTGTTTGGTGGGGGGGGAGGGAGAGGGGGAGCTTGCCTTTAACCTGCATGAGAGATGTTTGGTTTTGGTGTGATATGACTGACAAACTTCCCTTTTGCACTTTTCATTAACTTTGGTGTCCTGGTCAAATGCCCTTCCAACACATGTAAAGTCATTCTGAATTCTCACTATAGTTTCAATAATTTTAATTGGAGATATTACTCTACTGTTCCTGTTCTAATGCTGTTGTGTGGTATTATGGTGCACTATAAAATTAGGTGCCACCTTTCCTCAGAGGTGGCTGTACTTCATCTGTGGGGAGGGGGAATTAGTTGTGTGTGTATCCATCTCACCACCTCTGACCTAGTCAGACTGGCAAAATGACTTATGATTAAATAGATATATCTGGATGGATGGATATGTAATTTTGTAAAATATATTGGTAAAGCCTTTTGAAATCCTCATGGATGAACGGTATTATATATTCATAAATCATCATGAAAGAACATCACATTCCCTGTTCTTAGTCACATATCGTAGGTGACTTTGATGGATTGCCATCCATTCAGTGTCGGACTGTCATTTTTACTTTTTCTTTAATGGGATTCAGTTGTGACTGAGTTGTTCTCTTGGTAACACTGCTTTTTCCACCCAGGAGATTTTTCATGAGATGTGAAAGTTTAGGCATTTGAAAGAGATCGTATTTTCTGAATTGTATTGACTGCCTGTCTAAACTAATCATCACTTACCATCTATGACCTAGTCAAACTGGCTAGACAGCTTAGGAATAGACACAATGCCATTTTAATATGTGAGCATGAAAATAGGCAGCCAGCAGATCAACACATCATATACAGTAGCATCATGTCTGCTTGGTGGGGAGAGAAATCTCAGACAGAAACACCCAAACCTGCCAGAAACACACAAGCTGTATAAGTGAAATTCCATTACAAATCTAATCTTAACTGGAGTACTTTTAAGAAATATAACTTTTCAGGCCATGTAGAAAGGTGCTGCACAAGAAATAAAGGAAACATTATTTGGCTAAGGACCAAATGTTTCTCATCATTTCTCTCCCTCCCCTACACATCCTGCAAGCATGGAGGGCCTAAAGTATGGTGCAACCAGTGTGGGTCTACTGCAGGTTTGGGAGCAGAGTGCTTAGGTTGTGAACCGGATGCACGTTCAGATTAGGTGTTGAAAATCTTACGCAAAGTCTTATAGAATTTAACAGAAAACATTTTTGAACCATTCTATACAAATTCAATTGAGAATTTTAACCCCGCTGTAGAATTCTATACAATGGTTCAGAAGGAAAAAAAACCCTCATTCTATTCAGTTATGTGTGTTTTTTAGTCATTTCTGTCGAACTCTAGTGGTTTCATTGCTATTAGAGTCTAATAGGGAAGGCCTAAAGAGTGGTTTGTTGGAGGGACATGAGACTATGCAGATTCAATCAGCCAAAAAAAAAAAAAAAAACCCACTCACCATCCACCGAAGAGGTACAGAGCCTTTAGGTGTTGTTACAGTACATGGCCTGGAATAGTGGTTGCAGAGCAGCTACATGCATGCCCCATATATTTTGCTAACTTAGATGGAAGATTTTCTTCTAAGCCACTTTGCAAGGGCCATTTACTCAGCCTTTTCACAGGAGACCAGTATCAGGCCCAATATAATAAGCTAAAACTAAATCTATAATAAGCTAAAACTTGATCCTGAAGATCTCTACCATCCCATCTCCAACTTCCTTTTCCTGGGCAATGATTGATAAAAAACAGTAACCACCAAACTCCAACAACATGTAATGTCAGCCAAGATCCTGGATGCCTTACAATTGGTAGAGAGCAGGACACAGATATAATCTCATGGCCATGAACTAAGATCTTATACTGCCAGACCTCTTTGCAGCCTTTAATACATTCCAAAAAGTGTTAATAACACACCTATATGACATTGCAGGAATAGATGGGCCAGCACATAGTGGCTCTATTCATTCTTCTCTAGCAGAACTTATAGTGGTGATGGGTAACTACTCCTTTTCTTCAAAAACCCTCACATGTAGGGACCCAGACAGTCCCCACTTCTCCTCAATATCTACATGAGAGCACTGGGAGAGATAATGAGAAGTCACAGGCTTAGCCACCACCAGTATGCTGCTGCTATTTAACTATATATCTCATTCTCAACTGATGCAACCACCATCTCGACTAACATGTCATAATGCCTCCAAGAAATCAGCTCTTGAATGAAGGAAGCTGGCTCAAGCTCAATCCAGGCAAAACCAAAGTGATGATGTAGTCATAAAGTAAAAACACATCAAATAACTAGCCAAGACGTTGAACACTGAAGGCTTCAACCTCCATTCATCAAAGCTGTGAGAGGCCCTCTCACTGAGCTTGGATGAGCAGGAAAGGTTAGTTTCCAACAATGCCTCCTTTCAGTTCTAGCTTACCTGGAAACTTCATCCCTTTCCCCTGGCAAAGACCTGGCCACAATAATACATGAATTTGTCACCTCCAGGCCGGATTACTGTAACTCACTGTATCTGAATGTGAAAATGCTGCACAGGCTCTAGCTGTGCTATGTCGTCCTTCTCCAGGGCCACTGTGAGCACATCATGCCCAAGTCTCTCCACTTCCGCTGCTATTTTAAGGGCTTGGTTCTTATTTTTCAAAGCAATTAATGGATCAAGCCAGAGCTACATAAGTACTAAGGGGATAGAAAGCTGGGTAGATTGTCGGGCTCAACAGGAAGAGATCAATGGCTCCATGTCTAGTTGGCAGCCGGTATCAAGCGGAGTGCCCCAAGAGTTGGTCCTAGGGCCGGTTTTGTTCAGTAGCTTCATTAATGATCTGAAGGATGGCGTGGACTGCACCCTCAGCAAGCTTGCAGATGACACTAAACTGGGTGGAGTGGTAGATATGCTGGATGAGTAGGGTAGGGATAGGATACAGAGGGACCTAGACAAATTAGAGGATTGGGCCAAAAGAAATCTGTTGAGGTTCAACAAGGACAAGTATAGAGTCCTGCACTTAGGATGGAAGAATTCCATGCATTGCTACAGCCTAGGGACCGAATGGCTAGGCAGCAGTTCTGCAGAAAAGGACGTAGGGGTTATAGCGGACGAGAAGCTGGATAGGAGTCAGTGTGCCCTTGTTGCCGAGAAGGCTAACGGCATTTTGGGCTGTATAAGTAGGGGCATTGTCAGTAGGTCAAGGGACATGATCATTCCCCTCTATTTGACATTGGTGAAATACTCACTTGGAGTATTGTGTCCAGTTTTGGGCCCCACACTACAAGAAGGATGTGGAAAAATTGGAAAGCGTCCAGCGAAGGGCAACAAAAATGATTAGGAGACTGGAGAGGCTGAGGGAAATGGGATTGCTTAGTCTGCAGAAGAGAAGAGGGGGGGGGGGTTTGATAGCTGCTTTCAAACTACCTGAAAGGGGATTCCAAAGAGGATGAATCTAATGGTAGCAGATGACAGAACAAGGAGTAATGGTCTCAAGTTGCAGTGGGGGAGGTTTAGGCTGGATATTAGGAAAAACTTTTTCACTAGGAGGGTGGTGATTGGAATGCATTACCTAGGGAGGTGGTGGAATCTCCTTCCTTTGAGGTTTAAGGTCAGGCTTGACAAAGCTCTGGCTGGGATGATTTAGTTGGGAATTAGTCCTGCTTTGAGCAGGGGGTTGGATTAGATGACCTCCTGAGGTCCCTTCCAACCCTGATATTCTACGATACATTAAAGACTACGTTTTGATCTATGAACCACTGCTCTGCTGGGACAATGCAGATCACAAAGCCCAAGATGAACCATTTGAGAGCAGGGACAAAGCATTCTCAGTTGCTGAGGCATGGGGATCGAGCTATGGAACAATCTTCCAGAGGAGATCAGGAGAATCCAGTTCTACCATCTTTACGAAATGTTACAAAGTGTGCCTCTATGAGAAAGCCTTTCCACTATAAAAGTGATTCTCATAGTATAAACATCCCTTCTGTTTCCAAACCCCATCAACCCCTTTCAAAAACCACAACACACACCCACACAAAAAACCCCTGACCCAAGCAGAATTTTGTCCCCATAAAGTGAGAAGGGCCAGAGACTCCATGAAGTCCACTAGGGGCTTTGCTATTTCATGAAAGCGTTAGCCTACGATAATACTTAATTTAACAGAAGATTAACAAGGTTGTGGCCCGTCCTAAAGGAATTGCCAGGGGGCTCGTCTCCAACTCTAGAGCAAGCTAGTCTTGCTAACCCCTGAAAGAATACAGATACAGCCTTCTGTTCAAGGATTGACGCCCACAAGCAGAAATTCTTCGAAAACAGAAGGCTTATTTATTTAACAGAAATTAAAAAAATAATTTAATAGAGCAAGAAAAGATATGTAGGATTTAATAAAACATAATAGAATTATATTTAAGAACTATACAATGAAGCAGCACAGCAAAATAAAAGAGATTATATGGAATATTTCCATATCACATCTGGAGGATACAATAATTACTTTTAAATGATGTTATATTTTAATATTATCAGTCTGTGAGCAGTATGCCGCAGAATGGGGTGGGGTCTCTCTCACTCAAACACAGGTATCCAGCTCTATTGACGGACTCAATCATTCCTCAGTAATGCAAAGGGAAAATCCGACTTACATCTGATGGGCCTTCTGTTCTGTCAATAAGATGTTACACAAGCTGAAGATAAAAGGTGGCACGTTCAACTGCAGCTGCTGCTGCCGCCACCTCAGAAGCTGTGGTAGTGGCGGTTGCTGCCTGCCGGTAGTTGCTTGGCTGTTATGGAAGCTGCCGTGACGCTCGTCTCAGAAGCTTTGGCTGCTGCCGCCTTTGAGGCTTCTGTAGCTACTGGGTTCTAAAGCTGCTGCCCTCTGGAAGAGTCTAGCGCTGCTGCTGCAGGTAGCTGTGCCGAAGGCCGTTACCAAGGCAACCTCCAAGTTCTGCCGCTGCTTTTCCAGACTCTTCTTAGGATGCTGCTGCAGTTGTCCCAGCTGCTGTTCTTGCTGCTTGTCGAGGCTTTTGATCTTCACAAGCCCCCCAAAATCCCACACAGGAGCCTCATGGCTGCTGGTCTTATAGGCTGGTTGCTCTCTCAAGGTCCGCTTATTATCAGTGTATTAGCCTGACTTAGCCCGTCAGCTTCTAGATATTAGTAGAATTCTTCTTCCTGTCTAAATCCTCCCCTTTTTATTAACATATTTGTACTTCCTATCTAGCTCCTCCCCATGACATCATAGCTATTTTTAGCTAGGAAAAGCTCCTCCCCTGATGCCATCTTGAATTCTAGATCTTTCTAAGTTCTTCCTTCTGACATCCCTTGTTTGCTACAACTTTCCACTATCATTCCTGTCTCTGCCATTTTGATCCTCCATGTTGGATTTTCTAATTTTGAACCATCATTAATTTCTACTGAATTACTGCCTTAATCTTAAAAGCCAACTTCTGTTTTATGCAAGTCGAAATGTCCTGATACTGTTGCCACCTTAATTATGTCAATTGGGAAAGGTAAAAATTGCTCTGATATTTAAACCCCTTTCCAAGGTTTTTCTGCAAGCCTTTATTTAAGGTGCTGCAAGGTATCTCAGAACATTCAGCGTGAAATCTCTTGTTACAGAAGGTGCTCAGATACAAGGATTATGGGTGACAATATAAAACCCAAAGAAAGAAAGCTACTCGCTATCACAACCAAGCCATGTGTTACTTTCCTCTGTACAGGTCAGCAGGGTTCAGAAATATGTTCTCATTAGCTTTCTGGCAGCTTTTTCATGAGTAATGGGGCAATGAAGGAGGAAGGGGAGATATTAGCACTGTTGAGTAACACTAACACAAATGCAATAGGTGGTATTCTTCCAGCCAACAGTTTCAAAACCATAGCATTGTGATTGAGAGAAGAAAAAATGAATATGGAATATTGCAGACAAATAATGCAGGAAAATAGCATCTTGTAAATATCGTTTTTCACCCTGAGATGCAGTTTTCCACTGATGAAAAAAGGAAGGGTGATACATTCTCCCTCATGTCCAAGTTTGTACCAGCACAAGAATAAACACATTCACTCTGTTTAATTTGTGCTTACCATTTCGTTTGTCGTAGTCATTAATGCTGTTGTAGATGAAAATAATCATGATGCCTTTTCCCCATCTACCCCGGAAATGTTCTCTTCATCAAGCCACTCAATCAAATGTAAAATGAGGCACGTCTCCATTTCTGAACAGAGAAAACATTGTACAAATAGAAGAAATCTGCAACACTGCAAGAAACACTTTTCGGGCAGCCAGCTTGTTTTTTTCATTTTTGGTGCAAAAATAAAAAAAAAGTAACTATTTTTATTCGTGTTCCCCACCATATGCCCAAATGCTTCCCTTTCACAATGCAACACACAATGGGTGAAGGAGTATTAATGATTGACCCAACAGATGAATCTAAAAGCCCAATCCTTCACCCATTGAAATCAATGGAGTCTTTGCCACTGGCTTAAGTGGGGGCTGGATCAGCACTCTTAGTAGGGAGGAGTAAGCCACCACTTTGAGGGTTAGATTGTATCGTCACAGGCTAATGATCCATAGAAAATTCTGTCCCCAAACTATGATGGTTAGAGTCACCTCTTTCCATGACAATCTGTCTCATTCTAGACCTGTGCACCCTTGATCCTCCTTCCTCTGCCTGCATACACTCATTCCCTCCAAATGCATAGAGCGGAACTTCATGTTACTCTGAGCAACATGCAACATCCATGGACTTTTTCTCTTGCAAATATGTAGATATGTATATGTGACCTATACTATGAGTAGCAGCTACTACCTCCATAGCTGTGGCCCTGACTCTAAGACGACCATACACATGTGCCTTGACTTCCTGTGGAGCCCTATCTACAAACTGTTTTTGTGGAGGCATTTCTACATGCTTGGCTGGAGGAGTGAACATGCAACAGTTACTGCCTTCAATTTCCTTCTGTTATTTCCGTCTCCTGTCCACTCTAGTTTTCCTGCCCCTTTCCTCTTCTCAGCACTGTTCAGCAGAGGGGAGCGCCTGGCCTGTAATAACCACAGTTGGAGCTGGACAAAGGTTTATTTTTAAATTTCGACAAAAAATTCATTGAAATTTCAAAGTTTCAATGAAAACCGGACAGTTGACAAAATGTTCACAACCTCTCTCTCCCCTCCCCCGCACACACTTTTTTTTTTGGATCTGGGTGGATTTTCAAAGGTTTAAATGGCACTCATGCACCAGGCACCTAGAAGCCTTTGAAAATCTAAGCCACGGGGTCTCAAACTTCATTGCACTGCAACACCCTTCTGACAGCAAAAACTACTACATGAGCCCGGGGGGGGGGAACCGAAGCCTGAGCCCCTTCCCCTTTCCCCCAGGCGGGGGAACCAAAGCCCAAGCCCCACCGCCCCAGGTGGGGGGACCAAAGCCCCAGGCAGGTGGCCTGAAACCTGATCCCTGCTACCCAGGGCTGAAGCCCACAGGCTTGGACTTTGGCCCTGGGACCCAGCTAGTCTAATACTAGCCCTGGCAACCCCATTAAAATAGGGTCATGATCCACTTTGGGATCTCAACCCACAGTTTGAGAATCGCTGAACAACCCCAGCTCTCCAGTACATCGAGTGATGTTATTCATCCTTGAACAGATTTCTGTAAAAAATTTAAGAAAAACTGCAGGATTTACACATTCTAAATTTGAAAAGAAAAAATTCTAAAAGTAAGACGCCTTGACAGAGAAATGGCTTGTGAGCTGGAATACACAGCATGGCAATACAAGACGGATAGGATTGCCTTTTTTTGTATACATAGTACATACGAGTACAAAATCCATAGGTCATTTTTATCAGTTTGTTTAAATAATACTGTTTCAGACTCACTCACATTGGGCCAGATCCTGCTCACATTGAACTCATGGGCCACTTGCACATAAGCTGGCACCAGGTGCATAAATTACACCTCATTGCACAAGTTACTCCTCCTGCAACCCAGAAGAAATTCACGTGAAAGGGTGGGCAAGCTGCTTTAAGTTGTGGTCAGGATACCACTGTAACTCTGTCAGTGGCAACTTCCTAAGGGGTATAAATCACTGCCCTGGCCACATCCCTTCCCTGGATGATGCCACCACTCTCTTGGGACCCTTCAGCAGGGAAGAGATTGAGACTAGTTTGTACCCTCTCAAATTCCTCCCCCATTGCAATCTTTCCACCAATGGGTGCCTTTGCCAGGTTTACATAAACAAAAGTCAATCATACCAAATTCTGTCTGAGTGAAGCTGCAGGACCCACAGAACTCCCTCTAAAGTCAACACGATTTACAAGTACTGTAATTTATGCTTGGATTCTCCCACCATCTGGTTATATTTAAGAATGAGGTGATTATAGTTGTATGTACTCAGTTTTGGACCCTTAAAAAAAATAAAGGTAACAGTATAAAGTGCTTATAATGGATAGACATTTAAAACTGAAACCAGGGAATTTGTTTTTCTATTTTGTGGATTTCAAAATCCAGAAATTTATAACAAATTTAACCACTGACATAAATGGACTTTGTTGGACACTGGGTCTGGGCCTTAATTACTGACAGAAGAATTAAAAGCAAGAAATATTCTATGAATGAGAATTCAAAATATTATTAATCACATTTTTGTTCTTGTAGAAAATCTTTTTTATTTAGTTTTCAGGTGAACTCCCTCATTTGAATTATGACAACATGAATATTGTGATTGCTGTGTAATTTTTAGTTGCCAGTGACAAATGCCCTAGATATGAGAGACACCTGTAACTGTCATTTACTTGTTTTCAGTGCTCTCTCTCAGAGCCATCTGTCACTGTAGGCGGAGAGATTTATCCAAGTTTCTCTATGATACTCTCAGGAGGCCAATATCCCTGAAATCAAATTACCACAACAGCATCTGAAAAGACCTGTAGACTTATTAAAGTTTGTTAACATACCAAAACAGCAGTTGCTCTCTAGGTCTAGGTTACTAGAGGCTACGTTATTTGAAATTTGATGTTGTGTATCTAGTAGTCCAAGAACTTTCCTTTTACTATCTTGACTGAATCCTGGAATCTTAACTAAAAGAAGGACTTTTGTCCACTCAGTTTAAGAGTATATTGGCATGAGGAGCCCTGTAATTAAGACTGAGATGGACATTCTAGTCTAAAAACCTTCTTTTCATCCATTTAATACTTTCTCCAAAAATGTTCCTTTTTGACTGAATTATGTTTTATTCTCTTTTTTTTTTTTAAAGTGTCAATTAAAAGTCCCAATGCTGCAACTTGGTCCACACAGCCCAAACTGCTGTACCTGTACAGTCCCTGTTAACTTCTGTGGGGCTCCATGCGGGCCCAGGGGCTCTTCTGCTCATTACATTTTACTAGGGCCCAAATGCAATATATTATTTGCCAAACAGTACATCATATTGCCTAGATTTCTGTGGTCAGGTAATGAAAGATCTTAGACCAGATCCTCAACTGATGTAAACCAGCACAGCTCCACTGAAGCCAATGCAGTGTGATGCTGAACTTACCAGATGAAGATAGGATCCTATACAAGAGGGCCGAATAAATGGTATGTATTTAGGGCCTTATTTTCCACTGTCTTGCACCTTGTGTAATCGTTTATACCTGTGCAGAGTGAAATCAAAGTGTGTGTAATGCTCCCAGGACCAGAAGGGTCGCATTTTGCCCTGGGTGTAGTCACTTGTGTAAGAAAGTGGAGAATCAGGCCTTCACTCTGAATAATTGGACAAATATCTGCCCCCGTTACACCAGCGCAGCCTCAGTGAAGCCAATGGGCTTACATGCACGTAACTGAGTTCAGCATTTGGCCCATAATTTGTGAGGTTGTGTGTTATTAACTTGTTTGAATGGTCACACATTATTTTGCCACTGTAGTTACAATTTAGCTCCTCCTGAGAAACTGTCAAATCAAACTATTTCTTTTGGTCATAGGTTCAGCTAAAATTTGATCTTCCTTGCAGTCTGAAATGGTTCAGCTGCTTCCTAAACAATATTCTGTAGGGGGTCTCTTACTCTAATCCAAACTCCCACCCCAAAGCATTTTAAGACTAATGAACATGGGTAATTAGAGGCATTCCTGCCCAAGTTTGTTTAGTTATACAGTCTATATGTTCTTACAGGTTTCAGAGTAGCAGCCATGTTAGTCTGTATTTACAAAAAGAAAAGGAGGACTTGTGGCATCTTCGAGACTAAAATTTATTTGAGCATAAAGCTTTCTTGAGCTACAGCTCACTTCATCGGATGCATTTTTTCCACCGAATGTATCCGATGAAGTGAGCTGTAGCTCACAAAACCTTATGCTCAAATAAATTTGTTAGTCTCCAAGGTGCCACAAGTCCTCCTGTTCCTTTTATGTTCGTACAGTCATTGATTTATATTATTTAAAGTTGCCCAACATTTTTTGTTAATAATGTAATTTAATTTCTATGCTTAGATGGTTGCTCTTCCCACCCACATTTTGCAAGATGCTTAATTAGTCACACAATACTCACCATGCAGAAGCACACCCTATTTGAATATGCTTTGTTCATCAAAATTCTTGTGTGGGATCTTGAAGATCTACTGTATGCTTACAAGCAAATCCTTCCTGTGATGGGGCAGCTGCCCCTCACTGGTTGGCAAAGCCCTTGGAGCAGCTGCGCAGAACCCAGCCAGGCTGGGCCCTATATGAAGGGCTGTAGGGCAGAGAGGAGCGCAGTCTCTTTCTGGAGCTTGAGGGAGAAGAACCGAGCTGTCTGTAGAGAGAAGTACTTGGGACAGATAGTATTGGGCAGGGTCAGGGGAGCAAGCAGAGCTCCAGCTTGGCTGGCTCCCAGACTGTGACCTTGATACAGGGGCTGAGTAGGTGCTGGAGCTACAGGGAAGTGGCCCAGGGAAAGCAGGTAGTGGCAGAGGGGAATGAGAGGCAGCGAGCGGCTGACAGCTATAGGGTCCCTGGGTCGGGGCCCAGAGTAGCAGGTGGGCCTGGGCCCCCCTCTTGCCTTACTGGCAGCTGAGGGAAGTGGCCAGCCAAAGAACTGCAGTTTGCCCCTGAGCAAGGGGCTGGACTCGGGGTTCCAGTTTGCCACTGAGGCAAAAGACCGGGCAAAGGATTGCCAGTTCCCCTGGAGGGGTGGAGAAGACAATGGAGTTGGGGTACAGCGGGAAGACCCGTACCCTGAAGATGATGCCAAGGTCCGGGAGCGATGCGGGTCCCCACAGAGAGCAGAGATGGCGGAGAAGCAGTGATGGAAAGTGAGACACCACAAGAGGAGGGTGTCCTTCTGATGGGCAGAGCTAATTCCCAAGCAGCCAGCAGGAGGTGCCACAGTGGTGAGCACAACCTATTACACTTCCCTTCAACACATGAGCCTAAATGTTAGACTCTCTCAACTGAGGGGAGCCACTCCAGGACCATTTTTGCAGGCTGAAGGGTGCAGCATGACCCAAATGTAACTCCTATCTTCTAAGCTATGTGGTCTACCGGATAGTGCACTGAATCAGGACTTGGTGGACATGGATTCTGTTTCCCAACTCTACCACTATCCTGCTGGGTGTCCTTGGGCAAGTCATCACTTCTCTCTGCCTCAGTTTCATCACCTGTAATATGGGGATAATGATACTGACCTCCTTTGTAAAGTACTTTGAGACCCGTGGATGAAAAAAAAGTGTTATACAAGAACTAGGTAAAAATTAATTATGTGGGGAGGACTGGAGGATCTGCAAAGAGTCAGTTCCTCTAGCCTCATCCTGCTTTGCCCGAACTGCACAGAAAAGCACCATAAAGTGGAGTTCCACACCACATTCAGGGGGTTTGTATTCCGTGCACCATGATCTCCTTCCCCAAAGCCTGCTTCCCTCTTGCGCTACAAAAGTGCGACAGTTTTGCTGCCAGGGGCCCTGCATGACCATAAAACAGGCAGGATTTGACCCTTAAATAGTAGCTTTTAGGTACACAGCTGGCATGCCACAATTAGAATCTCTAACTCAGAATGTTTATATGCTTTGAAATATTAATTGAATGCACTTTGCTTATTTACGTGAAAATAAGCAAGGCTAATCAGAAAAGGTTAGGTTTTTTTACAATGTCATTAGGGTGAACCACAACAGACATGAAATAGTTAAAACTTTCACATTGATGCTCTCCTGATTTCTTGTTTCTGAAAGGAATATTGTTAGTATGAATGTGTTTTCTAAGTGAGCCTTGACTTCATAAATGGCCACATCTGCAGTCATTCAGAATAATGGGCCATATTCAGATGCTGCACCTTGCAGGAGACTCAGCCCGCCCATGTGAGGACGAAGATGCCTTTCTGCCATCTTTGAATTCTAGGCCCACCTGAACCTGCCTAAAGCAGCCTAGGGCCCACAGTGTGTCACAGCTGTGTATGTATTCATGGTTATGTTCATCCATATACAAGAACAACAAACAGAAATTGGCATTTAGTGCAAAATGTTGCTGTCATGGGGCCAAATTCACCCTCAGTTACACTTCTGTCCCCTTAGTGAAGTCACTGGAGTTACACAGGCATGCATGAAGACAGAAGGACATGTTACTTCTAAGCTGGCCTTTATTCCCCACGGAAATGATTGCAGGGTTCTGTTTCAGGCTTGTGAAATCCTTACATAAAGAATCAGTCTTAGCATGTGAAACAATTCCATTCCTCCCACCCCTGCAGACATAACCCATTCATGTCCACCATTATTATGCCACAGTTTACATGATCAGTTTAAGGATTCTGTGAAGAGTAAACTATAAGGTTAGAAAAATTGCTTCTCACCTACCTGCCCATTTAAGATCTTTCATGCTGGCAAGAAGGATATGTCACCTCCCACAAGGCCATATACCCCTCCCATTGTGTACAGTATATAATTGTCAATCAACAGAAGACTTCAATTCACTAGAGATGTCAGTTCAGAACTTATCAGAAGCACCAAAATGCATTTAAAAATACCCATATTGTTTGTTAATTTCTAAGGCAATCCTCTCATCATCATCATCATCAGCAGCAGCAGCAGCAGCTTTTCTAATCCAATTTTATACCCTGCCAGTTTTACTTGATATTTTTGGGTTCTTCTCCATTTTGGGATCTAAATCTGAGTGAGGTTTACAGCATTAATTGGTATGTTGTGTGCGTGTCATTGAAGATAATGGCATAGTACATATTTGCTTTTTGTGGCATGCCACTTATGCTGTGTCAAACTAGCAGTAACTAGTGTGGCTTCAAAGACATGTCACAATCAAAGAACACGTGGTTGACATATTTACATCTTCACTGACATTTATGGAATCTGCTACAAAAATGTTGCTCCACTCTTTTTGAAACAAAGATCTTTGACAGTATACATGACTTTTTTGAGGATATAGCGCAGTGAGGGGCTGCAAGACACTACACTGATCTTTGCAGTAATACTGAAGTAAATGGTCATTGTGCAGTAAATAGTAACTAGGATGAAATCTGACTTTTTTTTTCGTTTCTTGTATCATAGGCTGATAATTTGTGCCCCTATTGCAGCTGCAGAGAAGTATATTCTCACTGGCTTCTCATCAACAGCTATTTACAAGGTCTTCCATGCTAAATGAGGCCCCAGTCCATCAAAGATTTTGCATGCTTAACTTTAATGAATCTACTCACATACCTGAAGGCACTTCAGTGGGGTGACTCACTTGTTGAAAGCCAAGCACATGCATATGTCTTTGCAGGACCGGGATCTAAATACTCCTATTTTCCTTATTAAAGAAAAATTGTTCAGTACTTTGAAAATAATTCATCCCTACCTATTCAAAGGCTTGCAATGTGAAACATTCATTTTCAAAGCTATTTAATTCAACTATTTGGAAAATACAATCTGACTAGTAAACTAGAAGCCTTTAATATTTTTACTAAGTATGTAATGTTTTGAAGTGACTGGAACTTTGGGAAAAAAAGTCTATGGGTCTTATACCTTGGCCATAGCTGAGGTCCACATACTGCCCTCAGTCCATGTGCAGAATTCCCACTGACACACTATAAACTTCCTTGTTGGCTCTGTACAGTCAGGGGCATTGTTCAGTCACAGACTCAGGCAATAATCAGTTCACACTTGAAGTTTACCTTTAAGGCTTAAATCCCCTTTGTTGGCCAACCACTAAACGACAACATAATCCTGGAGTACTTCTGACATTACATCCAGCAGAAGACCATAGAACATCTATGCAACAGATAATGTATTGCTCCATTGCACATGCTGATTTGTTACTATAAGGCTATTTCAACTATTTTGGTTTTTATTTTATTTTAAAGAAAACTTACAAATGAAAAAGTTACCTGGACTTTGCAAACAGATACAGGAGGAAAAGGTATAGCAGTAGGTCAAATTGGATCTTAATCTGGAAAATTTCCCAAATACCGTATTGTTCAGTCTCCCCAGTTAGTACTTTGTGTTATGCTACCTTATTGAAATTGTCATAGTTGTATCTTTAAAAGAACAACAGCTTTGAAGATTTGAGACTTTGCTCATCTACAGTTAATAAAAGCAAGAATAAATTTGAGTTATATATGGCAATAAATGAATTAGACTACTGATGAAAACAGCCTGCCTGATGAATGAAAGTAAGTCTCTTAGCTGGTAGCCGATTGCTGCAAAGCTTCAAGTAACAATGGGAAAAGCAAAAAATATTGGTTCATAACAAGTGGGTGGAGAACACTAAGGAATTTGGAATAAAATATCATCTGAAAATACAAGGGTTATTCTCTAATTTATTGTAATATGGTGCTCCCTAGCACTAATGCCCTTGGAGTGCATCCTGAGTAATAAATGAGTGACATTCAGAAGCAATAATAAAGGCAGAATATAGATGATACAGTATAGATGATCCAACACAACTGTAATTGCTGGAGACACTACACTACAAACACTACACTACAAACTACAAACTACACTACACTACAAACTACACTACACGTCTACACTACAAACTTAAGTCGACTTAAATTAAGTTGACATACAGTTGTTTTTCATATCCGCAGTACTCTTTATTGGTGGTGGTGTCCTCACCTGCATTGACTTGAGAGGGGTAGTGGGGAGGCTGAGAGTCTGGGCTTTCAGCTCCCTGAGCCTGGTTCGCGCCTAGACTCTCAGCTTCTCGCTCCCAGCTGATTAGCTGAGAGGGAATCAAGAGCCTTGGTGCCAGCCTGGCTCCAGCTGGCTAGCTCTGCAGGGAGCGAGGAGTTGAGAGCTCCGGGCGATAGCTGGACTCACAGCTGGAGCCCCCGCACCTTCCCCGGGGTCACAGCTTGAGCTGTGAGCCCAGTGCAGGGTTCACAGCAGAGAGCCTACCAGCCTTTCTTGTCAGTTTCACTGCTGCCTCAGACTCAGGGGGGTACTGGAACTAGCAGCTGAAGCTATGAAATTGACAAAAAAAGCTGGTAGGCTCCCTGCTGTGAAGTTGAGCCCAGCACTGGGCTCACAGCTGGGGCTGTCACCCAGGGTGGGGGTCAGGGACTCCAGCTGTGAGCCCAGTGCCCAACTATGAGCCCAGTGTGAGGATCAATTTCATGGCTGGGAGCCAGGACTGCAGAGATGGAAAACACAGGCGAGACAATGAGGGGAGGGAGCAGAGCTTCGCGTCCCTGGAGCCGTTGTTTTGGGAAAGTGAGTAAGACCACAGAAAGCTACTTTGGACTGGCACAAAGAGCACCAGGAACAGAGGTTGCGGAATGGAACACCCTCAAAGGAGCCCAGGACTTAAAACTCTCCTGAGAACTGGAACAATTCGGAGATTGGCAGTGAATCCTGGACAACCTGTGCGCACAGGACAGAACTCCCGTCCACCCTTCCCCCTCTTCTTCTTACATTACACCCAGACCTGGCCAGCCTCGAGTAGTAAGTGTGAGAGTATGAACATGGGTTAATGCCCCAAGCCCTAACAATTTCTTCCTTCCTCTGAGTGACATTATCACTCTCCGTTGTTATTTTAATCAATAAAGCTTTAAAAAACTCAGTTAAGTTGTGTGTTCCGTCATCTCCTACCTAAAGATCCTGTGGCCTCAGCCTGATCACCTGATGCCCCAGGCAGATTGGGAACATAAATCTGTCACACTGGGGCTCATAGCTGAAGCTATGAAATTGACAAAAAAAGACTGGTAGGCTCCCTGCTGTGAAGTTGAGCCCAGCACTGGGCTCACAGCTGGGGTGGTCACCCAGGGTGGGGGGTCAGGGACTCCAGCTGTGAACCTGGGGCCCATCTGAAAGTGGCAGAGGTGGGGGCACTGTGAGCCCAGTGGGAAGATCAATTTCATGGAGCCTAGCTTGTCAATCTCACAGCTCCACCTGTGTCCCCTCTTGCAGGGCAGAGCTGTGAAATTGACAAGAATGACAGCCAGCAGTGGATGTAAGTAAGGCAATGTGTATATAAACTCTGCTACACCGACATAAGTGCTACACCACTCGCGGAGGTGGAGTTATGATGTAAGTGCCCTACTATACTGACATCAGCAGGAGCAAGGCTGTAGTTTAGACACTGACATAATTAGGTTGACATAAACTGCCTTAAGTGACCTAACTCTGTAGGGTAGACCAGACCTCAGTAGCAACTAAGGTAAGTCCTGACTGACATTTATGAAAATGAACAAACAGCTTTTACCTGCAGCTAGCACCTGTGAGGAACTCCTTGAGCCAAGTGAGAAGTAGTCAGAGGATAGAAATAATTAGAAAAATGCACACTTATCAGTCACTAACAGAGATGGATTTTAAAAAGTGTATCCACTGGTTATAAATTCAGAGCTGTAAGTGAAGTAATTGGAGTTAAACTACTGTAAAAAACAGATTCAAATGGGGCCTGAGATTTTCAACAACAGGTATAGTCTTGGGCAATCTTTTAGCAAATTTAGCTTAAGATTATTCATTTCTCTTTGGTTTGGTGAAATGATTTAATTTTTAAAGCCATGACAGTTACTGTAAATCAGGATTAAAATGTCATTTCTTGGACAGCAGTAAATATCTCCTCTCTTTTAAATAAAAAAACAACAACCGCCAAATATGTTGTTGTGGGGTACTGCATAGTAGCTCAGATAGGAAAATTCTCTTACACTGCCAAAATCTGCGGGGGGGGGGGGGAAGAGACAGAATCCTCCTCCAAGGCCACAGAGCACCTGCACAAAAGTTCTGCAGCAGCTACTCTGGCCCCTGAACTGTAGAAGAGCCTGTAAGTTCACTCCCCAACTCCACTCGCCACACTCTATACAATAATGCAGAGAGTCCTTGGATAACCACGCAATCTGAGCCCTCTGTGAACCAAACAATTGGACTCTCTCAACCAACTCACTCTTCACACAGTCTTGGCCCCCTTCCCTCATGCAGCACCCTAGGCAAGATCATAGGGCCAGGGGGAAGAGAGGACAGTGCTAAGCAGGCAGATGACCTTTCCCCCATATTCTTTTATGGGAGAGGAGGAGTGTGTGTGCAGAGGGTTTCCAATATCTACAGCTTATAGGGCACAATCTACTCAAGTTTTAGCTGATCTTAGCTCTCCTGAACTACAGCCACACTAGTCAGCATTAATTCACACTACGGAACAGTGTAGACATATCCGTAATGCTTTTTGTATAGCATCAGACAGGTGAATTTACATTTATGCTGCAGCCAGCTACATGCTGATCGACCAAGATCTACGGAGAGCTAATAGCTCTTGTGACAAGGAACACTGCATAAAGGTACAGGCAAGGATCACCAAGGCAACTAAGGCTGCCAACTTTCTGAGCTTCCGGTGCCCCGAACAAGGTTAAATTAAATTGTCCTTTAAAGATCAGAGGACAGATTTTTGAAAGGATTTTTTTTTAAACGAACAAGAGGAAAATTATGATGTTTACCAAAGGAAAAGAACATACAGATGCCTATCCTCTCTTTTTACATTGATGGATCATAACACATTTGCCTGTTACATTACTTGTTACACTGAGAGGCACTGATGCACAAACATAGGAAGTCAGAGGCCCTGAATTCTGCCACCATGTGGTTAAAGGTGGAATGCTTATGCAATCCTCTTTTAAAGGTAGTGAACAGAAGTCAGTTGTGCCTTCACTGTAATTTAAGGGCTTATTTTTCTGCCAGGAGGTGCACGAAAGATAAGAAGGGGGGGAAAAAAAAGCTTTTAAAGAGAAGAATTTACTTCATAGTTACAGCTGAAAAGGCTCTTGAATGATGGACATCAATATATGTTATACAATACTTTTTACATTGGTCTATTCTGTAATCAGTACTAGTCCCATAGTCTTAGGCCTTATCTCCACAAGTTTTGTACCTATTTAACTTTAGTTAAAAAAAAGTGGCTATACTGGTACAACAGAGTGTGTATGCAGTTATACCTGTATAACATTTATACCAATAGAGTTTATTCTTGTATGGGACAGGTACAGCTAAACAGCTATAGTTAAAGTGGTACAATTTGTGTGTTTAGGCAAGACCTTAGAAAAAGTACAAGGATGACCTTGTGATAGCAGCAGCACCCCCTTTTCTTCCTTCTACCAGGAAGCTCCCACTATTATCCCCTTTACTGAAGGCTCCTGCCTCTTTCACCTATTCTTCCTGTTCTTTAAAAGAAAGTTTACCACCAACACTTCTACCCGCACTGTTTTGACCACTGTGGAGGAGGAAGTGGGCATCCTTTGTAAGGGGTGCCACATGCAACCTTCCTAACAGTGGTTCTAGTCACAGTACTAAAGATAAAGCCAGTCAGGAAAGAGAACACATTTACCCCCCAAAAAATTCCCACATTTTCTAATCACACTATCCCGATCAGCCAGATACTTAGGCATAACTAACAGTCCTACCAGAAACCTAAATATTCTTCAATCAATGACTGTACCTGAACTAAGGTAAGTAATGCATTTTTATTGAAAGACAAAGCCCCCTATGTCATACTTGACCCATACCTCTTAAGTGAAAAGCTTATGCATCATTAACTTTGCCACTGAGCCCATGAAAATTAAAAATTTTAGCTGGAAATTGAAAGTTATTCCACATCTCATCAATACTCACTGCACTCCTAGCACCAGCCTATACATATTTCTCAATCATTACACTTTTAAATGTGTCTTGACATTTTCTAGCATTCTTTGTCAGACACTTGCAATAATTAAATGACAAGTTGTCCAGAACTGCACACACCACATTACAAAGCTCCAGAAAAAAAAATCTGCTCTTTGACTTCCTTACAATGAAGATAAATACCATAAAATTACTATTGTGTTTAATTTAGATCACTGAGGAACTTAAAGTGTGAAAGATGAAGACTCAGTGGTCCTTCAGGTGGACAGACTTCCATCCACATGAGGGACATGCAGATATAAGCACTATAACAGCATCTTGTCTGAGGCTTTCAGACAATACCAGTTCTAAAGTGAACATTGGTCACAAAAGAGAGAAATTTCTTCTCTTTTATTATGGGCCCTATTCTCCACTCCATACTCAGGTGAATACTCCCACTGATTTAACTTGGTCATTATGAGATAACTTGGAAATACAATACAGATGATTTAGCACTTGAGATGAAAGGCAAATATTAGGCAATTTATGATTCATTTTCTAGACAAGTTTTCGAGATCTGCTGTCCATATAGAATTAGTGTCTCCTGCTAGCAAACTTTTTATTTTCTTTGCCTGTCTCTCAGCTTCTACAGAAGATGGTCAAGACAAGATTTCTATTATTCTTAATTTATATTCTGGAGGTGCCCTAAGGCCTTAGTTCAGAAGGGGCCTCAATGTGCTAGGCACTATACAAATGCATCAGAAACAATCCATAAATCTGTGATAATACATCTGGTTTAAACTGCAGCCTTTTTACAAATTTACACTTACATTCTATGGCTAGTGGCAAATCTGCTTCAATAGAAAATAAATACAGCAGTGTATTTTGATATGGGCTGAGCTGCTTAGGAAAAGTAGGTGTCAGAGTTATTTTACATCTACTTAATTTTATTCAGCAGACATAAAACTGAACACAGGGCATCTTTGAATGCCAGGACAAGCATGTTTGTGGTGAACACAGGCTTACGACATTATACGAAGATATTAAATGTAGCATGAGAACTTCAGTAAAGTTTATGGGCATAATCCTGAATACCCTCCACTCCTCCTGACTTCAGTTTACAATAGTCATTAGCGCCCAGGTAACCTCCAGTCAGTTTCAGTCTCCAGCATTTTATATACTAGCACAATGCCATTGTGTTCAGGTTCACTAAGATGCAGTGCCAAGTTCAAAATCATTAAAAAACTGGTTGTGTGGAAACTTTAGAGAAAAGCCAGATTCTTTCTCCAGCCTCTCCCCCATGGTCGCTTTGGAGCTCCCTTTTACTCAACAGGGAGGATTAGACTGAAGTACTGAAATGATTTCTCAGCATCCAAGTCCCACGCCTCACTTGTAATATGGAATCTGATTATGCAAAGTGCTTGGGGTCCTCAGTTCCCATTGGATGAAAAGCAAGTTCGGTTTGTTCATAGTGAAAGAAGGTTGCAATCTACAGGTGTTGTCACTAAGACAAGAGAGGAAATACTTGTGTCTTGGAAGTATCTTTTTACAATATTTGGTACACTAACTCTTATAGCTATACATGCATTAGAATACACCCATTCTCCAGAAATGTTGCTGGAATATTTGCAAGAATAGAGGAATCCTGCATCTTGACAAATTCAGCCCATTGGTACATGGAAATTCTGATTCTTATTTATATTAAGGTCTCCTTGCATCACTCTGGCAGTTTAAAGGGGCTTGAATGGGGGTGTAAAGTACAATTATGTTTACACTTATAAGGCCACTTTTCACTGCCACCCAGGGAAGTACAGAGGGGCCTTAGTGTAAATGAGAATTGGGGGTAGACGCACGTGGACGGAAGTGGTTATCAGAATTGGATTCCTTAGGCTGAATTCAGTGTAAATTTAAAATATATATATAAAAAACAGGGCAGTCCTAGTTCATATAATGTCCCAGTATCCTTAGAACTTCTTTTGGGCTGCCTGAAATGTCGTACTTTTTCATTTCATCAATCAAAAGGTTGAAGAGTTTTATATAATTTTAAAAAAGGGTTTGTTCAAGAAATATTGCTGCACCAAGCAGAGTTTGCTCTGTTTTGAGCAGAAACAAACAGTCCCATGGAATAAGCCTTCGGTGTGATGAAGAGTGACTAGAGGGAGAAGAAAAGTCAAGTGAATGTAGACACTAGCAAAGCTCTTTTTTTAATCAAAGTGAACATTAATGACACATTTAATGTTTGAGGATAAAGTCATTTACAACATTAAGTTACTGGGACACCCTCCACTCTGAGAAATATGCTCAGAAGACTGCCAGCTTTAGAAGACATCACAGCACACTTTTAAGTGCTGTTTTGCGTGGAGAGGAGTCTTTTGCAACCCTGAAAAATACCACCACAAACGTGTCTGTGGTTTTGATTATGGAAAATCTGGTCTTTTCTGTAAACTAAATGTCACGTGCCAACTGGTGATTTAGTTGGTGTTGGTCCTGGTTTGAGCAGTGGGTGGACTAGATGACCTCCCGAGGTCTTTTCTATGGTCATAAAACTGGAATAAGCAGCAAAGTAGATCCTTGCTTTTGTATTCTGTGGGGACTAAAGCCCTGGTGTAAGTTCCTCTGAAGACAATGGAGTTGCACTCATTACACCACAGCTAAATGTATGCCCAGGAAGGTTAAACACGGTAGAGTCATAAATTAAAGTAAAGTCTCAGTTTTATTTTACATTCTGATAGTTGCATTTCACCTTCACCTTCTGCCCTTGGCATGCAAGTAGCTTTCATCTGCACACTCACTGAATGCCAAATTGGTAGAAGTTATTCTATTCAGACCCATTGGGGGCTTGATCATGAAACAACAAGTGTTCAGTGCTGCCCTTAAAAGCGTAATGATTAAAAACAGGGGCCCTGCTATGCCATTGCATTAGTCCAAATTACATAGTTGTAACTCACTGAAACCAAGGGATTTGCACAAGCATAAAGTGGAATAGCACCAGAGCACCTGGTCCTGCATTAAACAAGAATGCTGCTGAGTGGCTGCCAAGTTACTCCTGTACAGTAGGCACAGTCAAGAGTAAAGAGGGGAACACAACCATGCAACTCGCTAGTATGAGGAGGATTATGCTTAAGATCAACTCTCTTTATTCAGTCCCATTCTCCACCCCCTTTTTTAAAATCTATCAACTTGTAAGGAAGGGAGGTGGTATGCAGAGAGTTTGAGATTTACTTCAAATCAGGACTTCATCCTGCAGTTTAGAAATGTGTAAGGGCAAAGTAAAAAGTGATAAACAAGACAGGGCAGGGGAACACAATCCTGTATCAAGGAAAGCCCTGTTGAGCAGCTGACAAGTTTTGCTTTTCTCCAGTAGGCTGGCATAAGTCAGGTCATGTTAAGAAATCCCTTGTCTTTAACTAATGGCAAGGTTGTTGCAGGCAAAGACTTAAGGCTTGAACCAGGTACGCTGAAGTCAATGGAAAGATCCAGGGTGCAATGAATTAAGTTCTTATTGACCAAATTCTGCTCTCAGTTATGGTGCAAGTCTGGAGTAATTTAATTGACTTCAGTTGAGTTGTTTTGGATTTACACAACTGTAATGGAGAGCAAATGGGCCATCATCTTCTCTGGAAGAATGGAAAAGGCAAATTAATGTTTTGGTCTCTACAAATTTAAAACCAGATAAATAAAGGATTTAAACAAAGAATGAATTTGACCCATGTGCTGTTTACAACTTGTTGTACCATCTCCTTGGCTTCATTCTCTATTTCTCTCCATTGGGTTTCCTCATGCAAGCATCCCTTTGGAGATCCAAGATAGTTTTGCTTGTGCTCTCCCTCATTGCAGCACTTTCCCAGTGCTACTCATTTTGCAGAATGTGGATGATGATAATGCACCACCTCAGCAGCCAGGTGTCAATTCTTCTGCCTTCAGTAGTTTGGTAGTGCCTTTGCCTCAAGAACCTGTGATTTTACTCAATTGGCAGCACAGATTCTGCCAAGACCAAGTGCTTCAGATCCTTTCTCTAGAGGGTGTAAGATTCTGTAGGTAGCTTCTTCCCCAGGAAAGAGACAAAGATTAAACAAAGGCAGAATTTTTTTTCCCCAAAGGCTTCCTTATTGTTTGCACTGGCAGTTTAAAGGTGGGTTTCAGAGTAGCAGCCGTGTTAGTCTGTATTCGCAAAAAGAAAAGGAGTACTTGTGGCACCTTAGAGACTAACAAATTTATTAGAGCATAAGCTTTCGTGAGCTACAGCTCACTTCAGTTTAAAGGTGAGCACACAACTGTTATTTAGCACAGTCAGACAGTGGCCACCTCCCAAAAACCCCCTCCTCATGGCTTCAGGGGGGAGGGCGGCATGCTGCCAACCAGCCCCCCTGCTTCAGTTTCCCCCTTTCCAGGGCTTTCTCAATTTACCCACCAAAATAACTCTTCTCTGGTTCAGCAACACCCTTTCTTGGGGCTGGATTTATTAAAATAGCAAAATCATTCCCAAAATAAAGTTCAGAAATCTCCATCAGCCTTTCCCAGCGGGGCAGGGGGAGCTCACATTCTCCCTGAAGACTCAAGGGTCCTTACTCAAACCCACTAATGCCAGTGGGCATTGTCTGTCTCACGATACTTCTGCTGCTTCCTGAGGTTCTACAATCAGGTCCTCCATACCCAGAAGGCTCTACTAATTACACCCCACAACTCCATTCTACGTGTGACAAGAAGGACTAATTGGCTGGTGCTGACTGCTCCAGGCCTTAAAGGGCCAGGCCACCCCATTATTGGCACATACCAAAATCTGAGCTTTGCGGAGCATTTCAACATCTAAAGGCTAACTTCTGAACCTCCTCACTGGTTTAATTTGCAGAGTAGGTGATTTTATTAAAAGTGCAGAGTAACTCCCATTTCAATAAAGGGGAGTACTTCTGGAGTAAGGTAGTAGTCAGATTAACAAAAACATCATCTCTTATAAAGCACTTTTCATCAGTAAATCATCATCACTTTCTTATCAGTAGGAAAACAGAAACAGAAACCTAGCAGGCCAGTAGCAGACCTAGGAATAGAACCCAGATCTCATGAGCCCCAGTCAAGTAAAAGATCAGCATCTGGCCCTAATAAAAATATGCCCGTTTCTTGTAAGAAGGTACCAGTGGAGACCTTTTTTTGTGCTACAAAGAAAATGACGTGCTTTTGACTTGCTTCATATTGGATAGCTCCATATCCCTTTGCCGGAGTCAGAAAATGGGTATTTGAAAATGCATTATAGATACACACAAGGCAGTATTGTCCATCATGACCTGGTGCAGAAGCATCCCGATGTCTGGGGGTAAAACAAGTCCTTACACTTTTATCTGGAATCAGA
Organism: Dermochelys coriacea; assembly: GCF_009764565.3. Classification (NCBI taxonomy): domain Eukaryota; kingdom Metazoa; phylum Chordata; order Testudines; family Dermochelyidae; genus Dermochelys; species Dermochelys coriacea. Next base: position 147,433,017 of record NC_050068.2, read on the forward strand.
TAAATGCTTCAGAGAACTCATTCTAGCTTCCCTGATACCTTGAGGCTAGATTTGCAAGCATATGTAACAGAATCTCCCAACTGTTAGTTAGCCCAAAGCAGGGCTCACTTCAAGGTCTGCTAACCACTCCATCTCCTCCCCAACTGGCCCAATTCTTAAAAAAAAAAAAAAAATAGCGCGCTGCTGTCAGGTTTAAATGATGTTTCTCAGTATGAATGATCAATAGTTTCTCTACTCTTCCCTTCCCCAATTCAAGCAAGAACTATTTTACCTTGGCACATCAAGAACTTAAACCTCATTATTCCCTAGTTTGCAACTTTGCTGGACTGGCAATCTAAATGATTGATCCACAAGTTAATTACAAGGCAGCTTGTGGGCTTTGCTGAGACAGCTTATTGGTTCAAATACATGAGGACCTAATTCTCAGTAAGTGAAGTTCATTTTTTTTTAAAGTCATACTATGTGAAAGAAGAATCATGCTTATAAATGGATAACCTTAGGGGAAAAATGAAAATGTTTAAACATTTTTCTGGGGTAATCACTGTGTTAAAATAACTGTAGTTTCTTCTGCTTCATCATAGCTGCCACAGTGCTTAATACAGTCTCCTAGTACCACTACATTATTGTAGAGTTGGAATCAAGAAGGCAATTCCAAGTGCCCAAAACTTAAAGAACATTGAAACCATCAATCCTGGAACTGCATAAGTTGTTCTCTGTCCCAGTCCCCCAATCATAGCTTCTTGCTGTGAATACATGGTGGCTCAGCTTTGTGAGGACATTTTGCTGCATGACTGAGAAGAGGAGGGAGAACTCAGCGGTGGTGACTTTAATAAGACCCTTGTCAAACTTGGAAGATAAATGTTGTTATAGCAGAGTTCGGCACAGTGTTACAAGGAGGAGCAGGTAGCAATGCCTGTAGTTAAATCTGACTATAACTATTTTCACCTTGTCACCTCTAGGCTCAGCTTCTCTCCTCTGCATTCCACATGGATGGCCTCCCCTCTGCCTGCGCACCAGCTGGGGAAGCACTGAGAAGCCAGCATAGGCAGTCTCCTTGCTCTCAGTTCCTGTGCCTGGCTCCACAGCAGTCCCTGGTTGTCAGGTGGAACAATTGCAACAAAAGCCCTCAGCTGCTGCAGCCCTCTGACAGAGCATGTTCCTCCACTCTCACACCTAGGGATGCATAACTTTGGCAAAATTTGGGTGGCTTTTCATGGAGACAGCAGAAGACATAACCCACAACAGGATCAGCTCCTAAGCCCCGGCCATAGCCAAATTTCAAGTCCTTGCTATGAATAGGTTGACCAGATATCCGATTTAAAAAAAAAAAAGGGACAGTCTCGATAATTGAGGCTTTGTCTTGTATAGATGCCTATTGCCCCCCCCCCTCCTAATTTTTCACCCTTGCTGTATGGTCACCCTAGCTACGAAGCATGGGGGCACTAGATCTTCTCAATGAAACAGCTTTAACACCATTTTAAAATGGGCAAATATGTATTTTTCCCCTATAACCTCATTCTCAGAGATTACTGAACCATTCTGGCTGAAAATTAAAAAAGCCTGAAGCCGACACCCAGCATGGAAAATTTCATCCTGAACTGTTAAAGTTTGGCAAAAAGTTATAAGCAACTGAAAATAGGGTCTTAGAATGGAAAGTGGTGGGCATCTAACCATAGGCTACATGACCTTTAATATCTGGACCTTGTCATAGAATCATAGAATCATAGAATATCAGGGTTGGAAGGGACCCCAGAAGGTCATCTAGTCCAACCCCCTGCTCAAAGCAGGACCAAGTCCCAGTTAAATCATCCCAGCCAGGGCTTTGTCAAGCCTGACCTTAAAAACCTCTAAGGAAGGAGATTCTACCACCTCCCTAGGTAACGCATTCCAGTGTTTCACCACCCTCTTAGTGAAAAAGTTTTTCCTAATATCCAATCTAAACCTCCCCCATTGCAACTTGAGACCATTACTCCTCGTTCTGTCATCTGCTACCATTGAGAACAGTCTAGAGCCATCCTCTTTGAAACCCCCTTTCAGGTAGTTGAAAGCAGCTATCAAATCCCCCCTCATTCTTCTCTTCTGCAGACTAAACAATCCCAGCTCCCTCAGCCTCTCCTCATAAGTCATGTGCTCTAGACCCCTAATCATTTTCGTTGCCCTTCGTTGTACTCTTTCCAATTTATCCACATCCTTCCTGTAGTGTGGGGCCCAAAACTGGACACAGTACTCCAGATGAGGCCTCACCAGTGTCGAATAGAGGGGAACGATCACGTCCCTCGATCTGCTCGCTATGCCCCTACTTATACATCCCAAAATGCCATTGGCCTTCTTGGCAACAAGGGCACACTGCTGACTCATATCCAGCTTCTCGTCCACTGTCACCCCTAGGTCCTTTTCCGCAGAACTGCTGCCGAGCCATTCGGTCCCTAGTCTGTAGCGGTGCATTGGATTCTTCCATCCTAAGTGCAGGACCCTGCACTTATCCTTATTGAACCTCATTAGATTTCTTTTGGCCCAATCCTCCAATTTGTCTAGGTCCTTCTGTATCCTATCCCTCCCCTCCAGCGTATCTACCACTCCTCCCAGTTTAGTATCATCCGCAAATTTGCTGAGAGTGCAATCCACACCATCCTCCAGATCGTTTATGAAGATATTGAACAAAACGGGCCCCAGGACCGACCCCTGGGGCACTCCACTTGACACCGGCTGCCAACTAGACATGGAGCCATTGATCACTACCCGTTGAGCCCGACAATCTAGCCAGCTTTCTACCCACCTTATAGTGCATTCATCCAGCCCATACTTCCTTAACTTGCTGACAAGAATGCTGTGGGAGACCGTGTCAAAAGCTTTGCTAAAGTCAAGAAACAATACATCCACTGCTTTCCCTTCATCCACAGAACCAGTAATCTCATCATAAAAGGCGATTAGATTAGTCAGGCATGACCTTCCCTTGGTGAATCCATGCTGACTGTTCCTGATCACTTTCCTCTCCTCTAAGTGCTTCAGGATTGATTCTTTGAGGACCTGCTCCATGATTTTTCCAGGGACTGAGGTGAGGCTGACCGGCCTGTAGTTCCCAGGATCCTCCTTCTTCCCTTTTTTAAAGATGGGCACTACATTAGCCTTTTTCCAGTCATCCGGGACTTCCCCCGTTCGCCACGAGTTTTCAAAGATAATGGCCAAGGGCTCTGCAATCACAGCCGCCAATTCCTTCAGCACTCTCGGATGCAATTCGTCCGGCCCCATGGACTTGTGCACGTCCAGCTTTTCTAAATAGTCCCTAACCACCTCTATCTCTACAGAGGGCTGGCCATCTCTTCCCCATTTTGTGTTGCCCAGCTCAGCAGTCTGGGAGCTGACCTTGTTAGTGAAAACAGAGGCAAAAAAAGCCTCTGTCCTATATAGTTCATATGTCCTATATAGTTCATAACATAAAATGGGTTGAGGGAGTTGTATTGGGGAAAATTATGATCTACCTATTTCATGAACACAACAGAAAATAGCTGAGGCAGAGAAAGAGATAGATAGATGTGAGGTACAATATCCAGGAGAAGGAAAAGCTCTTGAAAGGCAATTACTAATCATCATTAAGGATCTTGATATCCTCAATAGGCTATTCAAACCCCATTATACACACACACACACACACACACACACACACGTAACTGGAGAAAACTCCTTTGGAAAATGGGGGTGGCTGCCCTGGCTCAAGGCAAACTTGTCTCAATGTACAAGCTGAGCCAGACAGATAAGTTTGTTGAGAGATCTCTGCACATGGCGGTAGTTAGTAGTTCTGCACAAGGGGACTGAATAAAGGTTGTACAGGCAACTTAGTTCTAGCATTTTCTAGCTTAAGTGCTTGCCTTTGCAACCTTAATGTTCCTTTTAATGTAGTGTTTTGCGTGCAATATATGTGCCAAGAGTTTCAAAGTTAGAGTGATTTTGGCAGATAATTTTTGGTGCTTAGCTTGAGAGGCTTTTAGAGGGCAGGTGCTCAACAGTTTCAGACAATTCAGCCTCTTTAAGGTGTCTCAGAGTTGGACACGTCTCCCCGTTGGGGCACCCAAAATCATTAGTGCATTTTAAAAATCTTGACCACAGTATGCAATCATGTAGACCCGGGCACATATTCCTGCCCCTATGACTTTTGCACCTGCGTTCTACCCACTAATTCATTTCTGTGGGACTACTTCTGAAATTCCAAGGTGGTGAAGCCTTTCAAACAACCTCCATTTTATTTTTTAAAAGATTGAGAGAAAGAAAGAATTTTTCTCCGGCAAATATGGAATTCCTGTTGCCCCTCACCTGCCTCCATGTCCAAATTACACAGGACAAACAAAATTCAGAAAGCTGTAAGACATTGAGCCAATTACTGGTGCAGGACTGATTTGGAAACAGAAATCCTACGCCACGGGAAAGGGGATAGTCCTAACTTTTCAACATAACAAACCACTTGTTTCTAACATTGAAAAGTTTAAAGTCCACATACTTTTAGGCCTGGAAGAGTTATGTCATTTGTAGACGTTTCTTTAGGTCTCTGTTAGCTTTTAAGGCTGGACTAACAAAGCAAAGGGATCTTGCCCCAGATATACATGTGGAGGGGATCCTCCATGTGTGGAAAGGGGACTCACCTGCATTTCCACTGGCAAATTCTGCCCTTCTGCAACACTGTGGGTATGATCCAAAGCCCACTTAATTCAATGGAAAGACTTCCAAGGGCTTAGGATCAGTCCCAATACGAAGAAGTTCAGTGGAGGGATCCTCAGAGATTTCTTTCCCTGAAACTCCCTCCTGTGGGATTGCCCTTGGGAGGGGGCAATCTAGCCCATGATAATTAAAACACTGGGGCTTTACGAGCAGAGGCGTAAGGGGGGGAAAAATAGTCCCACTAACTTTAAAAAAAACAACACTTTTTTCAAACCATGGAGACAAAACATTTATACACTCTAGCTACTTCTATGCCCCACCCCATCATTGCAATATCTGAATATTTCCAAGCCCTATACAGAATGCATGATGATACAATGTGGCTAGGCACTTTGATGCCACAGATTGGCTCAGATAGTACAATGAGAGGAGCATCACACAAGTAGCTAAATAGAGCGTGTAAATGTTGCATCGACCCTTCTTTAAATGACCTGCACACTGTAAACTTACTTGTTACTAATGTGCCATCCCAAATTAACATCACTAAAACCTTTATATTACACCTTCCCCTTCTGCAGTTTGAGATACATGTTAAATTATGGCCTTGGATGATATGTGTGTCAGCACCAGACCAGAGCTTGTCAAGATTTGCAACCTGACATGTCTTACATTTTCTTCTTCTCTGGCATTTTAAGAATTGTAAGAAAAGCTCAGTGTGCCTTTTTGTCTCTGCCCAGATTCTCTGTGTTGAACCTGGACAATGCTTATCTTGTGGCTAAACCTCACATTGCATAAAGTCAGTGCAAAAGGACTTCACCCCTTTGACCTTCAGCTCCTCCACTCCATAGCAAGTTATGTCAGTTTCATATTCACTCTTGGTGAAAGAGACCAAAAGTCAGAGCAAAAACACGTTTTTATTTTTTCTTGGACACACAAAAAGCAAGATTATAGAAGTAAACAATCTCTCTCAGATAAACTGATATAAAAAGATTTCCCTTCCATTTTCCCTGTTTCGGGGGGGGGAGGGGCGGAGAGGAGGAATCCAGTGCTTTACACACATTGGGACTTTTGATTTAAAGTCCCTTATGGACACTTAAGCCAAAATTAGTGGCTATTATTCATATAACCACCAGGGGGCACATCACAACTTGCATAACACATTAGCGCTTTTGTTTATAAATAAAAAGCAGCAGCAGTGGCAAAATATTTAATTTCAAGTTAAGGCCTCTTTCATTACCATGGGGCCGCCTTGATTTTATTTAGTATGTTAAACCTTCTTATAAATGGGAACTTCTGTAACTAGTGATTCAAATGGTACTTGTCTACAGTGACTTACATTAATTAAAATAGTTATTTTTTGTACAAAAATGATTTGGATCATAATCAAATATAAGGTCATGTTAAACAGTGATCAATTTAAATAGGAGTGATTACAGAACAAAAACTGTAGGAGATCCAACTTCCTCTTTAGCTTTAGTATATTCTGTTATGTAGGCTAACGTGGAATCTCCTGTTTTCATGCTCTCTTTTCTGTTTCACTTATCTCTGAATATATTGAAATATTTTCATGTATTTTCAGTAGATACATGTGTGATCAATTTGTTACTCTACTCAGAGCTGAAAATTAGGTTGTTTTGTGCATTTATTCTCAGGGAAATAGAGAAATTTCAACTGTGTGGATCAAACCATATCAAGTAAATGACAAGAGTTCAAGGCAGTAGGTGACAGAGTTTTATGTCAGACAAATGGTTCAATCTGCCTTAGCTTCACCTCTTGCAATGAGAAATACAAGAGGCTATAAAAAGAGTCTGAAAAATATTAAGATAATTTAGATTAATTAAGAGGGAAAGTTTCTTGTAATAAGGTTTGGTTGGTTGGTTTTAAAAAAAACCCAACCAGCTACTCAAAAGCTTATGGGAATTTTCTGCTATATTTTGCCCAAAGACTTGGTAGGCAATGGACAGGTTTTTCATGGAAATGCTGGGAAAGTACAAAATTTAATCTCATAAAGGCCATGGTTCCAGGATATTTTGCAGCATGAATAAATGCAAAGGTGATTAACTTCACATCTCTGACTGAGACAGACAAGTTGCAAAGTTTTGCTGGCAGCTAAGAACCAAGGATCCTGTTGTGCTCTGAAGGGATTTTGCTATAAAAATGGGACAAGAAATAACATTGTGCTTGTTATCTCTCCTTAACTCATAGTCTGCTATCATATACTTTGAGCTCAAATCAACACTTACTAATGTAAACAATTCCAGACCTTTCTACCTTAGAGAGTTTTTAAATACTACCATCCATCACTGCAGTACCCGAGCTCTTATTAAGAAAAGAAGAATGAAAGAGGGGACCTGATAACTGTCTTCAAATACATTAAGTGCTGTGTGATATGGTTCACTCACCACTGCAGTGCCTCCTGCTGGCTGTCCCAGGAATTAGCTCTGTTAACCAGTGCATCCTCTTCTGATGGTGTCTCACATGCAGTCACTTCTGCTCCTGGAAGTATGTTGGAGCAAGGACCATGGCATCCTCTTCAGGACACAGCCCTTGGCTGTATCATGTTCTGATCTTCGCTGTTCCAGGGGAACAGCAGTCCACCATCTAGCCACTTCCCCTCACTAGCAACTGCAGCCAATCATTTAGCTACTTCCTCAGTGGTGGGGGGAGAGGGAAGAGGGTAAGAACCAGGGCCCACCTACTACTCCAGGTCCCAGCCCAGGGACCCTATAGATAGCCAACACTTACTACATTCCCTCTGACTCCTCAGTTCATTTTCCTAGGCCTCTTCCCCACAGCACCCTCGTCTCAGGGCCTCAGCTTGAAAATCCCTGTAACTAACCAGGACCCATATTTAGGTCCCTCAGTTGCTGTTAGCAGTACTGTTCTGTCCAGAGTGCTAGCATACCTTCCTCCTGCTAGGAGCATGATCTTCCCTTTTCAAGCTCCAGCAAGCTACTGATTGTGCTCTGCCCTGCAGCTTTTATATGGACCTGCAAGGTCCTGACTGGCTGCTCCTCACGGACCCTGTCTAATTGGCTCTGTCCCGAATAGCCTTCTTAGGCTCTATAATTGGCTGCCTGCTGCACAGCTTCCCTAGGGTTCTATTAACCACTTATGGGCCAGTGTGGGGCAGACACCCCATCACAGGCTGTTATAAAGAAGATGGTGATCAAATGTTCTCTATGTCCACTAAAGACAGGACAGGAAGTAAGGGGTTTCATCAGCAGCTAGAGAGATTTAGGTTAGATATTAGGAAAAACTTTCTAATTATAAAGATAGTTAAACAGTGGAATAAGGTTTCAAGGGATGTCACAGAATCCCCATCATTGGAGGTTCTAAGAACAGGTTAGACAAACTCCTGTCAGAGATAGTTTAGGTTTCCTTGGTCCTGCCTCAGTGCAGTGGATGGACTAAATGACCTCTCAAGGTCCATTCCACACCTACATTACTATGATTTGTTGGGTGCTAAGCAATTCTGAAAACCAGGCACCCAGCTTTAACAATTTTGGACCCTTGCCCTACTAATAGATCAGTAATATTGTCGGCTGGTGGGCTCACCAGTCTGGGAGAAAATAATTAGCCACACACAAATTAGTTCATAGCCCTTGCCTCAGGGCTCTGTTTCTTTTCCAACACAGAAAAGAAAACATGGAGTGAAGACATAAAGCAGTGATCTTGTTGCCTGTGTAGGTTGTGGGCTCTCTGGTAAGGGTCAGGGCCTCCACTCAGCCGAAGGACATTCACAGGGTCTTCTTCCCCCCTGAAGTCCTCTGCTACTCAGCTGGTACAAGAGAGTGTTCTGTTAGCCCTCTCCTGGCTCCCTCATTGAATGGAGGGCCTCATCTATCTCCCCAGCTGGTAATTATCAGACCCAGTTGTGACAGGTTGCCCCCCATCCAGGGTACCACCTAAGGTACTGGAGTCCCACTGAGCCAGCCCATTTCACCAGCCTGGGCTGCCTCACCCTGTCCTGCTGTGCTAGGCCCTCAAGCCTCCTCTAGCACCCACACAAGTAGGGACATGCTCAGCTGCAGAAAGACACAGACACTGAAATCAGCTGTGTGTGGAAAAAATCAGCTAGGGCAGTGGTTTTCAAACTTTTTTTCTGGGGACCCAATTGAAGAAAATTGTTGATGCTGTGACACAACAGAGCTGGGGATGAGGGGTTTGGGTGTGGGAGGAGCTCAGGCTGGGGCAGAGGGTTGGGGTGCAGCGGTGAGGGCTGTAGGATGGGGCCAGGAATGAGGAGTTTAGGGTATGGAAGGGGGCTCTGGGCTGGTGCAGGAGGTTGGGGTGCAGGAAGGGGTCAGGGCTCTGGACTGGGGATGCAGGCTCTGAGGTGGGGCCAGAGATGTGGGATTTGGGGAGCAGGAAAGGGTTCCAGGCTTGGGGGGGCTCAGGGCTGGGGCAGGGGGTTGGGGTGCTGGTAGGGGTCAGGGCTCTGGGCTGGGGGTTCAGGCTCTGGGAAGGAGTGGTTTGGGGTGAAGGAAGGGGTTCCGGGTTTGGGGGGGCTCAGGGCTGGGGCAGGGGATTGGGACGCAGACTTACCTCCAGTGGCGCCCAGTCAGCATCGCAGCCAGGGTGCACCGTGGACTGCGCTGTGCCTTGGAAGTGGCCAGTAGCAGGTCTGGCTCCTAGGTGGAGGTGCACAAGCACAGGCAACTCTTGTCTGCAGGCACCATGCCCCTGCTCCCATTGACCAGGAACCGGGCAATGGGAGTGCGGAGCCGGTGCTCAGGGTGCGGGCACCACAAAGAGCCCCGTGGCCCCCCGCCTACAAGCCAGACCCGCTGCTGGCTGCTTCCAGGGCACAGTGTGGTGTCAGAAAAGGTAGGCTCCTTCCTTCAATGTGGAGGAATCTATGAATAGCTTTTTGCCTCCAGTTATGAATTTCACAAACTGGTTTAGAGAGAATAAAACAAGTTTATTAACTACAAAGGATAGATTTTAAGTGACTACAAGTGATAGCAAACCGATCAAAGCAGATTATTTTAGTAAATAAACAAAAAACTCAAACTGAGCTTAACACACTCGATAGGTAGGATATAAATTAGCAAATTCTCACCCTGAGTGATAAACAGGCTAGCAGATTCTTAAGGTACAAGTTGTCTTGGCTTTCCCAGGTTTTTATACACAGGTTAAAGATCCTTCCCACAGTTCCCATCACTTCCCACAGTTCAGTCCTTGCCCCTAAGGTGTTTCCAGGTATGTTGTTGCAGGGAAAGTGAGGTATCCTTAGGATGTCACTGTCCCCCTTTTATATAGTCTTCCCACTTGCTGGAAAGCTCTTTTGCTGTGACCTGGGTCAAACAGTTCCCATTGTGCAGTGCTATCTCTGAGAGGTTTCTATTGTACACAGTTCCTGGGATAATCCTTGTGCTTGTGTGCATTTCCTCAATAAGCCATCAACATTGTTTGGCCTTTTTACTGTTGTACCTGCAAGGCGGCTTGTGGGTGTTTTCAGCCTCACAAAATGTTTCAGTAACACTTACTTAGCCAAACTCCATAACTTCACATACGACGATAGCACATACCATCCAATGAGGTATTAATGTCTAGCAGATGCATCCAATGAAGTGAGCTGTAGCTCACGAAAGCTTATGCTCAAATAAATGTGTTAGTCTCTAAGGTGCCACAAGTACTCCTTTTCTTTTTGCGAATACAGACTAACATAGCTGCTACTCTGAAACCGACTTTTAAAACGATACCTCACAAGGCATACTTTGTGCAAAACATATTCTAATTACATGACAGTGGTGAATATTGGGGTCTCAGGGTGTCACACCAATCACCTGATTTCCAGCACTTGCCTGCTTTGCTTCTTCATGGAATAGGGCTGGCCGATCCCTGGCCCTTAAAGGAGGAGATGGCCCTGTACTCTGTATGCTGCATGCTATTTGTTCCACTGCAAATACGCAAAGAGGTAATCAGTAGGCTTAATATTCAGACTGATAGGTGTGAACTTCAGCCAGGTGATGACATTTAAATATCTTGCAGCTCTATCAGTGAGACACTAGTTCTTCTATTTACTTTGGTCACGTAGGTGCTCCCTGTCAGAAAGTTGGCATCAAATGAAATTGTGTTAAAAGTTATCGAAACCACCGGCATTTTAAATCAAGCAGCCCTTTGGCTGGTTTCTGCCAGCGCCTCCTGATGAAGGGATCACTTATCCTGATGCAGAATAAATCAGACTGTACTAAAACCTTGAAAATGATAAATCAATCAGACTTGTTTGAAAATGGGAAGTGTTTGACACATGATTGTTTTTCAGATTAAAATAGTTTCTTTTTTAATTTACACCAAATCTCGCAGTACTAAATTAACGCCCCCCCCCACCGATCTCAGTCATCATGGGGGGAAGGCATTTCTTACCATGCTGTTGCTACTGCTACTGCTGCCAATTTTTCTGAAAGCATATGATTCATTAGCTTTAAACATCATTAATATGATTACTTTAAAGGATGTTGCCAGGAGAAGGAGGCATCAAATGTGGTCTATATTTTTTCTTTTGGCTGGTTCCAAATTCTACTTATGTGTGTTTCTCTAGCAAATGGTTCAATGTTGCTTGTTTCATTTAAAAATAAGCTACCAATGTTCTCTTTACATTGTTTTTTCCAGAGTATATTATCCAGCAGTCGCTCAGCTACCGTCATGTTGCCCACTTAATTGCTTTTGTTAGCTCCTTCACCTTTTTCCTTAGAATGCTCCTTTTTGCCGTGTGATCAAATACTATACTCAGTCATCATCTTCTGCAGTTTGAGCTGGTGGCCCCTCTCCTGTTGCAATGAGGGACACGTTTTAATTTCAATGGGACTTCATTAACCATGTGCTTAAATGAAGTATGTGTTTAAGTATGTTGCTGAATAGGGATGGATTTAGCCATCTGTTTAAATACTTTGCTGAATCAGGGTCTTAGCAGGTAATGGAGGTACATACACCATTCTGAGGATAGGACAAGAAGCAATGGACTTAAATTGCAGCAAGGGAGGTTTAGGTTGCACATTAAGAAATACTTCCTGTCAGGGTGGTTAAGCACTGAAATAAATTGTCTAGGGAGGTTGTGGAATCTCCATCACTGGAGATTTTGAAGAGTAGGTTAGAGAAACACCTGCCAGGAATGGTCTAGATAATTAGTCCTGCCACAAGTGCAGGGGGACTGGATGAGATGACTTCTTGAGATCCCTTCCAGTTCTGTGATTCTGTCAATGCTGGCCTCAAAGGACTTGGACATTTTGTCCTCAGCTATGGACAGGATGGCAGTTTCCCAAACACACACACAGTTCTCACAACATGCATAGACACAGCTTACTTTATTTTCCCTTCTCCTGTGCAGCGAGTCCTCCATACATGATTCCTTAGGGCTCCTTCATGTGGCTGCTCTCCCCTGGAGTTCCATCCTAGCCCTACTCCTCTACAGGTGATTTCTCCTCCTGCTTGTTGCCATCTGATGGTGGTGCTCCAGCAGACTTCTGCTGTGTCCTAGGCCACCCTTCTTGTTCTTGCCCCTTATTCATGGCTCCCAGCAGCCCGCTTTGGATAGGTTTCTGAAACAGTGCTGACTGCTGTTTGTTCTTCTGTCTCAGGGTTTTTATGCTGCTATAATGTCTGAGCCCCTTCTACATAAAATCAATTAGCAATTGAGATGTTCTTCCTGGGATATATGGAGTATCTGGCTCGTCTCCCTTTTTGAGGGTATAAAAGCTCTGCTTGTCAAGGGTTCTGTTTTTCTGTTTGCTTTCTGTTTTAGAGGGTTAGTGTTGTGATTGTTGTTGTTGCTATGATGGAGAAGCTTTGTCAAAGAGGAAGGTTGTGCAGCATTTCCTAAAGACAGTGAGACTCTGGGTTATGTTAATCGCCTCTGGAAGTTTATTCCATCTCCCCCAAGAAAGCTTTGTCTCCAACTTTCCCATGTTTCATCTCAGGCCTTGGGATATCCATTTCACTTGCATCTAAACCAAGTCCAGCACTCATTGCTGGCATCTGTTGTGAGCAACAGGTAACTCACATAGTTTAGATATGGCCTTCTCATGATGTCTGCTGCTGAGCCTCTTCTTCTCAAGGCTCCCTTAGGTTGCTGGTGGTGCTGTGACTGAGGGAAATACCTGCAGCCTTTATTAACTTTGTATTACCTCCATTACTAGTGAATTTCATGTATACTGTGTGGCAGGAGTATTGGGTGCCGTGAGCGGGTACATATGGTCTGTTCAGAGGACTGTGGATCAGACCAGGGCAGTACTGACTTCTTGATTGAGCAGGGTCAACATCACCTCAGTTGCTCTCAGTAAACAGGGGGAGGAGTTTTTCCAAATGCTTTTGTAAACAACAGTTTTGGTTTGTAAGAAATGTTATTTAATTCCTGAAAGCAGGTTTGGGGCAAGGAGATATTAATCACTTCAGGTAGCTTTCTTTTAAGTCAAGAACCACCAGAGAGAAAGAATCGGTTAAGAGTTATAAAACACTGTCCTGGAGAATGAATTTGTGGTATGTAACGACTGAGCGAGCTGGTGACAGGCTCTCTAAGGAGAGAGTGATCTCTTAATTGAGAAGTGCTCAAGCAGCTGATGAGCACCTGAAGGATTCCATTACTGCATAATAGCAACAGGGACAAGAACCTGCCTTTAAAGCAGAGCCTGGGTTACAGTATGCTGCGTGGAGGAGCACTGTACCTAGCAGGCATTTTTAGGGGTATTGTATCTAAACAAGGCATAGTGGCTTTAAGGATCCTAGAGAAGCATGGCCTATGCGGTCCCTGCTATATCCTTTTACAAGGTGCAGAAGTAGAAACCCTGGCTACCAGCTCTTCTGATGAATGTCAGGATGTGTGCGACCATGACGGGGTTGTCTGAGGGAGGAAATGCCTGTATTAGCCTGGAAAGTCTGTGTTCTCTGAGTACAAGGAGTGGGATTGTGTCTAGCTGCTACAGTGTTGTAAGATGTGGAAAGCCTCTTTGCACCCCTGCATAAGTTCAAACACAATTTTATTCCTTAGCCAGTACCTGCTGTAACAACTGTGCTTACTTTTACATACATTAGCTTCTTTCAGCTTGATTCCCACTGTTCGTATTGCAGAGGTATCAGTACCAGTGTGTGCGTCTTTAAGAAAAAGTGAATTCTTTACCTGTGAATGTGTTTGCTTCAGGATTCAATGTGCATTTATCCCAACCAGGCTGTGTAATGAGTTATTGATTCCTGCCTCTGGCCATTCTCTTTGTAAGGTACACAATTAAGAAACCCATTCAGTGAACAGACAGAGTTGAGAGTAATTATACAGCTGCTTTTTAATGCTGAAAATTATCTCTATTGTGTGGACTATATCCATGCTGTTAATGGCTGTGGGAATAACAAATGTGATAGCTGTAAGCAATAAGATGTGCTAAACAACATGTGTTTCAGGGAGAGCAATGAGCATCCTGATAACACGGAGTGAAATTCCCCCTCACTGAGGAGGCCATCAAAATCCTCTGCATTCCTGATCCTGCTTAAGTCTTGTTTTGAGCAACCTATTCTGAGGGCTGAAGCTGGATTCGTGCAATGACCAGGCCTTGGGCTGGTCCTTTGCTCATGGATGAATTTTACCCACTCTGAGGAACAAACCCAAAGGCTGAGTGGATTCAACCATCCAAACAGCATGGGGCCAATCTCAGAAATCTTGTAGATTTGTCTAAGTTGGAGAAGCTGAACTTTTCCTAAATTATGGATGCTTGTCCAGAGCACATCTCAAATTCTGAGGCCTACAAACGGATGAGTTGTCAAAGTAAACCAACTGAAATGCAGTAGTTAACATTAAAAAACTACCAGGGTAGTGTAGAAGAGGGGTAAAGTGCATTTCTGATCTGAGATGGGGCCTGATTAAGAGTAGGAGGGGAGTGGTTTAATTTACGTTATTGTAATGATGCTTAAATTGCACCACTGACTTTTTTGTCCCCAACCTTAAATAATGTTAACGAAGGAGGTATTCCAACACGAGTCTCTGGGCAGCATCCCTGTATCACTTGCATTTTCACAATGTAGCATGCAGAATTCCATCTCCTTGAAGGAGCTGTTGAAATGAAGTTTTCTACTTTTTAGCTAAAGTCGAGCAAACCCATGACAAGGCAGGTGAAAGGTCTGAAAATATTACAATAAAATTAATAGACATTTTCAACAATCAAAAAATCCTAAGGAATGAGGTGGTTCTTATAATTTTAGCCAAGCCAGTTTGCTTACTCCTATCACAAGGTCCAAACAGCCTCTTAGAAAATATATTGCCTGGGCATTTGAGCGCTGCTACAACATTAAGATGAGTTAGATAAGGAAACGTGTTATCACTGTGTATATCTATGGCCTGATTCTGTGGGGTCCTGGGCACCTCTGGACTTCTATGGGAGTAGTGGGGTCCTGAGCACCTTGTGAGATCAGGCCCTTCCTGGGGAATTAATGACTCTAGCATGGTGTACTTAACACAAATGAAACCGTCTGGGTGGCAGTGAAAGTCCTAAAGCAATTTCTTTATAGTCTATAACAAAAGTACTAAGAAAGCAAATTCACAGGAAAATAGTACAGTGCTATCAACTATTCACTTATCTGAACTACTGCCAGGTAATGGAATAATTTACAAAGGGGCATGGCCGGTTGTCCATAACTCACATTTTTTAAATCAAGATTGGACGTTTTTCTAAAAGACATGATCTAGGAATGACTTTGGGGAAGTTCTATAGCCTGTGTTGTACAGCAGTTCAGGCTAGAAGGTCACAATGGTTCCTTGTGGCCTTTATGAATCTATGAATGTGGAGGAAGGAACTTCAAATAATATTGACTGTAATCTGTATTGCTTTACATTCAATATACCATGTGTGATAAATGAAGAGGGAGGGAGGTAGCTCCCTTTTATGGACCCTGGGCACCCAGCCAGAAAGTATTCAGAGTAGCAGCCGTGTTAGTCTGTATTTGCAAAAAGAAAAGGAGTACTTGTGGCACCTTATAGACTAAAATTTTTTTGAGCATAAGTTTTCGTGAGCTACAGCTCACTTCATCAGATGCCAGAAAGAAGTATAAAATCCCTCTTCGTAACTGTTCTCTAATTGCTCTACTTGTAAAGGGTTAAAAAGTCTCACTGCTATGCATAGATAAAAGGAAGTGAGAGTGCACCTGCTCAAAAGAGCCAATGGGAAGACTAGAACTTTTTAATATAGAAACAAGACTGCCCTTTTGTCTGTCTGTTTTCTCCTGGGAAGAGGTGGTCAGGGCAGAGCTATGCTGTAAGAAGCTTGGGCCAGATATGAAAAAATCATCAGTATCATACCTAGAAACTACTAATTTAAAACCCCAGATATGTAAGCAGATCAGGAATTGTCCAGGAAGACACGATTAGGTTTATCCCTTTTATTTAGTTATGGCTTGTGGATTCCTCTGTGCTAACTCCAGGTGCTTTTGTTTTGCTAGTAACCTTTAAGCTTGACCTCAAGAAAGCTATTCTTGATGCTTAATCCTTGTAGTTGCTCCTTTAAAAATCTAGCAACAGCCTGAGTTCCCAGATGTATTTTCTTTCCTTTAAGAACAGAACTGGATTTTTGTGTCTTAAGAGGTTTGCGCACATGTTGTTTAATTAGCTGGTGGCAACAGCTAACTTTTTTTTTTTTCCTTTCTCAGCTCGTCCCCAGAGTGGGGGTGAAAGGGCTAAGGGTACCCCACAGGAAGGAATTCCCAAGTACATCTTCCTGGGTTCTCAAAGAGGTTCTGCACTTGGGTGGTGGTAGCATCTACCAGTTCAAGGTCAGAGAAAAGCTGTAGCCTTGGGAGTTTAATACAAGCCTGGAGCGGCCAGTATTAATTTTTAGAATCTGCACTCAAAGTGCCAGAGTGGGGAATTAGCCTTG
Source organism: Dermochelys coriacea (assembly GCF_009764565.3). Lineage (NCBI taxonomy): Eukaryota > Metazoa > Chordata > Testudines > Dermochelyidae > Dermochelys > Dermochelys coriacea. The sequence goes on from NC_050068.2 coordinate 147,449,522, forward strand.
ACACCATGTGCGATCCCAATGGCTCTTTAAGGCCCAAAAAGGAGACTCAGTTTTATGCACAATCATGTCTCCATTTGTATATGTAATTACCATGACTGTACATGTAAATCAGGTATTTATAGAATCAAACAACCAGTTAAGTGCCAAAACGGTAATCTGCAGTGACAAATACCATAATTTGTGTGAGCAGTCACAGCAACTCGGTGCAGAACTATGTGTAACTGCACACACAAATGGACCTCTACAAAACAGTCTGTGGGGGGGGACTTTTGATGCTGAGTATAAGGGTAAGAAGAAAAAGCAAACTAACTATTACAAACAAACACATTTTATGTATTTATTCATGCACTGGTTTTCATTTTTAGACTTATCCTGTTGGTCAGAATTTGTGGGTGAGTGTGAGTTTATGGGCATTCACTTTAATACTCTTAACTAGGATGATGCAAGCAGCATAATTTTGAGATGAACTCCCCACCCGCCACCACAGCCTCTTCATGCTAGGTGAAAGAGCCAGAGCAGTGTAAAGAGGCTATAAAAGCCTCAGTTCTGGCTGAGGGAGAATTCCCTGGAGGCAGGCACTACAAATGACAGCCAGATGGACTGCTTTCTAAGGACCCCCTCACAAGTCCTGGGGCATTTTTGGGTGGGAGTGGGCTAGGTGAAGTAGAGGCATGTCAGGGGCAAGGCCACACCACTGCAGAGATCCTATGCAATGCTGCAGCCCCTAGGGTAGTCCCAGGAAGGCTGCTGTAACTTTGAGAGGCCCCTAGGGCTGCTTAAGTTATGCTGCGGGGCCTCTCCAGACCCTAGATCAACCCAGAATCAGGGAGAACAATATAGGTGGCAAAGCTACAGTAGGCCTCTGCTTCTCCCAGGCTGAAAGTTGAACATCGCCCTTCTTTTTAGTTATTTCTGCACTACTGGTAACAATGGATTTTAATGCCGATGCCCACAATTTTCTGCAACATTTCTCCACTGCAGCTGTGGAGAATATATTTTTAACTGTCACTACACCAAAAATTTAAACTAGAAAGAAGGGAGTACTTATTGTACAGAAGTTTTGTACTGTCCTTCCAAAAATCTTGTTGTGGATACAACTGTTCTGTTGGAATGTTCTTTATTCTCTCGCTAGCTGGGTATACAAGGACCACAGCAATAACCATCTCCATGTCAGGGCCCACACATTGCTCAGCCTCTCAGAAATCAGGAAAACTGTCCCTAAGAAAGAGAGGGACATTTTAATTGGCCTTGACCTACAAAGGAATTTTCAACACAAGGCCACATGCTGTTACAGGAAAAGGGCACCTTTTTGTGTGTTTTGCTTTTATAACAAATCCTGGCCTTTCGGGAGGTTGTACCCACTGCTGGAGGAGAAAATGAGGGGGCTTTCCAATTAGATATCAGGAAGGGGTTGAGTGTTGTGCAACACCACAAAAATCAGAAATGTTAGGGCTTGTCTTTGTTTTATTTTTAACATCCCCACGCTATTTTCACCTGAAGCAATCTCATAAACCAAAAGCCTCAGTGTAGCTCATAAGTAGCAGATGTGGATCTCGCTCCTGGGTATTCCACAAACTGGGGGGAAATCCTAGGCCCCTTCCCAGTCAGTGGAGTTTTGCTATGGACTTCAATGGGGCCAAGATTCCCCCCCCCCCGGAGTTATTTAAAACAAATCAACTGTTATTTTATAATATTTTAAAGGTATTTTCCTACTTTCACTTGAGGCTCTCTCTGCTGCTTAGTGCTATCAGCTCGTTGTCATACAGTACAGCTAAACATTAGATTTTCCTCATTGATACAAGAATGTACAGTAAATGCTGGGCAATGTTGTGTAAAGGAACCATTTTAAAACTCTTGTTATAGGCCCCTGCTGGGTGTCAGAAGCATTATCCAACAGTTGATCTCAAAATATTAAAAATATTCTGAGTTCTCTTTGTGTTTGGTCTGGCAGTTCTACTTCAGCCATGCTGGACTGTAAACTAAAGGTCTGACCCTGCAACTTTCAAGGAATTCCTGAGAAGTTCTGAAGTCCCTCAATTCCTATGGAAAGACGTGGAGTCGAGATCACTTAGTTACCTCTAAGGTGGGGCTCAGTACCCTTTAGGATCAGGCTCCAAAAGAAGTCTCCCACTGTGCTGAGTGTGAAGATAGGGTTGCCAGGCATCTGCTTTTTTACTGTAATGCCCAGTCGAAAAGGGACCCTGGTGGCTCCAGTCGGCACTGCTGAAAGGGCCATTAAAAGTTCAGTCGGCGGCACAGTGGGGGCCCCAGGCTAAGGCAGGCTCCCTGCCTGCCCTAACTCTGCATGGCTCCCGGAAGCGGCCACCAGGTCCCTGCAGCCCCTAGGCACTAGGGCAGCTAGGGAAGCTCCTTGCACTACCCTCGCCCCACTACTGGCTCCGCAGCTCCCATTGGCCACCAACCATGACCAATGGGAGCTGGGGGGGCGGGAGAGGGAGGAGTGCCTGGGCACCGTGCAGAGCTGCCTGGCCAACCATGCACCTAGAGGCTGTAGGGACTTGGCAGCCACTTCCAGAGCCATGCTGCCAGACCCCAAACTCCCCTCCCCCCCCCCCCCCCCACACACCCCAACTCCCTGGTCCAGCCCAGATCCCCATCCTACACCTCAAACCCTTCATCCCCAGCTGGAGCCCTCACCCCCCAGCCCAGCCCAGAGCCTTGTCCTGCACCCCAAACCGCTCATCCCCAGTCCCACCCCCAGCTGGACCCCTCATATTCTGCTGCACCCCAAACCCCTAGGCCAGATTTCCCTCCCATACCCCAACCCCTCATTCCCGGCCCCACCCCAGACCCTGCACCCCCACCCCAGAGCCCATACGCCCCTGCTCCCCAATCCCCTGCCCCATCCCGGTGAAACTGAGTGGGGGTGGGAAAGAGTGAGTGATGGGGGGGGGAGCGGAGCAAGTGGGGGCAGGGCCTTGGAGAAGAGGCGGGTGAGGGAGCAGGGCAGCGTCATTCAGTTTTGTGTGATTAGAAAGTTGGCAACCTTATGTCAACAGCAGCTCTTGACAAGTTGTATGTAACTATTGCTCCTTGTTCTTTCTCGACTCAATAATATTCTCCAGAGCAGTTGGCTGGAATTTGTGCAGCTAGCCTTGGTCTGGTAGAGCTGTCTCATTCAGTTCTACAGGAAAAAAAATGAAAGAGATCTTTTGTTATCCTGGGAATTGCTTTCCAGAATTTGGCAAATTTACAGCCTTTTTACAATCCACCAAAAAAATATAGACTCCCAACAGGTCTGACATTGCTCTGGATGGCCCACTTCTGCCACATGTCTGGAAATCAACATCTCATCGGTGACAGCCCGGACAATGAATTTATAGAGAGAGAGGAGAAACAGGGCTCTGTTTCAAGACCTAAAGAAAAGCCTTTGTGCTCTAAGTCCCAGAGATGCTGCAGTGAATTAGAAGACCACACATAATAGAAAAGGGTCAAATGCTGGTCCCAGTCATCTCTTGAAAATTACCACCAGAGGACTCTGACATCATAATCAAAAAGGCTGACAAAGGAGGTGCTGTCGTCATCATGAATAGGTCGGAGTATGAACAAGAGGCTACTAGGCAGCTCTCCAACACCACTTTCTACAAGCCATTACCCTCTGATCCCACTGAGAATTACCAAAAGAAACTACAGCATTTGCTCAAGAAACTCCCTGAAAAAGCACAAGAACAAATCCGCACAGACACACCCCTGGAGCCCCGACCTGGGGTATTCTATCTGCTACCCAAGATCCATAAACCTGGAAATCCTGGACGCCCCATCATCTCAGGCATTGGCACCCTGACTGCAGGATTGTCTGGCTATGTAGACTCCCTCCTCAGGCCCTTCGTTACCAGCACTCCCAGCTATCTTCGAGACACCACTGACTTCCTGAGGAAACTACAGTCCATTGGTGATCTTCCTAAAAACACCATCCTAGCCACTATGGATGTAGAAGCCCTCTACACCAACATTCCACACAAAGATGGACTACAAGCCGTCAGGAACAGTATCCCCGATACTGTCACGGCTAACCTGGTGGCTGAACTTTGTGACTTTGTTCTCACCCATAACTATTTCACATTTGGGGACAATGTATACCTTCAAATCAGCGGCACTGCGATGGGTACCCGCATGGCCCCACAGTATGCCAACATTTTTATGGCTGACTTAGAACAACGCTTCCTCAGCTCTCGTCCCCTAATGCCCCTACTCTACTTGCACTACATTGATGACATCATCATCTGGACCCATGGAAAAGAAGCTCTTGAGGAATTCCACCATGATTTCAACAATTTCCATCCCACCATCAACCTCAGCCTGGATCAGTCCACACAAGAGATCCACTTCCTGGACACTACGGTGCTAATAAGCGATGGTCACATAAATACCACCCTATATCGGAAACCTACTGACCACTATTCCTACCTACATGCCTCTAGCTTTCATCCAGATCATACCACTCGATCCATTGTCTACAGCCAAGCGCTACGATATAACCGCATTTGCTCCAACCCCTCAGACAGAGACAAACACCTACAAGATCTCTATCATGCATTCCTACAACTACAATACCCACCTGCTGAAGTGAAGAAACAGATTGATAGAGCCAGAAGAGTACCCAGAAGTCACCTACCACAGGACAGGCCCAACAAAGAAAACAACAGAACACCATTAGCCATCACCTTCAGCCCCCAACTAAAACCTCTCCAACGCATCGTCAAGGATCTACAACCTATCCTGAAGGATGACCCATCACTCTCACAGATCTTGGGAGACAGACCAGTCCTTGCTTACAGACAGCCCCCCAATCTGAAGCAAATACTCACCAGCAACCACACACCACACAACAGAACCACTAACCCAGGAACCTATCCTTGCAACAAAGCCCGTTGCCAACTCTGTCCACATATCTATTCAGGGGACACCATCATAGGGCCTAATCACATCAGCCACACTATCAGAGGCTCGTTCACCTGCGCATCTACCAATGTGATATATGCCATCATGTGCCAGCAATGCCCCTCTGCCATGTACATTGGCCAAACTGGACAGTCTGTACGTAAAAGAATGAATGGGCACAAATCAGATGTCAAGAATTATAACATTCAAAAACCAGTTGGAGAACACTTCAATCTCTCTGGTCACTCGATCACAGACCTAAGAGTGGCTATACTTCAACAAAAAAGCTTCAAAAACAGACTCCAACGAGAGACTGCTGAATTGGAATTAATTTGCAAACTGGATACAATTAACTTAGGCTTGAATAGAGACTGGGAATGGATGAGTCAATACACAAAGTAAAACTATTTCCCCATGGTATTTCTCCCTCCCACCCCACCCCCCACTGTTCCTCTGATATTCTTGTTAACTGCTGGAATTAGCCTACCTTGCTTGTCACCATGAAAGGTTTTCCTCCTTTCCCCCCCCTGCTGCTGGTGATGGCTTAACTTAAGTGATCACTCTCCTTACAGTGTGTATGATAAACCCATTGTTTCATGTTCTCTCTCTGTGTGTGTGTGTGTGTGTGTGTGTGTGTGTGTGTGTATATATAAATCTCTCCTCTGTTTTTTCCACCAAATGCATCCGATGAAGTAAGCTGTAGCTCATGAAAGCTTATGCTCTAATAAATTTGTTAGTCTCTAAGGTGCCACAAGTACTCCTTTTCTTTTTGCGAATACAGACTAACACGGCTGCTACTCTGAAACCCACCAGAGGACTGAAGTACTTTTCAAAATGAAGTCTGCCCATAGTCCACTAAGTTACTTCACAGGGAAGCCTTCTTGTTTCTATTGTTCTGTTTGATATTTACTGTAGATGATATTTTACCCAAATGGAGCCTCCTGATTTTAGCAGAGGGCTCCAGAACCATCAGCTAATACAAAAAAATATAGTCTTAACTAGTAAAGAAAGTAAAACGAGTACTTGTGGCACCTTAGAGACTAACAAATTTATTAGAGCATAAGCTTTCGTGAGCTACAGCTCACTTCATCGGATGCATACAGTGGAAAATATAGTGGGGAGATTTTATATTCACGGAGAACATGAAACAATGGGTATTATCATACACACTGTAATGAGAGATATCAGGTAAGGTGAGATATTACCAGTGGCGGGCTGGGGGACCTTTTGTAGTAATAATCAAGGTGGGCCATTTCTAGCAGTTTACAAGAACAGTAGGAGGGGAAATAGTTTTACTTTGTGTAATGACACATCCACTCCCAGTCTTTATTCAAGCCTAAGTTAATTGTATCCAGTTTGCAAGTTAATTCCAGTTCAGCAGTCTCTCGCTGGAGTCTGGTTTTGAAGTTTTTTTGTTGAAGAATTGCCACTTTTAGGTCTGTAATCGAGTGACCAGAGAGATTGAAGTGTTCTCCAACTGGTTTTTGAATGGTATAATTCCTGACGTCTGATTTGTGTCCATTCATTCTTTTACGTAGAGACTGTCCAATTTGGCCAATGTACATGGCAGAACGGCATTGCTGGCACATGATGGCATATATCACATTGGTAGATGCGCAGGTGAACGAGCCAGAACCCAGAAGTTACCTACTACAGGACAGGCCCAACAAAGACAATAACAGAACGCCACTAGCCATCACCTTAAGCCCCCAACTAAAACCTATCCAATGCATCAAGGATCTACAACCTATCCTGAAGGATGACCCATCACTCTCACAGATCTTGAGAGAGAGGCCAGTCCTTGCTTACAGACAGCCCCTCAACCTGAAGAAAATACTCACCAGCAACCACACACCACACAACAAATAACACTGACCCAGGAACCTATTCTTGCAACAAAGTCCGTTGCCAACTGTGTCCACATATCTATTCAGGGGACACCATCGGAGGGCCTAATCACATCAGCCATACTATCAGAGGCTCGTTCACCTGTGCATCTACCAATGTGATATATGCCATCATGTGCCAGCAATGCCCCTCTGCCATGTACATTGGCCAAACTGGACAGTCTCTACGTAAAAGAATGAATGGACACAAATCAGACGTCAAGAATTATACCATTCAAAAACCAGTTGGAGAACACTTCAATCTCTCTGGTCACTCGATTACAGACCTAAAAGTGGCAATTCTTCAACAACAAAAAAAAACTTCAAAAACAGACTAACAAGAAACTGCTAAATTGGAATTAATTTGCAAACTGGATACAATTAACTTAGGCTTGAATAAAGACTGGGAGTGGATGTGTCATTACACAAAGTAAAACTATTTCCCCTTGTTTATTTCCCCTCCTACTGTTCTTGTAAACTGCTGGAAATGGCCCACCTTGATCATCACTACAAAAGGTCCCCCCGCCCCTCACTGGTAATAGCTCACCTTACCTGATCTCTCTTATTACAGTGTGTATGGTAATACCCATTGTTTCATGTTTTCTGTGTATATAAAATCTTCCCACTATATTTTCCACCGTATGCATCCGATGAAGTAAGCTGTAGCTCACAAAAGTTTATGCGCTAATAAATTTGTTAGTCTCTAAGGTGCCACAAGTACTCCTTTTCTTTTTACGGATACAGACTAACACGGCTGCTACTCTGAAACCTAGCAAAGAATGTAGGACCCTTATGTTGCATAGTACAATACCTTCCTCCACAAGTAGTCTTGCTGAAATCCCTAATTGTGGAAGAAGGTACTACGTAGCATCAATAAGGATAATGCAGTCTGGCCCATAGGAAAAAAAATCCAATACCTTTAGGAAACATACAATCAGACATTGCAAGCATGATTTGTTACTGTATATCCTTTATCCCGCCCCTCCCCTAACTCTCAGCCTGTTTCATCCTTAAATATTCTACGGCCCCAGTCCTGCAAACAATTATGTGTTTGAGTAAATTTACACATGTGAATAACCTCAGAAGGTTTCTTCACAAGCGTAAAGGTCCATTCACATGAATCCAATTGCAGGGTCGAGGTGTTGTATTGTAAACTCTGGGTCAGGGTACCATTTTTAATCTGTCTCTGAAGTAGCTAGCACTTGGGCTCTGTGTAAATAAATACGAAAACTTAGGATTTCCTAGTTCTTATAAAACACTTTAAAGGCAAAGTTTGTAAGTATTAAAGGGACACCCCCAACTTGTTTCATCTCCACCCAGTGGCATGTGCAGGAATTTAAACTTGAGCCCTTTGGGAAGGGCACATTCAACACACCGAAATGAAAGGCGAGTGAGACCCCCCCCCTCCGATTTCTCCGAATGCCTCTGGCAGGAACACCCAGCAGCGAGGAGACGGTGGCAATCTCAGTGTCCCTGCAGTCCAGGGAGGAAGGAAGCAGCAGGGAGGCTGTCTGAGCTTCTCCTCCACCTCCACCCCTACCACTGCTGCTTCTCCTTCTCTGCTACTGGAGTCCCAATGGCTGCTGCCTGCTTTGCAGAGCGCTCACTGGGCAGGGGGTGCAGGCAGAGGCCAACAGGTGGAACTCCAGCAGCAAGGAAAGAGAAGCAGCAGCTATAAGCATGTGGGGAGGTGAAGTTTCCCTCCCTGGACTGCCAGGAGGTACAGAGATTTGGGGGTTGGGCGTGCCATTGCTTGCTCGCCCTTGTACACGTCCCTGTTTCCACCTGAAGACTTTGTGCACACTATTGTTAGTGCACCTTGTAACTGAAAGAGACCAAAGAAAAACAATTCTAATTTTCAATTTCTAGGCTTTGTGCATTTGGCAGGATCCTATGTCTAGTTCTATTGTTTTGTTGATAATCAGTGTGTAACCCCCTGGTCTGTGTGTTACATGTGCCTGATCCACAGAGAATAGGAGTCTGTTACAGACTCAGCTACAAAGCTTGGCTCTTTATCTGTAGAGATTCAGTGCTTTTGTAACACCGACAGACTCTGGTCATCGGGCAGGATTGAATCTGGGACCTCTAGACCTCCACTGCATGAGCTAAAAGCCAAGCCATATCCTGTTAGCTAAGGCTGTAGAGCAGACTCCTCTCTCTCTCTCTCGCTCTCTCTCTCGCTCTGGCAGAATACCATGCCCAGGAGGTGTGTGGGTTACACTTTCAGCTCTGAATGCCCCTGGTGCAGTCCCTACTGTCAGCCATCACTTAAGTGGTGGCAATAATAGACTCCCATCCCTCTAGATTTAGAAAAATAAAACTTGGGATGCATAACCCACACTGACCAGTGGGTTACAGGTGATTCCCAGAGTCAGGCACTTAGTATGATGATATCACTCTCTGCATGTTATTCCTTGGGTCCAATAACAGCTGCAGTGAAACAGAAGCAGCAAGCAGGCATTTACAGAGAGGGAAGAAAGGGGAGGAGAAGGATTGGTAGGCCTGAATATGCTTGCTTTTTTTTCCCCCCTCTCAGACTTACTATTCCTCTACTGCTTAAAAGCCCATTGCAATACCCATCAGCAGGAAAGCAGAAAAACCTTTACAATCAAAAAATAATTAAATGTAGCTGTTATTAAAGAGTTCCCTATTAAAGAGGCTGAATTCTTTCCAGTGTCAATCCTCACAACACTCCCAGGAGGTTGGTAAATAGTTACTCCAGTTTCCATGGGAAATTGACCGACAGAGAGGTTAAGTGACTTACCCAGTGACAGAGAAGGCTCCAGTAGCATAACAAGCATTAGAACTCAGCAATTTCTGGGTCCCGATCCTGTGCTAACAAAGAAACCACCTCTGAAGGGTTAATAAAAGGTCAGCAGGAAGATCAAAAGAAATCCTTATTAGCCCTGAAGTGAAAACACCTGGAGTAGAAGAATTTCCTCCTGCCCAGTATCCAGCATATCCAGAAGGCAAAAGAAATTGTCCTGCAGCAGAGCATGAGTAGTGAGAGCTGGAAAAGGAGAAAGCAGGCAGGGGTTGCACTCTTGCTGCCTAGGAATGCCTGAAAGCATGCCCTTAACCAAACTACACCTTACATGTCTTCTGATCTCCTGCCCTGTTTCATGTGGTTGAAGAAAGATATTCTCAAAGCTGCTTTCTATATTCTTATTTCCATAAGCCAGACAGGACTAGAGAGGGCACTATTACTGTGTTCAGAGCCATGAATGCTGGCTTTCCTGAAGTCTGGGCTATTGCCATCCAGAGACAATTCAGCTTTTTCCTCCCTAGAAGGGGTGAAATACCTGAGAGGACATAAAGGGTGCCAGAGCTGCTTCTGTGAGGAGAGAAGAACCATTAAACTGCCTGGAAAAATCTTGATGTTTGAGAAGGCTTACCTTAGGGAGTTAGATAAAATGCTAAAACCCTTGAAAGGGAGTGACCCTAATTGTATGGAGAATTCAGAAAAATGGCCTAATGGCATTAACCAGTTGGAGACGACCAGTTTTGGCTGCAAGTATTATTTTTAGTTTATTTAAATAACAGTTTAGCGATAAAGCATGCAGTAGCCGGAATCTTCCTATTCTGGATCAAATGCTGATTTAAACCCAGATCCACTTCCACTGATTTCCAATGGGGTGGGTAGAAGCACAGGTGCTGATTTTTGTTTTTGCTGGTGGGTGGTCACCACAGTTTTGCCCAGAGGCCCCATCTCTGTCTCTTCCCGCCCCCACTCTGCCTCTTCCCCTGAAGCCTCCCCCTACCTGCCTGCTGCTCACTCCTCTCTGCTCCCTCCCCAGAAACCCTCTCACCCTCCCTCCTCTCTGCCCCCTCCCCCGAGGGCAACCTGCCTGCTGCTCGCTCTTCTCTGTCCCTTCCTGCCTTAAGGACAAGTGACAGGGGAGGGGGCAGAGAGGAGTGAATGGCAGGGGCTTTGGGGGGGAAGAGGCACAGCATGGGGAGCACCATGGGGTGCAGTGTGTGTGGGGCCACAATCTATGGGTGCTGAGCACCCTGAAATTTTTTTCTGTGGGTGTGTGTCTATGGATGGAAGTGTATATTAGGTAAAATTTGGTCCCTTGAAGGAAACCTCAGAGTATAATCCCAGTCAGATTAAAACAGTGCTGAAGGCATTAAAATATGCTGTTTGTTATGGTTTGACTTAATCCACAGGTTTACATTTGTAGATTTAGTTTATTTTATATGGGAGAACGGTTTTAAATTTGAAGCTCAATCTCCCATGAAATCTTGCAAGAAGGTGGGGATTCAGATTTGAGTGAACCTCTCTCCATGGCCAGGTATTCAGGCTAAAGCCAAACATACAGGGGAGCCAAAAGTTGGGGTTTGGATGTGGGGAGGCAGTAGGAGAATACTGTGATAATTTGCTGCTCTCACCCAAGAGTGTCCCTTACCAACAGCGCTCCCTGAATTACCTTTAAGTGAGGAGCGGAGTCTAATGCCCTTGATATCTCCCCACCACCACCTGGAAAATAAAGTCTGTTTTTGTGTGGAGAAGAAAGGAAGTACTCAGCCTGTCTGGAGATGGGGACTGAGTAGAGAAGAGCCAGCCCATGTGTGTGAAGAGGGCAGGGTGGGAGGTTGCATCGCCAGCTTGTCAGTGTATGTGTGTGGCGCTCTGGGGGTTGGGGGTGAAAGTTCCAGATATATGTGGGGGAAGGTGCATAGTGTCAGATGTTCATGCACTTGTGCATACAGTCTCTTTGGGGGAGGTACCGTGCTGAAAACAATGGGCCATATCTGCAGCTGGTGTAAACTGACATGCCTCTAATGACCTCAGTGCAGCTATGCCCATTTATACTGATCTGGCCCTAGTTTTCTATGGGATGTCTCACCACACAAATGAGCCCAGGTTCATTGGTACAGAAAGGACAGCACAGAACAAGAGCTGGGAGAGTTACTGTCAGCTTTCCCCTAAATTGACCTGATTTGATAGGGAGGTGTGAAGATCAAATGGGTCAGTTCAGATAAGCACCAAAACAGTCCGAAGCTTATATTTGAACTTCATTGCACACAAAACTGGGCTGGCAGTCTCACAAGAAGTCTCTCTCTCTCTTTCTAATTTCCCAGTACTTTCTTTCTGTAGGGTCTGATCCATCTCTCACTGAAGCCAGTGGGAGTCTCAGTCAACCAATGGATTGGGTTCCCCAGTTGGACCAGAGAATAGCTCCTCTCATGAATTTACAGCACTCTTGCTTCTGAGAAGAAATGAAAGAATATAAACAAGGAAAAGTTTCAAGTGGGTGATGGGGAACTGACTGATTATGGTCTCAGTGGGATGGACTCACAGGTTTAAAGTTATATGCAGTGTTTTTGTAGCCATGTCAGTCCCAGACTATTAAGAGACAAAGTGAGTGAAGAAGAGCTCTGTGCAGCTCGAAAGCTTGTCTGTCTCACCAACAGAAGTTGGTCCAATAAAAGATATTACCTCACTCACCTTGTCAGGCTTAAAAATTTAGGCATATGTTTAAGTTATCTTGTTGAATCCAGGCCTAAATGATTGTTGCTTAGACACAATCATGATGGGAGCTCTTAATAGGTATCTCAGGGCTTGTCTTAATGTACAGCATGGCAGACAGATGTGCCTTCCCATACTGGGGGGACACAATCTAAAGGGGAGGACACGGGACTGCCCCAAATGTCTCCTCTGCCCAGTGCCCAGCCCAGTGCCCCTATACTCTCTCCGCCCCACATTACATGCGGGGGGCACTTGACACCCTGACATGGGGGATGAGGGGACGCTGTCTTTCTCACACTCTGCCTGCCCTCTGGCATGTTCTGGCAGCCAAGCCAGGTGGTGGAAGGGATGGGGAGTGGGAGGGAGCTGCTTCTCAGGCGGCTCAACTGTCCAAGAGTCTGGCTGGGCGGAGGGGAGAGGGGGCTCTGGCTCACTCGGCTCCTGTCCCCGGTAGCTAGGTCGGGGGGGGACCACTGCTGCTGCTTGAGCTGGGCTCTCGCAGGCACCTGTCGCATTGCATGGAGCAGTGACCCACAGTGGCCAAAGTGAGAAGCTAGTACCGCCCCCTCCGCTCCTTGCCAGGGATGGGCCGAGCGTGCCGGGGGAAGACACAGAGGGAGGACAGAGCCCCTCTCCCTCCTCCCGGCAGGCCAATAGAGGGGGGCACTTGACACCCCCCCATGCCTGTCCCATGCTGTATGTCTTCTCAAGCTCCACCTGGGATCTGAATCAAGCTGGATTCTTTCTAATTCACATGCATCACCAACAGAAAGAAAGATCTGGAACCAATCATATTTCATCCTTTGGTATATGTAGGGTTGCACAGGGAAAAATGTGGACATGAAACTGGAAGCAGATTAACAATTCTGTTGCTGATGCAAGAGCGAGAACAGCCCTAAACATATACTAAATAAAAACAACAGTTGTAAATAACCACAACTTGACAAAGGTAAAGTTAACAAACTCTCTCAGTGTTATTCAGTTATACTAGTTTAACTGGCAGAATTGCCTTGGAAGGAACTTTCTTGGGACAGGATAAGATCTTGTCTGATACAACCAACAGCTATAACCAGACATAATATATTATTCTGTATCACCTTCACTACGGTGAAATATGGTGTCATTATTCAAAAAGCAGATTATTAGGGAAGTTAGAAATACCACTAAATAAAGCCAGCAGGATAATGCCAAATTTATGATCCCAAGCTATGTGACAGATCAGGTGGAATTTTTAAAGACGCAGCATCCCCTGAGGAATGGAAGACAAATATACCTTTTAGCAATGTAACAATAACGTTATTTATAAAATGTCCCCTTACCTACACCAAAGCCAAACATCATAAACACAAATTAAAGAACAATGAAGGACTTCAGGATGTGGCGCATAACGGGGAGGGGGGGGAGAGAAATCACACTTCTATATGGATTATCTAGCACCCAGCCTCCTCATACCCAAGAGAAAAATCCAACCCAAGAGATTGATGAATACAATGCTAAATATCCTCAATGAAATATCAGACTTGTCAGGATATAAAATGAATTGGACAAAATCAGAAGTCTGTTCAGATTGCTCCTTAACCACTTTATTTGCTCTTTTGAATCTACAAAACTTCAAGGATGGCATTTTCAAAAGCTCTAGCATTGGTGTAGCTCCGCTCCCATTGACGCCAATGGTGAAGCGCCTGTGTATTTCAGTGGGGACAGAAATAGGCCAATCCTTTTGAAAAATCTAACTGCAGAAGTATAGGGTAACCAGTTTCAAAAGCTCCTGTGACTGAGTCACCGACGTCCCATTGAAAGATAATGGGACCTAGGGGCCTAAATCATTTTTAGGGACTCTTGAAAATTTTGCCCATAATTCACTGTGGACCATGCTTAAGTTTAATCTATGTAGAGTAAAATTTTATTTTATAGTAAAGATGGGTTCAAGCCATAACACATGAATATGGATTTAGATCCAGACTTCAAAGTTCCTCTCTAAACCCATTTATAAATGAAGTAGAAACAAAGGTCAAATTCTGCTCCACAGTCTATTGCAGCTATTGTTAATTCTTATTGCACCATCATTGTTTTATTCCAAGACAAAGCAACTTCAAAATTCATATACAACAACAAAAAGACAAACATGAGATTATGTATTAGATGTGCATGTAGATTTCTGGAAGTGTTTTATTTCCAAAAATAATGCTCTTCTAACTGGCACTCAACTTAACTCATGCTAATATATGGTGGCAGGAAGAACTTTCTGCATCTTTCCTGGCACACAGTAGATAGGAATTAAAGAAAGTGGATCATAGTTAGAATATACATCCACTCACCAGCCAAAAAAAATATTGCAACATATAGTATTTTGCTATACAATCACTCTTAAAATATGTGTCAAATCTAGTACCGTACTGTCATTAAGTCTGATTAAGACAGTGTGATTGCTGTCCATCTTAAACTTAAATAACCTGACTTAACTGTATACCCATTTTTTAAATCATCTGTTAACATCTTGATACTTAAAAGCAAAATAATCTAATGATCAGACACTCAACAAATCAAGAGAGGCCCAAATTAAAAACAAAACAAAACAAAAAACAAACTTACATAAATGAAACAAAAATTTGGATATAAAAAAATTCCCAGTTAAAAAATTGCATGAAAAATTATACTGGAAGAGCTTGTGGGTTTAAAAAAAAAAAAAAAAAGGATAAAATAATTTCTAACTCTACAGAACCAAACCAAGTCAGAATCTGAAACCAAAAGACAAAGCACACCATACAAAATTATGACAATTCAGTGCTAATATAATTCTCTCTCATCCACGGGAATCCAATGGTGGTAAAATAAAGAAATTAATAAAATCTAAATCACACTAAGCAGCCCCAACATTCAGTGGGTTTTGGAACTTAAAAAATCTAACACCTAGACATAAAACAGATGGGGAAATGACAAGAAGAAACATAATTAGAACCAGAACAGAATGCCATGTGTCAGATAAGAACTATAAAGCACTGAAGTTTGAAACTAACATACTTTGGGACTTGTCTCTCAAGAGGCTGAACCTCAGGTCTTCAAAGGTATTTAGGTGCCTAACTAAACAGACTTAGGTGCCTTTGAAGATCTGGGCCTGAGTGCCTACTGCCAGGGGCTGAGAACCCTCAACTCCCAATTACTTCACTAGAAATTGAGAGTACTGAGCAACTCTCAGGACCTCTACATATTGCAAGCTCAGACCCTCTATATAGGCTATTAGACTCACAAAAGAGGACACTTCTTAAGATTAAGAGAACTAATGAATGCTGCAAGGGCACCAGACTGTCGGGCACAGATGGTATGGTCACGTTCTAAAAGACATGACATTGGGGAGAAGGTAAGAGATGCAATGAGAGAGAATGAATACTGGAGACGAGCGAGTATGTGAGAACCTCAGTTTTCATTAAAATAAATAAATTCCTAGCCATCATGATTGCAAAGTAAAAAGCAGAGTTGTGACCGTACTGTTCCCTAAAGACTCTGAAACCAGAAGACAAATTACCTCTTCCCCCCTCCCCCCCCAATTTTTTTTTTAATTCATGATTTTTAAGACAGACAATCTCATGATTTCTTGGGGCTTGACTTATGATCTTTGAATATTTGGAGTTGGCAATACTGCTGGAGTTTGATTAGTAACCAGATATAATGTTTCACTGAGAATAAGGCAGATTTGAACATGACTTAAAAAAAAATATCTTTATAAAGTAAAACAGCCCTGACATGCTATAACCTCACCTGGCCGCTATCTCTGATAGTCCCTTTTATACATACACGAATGACACCAATAAAAAGAAAAGGAATGTCAGAATATTGTATTATTAATGATAATACATAATGATCACATAGCAAAAAGACAGTTCTCAGAAATAACTCACGTTTCTCAAAGGTTTGTGCGCAGCAGAAGGAGCCGGGGAGACTCGAGTTCTGGCACTCTGTCCCTCTGTGGTCAATTAGGGCCAGCTCAACCGAGCAGAATTCCTGTACAGGGACACAAGATGATGCAAAACCTTGAGTCTGGGCACATTTCTCTCCATGACCAGAGCAGAGACTGGTGAGAGACTGGTGAGACACAATAATGTGCCTTCTAGGACCTGACCCAGCTTGCTAGCACTACTGGGAAGGAAGATCAGTAGCTGATTGCTACCGCTCTGGAACAAGTGTGAAGTAGCAAAGAACTGCGGCTTTCTGATGCCTAATTCTCTGCCCACCTCTCCCTGCTCTTGGGGTAGCACATCTCCATATCTCCCTACGTGATCAGTTCTACAAGTACCTTTAACTGGTGCCCTCAATTTCACTGTAAAGCCGTGTTAACAATATTTGAGGTTTTGGAAAGCTTAGTTAGCTAATGTTTGAACAACACACCTTGAAGATGTAAAGTACTATGCTCCATTGTGTCACATGATGAGACTAAGAAGAAAAAAAAATGTATAAGTTGCAATAACAACAGAAACCCAAGTGTTCTTAAAACCTCTCTCTATCATGCAAACGTGTAGAAATAGCTATTTTAACCAGGTCAGAACTCTTCCAGGAAAGAGTTTTCCTGTTTCAAGTTCACCTGACGCAGGTGCATTGTCAGGAAACTGAGCAAATGCTGTTATCATAACAAATAAAAATGATAGTGTCTTTTTGAGTGCTGTCCAACTTTGCCAAGTAAAAAAGTAGCTACTTTAGCTTCAATCTTAAGAAATTAATCTTTTGGCACTTCCACCTTATAGCATTGTGCCTAATCTTAGGCCTTCACTTCAGAGACAGGCATCTCCCAACAGACACTCCTGCCACAGAGATAAGTGAGATACTTTACACCTTTTATTTCTCTCCAAAGGCTCAAGCCCATATCTAGAAAAGTATAAAGCATCTTCACTCCAACATCTAACTCCACAAGATGAATTCTATCTACTACAGAGATTGTTACATTCTGACTAAGAATACGCTCACTAAACAAATACATCATGTTCAATGATATCAAGACAGACATGGTTTCTGCTGGACCTGCTGGAATAAATCTTTCCTATCTTCAAACCCTTTGTGGCAGAGAGTTTTGAAAAAGGAGGCAAAGAAGTCAATGCTGAATCAGTATCATTAAGTCAAATTACCACACCAGGCTCAAATCCAAACAGCAGCCAGGTCCTGCTTTGCACCAGAGATGGATGAAAATTAGTGTATAGTCCCTCTTTTCTTTCTCTCACAGACTGTTTGTAGTTTCTTGCTGCATACTTGGACTAGCTTTCAGGAGTGCCTTTAAACTACTACTTCCACTAGACCCCAACAGTTGAGATGTGTCTGGAGTTAGGGTGATAGTGAGCAGAGAGGGGCTTTATCCATTCTAACTTTTTGAGCTGTTTTTTCCCCCACAGATAAAAACGTACCTGAAGCTCTACCTTTGTTCACTGCCTGAAAGCAAGCAACGTGTTTAGGCCAAATTCAATGCATCATTATTAATCATCTGTGTTAATGACTTGTGAAGAGACAAAAGCATGCTTTGTGTTGCATGAAACAAAGGAACGGACTCTCTCCCTGCCTTAGGTACCTGAAATGCTCCTCTAAATGTCTGCATATGACGGAACATAAATCTGCAGATCCCCCTGGGGCCAGGGGGAGGAGGAGAATGCCAGTCAGGTGGACTCTCCACAGGGTGTCTGTGGGATTTAGGCTGGGCTAGAAGCAGAAGGGTCACTATCCAGAGCTTTCTTCCGTCCCTAGGCAGCAGATATCCACGCCTACAAGCAGAAGCTCACTTCACCTCCACAGCTGCACATAAGCCACCCTCTCTCCCACAATGGGGATTTCACTCATTGGCAGATTGCCAGGAAAGGGGATTGGAACAGCAGTGTGGACAGACTCCAGGGGCCTGCAGCTAAGTATCTCACCCACACGGGAGGAGGAGAGGCCAAACCACTGATGGGTGCTAACAATCCTGAATTGTAATTTTTGCGCAGTTGACTTACTCCAATACATTTGGCAGATTAATCAATATTTTTGTTCCAGCTTCAGACCAGGGCCCCTTTTAGAAAATAATTCTGAGCTGTGTAGCATTGCTAATGAACTGAACTATTAAGGGACTGTTGCTACCCATCAGAACCTAGGCCCACTGTGCTACCTTCCACCTCTTATTTTCTCTGAATGATGTAGGATTAGGAAGTGTATGGATTTAAGAATCCCAGGGCCCAAATCTTCAACCATGGGTGTCTGAATCTAGGTTCCAAAATCCATATGTAGGCGTCTAAGGAACCGGCCTGATTTTTCAAAAGTTCTGAACACTCAGGGGCTTGTCTTGAGATCAATGGACGTTGCTGGGGGCTCAGCACTCCTAAAAATCAGGCCACTTATTTAGATCCCTAAATAGCGATCTAGGAACCCAGCTTTAGACATCCATATTTGAAGATTTGGACCCTGGGATTCTTAAATCCATATACTTCCTCAATCTATACCACAAATTGAAAATAAGAAGTGATGGTAATACAGTGGTCTAATGCACTAAGATTTCATCTCTGTGCTCTTCAAATTTTGCTTGTGGTTAAAAGTGAAAATAAGTTTTGTTGCCCTAATCTTAGTAACCTATTGGTCCTCATTACAAGACCAGCCTGACAAAATTCCACCTGATGAACAGTGGAGTTTAAAAACAGGTCCAGGACTGGACTAGCACAGAGTGATTAGGTCAGGACTGAGTAGGGTGACCAGATGTCCTGTTTTTTGGGACTTTTTCTTATATAGGCGCCTATTACCCCCCAACCCCATCCTATTTTTTCCACAGTTGCTATCTGGTCATCCTAGGACTGAGGTACACGGGCTTCTTTAGGAAAGTGAGTATATGCTTGTCTTTCTCTAGTTAAACTGTATACCCAAACAATCAGTTCTTATTTTCTTGTCTGTTAGAGATTGTAAAGTTAAACCCCCATAATAATAAAAGCCTCAAAAAAAGTGTAAAGCCCCATCCTGGGCAGATTACCTCCCTCTGACAGAGACCTGAGATGTTATTACACTTGTATAACCTGATCATCAACGAAGTAATATTGAACTGATGCCACTGAGCAGTATTTTCGTCTTCTGTTGTGTGTGATTCTGTATTTTATGAAGCATGCTGACAGTGCTGCTACCTCAGAAAACAACTTTGCATTGGAGGGTTTTTTCCCCCTCTTTTGTGTGACCTTGGTGATAATTAAGGTATGTCATTCTCACAATGCAAAATGTGAAACATGACTTAGCCCTGCTGGCCTGTCTGTTGATTTATGTGTCAAGTCTCTGGTTATTACAGGCAACATTTTTAAGTATCTGATTAAGAAGCCCTGCTGATTTAAGGATCTCACAGAAATGTGTGCCTAATGAATTATCTACAGATAATTCAAATTGGCCCTTGATGAGTCATATCACCTTCCTTTATTAAATCATCATTTCAGGAGTCTAACAAGGGTAATATAAAATGTTGAGAGGAGGCATTAGCAAATGTAACACATTGAGAGGCACAGAAGTAAAGGAGAACACTAATTTTGGAGGAGGTGCCAACTAGTATTTGGCCCAACCTAAAAAGAGTTTTAAAAGAGGAGCCTGTAGAATAGAAGCTCCAAATGAGCCAGGAGAAGTAATGAGCCAAATACTCAAAGGTGTTGCACCACCCATGAATGTTGGTCAATACTCACCATTCCATTCCTTATGCATCTGAATGTCTCATTAGCTAGCAGCTGCACTATGAGCAGAGGTTTTCATTGGCTTGTCTATGTGATGCCCAGGTCCCAGTATAAAAAGATGGCAATCAACAATCCTATTCAGGCAGAGCTAGTGCTTTTTGGGTACTGCTAGTATTAAGCTATGCATTGTACTATTTATTTGAGAGATAAAAAAATGACCCAAATCTGGGGGGGGGAGTAGGAGGTAAATAAGAAAAATAATTACATTCAAACCAAATTTTAAAATATAACAAAAATGAAGTGTATTTTACTCAAACTCCACAGTTTCTAATATCATTAGCTGGAGGTTTGTCAGAGCTCTAGGGTGATATACAGACTAACCCTCATGTGTCCTTTTCATAGTTACATCAGATGAAAATCTATTCCGAGGATGAACAAGTATTTTTATTTAACACTGGCTTTAGTTTACTTTCCCCCAGACATTTTTCTCTAAATGTTTATTTCTTTTTTCTAAGATGGACTAAGGTGCATCTACTCAATCTAATTTTCCCAGCAAAGGGGAATGCCAAGAGTTTTGGGAGGGGGAGACCCCTGGGCATAACATTTTAGCACATTAGTTTCCTTCATGGTAGCAGCTTCTCTTGTGTACATGTATGCCCAATAAGGTATAAGCAGGTGCGAATTTTGCTCATTTTCTTCCCTAGGAATGTTAGGAAATTGCTAGGAACACAGTATTTTCCTCAAAAAAAATCACAGAGTTGATATGTCCTCCTCATGACTCCTGAGTTTCCAGGGTCAGAAGCTTAGAGCTCAAGGTAGTTGGTGCATGCTTCTCGGATCCATTCCCTCCTGAACAAACTTCCCTTCTGTCAGCTTACTCGTGTTGCTGGCCTGAGAAATCAGTACAGACAGCTAGTCTGGACTGTTTGAGACTTTGTCTGGCAACAATTTGTTGCCATCTATAATTGCTTGTACTGGTGCCACCGAGTGCAAACAAAGGTGACAGAATCAGGCCCCCTGTGATCTGAAGCACTTATCACTTGGTCTGTTTATAGAGTACGTTAAAAGGTGTTTGTGGGTTATTTTTTAATCACTCTAATTTCTATGGTGGTTCAAGCAATCACCAGAATGTTTTAGAAACCATCAGGCAACCACCATCAAATCATGTTTAAGATCTTAGTACCACAGAGCCATACTCTGGTACTCACCTCATTTATTAGGCTGACTTGTCAATGCAAGGGCAATCCTCTAACTCTTTCAATCACTGAAATAGCTTTTCTACACAATTTAGTTTCATTATTTTACCCTTCAGTCTATCCTATTTACCCTCCTGCTATAACTTCTCAGAAATCTCTCCAGTAAGCTCTGTCTTTTCCTCCTGTATAATTTTTCTTCCAAATACTTATCCAGTTTCTCCGCTTTAATTCCAAAGCTTATTCTTCTACAACTTTCCCGAGCTACTGTATCCCTCTTGATATCCTAACACCTCTTTAGTCTCTTTACGATGTGGTTAGTGGCCTCCACTTATATTTGACCATGATATCTCTGACCTTGAAACTAATTTTTAAAAGCTATAGACCTATTTCAAAGGACTCATTGATACAAAATTATGTGCTCCTAAGAACTCATAAAAAAACTCCCAAAGAAATCTGCAGAAGAGCAGTGAAGTGGTGTGGCTCCAAAGACTTTTTTCCAATAATTTTGCTACAGAAGAACTAATGAGATCCTCCAGTGCAAAGAGAACAAACTGTCCTTATGCCAAAGCCAGCATGAGTGAGCAAGTATCAAACACTGGGAAACTTCCCAGCTGCTGTGAGGTACCAAAGAAATCCTCCAGCCTCAAACTGAAGCAATGAACCCCAGTCCAAAAAGGGACATGCCTATTAAGGAATCATGAAACAATCTAGATAAAGGAGAGAGTCTACCTCTGGCTGCCCAGTCTGGTACAGTGAAAGCCTTTAATGCACTGACTATCCCAGGACACTGAGGTGCAGGTTTCAGCACTGGCTGTGCAAGCCTGCTTGACTACCCCAGGTACATATTCACTTGTGCAGCAGGTGCTGAAGCCTGCTATTTTTAGCAGGCTAGCTACAGTACAGCTAACACAGGGAAGCCTACATGAGCTGCCATTCACATTCCTGGCTGTAGTATAGACCTGTCTTCTGCATGGGGACAATCTCCGAAATACACATGGCTCCATTTGTTTCCTCAATGTATGTAAAATGGCTTCTCATTTCACAAACCAGATAAATAAAAATACCACGCTTTTCACTAAATCTCTTCTTTTAATTATCTATATATTTTCCTCTGTATTTTTAAAAAAAAACTTATTGCGGTGTGCTCAATAGTTCTCATCTCATCTCCAGTCTATTGTATTTTCTCATGCGATTTGTTTTCTATTTAGATCCTTACGTCTTTTCCTTTTTCTCTCTCACTGTTTCCATTTTCATATATTTGTTTCAGCCTATAGCCTTCTCTGTATATCTGCTTCATGCATACTTGTTTTGATTCCTTTATTCTTTCTCACCTCTCCCTGTGCCTCTTCTTCTATTCTCTCTCGATCATCAAGAGGAAGATATAGGAGCCACTCTACATCTTACTTCCCTATTCTGTTTTGCTAGATCTTCCACTCATATTCTTGCCTGCTCCAAATCTCTCATCCTTCTTCCTTTTTTTAAATGGAAATCTGCTTTTCTTCCTGTGTGTTCGTGTGCATGCATGTGCATATCTGATCTATATATGCACACACACACACACACACACACACACACACAGAGAAAGAGAGAGAGTCCATTATAGGTGATGAAGGTAATGCCTATAGTAAAGGCTGCACAACACTTCCAATTGTAAGAGCCTATTTTCAGTTGCTTATAACTTTTCCAAATTTAACAAACTTCAAATGTACTGGGTGGGAGTTTCAAAAGTGCTCAGCACCAGCCTAATTCTGTGCCTCTGGAAGTCCATGGTAAAAGTCCCCTTGCTTCAACAGGAACAGCGTTAGGCCAGTGCTGAATGCTTTGTGAAATCCAACCTGCTATATCTGAAAAGTAAAATACTTTTATGTAGACAATCAGATTTCAGAGAAATCCTGTTTGATCTCACCTGGAGAACAGTATCCCATACAGGGAGCTGGGCCTCAGTCTTACAGAAACTATCATCTCCTGTTGAAAGCTCTTGACAAGAGTAGAGTTGCCAGGTGTCTGGTTTTTGACCAAAATGCCCAGTCGAAAAGGGACCTTGGCAACGTTCCCTCTAATTTTTGACAGGCCATGTGTGCAAAAAATTTCTTCTGTGCAAATTTTTGTGCTTCTGTGCAAATTTTTGTGCGCGTGGTGTTTTGCTGTGTGTGCTGGGTTTAGGATCTGTGTGTGCACGCACACACGCATAGCTTAGGGGGAACCCTGAGGGCTCCACTCAGCACCGCTGACCTGGCCATTAAAAGTCTGGTCCGTGGCGCAGTGGGGCTAAGGCAGGTTCCCTGCCTGCCATGGCTCTGCGCCACTCCTGGAAGCGGCGGCATGTCCTCTGGCTCCTATGAGTAGGGACAGCCAGGAGGTTCAGCATGCTGCCCCCTCCTCAAGTGCCGGCTCTGCAGTTTGCATTGGCTGGGAACTGTGGCCAATGGGAACTGCGGGGGTAGCACCTGCAGATGGGGCAGTGCACAGAGCTGCCTGGCTACACCTCCGCATAGCAGCCAGAGGAGGGGACATGCTGCTTCTGAGAGCTGCTTGAGGTAAGCACTTTCTGGAGCCTGCACCCCTGACACCCTCCTGCACCCCACCATCCTGTCCCAGCCATGATCCCCCTCCCAAGCTCCAGACTCCTCAGTCTGAGCCTGGAGCACCCTCCAACACACCAAACCCCAGAGTCCTCACACCCCAACCCTCTGCCTCAGCCAAGAGTCGACTACTGCACCCCAAATCCCTTATCCCCATCCCAGAGCCTGTACCCCCAGCTGGAGCCCTCACCGCCTTGCACCCTGACCCAGCTTGGAGCCCCCTCCTGCATCCCCAGCCCAGAGCCTGTACCCCCTCCTACACCCCAACCCCCTGCCTCAGCCTGGAGCCCACTGCCATATGCTGAACTCTTCATTTCTGCCCTGCCCCCCCTCCCAGAGCCTGCACCCCCAGCCACAGCTCTCATCCCTACCTGGGCCCCAACCCCCTGAGCCAGCCTGGTGAAAATGAGTGAGTGAGGGAGGGAGGGAGGGTGTGGAGAGAGAGTGACAGAGGGAGGGGAGATGGGGTGGGGCCTCAGAGAAGGGGCAGGGCAAAGATGTTCGGTTTTGAGAGAGTAGAAAATTGGCAACGCTAGACGAGACACAAAAATGGAAGTGGTAACTGAATGAATTCACCTATTGCTAGGTGTTGCATACTTTATTCTACAAATAAAGTAATACATTTATTCATAATTAATAACTGAGTTCTTTTTCTCATTTAAGTCTTGGCAACCCCTATGCCAGGGTAAGAACCTTTTGTTACAAATATTAAGGTCACATCCCTGAACTAACATCATGAGAAAAAATAGCTTGTTTTACCTGATCGTGGTTTTGCCAGGTTATAATTTTAGTATAAAGTTACTTAGTGTTCAACATGCTAACGCATGTGTAAACAGGCCTTTCACACCCACAGAGCTGTTGGCCGGCATTGCCAATGGAGGGAATTCAGAGGGAGAAACAACAAGCTAAGGCAGCCACAGTAAGCTGGCATGCAACGTACTATGCAGTCTGCTTGCCCACCATTCCTGGGTGGATGAGGAGGAAAAAAGATTAATGCTTTTTACTCACTTTAAAAAAATCCCTCCCTAGCTCCTAGTTAGGGTGGGGTGGAGTAGTCTGCCAGGCTGTACTAAACGGAGATTCTGAATTTGTTGTAGGTGTGGAATCCCAAACCTTCCTACCAAAGGCAAGAGAGCAAGATAAATGGGTCATCGTTCCACTGGGAACAATTTAAAAACATAGCTACATGACAGAACCATTTAAATGCCTTAAGTAATTGGATGGCCTTTCCCTCTCTCTTTATCCCCTGCATCTCTCCTTTTTTCTTCCCCATTTCCATTGGATTTAGCGCTCTTTATTCCTGCTGCTTCCTGGGGACAGCATGTCCTGTCTGTTATTGATTAAGATGCTGTTTCTTTCTGTCAGGATGGATTTTCCCCTGACACTCTTTTCCTCTCTAATGAGATCTCCTTTTCTGCTTTCTTCTGTCTCTTCATATTTCTGGTCTCACCCTTTCCCCCCACATTGTTTTTCACCTCCTCTCCTCCTGTCATTGTCTACCATCCCCCAATCTTCTTTGTTACTCTTATGTCATCTATATTCCCCAGTCCTGGCTAGCTCTTTTCTCTCATTCCCCTGTCTCCCCTTGTCATCGCTTTCTCCTTTCTACCTGTCTCAGTGTCCTAACACATTGACATACAGCACTAAAGTGGCTTGACTGGAAATAGTGTCTCCTGAAGCAACAATCTTCTCTTGTGTCCTGTGTGCGCTAGTGCATGAAGATGAAATAAGATCTATGAACAGCCATTTTGTTATTCTCTCTCTACATATTGTGTGTATATATATACATACATACACACACACACACACACACACACACACGTTACCATCACACATTTTCATATAGTCAAAGAGAAATAATCCTTTCTGTAGTACATAGACTAGTATGGGGATGAAAAAAATATTTTTTCCTACTAAATAGAAACAAATAAGAAAACTTGAGGGTGTAGCAGTTACTGAGCCTGCAGCAGTTCCATAGGACAAGTGGACTTCGATAGTACGTGCTTAGACTAGTAGAAAGTAATGGCTGAGGGCAGAGAGATACACAAATGAAAAGCCCTTTGGGAATAAACTAGATGAAGTTATAGTTGCAGTACTGTGCATTAATATGTCCCGAGAGGTACTGAGTGAGAGAGAGATGGCCCACTGATGAGAGATAGCCACGGCAGTGGGAGACCTAGGTTTAATTCCTGCTCTGTCATATAGACATCCAGTGTGATTTTGGGGAAGTTGATGAGGATTTTCTAAAGGAGTTTAAGTCCTATTTTCAGCAGCAGACACTCAGGAGCTTGAATTTCAATGAGACCATAAGCCCCTAAACACCTTGTAGGAGCATGTGGCTGTCCTGTCAATCTCAGAGGGAGGTCACTCCCCTGCTCTTGGGTCCTCTCTGGGCAGAGATTGGTGAGGTATTAACAGTCTTTACGGCTCTGGCCCTCTAAGCAATAATCTCTAAAACCCTGTCAGTCTCACAGGGAGGCCACACTCCCTCGCTACACACTTACATGGGATTTAGGCCACTAAGGTATTTAGGCACTTTGGAAAAAATTACCTTTGATCTGTCAAATAGGGTATTAGCACTTTACTACTTCACAGGGATGTTTTGAGGATAAATACATTAAAGACTGTGAGGGCCTCAGATACTACGGTGATAAAGGCCATATAGGTACCATAGATAATGTTCTCAACTTCCATTGATTTTATTGGAAACAGATGCTCAACACCTGATGGGATGAGGCCCTAAAGGGATGCCATCACATGTGTACCATATTTATAATCTGTATATGCATTAGGTATATACTCATGGGTGGGAGGGATTTTTCAAAGGTGCCTAAATGGTGTAGGTGCACAAATCCAATGAAATTATATAGATATACCTATACATAACTGTCTATCAAGCTATACATTCTCAGCTGGACTGTTTGTTGTAGGCATTGGAGTAGAAGTGGGTCTAGAGGAAGGATTTGAAAAGGGACAGCTTAGTAGACTTACGAATTTCATGCCTAAGGGACACTGTGCAAGAAAATAATGGTGGGAAGAGAAGGCAAGGCTAGTGTTACTGGCAGCGAGGACAGGCCTGTGAGATGAGACCAAACCAGATAAGTAGCGAAAGACAGTTGTGAATTGCCTTGAAGATGGAGAAGTTTGAATACAGTAGGAATGTGTGAATCCCTCCATAGGCACTCATCGGGGTGTGTGCCTGTGTGACATGGTCAGCACAATAGGTGAAGAACATGATTTTAGTGGCTAAATATATGGATGAGAGAAGGAAACAACGTGATCAGAGAGGAGGTTACAATAATTGTGATGAGTGATAAGAGTTTTAGCTGTCTGGGCAGGCAGGAAAGGTTGAACCTAAGCAATGTTATGGAGAAAGAAGCAGTAAAGTGTGAACACTGCCTGGATGTGTGGGGAAAGAAGAGAGGGGAGTCAAAAATGATTCCTGGATTGTGGTCCTAAGTGACAATGAGGAGGACCCACCAAAAGAAATGCCATGAACAATAAGGGAGAACAATAAGCCAGTCAGGAGAATGTGATCAGCTGTGTTAAATATAACACATTGACTTCAATAAGAGGCCAGGGGCTCACAGCCTGGTCCTCCCTGATTTCTGAAATAAGTCCATATGGCACAACACATTGCCAAAGCTGTTGCAAGTCTCCATCAGTCTGAAGCTTCTGTATTAAAAATCAGAACAAATTCATGCATTTACAATGGTTCTGTCTCTGCCTTTTTCTCCCATTTTATTCTGTTCTCATCCTCTCCCCCTGTGGATCTTTTTCTATGTCCTTTTCTGTTCCAAAAGTGCAGAAGGAGGCAGCAGCCCATTTCTCACACTGCTTTTTGGTCATTATAAATGATTAAATAAATAAAAAGATTAACTTTTTTCTTTTGTTGTTACTAGCCAGTAGGTGGCACTCATCTCCTGTTTTAAATACCACTGGTTTATCTATCATTTCTACTGCAGTGAAAACAGTAGTTGAGAGATAGTGTAATGCTAAACAAAACAGTTAATCTTGGCCGGACCACAAAATCTAATACTCTGACTCATGTCAGCAATGCAGGGCCAAACACCCGCTGATCTAGATGGGTAATATCTGAAAAATTACAGATGTTGAACAGTTTTGTGCACTGTTCTCTTTCTTTGTTGTTCCCCCCGACCCCTCCCCCCAAGAAAATCTATTTTGTGAAGGAGCCCAAGCCAACCCCCTAGCCTCTGACTGACTTTCCTACATTTCAAAATATTCCAGATACAATAAGCCCGATTCGGAGCTCACATCAATTTTATACTAGTGTAACTGTACTGACTTCAGCAGAGCTACTCCTGATAGAGAAATCAGGATCAGGTCCAGTTTAAGCAAAGCGGCTTCTCCTTTTCATAGGCATGGATAGTATATGAGAAATCTTTTAGCCATTCATCACTTCAGTCTGCGCTCTCACTTTACCCCCGGAGGTATTTTATGAAGCATCCTCACACTCTCAGTGAACTCTGCACACTTCCCCCATGAAGGTTGTGAACTGTACAGGCTACTGGGAGGTAGCCCTTGGTAAAATGCAAACTGACAACTTTCCCAAGGTCTTCAGACTTTTACCACTATAGGGATATCTATGCTGCAAGAGGAGGTCTGATTGCAACAGAGACTGGCATGCCCACATTAGTGTTAGTCTAGTTAGCACAGCTAAAAATAGCAGTGAAGACGTGGTGGGTGGGCTGTGGCATGGGTTGTACAACCACGCCAGGGACCCTGGCTATGCACACAGGTTGCTAGCTAAGCTTGCTCTGGGGTTGTGCCACCACACCCGCACTGCTATTTTCAGATGCAATAGCTAGATTAAAGCTAGCATGGGTATGCCAATACATGCTGCAATCAGCACACCTCTGAGTGTGGGGAAGACATCCCCATGTGGCTTCTGCTAGCCAAAAGTTAAAACCCCTTCAGGTTACTCATAAAGCAGTCTCTTTTTTACATGCAGTGCGATGCCTCCACCACCAAACTGGCTCATCTCCAGGATTCTGTTTTCCATTAAAAATGATTTTGTTTTCAGTGTGAGGTATGGGGAGGGGGGATAGGAGTGGGAGGAGAATAGTTTTCTGTCGGGGGGGGCAGGGTTAAAATGTGACCTTTTGAACCTCTTCATGAGGCAAAACAATATTCAGTCCTTACATAACACTTCATCACTGCAAAGTACTGTACAAGAATGTGATTGGGAAGCCTGGTTTGAACTTCATCAGCTAGTGTGAACTGGCAGATCACCATTGTCATCCACAGAACTGGGCCCATTTACACCAGCTGACAAGCTGGCTCTTTTGCCTTTTTCCTTCAGACAGTCTGATTGTGTCATGGAGACAAGGTGGGTGAGGTAGCTAGTCCAACTCTGTTAGTGAGAGACAAAATTTCGAGCTACACAGAGCTCTTCTTCAGGTCTGGGAAAGGTACTCCGAGTGTTACAGCTCAATACAAAGACCTGGAGCAGATAGTTTAACAGTATGTCAACTACTAATGCTAGAGACCATTCAAGGCGAAGTGGCCTGTTAACATTTCTGCAGTCCTAGGACAAAAAAAAAAAAAAAAAAAAAAAAAAAAGCAGTTAATGGGTTATAGACTGTTGTAATAAGCCATAAATCCAGAGTCTCTATTGAGTCCATGATTTTTAGTGTCTACCAAAATTATGAATTTAAGCTCCCATGCTCATCTTTTGAAGGTGTTGTGTAGGTTTCCTTTGAGATTGGGGACTGAGAGGTCAAATATGGAGTGATCATTTTGTGAAAAGTGTTTGCAGGCAGGTTTATGGTTTTTTGTCTTTTATCATTTTGCTGTGTGAGTTCATTCAGGAGTGTGACGGGTGGGGTCCCTATCCAGTGTGGGTGAGTTCACCCCATCTCTCAAGCTGTCCTTTACCTCAAGGCAGTGAAACCTAAGAACTAAAGTCAATAGGTTACCCTGATCTGTAGGGCAGTACGGCCTCATGGCCAGGGTCAATAGAGTTACCCTGATTCGCAGAGCAGGGAGGCCTACTGGGTGGAGTCAATGGGATCTCCCTGATTCACAGGGCAGCAAGGCCTAATGGCCAGAGTCAACAGGGTGGTGGGCCACTACCTGGAGGTGGGTGGCAGCTCCAGTATGGAGGACCTGGGGCTCTCCCTTCTCCACTGGGTCCCAGCCCAGGGCCCTGAGAGCAGCAAGTGCATTTGCCACTGAGTCAGTGGGGATCCAGCCACAACACACCAACTACATTCGGGACTATGGGTAGTCCCTCCCCTGGGCTACTTCCTACCATGACTCCTGCATCCATAGTCTGGGCGGCTTCAGGGTTCCTCTGCCAGGGCTGTTCACAGGGGCTACGAAGTCCCTGTGGTGTCCACAGGTACCAAGGCATCTGCTGGAATCTCAGCACCTTCGGTTTTCACAGTCAGCGGCTGCTATGTCTCCTAGGCTGGAGCCTGCAATAGGCATCCTTCCTCTCCAGCAGTCAGCCCAGAATGGGTTGAGCTGCTCACTCTTATACTGGTACTGCACTTGGGGAATGCCCAGTAGGGACATGGGGGTGGGACTTTCTCAGCTCACAAGGAGGAGTTAACCCTTTTCTGTCCTGTGCGTGGTCAGTTTACCCCATCACAGGGAGCTTAGTTGGTGTCTGGTTTCACCTACAGAGTCGTCAGTTGGGCATTTAGTGCCTGGGATGAGTTACACCACATGTTGCAATAGGTATGTGTAAGGTCCATGGCTCTTGAAAACTGTGTTGTGTGGTGTATATTTCATCATAGCAGTGGAGATATGTCAGCAGGTTTTGCAGCTGTTGTTCTGGCAGGGTCTGGTGCCACTTAGAATTGGTGAGTCTTGGTCTGTGGTGAGTTTGCTTCTGATAATGAGCTTGGAGAGGTGGGGGGTGGGTTTTTTTTGAAGGCCAGAAGAAGGGGTTAAGACAGGGGTCAGTAACCTTTCAGAAGTGGTGTGCTGAGTCTTCATTTATTCACTTTAATTTAAGGTTTCGCATGCCAGTAATACATTTTAACATTTTTTAGGAAGTCTCTCTCTATAAGTCTATACATTATATAACTAAACTATTGTCATATGTAAAGTAAACAAGGTTTTCAAAATGTTTAAGAAGCTTCATTTAAAATTAAATTAAAATGCTGATCTTACACCGCCGGTCCGCTCAGCCCGCTGCCAGCCTGGGGTTCCATTCACTTAGTCCGGCAGCGGGCTGAGCGGGGCCTGCGGCCGGGACCCCGGCTGGCAAGGGGCTGGCAGCCAGAACCCCAGACTGGCAGCATGCTGAGCGGGGCTGGCGGCCGGGATCCCAGACCGGCAGTGGGTTCAGTGGCTCAGCCTGCTACCAGTCTGGGGTTCCGTCCGCTGGCTCCTGCCAGCCAGGGTCCCGGCTGCTGGCCCTGCTCAGCCCGCTGCTGGTCTGGGATCCCAGCCCTGCCCACATAGAGTGGGTACCTACCTTCTCCCTGGTTCTAGCCCATTCTCTTCGTCTCTCTCTGCACTGAGCTGAGGGTGGGAGTGCACCTAACACAGGGCTAGAGGTGAAGGAGCAGGCTGGGGGTTGGTGTGCAGGATCTGGCCAGGAACTAGAATGAGGGAGGGGGCACAGGGTTGGGGCAGGAGGTTTGGATGTGGAGTGCTCACCTGGGCAGCTCCCATTTGGTGCGAGGGGTGCAGGTAGAAATGTGGGGAGGGGTACAGGAGCTCCCGTTTGGTGCTCAGGATGGGGGTGAGAATGTGGGGGGTGCAAGAGTCAGGGCATGGGATGTGGGGGGGGCTGGGTATGTGTGGGGGTGCAGGAGTCAAGGCTGGGGTCATGGGGAGTGCAGGGGTCAGGGCAGAGGGCTGGGGGTGTGTGAAAGGGGTGCCAGGGTCAGGGCAGAGGGCTGGGAGTGTGTGAGGAGGGTGCAGGGGTCAGGGCATGGGGTGTTGGGAGGGTGGGTATGTGGGGGGGGTGCAGGAGTCAGGGCAGAGGGCTGGGGTTGTGGAGGGGGGTGCAGAGGTCAGGGCAGAGGGCTGGGGGTGTATGGAGGGGTTCTGGGGTCAGGGCAGAGGGCTGGAGATGTGTGAGGGGTGCCAGGATCAGGGCAGAGGGCTGGCGGTGCTTGAGGGGGGTTCAGGAGTCAGGGCATAGGGTGTTGGGGGGGCTGGGTACATGTGAGGGGTGCAGGAGTCAGGGCAGGGGGATGGGGTGTGGGCTAGGGTCCTGGGGGTGCTCCTAGCCCCCTGCCCAGAGCGGCTCATGGCAGGGGGCTGGAGGGGATATGCCCTGATTCCACCCCCCTTTCCCACCTCTTCTCCGCCTCCTCCCTGGAGCAGCGAGCGCTCTGCGGCTTTGCTTCTCCCCCTCCCTCACAAGGACCATCAGCGATCGGTGGCAGGGAGGGAGAGGAGGAGGGGCAGAAACCCAGCACACTGGGGGAAGAGGCGCCGGGGGCGGGGGGAGCTTGCCTGCCCTGCAGCAGCAGCAGCTGGCAGGACCAAGCTTCTTCACCCTGCCTCGGGGCAGGTAGGATTTTTAATGGCACGCTGCTGCCTGCCGGGGTCCTGGCCTGGGTTTGGCAGCAGGCGCTGAGCGGGGCTGGCAGCTGGGACCCAGCAGGCAGCAGCGTGCCATTAAAAATCGGCACGCGTGCCGTCTTTGGCATGCGTGCCATAGGTTGCCGACCCCTGGGTTAAGAAAAGATTTGGTTCCCATTGAATATGGGTTGTAATTGTTTAATAATACCTTGTTTCGATTCCAGTGTGGTGTGGTAGATGACAATTAGGAGTGTATGGTCTGAAGGATGTTTTTTTTAAAACCATATCGAAGCAGGGTTTTTGGGTAGTCCATTCCATAATGCAATCTACTTCTCTAGTGGGGTATCCTTGTTTGGTGAACGTGGTTTTAAGTGTGTTAAAGTGTGTATCCTGACTTTTCTCCTTGGATCATTTTCTGTGGTATCCGAGAGCTTGCCTATAGATAACAAATTCATTGGTGTGTATGCGGAGGTTACTGGATCTGTGCAGGTAGGTGTGGTGATCTCTTGGTTTCTTGTATAGAGTTGTCTGTAGGGTTCTATTGTTGAAGCTGATCTTGGTGTCCAAGAAGTTGATGCGAGTTCAGGAGTGTTCTATATTTTTTTCGCTGATTTTCACAGTGTCAGATCTACTTCCTCTGGTTCAGACTCAATGGGTAAACAATTATATAACTAGCTCTACAGATTTCAATAAGAGATGAGTAGGGGCTCTCAGTCTGGTCCTATATGATTTCAGAAATAGGCCAACACATCACAAACATTTCCTTGTTTTTACTATAAGCTTGTATGTGTGCTGTTAAGATTGTAATAAACCTTCCTTTAGCAATCCTATAAAGTTAATGCAGGGAAGGGAACAATTTGGTTTTTCTTTACCCTAGGGCAACTGAATGGGTTTCCACTTAAAAGCATCATTTGGCCAATACACAGTGGGACAGAGACCTCTTGCTATTTCTCTGCCCCGATAATCACCATCAAGAAGGGAAAAGCTTCTCATGCTGTATTTTACTATGCCTGCAGTCAGCTTTTCAGAAAGCCTTTGACAAGGTCCCTCACTGAAGACACTTAAGCAAATAAGCAGTCATGGGATAAGAAGGAAGTTGCTTCTTCTCATGGATCAGTAACTGATTAAAAGACAAGAAACAAAGTGTAGGACTAGATAGTCGTTTTCAGAATGGAGAGAAAGAAATAGCGGAATCCCCCAGGGATCTGTACTGGGACCAGTGCTGTTCTGGATAAGTGATCCAGAAAAAGGGGTGAACAGGGAGGTGGCAAAATTTGCAGATGATACAAATTACTCCAGATAGTTAAATCCAAAGCACACTGCAAAGGGATCTCACAAAACTGGGCAACAAAATGGGGGATGAAAATCAATGTTGATAAATGCAAAGTAATGCACACTGGAAAATGTAATCCCAAGTATACATATGTAAGGGACTTTGTTACAGCCTACCTAGGAAACTTCTGCTTTCTTGCGCTGAGAGGTTATTGCAGGACATAGAAACCCAGCTAGAACTGGCCATTGGCCAGTTATAACTGCTTCACATAGCCCTTTGCCAGGCAGCGAAAATCCCCTTTGGGAAGTACCTAATTCTATATTCATGAGCTGTTTGTGCATAGTGCTTATTAACACTGGCCGTCTGCCCCTCCGTCGGACTCCGTCCCAGGCAGAGCTCTGGTGTCCTGGGTTCCCCGCCTCCGTGACTGCAATGCTTGGAGTCCCCGTTGCGGGTGGGTCACTAACCTTCAGTAAAGCCAATAACTCACAGCTGTGTATAAGCCTCATTTTTTCAGAGTACTCCTGCCAGGCGTGTGGTGCTTCAAACACCTTGGCCCAGAACAACATACAAAAGGATGGGGTCTAAATTAGCTATTATCACTCAAGAAAGAGATTATGGAGTCACTGTAGATAGTTGTCTGAAAACATCCACTCAATGTGCAGTGGCAGTCAAAAAAGCGAACAGAATGTTAAGAACCACTAGGAAAGGGGTAGATAATAAGACAGAAAATATCATAACACCACAATATAAATCCATGGTATGCCCACATGTTGAATACTACATGCAGTTCTGGTCACCCCATCTCAAAAAGGATATGTTAGATTTGGAAAAGGTACAGAGAAGGGCAACAAAAATGATGAGGGATATGGAATGTCTTCTCTATGAGGAGAGATTAAAAAGAATAGGACTGTTTAGCTTGGAAAAGAGACGACTAAGTGGGGATAAAAATCATGACTGGTGTGAAGTGACTAAGGAAGTGTTATTTACCCCTTCACTTAACACAAGAACCTGGGATCACCCAACAAAATTAATAGGCAGCAAGTTTAAAACAAACAAAAGGAAGTACTTCTTCACACAACAAACAATTAACCTGTGGAACTCATTGCCAGGGGATGTTATGAAAGCCAAAACTATAAGTGGGTTCAAAAAAGAATTAGATTGGTTAGTGGAGGATAGGTCCATCAATGGTTAGTAGCCAAGACC
Organism: Dermochelys coriacea; assembly: GCF_009764565.3. NCBI lineage: Eukaryota > Metazoa > Chordata > Testudines > Dermochelyidae > Dermochelys > Dermochelys coriacea. Next base: position 147,484,194 of record NC_050068.2, read on the forward strand.
ATCAAGGATGCAACCTTCTGATCTGGGTGTCCTTAATCTCTGACTGCCAGAAGTTGGGACTTGATGACAGGGGATGGATCGCTCGATAATAGCCCTGTTCTGTTCATTCCCTCTGAAGCATCTGGCGTTGGCTAGTGTAGGGATACAGGATGCTTGGCTAGATGGACCATTGGTCTGACCCAGTATGGCTATTCTTATGTTCTTAATGAATTAGCCATTTACAGCCTTATAAATTGAGTCATAGATGCTTATAAGTTCAGAGATGGAAAACAAAATGAGCCTCTGCGAGAGCTAGTGTCAGGATTGCAGCTCATAATGGCTGTGTAAGTCAGAATGCCCAAGGTGGCTGCTTTTGGGGTGGGGTGAAATGAAGTATAGGTCCTGTTATACATTAAACAGGCGTGCTTTCCCCAACGTTCCTGTGCTGGTGCTCTCTGTTGGGCAGGCAGGGCCCTATCAGATATTCCCACTGAGATTTGGTAAGTGCTGCCAACACACTGAGCCAAATGAAGGCTGGCTGATGCATGTGAGCACAGGGGAGGTAAACGGGTGTCCGCTCCCCACTCTAGCCCATATTCTATACCATAATTTGACCCTCATGTTGCAGGGTGGTGGCCAGAAAAACACAGAGACTGATTATATTCAATCATGACCAGTGGTCACTGCTACATCTGTTTGGAGATCAGTTTATGGCACATTGGTATTTGTTTTCATTAAAATGGCTTACTTATTTAAATTTGAAAATTGGATGATATGCTAGACCATAATTCCGCTATTGAATATGTGCTATTAATATATTTTAAAAATGTCCACCTGCTACAGATAGGCACTGATAGTTTGGAACTATTTGGAGTCTCTCTTCCAGGAACACAGAGAAACATAGATGATGGGGACGGACATTGAGTCACCAGTGCCTACCATTGCCCTGCTGTAATAGAAAATCATTCATGTTCATGATCCTTACAGACAGTCTTGTTCTGTGTTCCGAAGGAAAGCAAAGTCTAAAGTTTCTGCCAATATTTCACTGGGGAAAATTCCTTTTCAACTCCAGACTTTGTGATCAGTTTGTTCAAGCCTGCGTATGTTAGCAAGAGTCACTGGGCCAAATTACTCCCATGTAGGGGACTGCGGAAAACTTCGTTAGGGCCTAGCTAGGGAACTTTCGCTTTCTCGAGCCGAGAGGCTACTGTGGGACATAAATAAGAGGAGATAGTTCTTGAAGGACACAGCTGCTGTGTTATTGCAAAATATAAATAGTTCTTGAAGGACATAGCTGCTTTGCATGGCCCTTCGCCAAGTAGTAAAAAGTTAAAAAGCACCTAATTTTATATTCATGAGCTGTTTTTGTGTAATGCTTACTAACGCTGACTGTCTGCCCCTCCGTTGGACTCCGTCCCAGGCAAAGCTCCGGTCTGCTGTGTTCCCCGCCTCTGTGACTGCAATGCTTGGAGTCCCCGTTGCGGGTGGGTCACTAACCTTCAATAAAGCCAATAACTCACAGCTGTGTGTAAGCCTCGTTTTTTTCAGAGTACTCCTGCCAGGTCTATGGTGCTTCGAGCAACTTGGCCCAGAACATTTGGCGCAGCGAGCAGGGTACCCTGAGAAGTGATGCTGCTTTGGCTGAAGGTAGGGGAAGTGGGGAAGCCGTTGCTGTCCCCACAGCGCATACTTGGATGGCCCCAGATGGACCTCTGGGGGCCGGTAGCGCGGATTATGGCTGAGTGGGCTGCCCCGGCGGATCGGCCTGAGTTTCAACAGGCTGTGGGGGTTACGCCCATGCAGCTGGTAGAGGGGTTACAATGGTTACGAGCGAACCGGCACTCTGGGATGGAGCAGCGTGCGAAGGGGGAGCTAGGGTGGCTCCTGCTGACCACCATCCGGGCCCAAGATGAGGAGGTGCTCCGCTTACAGCAAGCACTGGAAGGGAAGACTCAGGAATGCACAGCGCAGGTGGAGGCCCGGGCCGTGGTTCAAGAAGTGGTCACCTCCCAGGCGGAGCGCGCCCAGGAGCTGAGACAACACTGCGAAGTGTTGGTTGCTCAGGTAGCGAATAAAAGGCGCCTCAGGCATGGGCGGCAGCCGGTCACCATCGCCCAAGTGCGTGCGGTGACCGCTGCCCCCTCCTGGGACCCCGAGACTTGGGATGGAAACATTTGGGACTCCTCATCCTCGGACGAGAGGGAGGAGGAGTCCCCTGCCATGGCTCTGGCGCGCCCGGTCCGGGAGTTGCGGGTGCAAGGAGGCGCCCTACAACCAGAAGTTGTCCGCACATTTAAAACGAGTGAGTTGCAGGAAATTGTGAAGACGTTCCGCCAGGAGCCCGGGGAGATCGTCCTGCAGTGGCTCGTGAGGGTCTGGGACAATGCGGGTAACACGGTTTTGTTGCTTGCTTATGAATTTCAACAGTTGGGGGTGCTATCGCAAGACTGTCAGGTGTGTGCACAATTGGCAAACCTGCCGTGGCAAACCCCTCTTTGTACCGCTGGCTGGTGGCTGCAGTGGAGGCAGCCTACCCTTCGGTGCGGGAGTTGAAGGCACAGACGCGCCCCTGGAAGGCTGTTCCGGAAGGGGTCCAAACCCTCCGTCAATTGGGAATGGCCTGGGCTGTCTCCACGGGCGGGGAGATGGGGCCAAACAATGTACCAGTAACAAAATCAATTAAAGACACAGTGTTACGCCTAGCCCCTAATAAGTTAAAACTTTCCCTCCTCACCGTCGTCATGGCAGAGAATGGGCATGTGGGAGACTTGGCAGCCACCCTTATGTAATTGGAGCCCGCCTTGGTGGGTGCTAAGCCAAGAGCCATACGGGCTGCGAAGGGGCAGCAAGGTGGGGGACAGAAGAAAGGGAAGTTGCGGGTGCCCCAGAAGATCTTGTGGCTAGGTGTCTTGCAGGCTGGTGTCTCTTGCAAAAAAATCAATAAAAAGCCAATGGCAAATTTATATAAGTGGTAAATGCAGCTGGCCCCTACCAAACGTAATACCAAAAAAAAAAAAAAGCAAACCAAGCCAGCGGAGCCCTCTGCGCCGCCAGCCAAGTGGAAACTGCTGCGCCCATATTGAGGGCGTGGCAGGTCCTCTGTTCCGTGTGTTGTGACGGCCACACACGGGAGGAAGGAGGGGAACCGATGTCCCTATGTACCCCTAGCAATTCGCTGGCCAAAAAAAAAGTCCAACCCGTGTTGGCATTAATAAATATGGACAGCTGGGTATTATACAAGGGCCTCCAGACCTAAATAACTGCGTGGGAGACGAAGAGTTGGGAACTCGCAGGCCGGCCCCTATGGGGAGCAATGCTCTGGCAGCAACTCCTGCGCTATGCCCAACGAGCCCCTCTAGCCGTGCAACATATAAACGCCCATACAAAGGCTAAAACCTCTGAGGCCCACTAAAATGCGGTGGCCAATGCAATAGGAAAAAGGGAAGGCCCTGTGTAATCTGTTCCCTTTACCTCCCATAGGTCTAAAAACCAGCACCCTGAATGAGACCAAGTGGCACGTATTGGCTAACGTGTGGTGGACAGTACCACAGCAGGTATCGCAGGCCATTGTAGTCCTCACCACCGGGGAAGGATGGGCATACTTACCCCTGGAAGGGGAAGACTATCCCCGCATGGTCTCACTCTCCCATTTGTCGTGGCGCTCCTCATAAAAATCACTATTGCAAGAGCTACCACCTCCTCCATAAATACCTGGTTGGTGTTAGCCCAAAGTGCTATTAATGAGACGTCGTTTTGCTTACCACATACGTATGCCGTAAGTGCCGCAATAAAGACCTGTTTCATCAGCGTCTGCACAGACCTAACCCTCGTTTAGCACTATTCCTTACTAAAAACAATTAATAAAACTATTACATATATAAATTTGTATGCTTTAGGTCCCGCCCAATACAATGTAGATGCGTCTATGTATTTGTTCCGTCTCCTTGGCTTGTATTTTTGCTGCCTTTGCGGCCGTGGCCTAGTCTCCCAGTGCTGTGCGCGGTTTCCCCTCTGCACTGTATCCTCATGGTCCTTAACATCACTCAGAAAAGTGAAGGAAGGAGTGTAGGGGATTGCGGAAAACTTTGTTAGGTCCTAGCTAGGGAACTTTCGCTTTCTCGAGCCGAGAGGCTACCATGGAACATAAATAGCTGCTTTGTTATTGTAGGAGATAGTTCTTGAAGGACACAGCTGCTGTGTTATTGCAAAATATAAATAGTTCTTGAAGGACATAGCTGCTTTGCATGGCTCTTCGCCAAGTAGTAAAAAGCTCCCCTTTAAAAAGCACCTAATTTTATATTCATAAGCTGTTTTTGTGTAATGCTTATTAACGCTGACTGTCTGCCCCTCCATTGGACTCCGTCCCAGGCAAAGATCCTGTGTGCTGGGTTCCCCGTCTCCATGACTGCAACGCTTCAAGTCCCCATTGCAAGTAGGTCACTAACCTTCAATAAAGCCAATAACTCACAGCTGTGTGTAAGCCTTGCTTTTCTCAGAGTACTCCTGCCAGGCCTGTGGTGCTTCGAGCACCTTGACCCAAAACACCCCACTAAGGTGTAAAGCAGGACAGAATCTGGCTTAGTATCAGGTTGACAGCATGATTTGTCTGGAGGTTTGTCTACACAGCATTAGCTGTGCAGGGGCTAGCTTGAACTCAGCTGGTGCAAATAATAGCAGCAGCACAGAGTACACAACATGTGCTTCAGTACAGATATGACACTCCTGGCACAGACCCTGGGTATGTACTCGGCTCTCTAGCCCACTCTGAAGCCCTGCTGGAGTCAAACTAACTCGGATAGGCTGTTTTGCTGTGAAAACATACCCCGAGAAAAATGCTTTAATGTGTCAGGAGTTGACAGGCAAACTTATATTTCAGCTATAGCTATTGGCACCGGACTGTATTTAATAGATATGATGATGTGAGGAAAGGGTGTCAAGGAGTTATAGGGAGGGAAATGGGGACAGAGCTCCTTTGGGCCCTTATTGCAATGACAGAGAGAAGGCGAGAACTAGCAGAAGAGATGCTGAAGGAACAGACAGAGATGTAGAAGGGCAGACCGGAGCGGACAATACAGTGAAAGCTTGGGGAAAAGGAGAAGTTATCAAGGAAGGGAACATAAACTGTGTCAAAAGAGCAGAGAGGATGAGTAGAGGCCTGGAGTTGTGTCCAAGAGGAGATTTTTCAGCATAGATATTTCCTTCTGTTCCTGCTTGAACCAACACACCTGAGTTAAAAATGTGAGTCATTGTATATTATCAGACTCCTCTTTCCAGGCAAGACTAAACAGTTCATCATTTCTTTATTATCTCATGGTCAGTTGTGAGTGAGTTTCTTTTATTTCACTTGAGAGCTGGGTTATCGGGAAAATCTCTAATGCCAGTTAGCTATCTGTTTTGTTACTTGATCAGTTCCAAAATTTCAAGAAATGATCTAGGTATTGGTGGGAAGAACTCTGTTGATTTGGGTGAATTTCACACCATCAAAAACCATTTTCTCTTATTGTCATGGGGCTGGTAACCCCATCACTCTTTGCGGGGGGGTGAAGGGGTGTTATGGCCTTGCAGCTGGGTTTTGATGACTGCCCCAGCCTCGGGGCATATAGCGTAATGACCAGAGTCCATAAAGTGGCTCTCTCAATTGGGGGCCACGCATCCTGATGGCTGGAGTCAATATAATGACCCTTGCTGGCCGGGCTGTGTGGCCTAGCAGCCAGGGTCAATAAGGTTGGAAAGGTGGGCCACCCTTCTGGTGGGGAGGGCGGCGGCCAGAATAGGGGGACCCGGGCCCTCCCTGCTCCACTGGGTCCCGTGACCAGCTTGGCCAGGATCCTGCTGAAACATGCTGAGCTACTCTCTGTTTCTACAGCCAATTCCCTGCAAAGTTTCCCTGGGCCACTTCCTACCCATTCGTCCATGGATTGCAGTCTCAGCATTCCCACGGTCTCTCCTCCCTCTGTGGTGTCCGTAGCCTGGGGGTCATAGGTCATCACTTTCTGACTTGTTTCTGAGTCCTGAAGTGCCAGTGGTCCTTCTGCAAGAACCTGGGGCTCACCTCCCTCCTCTCCAGCGGTCAGCCCCGACTGAGCTGAGATGCTTACTTTTATATCCTAGTTCCAGCTGGAGCATGCCCAGCAGAACTGTTGGGGGAGACAGGGGGACGGACATGGCCTCCTTGGCTCAAAGAGAAGGATTAACCCCTTCTGCACCATCTGTGACACTTACAAGGTGCTTCTTGCTTTCCTTAATAGATAGGGAGAGGTTGCTTAGACAGCAAAGGGAGCCAGAAAGTGAGGATAGCAAAGGCAGCTTTCGTCCTTCCTTCCTCCAGATGTGCTAGTTCTGCAAAGTCTGCATCATGGTGAGGGAAAGAAAGAAAAAGAGAGAGGACAACTCCCAACCCATCTCTTTTAGTCTGCGGGTGGGGGAAGAAAGGTACTTTGAAGGGTGGGGGAGAAAAAACACAACTTCTTGAATTGGGGAAGGATGGAATGCGGGGGACGTGTAGAGCTTCTGGCATGGGGGATGGGGCTGAAATAGATCTGAGGGGATGGGATGATGGCACAGGGAGTTTGTGGGGTCGGGAATGACACCGCTGGTGTGTGCATAAGCTATGAAGTGTGCAACCCTTTATCTGTTAACTTTCCATAACTAATATGAGAATAATTAGAAAAATTAACACTAAAACCTTATTCTTTATATATACATAAACCAGATATAGAAAGTTCTAGATCTCGCAGGGAGCAATCCAAAGTGCTGCTTTAGATAAAACAGATTGAATAGTAAAAAGATAATCAACTGATTTGCAAATATATTTGTGACTAAAAGCACTGAGTTCAGCTGGCTATGATTCCCGGGATCACATAATTCATTACACCATTCAAACCACCACCAGCTATTTGCAAAAAGTTTTGGAACTCTGAGGGTGTTATGAATTTTTGGGATAAGTGGGTAATACTCTCAAAAGTCACACTGGTATGGAGTTATTCATGACTTTCCTGTTTAAAAATGTTTCACTGTTAAGAAGAGCACCCTGATTCACACCATCAGGGAGCAGAAGCAATAGACTCCATCTTAGGTGAACAATCATTTTATAACATTAGGAACCAGGGCCCCAGACCACAAGCTGCTGAGTGTCCTCCACTTCCACTGCTCAGCACCTCACAGGATTGGGCTCATCATGAAGAGTCAAGTTAATGGCACTCTGAAGCCAATGGAAACTTTGCCATTTGATCTCCGTTGGAGTAGGACTAGGTCCTAATGTGGCCAATTATCCAGGGCTAAACTGAGTCCCAGCTTGTGTGGCTGCACTGAGGGCTAAGGAGGTGTAAGGTGCTCCCATGCCAAGGGAGCTGTGTGGGAAGAACAGCAGCTGTCCAGAGCTTGGGCTAGCGTAGTTGCCCTGCCGCCCTAGGGAATGAAGCTGCACCAGGTACAGAGCTATCTCAGGATACATCCCCCGTGGAGCATGGGGGAATCCAAGAGGCAGATTGTAAATCCTGGGGCAGCACAACCAGCTTCCCCTTGCTTGGGGCTTGTTGCAAAGCTGCCGTTGAGCCCTTGCATGTTATGAACACTCTTGAAGAAAACCAGGATCAGTTTGCAAATGATTTCTTAATCAAGAGGAGGCAACATTGGCAATTAATATTATTTATAATCAGTAGTTTGACCAGTTATACCATTGAACTTGAGGTTCACAGAAATTTATTATTAAATGTACAGTTATATTTTGAAAACAGCCCCCCCTTCCCCCCCAAAATGGACTGCGTCAGAAACATCAAGCAGTGGTATATGAATTGGGCCTGTTTTTTGCATAGCTTAGTGGCTCTGTAATGAGAGGCAGGGGTTCTGATGTAAATTATTTGCCTATCCCTGACTAATGGGGAAAAAAGCATATCACACCTTTGTAGGGCTGACCTTTTAGTTTTTACACTAGGCTCTGTTTAACATGAACAGTTATTAATTCACATGACAGGCCATTATGGTAAATACCTTCTGAGTGTGCATGACATATATGGTTATTTTATTAGCTGATACACTTTTTTTAAAAAAAGTGCACAAAAATTTCAACTGCCAAATATTTGTGCTACTTGTATTGCTGTTTCTTGTTGTCACCTTTGTGCAGTACATACATTGGATTTCTGCCTTCAGTATATTGAATAACTGAAGCGCAATACATGGCTCAGTCAAATGATTAATATTAAAATGTTAGTTTGTGCTTCCAAAATATATACACTTTTAAATTCTGTGCATCAGAGCTTGGCAGAGGGGTATGAAGTTGAGAGAAGGATCAGGAAATCACAGAATAATGGATTACTGGCTTGGAACACATCATCTGGTGCATGTTCATGCATCAGCTAGAAATATACCCCACATGACTTCTTTCAGAAATTAAGCTATTCTTTTCCTTAAAGATGTCTCATGATTTTCACCACAACAACATTGCTAAACAAACCATTCTACTGTCTGAATGACTTTGAAAATATCCTCCAAAATGTTTGGGCTGATGTGTAAACAAAATCTATCCTTTATCACCCAATATAACATCAGTCTAACCAGTTCTCTCTCCTCTGCATTGTTTCCCATATTTATAGTGATCACTCCTCCATTTAAGCCACATGTTGTGAGGATGAATTAATTAAGATTCCAGTTTTATGCTTGAGCCTAGTGTGTAGCTCCAGGGGGTGGGGAGAGTTACTCTTCTGAAGAACTGGCAACAATCCTCTCTATCCTATGGGATGCCAGCTTCCTCAGGTGAGGGGCTTCACTTACTCCTGCTGCAGGGCTGAAGAAACTTATTTCTTGCTCCATGACTGCTCAGTACCTGATTAGCAGTGCCAGAGTTGGTAGGAAGTCAGCCTGTCCTGGTGGTCCTTACTGTCTCCCCAAATTCCAACCCCTCTTCCCTCTTGCAGTTGAGGGCACAAGATTGGGATATACAGGAGACTGAAAAAGAGAAAGAGAGTGATGGAGACACTGGGATATTTCCTCTAAAGGTGCAGGCCATTGGTTATTGGTGCACACCTGCTGTGCCTTTATGTGCAGTAGGAAAGGTGCACACCCTTTCTGTGCTCCTGTGCCACCCAAGGCAAGGCAGGATCAGCACCTAATAGGTGAGCCAGAGAGAAAGTGCAGAAATTGCTCTGACAAATAAGCAATCATCCCAGAAATGAGTGGATCACTGCCTGAGTCCAAACTGTGTGGAGGTGCAAACTTTAATTTAAGGATACCAGGGATGTTTCAGAAGACTGGCAGACTCCTAAAGATGTATCAGTATTCAAAATGGCTAAGCAGTATGATCTAAGTACCCATGGACCATTTAACCTGACATCAATCCCAGAGAAAATAATGGAAATGATGATATAGGAGTAAACTAATAAAGAATTAAAGGATGGGAATATGATTAATGCCAGTCAACAGGGTGTTATGGAAAACTGATCTTATCAAACAAACCTGATTGCATTCTTTAATGAGATTAGAAGTTTGGTTAATAAAGAGAATTGCGTAGATGTAATATACTTAGACATTTATAAGGTGTTTGACTTAGTACTGCATGACATTCTGATTAAAAAATTAGCACTATACAGAATCAATAAAGCACATGTTAACTGGATTGAGAACTGGCTAGCTGACAGATCTCATAAAGTAGTTGCCAGTGGGGCTCATCATAGAATAGGGGGTGTCTCTAGTGGGGTTCAGCAGGGATAGACCCAACCCTATTCACCATTTTCATCAATAATCTAGAAGTAAATATAAAATCACTGCTGATAAAATTTGCAGATTACACAAAGTAGTAAATATTGGCAGAGTAGTAAATATTGATGAGGACAGGGTATTCATACAGAGTTTTCGATTGGCTTGATACACTGGGCCTATTCAAACAAATTGCATTTTAATACAGCCAAATGCAAGTAATACTGCTAGGAGCAAGGATTTCAGGCCACTCCTATAGAATGGGGGTATTCTTGAAACTTCAGTGGCAGTCAAAAAAAGCTAAGAGAATGTTAGGAACCATTAGGAAAGGGATAGCTAAGACTATAAATATCTTACCACCACTCTATAAATCCATGGCATACCCACACATTTGTCAACCCATCTCAAAAAAGATGTATTAGAATTAGCAGTGGTGCAGAGAAGGGCAACAAAAATGATTAAGGGTATGGAACAGCTTCCATATGTGTTGAGATTTAAAAGATTGGGACTTTTCAGCTTGGAAAAGAGACAAAGCGGGGAATATGATAGCAGTCTACAAAGTCATGAATGGTGCGGAGAAAGTGAATGTTATTTACTCTGTCACATAACACAAGAACTAGGGGTCATCCAATGAAATTATTAGGCAGCAGGTTAAAACAAACAAAAGGAAATATTTCTTCACACAACACTTAGTCAACCTGAGGCACTTGTTGCCAGCAGATGTTGTGAAGGCCAAAATTATAAGTGGGTTCAAAAAAGAATTAGCTAAGATCATAGAGGATAGGTCCAGCAGTGGGTATTAGCCAAGATGGTCATGAATGCAACCCTATGCTCTGGGTGTCCTTAAGTCTCTGACTTTCAGAAGCTGGAAATGATAACAGGATGGATCACTTGAGAATTCCCCTGTTCTGTTCATTCCCTCTGAAGCACTTGGCATTGGCCACTATCAGAAAACAGGATACTGGGCTAAATGGAGCATTGGTCTGACCACTATGGCCATTTTTATATTCACTGTAAGTACTCACAATCAGGAAATGCCAAATCTGCCCCTTCATTTTTAGAGTGCATTAAAATAAGGTTTGAATTAATTATATCCCAAACAACTGAATATTGTAATTTTTTTGTACATTCTTACAAGGAACATCTTGGCTCATGGTGACTGAATGAGCTGGAGCAAAAGCTCTGTTCCCAGTGAATACTTATGGTGTACAGTGAATTAGACCAGGATGCTGCATGAGCACTTTCCTCATTCACGTCTGTATTACTCCATTTTTTACACCAGTATATCTCCATTCAATATTGCTTCTGAATGGATTTACACTAGTGTATAGCTAGAGTAACATAGTAGTGAAAAAGCTTTGGAGGTCATGGTGGATAATCAGATGAACATAAGTTTTCTCTGTGATGCTGTGGCCAAAAGAGCTAATGGGATGTATAAATGGAAATTGCGAGTAGGATTAGAGAGGCTATTTTACCTCTATATTTGGCACTGGTGCGACTGCTGCTGGAATAGTGTGTCTAGTTTCGGTGCCCACAATATTAGAAGGATATTGAAAAATATGAGGGCATTCAGAGAAAAGCCGTGAGAATGATTAAAAACATGTAGTATAGCGATAGACTCAGGGCGCAATCTGTTTAGCATAGCAAGCAAAGTTTAAGGGGTGACTTGATTACAATATATAAGTTCCTGCATGGGGGAAAAATATTTTAAAATGGTCTCTTCAATCTAGCAGACCAAGGTGTAACACGATATAATGGCTGGAAGTTGAAGCTAAACTAATTCTAGGTGTAAATTTTTAACAGGGAGGTTAATTAACCATTGGAACAATTGGGATTCTTCATCACTGGCAATTTTTAAATAAAGGCTGGATGTTTTTTCTAAAAGCTATGTTCTAGGAATTATTTTGGTGAAGTTCTATGGCCCTGTGTTATTCAAGAGGTCAGACTAGATGATCATAATGGTTTCGTCTGGCCTTGGAGTCTGTGAATCAGGCTCCTTGCTCACTTCCATGAACACTCTGTGCAGACTGAATTTAGCAATAGAAGATGCTAAACAGCTGTAACTGGGTTGTAGAAAAGCGACTATGAAATTGTATTATCTAGTATATAGGATATGCTCATGTAATTAAAGAGTAGTATAATGCATATACACAAGGAAGCAGAGTTGAGGTGGTGAGTACTACTTTAACTTTAGCATTTGTTGATCTTAGCAATGCTTAAATATGTAATCTTAATAATTTTATTTAGATGATAAAATAAAAAGAAAACAGTACAGAGTTTAAGCATAGAAGTTTCTGGTTATCAGGGAATAAGGTACAGATTATCAAGGACTGCGAAGTTCAGTTTAGGAATGGGTGGCGTAAGGAATACATAATCTGCAATATCCCCGATTGGGGGTAAAAGGTTAACAGGTCAAAGTACAGACATTGAGATATGGGGGTATGTTGTTCATATAATGGCTATGTTCAGATGTGGAGTATAATGAGTGGATACGATGATGAGGATGGATTTACCCGCATTTGGTGAGATTTAATGTTCAGTGAGTTTATGGTTCTAGTTCATATGGTCCAATGGAAAAAGTCTCTCAGTGCTTTTCCCATAGTTGATGCATGATGGCTCACACCTCCTGGTACTGTCGGTGGCCAGTGATGTGTTCAATGTAGATGTCCCTGGACCACTGGATGGTGTCCGAGACCATGAGGCACCACATGAGCGGTGCATAGCATTGACCAATCCCACAGGTCCGCAGCACACGCTCATTGCAGGGTCTAGTATAGTCAAAAAATAATAGCATTATCTCCGGGGACAAGGCAGGTGAGGTAATATCTTTTATTGGATCAACTTCTCTTTGTGAGAGAGACAGGCTTTCGAGGCACTCTTCTTCAGGCCTGGGAGGACCTTTGCTAGTCCTTAAGAAGAGCGCTATGTGGCTCAAAAGCTTGTCTCTTGCAGCAGCAGCAATTGGTCCAGTAAAAGATATCACCTCACCCCCCCTCTTGTCTCTTGATTATCCTGGGACTGACACAACTACAATTACACCGCATACTATTATCTCCAAGGCAGTCACTTATCTATCTCTTTGCACCAGTTTTCTTTTTTGTGTGGAGGTGAAGGCAAAACAGGTCAAATGCTTTATAGCCATTGGATGGCTGGTTCAACTAAGTGGGTTTTCCCAGCTTCAGATGCCAGGGTGGACACAATGTCCTAGTGTCATCCAAAGACGCCAGTTGGGAAAAAACTCCACTCTTTCCTCTCTGTATGTTTGAGCTAAATAAATGTTCTGTTACCCAGGGAAATGGAGAACTTCTATTAAAGGGATTTCCCTGGATGAGGCATCTAAAAGTCATCTGCGTTCCTAAATTATTCATCACAGTTAATTTAAAGCCGTATTTGAACCTGTAATGGAGTTCCCCTTTCCACTAGTCTGTCTTGCTATTATTATCATTTGCTGCTCTGGTACACATAGCAATGACCATTATGTTAGCCACTCTCCCAGAGCAAGGGAGTACTGCTAATGCTGACATTTATCCAGCTGTGCTTCTCACAATGGTGTTTGCCTGTCCAAAGATCACAAGATTTCTAACTCTCTTGATGCTTGGGGGTAGGGCGGGGGAATGAGAGATCAAAGTAAGAGGAAAAATGATTTTTTCTAACCAGGGTGCTTAAAGTTAGGGTTCTAGAGCCATATCTAACAATCTAAATATCAGAGGCCTGACTTTGAGAGGTGTTGGTTATCCACAAAGCTCATTGAAAGCATTAGAAGCTGCAGGGAATCATAATTTTCAAAAATCAAGTTGCTTTTATCTAAGTGTCTAAAGATGGCTTTAGCAGCATAGCACAGTATATGGAACCCTTTACCAGCAAGCACCACCAGCCTTCTTGGTCCAGGGGCTCAGTCCTGTAAGGTTTGGCATATAGGGTGGTCGTGGGTCCCTCTTGGTCATGTGATCTCCCACCTTACCCACCACCTGAACTACAGCAACCTGGCCTAACAGGACCAAGCTCCGATGACAGGGTGGGTTGGCTGTTCCTGCTCTTAAGAGGATCAGCAAGCCCTGTTAGAAGGTGCCTAAACTTCTGCACCATGTTTGAAAATTTTGGCCAATCTTTTTTGCTCAAAGTGAAAGAGTTGACTGGAAAGGCGGAAAGACGGATGGAATAAAACATGTGCATAATAAATCACTCAAAATGGTCGTAGTATTTTCTTCCTGCACAGTCTTTCTAAAGGCTATTTTTAGTTTGCTGTTGAAGAAAAAATTGTTAATTTTAGAATTCGAATATTCTCTAATGGCTCACAGTGCTAGTCCCTGCCAGCTGTTTCAGTGATAAAAAGTAAAAACAAATAGACTTTACAGCAGGGCCACTGTGCCTTGGGAGTCTAAATTCTTGAAGACACTTAACTGCTGAATAAATTATTGAAACTGGTGGTTGTAAAGGTGGTCTACTATAATTTAGAACAAAGCCCAACTCCTATAAATTGCCAAGGCCCCATTTTCCTAGACATCAATATTTCTACTTCCTTTACTTAATGCCTAATAGAATTCAGCGAGCAGAACACTAATGGTAACTGTGTATGAGGTGGTGATTGTATAATTAATTTTTTGCATGTGTGTGTCTAGCATTTATTCTAACACTTGCTTCATTTTTGTCATGACCAGGAATCTGCCTAAGTTTCTTTCTATATTTGGGGAAAACCTTTTCATTTCTTATTGCTTGCAGCTGGTTGATAGAGGATTCAGACTTTGAAGTTTATTCTCCTGTGAATGCATTGGGGAGTTATGTGGGTAACTCCCATTAATCTTCTGTACAAAATATGTCCCATACATCAACAAGAGACTAGAACCATTTGTCTGGTGAATGAGGCACAGCTAAAATTCATCCTATGGTAGAACTAAAACCCACTTATGATGTTTGATTATTTATTAGACATACTATAGATCGTGAACAAGGCCATCTTTATATACTGAGTGCAATAACTGTTGTACTTTAGAGGTCTGACTCTTTATCTTCTGGTGGGACATACCGTTACTATTCCTGAAAAGAGTCTCCTTTACACTATGCTTATCACATGTTTAGTGTAAAAATATGCCTGTTAACCTCTTGCTATGTCTCCCAGCTTTACATTTCCATAAACAATGCTTTTTCCCTTCCCCATTGCTTTCTTGTTGTCCAGCACTAGTCACTCCATTCTGCCTTCCCAGTATCTTGCCGCTCTTAGTGTGTGAGCCTTCTTCCTGGCACCTCCTGTATCTGGAACCAGCCTTCCCGTATTTCTCCCCTTCATCTGTCTGCCCATTTTCAAATGCTGAAAACACCTTTCTTTCCTCACATGCTCATACTGCTTAATTGTGCTCCTTCCTTTTCATGAATCTTTATTTTGATTTTGCCACACTATCAGGTCTCAAATCTCTGGAGATGCTGTTTGTATGAAAGATGCTATACATCAAGGGTTCTCACCTTTTTCTCTCTCAGCACCTACCCCCTTCCAACATGCTATAAAAACTCCACAGCCCACCTGTGCCACAATAACTGGTTTTCTTCATATAAAAGCCAGGGCTGGTGTTAGGGGGTAGCAAGCAGGGCAATTGCCACAGCGCCCAATCCCCCTCCTCCCCAAGCTCAGGCTTGGGCTTCAGCCCCAGATGGCAGGGCTCAGGGCCCCGGGCTTCAGCCCTACACAGTGGAACTTTCACTTTCTGCCCTGGGCCCCAGTGAGTCTAATGCTGCACCTGCTTGGCAGACCCTCTAAAATCTTCTCGTGGCCCCCTAGGGGGCCCCGAACCCCTTGTTGAGAACTGCTGCTATAGATACAAAGTTGTATTTTGCTGTTTGGCACCTGGAATGTACACCTGCAAGCACTAGTGATGAACAGAGCAGGCGTGGAGGAATTTGGGCTCTCAGAGAACCAGGTAGTTAGGCTGGCTGAGTTACGGATACCTGAGTCACAGCCTTAGCACCAGGGGTGTTTTTCATGAAACTTTGGGTAGATGTTACTGGAGATAGGATATTACTGCTGGTACTACTCTCGTCTAGAGATGCTCATGTTGGGAAACATGGTATTCACCATTTTCTCATTTGGTATCCACAAGGAGCTGTATTTATTTTTCACTGGGGGAAGGGCAATTCCCATAGGCAATGGATTTTAATGTTCAGCCTCTGGTGAGCATTTGCTTGGGCTTCAGATGGTAAAAAATATGCTTGGTGTCATGGAACAGTCGACTAAATAAATTATACACGTCTGTTAAGAGTAAGATAAAGATAAGTCTTGAAGTTCCCTGCACCTCACGGTAACCAAAGTGACTGACAAAGGCAAGCATGAGGTCTGCAAGCAGTAAGGATTTCAGACTTATTATAAAAGAATTCCTAATATGCAGAAACAATGACTCAGAATACATGTATAGACTAGACTTCACTATTTACCTACAGGATTTCTTCAAATCACTTCCCTTTTAAACACAGGCTATAGATCTTTTTTACCACATTTTATGCAGCTCCATGCTGTTAAATATGTGGTGTCGTTATCACCTTCCCAAACAGCATTGTTTATCAGCTTACAGGGACCACATGCACAGTTGTTATAGTCCTGTTTTCATTTAGTGTAAACTGCTCTTCTTGCTCACAGCATGGCACCTGCGATATGTATCTACATGCTTGCTTTAAAGTGAAATGACTTGGCAAAGGAGGGTTTGGGAGTGGAGGCAGAGGTATCTGGGAAAGTTGTTCTTAAACATGCACGCTTGGGCTTGTGGAAATGAAGAGTGGGGGACACAGTGTAACAGCTGCTTTTTCCACCTGATTTAAACTGATTTACCTCTAGTTGTTGGATTTAGTCAACTGAGAGTTGAGTCTCTCTGCTGAGGTAATTTTTTTAGTGCTGTCCACAGTAGTGCAGGTTGACAGAACAGCCCACTTACTGGAGCACACAAATCAGATGAGGCCTGATCTTGGTCTGTTTGATGGCAATGGGAGTAGACTTAGGTTTGTGGCCTAGAACCTTGTCCTTCCTTACCTCTTCCCCCACAAAAGAAAAAAATTCTTAAAGTACTGTATCTAAGTCATTTAACTGATTTGAACACTGGCAAAGTCTGAAAAGGCATCTCTCTCTCTCTCTCTCACACACACACACACACACACACGCACACACTTGTGTATATACACATGGTTTTGGTACTCAGTGGTGTGAACCTAACAGGGATGGTATTTTGTTACGGTATGAGGAAAGATGGGCTTTTGGTTAAGGCACTAGACTGGCACTCAGGATATCAGGGATCCATCCCTGGCTCTGCTTAGGTCATTTACCCAAGGTCACACAATCTCAGTTCCTCATCTTAAAATGACACTCAATAATACTTCTCCCACCTCCCAGGGCTATTGTGAGGGTAAATTCATTTTTGTTTGTGAGGTGCTCTGATGGTGCGCACAGATTAAAAAGCTCAACGTTATTTGGGAAAAGATTGCAAGCAAGTGCCTGTGGGTGCTGGGAGAAGAAGGTACTCAACACAGCAATCTGCAGAGCAGCTGAGGGGGTTTCTGTGTGAACAGGCCTCTCCAAACTCTGGAGCTGGATGTGCAATAGCAGGAATATCCATAAAAGAAGGAAACTGACATGTTTAGGCGGTTGCAATGCTTCCTCTTTCTCCACCTCATCAACTCTGCCTCTTTTCTGCTCGTGTCTGAAAGCGTAATCTTTTTTCCAGCTCCTCACTCTCTTAATTTCTCTCCCCCTCTGCTATTGTTTCTTAGCTCTCTGGCTGTATTATTTAACTCGGTAAGACAGGATACAGTTGGTGCGAAAGGTATTCGACAAAATAAAGCTGGAGGCAGAATGGAGAATGTCAGTCAGTTGATCTTGTATGTTCTCAGCTGCTGTGTTTGAGGAACACATGAAAGCATTTTCTGAATAAAAGTAAAACCACCGTTAGTCATAAATTGCCTAATCAAATTAACCTGGAGATGTTGATTTACACAGGCTGAGGACTTGGCCCAACATCTTTAGATTGTTTTCCAGTTATACAGGTAGGCTTTGGAAGAGCTATGAAGAGTAGTCTGCCTGTACTGCTGGAAAACTGATTTCTTCAGCATTTGTAGCTAACATAGAATCCAGTTTACCTGAACCGCTAGAGCCAGGTTTCCTGCTGTGCCCAGCTTCTGGTAGGTGCAGCAGAGAGGAGGTTGTCAGGGAGCTCCCTGATTCTCTGCTCAGAGATTCCTCTGTGCTGGGTATATGTTAAAGCAGCCCTAGGTCTGCACTGCACAGGTGGGCTCTAGCCCTCAAGTGACCATATTTCAGCAGGGGATTGCTGGAGGGCATTGAACTGTGGCCATGACCACTCCCCATCCCTGACTCACTCAATGGTTGGAGGCTGTAGGGAAGGAAATGTAGGAGCCAGCTGTGCCAGTTCCGCATGGTAGGTTGTCCCTAGCAGGGAAGTTATAGGCAGCATCTGCTCCCTTTGAACCTCCTAAGAGGTACATAAAGGAGCAGGATGGGGTTGAGGATTTGTCTGCAGTTATCCAAACCTCAGCTATGTCCCATGTGAAATTTGTTCCTCTGGAGTGAACTTGTGTTTATTGGAGTATTTTTGATAGAGATGAGCCCTTGTGAACTTTGTGACCCTGACTCTCCCCTGCCTTGCATCCTGTCTGGTCATTCGTACCAGACAAAGGGAATACAAAATGGTTTCAAAATGGTATCACTTTACACCAACTTTGCACGTACTCTCTCTCCCAGCTCTGCGCTGTGACCACACAAGGCATGCTAAAGTGCTACAGCATTGCCAGTGTAGACTAGCCCTTAATTAAAGATCTGTCAAAGAAGAGTTAGGGAGAATTCGTCCTTCTCAGACATCCCACATCCTGAAAGATTCCAGACTAGAGGCTAGTCTACGCTGGTAATGCTAAAGCACTGCCGTGGCAGCGCTTTAACGTGCCTTGTGTGATCCCAGCACTCTAAAAAATCCCACCTCCACAAGGGGCATAGCTCCCAGCACTTGGGCACTGTCTACACTAGCACTTTACAGTGCTGAAACTTGCTGCGTTCAGGGGGGTGTTTTTTCACACCTCAGAGCCAGAAAGTTGCAGTGCTGTAAATTGCCACTGTAGACAAACCTTTATTCACATACTTAAAGGAATTAAGACACTTTCTGGAGCACTTTCTAGCCCAAGGCCACATCAGCTGAGGAAACCAGGTCCACTCAATAGTGAATAATGCAGGTATGAGGCGATGATAAGGTCACTGCTCTATGCATTTCTAAGGTTGACAACAGGTGGGATTTTCAGAAATGCCCAAGTGATTTAGGCATGCTGAAAGCCTTTCCTGACCAGGCCTCTTTCCAGAATGTCCTGTTATGTTAAAAAAAATAAACTTGCTAAGTTGCAGCTTGGTCAGCTTTTGCAGTCCCTGATCCAAGAGAAGAGGGAAGGGTTTGAAGCCCTCTGACCTTTATTGGAACTACAGATCAGCCAAGTGGGTGCCTGGAATTGCAGAATGACTGAGGCTGAAAATAAGCAATAACACATTTAGCATCCAAAGAATGGAACACTATTTTGCTGAGGAAAAAGCTGGATCTGGGTAATAAAATACTAACTAGTTTCTTAACATGAAATCCAGGGCAGTGTTTTCCACACAGTTTGAAAAAGTGCTTAGCATATCCTGGGATAAGGGAGATGGGCAGAGTGACATCCAGCAAAAGCTGCAGAGAGACTTGACAGTCCTGGGAAATGAAGGCCTTCTACAGGGATTTATCTAAGATGATCCTTCCTTACTTTTATGATGAAACCATGTTGAGTTAGGCAACACAGGACTATATCTCTGGAAGACTGTGACCCACTGCCACTCCCGCTGGACAGAGATGTGGAACCACATATCCTGGAGGCTGTCCAGATATAGAAAAGGGAGAATGGAGTGAATGGGTCATCATGCAGGAATCTCCAAATTCAGCAGTTTAAAAGTTGGAGATCCAGGGTGGACCCAAACCATTCAGGCCTCTTGGAGACCAGGAAGTAGGAAGAAAAATATCCCTTGGTCTGCTCCACAGTTGGGATTAGGGAGATCAGCCCTTCTCCCATCCTCCCTGGAATGCGATTGGACATATTTCCTAAAAGAATGTTT
Source organism: Dermochelys coriacea (assembly GCF_009764565.3). Taxonomy (NCBI): domain Eukaryota; kingdom Metazoa; phylum Chordata; order Testudines; family Dermochelyidae; genus Dermochelys; species Dermochelys coriacea. The sequence continues at coordinate 147,503,974 of NC_050068.2, forward strand.
GCCTCTGGAAAGATGAAAGAGAGGAAGGCAAGTCCCTGAAAGGAACTCGGGTTTGGGCCCTTGAGGAAATTGATAGGATACCCTCATGCTGCTGTCTCCCGAAGCCAAGGATCCTGGGAGATGAGGGCCCCATATTCCTGCCAAGCAAAAAAGACCTGGGTGCAGGATGATATGGGGTTGGCAAGCCTCATAGAGGCTATTTACACAGCACTATTGGCACAATGAGAAGGCTTTTCTCTATCCAGGCGTACACGTCTGGAAGGAGTACAAAGAGAGAATGAGGGAATTTCATCCTCCAACAATCACTTGTGGCAAAAGGAATGGGGGGAGTGGTAAATAGAGAAGGGGGCAGGTAACTTGATATAGAACATCATACTGGGAGCTCAGGTTCAGCTGCTTATTCACCAGGACCCCCAAATCTTTTTCAGAGTCACTGCTTCCCAGGATAGAGATAGAGAGGAAGGACTTGTATACAGGACAAGATCACGTGAAGAAGCCAGCCTACATCTGGAACGGACCAGCCAGTTAGGGTCAGGGCTAAGGGGTTAGGGCAATAAGAGACCTCAGGCAAAGTGTCTACCTCAGATACTGCACCAAGGTTGGATGCTCACCAGTGGGGTGTTTCTTATTTTCTTTCTTCTTTGGCAGTTTCTTTCCTTCCTCCTTCATCTTCTCACCCATGTGCTTATATCCTTCTCTCTCTCCTTTCCTTTTTCAGAGTGATTGTCTTGGAGGTGCTAGAATGAAGGAGAGAGACAGGAATTAAGCACAGGGCTGAGTAGTTACAATACTTGAAGATATAAGGAGACAAGAAAATTGGGGATTAGGAACAGCTGATGATTAGATATAGTGGGTGAAATCCTGGCTCCAGTGAAGTCAGTCAAATTGGGGATTAGGAACAGCTGATGATTAGATATAGTGGGTGAAATCCTGGCTCCAGTGAAGTCAGTCATAAAATGCCCATCAACTTCAGTGACACCAGGATTTCACCCATTGTTGGGAGATACCTTTTTGCTCTATTTGTTTGCTTCTGCCTGAAGGGGGTGATAAGACCAACAGAGTAGAACAGTCTGGAATGCCCGATAACTTATCTGTTGTAGATTTTCAGTAACAGCCTGGCTTTTTCATAGTGAGTTTAATTTTGATTTTATCTGTTAGGACAAATGACATAGGTTACTGATTTCTTTGTCTCTTTTATTGTGGTATTCTCCTTCTAGAGCACATGTCCCAAGCTGTGGGTCATGGAGCACTTACAGGTGTCTGCTGAGAACTGGCTGTTCACATGGTGTTTGTTCCTCCTCTTGTTTCCATCTGCTAAATTTTATTCAAAGCAGCTGAAAATACATTAAATACTCTTCTAATATCACTTGTTCATGTTTACAATTGCTGAAGTCATCACAGGGATACTGGTCAATCATGAGTGGACAAGGAGGTGGATCCATGAGGCAATCTTTCTAGTAAGATGCCACCAACTCTGTGAAAGAGTTTGAAATTCCTCATATAGACAACTTAGAAGGAATGCTAGATTTCTTCTAATGTGCTGTTCATTTTCTTTCTATGAAATTCTAAGGCATTTACAAGAAGCATATTTTTAATCAACTGCATGGCTAGACAAGTTTTCAGTCTTAATACAGATAATACATCAGCATGTACTATTTAGAAAATTAGTAAGCAAGACCAGCTTTTAAAACATGCTGTAATAATTATACCAGTACAAAGTCAAATAATTATTGCCTGGATCTGAAACAAATTTCTCTATAGGTTTCTATATAGATAAACTATTTTGCATTATACATGGTTTCGTGCGTCATTATCTAGTTTAATGTAATGTTTAGCTGCATTTGCCAACCTTCATTATACCTACAAAGAGTCACTGAAGCTGCTGTTTAAAGTTATGAGACATACCTTTAGAAAAATGAATTTTTCTATTGCATTTATGACTAGAGCTGGTCTGTAAGGTCCTAAGAGTAAGCTTGCATTTTATTTCCTGGTTCCCTAGAAGCAGACTGGGAAAGTTACTGGTGGAGCAGGAGCTATCTCAGTCCAGCTAGATTAGTGAATGGGAGTTTGGAAGGTTGTTGTTAAACTGCCACAGTAGTTAGTACAGTAGAGCACCATTACCAAGAACACATTTGCATTGAGTATCAAGTAAGGAACATGATACTCAATGCAAATACTGCATTGAAAAACGAGGAAACCCATGGTGCATCTAGTAGGCCACTTCTCAACAGATAGAGATAAATTGATTGTAAAAGCTAAAAAATACAGGGGGACGGGGGGGCAGAATGGATGTTCTTTAAAGGGTAAAGGGACTATGGGTTTTTTTGGAGGGAGGAGATTGGGACTCAGTTCTTATAACCAGAAAAAAATTTCACTGAAAACTTCTGGTAAAGTCTTTAAACTTATTACTATAAACATTACTCTTATAACAGGTGTTCATATAAATGGTGCCAACCACATTATGCACGGTTTGCTTTTGGTGCATGTGAGAAGTGATTGACAGCACATTTCAAAAATGGGTTCTCTTACCAGGGTTTGCACTTGAATTCTTCTGAATGTAGTGGACCAAATTCTGACAAAAGTGGTGAGCAGTCCTCAGGAGAAGGTACATCATGTGAGTCAATAGTGACATGTCTCGACTACCTTTCTTTAAAGCTCCAATTCAGCAAGGTAGTGCAATAGGATGACTCGCATGCTTAAGTTAGGCAACGCACCTTATGGAGGCAAAGAACCTTACTGCATCAAAGCCTAAGTTGGTAAAACCAACAGTGGCACCTCCAATGTGACCAACATCCTCACTTGGCACAAAGAGGAAGCTAACTTCCTTTTTATTGAACTCAGCTGGATTAAGGCCCCTTTTTGTCTACTGTGAGGCAGTGGAGCCAGTGGACTGAGACATTCAGATGAATCTTACTACCTAGAGGAACATTGTGATCTCACTTACACTGGGGGACGGGGGCTTCAAAGTAACTCATTTGGTAGGGAGCGTTTGTTTAGCCCAAATGAGTGAAGTAGGGGAGGGTCCTAAGTACTATCACAGTGGCCATATACATGTTTTTTCTTAATCACTGTGTACATGTCCTCTTTATTCCCAAAAGCTCCCTTGCAGCTTGGTGCTCTAATGCTGGGATTAACATCCCCCTTCCCTTCTCGTGCCCCTAAGGACTCCAAGCCTTAATACGATCTCCCCTGCCCCCCCCCCCCGAGGGGGCCTAGTTTATTACAATGACATAGTCCATATCAAAAATTCCCAAACATAGTCCATTTATCACCCCCCCCCCCCGCCCAGCTCTTGTTTATGGGCCTGAAAAGACCACTATCTCAACTCCATCAATAGAGCATATATTATACAGCATCTCTTCTTCGTTCCTCTCCTGTCCATCTGCCAGGCTGCCCCAGCCCTTCCAGTTGGAGTACAGCCCTGTTCTTCCTAGCAGGAACCCCCTATAGTATCTCTGCTGGGAGAGTCCATCCTCACCAGGGAGCACCCCTCACTCCCCGTTCCATTAACCTTTGCCAGGTTGGAGAGATTAAACCCCTCTGCCGGCCCCCTGCCTTTAGCTCTCTTGCTGCCTCTTAGCTGGGGTTCTCGCTGCTGCTCATCCAGCACCCCGTTCTCTTGCCTTCCCCAAGAACCACCCACTTCCCTGACTCTCTTTCATCCTCACCCTCTTAATTGGCCAAACTGGGACCAGCTGTACTGGCACAAAGGCACAGGGCCTACTTCAAGGAAAGGGGCCAACCACCTGATGGTGATATAATCAGCCTCCACCATTCAGCAATATCGTGGTCTTGTCTTTGCAATTCACCATAGCTGAGCACTCAGGAGTGGGACAAGAGGCAGCAGATTATAAAGAAGAAAGTTTACAATATATTTGCTCATAAATACAGCTTGAAAAGCGCCTATTGTTAAGTACAGCCACGGCAATAAATTGACATCATTAATACACTAATCTGTGGGAGACAGGCACCCCAACATTAGTAGGGTGAGGAAATACAAATGGAGAAACCCCAACTGAATATGTATTAGACATTGTAAGATATTATAAAAGTTGTATCCCAGCCTGTGGGCTGGTGGAGAGAGAAATGTAGCCCTTGGGAGATGCCAGGGTGATGGTCACTGGTGATAAGGAGGAAGAAACTGGCTAACATTTCAGATTGTTTTGCAAGGGCTGGTGTGAGTATATCAATATTCAGCTCTACATTCTGTAGTATCTCTAGGTATCTTGTGCCATTAGAGTGCTTGTAATTTAGCTAAATGTATTAATAAACTATTACAAATACAGACGTGTTCCTAAAGTGCGAGTGTTGTAAATGTGCACGTCAGGGTTCCCAACTAAACTGTAATTTTAATAATACTTTTTTTTTTCTTTTTTGTGAATACAGACTAACACGGCTGCTACTCTGAAACCTTTAATAATACTGGGTCTGATTTTGAGACAAGAACCTGTCAAACCTCAGAGTGATAACTGGGAATTCTTACGTAATCACTATAATTATATATGATTCATAGAGCTTCACAATGTGGTAGACGATCTTTGAATTGCTACATAAATGCCTAGAATTTGATTCTTAGATGTGGTCTCACTCTTCGGGCTCAACAGGAAGCAAGGCATTGGCAGCCCCGGAGGGCTGTGTGGGTGAAACATACTAACAAGAGCGAGCAATAATAAGGGAAAAACAATACCAGCCCAATGTCTCCCTGGAGCGTCAATAGATATTTCTAACCCACTGTGTCAGAATGTGGCAATGCCTGTAGACAAACACTGAAGAAAGTAGGTAGAGACTTTGAGAGGAAAAGTACAAAGCCAAAGAGACGAGTGTGTGTTGGGGGGGGGGGGGGAAGAATTAGAAATAATTCCAGCAATGTGGATTTTAAAGCTGCTTCACACAACAAAAATATTCATGGATTTAATTGAATTTTGTTTCCATTCAAGGCCTATTCTGAATGGGTAGTGCTGGTATGCACTTATGCCTTAGCTGAGTCCCACGTATTACGAAACAACCCCTCTGTTAGACGGCTGAGGTTCCCTGCCCCTTCTCCCAAATCATGTGGGATTTCTAGGGGTGCTGCCCGTTGCATCCAGCCCCATGAGTACTTTGTTGAGGGGTATATGGACTACATTAAGGAATAGACTAGATGGCATGCCACTCAGTGGAGCTCCATAAAGAACAGATTACTGGAAAAGAAAGCCACTAAATAAATGCTGCACTTCCATTAGGATTAATAACATAATTGCGTGCTTTATTGAGATACACAGTAAAGCAGTATATAATACAATAGTAAGGCATATATTTGGTGAAATTTGATATGTTGTGAAAAATGCAGTAAAACTGAAGTTTATAAAAAAATTAGTACGTTACAGTGTTGGTGTTAAAACACAATATTTTATGATACCCAAGTAATAAACCAGTACTAAGTAACAATGAAATAACATGCCATATGATATTTATGTAGTCAGTTATAATGATTATGTTTTACAGTTTAATACTTTGTGGTTATAAGGAACATGAAAGAATTCCCAAATTATGCTTAAAAGCAGCAATAAAGCTCTCAACTTTTTAAATATTTTTAACACTCACTCCAAAACTAATGTCTAGAAAGTAAAAACCAACCAAAATAAAACCCTGATGAAAACAATTGTGCAAGCTATTTGCCTCTGATTTTTAGAAGAGGTTTAACTTACAAGCACAAAAGAAAGAAGGAAAAACTAATCCATTCCCTTATATCTTGATCTGAACTTTCCTGAAGAAATGCAATCAGAAGTAAACAGGGTACCCACTGTAAATAAAGCATTTAAAGAGCTCTTTATCATGAAAGTGATTGGGTTTCTTTTTTTTCTTTTCTTTTTTTTTTAAATGTATTAGTATTAAATGATGAGACCGGTTCACACAATGGACAGGTGGTGACAATGTAACATCTGTACTTAATTGTCAGGAACACCACAAAACCAAAGTGAGGTAGAAATAGCATGACTAGCCATGTTCAATGTTAACTAGCATTCAAAATAAAATAAAATCTCTCCCAACTTTTAATTACACTTCATACAAGAAGAGGTAACAGATTTTTACCCTTGCAAAGTAATGTGAGTAAGTCAGATGGTGTATTTTTAGGTGTTTTAGAAGAAAATTAAAAGCTGATAAAAGAAAATGAAATGGTAAAGCTTTTGCTAACAGCACCTCACACCCCAACCTACCCTAAGGAGTTGCTGTTGAACCGTTTAATCTATTTTCTGTTCTCTCTCTCCCAAGTCATTGTGAATTGTGCGGTATTACTTGCAGAAAAAAATGGGGAGGAACTAAATATGGGGGGGGGGGGAAAGAGGAGAACCTTGTTTTGCTGATGAACATTTCATGAAATAGTGTGGGCACCTTCAACTGCTTATCATACAGGAACAGTAGTAATTCTTTTACACTGCCCCCCAAAGCTTTCAACACTGTAACTCCTTGGAACGTGCTGCCACAAGGGGTTGAGATAGATATTGTGGATGTGTTCCCCCCCCCCCAAAGGATTGGGTAACTTTATGATAATTAATAACATTGGTAGCTATGCAATCTATGATGATATATGAACAATCACTTCGTGCTTTTAGGCAGAAACGGATCAGCAACAGGGGTCACTATGGAATCTCCTTCCCTCCACACCCGACCTACAGCATCTCAGAAAGGTGGCATTATGGGTGGGGAGGAAGCATATCAAACTTTTGCTGAAGCATCATGTGCTGGCCATTGCCAGAGGCAGGATACCGGACAATAAGGTCCAAAGGTTTAATCCGGTAAGGCAATTCCTATGTTTCTTTACTAACAACATTCTGGATTTTAGTCGGCAGAAGAAACGGCTGGAGTATAGGATTTACAATTTATTTTTGCAAGCTCTGAAGAGAGCATTGTCATGTAATGTGCTCTTTCATTTCATTATTGCAGACTAGCTGGATGATTCATATAATCCTTAATTTTATCTGGAAAGAGGTGGAAAAACTACCTCAATTGGAAGTTAAGAAGATTTTTTTTTTAAGCCAACCTTCATCAGACAAAAAACAACATGAAAGGTAAGTCAGTTGTTTTGGTGTTGTTGCAGAAAATACTTTCTTTGATAAGCAGGGAAAAGAACACAGAACATGAATACATCTCTGGTATGGTCACAGAGCTGAAATGATACTAAATGCACTGCCTCAATTTTTTTGTTTTTGTTTTTTTTTTTTAAAGGGGGTTTCTATAAACAATTATTTTTTATAAAGCACACTTTAGTTTACAATCTTTCTTTATAACTATTATAAATGTTTTTAAACAACCCGAAATGTGTTCCATATAAAGAAATGGCAAGTTAATTAACTATCAAGATTTTACATGTAGTTTTCTTATAATTTTTGTACAATTGCATAGACGTGTAAAACCTGCCATTGTTAACAAAACAATAACAGACTTAGGAAACTACTGAAATCTACAGTATAGTACCACTACTCTTCACAAAAATATAGATTTGTTTTCTTGTAAACTCTTACAGTCTAATCCTCTTTGTTGTATGAATTTTATAAAAACCATGCGGGACGCCTGAAGTTGTAAAACACATCTTGCTATTCTAATGCCTTGTCATCAGTCATCACTGTAACTAAGGTTTCCATTGCTCTGCCCAAGTCATCTGCCATGTGGAAAAGGCTCCCTACATTGTGGCCTGAAAAACAAAAGGCAAAGAAAAGGACATTAGTAACAGAGACAGGACAGTGAATTGTTATGAACATTATGTATAAGTGAAGTAGACACACATCACTCTCCATGTATATCTCTGCACAATTCCATGCGGAGTACAACATGGAATATTGTACCTAAAAATCCCCATCCTACAACACACATAAAAAGTCATTTGTGATAGTGTGACATTCATTGTTAGAAGAGCTCGGTGAATCTTGCAGAAAACGTCACAACCAATACTGGTTTGAATTTATATAGTAATGCGCTTTGGCAATGCTCCATGTGCTTGCTTTCCAAACACGTACAAGTGCTCGAGTTGTATTGGCATGAATATTCATGGAAAGCACATTTCAAAGTCACATGCATAAGTATCCACATAAACCACATTTTAGATTTGCACATGTGTTAAATGGGTGCCGGAAGTGCTTGATCACTCATCCGATCAGTGAATAAAAAACAACCGGCCCAATCAGAACTTACGCAGCTTGACTAAAGAATAACCCAAAATCAGTTCGGGTAGGTCTGCTAATAAAACCTTGTGGCTGGCCTGTGCCAGCTGACTCGCCTTGGGCTGCAGCCTGAGCTCTGGGACCCTCCCATCTTTTAGGGTCCTAGAACTGAGGCTCTAGCTTGAGCCCAGAAGTCTACATTGCAATGAAACAGCCCCTTAGCCCGAGCCAGCTGGCATGGGCCAGCTGTAGTGTCTAATTGCAGTGCAGACATACCTTTTAAAGCAATGTGAATCGTGCCCTAATCTAAAACTGTTTTTGATCCAACTAAAGGATTAAGAACAATTCACAACTACATTCCCTGAATCCTTTTGAATAAATGTATTCAAGGAAACTGCCGTCTGTCTGTGGATACTCCACTAGCAGCAAAAGAAGCTACATTTATCAGATAAATTATTTACTGTGGTTTATTTGCTCAGCTCTAGTCACTGGTATCAATGTGAGATCCTGAAATATTATCACGTTTGGTTATACATCTCAGATGGTTTATGTCATTACTAGAGCTTCTTTCATGGCATTTTAACTTTTTATTAACCAATAACTAATTACTACTCTATATTAAAATCATACAAAGATATGTTGAAATAGCACGAAGAGTCTGAGTCACCGAGAACTTTGGTGGCAGAAAGTCTATTCAGAGAAGAGAGTTATAACAACCTGTGGAACACAGGAGCACCCAGAGATGCTTGGCACAGTCCACAAAGTGCGAGGAGTCAGTCGAGGATAGGACAGGACCAGGACACTCAACACCTCACATCATCCTGGTCCCATCAACTAACGCTTCCTACCCTCGTGGGTGAATTTCCCCACTGATGCTGCTGCCTCTCCCGACACAGGGAATACATTTTGCACTTCCCCACACAAGTGGAATAAATCAAACTCACAAAGACAAGGATACTAGGAGTTAAGATCAGACTCTTTCCTTAAACTGTTGTGCCTAAATATTACAGTATACAAATAATCATGCACGGTTGACATTTCTGCGGTACCAAGATGATGGAGCTGAATTAATTAAAACTTGTCGGACAGAAACTTTAAAGTATATCATCTAAATTTTAAATTAATTTATTGCATAAAGGAATGAGTTCCATGCTCATAAAAGTGAGGGGCTAATATCACTTGCTTGAACCAATCATAACATAGCCAAGTATTTCTGTAAACTTCACCACACAATTCCAGCAATGCACCTCTATCCTAACCTACGATACCTCAGCTACATTGCCACCCTGGGGCTCCTGAGCAGATTCTACCAATGCTGCTGCTTTGGCAGTTAGGAAGAGAATGTTAAATGTAGTCTCACTGGTGATTTTAACTGACATTAGATAAAGCATGAGAGAGAATGAAGTAGTGAGCAATCCCGCAAGATGTAAAGAGTCAGGATAAAACGAACAATTCACCCTCCTTTCCGTGTTCAGTCTCTCTCTCTCTCTCGTGAAAAAGACCAAAGGATGGTGCTCTATGCTGCGGATGGCAAAATACAAACTTCAGAACCAACAAAAAGTGGGCTTACATAATTGATAATTGGTATTAAGAGGCAGCTTTCAGCAGAAATTCAGCCTAAAAAGTGAAAGTCTGAGTAAGTAAAAAATGAGTAAAGCACACCTTTTGAAATGAAGGTGCTTACATAAAAAGAACGGTAGCTGTCACTATGTGCTCCACCTTTCTGACACATTTATGTGTGTATGTATGGCATGGTAGAAAGATTTTATTGGCATACATTTGGATTGACCTGAATAATCTGAAACAGTCCACTGAACACTTCAGTCCTGCAAGCTACTTTCAAACAGCCTCTACTTTAGTCTTTAAAGCTCCTACCACAAAATTATTTCTTCACCCACATCTATTGCTCCCAAACCCTGGAAAAAAGGAGGGGCCGAAAATTATAATGGCCAAACATCAGTGAGTGGCAATATTAAAACTGTCCGTGATCCCAGAGTCACACTCAGTTATCTTGTGATCTGATACTGCTAGAAACAATTCTGGCATTCCAGATTTTCAAGTGATATAACCTCATTCATTTCTAGCTTTGGCAGACCAAGATAGCCGACCTTAAAATCCCCATTCCCTGGATTTATGGAAAGCTATTTTAGATCCTTTTTAGAAACGTTTAATATTTGTTCATACTATTTTTTCTGTCATTCAGAACTCTGGTAACTAACGCAACTGGTAACTGATTTTACAGGCAGAGGATGAGCAACAATAACATTAATAAAAAAATTAATAATAAAATATTTTCTAAACTGTGACGTAAGCAAACATAAAACTTAGCATAATGAATGAGTTATGCAAGCATCCAAAATGAGGGCCAATAAAACCTTTTTTTATCTAGATGCCACCTTGTATTCTATTATTATATCCAAATAGTATAACAATAGTGCAATAATTCTGTTTTCAAATTGCTGCTGCTGTACTTTTGGGATTATCACAACTACTCCCATATGTTTGGAGCCAAGAGCAAGGTATGTAGATCATCCCATACAAATGGCAACAACAAAAACTTTCTCCAATATGGTAGATCATGACATTTTTTGTTGCGGCCACCCTAATATGCTAAGTTTCAGTTTTTGACCCCCCTGTGGTCCCCACCCCCCACTTGCTCATATGGCATATTAGCCCTGAAAGTACATTAGAATTAGTGATGTAATTTCTGTGGGTGGAGACTAGCAACATCTACAAGAACAATAAAAAGTCACTTTACAGAGGAGTAGCCTGCAAATGTACAATCTGCCCTGAGTAAAGGAGGGCCTGTCACTGCCCAGCAAGCAGATACTGTCCCCTGCCCTCTCTTGTTCGGGATGGGGGAGTAAGTTACTGCATATTTTTTCTGCATCACTACAGGTCATTCTTCCAGACCCTCTCACTCTCTGTGTCCCCTTGTTCGTGGGGGAAGGATGGGGGATGTAAGAGGTGAGTAGTCCTTGCTGTCCTCGTTGGCTGCAGGCCCAGTTCCAATCCAAGTAGCCCTTCCTCAACCATGCAGGTGAGAAAGGCAAAGTGTGTGTGTGGGGTGTTTATTCTCTCAAGACCATAGGGATTTAAGAACAATACAAGCATGGCTTTCCTGGCCACATGTGCACTACATACATGTGTGTATGTCATCTTCTATAATGCCGATACCAGGAGGACTGTTGTTACACTTCTGTTGTGTTCTTGTTTACTGGAAGCACCTGAAAACAGCATTTCTATATTCCTTATTAAGATGCAGGAAAAAAGTGGGAAAAAATGCTGGCCCAAAAACCATTTAATAAATGAAAACAGAACTGTCTAAACTAGGGTCTCAAACAGGATTATTATTATTTTTAATATAACTGAGCGGTCAAAGACGTCATTAATTCCACTTTCATTTTTTTGTAACATCACATTAAAGACAAAAAAGTTTATCTGTGCTAGTGGCTCTGCAAGGATGAAACAACCTTATTTAAAAACATCCCAATCAGCTTCAAAATGTTACAGAGGAAAAAGAGACATGGAAAGTGTTAATTTAACCTAGTCTTGTACAAATGGAGTGACAATAATACATGTGTATTTGCCTTGAAAGCAGGACAACAGTATATTTCTGTAGACACTAGCTGTATCATGTCTAGTTACATACAGCACATGTACAGTATCTGTTTTAGAGGCTGTATTGGAATTAAGGCCCCAGGGGAAGACACGGTAATTGAATATCAAACTTGCACTGCAGCTTGTTACAGAAATAAATGTGCAGTGTTCACATTCTAAAGACAGGCCAGAAAGTAAATTAAAAAAAACCAACACAATAGTGTCTGTATTTCAGCAGTGCAAATGTCTAACGCCCCCTGCCCCGCCCCCCATGCCTCAACCCATGAACAATCCTCCCTGTTGGTGGGTCAGATTCTGACAGCCTTATTCAGATTGAATAGCTTTTTTAAATCAGCGGGACTACTCACAGAATAAGGCACTACTTAACATGAGTAAGAGGAACAAAATCTACTTGTGTTTTAATTGCAATCTGGCTTCACACAAACTGACTGACATGTAAAGCTAAAGCTACACTATAACTAGACAGAGAAATATTTTTTAGCATGCAGACTTCATGTATATGTGGTCTGAGTAAGAGAAGCTAGCTCTCAATCTTGCAAATTGCTGAGCACCCTTAACTCCTGCTGAGTTGAAACAAGAGTTGAGGGTGCTGAACATTTCCTTGGAGATGCTCAGTACTTTGTAGGATTAGGCCAGTGGATTTTCAGTATTTAGAAATTGCACACTCTCTAAAGCCAGGGCAGTGGCAGTTTTTTTAAAGGCTATTTCTCTCTCTCTCACACACACACACACACACACACACACACACACACACACACACACACACACTGCATTTTGTCTTTTTTAATGATGTATGGAAATATAAACAAAGACAACAAAAATCAGCATCAAGGGCCTGTTCTGCTCAAATGGAGCCTAATCATCAGTTCTTAAGGGCCATTAATTAGCAGAACTGAATACCAAATCATTTCCATAGAATTTTTAAACAGGTGCAATCTGCTTGATGAAGTGTCAGATACTCCATTGATGAACAAGTTAATAAGCAAGCACCAGATACCTCCCTTGAGGAAAGGCTGATCTACAGTGTAGTGTTTAGTCACCAATATAGCTGTCCAGTGCAAATGGCTGTACATGTGCAATTCACCCCAGGGAAGACTGTGCGAGTGCAAGTCACCATTTGCGCCAGTGTAGCACGGTCAGCCACAGTGGTTTAGCTAACTGGTGGCTAACCTCCCTCCCCCACACCAGCCCCAGGACAGACAGTCTGAGTATGGCTCTATCAGGTTCTCCCCATTGCAGGTAGAGTACATCCCAGAGTTTGGCCACCTTTTTAATCCCTAATTCATTCATTCTAAGCACCTTCTGTGCATAATTTTTGCAAGTTCATTTCACAGCTATCTGTGATTCCACTAAGATAGCATCTGAATATTTTATCTTTCATAACCATTTCATTGGGCATTTCAACTTTGCACTCCTACAGGTATAATGTTTGAGAGAATAGCTTAACAATAAAAAAAGTTCCCTAGAAATACTGAAAAAGGTAATATGACTACACAGCACAAAACATGTTCACTCAAGTAATAGGCAGAGAAATACGAATTCTTAAACGTCATAGCATCATAGAAAGCCATTTTTTCATCAAACCGACCATTTCTAAAGCACACAGCAAATACCTTTATATAATTGAATGCAGCACTGTGAAGTTGGTGGATGTTAGCAGCATTCCTTATGTGCAAAACTGAATTTGCAAATTAAAAAAAAAAAGTGTGAGTTTTTCATACCTCTCAACCTTCAGTATTCTAAAAGAAAAACCTATTTACCTTGGTTCTAGAGATATCTAGAAAACAATTCTTCTTATGTACAGGAACAGGCCAATGACAGATTATGACATCTGACCACGTGTGTCACATAATGACTTTATTTTAATATAGTCTCATCTTCTGTCATCCCCTGAGTTTCCATCTGTGTGGGACGTGGAAGTGAGGCACACTCCTGTTCTAACATTTTCCCCATTGAAAGTTGAGAGGCATTGTATATTAAAGCACGCATGTGCCATGCACTCAGGAAAACAAAAAACAAAACAAAAACAAAAAATAAGCTACACAGCTGCCACAAATGCCAGACACAAAGAGCAAGATGCCATGGCTTCTGTTTGTCACAGTGAGCCTGAATCTCACTAACCTCTCTTACTGGCTTTCCGGGGGCATTTCTTCCTTTAGTAACAGACAAAGGTAGCAGAAAGGAAAGAAAAACAAAACCACAAATAAATCAATAGTAGTTTATACTGACAAGGACTCTTCAGCCTCCACTTAGGAATTTAATACAGGCATAATATAATAATATATCTAATTTTTTTTAATAAAGTGAAGGACTATAGTGCTTTTAACACCACTGGCAGTTGAGCGTTGATCAAATCAAGAGTAAAAATAAAAATCCTTGCTTATTGCTTTTAACAGCCAAATATAGAAGTAGTTATGAAGTCTACTGAAATCAACCAAATAAAACTTTTCACTGAGGAGACGAAGGCAGTGATGTTCTAAATCCATTTTTTAAGTGAGCAGTATAATTATATTGATTTCAAGTATTCCTACTAGCCAACATTCATGCTAAAATCTTCTCTCTCTGACTTCATAATCAATGCACTCAGACATTATGGAGTTTATTCTGCTCTGAATTTCCTACTTTTGCACCTAAAGTATAAACCTATCCGATTGCCACTCTAATGCATTCTTGTACACATGTTAAAGGATGAATATTTTGTGTAACATCAAGACATTGGTGTGCATTTTGGGAAGGTTACAAAGAGGCTGGGTGGCAAGAAAGGGAAGGAAAGGTGAACTTTTTCAAATGGAGATTAGGGAAAAAGAGTTTAGGAACTGATCAAGAATCAAGCAGGTTTCTTATAGACTTTAGAATGTAATGAAATATCAGAGAAATTAGGTGTGGCTTTAACTTGCATGACTGCCCTTTACTCAGGGGATCAAAGATCTTGTTCACAGGCCTTGATACATATTTTTGCATGGACAAATTCCCTTAAATGATACTCAAGCTCTCCATCAATATGTGGCACCCTGTCCTTCTCAACCACACAACTTCTGTCAATAAAATATGTACATGAAGAACTGTTCAACTCTTTACATTATCACTGCTATGTTGTTGTAGGAAATTCCAGAGGCATCAGTCACAACCATGGCCCCAGTCAGGCCATGAAAAATCATACATGAAGGTATGGGCCCCCAAGCCACTTACAATCTGAATCTTGCAAAGACTTAGGGTATGTCTATACTACCCGCCAGATCAGTGGGCAGTGATCGATCCAGCAGGGGTTGGTTTATCATGTCCTAGACGCGATAAATCGACCCCCGTCGACTCTGGTACTCCACCAGGGTAAGAGGCGCAGGCAGAGTCGACGGGGGAGCATCAGCAGTCTCACCGCAGTGAAGACACCATGGTGAGTAGATCTAAGTACGTCAATTTCAGCTACGTTATTCACGTAGCTGAAGTTGCATAACTTAGATCGATTCCCCGCCTCACCCTCCCCAGTGTAGACCAGGCCTAATGTATGTATTTAACTTTATGGACTGTGTTTAGTCCCACTGAAGTCAATAGGACTACTTGAAGGTGTAAAATTAAGCACATAAATGGGGTCTTTGCAGGACTGAAGCCTAAAATATTGTGTCACCTAAAGAATAAAAGGGAAAAAGTCAAAAAGTAAAATAAAACAATAGCACCCTTAATGACATAAGCTTGGATTTTTCTGGACATTTTCTGAGAAATAGTAAAACTCAGATCACTCCCAAATAGCATGCCCAATTCTAGTCTGTCTTCTCAGCAGTCATTCTAAGAACTAACGGGTACACACTTTGTTTTCAAAAATAAAGGGAGAAAGAATTTTGTTAAGAATTATGGTAAGCTGAGTTTTTAACTAATAGACTTATAGTACAGATTTACATTTTTATGTGCAACAAGGCAAGTTATTGGCTTACCATAGTTTAAGACACACTTTCCCCATCCCACCTCCAAAATAAAATAAAGTAAAATTCTTGCCTTGAAAAATGTTTTCAAACAGTATTAATATCCAGAAAACACCTTTTTGCACTTCATGTGAAATTCATTAATATATTCTCAAGCAACTTCATCATGGCCTGATTATGTATTCAAAGTTGGAAAGCAACCTCAGGTCCCACAGAAGAAACAGTGACAGAGGCTCGGCCAGTACTGCACTGTGTCACCATCAGGGACTCGAGTATTGGAAAGACCTCAGGAATCTCGCTCCCTGTGGCTAACTGAACCACAGGTGTCATGGGGAAGGTTCAGCACCTGGCATCTTTCTGGATGCTGGCTGGAGTGGGCAGAAGCACCCCTTTCCTGATCTGAGTTAGCTGTGAGATTCACTGTTTATGGTGGCTGAGAGAGTTCTTCCACTGATTCTGTAAAACGTGGAAAGGAGAGTTTGAACAACAATGCCAGTGATTTGCAGACAAAATACAAACAATTATAGGATACATTTTCAGTGCTGGAAGTAGGGATTTAGCTGCACAACTTATCAGTATTCAAGCATAGCTAATGCATTGCTGAAAGAGTGTGTGTGTGTGTGTGCGCGTGTGTGTGTACGTACACATAAAAGTGGGATAAAAAATAAAAGCAGACTTGTAAATGATAAATCTATTTTCAATGCCATTTTTGATTTATTGCCCTGAGTTCATCATAATTCTTCTAAGTAAGCCATGCTAAGCTTTTTATTAAATGGTATCTTGACAAATTAATAATGCTGAATTTTGACCCCCCAAAATCATTGTAATTTACAACTGGGTTTATGTTCTTCTAAGTACTTATATGACTCTCTTCACCTTACCACCTAAGCCCCTGACTGTGCACCACTGAAGTTCACAGACACTCTGCCACTGAGTTCAGTGGGCTCAGGATAATGTTCTTCTCTGGTACATTCATAAACAGCATTTGCAAACCTTAGCTACAAAAATACATTGTGGATCACAATGAGATTTTGTTTTAAGTAGGTGCAGTTCTACTGACTTCAGTGGAGTTTCATCTGCTAAACATAGGACTGAACTTGGCCCTTATTTTTTAAAATCGCATATTGCTGCTGCTTCTTTGTAAAGCCAAGATCTCTATTTACTGTAAATAAACTCCTTGAAGACTGTGTAATTTGTGCACAAGTATAGTGTGAAAACATTTTCCTCTGTGGCCCATTATCTAGCACGGCTAAATAAACCACTGAGGTGGTATTTAATAGTACATTTCCTCTAAATGTCAGACCTCTGGCTTTGACATCTGTTTTGAGTTAGCATAGCAGCTGTCTGAGGCAGCTGCAGCAGCTGTGAATTTGCTGTGAGCAGCACAGCAATGGGAACATGGATGGGAAACCTCAGATTAAAAGGAAAGGAAAATTCCTTAAGGACAGCAATCATCAGGTACTCAGCAGAAATTCCCCCTGCAGATATTAAACTGTTTTTAGCACCAACCTTTGGCTCTTCAAGGAGCACAGAGTTCTTTCTGTACTGTTTAAAAACTGCTGAAAGGTTAAATTAAGAAAAAAAAAGTTATAAAAAGCTATACAGGGACATCACCTACTTTTCCCAAGATCCACTTATTGAGACCTGAGCTATGAGACAGAAATATCCAAAACACAAGTCCTGATAATAATGGGAGACTAACTACCCAGGCACCTGTTAGAAATGTAATGTAGCAAAACACAAAATTTCCAATAAATTCTCAATGTACTGGGGACAATTTTTTGCTTCAGAAAGTGGAGGAAGTAACCAGAGGGACAGTTATTTTAGACTTTATTATGACCAACAGGGAAGAACTGGTAATGAATCTGAAGGTGGAACAAATTATTAAACAATCCATTTGTAAGCATCTGGAGAATAATAAGGTTATAAGGAATTGTCAGCATGGATTTGTCAAGAATAAATCATGCCAAACCAACTTAATTTCCTTCTTGGACAAGGTTACTGGCTCAGTGGATACAGGGGAAACAGTAGATGTGAAATATCTTGGTTTTAGCAAGGCTTTTGACCACAGTCCCACATGACACTCTCATGAACAAACGAGGGAAATGTGGTCTAGATGAAAACATTATAATGTGGGTGTACAATTGGTTGAAAGACTGTACTGAAAGAATAGTTAACAATGGTTCACAGACTGGGAAGGCATCTCATGTGGGGGTTCTGCAAAGGTCAGTCCTGTGTCCATCACTATTCAATATTTTCATTAATAACTTGGATAAAGGAATGGAGATATGCTTATAAAATCTGCAGATGACACCAAGCCAGGAGGGGTTACAAGCACTTGGGACAACATGATTAGAATTCAAAATGACCTTGAAAAATTTGACAACTGATCTGAATTCAACAAGATGAAATTCAGTAAAGACAACTGCAAAGTGCTTCACTTAGGAAGGAAAAATCAAGTGCACAACTACAAAATGGGAAATTACTGGCTAGGTGATAATTCTGGTGAAAAGGATTTGGGGGTTATAGTGGATCACAAACTGAATACGAGTCAACAATGTGATACAGCTGCAAACAAGGCTAATATTCTGGGGTGAATTAACAGGCATGTCATTGTCCCATTCTATTTGGCACTGGTGAGACCTCAGATGGAGTAGTCTGTCCAATTTTGGATGCCACACTTTAAGAAAGATGTGGACAAACTGGAGAGAGTCCAAAGCAGAGCAACAAAAATGATAAAAGGTTTGGAAAACTTGACCTATAAGTAAGGAAAGATTTAAAACAAAAACGGGACATACATTAATCTTGAGAAAAGAGGACTAAAAGGGGGGGGGACCTGATAACAGTCTAGAAATATGTTATGGGCTTTTATAAAGTGGATGGTAATCAACTCTTCTCCATGTCCACTGAAGGAAGGACAAGAAGTAATGGGCTTAATCTGCGGCAAGGGAGATTTTGATTAGATATTAAGAAAAACTCTAACTATAAGGGTAGTTAAGCTCTGGAACAGGCTTCCAAGAAAGGTTGCGGAATCCCCATCATTGAAGGTTTTTAAAAACAAGTTGGACAAATATCTGTCAGGGATGGTCTAGGTTTACTTGGTGCTGCCACAGCACAGGGGGCTGGATTTGATGACTTCTCAGGGTCCCTTCCAACCATGGCACCCTTCCAGCTCTCCATTTCTATGATTGTACGCTTAGTTTTCTAATGTTGCAAGACTTCCTTTACAACAAAGGTGCTAAAATCTATTCAGAATAAATGCTACCAATTTCCGATGCTCTTTTTAATACACCTGCTCACAATCATAGAAGTTAGAGATGGAAAAGTCATATTAAATCACCAGCCCAACTCCTTGCCAGGGGATTTGTCCCTGTTATACATTTTATCATTTAAATTTTTGTTTTGGAAGTCACAAATAAAATCTTTCTGTTGGGAAGTTATTTCAGAGCCTCATAGGAGCTCATTCTTAGGACACTTTTCCTGATATTTAGACTAAATTTTCCATTTTTAAACTTCACCCATGATTTTAACTGATACCTCCATGCAGCCCACTACATAAATTTGCTCCCTCCTTTGTATTAAGAAAATTAATGTATTCCTAGACTGACAAGGTGGATGAGGTAATATCTTTTAATGGACCAACTTCTGTTGGTGACAGGGACACACAAGTTTTTGAGTCACACAGCGCTCTTCCTCAGGTGTGAGAAATGTACACCCATGGGTTACAGCAAAATGCAAAGTGGAAGGGATTGTTTAGCATAAGTAGTTGGAACATATTGTAAAGGACCATTCAAGGTAGAGTGGACTGTTAATACCTCTGCAGTGATAAGACAAAAAGACAGAATTCGTGGGCCCATGTACCACATGTTGTGATAGGCATGTGGGGGAGGGATAGCTCAGTGGTTTGAGCATTGGCCTGCTAAACCCAGGGTTGTGAGGTCAATCCTTGAGGGGGCCATTTAGGGATCTGGGGCAAATATTGGGGATTGGTCCTGCTCTGAGCAGAGGGTTGGACTAGATGACTCCTAAGGTCCCTTCCAACCCTGATATTCTACGATCCATGGATTTTGAAAGGTGTGCTGTGGGGAGTGTTAATCATTGTAGCAGGGGAGATATGTCTGCAGGTTGTGTCATACAGGAAAATGTTTTGTTTACTAAAACACTAATTAATATACTACAAATTACAGCACATCACTGCTTGCAATAGGTTCTGTACAGCATTTATATACTGTCAGCTTTATTAATTAAGTTTTGTATACATTTTATAGGAAAAAAAATAAAATTAAAAACCCTCTTTACTCTCCATCAGCAGAGAGTGGAATCTGAAATAGTGTGGTAATTTCCTTTTTTAGGTACAGGAAAATAACTGCTGCAGCTTAGACAACACATTAATTGTTGACTTTTGAATTGTGACCACTGTATTCCAAACATGCCTGTATTTTCAAAATGAACTTTATTCTTCAATTGCCATCAACTCTGATGAGGAAGTTTGCTACAATGAACAAGGGCTGCAGTGGTAAAACCTGGGTTAGGCTCATAAATTAATAGGTAGGACACACAGTATTTCTGGAGTGCCTTGTACTCACAAATGCCAAGGAAATCAATCAGAGTTACAGATCCCCAGCATCTTTGAAAATCCGGGCACTCTTTTTAGGTGCCTAAACGTGGATTTAGAAGCTAGTGTCTTTAACAGGCTCTCTCTGTCTTTATGGTGGGTACATCATAGGTGCAATTTGGGGATGGATATATTGCACACATCTGTTCACCATGTTAAGGAGATCAACTTAGGTGAAAGTATTTTGCAGCAGATTTTCTTGGATAACATTTTTTCTATATGATTCAGTTTCCATTATCCATTTTTCCATTCAATTCTCCAACCTCCCTTCGCTTTCTACTGTTTGTGGGGCCCAATTGAGGGTTATTGGTTATGGTTCGCATGGCAGAGGTCATTGTTTAGGATGAACAGGCAGGCACATCATCCTTTGGAGAAGGCACTGGGTGTGAAATTCATCTCCCTGTGCAAATGGTGTGCACAAAGCCTATGTACATCCACAAAATAAGGCAAAAGTGGGACTTCGGGTGGCATATAAGACTTATGGGGCTTCTCCACAGCAGGTGAATGTCAACCACTGTAGCTACTGTCCAACAACCATTCCATCTCCAGTCCTGAATACAAGCAATTCTCTTGGCAGCAGAATGTTTTATTCTGGCTCTGAAAAGACCTTTTCTTAAATAAAAAGCTTTAAAAACTATGATTCAAATAATGTGTGTGCTTATCTTCAGCAAACAAAGGGAGCAAACTTTAATAAAAACAAGAAAATTGAAAGACGTGCTGTTTCTACACACACGCACGCACGCACACGCACGCTCTCTACAAACTAGCAGCCAGCTTATTTTTGTCTCACTTTGAACTCGAACAGTGTGAGTTTGAAAGTTTTGACTCCAACTCTAATGTTATTGGGTTCGCAATCTTCTTAGAAAGAAGGAGAGAGAATAAAATACAATGAAACATAGGTCAAAAAAATACAGCAGAGAACAGACAGATTGAAAACCACAGAGGGACTGTGAAAAAAGGAACCAAGGGAAAGGAAAAAGAGGAAATTCTAAGAAAAAACAGATATAGAGTGTATATTGTTAATAAGGCACCCACTAAGCTAGGTTAGAATTTTGTGGAGGTTATGTCATGTCTGTTATATACAACGCAGCTTCTTTTTTGCTAGTCTTAAAAGAAAACCAACTGAATAATCTTGAGCAAAAAAATATAGAGAAACAGAAATAGCTTCTCTCTCTCTCTCACACACACACACCATCTACTTATACACATGTACTTGTACAGCAGAACTTCAGAGTTACGAACACCAGAGCTACAAACTGATCAGTCAACCACAAACAGCATTTGGAACCAGAAGTACACAATCAGGCAGCAGCAGAGAAAAAGAGAAAGCAAATACAGGACAGTACTGTGTTAAACAAACTATTAAAAAATAAAGGGAAAGCAGCAATTTTTCTTCTGCATAGTAAGGTTTCAAAGCTGTACTAAGTCAATGTTCAGTTGTAAACTTTTGAAAGAACCACCATAATGTTTGGTTCAGAGTTACGAACATTTCGGAGTTACGTAAAACCTCCATTCCTGAAGTGTTCATAACTCTGAAGTTCTACTGTATATTATATTGTGTGGTCTTTAAGGAATGTATACCACCTCTTAACTGCTGATATATTCTTCTGGGTTACTGAAGCTTACCTCTTGTACTTGGGAAGGAATTGTTAAGCTGTTCCATCACCTCCTCCAACCCTGTGCTTGTGTCCTGGGGAGGGCTGAGCAGGTCATCCTCGCCTTAAAAACAAATCCAAACCACGGCCTTTATGTCACTGCAAAAACATCTGGTAAACATATCACTGTGGTACTTTTCTTTCATATACCTTATGGAGGCTGTACACTTGAAATAAATCCTCCTGGCTAATATCCAGTCTAAATTTTAAGGATTAATTTTGTCACCAAATGTTATATGCTTTTCATTTTAATGAAGCTATGTAAAATCAGGCAAATCTGCATCTTAAACTTTAATTCATTAAATGAATGTCAGGATTACTTGATCTGGGGTAAACTGGGGAAAATGTCTGCTAAGAGGAGGGAGTTCATATAAATTATGGTCCCTGTTTCAGTTTTCCTCATTCCATTACTGATACCAATTTTTGCTATTGTGAGCAGAGCTGTTTGAGCAGCTCTCTAATGGTGTTGGCTTCATGTTGGGAATGCTTTGCCTAGCAGAGTAAATCTGCATCAACATTAATATTTCTGACAGTTTAATTGCATCAGATTGGTGCTCCAGGAACACTCAATTGTACTATGAAAGATTTTAAAAACAGTTCAAACAAAGCAAAATCCATATGTCCCTTTGAATTATTTCTATAATCTGATTATAAGGCAGAAGTTTACTGGGAAGTTCAGAACACTTCATCTTTACAGGTATTTTTACATTTTCTGATGTTTTCAAATAACCAAATGCCATCTGACCAATTGTACAGCAAAGGGTAATTTTGCTTAGTTTTTAATCTGAAGCCTAATAGCAATAAAGTGCTTAAAAAGCAGAGTTTCTAAAAGGAGAATACACCTGGAGGGTTCTCTATGAGTGAGACTCTCTCTTATTTATCTAATCCCCCATTAAAATACAAAAGCTGCTTTGCCATCTGTAATAACCCAAGCAGAGATGCATCAGCATTTTGAAAATTATGAGAGCCTTTGTCCCATTGCACAGTCCTCTATTATTAGTGTAGAATACACCTGGCATCTTACCTCACTAGACTTGAAAAAGCAATGCCACCTAAAGAATATTAATGCTACCAACCCTCCCCCCTATTTTTGATACTCCATGTCAGTGAAATCTCTACTACAAGGACATGACAAAATCCAAGTCTTATAGCACTGCTTCTCTCAGGCTTAGTATGCATCTCAGCTTTGGACCAGAAGGCTGTGGATTCAAGTCTTACGGCAGGAAGTATTTTCATACAAAATTTTGCCCCATTAGAGGTGTTGTCCTTTGAAAACTTAACAAAACCAGAGTCACTTTTCCAGCCTCTGATGGATGTCAAGGTGGAAATTCAGAGCCATATTTTGCCACGTCTCAGGCTGAATACTTGAATCAGCCTGGATAAAGAAGGCAGAATCTGGCCTTAAAGAGCCAAATATATATTTTCATAGAATAGGGAATAATCCTACTATGTTCTGGCTAATATTAATCACCTGAGTAAGGACAGGCACTAATGTCCAAAGTGGTATTGTTAAGCACAGATACAAGTTTAGCTGTATATCCCCTGAAGGTCAATATATGTTTATTTACAACATATTCACTGCTCCTATCTTAATGCTAAGTGTCTAAAATTTACTTTTAACTTGTGGTTAAATATAGTTTAAATTGTATTTAAATAAAATAGTGAAACCGGACATCATACAAGCAACCCCCAACAACAACTAAAAGACTTCCTCTGTATTGCTTTCCTTTACACAAACTACACTGCCCCAACCAGCCTTTCTCACCCCCTTCACTAGGTCCAATCCACTCCCAATTCCCAAAAAAGGTATGGGGGAAGAGTTAGCTCTTACAGTGTGTTCTGAAGGTCCCTAAATCTGCGCTATGGTGCACTAAATTGGGAAGCGAGTCCCAAAGCCAAGTACCCCTCACCAAAACATATTTTCTCGCCAGGTGTCTCTCATACTCAGGAGGAAACTGTTAGATCAAGTACCTTAGATGGCCCAAGTGCTGCAATACTGATTGGGGGAGTCTGAAAGGCAAAACCAACACCTTAAGACTTACCCAGGAATCAGCTGATAACCAGTGCAGATCAAGGAGCACTGGCGTAATGTGCTTTGTTTGCAAAACTACTTAGTGGGTAGGTAGATGCATGACTTTTCTATATGTTTTAACAGTGTAGCTCCATGGAGGGCACATTGCAGTAATCTAATCTTGAGATTACAGTGACCTGGATAACCGTAGCAGAGTCTACTCCCCACATGAGAAGGCTTCCTTACCAAAAGGAGATGATAAGAAACTACTATTACCAAACTCAGTGTTCTTTAGAGAGCTTTGGAATGCACTCTTTGCATGACAAACACTTAAAACTATACTCTGATCAAGGCTATAGAGGATTCCCCCCTTCAGCACTCTGAAGTGGACAGACCTATTGCCTCCAATCTTTTGGGCGGAGAGAGCAACATATGACAAACTGTAACAGTGAAAAGTGCTGCACATTAGCATAGCTAAAAAGATCCCATGTGATCTTTGTTCCACGGTACTGGAATGCTGCTTCACTGTGAAGTCTCATTATGATTACACTGAAATCAATTAAACATCTTACTGTCCTTGTACATTTTGTCTACATTTTAGGTCTAACAAATTATTTTAAATGGGCGTCATCTTTAGCAAGATGCACAATGAGAATCCATTTACTGTATGTTTGGCCTAACTAATGACACAACAAAGATCGACACATCTGTTAATAAGAACTGCTGACTTTCTGGTTTTGCATCCATATTTTTAATGGATTTTAATGGAAAAAGGGAAAACACATAGAAAGAAGCAATTAAATGGCCACGAAATGATTAAGCTCATCACAATTCATTTCTTCAGAACACTAATCTAAACCATATTAGTATGTCTGTAAAATTTTTTGTATATAGTGCAGGGTAACTAAAGTAAGAAGCAAACAAGCAATTTCAGTAGTAACTTCTCTCCCTCTCCCCTGCCTTTGCTCATTACTGTACTCTCCTCCTCTCACACCTAGTTTTAACTTTAAGATCACTTCAGCGCTACACATTCTCTCAAAGATACATTACTCCACACTAGTTATTGTAGGAGGTCCCTACATAGTCAATTTTGTTGCCCCAGTCATGCATATGATGATGGTACCACTCACAAGGTAGCAGAAGTTGTCCAATATGGGGGTAAATTTGCCATCTCTATTTAATTTAAGACTGACAACAAGTTCTCTAAACACACACACAGCTCTGCATCTGAATGAAATTATGTTTTACAGTGTGTTACAGGAAAACATTAAATTCCCCCATTTTTTTAAAAAAGAAAAATCAGCTTACTACATATTAGTTAACTGTACAACGCAGAATATTTCCAATAGGCTTAAAATTGTTTCTTTTGTGAAGCTATTGGTACTTTGAGGTCATCAAATTAAATCATCTTATTGAAGAATACATTGCTAGACAATTACTGCTTTACTTAAAGTAATTCCTTGTTACTGGGTGTGACCTGGAGAGACAGACCCCCGTAGAAACCTGTCAGGGTCTCCATGTGAAAGGCTGATGACTGCCTGGCAAGATAGGTATGCATATAAGCAGTTGATTCTTTTCAAGATATGTTTTCTCTGTAATACTTTTGTTCTGAATAAATAATATTTTGCTTTATGAAATCTGGCTGTTCATTCGTTAACCCTGTCACAACCCTTGGGAAAGAACAGGGTAGCAGGTGCTGAACTAAACTCAGCTATGCTCAGGTGATCACAGTGAACTACAGGAAACTGCAGCCTTAATCTCCATTTTGGAGGAAGTGGATTGCAGGATCCTGTCCGGAGGAAGGTGATGACTAGAGGCCTGAAGCCTAAGTGGCGTGTCCTGAAGGAGGCCACGAAGGGTCCGAGGTGCAGTTACCTCAGGAACCATGACATCGGGCAATAAATATCTATCAGATAGGAAACTACAGCAGAAACGTTACCAAAACAAAAATACCAACCATTATTCATTGAAGACTGTTGCTGAATAAACCTCTCTCTCTCCACAACCAATCTGTGATTTATCATCATAAATATATTTATAAAAGCTACCAGGTGGGTGTTCCTTGTCAGTGGCCTCTCACTCAGTTCTATTTATCTGAGCAATGATACATTAAAATAAGATCACATCAATTAACCATGTGAGATGGCTGATCATTTTTTAAAATCACTTAGTCATAAGTAAGACTGTGTCCGTGTAAATCAGATTCGATCAAATTTATTAGCTTAGAGGTTATCTGAACGGCTTTAGCTTTTTCTTGGTATCTGTTTTTCAAATACAAGCCCGATGGAGCTTTCTGCCTGATGTCAAAATATCTGTGACACTGCACCATGGTTAAATACAAAAGCCTACATCATGATATACAATGGAGAAATAGCCAACTAAAGTCAATGCCCACTGCAAATACCCACTGTTTGTATTAACAACTGAATAAAATCTTTACTATCCTTAGTTAATTTTTTGATGTCCTATACTGTAAAATATAAATCTCTCGTGACAGTTTGAACATTGTCATCTTACCCATGGTTTCTGAAGTCTGGCTGCTGACTACGCGGAGAAGCATTGGCTGACTGCTATCTGACCTCTGTAAGGAGGTAGAAGGAGAAGATAGTGTTGTACCATTCACCTTGGAATCTGCCTGGGGCTGAGATAGCAGAATAAAACAAGGTAGTTATTCACAGCTGAACACATTTGAGCAAATTTGAGTACTAATGTGGACACAAGAACAAATGGATATAAACTGGCCACCAGGAAGTTTAGACTTGAAATTAGACGAAGGTTTCTAACCATCAGAGGAGTGAAGTTTTGGAATAGCCTTCCAAGGGAAGCAATGGGGGCAAAAGACCTATCTGGCTTTAAGATTAAACTTGGTAAGTTTATGGAGGAGATGGTATGATGGGATAACTTGATTTTGGTAATTAATTATCTTTAAATATTCATGGTAAA
Organism: Dermochelys coriacea; assembly: GCF_009764565.3. Lineage (NCBI taxonomy): Eukaryota > Metazoa > Chordata > Testudines > Dermochelyidae > Dermochelys > Dermochelys coriacea. Next base: position 147,530,871 of record NC_050068.2, read on the forward strand.
TAGGCCTAATGGCCTGTGATGGGATATTAGATGGGTGGGACCCGAGTTACCCAGGAAAGAATTTTCTGTAGTATCTGGCTGGTGAATCTTGCCCACATGCTCAGGGTTCAGCTGATCGCCATATTTGGGGTCGGGAAGGAATTTTCCTCCAGGGCAGATTGGAAGAGGCCCTGGAGGTTTTTCGCCTTCCTCTGTAGCATGGGGCACGAGTCACTTGCTGGAGAATTGTCTGCTCCTTGAAGTCTTTAAACCACGATTTGAGGACTTCAATAGCTCAGACATAGGTGAGAGGTTTATTGCAGGAGTGGGTGGGTGAGATTCTGTGGCCTGCGTGGTGCAGGAGGTCAGACTAGATGATCATAATGGTCCCTTCTGACCTTAGTATCTATGAATCTAAATTTTTCTATTTCCATATTTTGTATCTATTCCACAATGGTTACACAGCAATTTTATTCAATACATTTCAATGGGCTATGGATCCAAATTCTAAATTAAAAAAGATACTGCATTGCGTTCACACACCAGTGCGCATATCTTACCACGTGCAATCTACAGTAAGATCAAGTTCCTCTTGCTGACTACACTTCACAGATACCACTTCTTGATGTGCTACAGTTATTGATAATATTTCAAACTCTGCTTTGGAAAAATCATTCTCTAGCTTTCCAAAGGAAAAGCCAAAGAACTTAACCTGTTCCAGCAGCTGCCTCAGCCTGTGCAGCTGTGACTCCAGCTGCTTGTTGTGATCCTCCAGAATCTGCATCCTGGCTTCCAGGCGGCCCTTGTGCTGTCGAAGCAGCTTGGCTTCTGCAATGAGCTCAGCATCACGAGGACTTTGGGGGGAGATGGGCAGCATCGCAGGTGGGGATGGCAGTGGAGAGAGTCCTTTGTGATCATGCTGTTGCTTCAATCGGTCATATTCAGCCTGCAGGTTTCTGTTAATGTCAAAAAAAGGGAAAGCCTTGTCTTTACACAGTAGGCTAGTACAGCATATTCCATACCCTGGCTACAGCAGTCAGAATGCGCACCACACATATAATGATTAGGAATAGCACAGTTTGGGATTTAAGCCCTTCCAAACCACTTGCCTTCAAGTCTGCTGAAACTAACCTACAAAGTTTGAGTTTGGGTTTGACAGAGGTAAGGTACCAATTTGTACAGGTTTTCACACAGGGATGTCTGGATGTTGCCCTGAAACACAAATATCATTGTCAGGTCTCCGGTTCATTAGAGTTCTGAACTCCCTTTCCAGAGCACGGGTGGCAGGTGAGGGGTGACTATGCTCTAGAAGCCCTTCCCAAAGCATAAGCAGGAGGTGTGGTTCAGCTTCCAGTTTGCTGAACTTTGTAGTTAACAGCAGACAACGAACCATTTGCTCATTTTTAATAAGCGTGAAGACTGTGAAATGTGAATGCTACTATTTGATCACAGAATACATGGTATATACAATACTAGCAATGCACTTATATAGCACTTTGCCTATTCAAAACATTGTGCAAACACAAATTAATTTTCACACCACCGCACTGAAGGATGTAGGCAAGAATTATTCTAACTTACAGATCAGAAAACTGAGGCAGAGAGAGTCACATAGCAAGCCAGTGGCAGAACTTGGATTTGAATTCCCCACTTGCAACTCTGTGCTCATTCACCACAGAAGACCAAGCTGCCTCCCTTATATTTACCATAAACTAGATTTTCAAACCAACTGTTAGAATGGGTAATCGAGTAACAGAGGAACAGGCAACGAGCTGACCTGTTAAATTAGACCTATATTTCTGTTAATATTTTAATAGCTGGGCTATACACAGCATTCTCTGAATGCCACATTTCTGCCATCACTTTACTACCCTGTAAATCCTGCATTGGGCTAACTGTTCTTCTAGTCAGTCTCTTGAATAAAACACTCCATAGGATTAATATCAGATGTCAGGCCAAAAAGCATCATGGTGAAGAAATTCTACAGAGCACTTGAAACAAGAACGTTTCCCTGGTGAGTAGTTACTTGGTTTTCTTTTTAAGATCACCCTCTGCATGTTCTGTAGAATAGAGGAGGTGAAAAGCTAAAACTCTGTTATGGACAATCCAGTCCATCTTACAACTGAAGAAATAAAATTTCGTAGCAGCAATCTTCACACAAAGGGGAAGCATAATAAAATGTATTGGGATTTTACTGCTATGATGTCCCTTTACTACTTTCCAGAGGGAAAGATGGTACCACAGGCCACAGACCTCATAACTGCTTACTTGCCAAAAGTAGTGGCCTAGATTTTCTTATTTTTTAAAACTCTTATTATATGCTCTGGTTCAGATAGAGTAGAAGCGTGAAAACAGAGACCTTTTTCTTATTCCTGACAGTGAACCCAAATTCACACTTGCCTTCTGATCTAGAGGCTTAAAAACACCCCAGAAACCCTACTGCAAGATTTATTAAACTGGGGAATGCTTAGAAAGATATAGAAGTACGTCCACATTACATGAATGGTTCTGGAGCGGGGGCTGTAACATGAGACAAGATTCTCCAACATGAAGTTTAGCAGTACTAAAGGAACTGGACATCTTGCATGCTCCAAATAGGAGGAGAGGACCTAGGCTTGCTCTGAAGTCAAACATGTTATGTATAATTTCACATGGACAAGAAAGTAGTGTCAAGAATAATGAGAAGTTACTTACCAGTAACTGTTGTTCTTTAAAAATGTTACATCTGCATAGTCACACTTGTGGTATTGGTGCTTTCTTGGGATGAGCCGTGGCATTTTCTAGAGAACAGTGCCCACTGAGGACATTCATCCCCGGCCCCAGTCCTCCTCTTGGGGAGGATTGTCAGTATGAAAGGGGGAATGGCTCCACGCATCCTTCAGATCCTCCCCTAAATTTTCGAATTCTTTCTCTGATAATGGGGAAGGTGTGCTGTGAGAATTTACAGAGGTGATACACTTAAAGAACAACAGTTACTGGTAAGTAAGCTCTCTCTTTGAGCTTCCCACTAGCATGCAGAACAACACCCAAGAAGGCTGAAGAGTTCTAGATGAATGGGGACTGCAAAACTGCCACATCAGCTCTGGATGGGAGGTCATGAGAGTGTTAAAAGCGATCACAATTTCTCTCTCCAAGATCAGACCTCTGCAAGGGAAGCATTTTTGCTTCAAGCACACATAGAGCTTTCAGTAATAGCTTCTCAAATTCTGTGGAAAAGACAGAAGGCCTGCAATGAATGCTGTCTTCGGGATAGTTGAATATCTTTTGATATATCCAGATGAATGAACACCCAGTGAGTCATAACAATGGTGTAAAGTGACTTAGGAAATACAGATTAGTGGCCTGTATGAGGTGGAAACAGAGATGATGACATGGACCATACCATATTTCCCTATGGTATATAGGGGACAGAGGATTGGCTTTTGGCTTGTTTCTAATTAAGTCCACAGGCTGTAGCTATGGCTATGAGGAATGCAGACCTGAGGTCCCAAGAGCTTTATGAAACAAAATTCCAATCCAGAAGCAAAAGAGAACCATGCACTAGAGTGAATACACGTGGAACAGCTAAATGAATACACCTACCCTGTGGTGTTCATACTACAGCCAAGGGCATTGCTGTAAAGAAATCCAGATTCCTTTGGAGCAGCCATCTATTCAAAACACTTACCTCAAGTAACGCTCATCGTACATGGAGCAACCTTTCCATAAACTAGGGTATTTCAAAGTGAGTGAAGACCAAAGTCTAGATACAGACATGAATGCCCTGATGTCTAAGACAGAGGAAGCCAGGAGAGAAGAGTTCTTGCTCTCTCATTTTTTAAAAACATATTGCTTAAAGGAAAGTATTTCATGGATACTTGTGGTGAGCTGGGCTGATTTTGAACTCTGACTCAGTTAGAAGAGGCAATGTATGCCTAATGTCACCTTTTAGGTAGCAATTTTCATGTGCTGTCTGGCCAACAGACAGCACCCCACACACAATTCCAAAGAATTGGTGTTCTTAATCATAGGCCGTGTCTACACTAGCGCGCTTACGACCACACAGTACCAGTGCAGCTGCAACGCTGTAAGATTACTTGTGTAGCCGCTCTATGCTGATGGGAGACAGCTCTCTCCTGTCGACATAATAAAACCACCTCAATGAGTGGCAGTAGCTATGTAGGCAGCAGAAGCTCTCCTGCTGACACAGTGCTGTGCACACTGGCACTTATGCTGGCGAAACGTATGCCCCTCAGGGGTTGTTTTCTTCACACCCCTGAGCAACATAAGTTTTGCCAGCATAAGTGATAGTGTAGACATGGCCTCAGCTGAGAATCCCAGATCTACCAGTTAAGTGCTTTCCAATGAGGTGCTGCTGCTCTCGGAGTGCTCAGAATCAGGTAAACTTCAAACACTATGAAAACATTTCCAAGACACCTGCACTTGAAACGGACTGCTTGCCATGCCCAAACAGCAGATCAAAGTCCAGGATTTTCCTGGCATGACAGCAGAATAGGTTCCAGGATTTCCACATCAGATATTGCACAAGAGGGATGAATCCAGCTGGAACAGAAACCTTCAGTGACAAGGCCATGAGGTTCCAGGAGCAGCTGCCAAAATTTCTCTCTCTCTCTCTTTTTTTTTTTTAAAGTTTATTTATTTTAAATTGTTGCTGCTTGGAAGCTCTGGGATGTCAAAGAGTAGCTGATTGTGCATAAATAAAACAAGCATGTGGAGATTCAGTAATCCAGAAGTGATAGTGGTCAACAACAGTGGAGCAGACTCCAGAAAAGCTATTTATAGCTTGTCTTCGGAAACAAAATATTGATGCTGGTGTGTGGAACTGACATGTCTTCAGACAGTAATAGTCTTGGCCAGTTTCTAAGACAGGGCATTAGCCTCAGATTAGAAGTTAGTCATTTTCAGAGCAAATAAGTGATACAGCACTAAATGAGGTGCAGCAGGTTTCAGATACACCTCAGTCTGAGCCTGGGAATGGTTCACAAGGTATCAGACCTGTGGGTGTCTGGGCACTCAAAGATACCTTGCTCGGGGAACCCAGCTGACGGGTCTGGGGACAACAAAGGCTATTTTGGGCACTGCTCAGAACCTCAGCCTGGAAATGAGAACAATTCTACTGATTTCACCTGGAAGGAACCCAAAAAAGAAATGCGTCGAGCCTCAGCAGGCTTGTGGAGTAAGTCCTCAGAGAACTGTTCACATGAGGTTAAGCATTTGACACTGGAAAAACTCCCGGACAGGAGACACCAGGGGATCAGGGGACTATCGTACTATCTATATAAATGGTGCCACGTTCTCAGCACCAGACTCAATCTACATAAGTGTGTGGGGGGAGAAGGAAAGGGAAGCTCTTAGCTTTTTTTGCTAGACAGTGTGTCACAGAATGCAAGTGGTGATGGTGTCTGCAAAATCAAGGGTACTGGATCTTTGCCATAGGACTCAGATGACCATGACAAATCAGAGAATTTGGGTGACACTGATGTAGGCTGCAACATCCCTTTGGTAAGTGGCACTTCACAATTGACAGTGCTAAAATTGGACCTAGTTGACTTGGGCAAACCTTGGGGACCTGGGTATTGGTGATACTTGGCAAGTGGTGTACTCAAGTTAATGACACTGGGTGTTAGGCACAAACTATGTTGGCTCAGACAGATCACAGGATCCTAGTGCCACTTGAGTTGTGTATGGAACCTCTTCAGCTAGGGGACAACATTAGTGCCGCTTACACTATTTTGACTGCTGGGATGCTGGCCCTGTTCTCAGCCAGGTAAGACCCAGTACATGGATGCTGCTTAAGATGGGCACAGAATGACTCAGGCTCATAGGTATCCAAAGCTGGACTTATACATTGCCAGACTTAGTTGACTAGGCTTGAGGAGCCTCCCTCATCAACAGCTGTGTGTGAGGCAGCCCTTCGGCTAGTGTGGGTCAGACAATACCCTTGCCTGACTGGTATCATTTCTTATTTGTTTTTCTTACAAAAGAAAAGAAAAGGGAATCTTCGAGGATGTTGTATGCAATCTGAGCTCACTTCCACTTTGGAGGTCAAAATGGAACTGAAGAGTGGTTGGGGCCACTCCCCCTTTGATATCTGCTGTCAGCAGTTGAACAGGCAAGGGCAAGATTCTGCAGCTCAACACCAGGAGGTGCCAGTCCCATAAGCAAGAATATGCAGGAGCCAGTCAAAGAAAAACTGCAGGTTAAAAGGAAATAAAATTTGTACAATGAAGGGCGGGGGGGGGGGGGTTAAGCACAGCTAACTGGAAAATATAATTAGAGCTGCTATGCAGTGCTCACTGCTATTGTCTAGCTCAGACCTATTCTGCAGTACTAAAGGGATACTTCTTTCCACTTGGGACATTTGTGTTTTTATTTTCGCTGTGCTCGTGGAGAATAAGTCACCTGGCCTGAGTGGTGATCTAGTAAAAATAGATGACTCTTGCATTGCAACCTGAAGGAAGACAAAGCATGAGTTCATTCTGAGTTCTTGTGACACGTAGTCATACTCTCTTCACTGAGAATATGTTGTCTCTAGCTGCATGTTTAGTTTTGGGTATTGATAGCAACATTTTACCAGCTGATCTTAGTGTTCTAATAGCGATGCAGTAGCAAAAAAGACAAAGGAAAAATATCAGTGGGACTGATTCTATTGGACTAGGGACTGGCCAATTTACTTAAACAGGAAAGGAAAAAGTTAAAAATGCAAAATGGAAGATCCTATTTTGAATGCCATTGAAGAAATTTCTTAAGGGAAAAAAGAAATCTAATTATTTTTTACTAGCTCTGGAGAACAGATTTACCCTGTGTAGAAAAAAATAAATGTTGTTGTAGGGTAGATCTTTTAAGGCATTGCTCATGCCAGTGAGAATTAGGCATTCATGCTCAGAAAAAAAAAAGCATTTCTTAAAAGCTTTAGACACAAAAGGCAAAGTAAAAGAAAAGGAGATAAAAGCATAATCCTCTCAAAATGAGAGTGAGCGAGCACTGGCAATATTCTATAATCCAGACTCACTAGACACAATTCAGGCCAGGTGGCTATACCTTGGCAATGGACATGACAGCCTAATAAAGCTTGACAAGTCTTCTGATCACTAGGCAAATAGGGTGTATTTTACTAAAAGACAAAGAAGAAAGAAAAGTAGACGTGTGCCTCATTTAAACATTCACAAAGTAAACAATATGGAGCATATGTGATTCAGCTTCAAATCCATGCAGCTATAAGGAGTTTGATAATTCGCTCACGAGCTATTAATAGCAACCATCACTTGTGGGATTGTTTGGTAATAGAACTCCCAGTGCACCCCACTGTTAAGAAATCACTTATGGGGCTTCAGAGGTTAGGTGTGGATAGGTGTTACTTTTAATCCTCCTCACAGAAAGTCACAGGTTTATGACTCTCCTTCATTCTGATGCCATAGTTTGCATACGATACTCCATCCCTCACAGATTTATCTGGAAGTAGTTTAAAAATAACCTGGCAATAAAAACATTTTTATGAATTAGAACAAATTAGTCACTTTGCTTTAAAGATACTAGAATTCTGATAACAGCAAAAGATTAGGGAACAGCACTGGATTACAACCAAAGAGTATCCTCTCTTATGTATAGAGAGACTGAGAGGCTCTTCACACAAATATTTAGCGATTATATTGCCCTTGGGAGACTTTATTATCTGTTGTTCCTGATTAGTTGTTCCTATATTAAGGAAGTCTTATTTTGAAATGCAAAGCAGAAACCCCAAACGGACTGTTCAGAACATCAATGTTAGGGTTTTATACTGCTATTTACACTAACATCTTTCCAGTTTAAGAGCAGGAGTTTTTTTCCTCTCTGTTTGAATTGATTTGGCTTGGGTGGGTTGCTTGCTTTTGTGCGTGTAGGGGATACGCTTTTTTCTTCCTCAGTGATTCATAGTTAGGTGGCCCACATCACTTTTATAAGAACCAAAACCCTACATTGTGGTTTTAGTTATATTTGATTACTTGTCCAAAACTTCCCAGGCACATATGCTAGGTACATGAAATATACAATTTATTGATTTAAAACCATTGGTTCTCCTCCACTTTGGGAAATGTCTGGGTTTTTTATATTCTGTATTAGAACATCAAGAGCTCCCCTCTATCTCTTCAATCTCACCACTGCTCAGTGAGCAAGAGCATGTCTGTCTGTAGGTCCTGCCATCTGGAACAGCCTCCTTCTGTCTTATTGAGCCTCCATCTCATCTCAAGTCTCATCTAAAGTTTGTCTTTTCTCCTTTGCCTGTTCTTCTTCATTTTTCACTTTGCTGTTTATTATGTAACTCTGCAGTGTATATGAAAGCAGCTCTGCCAAATATCATTGTATTGGCCTTGGTCTGAATGATTTGTAAGCCTCTGAAGTTTCATTAAGCTCCAGATGCTGTAGAAAGGAAAGGGTCAACCAATACTTTCACAAAGGGATAGTGTGGGTGACACAGGAGCCAGTCAGCTCTAATACCAGAGTTCATGATGTAGGCTTTATTATTTGTATTACACTGGGTCCCTTTGTGCTGCATGCTGAACACACACACTGTAAGATTTTACAGTTTTAAAACAAGATGCAACAACTGAGTGTTACAAACAAATGGAGAGAAAGGAGGAGTAACAATGAGTTACAAAGAGTAGTTCTGAGCATAATTTACAGGCTTTTTTTGGGTGTGTGTTAAAGATATTAGTGACCCCTCCCGGCACAGTTGCGTGCAGAGTTCTAGTGCGGACAGAGCCATCAAAATTGGTATTTGTGGGGAAAGCAGTATTATCTGTGGTTCTGTTGGAGCACGGTTCTTGGACAGATGTATGGCCCTCAGTCTGTGGTGTGCACTTAGCGCAAATCCAGAAGGAATTGCAAAAATAGCTTTGTGTTTTTCCCTTATCCTGGGGCTATGTGGGTGCCAGATCAGTCTATTTCAGGCTGTTCTAATTTATGCCAACTGCCAAAGCCTCCCAGAGGCTGTTCTGGCAGTCAAGGATCAGCTGGACCTAACGAAGTCTCAATCACAATCTCTATGCTGGTGGCTAGGAGTCAGTGTGGCGTAAGAGCCATTACAACAGATCTGTGCCATGCAAAGAATTCTGTATGCAGAGGGAATCTGCAGTGTTGCAAACTCTTGCAATTATTGCGTGAGTTTTGTGATAACGAATGGTGTTCTAAAAATCTCAGCTCTTGAGGCAAGGAGACAAGACTATAGGAGAATCTCTCTTTTAATTTAACAGCAGCAAAAATTTCTAGCCCTCATGGCAGAAGAAAAAAAGCCTGAAAAGGTCAATCAAGTGCACCCTAAAGACTCAGAAATCTATTTTCTTTAAATCTTATGACTTTGGGGGAACTGAGTCATGATTTTTCAATTCTCAGGGTCTCAATATTAAATCTGCCAATGACCTGATCTGCCAGGCTTAGTGTTGGTTTATACTGGTTGAATGAAGAGCCCCCAAATACCAGAGAATTGCGGCTACAGTGTTTTGATGCTGTCAAAACCCACTTGAGCCTTTGCTATGAAAGGTAAAGCAAAGCTAGGAATGGAAAGTTAAATTAGGAGGAAATGAAGAAAAAGGTGTCTGCCACCAAAGGATTAAGTGGGTGACCTAGTAAAAGTACTAAAAATTCACATCTTAGCTGGCAACGTGGCATAATATTACCTCTATGCAGAGGACAATCACAAGGCCTGCGCACCATTTATGTCCACCAGAGGGAACAGAGGAAATTCATCCTGTACAAAGGTACTGCACAGTTCCTTTATCTTTTTAGAGTAGCAGCCGTGTTAGTCTGTATCTGCAAAAAGAAAAGGAGTACTTGTGGCACCTTAGAGACTAACAAATTTATTTGCTGTAGCTCACGAAAGTTTATGCTCAAATAAATTTGTTAGTCTCTGAGGTGCCACAAGTACTTCTTTTCTTTTTCTTCTTCTCTTTTTAAAATCTTCTTTATATATCTTTTTCTTCTCTCACACATCTTCCTAGGGCAAATATACTATCCAGTTGGTTATTTTCAAGAAAAATCTCTCTCCTCCAGGTGTCTATGGCAGAAAATGTACACAACCCTCTCATGTAATGGCTAATGCAAAATAAAGCAACACTGAAGAGTTATTTTGAAATACATGCTGATAAAAAGAACTCAGTACATTGTATACAAAGAAGAGTTATACAACACTGTTTACAGAACTTGTAATAAGCCACCCTATAATAACAAAATGAAGTGACCCAAATTTTCCTTTGAAGTTTTATCATGATAAAGATTCTGCATAGCAGGGTAAACACAATAGTGCTGATTCATGATTGAATCAAAAGCATGAACGGGCCTATATTTATACCATTTTGTTCTATCATCTCTCACATATCTAGCAGAAAGTGTGAGAGAGAACATATGCAGGAGATTTAATAGAAAAGCTTAATAAAACAGACATTCTAACAGCATGTTTCCCAGCTTCACTTTTGCCCCTTTATGTGTGTGTATCATGTATTTGAAACTATGATAACAGCTGAAAAGTATATCTCACCTGTTTTCTTCCTCCAGATCTGCTAGGATTCTCTCTAGCTCACCTCTTTCTTCACTCTCCAGGGAGATCAGAATCTGGGCAGGACTGCGAGGCTGGCTCAGTGGGGATTCTTGGTTCAAACTTTGGCAGTAGTGCTGGATTAACAAATGTTCATCATCTCTGGAAAAACACAGCAAAACCCCAAAAGCTGCTTTCTTCATCTTCATTTTTATCTTTGTGACTATTGATAGAAGGTAACTCATAGAAAAAAAATCTCTTCCCTCTTGAAGAAATTCAGCTGGGTTCATTGCAAGGGAGCAGGGGATTAGTGTACTTGTAGTGAAATTTGCTCAAGCGATTACATTAATTCACTACATGCCTTCCCTCGTGCTCCATATGTTTGGGATCCACCTCTACCTCCCTTTTCTTCCTCAGGTGTTTCAAGCAAAGCTCTGGTGCAGCTGAGGATCTTGGCCTTCATGTTTCACCTTGCTTCCATCCAGCGCTTAACCTGACTTACCTCACTCTTACATTAAAGAATCACCACCTTAGGCTACCTGCTATGCCAATGCACAAAAACTTGTGGAAGCGAGGCCAAAGCATTTATTTTGACTCATACTCCAGTATATCAATTCTTCTTATACTAGCCCTTTTTCTATTTATACTCTCCTTCCTTCCCCTTTTCCTTTTCCTTTATTGTATAGTTTAATTTTACTAATATTTTTACCAAATATTATAGATTTTTTTGGACTACATGCACCTTACTGTTTTATGGTTTGAATTAATGAAGTTTTATGTAACCTATTTTAAGAAAAAATTTAAAATTTTTTTTCCAATAATTTTAATCTAGAGATTTATGCCAAATTCACTGGTTCATTGGAATTGCACTGATGTCAGTGGCCAACCAGGTCAGTTCACTTTCTTATAAAGTTTTTCTGACACACAAATTACGTTCACATTTACATGCAGCCAGAGTGTTAATTTTTCGTTTTAATATCTATAACCAGTTTTATTATGGATGCAGTGACGTTGGGTACATGAAACTTTTCAGACATATAAAGCAAGAAGTTCCCTGTTAGCTGCTTAAGGTAAAATATTCAAAAGCCCCTAAGGGCTTGTCTATACTTCCGGCTAAATTGGCACTGCTGCAATTGATGCAGCGGTGCCGATTTAGCAGGTCTGATAAAGACAAGCTAAGCCGATGGCAGAGCGACTCCACCTTAAGAGGCAGAAGGTAAATCGGCAAGAGAGTGTCTCCACTCGACATAGTGTGCTATAGACACCACTGTAAATTGTTATGTAACTAAAGTAGAATAACTTAGGTCAACTTACAATGTTACTGTAGACCAACCCTAACTAATTTAACAACCCAAGTCCCATTTTTAAATGTGACTTGAGCACTTAAAAGCTCAAGTCAGTTACATTTAGGCTCCCAAGTACCTGAATCTGTATTAGAAATAGAGCTTAGGTGCATTTGAAATTTTTAACCTTTAATCAGTTTTCCTGTTTTGTTTTTATGTGTATTTCACAGAGCAACAGGGTGCAGAAAACCATGGACCCTTCCCTTCCTCCCTCACCCGACAAGGAAAATGTGATAATAAAAGCACAAAATTTGCAGGGGGATTAAGTGTCAGGTGCAGATTATGAAACTATTTTTTAACAAAATTGACTAGATTTCAAACTGGCTGCATCCTTGGTCCTTTAAGTATAAAGCAATATAATGACTATTTGTCAATGCATTTTTCCACATCCTGTCCAATCAAGGCTTTTGACTTTCAATATTTAATAACTAGCATGAACTCACACTGCCATTGCTTGCAGTATAATTTAATTATTTGTAGACGGACTCTTTTTAGTATGGCCCTGATGACCCCTCAAAAGGCTGCACTGACATTTCTAGCATCCAACATTTTTATCCACTTTTAAGTTTAAAGTTCACAGGAAAAGGGAAAACTTCAAACTACCAAGTAATACTTCATTTATGAGATACACTCTACGAGAGACTTTTTTTTCAATGCATTATGTGAAATTTGTGTTGAAGACATAACATTGAACTACTTTTAAGTGTGATGACATTCCATCATCAGCTGCATATCTGCAGCTTTGAGTTATACATCATAAATCCAGGCTCTGGTATACATGGGGGTGGGCCATGAGAAGTCCACAACCAAACATACCACAATGAGATCACACAACAGTCAGATGTGAACAAGAAAATGTTGTGAACTCTGTATTATTGGTACTTTATTGCAAAGTGCCAAGCCTTTCCAAGCAAATGTCCATCAGAAATACTTCATAGAGATAGTATACTTACATGCTCTCATTAGGAGAAATACTGTCATTTAGGTAAGATCCATTGCTGTTCTCCATTTCTGCTAGCCTATGGAAAAATTGAAAGACTCAATAAAACCCATAAGTCTCACTGCGGATTTTTCTGGCTATAAAACTTTCCTGAAAACTTTAAAGTATATAACATTTTGGTGACACGGTAGTCAAAATATTAGAGACCCTAAATTTGGAAACCCGGACAAATTTTTCTCTTGCTGCTAGTTAACAAATGGGATTGCAAGCAGCTGTCACAAGTAACTGCTTATTCATTATTAATGATCTATCTAAATTAATCTCTAAATTACGTACAAATCCTCCTGGTTAAGGATTCTGCTATGAAAGAAAGGCCTTAAGATGCCATAGACTCTTCCACAAATTGTTCCATACCTGGCAATGTCATAACCAGAGCTGAAGTGACCTGTATATTTCTAGTTTGTTGAGGACCTTTATTCCCTTTTGAATGCCACATATAATTTAGAAAACATCTAGCTTGATCTGATTTTTTTTTTCATTTGAAAAAATTTCATTTCATTTCGTTATGTATTTTACACAGTATTTACCCCTGAATATTCCCCTGCTGGGGGGAAAAATCACTTTGCATTGCAGATCTGAGCATTTACACCAATGTTTGGTTCTTAAGATAAGAGTACCTTAAAAGTCCTCTTAAAAGTGGGTAAGTGAACTACAGCAGTGGTATATTATCCCCCTCCAAAACAGAGAAAGATACCTTTCCAAGTATTTCATAAGCTCAATTCTTTCATTTTACAATGTTGGCTAAATGTATCCTTTGAGACTCATGTATTGGTAGCTAGAAGTTTTGGAAGGCTCTGCATTATACAGTAATACCAAGAATTCTAATTAAAATAAAACCCTATGTAAGCAGAATGCATAACTTAATGAAGACCCACACAGAACTTAAAGGCCAGTTTTAACCAAGTATATGCTTTGGATTTACCTATGTTAAGTGGCTCTTACTCACCAATCATTGCATAGTAGTCTGGCATGCAAGTTAATTGGTAGGTGGTTAGCAGTGGTTAGAAGGTGTTGTATACTATCCACTCTAGTTACGTTCAATTATTAAAATACCCTTATAATGATGGTTTCTCTTTTGTAGTGTATTTTTTTTAATGGTTGTTTCAAGAAAGATTTGCCTAGTATCCAGCTGGTCTCATACCTGCTAGCATAATGTTCAATGCGTGAATGAGTATCATCATGTGAAAGCTGAGGGGACGAGGCAGGCCTATAAGGCAGAAAACACCAATTAATCACAAATACCCCTTAAAAAGATAAAAGTACACTTTGGTATGTCTATGCCCTCATGTTGCCGCGGCTCACGGCTTCCATGGTTTATACAGTGTTTAATAAACAGAAAGCTATACTTGCAACCCATGATTTGTGTGCTTCCTTGATCCATCAGAGCAGAACGTTTTGTGGCAGCATACGAAAGGGACTCAGTTCATTTAGGAGTTTTTCTTTGAACTTGATTTTTTATGATATATAAGCAAGAAGATGAATCTATTCCATGAGAGGTTTCTTTCAAAAGGATGTATAGATGAACTTCCTTTCCAATTTGCCAGCCTCCTTCATTCACCACGTTATTTCTCCTACTCTCCAGACCCACAGTCCAAACCTTGTGGAAAGTGTTTTATTTCTCTCCTTTCCTGTTTGAGATGTGTTTCTAGTCAAATAGTAGCAAGTCTCATTAAAAAAAAAAAAACTTCAAACCCCTGCATCCATGCCCAATCAGGAAGTTACCTCATGAGATATACAATGTTAAGTGTTGAGCCTAGTCAATATACTTGTATAGGAGACTGCAAGAATTAGGGCCATTGTTTTGGTGATGATCCTTTTCCCACAGTTTCACTACTACCACAGTGTGGTATTAGGGGAACTGTAACGTTGGACCGCCCCAACTTTTGATCATTACAAACTGAACTCCTGTCCACATTTGTGAACTGAAAAATCCATGTGACTTTTCAAAAGAATAAGTTTGCCTTAGGGCTTTCTACAATTGAAAGTTGTGCCTGTAGTACTATGTCAATTACAGGTGTAATGTTTTAGTGACAGGGTAATATCAGTATAAAGGTGCCATATACCAGCATAACTTATTCTCCTTCCCAAATGGAATTAGCTATTCTAATATAAAGCATCTTTATACTAATATAACAGCATCTACACTCCAGGGTTGTACCAGTGATTATACTGTTACAGGTAAACTGGTATAACTTTCTAGAGTAAACAAGACCTTAGAATCTTAGAAAAAAATAGCCAAATTCCAACTTGTGTATCTAAAATCCTTTAAAAAAAGTTTTGGTAGTTAAAATGCTTTCACTTATTAGTTATTATTATCCAATAACCAAATTTCCTACCGTTGGTATAAAGCTCTTAGTGTAGCATGTCACAAAGTTATTAGTATAAGTGATCTGTGGGCACCATGCCTTAAAAACAAATGTTATACGAGCTTATTTCTGACTATGTTAGACACAGCTATAACATTCTGTATCACCCAAGCTTTTATTTTATGAGTTTTTTATTTTTATTATTATTTATTGTTATTTAACTTTTTCTTGTCAAAGATCTAACTGTGTTTTAAAGAGTCAGCAATATGGATCCATGTATTTTGATAGACAGTGTGCTTAAATTACCAGTGGGTGCATTTATAGGAGAAACCATTTTACAAACACAATGCACCATAACTCCAAGCCTTCTACTATACTTTAGTTCCAAGCTTTGTTGATATTCTTACTAAGCTGAGTGTTAACCACATGCACTTTACAATAACATGCAGATTTCTTGGCATCGTAAAAATCAGCCTTCTAGAGAAAGAGTGCTCCATCTGTCTTCACGACAATCTATGCTGTGTGTGAAAATTATAAATCAATATTCCAATGTATGTATTTTGGTGTTGCTTATTCTAATAATAGTTTATAGTAAATGAAATATAGGTCACACATTTCAAAACATATATGCTAACAATAGTAAAAAAATTTTTATCTTCCCTAATAGTTTATGGTTCTCTCTTCACTAATATTCACCTGTGAGTGAATTAAGAATTAAAAGTAATCTTAATTTACACTAGTCTAAAATTAGCACTGTAATGTGGTAGCAAACGCTGGAGTAACAATTATAAATCTCTAGTTCATGCTGATGCTACTACTACTACAATAAGATGAAGCACGTTCAGAGATGGTGCATGTATGAAAAATCAGTTTACAGTTGAGTAATCTTATTGGTTTTGTTTCTGAAAAGCATATAAAACTTTACACAGTATTTTTAGAACTCTAAGACCCAATGCCCTATCTCAACGTCTCCTCAGAATACCTTCTAAAACAAAAAAGACTGTAATAAAATATCCAGTGAATTGTTGATTATCATGGGGATGGCGTGGAGAGGGGTTGTGTATGTGTGCATGAGAGTGTAAGTAAAACTTTAAATGATGGCCTTAACTGCAAGACCACTGTCATCTCTGAAATTTTTGAAAAACCATAACATTCAGTGTATATCATCTGAAATACATTTAGTTTACAATCAAGGAGTCTGTTCTTATTCAGAAATGACACACTCTCATAAGCATTAGTAGGACTGTGCACCAAAATCCCTATTAATCAGATGAGAATACACCCTCCAGAGAGAGTATACAGTATACACTTCACGATGCCTGGGAAACCCTGGTGTTATCCCATTCTACTGATCTGGAATAAAAATTATTCTTTCAGAAAGGCTATCAAGAAAAAAAAATAAAGAAGGAAATGAACATATGTAAAAACTAAATAAAAACAAAACAAAAAAGTGAGGGAACGCAGCTGCAGCAGCACACTTCAGCAAAAGTACTCACGCAGAATCTACTGGCCAGAAGTTGATCAGAGTAACAGGACTGCAAGACAAAAAATGAGGAGGTGAAGAGAGAGAGGCAGGAAAACTCAGCAGCAAAATAATTACAGAAAGATTAAAAAAAACACAACAACTGAAAAACAGAAAATCCAACAGACCAACGTGAATGACCATGAAAAGCATTTAACCAAAAGCTGGGAAATAAAATAAAAATATTAATTAAAAGAAAAAGAGAGATAACAAGCTGTTGTGCAACTGCCATTAAACAGCTAATTATTATAAACTTGTTGTAAAGTTAAAAGAAGGTAAGGCCACTCATTGATCCATGAGCATCATCGCTGGTTTTTTTTTGTTTGTTTTTAAATACAATGAGTTTAAGTCATTTTGTGTGACCACATACATGGGTAGAGAAAAGAGTAAGCTAGGCTGTGGCAATCAAAATTAAAAAATAAACAAAATACCTCACTAAAGAGATAACGCCTTTTGGAAGAAAGTCAAAATGTAATGCTAAGATCGGTAGTTTCCAAATTATCTTATCCATTTTAAGGCCTTACAAGAAAATCAATGCAGTAGGAGGTATTTTTCTTTTGCTAATTGAAGTTTAAAGTATCGTAAGGAGAGGTGAAAAAAGTTGAAGGAAATGGCAATTGAAATGTCAGCTTGTGTTTTCCTTTCAGCCATAGTAAACAAAAAAGGAAGAAATAAAAAGAGGCTCTACTCATTAAGGAAGTGAAGGGAGTTGGTGCCAGCTGGGAGCTCGAGGAACATATCAAATGATATACTACTTATTTGCTTTAGTGCTAGCTACTCACGTTTCCATGTTGTCTCCTTCCAAGACAGTTTGCACAGGCAAATAGCCCATTCTTGGGTGCTTTGCAAAATACCGTTTTGTTCGGAATTTGTTTTTCAGTACCTTGGCAAAGTCGCGGACATCTTCTCCTGAAGTTGTCTGAAAGCAACATCACAATGAAATCACGCTCTAATTATTATTGTCCCTGATCATCTTTTCTTCTGCTAGATCATTTGACATAGTACATGAGAACACAGCACAGAGGCACCTAATGATTTGACCTTTGGAACATCAAAAACTGCATACACTTATCATTGTAGATATAAAGTATTTCCCAAACAATGTGAGGTATGTTACTATTTGCCAAATATATAAAACCAACCAAGTTAGAGTCTTTGAACTCCCGTGTTCTGTGATAATAGGCTTGTCCTTCTTCTCAAGTGATCTGAGGCAGACAATCAATCAGAAGATGAGAATCTCACAATTTCTGTTTTGCCTTGGCACCGAACAGGCAAAGGCTTTGACTGGGCACAGCTCAAATATTAAAATGGCTGAAAAATAGGATATGCAGCAAGTGTGAGACCTGGCAATGACTTCCTGATAAGCCAGCACTCTGGGTCTTCACACTCTCAATACGCACCTTTTGTTTACTATTTCAGTGACTGCAGAGTCTATGAAAGTTGTCACAATCTTCCCAAAAGAGTTTTCTCTATTCAGCCTTCTCTGCCATCACTATTTTATTTTTCTTTACATAAAAAGGAGGTTAGAGTTGTGGAAAACTCTGGGACAGGCTGTTTCTCCTTTTGTTTATTCAACTCAGAGTTATTAGGCATTTAGAACAACAACTTTGGGCCCAAGCACAGCCTACTCAAACTGCTCTAACCCTTTACCTGAACTTAGGTCCCTCTCTCCCATCTAAGCCACCTAAAAGTACAAAGAAGAAACAGCAAATTAAGCCAAGCCCAAAAGAAATCAAAACAAGTCTATCAGAGAGACTTAAACGGGAGGAACTAGCGACCTTCTCTTCTCGTAAGTCTGATAAAGAATCAGAGGACCCTTCTCTGATGAATTTTAATGGAGGACTTGAGTTACTTTTTAAATTCTGTACCCAAGTTCTTACACCTCACAGAGGAACTAGGCTCTGCAATACTGCAATCCTACAATAAATTCATTTCTTTCCTGACTCACATAAGGATGGTCCTTCCCTGGTACATCTAATTTGGTAGAAAGAAATGAGGTAATGTTAGTTTTCTTTTAGTTGTATAATAAGCTATATGCCTCCTATTGAGAGAGGAATGAGTTGCTAGGTTCTAGCCTTTAAACTGTCACAATGCTGCTGGTTTTTGCCTGTCCCTGTCCTTTGAAATGGGGTTGAAAATGCCTTCATTAAGACAACAAAAGCACTTCTCTGCTGAAGCTGCTCTAAGGCATGGGATGGAAAAGAATTCTCCCTTTCTTTTGAGGTCAGTCCATCCTGTGGAAAAACTCAATGCGATTCCTGACTGGCAGACTAGGAAAGTATTTGAGTAGTATCTAAACCTACATTTTTTTTCAACAAAAGTACCTTTGTTGATGTGTAGATGCCAAACCATCACTTTGCCAATTTCTGTAGCTGGTACAGAAACCCTCAGGCAACAGATGCTCTTAGTTTAGTTCTGCACTAAAAAAAAATTCAAGGAATTGCCTTGCCTTTATTCTGACTCAACCCTCTTGAGGAAAGGAGAAGCTGTTGCATTGTTTGGACCTTGTACGAATTCTCAAGTTCTTCTTGAATAGGACTAAAAATCAGATTCTTGTTTGATATGTGGAAAATCCACCACACACTGTTAGTTGGACACATTCAGGTATTTTGGAAGCTTACATCAAAGAAGGCATTCTTGGCCGACTGACAGTTAAATTGTCTATAAAGGTGACGGCTTTCTCTTGCGCTGAGACAGCAAATACTTTGGTGTTTAAAATCTTGTAGAGAGGGCCACTGTAATTCTTTTTTGTTCATTTTCAAATCATTACATTCTAGACACTGAGGACTCAGTGATACAGTACTTAGAGGGTTATTTTTCAGTTAAAAAAATAGCTCAGAGACTTGGCTCTACATGCTCACATTTTTTCCAGTTTAATCCTCTCCTAAATCAGCTCACTGCTGGTTCAGCTATGCACAACTAATTAGTATGGATTGCTGGAGCTCAGAAATAAAGAAGATTTTTTTTTACTATCTGTGAAATGGGTTCTTAAGACTGAGCTCAGCAATCTGCATGCACTCTCGGTTTTCTGTTTTTCATTATTTTGCCTGTTATTAATCTGAATTTCTTATATTTCCATGGAAAAGTGCACCAGGTCCTATAATAGACTTGAATGAGTGAACATTGTGAGTGGGAGACTCTTATTCTTATTGTTTCATTTACCTTCAAATCACTTGAGGGGACAGAAATTCCCATTAGTTAGAACTCTATTGCCAAAACCCATCATTCAGGTAAAAATGGTGGCAGCAGAGGTGTTACTCTGTGTACTGTATACATTTTTCATGAAGTCCTTGCTTCATTTGCTAGGAGAATAAAGGCGGCAAGAAGAAACAATAACCAACTCAGTGAGATTCCCTTCCCCAACTACAGTTGTGAGGAATGCACAAATGTGCTCTATGAATCTGAAGATTACAGTTTGCTTTAGCAATGCTTACAGTAGAATAATCATTTCAGATTTGTCTGAGCTGTTCTAAATTTTGCCTCTGAAATGAGCAACAGTTTAATACATCATCATTTCCAGTAATCTCAGTCAATAAAGAAAGGGCAGGAAAGGATAAAGCATATGGTGAAGTTTTGGTGAAAAGCTGGCAGAAGCAAATGTATTGTACTTGCAGAGATTCACTCCAGGCAGTGCCATATCCTTCAATACACAGTGAACTGAATGTTTTAGAAGGTATTATGCATGTCATAATGAAAATAATGATTGAAGTAAAAAAAAAATAATGCTGTAATGAAAATATATCATAAAAATGGACAGAAACTTTATTCTTGCCTTATCATAACATCTTGGGGTATATATTTTCCTCTTTTTTTTTTTAAACTCCCCATTCATTGAGACAAGTTTACAACCCTTACTGTACCTTCCACATGTCCTTTAGTCTGCATACAAATTAGATACAAATATTTTTAGTTTCCTAGTTGGTTATGTATTATTTTGATGGTTTTATTTTAAACATTTACATTTGACTAGTAGACAAAAATACAGGATCTTGTGATCACTAAACCACATTATAAACTGGAAACCAGATTGTGAGGTGCATCAAAACTGCACAAAATGCAGGTTGCTAGGTCTGCAAAGGTGGCTTAAAACTCAGTACAGGGGCAGTCCTTCTGCACCACATAAGAGCACTCTGATTTACACACAGCTACAATGGACCTATGGAGCCAAAAATACAGTTGAGAAGTGGTGTGGTACAGGATGATCTTACCTCTTCCACATTTTCCTCTTACACGGGAAGGTAAAGAGCTACCTTGTCTGCTCTATGTCATGGGAGAATCATCTTTATATGAATAATCCTCCCTGGACCAGTTAAAGAGGGTTGAGGGCCAGATAACATGAATGGTGAAGCACAAAGCAGAGGCATTGCACTGGAAAATCTGGCTCTTGGTCTCCAGATGTGAAAATACAGTTCGTTATTCTTAAGTACCCCCTAGATCTTTACATATGACTATATCATGTTACAACAAAACACCACCACTAAAGCACTAGTATGCCGAGAATAATTTTGCATCTGAAGAGACAGTCATGACCAAACCAACATTTGACATCATCTGTCAAAACAGCTATCACATTAAACTAATTCTATTAGTGACTGCTCTTTCAGTACAGAGCTTATTACATGCTTATAGTACACTGGAAAAAAGAATGGGGGTGCTACCCTGGGAGGGCCCTCATTGATATATTGTGAGTTGATTTCCCCCTCTCCCCCACCATAGGATACAAATAGATTTTTCAAGATCTTAGTCTTACCGTAGAATACATAAAATCAATTATTTAACACTGAGCACAGAACCCATTAGCATATAATGAATGATTTTGATATAGCATTGTATAAACAATGAAAGGCAGTAAACCTTAACTCCGAGTTACTTCAAACCATTACTGCTATTCCTCACTGTGCATTTCAAAATGCTAGGCTCTAAAGACTGGGGTGTATAAAAGGTGACTTAATTACAGAAAAAAGTCCTACACAAATGCTGTGTTAGCTTGCACATAGCAACTGAAGCTTATTACTTCTACATAATAATCAACCTTAAGCGTCACTGAGGCAGATACCTACCGGTGTGCAGTATTCCACCATTGGATAGTGCATTTTATGGCCTTTTGCCACTCGGCCAGAAAAGAAACAGCTTTGGCAGATGTCATAGTTAAAGTGCTTTAAGCTTCTGTACCTGATGGAGTGAGGAAAAAATTGCCTTTAGAGCTTCATAGCGTATCATAATTGAATTTTGTTTCAATTTGTAAAGTAGTTTCCTTTGCTAATAGCTCCTTTCCCCCCAAGATAGCTTTGGCTGTACACAATGCACTGTACAGTAAGCATAATAAAATGTCTGTTTGCCATATAGGGCCAATAGCAATTTGAAGCAAGGTGATTATAAAATTACGTATACATTTGCAAAAAAACAGAATCACAAAAATTATAGTAATTACAGAATAATACTGGGAAAGCCCATATGCCAAAGGAAAACTGAACCAATGTCTTTAAAAATATACAAAATGTACCCGCACATTTCTGATGAGCTGAAATTAATGTCAGTTATTTTTATCCCTCTTACCCTTCCTGTCATCACACCTCCTAACCAAATAAATTCAACTAAAAATGCCCCTCAAATAACCCCAGGAAGCTCTGTTGCATTCTGCACATTAAATAGCAATATGTTTGAGTTCTGTCTAGTTTCTATAGCTTGCACGTATGAAGAGCCTTCAAATTAAAGGATCTCAATGCACATTTATAAACATCCATTTAGCCTCAACACCTATTATATCTGTTATATTGCAGTGTGGGAAGGAGCCAGGAACACAAAGTCTGTGTTGTTTTAAGAGGTTCATTAGCAATAATTTCAAGTGAGAGAGTTAACAGCACTGTTTCTAGATGTTGTCAGTCTGACAGTTATTAACTCTCTCAGTGCCTTCCAACACAATGTGTATTTTGAAGATGTGAAAACTGAGGCACACACACTATCTAAGCATAATTTACATACCACAGTAATAGATGCCCTGGAAATACTTGAGATATACTAGAGAGATATACTATAGATTAGATTTGATGCACACATGTAGCCAGGATCTGCTCACTCGCAGTCCAGTGCCTTAACCAGAAGGCTATCCAGTCCCCTGACAGCCCTTGCTCACAATAGCGCCCTTTGACTTTGAATAATTATGGAGACAAAGTTAAGTAAATAGGCATTTTCTTATATTGCATTTGGGAATAGGAAAGTATAGAAAACTTTCTAGATGTAGTAACCTACTCGCAAGCTCATCCCCTCAGTCAATAATGTTTACCATCTCCAAGTTGAAATATGCATTGGGAGTAAAGGCACAAGGAGATTAATTCAGATAGCAAGGGAACTGATACAATGACAAAAAACCAGGGATTTTTTAATATTTAAAAAAGCACTTCCTCCAGCTACCAGGGGGAAAAGTGAGAAGGAAGTGAGACACTTTTCCACTGCATCTCCACCTAAAGTCATCATTCAAACCCTCAAATGTAGGGTGAAATGATGACATCTTTATATGAATGCTGCCTGCCCTCTGTTGAATATCTGGGCTTTAGAAATAGCATTATAAAAAGCTCTTTGTAAACACTATGATACACAGAAGTATAAATATCAATGGTAAAAAGACCATCATGAATAAAAAGCACACAAACCATACAAGGCAGCTATTAGGAAACAAAGTGATAAAACAAGTCTAAGCATAATTGAAAGCGAGTATTTACTTAGCTGTTAAGTGGATTCTGAATAGCCATACCAATACATAGCCATTTTACAACACAGTGGTTTATTCATTGCTATAGTAACCACAGGGTTCATCCAGATATTTAAATCCATCAGCAACATTTCAGAATCAAGAACTTCTGATTATTGTTAAATAAGAGATGTTTACAGAAGATAGACTGAGTAGATTCTGTCTAAAGCAACGATCATAATATAACAGTATTTCTAGCACACTAGGTTAAATAGTCCACCAATTAAACTCTCTTTCTCCGAAAAATATATAAATAGCCCTGGATTTTTGTGCTTCTGTAATTTTTTTCTGTTCATTTGCATGCTTTTATATCATCATGGAAAGCAATTCATTAGGATCCAATCCAGAAAACATAATCATGTTTACAGAATAGATGGAATATAAAAGTAAATTCTATAGTTACTAGGACAATCCACCAGTTCTTTGGTAGGGGAGAAGCAGGACTGACAGGAAAAGAAGCATTTGATTTGAATTGTCTCCCCCCACTCAATACTGTTGTGCTCAATTCATGGATATAGTTCTCCCTGTAGGATAGCAGTACTTGTTTGTTTATTTTTTATATTTGCTAAATCAAAGGAATAAAAACAGAAACATTTTCTTCTGGGTAAGATAGATATATCTTAGCATGCTAAGCAGCTGCTACCCCGTAGCAGAAGGGGTATTATTTTGTACCTGAATCCAATAATGGGACACTCCTTACAGATGTTACACTTAGCCTGGTGTTTGGCAGTTTCAGCAGCAGCCACCCTGTGCAACACTGGCAGCCATACCATGGACTGTGGTTCCAGCCTCATCCAATCCAAGAACAGGGCTGCTTCAATTTCCGGCTTGTTATTGGCCTGTGAAAGAGGGTGAATAAAGACAAGGACTTAGCAAAGAAGAGCATCCTGATGACTTCCTGTCCAACCCACCAGCTTCCTGCCTCCTCACCCTTACCTCGTCACTGAGCCTTCAATCTTGGTCAACTCTCCCATGAATCAACCTTAAATGCCACTTCCAGGATCTTCTCCTGAAGAGGCACTGCTCAGTTTCCTGAATAATGTGTTACCTCATTCTGAACTCCACTTCATTCCCTTTAACATCTCTAACTTTTCTGTGGCACATTTATGAGCTCATTGACATCTCTGTGCTTTCATCACTCCTCTCATCTTCTTTACTGGCTATATATAGAGGATTCTCTGAGCTCCACTTATTCTTCCATCTGTGCCTCTTTTGTCCCTTTCTCCCATCACATCATGCCTCCTAATGACCCCTAGCATTGGCTCATACCCAACATCCTCTTCCTCCATTCCTAGACCTGTGCCACTGAACTCCACTGAAGAAAATCCAAGGACCACATAATCTTCCTCCACTCCAGATCTGCCCACTTCTCCTTCAGTACTGCCATCTTCTTGGATAAACAACTCTTCCTCTCTCTCACTGAGTCCTAGATTAAAAACCCTATAGCTTAATCACTACCTTTCAGTACTCTCCAAGTCCCTTTTCTCCACCTTGAACACTTTCTTCGCTTCCCAGCATCTGATTTCCTCAAATTCCCTATATCTCTCTCAACTCCTGACACTAATTCTGAGATCACTTCTCTATATCCAACACCTCCACCTATTCACTTGACCCCATTGCTAGGCAAATCTTGGAGTCCATAATCCATCCATATCTTTCTTGACCTTTCTGCCACTTCAGGTCCTAGTCCAGCAAAGCATTAAAATATGTGCTTAACATTAAGCAAAAGTAGTCCCACAAAATCGAGTACTTAAGTAGGTAACTAGATCAGGGCCTATGACAATACAAAACATCTATTTCATGGCACTGTCCTCTCCTGGTTCTTTTCATATCTTTCCAATGTTTCTTCATTCTTTTTTTCCCCCATTCCTCTTTTGTAGAAGTCTCATAGGTCCCTTAGATGTGTCTCTTCCTTTCACATCTTATCTGCTTACATGATTCTCACTACCATCTCTTACAGTGATTACTCATACATCTAATTCTGCACTCTTTCCCCATCTTTCTGCATGGAGACCTGCAATCTAGTTTGTCTTTCTGACATTGCTTGGATATTTCACCAACAATTTAAGTTTACCACAGTTAAATCTGAGTTTCTTATTTTTTCACCATTAGGAATTTATTTTTTTATTTTTTTCCTCCTTTCCTTGTCTGCTTTCCCCATTCTGAATAGCTATCAACAAAATAGCTTTGTTTCACAGGCTTGCAACATGAGAATCATTTTTGACTCACATTTTGTGATTTCTTACTCAACAGCATTTTGAATGTTCAGCCCCAATTTTTAAGACAGGGGTAATCAAAAGGTGGACCAGGGGCCAAATGCGGATCACCCAGATACTTTTGAACGGACCGCAAAATCTTTTTATTTCTTTATTATCATTGTTGTTATTTCTGTATTTTCTTCTTTGGAGTTTGGACTTTGACTATACCTTGACCAAGAAATTTGGATCCTGACAAAAAATAATTGATTACTCGTGTTCTAAGATCCCACAGCTAAAGCCAGCCCAGACCTTAGATATCTCCTGCCTTGATTACTTCAACCCACTCTTCTCTTAAGCCTCCCTGAGTTTCATATTGCTTTCCCTTCCTGGTGCATCCAAAGGGAAACCATTAAAATGACTTTTTAAATCTGATACTGACAATGTAATCTCCCCAACCTCTTTGAATTCCTCTGTAAACTTCCCCTTTCCCACTACATCATATTTAAATTTCTTGTACTTACCTTAAAGGCCTACACAACTTTGACTTGGACTACATATTGGGAGTTTAGTCCTCTCATCTCCTCCACTCTGCCAAGGATACCAACTTTGATGTCCCAATAATCACCTTCAAGCAATCCTGTTTCTGTGTGTCTCCCTCCAACCCCCCGCCCCCGCTATGGTATCCCTTATATAGTGGATGTTCTCCCCAGTAGTTTGGATATTCATTCAAATCCTTCCCAATGAAATGAGTTAGTAGTTAATAATTATAATTTTAAAAAATTGCCAGTACATCCCTGTTGTCTCTGTTGTGTCTGCCTTTATATTTTAAAGGTCCACAGAGCAAGCATCGTCTTCATTTTGTGGCACCAAACACACGCTACATAATTAAATAAATTTACTTAAACAATAATAAATATTAGCTTTCAGTGCTAGGGCTTCTCTCTTTTGTTCAAGATTCAGAGTATCTTTACAATATCACCTGATGCTTCTCACTTTAGTAGCACCCCAGTCTGATCAGCTACCAGAGGGAACAGTGACACAAATTTATTGGGAAAAACCTCTAAATTAGTTAAAAATACAGGGATGCAGAGAGAGGAGGAGGGGGAAAAAACTCAAGTTGCTTTGTTTTTTAACACGGTTTACAAGTTTGGTCACCTAATTAACTGTCAATAATTACAGTTGGAATAAGAAGTCAAAAGTTGCCCAGAGTGACATTCTCCTTACTCTTCCCAAAAATATCCTCTGAATAATTCATTCCTTCAACTTTGACTTAAAACACTGCATCAGTTTGATTAATTAGAATAAAGGCTTTGTTTGTTTTTTTCTTGGGATTTTTATGCTAATTTGGGAAATGGTCAGAAAATGTAAGGGTTCCACTGGCTGCTTTGTAAAACCCAGTGTAAATGGGTTTCCCATATTGAAATAATATTAGAAAACAATAGGAGGTTTCATTTTTTTTATACATCTCTTCTATGAAATTAGAATAATCTTGTTTGATGTACTGCAATACATCCAATGGATTGTGCATTAAACCCACTTTGTCTGACCTTAGTTTTTCTTAGCTATAGTATTTTTAAAAGGAAACACTCACTGGAGCAAAGAGAACACAAAAGACATCACAATAGAAAAAGTATAACCACCACAGTAACAAATCACAGCTTTAATTCAATAATTTGCTGACTATGTTCAGAATTATGCACATTGTCTTTCACTGAAGAATCTCAAAGCACTTTACAAACATCAATTAATTCTAGACATCCCTGTGAGGTGGGGCACAAACCATTATTACCGATCCCCATTTTAAGATAGAGTAATTGTAGCACAGAGCGATCAAGTGACTTACCCCTGAGGTCACTCAATGAGTCAGTGTCAGTCCAGAACTGAACTGCTGAGTCATCACTCTCACTTATGCTCTAACTACTAGACAATACTCTCTACATTCGTGAGCTGTAACTCATGAAAGCTTATGCTCAAATAAATTTGTTAGTCTGTGCCACAAGTACTCCTTTTCTTTTTTACGTTCTCCCAGACATTCTCTGGGTTCCAAAGTATTGATGGAGTATCTGTTTAATATGCTATTTCTAGTACCAAAAGATGAATTCTGTGTTAGAATCATAGAATCATAGAATCATAGAATATCAGGGTTGGAAGGGACCCCAGAAGGTCATCTAGTCCAACCCCCTGCTCAAAGCAGGACCAAGTCCCAGTTAAATCATCCCAGCTAGGGCTTTGTCAAGCCTGACCTTAAAAACCTCTAAGGAAGGAGATTCTACCACCTCCCTAGGTAACGCATTCCAGTGTTTCACCACCCTCTTAGTGAAAAAGTTTTTCCTAATATCCAATCTAAACCTCCCCCATTGCAACTTGAGACCATTACTCCTCGTTCTGTCATCTGCTACCATTGAGAACAGTCTAGAGCCATCCTCTTTGAAACCCCCTTTCAGGTAGTGTTGAAATGCTGCAGTGTGTATTGTAGACAGAATAAAAATGAGCAACCCAAAGTATTAGCCCATCCTTTTGTAGTCGCTTTAAGTCTACAGGAAAAAAGTTGCTCTAAAGAAACACCTCCTGTAACATTCAAAAATCCATTTTAAATCTGCAGTCACCGTTGATTGCTAATGGTCCTAAAAGTGGACTATCCAACTATTTGGTATACAGCTCATACAAAACCTGTGCTTTGGGGGATTAGCTGCATTAAAATGTTTCAAAACTGGTTATGAATTATATTACATGAAGATTTAAAGCCACATGGAGAAAAGCTGGTCAGGGTCAGACAGTATAGGACAGACAGTTCTTGACTGTTCCCTAAGCTGCTATTACATTTTCTTTAATAACCTCTAAATCCAGTAAAGGCAGCAGCTGAAGATTTTACATAAGGGAAAAAGTCTGCATTCAGACAGAACATATCAGAATTAACAAGAGCAGGCTGTAAGGAATATTAATGATTCTTTTCTTCAACATATTTCTATGGAACTCCCAATTTTTATGGTAACAACAGTGAATCATAAAGCCTTTCCCAGTTTACAAACAACAATTTGTTATGGAGGGATATTCAAATTCATTATAATTCAGACATCTGTTTTTCTGCATTTGTTTGCCAAAAAACAATTGAAAGGAGGGGAAGCAGGGTAATTTTTTGCATCTTTATGCAATGATCGGGAGCTGAATATTTCTGCCACCGCCCTCCCCCTGGATTTAAGCTCTTCCTCCCCTTTTGCTCATTCTGGCTTTTTAAAATGTATACTGTATCAGTTTGAGGACAGATCAAATGTATGTCTGTGTTGTACAATACTGCCTTATTTCTCAATGTACAAAGTAGTATCACGCTGTCTGGCAGAATCAGACAAATTTTCAGTCACATACATATTACCTACTATAACACTGCAATTTGGGAAATAAGTTCTAAAAATAATAATATTCACTTAATAGTGTCTTCCATCCAGGATCTTATATTAAGCTTCATTCATAGCAACCTGTGACAGTAGATAAATATTATCTCCATTTTTCGGATGAGGAAACAGATACGAAATTTACATGATTTGCCCAACGTGACAAACACAAAGTAAGTGTAAAAAGAAAAGGAGTACTTGTGGCACCTTAGAGACTAACAAATTTATTAGAGCATAAGCTTTCGTGAGCTACAGCTCACTTCATCGGATGCATTTATGCTCTAATAAATTTGTTAGTCTCTAAGGTGCCACAAGTACTCCTTTTCTTTTTGCGAATACAGACTAACACGGCTGCTACTCTGAAACAAAGTAAGTGTGTGTCAGACAGGAACAGAACCTATGTCTTCCAACATCCAATCCTGCTTTCTTCGGCTAAGATTATCATTCCTTTTTCCTGGTCTCAATGGCTTAATACTACATTTATACCTTTCTATGCAGCCAGCTTTCCTCCTCACACCTGGATGTGTTAAAAAGGGATAAATAAAGATGACAAGAAGAGTCAATGCTCCATAGTTTCCAAGGCAAGTGCTATTTCCCAGTCAAACATAAGAAGGCAATCACAAGGACATGACATGAGCTAGGCTATGCCACACAGAGTGCTTATGCCATTCTTAACCCTTGGAGTGTCTAAGATGATGACTTTGATCTCTTGCATTATACTAAACCAGTCTAGTCATGGTGTTAGTGACACATCAGATATAAATGAAATAAATTATTCTAACTGATGACATTACTGGCAAGGCTCAAACATTCCATTCATTATCACTGAAAAAACAAGATCCTTCTTTTTTCCCCAGCCTTGCTCTTACCATTTTAACACATCTCCATTCAGAAGATCGCTTTTAGATTTGCTCAGGTTTGCTTCTGAAAGCCAGTCTCATTAAGTTTTTGGTTCCATAACATGCCCACAAGTTTCTACCAAAAGAACACCAGAGGAAGCGCAGTTTTATGACATTTATAGCACAGCAGCTTGCAGAGGGATTTGTTAGTTCTCTATAGGCCAGCTGCACAAAGAGGATGCCCCTGTTGATAATACAGTGATTTTACTGGTGTTTGTATGTTTGTCATATTTCAGTTATTCATCCTGGACATTATTATTATTATTATTATTTCTTTTTTGTATTGCAGTTGTGGTCTATGGTCCCAATCAGGATCAGGGCACGGACACATAGGAATACATGGCCCCAAACTCAAAGAGCTTATAAACCTTTATTCCAGCTTCCGTTTGCCAGAGTGCATACTTCAGGACTGCACCACAGTTAAAATAGTTGTAAAAATATCTCAGTCTTTCTTTTTCACCAATACAGTATACATATATCCATAACAAATGTAGACTGTAGAAAGTCAGTTATTTTCTTTATACGTGTATGAATAGAATAGTATATCTGATGTTAGATATAATCTAGTTATATGTCCTCCCCTACTTGTTTCATGTGGATAACATTCTATATAAAAACTCCTGCCCTACATCCAATTTCAGTGGGGAAAAAAATCCTTAAATAATTTTACAGCATAAAGAAAAACACCCTTCACACTTCACAAAGGTATTGGGGGAAGAGCAGCTACATTTTCGTACACTGAGTTGAACTAACCAGCTCACCTGTGGCTCTTTTTTTGCTCCCATTTCTTAGTTTCATCATCATAGTAAGCCATGGAAGAAAGGTGTGTGTAACACCTAAATTTTTATCACTTAGGCCTTGTCTATACTGGCCGAGGAAAGTACATTAGCAATTTTCCAGCATGATTCACTAGAAAAATACTGCTGTGGTTTCTGGGCCAGTAAACAAGATAAGCCAGGCCTCAAAGGAGCACTGTCATGGCTGATATGCTCTGTATAGCATATTTTCAGTTTTACCTTAGAAATGAACCCAACATGGAAAACACTAAACTTTCGCTCAACAAAAACTAGAGATAAAGTACCTTTAAATGCAAGATCATCCAAGCTTACCACACCTGCCAAGGGAACACAACAAACAACTTTTTTTTAGCTTTTAACACCACCTTATCTCCCAAGAGCATTTATCTATCATGTTTACTAAAGAAGAGAAATATAGTACCCTCAAAAAGAAAAGGAGTACTTGTGGCACCTTAGAGACTAACAAATTTATTAGAGCATAAGCTTTCGTGAGCTACAGCTCACTTCACTGTATGCATTTGGTGGAAAAAACAGAGGGGAGATTGATATACACGCACAGAGAACATGAAACAATGGGTTTTATCATACACACTGTAAGGAGAGGTTTCAGAGTAGCAGCCGTGTTAGTCTGTATTCGCAAAAAGAAAAGGAGTACTTGTGGCACCTTAGAGACTAACAAATTTATTAGAGCATAAGCCTAAGGTGCCACAAGTACTCCTTTTCTTACTGTAAGGAGAGTGATCACTTAAGATAAGCCATCACCAGCAGCAGGGGGGGAAAAGGAGGAAAACCTTTCATGGTGACAAGCAGTTAACAAGAATAACAAGAACAAGAATAACAAGAATATCTGAGGTGGGGTGGGGGGGAGAAATAACATGGGGAAATAGTTTTACTTTGTGTAATGACTCATCCATTCCCAGTCTCTATTCAAGCCTAAGTTAATTGTATCCAGTTTGCAAATTAATTCCAATTCAGCAGTCTCTCGTTGGAGTCTGTTTTTGAAGCTTTTTTGTTGAAGGATAGCCACTCTTAGGTCTAAAGAAAAGGAGTACTTGTGGCACCTTAGAGACTAACAAATTTATTAGAGCGTAAGCTTTCGTGAGCTACAGCTCACTTCATCGGATGCATTTCTTTTTTCTTTTTGCGAATACAGACTAACACGGCTGCTACTCTGAAACCTGTCATTACTCTTAGGTCTGTAATCGAGTGACCAGAGAGATTGAAGTGTTCTCCAACTGGTTTTTGAATGTTATAATTCTTGACGTCTGATTTGTGCCCATTCATTCTTTTACGTAGAGACTGTCCAGTTTGGCCAATGTACATGGCAGAGGGGCATAGCTGGCACATGATGGCATATATCACATTGGTAGATGCGCAGGTGAACGAGCCTCTGATAGTGTGGCTGATGTGATTAGGCCCTATGATGGTGTCCCCTGAATAGATATGTGGACAGAGTTGGCAACGGGCTTTGTTGCAAGGATAGGTTCCTATGTTGGTGGTTCTGTTGTGTGGTGTGTGGTTGCTGGTGAGTATTTGTTTCAGATTGGGGGGCTGTCTGTAAGCAAGGACTGGCCTGTCTCCCAAGATCTGTGAGAGTGATGGGTCGTCCTTCAGGATAGGTTGTAGATCCTTGATGATGCGTTGGAGAGGTTTTAGTTGGGGGCTGAAGGTGATGGCTAGTGGCGTTCTGTTGTTTTCTTTGTTGGGCCTGTCCTGTAGTAGGTGACTTCTGGGTACTCTTCTGGCTCTGTCAATCTGTTTCTTCACTTCAGCAGGTGGGTATTGTAGTTGTAGGAATGCATGATAGAGATCTTGTAGGTGTTTGTCTCTGTCTGAGGGGTTGGAGCAAATGCGGTTATATCGTAGAGCTTGGCTGTAGACAATGGATCGTGTGGTATGATCTGGATGAAAGCTCGAGGCATGTAGGTAGGAATAGCGGTCAGTAGGTTTCCGATATAGGGTGGTGTTTATGTGACCATCGCTTATTAGCACCGTAGTGTCCAGGAAGTGGATCTCTTGTGTGGACTGGTCCAGGCTGAGGTTGATGGTGGGATGGAAATTGTTGAAATCCTGGTGGAATTCCTCAAGGGCTTCTTTTCCATGGGTCCAGATGATGAAGATGTCATCAATGTAGCTCTAGTAGAGTAGGGACATTAGTGGACGAGAGCTGAGGAAGTGTTGTTCTAAGTCAGCCATAAAAATGTTGGCATACTGTGGGGCCATGCGGGTACCCATCGCAGTGCCACAATACAATGCTGAGAAAATGCACATAACTTTTCATGGACCTTACAGATAATCTTTATGTACTGTGACTCAAGCATTTTCATCAAGTTTTTTTGACCTCAGTTAAGATTTTTGCCTTTAAAACACCTCAAAATATAATTACATTTTTCTAGTTTGGGGAGGATTTTCCCAGTTGTATAAGCAATATATTATATTCTACATCACATCCTTGCTCTTCACAGTTAGTATTAGCACCTCCTTTCGTTATTCAGAAAGGATAAAAAACAAACAAACAAACAAAAACCAAACAACCAACCAAGCCTCCAAGCTGGTGGGAAGAAAAATAAAAAAGCAGCAGCCTAAAGTAAAAAACTCATTCTTTAGGACAAAGAATATGCTTGTGGGAATGGTAAGCGTTTTATTACCATTTGCACAGGCTGTTATAAACAGCAGCGCTTAGAACACTTGCATGTTGACAGAACAAGACTGCCCTCCCCCACCATTCTCAAGGACTTATACTTCAAACAAAAACCGGTGGAGATTCCCCCCGTTATCTCCTGGTACAGTAAACATCACATTTTCATGCTGCTGTGCATGACAGACAAGGCTGTTGCCAGGGCACCTAACCTAAGCGGGTTGGGAGAGTGAATTCTGAAGTATACATTTGCTGCTGACTTTCTGATGTGTCTGAAAGTTATTACTAGGTTATGATCAGCACAAGTAACTAAAACAAATGTATAAATATGAGGAATAAATAAACCCCAAAGTACAATTCTTAGTCCTTAAAAAAGAGACATATGAAGAAAGACCTAACATCAGACAATGTTTGGACACAGCAATGCATAAAGCACACATCCCCTGATTTATTTTTCTATATTAAAATTATTTCCCTTCAATAAAATCCCAGAAGGGGAAGATGCAGGGGAGAGAGAAAGGAGTGTGCAGCAGTGTCATTCCACCCACAAGCTGTATGTGCTACACTCTCATCCCTCTCTATTTCAGGGACTCCAGGCAATCTTCCACCCACTTCCTCATGCCTGGAGCTGGGTCTTTCATAACCCCCTCCTTTATACCATTGACATCACCCCAATGTGGGGCCCCCCATTCCAGGGTCTCTCCATCTCCTGTCCCCAGGTGCCCCATTTTCAACCTCCCCATCTCTACTCCCCTTACTCCAATTCCCTGCTTCCGTGCCTGCCACCCACTTCCCCCTTTCTGAGCCCTTGCTGCCCTCACCACCACAATTATCCTCCTCCACCCATTCCCTTAAGGGTCCCTGCTTTGCCCCCCACCCCTTCTCTCCTTCTGGGTCCCTGAGAGACCCTGCTTTCCCCTCCCCACTGGCAGATCCACTCCCCTTCTCCCCACTCCCTCCCCCATCCTCTTTGGGGACCTGCTTCCTCTTCCTTACCCTGGGTCCCTACTTCTCCCACCATCATTGCCGCATCCCTAAGGTCTTTGCTACTTTGTCCTCCCCCCATTCTTGCCCCTCCCATGCACTCTGCCCTCCTTTTCCCTCCTCCCTGGATCCCCAGTTCCCACACTACAAACCCTCCTCATAAGGCTCTCTTACTATTAGAGTTGAGGTTACAATCTCTCCAAGCACCAAGCTGAGGTTCTCCCTCTGATGTGAGAAGGCAGCAGCAGGGGGAACCAGAAAGATTCCTCTGCCTGCAGCACTGGGCAATCTGGGGGCCCTGATTTTCCTGTGAATCAGGCTCCTTCAGTGTTTTGATTTGTATCAGATTCAACAGGGTTCTGCCCACTGATGGCTAAATATTCCCAGGAATTTTGGAAATGGTTGTATGCAGTGTTCCAAACACACACACACACACACACACACACACACACAAATGCAGCTGAGCGTCACACCTTGCTTTGGTCGGCCAAATATCTTCCTCAAACGCATTCCCCTCCATGTCACAAATATATCCATTTTCTGCTGTATACCCACAGGCCCGGGGCCTTTTTACAAAAACAATTTATTAAAATTCCTATCCCCCACCTTTTGTTCAAAATAGTTTTGTGGATGTTACAGTAGTTTCCATGGGAGAAGGGAAGGGGCAGGCTCCATAGAGACCTGATTGAATGGGGAGCAGATTTACATGTCCCCTTCAGCATCCTATGGAGCTGCTGTCACATTATTCTGTGTTGGTCTGACAAAACCTAAAAACGCATCACAGAGCCCCCCTACAAACCCCTGAAGGTTACCACAGGATCTCTTCTAGCTACCAATGTTCTTATTCCTTGTTTATCACCATGGCATCTTTTGGACATGGTTCATGATGCAGTTTTTGCACAGAGCACAACAGCACAAGAGCACAGAGACTCTTTTCAGGAGAGGGCTGGGTAATACCAAGGAGAACAAAAGTCAAAAAAAAAAAACAAAAAAAACCAAAAAAACGAGGGTAAGGGGAAATATAAACCCTCTAGAACTAAACTGATCCACATTGTCAGCTTGTGAAAAAGTGAGTCACCCCTGAAACCAGAAGTGACAATAAAAATCAAATAAAGGATTTTTAAAAATCCACCCATCACAACAGGAAACCACAGGTCATTTTATAATTGTATATGTTTTTTAAATACAATAACTTAAGAGTACTTACTGCCATTACTATTCATTGAAAAGCACTTGCTGTAGATTACTACACAGTTTAAACTTGAGCAAAATGTAAAAACGCCTGGAGACAGTAAGAAGAGAGATAAGAAAGTGCGGATGAGGTCACCCACTCATTTGTTGTTATGTAGAAGATGCATTGATGAGCATAGCAGAACATGCATTTCACCTTCTCTTCTATAATCTACTCTAATCTTCTTACTTTCTTTTATCATTCCTGATGTGTTTTAACCTTTGATGTAGGAAACTGGAAATGTTTAGGTATGCATCCTACTGTTGGCAAGAATAAAGGATAAATATCCCACTTTCCTCCCAAAATTAGAAGTGTGATTTAAATTTTATCAGTTGTGAATTTGAGAAAAGAATCTGGACTGCACTGTGCATTTTTCAATATAGAGCACAGCAGCGGTCACAGAATTGCTAAAAGGAGAGCAGCATTATCCTTTCACACAGCGAAACAAACCGAAAGCCTGCTTGTCACTTCTCTGAAACAATACTAATGCTGACTCTTCACAGTTCATTCATTTGACCCATTCTTACCTCTCTACTGGAGACCTCTGTTTTTCATTGTTATTTATACACTCTGTATATGGGGTAGGGCAGGGAGTGTCAATTATTTTTTGGCAAGCTTCATATTTCTTGGTCGAGGTACAATCAAGGTCCAGATGCCAGAGACAATAATAAAAAACAACAGTGATAACAAGTAAATAAAAAGATTTTGGGATCCATTCAAAAGTGCCTGGCGGTCCGGGTTTGGCCTGTGATCTGGCTATTGACTACCCCTGGGGTAGAGTATGTATGTCTACATTACAAGTGCTACAGTTGCACAACTGAAGCGACACTGCTATAGTGTTCTAATGTAGACACTTGCTATAGCAAGGGATGGGGATTTTCCACCATTGTAGTAAATTCTCCCACTTGAGAGGCAGTAGCAGAAGAATTCTGATGTTGACCCAGCTGCCTCTACAGTCGTGGGTTAGGTCAACCTAATTATATCACACAGTGTGAGAAATTTTTCACAGCCCTGAATAATGTCCCTAGATTGACCTAAATTTTAGGTATAGATCAGGCCTTAGAATAACTGTTGTTCTTCATGACAGCTGTGATCCAGTGGTGAGCACCTACATCATTTTATAACAAAAAGGCATGTGTGCTGGCAGTAGGGATGGGTAAAGTAATTCACATAAAATAAAAAATTTCCATGTGACCCAGCTGTAATATGGTTAGATCCTGTCCACACTGCCCCTTTTAGCAATGTAGTAACCAGGACAGGATAACCATACTGAAATGGATTTTCCCCCGACATTTCTATATTTGTATTGTAGACAGACCCCAAGAAGAAACTACCTACTCCACATGCCTTGCCAAGTAAACAGATTAGCAAACTAACATGAAATTTCTTTAAGCAATCCCTGGAATTCAATCCTTTCTCCCACATTTCTGTTTCTCATCCTCAAGGGATTTTACTTTTCTTCTCAGTGACAGAAACGTAAATAGGGTGGAATTAAATCAAAATAAAAACAATAATAGGAAAAAACATTAGAAAACAAAAACCACACAAATGCTTACAAACTGGAAGCAGCTCCTAACACTAGGTTCAATGTTACTGCCACCAAACGATGCAACTTCGCCAAGCTGTCGTGGGATCTGGATGGAGTCATGCAGGAGAAGGCCCAATCGGCGCTGGTCACTGAATCCAGTGGAACTTGCTACCTGCTTGAACAGGTCTAGAGAGACAAAAATGAAGAGTTTTAGGGACAGAACATGTTAACCGGGACTACAGAAGTATTTCAGAATCACAATTATTTTCAGAGGCTCAAACATGCGGTGGCATTATGGGAGTGGCCACTTTTCAATGGGTCTCCATTTGGCTATCTTCTCTGTTTATTAATCAGTTAAATAAGTAGCCTAGTGCTAATGTCTGATAAGATCATGGGCTTGTATCTATCAGGAAGGACCATTCTAAAATAATAATCTCATAGCATTTATATAATACTCAGAACCAACACAAGCTATACCTCCATAACACGTGTACAGGGTCTCTGACCCACAAAATCTTTTAAACATTAACGTACGTATTGTTTGAAGAGCTTTAAACATACAGCCTAGAGGACCTGATTCTGTTTCACATCATGAGTTGCTTTGAAAAACTTAAAAGTTCTCTAACTTTGATATTTCATAATATACTGAACTCAAGATGAGTTTTTAAATGAAAGAGAAACATTACACTGTTACAGAGCCCCACCACCCATTGGGAATGTTAATATCATATTAAGTTTTAGTTTTTGAAGTGAAATGTCATTTTAAGCCCTGTTCTATTATAGCAATACTATCAAAAAGGAATCCTTACCGGACTGAATCATCATCCTACCATAAGCACAATTTAATTAGATGGGAATTAGTTATACTATAAATGGTTTGAGGAGGTTTTAAAGTTTGTAATAACAAGAAAAATCAAGTTAGGATCAACTGAAATATTTATTTGGTACTCCCCCAGTTGATAATTCATGACCTGAATAAATTCTGATTATTTTTCAAAGAGTAAAAAATGTCACTTTGTAGTAATAATATGCTTTCATGGCTGTGGCCTCCTTAATATTTCATTCTACACTGGGGGTGCAATTACACAGGAATGTCAATAGCATTGATTAGTTTCCTAGCACAGATTTGACAAATGATTTTTTCTTTTTGGTTCCTTTTAATTAGAAGTGTATAAGAATATAATCCTTCTCATATCTGGTCTCAAAATACATGATTTCAAAGCAAATCCTGCCTTCACCTCCCTGGCCCTGGAGACTTTCCCTGGCAACACAACCAATACTGTTCTGCTGCACAAGTCGGTGGCAAACTCCCTGTGCAGAACTCAGCTCTACAGGGACTCCCAGAGCATATCAGCGAGAAGGAATGAAAAAGTCAAAAGATCAGCTGCTATGATGTTTCTGTCCTAATGGCTTTCGTTGTTGTGGTAAGTGGAGAGGACAGTAGGAGCTACTGTAGCATCAGGTATTGGAAATGGAGCAATGGTGGAGCAAGTCCACAGCCCCAGGGAGAAGATTCCTTTCTTCTCACCCTCAACTGCACATCCTTTCATTTCCCTCTTATTAAAGCATTTACAATGCCTAAAGGAGGATTACACATTACAATCAATCAGCTGCAGCCTTTTTTGGAGAGACAGTATTCAGCCCTCGCAGGAGAATAAATTAATCTTAATAAATATTTCCCATCTCTAACTTTTATAATCCTAACAGTATATCAGTTTTTTGGGAAACATCTAAAGATCAAAGTTTTAACATTTTATTTTAAATGTTTTAATTTGACCCAATTTTACAAAATATTTTAAACGTTACAGTGAAGGAGGAGGTTGGTTCAATATATTTCCATATTCCTCTGTTTAAAAAAAATGTAACATTTTTCAAAATCTTGATTTTCAAAAAGATGCTGGATTAAGAATACATCTTGAGTCAAATCCTAAAGTTCTTGCTCAAGCTCCAACCCTGTAAACTCCTACATATGAGTATTACTACTGAACTCAGCAGGGGTACCCATGTGCATAAAGTTACTCACATGAGTAAAGTGTCCAGGTCTCACTTTATACTCATTCATTATTCATGTAAAACTTGTATTGGCTTCAAATTGATTTCTTCCAGATAAGGATTTGGTCTACTGAAAACATGCAGAATTTTGATTTTTAAATTACTCACTCACTCTCTTTTTCCTAAAAAGAAAAGGAGTACTTGTGGCACCTTAGAGACTAACAAATTTATTAGAGCATAAGCTTTCGTGAGCTACAGCTCACTTCATCGGATGCATTTGATGCATCCGATGAAGTGAGCTGTAGCTCACGAAAGCTTATGCTCTAATAAATTTGTTAGTCTCTAAGGTGCCACAAGTACTCCTTTTCTTTTTGCGAATACAGACTAACAGGGCTGCTACTCTGAAACCTCTCTTTTTCCTCTCTCTCACACATGTAAAATGAAAAAAAAAATGAAAAAAGGCTTTTTCATGAATATGCACATCTTTATTGTTCAGCCAGTGATAGCAACTGTGGTTGCACATCATTTTTTCAAGTACGATTCCACTGCCACTGTAGACACCAGACTTAAGATACTGTATTTTATTCAACATGCTATAACACAAGTAGCTCTAAATATAATTTTTCTGAAACATTTCTTTTTGTACTTTGTCATTTCATCGTTTAGATCCTGTCTACACTGGTCAGGGAAAAAAGGGTTTTAGTACCTTTCTATGACAAATCCTATTAAACCATACTTCTTCCTAATATGTTGCACTGATTTTTTTCTGGCCAGTGTAAAAAAAACTTTAATCTATCATGGGAAGTGGGGGGAAATCTACACTGGACAAGTCACTTAAAAATACATTGTAGAGAACTATCATTCACTGAAGGATTATAAGACTTAACAGGACCTTTCTGTCCTGAATTTTTGTGTTTCCATGACATATAGGAAAATATAAAAATAAAATAAATTAAAAAGAAATGAAATACAAATTAAGACACATGACTTACATCTGTACTTGTCTTCTAAATGTGCTTTACACAGGGAAACTACACCGGTTTTAAAAGATAAGACACGGATCCTTCCTGTTCGACCCCTGTTGATGATTAGGATAAGAAAAACAAACACTAATTGATAATATAATCCACATATTTGAGGTCTTATTTAGGAGAGTAATGCAACTTTTAAAATTAAACACAATCTTAACCACCAATCTTAGAGCACCGATAATCGCTGGAGGTTTTTAAGAACAGGTTGGACAAATACATGTCAGGGATGCTCTATGTTTACTTGGTCCTGCCTCAGCACAGGGGGCTGGACTAGATGACTTCTTAAGGTCTGCTCTAGCACTACATTTCTATGATTCTGTACTACTTCACAAAAAATAATTCTTGCGTAACTTATACATGACCTGTGGAATACACCGGTTAAACAGTGTTCATCAGCAGCTCCAAGATAAGTAACTGGTTGCAGGTCCATAGTTAATGCTACGTTTTGCACTTAAATCAGGGATTCAACCACTCTGACATGAATGCAATGACAGTGTATCTCCCCAAAATTACAACACTTACTGAGTCTGAACATTCACAGTACATAACCTTTAATTAGTTTGAGAGTTAATATTAATTTTAAAATGGGCTCTGTAAAAAATTTAACAGCCTGCGCCAGTCTATTTTTTTTAGTACAAATGATCTTAATAACCAAATAATGCACTCTTCAAATTTCCCATATAGACTGAAAGTCACCACATTTGAAGACATTTTTAAGCAATTAATGGTTATTTTCTGCTTTTATTATTTATAACTGAAAGTGCTTCAGAAAGGGCTGACAAATAAATGTTCTTATACAGAAAATTCAAAGAATTTTAAAATGGCTGCCTTTTCCTTTTGTGAGCAATGGGAGTGAAGCTAAAAGTCTTTAGTAAACAATTCATCTTTTAATATGGCTACTACCTTCCACTGTTTACAACAGAAGTGAAGCCAAGATGTCTTCAGGGAAGATGGGGGTCCCAGACAACATGAGGAGCCACCCTCTTCCCTATGGGCAGCCTGATTTCATTCCTACTGGGAACACTGGCAGGTGGTGAACATTTTGAAACATGTCTTTGCTTAGTGTCAGCATTAGCCTCAACTCATTAGTGACACCAAAGATGTAACATTCAAACACTTTCCACTCACTTTAAAGAGCCTGTATGGGCCCCACCCCTGGCCATATGTGGTCTGTAATCATCTCCTGTGCCATATCCACATGTGCTCTGCAGCCTCTCTATACCTACAACATCCTCCATGACTGTGTGCCACGCAACTTCACTGCTTGAAATCCTACTTCAGAACTCAGTTTTATTTCAATTTACTTTCAATGGCAGATGCCCACACGAAATAATATTCCAGTTAATATCCCAATTTTGATATATTTAACAAAACAACCTCTCTCCCCCAAACAAATGATCAAAATATGTACAATACAATAAGCATATGTCTAACAACTCCTTTAGGCAGAAGTCTATCAATAATTTTCAGTCTATAAGTGCCACTTTCACTATTGTCGCTGAAAATAAGAACAATATTAATGCATGCAATTATAAAAGGCACCCCACGCTGTGCTGCACAGTATGTGAACAGTTCAGCCAATAAATACATTTCCTCTGTAATACTGTCAAGATCAGCAGAACAGCCATTTACATGCATTGGCCCAAATTCTGCTATCATACAAGCGTAATACACTAGTAAAAAAAACTCCACTGAAATGGAGAGACACTACAGATTTACATTGGTGTAACAGAGCAGAATTTGGTTCCCTCAACTCATCCCATTTTTATTTTTAAAAATATTCTTTTCCTATTCGTAAATCAGCATCTGTTATTCACTTATATCAGTTGAACATTCTGTTCTTATTCTTTTGTTCTTTGCACTTCCTCCCCTTGATCAGATCCTTTCCAAATTCGTTATCCTTTGTGCCCTCAGAAACCCATGCAGATAAATACCAGCCTCATTCAAATTATAGAGGAGAGGCATGTAACATGATGCTGTCCCTGTGCGATATATTAAATAGGAACTTACATGAAGCGTGAGTTGGTTCAGTTGGCTACGCCCTCCTCCCTGCCTCCCAAGTCAAATACATAATTTAGCATGTAATGGCAAATGAGTAAGAATATCTGATCAATTAAAACAAACTTGAAACATACTGAATAGCTGCAAGGCTGCACCCCAAATTGGACCAGTCATTGCTAGTGTGTTCCAGTTATCAATACCTTTACAAATAACAGTTGGGAAGCATAATAAATGCAAATTATTAGAGCTTTTTTTTTTTTTAAATAAATACCACAGAGTCTCTAATAGGAGAATGAATTCAAGAAAATCATTGGAGGATTTGTCTATTTACCCAATCAGTAAAGCTAAATACATTTGACCCTTGGCTCTTCTTTCTGTGCTCATCCACGATAACACAAACACAAACTTCCCTCATCCCTGGGTCCCTACAATGTTCCCTCCAGTTCTGAGCATCTATTTCCCCTGCATCCCTTCCTTCATCAGCACAAACTATAATTTACAATGTATTTCCTTAAATTAAGTATCCTCACACCTTCTTGTCAATTGTCTAAATGGGCCATCTTGATTATCACTACAAAAGTTTTTTTCTCCTGCTGATAATAGCTCATCTTAACTAATTAGCCTCTCACAGTTTGTATGGTAACTTATCTGTATGTATGTATGTATGTATGTCTAGCTATCTATCTGTATCTTACTATATGTTCTATTCTATGCATCCGATGAAGTGGGCTGTAGCCCTCGAAAGCTTATGCTCTAATAAATGTGTTAGTCTCTAAGGTGCCACAAGTACTCCTGTTCTTTTTACAGTGCAGTAGGTTTCAATGAAATAAACATAATGAGACTGAATTTAGCAAGAAAGAGTCTTGAGGAGAAGCAAGCAGGATTTGACGCTAAACTGCAGGGAGAGGTAGATATACTGGAGACTAGGGATAGGGGCCAGAGTGACCTAGACAAATTGGAGAATTGGGCCAAAACAAATCTGATGAGGTTCAACAAGGACAAGTGCAAAGTCCTGAACTTAGGACGGAAGAATCCCATGCACTGCTACAGGATGGGGACATGGTTAAGTGGCACTTCTGCAGAAAAGGTCCTGGAGATTACAGTAGATGAGAAGCTGGATACGAATCAATGGTGTGGCCTTGTTGACAAGAATGCTAATGGCATATTGGGATGCATTAGTAGGAGCGCTGGCAGCAGATCGACAGAAGTGATTATTCCCCTCTATTCCGCGCTAGTGAGGCCACATCTGGAGTATGGAGTCAAGTATGGTGCCCCCCACTACAGAAAGGATGTGGACAAATTGGAGACAGTGGAGGGCAACAAAAATGATTGGGGGCTGGGGCACATGATTTACATGAAGAGGTTGAGGGAACTGGGC
Organism: Dermochelys coriacea; assembly: GCF_009764565.3. Taxonomy (NCBI): domain Eukaryota; kingdom Metazoa; phylum Chordata; order Testudines; family Dermochelyidae; genus Dermochelys; species Dermochelys coriacea. Next base: position 147,574,342 of record NC_050068.2, read on the forward strand.
TTATTTAGTCTGCAGAAAAGAAGAGTGAGGGGGGACTTGATAGCAACCTTCAGCTACCTGAAAGGGGTTCCAAAGAGGATGGAGCTAGGCTGTTCTCTGTGGTGGCAGATGACAGAATAAGGAGTAAAGGTCTCATGTTGCAGTGGGGGAGGTCTAGGTTGGATATTAGGAAACACTATTTCACTAGGAGGATGATGAAGCACTGGAATGGGTTACACCTAGGGAAATGGCGGAATCTCCATCCTTAGAGGTTTTTAAGGCCAGACTTTACAAAGCCCTGGCTGTGATGATTTAGTTGGGGTTGGTCCTGCTTTGAGCAGGGGGTTGGACTAGATGACCTCCTGAGGTCTCTTCCAACCCTTATCGTCTATGATTTTATTGCCCCAACCTACACACCAAACATTTTTTGATTGGGAAGAACTGTAATTTCTGTAATGTATTCAGATTTTATTCATGTTTGGGTTTAAATATAAACTGGATCAGATATTTGTTTTCTGAAAACTCAAGCAGATTTAAAAAAATTAACCTAAATATTAAATATAGGCCTGTTCTCTATTGCCTGTGAACAAAGCAAAAAATCTAGTGCAATTACTATACATAATATAACATGGCAGAATGACTATCCACATTAACTCGATGACTGTTGGGGATTAAGTCAGAATAGGAAGTCCTCCATTTATAGAATCACCCTGTGGGAAGAGGTTTGGAGACCGCTGCAGTTTCTGATCCAGAAATCAATAAGGTGTAATTACACGGATTAAAACTTGATTAAAGAAACATTCTTGGGGGATGGAAGTATTCCCAGGCTATGGATCTTTATTTTAATTTAATCCAAAATGTTGATGAAATTAAAAGCACACTCTCTCATCTACACAGGTTTATTTTGCCACATGACATGTGAGAGTGTGTATCTGACTTTAAGGATACCTAATAGATACTTCTAGTCTTAAGTAAGCAAGTCAGGGCTTGGACTGCCAAATTTGCAGAGCGGTTTATTACTGTAAATCCAGCAATAATCCAAAACTAGCCTGCTTTATTTATTTATTGGGTAATTTAGGAGTTGTCCGAGCTCTAGGACACAGCTGATTAAAACAGTAGATTGAACAGATTTTCTGTAAAACTATCCAAGTAAATCTACCCTATCTTCTATAAATTTAGGAGTGTGGACTCAGCAGATCTAAATTCTAATTTGAAGGGGCTTTTGTTTGCTAAACCTGAATTTTAGAAGCCACATTACTAACCTAAGAAAATTCACTCAGATCTGTTGACTATTAAATGTCACAAGTATATTGCGCCACAGGTGGCCACCGTTCCAGTCTCTAACAAAGAATTACATGCTAACAGCTCTAGAAAACGGGCCACTCTGAATAGTCTTAACTATTGGAAGTGTACACAAGCATGAGCACACATATAATGAAAATTATGCTGTTGCTTTTCGAGAATACGCTTAATTGGTAAAAATAAAGGTGCATTAACAAGGAAATTCAAAAGTGCCTTGCAGAGTTGTAACTTAATGATGGGACGGAGTTGTGAAAAATGACCCCTAGATACATGGACCATTTTAAAGTAGAATGTTCTATTCTCCAGCTATATCACTTCTTAGCTTAATAAAACAATTTAGGATTCCAAGCCTAACTCAGGGCTGTATTGATTCAGCTAAGTGCAACCAGTAAGCCATTAGTTTTATTAAACTTGCACTATGACCACCAGCTTTCCAGCTCCAAGCCACTCATTTTGTAACCAGGAAGACAGCTCATTACCCCCAAATGTCATTAAAGCCTTTTAGTACAGTACACTCATACTACTTGCACATACGTGTCATAGACATTCAACAGCCAGTTGAGGCACATATCCACACAGAGAGGGACGTTGACCAGGTTATTGTGCTCTTGTTCCAATCGATCATAAACGGTGGTCAAGCAGTTAATGATCTGAAGGATATCCATCGACTGGTCATTCTGTTTGAGGTTGTGCTGGTCCAAGGCATCACATGCAGCAGACAGACTCAGTAGATCCACTGTTTAAAGTAAAACAACAACAACAACAAAAACACTCAGTCTTTTCAAGTAATAACCTCCCCTCCTGAAAATAATATATTTTGATTAAAGTTTTCTTAAGCTTTCATCCCTTCCCCAACCCTTTGTCTGAAAATAACCTTTTATGCCCCAATCCTGCAGACTCCTAGACATGCATTAGGCCAGTGGTTCTCAAAGTATTTACCATTGTGGGCTGCATATGCACCTCTCTCTGTGCCCCCATCCACACTATATATATATATATATATATATATATACATACACACACACATACATACATACATACATACACACACACACACTATCTGTATGGCCCTGAGGATGTCCCATGGTCCGCAGCCGTGTGCTGATTGGTCCATGAGTTGAGAACCACTGCATTAAGGCTTTGCAGGACAAGGTCTTAGACTGTAAATTGTAAAAGCCAGAATAATTTCTTATTGTCTGTAAAAGATCTACCACACTATTGGATGCCATATAAATAAAATGTCTTATTCAGAGCATATAAAACATGAAATCATTTAATTTAATTTTTATATTCCTGTTGACAGTATTTGATTAAAAACATATTGAACATAATGTCATTTTAGGACATGCCAACTTTACTGAGGTTTTCCATCTATTTCCATCACATCATTACTTTTGGCAAATAAAATACCACTTACTAAAGATGATGGGAGAAATTTCAGGGGGGGCATAATCCATCGGAATATGCAGTTCTATCAAACTGACTTCTTGTGTCAATTTTTTTTTTATTCTATATAACGTCATACAAAATACGTCAAAACCAAAATGAAACAATTTTGTCAAAACGAAGAGTTTCAAACAAACAATTTTTTTCACAGAATTTTTTCTTTTTGGAGAGTTTTGAAAATTTTCTGTTTTGTTCTGATACAGAATGAAGTGAAAATTCAAAATCCTTCAATAAATGGAACTTCTGTTCTCTACACAGTTCTACTTATTACCCTTAATCTCTAAATGCACCTCCCACTAAGATCAAAAACAGTTCAGTATCAATTGACTGAAGGAAGTATTTTGCCTCTAAGCTTTGAAGGATAACAATTTTGAGTGTTATGAGAGATGATTTTTAAAATGAAATGGGGATCATACAAGAAAGCAAGATAATGAGGGCTATCTATATTTGCACTCACTGCCATAATATCTGAGTGCCTCACAAATATTTTATCCCCACACCACCTCCATGAAATGTGGAAGTATTGTTTTACTGACTTCACAGATAAGGAAGCAAACCAGACAGACTGAAGGCCAAATTCTGTTACTCTTACTCACATTGAGTTGATTTCAATAGGATAATCACAGAGTATGGTATAACTCAATGTGATTAAGGTTGGAAGAATCAGCCCTAAGTGAAGATCATATAGGAATTAGGTGATAGAACTGGGAACTGAACCAAGATCTCCAAGTTCTAGGTGAGTGGCCTAACCACAAGACCATGCGTCTTCTCTTTTAAATAAAGATTTTTAATGAGCTTTGACAAGCAACAATACTTCACAATTTAACAGATTTTAACAGTGAAGCAATAGCTTAATGTCACATTGGCCAAATTCACTTCTGATGCAACTTAAAATTCCATCAAGAATGAATCTGGCTCTGTGTGTCCTACAGGACACTACTTTAGCCTTCCAGACTCAGCCACTGAATAATTTGCAAAGGGTTATACAATATGGATGGGATTTTCAGTAGTATTTATTAGAATTTCAGAATACAAATCTCACTGAAAAAAAAATCAAAGGAACTTGTGCTCCTAAACCCCTTAAGGACATCTGAAAATCTTAGCTTATGTGCCTAATGTACCCAAATCCTAAAGCAAAGAAAAAGTATGTAATGATATATACATGTCCCTACTGTTATACTAAAAGATTTAGCTTACGCAGTGAATAAATTTAATTTTTTAAAAAATATAAAGCATTTTTATTTTGGAGATTGCATCTCATTTACTGACATATAAAAAGGTAACTATCCTAAGATGTGTGTCTTGTTCAACAGCTGCCTATTTATCAGCCCCATCTCTAAGGATCATAGAAAGATGCTTCTCTCTAGTAACAATTTATTAGTCAAATTCGAAATGCAGCATTGCATTCACAACACCTTTAATTTTAGCTTTAGGCTGAATGCTCAGTTCCTCTGTGACAATGGATCAATGGTAATTAAGTGGACCCCTCAAGCATTTGGGTGGCAGCTTAATTATACATGTGACTACAGATAAACATGGGTCATTCTATTTTGGGAAAGCTTTTAACACTAATACGTGGCAGCATCTTAAAATGCTTTAAATATGCTCTTTATTTATCTATCAAACCTTCGTCTTGTCTTGAAATCTATCATATATGGTTGTCTAATAACACATAGGGTGGTGTGACACCAGTCTCTGCTGTAGGACAACTTCTACTCCTCCTGGACTTCCCCCCACAAAGGCATTAGGAGCGTAGTGGGAAAAGTACTGGGGATCCATTTTCCCTCCGAGATATAATACTCAGACTCCCAAAATATGGACCCACATGCATGATCATATCCTGAGACATAACCCCCATAACGTGGCTTAATGCAGTAAACTGAATAGATACAAAAGAGTTGTAAATCAATTTATGTATCCCTACCTGGGGGTTTGCACTGGTCTTCACTTAATCAATTAAAACCCAACGGGTTGCACACTATGTAGTTTCTGTAGGCCGAGCTCATTGTGAAAACTAGAAAACCAGGAGTATGTGCAAAAAATCAATAGGGTTCTGCCCACTGATGCCTAGAACATTCCCTGAAGCTTTGAAATTAATTGGATGCAGCGTTCAAAAGCCATCACGTTACATCTTAACAGACAAATAGAGAAATTCCATCAAGTTGAGTGTAAGGCTCGGTCAATTATTTTAGATAAACTGGCAGTTTGTGCACTGATCAGCCTCTAGATGTTTGTATCCCAGCCATGGTAAACTGTACTTTGGCTTTTAAAGAGAGAGACAGAAGTGGGAGTTTGTGCTTAAGCCAACTCACATTCCGCATCAAAGACATGGGCAAGGGGGGACCTATTCTGTAAAATGGTACTCGTAATCTGATCTGAAGCATGGGAAAACCTAAGGACAACGCACGAGAGGCAAGTTTTAGGGAGAAAGTTGAGAACTATCTCATAAGAAAAAACAATGAGGTGTCCTTGTGGCACCTTAGAGACTAAGGAATTTATCTGGGCATAAGCTTTCATGGGCTAGAACTCACTTCATCAGATAAAAAAAGATAAAAAAATACTCAGAAAAAGAAAAAGATACTCAGTAGTAATCACATACTGAAATTGAGGGAAACTAAATACGGCTGGTAATTAAAATCATACAGGGATCTCACAGAATGCAAGGTCATCCCATGAATAAACCTGATGTTCTCGGTTGATATACAAGTACATTTTTAATTTAGTTAGTATACATAGAGCAAGAGAAGATAATTGGTAGAGAAACTGCTGCATATTTTTCTCTTGTTGAATCTCCAGGAGAAGTTTGTAGAACAAAGTGAATTTTATTATCATAATGTTCAGATGCGGATTGCACTTAAAGAGGATATATTTTTAAAGCAATTCTGTACATAAGAAATTGAACATGCTTTGATGTGATTATCAAAAGGAAATGTACATTTAAAAGCAATGGTGAAATGGTTATATCTAGCGTGTACATAATATGCTATAATGCTGGGAGGCTGGTGCCACATCTGAGAATATTTCAGGGTAATACTATGTGAAAATATTTATCAGCACATGAAATTATTTGTGCAGGATCATCATCATTTTTTCTACATTTCTCTTTTTAGCTTTAATATACCTTTACATACATACATACATACATACATACATACATACATAAACTATACTAAACTCATTCTTACACTTAGTTTCCCAAAATCCTGTAAAGACACAAAACATAAAACAGTCTAAGTATAGTTGATTATTTTAAAGCATTTTCATTTTTGACATTTAGAAACAGGACATATCTCCAGCTTTCAAGGCCTTCTATGAGATAAATATAATCTGACTGGGAAATAAAAACAAACCTCAAAAGACAAAAATGTCTTGTATTTTACAGATTTGGTGGATTTGCAGAAAACGAAAACAATCCAAGACTTCTCTCCTTCCCCACCAAGTTTCAAAGATCAAGTAAAAAGGAAGGCGATGAAAGCAATTGCTTCAACTGAAAATTTGAACTGTCTTGTTTATGTCTCGATACCTTGAGATTCAAAATAGTGTTCAATTTCTATTAGTGCCAAATTGAAAGAAACAGTAAAAAGAACTCAATAATAACTTTGCTGCATAATTAAATTGGGTTCACAAATGCTGGTGAAGTTGTAAGGTAAGAATATTTAATGACGGTGTCTTTGTTCTTTGCAGGAATATTGCTTCTCAAATAGTGAGCACAAATAGTTATCCAGACTCCTCAAACAACTCTCTATGGATACAAGTGTGAAGAATGTGCTTAGGTATTTAATATAGGTGCCACTGCATGTTTGTTAAAACATCTGGATCTCAGAAAATCTTCATTTGCTCTCAAGTAAACACTTATATAAAGACAAACTGTACCATAAACTTGTTAACACAGTATGAGAAAGAAGGAATTGTGTGCTAGTATAAATATAATCGTGTAGCAGGGCAGTTCTTAAATGTTTATAAAAGAAACAGTTGTCCTGCAATAGCTAGTCTAACAAATTGAGAATTTCTAAAAAATGTGGAAGCAGCAGCACAATATGAGATTAATCCAGCATCTAGTTTTCTTTATGATTTTGAATGGACAGAAGATAAACACAAGAAAAAGCTTTTATAAACACTGGGAGTGAAATCCCGGTCCAATTGAAATCAGTAGGAGTTATGCTATTGACACCAATGGAGCCAGGTTCTCACCCAGGTAGTTAACATTTCTGAAATCTAGGAACCGATTTCTGATCACACTAACAGAGTTACACAGGTGTGGAATTAGGTAAACAAGATCCGAATCTGGCCCAAAGTGTTTTAGGTTCCATATGTTCAGGCACAAAAGTATCTCAGTTACACTTATATATCCAAGCTGTCCGGTGAGAACCATGTAATTCATAAACAGTTTCTTGAAATGGATTTCCCATGGGAAATCAACACTTTAGAAAGGTCTGTAGAATAAAGAATGGTACAGGGTCAGAATAGACTCCCATTTGTAATGGAAAAGCCCATCAATGTTTAGTTCTTATCCCACTCTTGAAACGCTCTATAAAATTTAGTAATGATGCAAAATATAAACCTTAACAAGTGTATACTATACAAAGATTAAATAAGTTTGTATAGTTCCAACTAAGACGCACAGCAGATTCATGGCTAGATGCAATTTATTGGAACATATTTGTATTTGGTGTTTACATATTCAGAAAGTCTGGCAACTACAAATAGTAAATTTTTATTTACTTTTTAAAAAGAAAGAAAAAGATGGGAATAGTATATTGCTATCTTGTACATTTTCAGGGGATGAAATGGGGGAGAGGAATTATATTAAGAATGGATATTTATATTTCTAATCTCTAAGAGTTTCATAACTAATTCTTTATCACTATATTAATATTGGCAAAACATTCCGAATTATATGAGTTTAGAAACATTGTGTGGGCTTGTAGAGATTTGGCAATTCTTCTCCCATCTTTCATTATGCTGCCAGAATTTTCAGTTACTGTTGAAAGTGTTCATTAATACAGGACTTTCAAGGATTAACTCTGTGCATTAGTGAAACCCCTCACTTTAACTCACTCCTCCCTCAGTCGCGTAGTGAATATGCTTAAAGATACTGAGGTTTGAGAAAGTTCCAAAGAGCATGTGAACACAGATCCCAGGCTGAAACAGAAGAGACAGTAGAAACATGTCTGCAACTATACCAGAAATTAAAAACTCTGTCTACAACTAAAAGTGAACGAATAAAGTTAAAGTATTACACATGACAGTTTCACCTGGCATTTAAAACTGTTTAATTTGTGTTTGATTGGTCTAATAAGGAAACTATGATCCATAATAAAGTAGGTAACTAGCCAATGTGAATACACAGCCAAGTATGACATAGGGTAGGTGTACGCTGCATTTAGAGGTGTGATTGCAGCCCGTGTAGGCATACCCACATTAGCTTTAATTTAGCTAGTGTGGCTAAAAGTAGCAATGAAGATGTGGTGGTGGTGGTGGTGGTACAGGCTTCAGTGTGGGTTGTACAAGCCCACTCAGGACCCTGGGTTCTTACTCATGTTTAAAATTAATGCCACTATAGAATGCTCTAGACATTAACGGACCTATAAAGCACTGGTGAGACGTTCTCAGGCACTTCGGTAATGAGGGTGGCAAAAATTCCTATCTTAGCCTGTTTAATTTAGGTAACATTTAGAAATTGTTAACTTGGGGTCAGATTTATACTTTTGTCTTAACTCTGTTTGAGGTAGGCTTGAGTGGTACAAAGCACTGAAAAATAGTGGCAATGATTCTGGTCCAAAGTGTTCATGCAGTTGACAGACTTTTGTTCATGAAATATTTTCTTTCTAAAAGTTGCCAAACAGGTTTGCCCTTTTGGCAGAAGAGACTAGAAGAAAGTCTATAAAGCACAGGCATATACTTACAGCAGAGCGCTTTCTGCAGTCTTCGAAGTTTCATGGCAGTTCTGTAAGCCGAGAATCTAACATTGTTCAGGTCAGCTACAAGGGGAAAGTTAAAAAAAGAGAGGATCACTGTTTCACCAGAAAAGCGTATGGATTCAAAGACCAGCTAACAAATCAGGTTATAAATCTAAATCAAGAAAATACCCACTGGTTTATGTGTGAAAAATTACAAGTATGGGGAGGAGGGGAAAATCTGTTAAAAATTAGTTTTCTAATGCAATCATCAATATGATCAATAATTATCAACAGTCATTTAATAGAGTATTGCCTTGCTCTGGCTGCAATGATATTTTGAATTCCATGGCACCTAAAACATCATAATTATCAAAAAAGGCGTTTCATGTTATAGTGAAGATACCATATCTTCTTGGGTTATGCCCAATTTAAGAAAATTAAGAATCTTGAACGCCTCCCTCTCTGCTTTATATATGCCCTGTTAGGGCAGCTGGAAGAGAGATTTCTGCACAGATAAAACTGGTAGGCTACTGCTAGGCTCTGAACATGGAAACCAGCAACAGGATACAATCCAGTTTTGTAACGTACAGAAGTTAGTCAGTTTCACTTAGTGCTGTGTTTAATAAAGTGTAGGCCATGCTCCAAGATCCAAAAGATTCTTCCCAAGTCTACTCCTCCTTTGATTTATCCAGAGAGGTAGCTTTTCAGGTGCTCTTTTGAAGTTGTAATGAGCTGACTGGCTCCTACTATTCAGAGGCAGACAGGAGTGAGAGTGGCCAAGAAACATATTATGTAACAAGGCTGTAACAATACTGTTATTCCAGCTTTATCATTTAAAGATATATCATCATGGCGAACAAAACCAAAATATTTGTAATTTCCTTCTAAACCTGAACAGAGTTGAAAAACTACTTCTAAAATCAGGGCAGCACAGATAAAATCTCTGCTGGGCTACAGACCAAACAAGTTACATGGGGAAGGGGTGTAACAATAGTATATTTTACAACCATTAGTTAAGCCTCTCAGCAACTTGCGATATTGGCAACGGCTATACAAGGATGATTCAACAGTGACATGCAGCTATTTTTGGGGTGAAGCACAACAGCTATTTAGCAGCCTAAGGAAGTTTGGGACAAGAAGTGAATAATACCATGTAAAACTAAAACCAAAGGGGCAATATTAGACAGATATAATACAATTAACCAAATTGGAAGAAACCTGTGTTAATACCCTTACTCAGGAAAATTGCCATTGAATTATTAATGATCAGATAGTAGTCTACCGATTCATTTCCTATATACACTGCCACTGGTGGTAGGTAACAGAGCATTGTTAAATGGAAACAGCAATATATAGACTGAAGAATAGAAACTATCTAACTCTGGCTCTGATCCAACTTGCTGGTGGTCTTTGGCAAATCACTTAATTTCTCAAACCAAAATTTTAATTACAGAAGCTTGAGATCTGGATGCAAATATGTGCACGCTATGCGATTGTGATGACGAGCAAAGGTATTTAACAAGTTAACTGCAGCTGCAATCCTGGTAAATACATCAGCTAACCTAGGTGTGCTACAGCATTCACATTTTTTGTGCAGGCAAAAGGGGACTATGCTTTTTCAAAATGATGCCCGCAATCTCAATTTCCCCACGGAGACATGGTGAGACCAAATAAGTGCTTTGAAGGTGTAAACTGATACATATGTGCAAAGAGAAAAGGAGTACCCGTGGCACCTTAGAGATTAACAAATTTTAAAAAACTCACACAGATACAGACAGACATCATCTTCCTCTCCAAATGCAAACAGATGGACATCATACCGAAAGGACTGAAGGTAAAAAATCCATTACAATCTACATACCACACAGACTATGCTGAAATTTGTTAGTCTCTAAGGTGCCACGGGTACTCCTTTTCTTTTTGCGAATACAGACTAACACGGCTGCTACCCTGAAATATGTGCAAAGAGTTACTCACAAAATGGTTTTTCCACCAAATGCATCCGATGAAGTGAGCTGTAGCTCACGAAAGCTTATGCTCAAATAAATTTGTTAGTCTCTAAGGTGCCACAAGTCCTCCTTTTCTTTTTGTGAATACAGACTAACGGCAGCTACTCTGAAACCTGTCACGAAATGGAATGTCAGGTCTATATATCCATCCATCTAATCCACTTTAGAATGCTACTGATGTTTGAGTACTATCCCAATTACATAATATATTTTCGTTAAGCTATTTTGTGAGAGTATTTTGAGGTTTCCTTATTTGATAGATGGTATGCAAAATGCTCTACCCAAAGCATCTGCCTTGTAGAGGAGATTGGCGGCTTTCATCATTGTGTATTTGCAGATTTCCTTCTCTCTACACAATTCTGTGCACCTTTCTAATGGCACCTCTCTCGTGTATTATTCCTGCCAACTCTAACTCTCTATAATACTGACAGGTCCATAAACCTTAATGTAGTTTGGAATAAACTATGTATTTAAACAAAGTAACTTTATCAGTCTTGAAGGCAAATTAATAACGTTCTCCTTTTCCATGGTACTGAGACTTCAATTTCACTTTGTACACTTGTTTACTCCTTTGTTGGAAATCTGCACTTCTATTCTGAAAAAAACACCTTGTAATTTTAGGACAAAAAGGGGCAAACGTTCTTTGTTAGAAGTAAGATGTGGAAGAGTGAGCAGTGTGGAGGGTGACAAAAACAAGGCTTTGGCTAGCATTTGACCGGCGGACTAAGCAGTCATTAAATGCCAGTTGCACAGGGTGATGGAAGTTTCTCTGCTTATGATTTACATTTTATATACACATTGCAGTCCTACTGCTGAGGAGTCTATGAAGTCATTTATGTTTTCCATCCATTTTTCTGCAAACACAATATAATACTGTATTTCCATTCACCCAAGAGATGCTGAGCATCTGAACCTACAAAGCATAAAATACAGAAATGGAATACCAGTGGTGGTGGTGCAGGGAGAAGCTGTAAAGTCTGGAAGGAAGTTAGATGAACTGGAAAGAACAGAAGTTATTTTGTATCAATATATCAATGTATGGTGCTGTAAAACCTTGTTACCCTGTTGCTCTGATCTTAACATACTGCCTCTATTCTCTTAATGAAGGGTTATTTAGAAATTAATGAATGACTGATCTTTCAATTCGCTGGCAGTTCCACAAACCAAGGGGAAATGGATTTGAGTTGAACCAAAAATTTCAAAACATTTAGGTGACCTGAAAAAGTTGACCAAAACTTTGTTTTTAGTCACCTGAAATGTTCTCCCCTCCCCCGGAACTTTTTATAAATAAAAGCAAAGGAAATGTAGGGCTAGAGCAGGGATTAGCAACCTTTGGCATATGGCCTGCCAAGGTAAGCCCCCTGGCAAGCCGGGTCGGTTTGTTTACCCGCCGCGTCCATAGGTTTGGCCAATCACAGCTTCCACTGGTCACGGTTCACCACTCCAGGCCAATGGGGGCTGCTGAAAGCAGCACGGGCTGAGGGATGTGCTGGCCGCTGCTTTCCACAGCCCCCCTTGGCTGGAGTGGTGAACTGCAGCCAATGGGAGCTGCGATCGGCTGACCCTGCAGATGTGGCAGGTAAACAAACTGGCCTGGCCAGCCAGGGGGCTTACCTTGGCAGGCCGCATGCCAAAGGTTGCCAATCCCTGGGCTAGAGTCACAAAGCAGCAGCAAGAGGACTCCTATATTGCAGGACAGTGCCCCATTCGCAGGGTTATGAAATATTCTAGTATAGGTGTCTCTCAGTCTCTCCTGCTAAAGGTGTTCCACTTTGTCTAAATAATTAAATAATTATTGCATCAGCAACATGAACTTGGGTAAACATGCCTGTCCTATGAGTGCGCTAACCACCAGGCTAGAGAGGCACTCTCTTGATGTGCTAATGACTATTCAAGTATTTTATACACTACAGAATAGCTCAACAAGAGAGACTGCTGGAAACTCACACTAGAATAGCCCATAGCCCAGCAGCTAAAACTCTCTCCTCTAGCATAGGAGACCCTTCTCAAATCCCTTCTCCACAACAGCCAGAGGGGAGAATTGAACTGAGGTCTCCATCAGGCTAAAGGTTATGAGGGAGCTGCCGCCACCACCAGCCTCCTGTTCAATGTCTTGGCTTGTTAATATTGAGTGGGCTATAATATGGAGCTGGAGGACACTTGATGGTAACAGCCAGGCACTTAGTTTTATCTGAATCCACAACCAGACCAGGGTATACCGCTTCTTACCCAACCAGACTGCCTATCAGCTGCAGCAATTCACCAAACTGAGCCAACAACACCAACCCATCGGCAAATTCAAGATCTGAAAACAGAATGGCATCCAGCTCAGTGCTCAGACAACAGCTGCTATTCAAACAACAAAAAATTAGTTTCAGAGTAGCAGCCATGTTAGTCCGTATTTGCAAAAAGAAAAGGAGTACTTGTGGTACCTTAGAGACTAACAAATTTATTTGAGCATAAGCTTTCATGAGTTACAGCTCACTTCATCGGATGCATTCGGTGGAAAAATACAGTGGGGAGATTTATATACACATGCAGGTAACATGAAACAATGGGTTTTATCATACACACTGTAAGGAGAGTGATCACTTCAGATGAGCCATCACCAGCAAGAAGGGGGGGGGCGGGAGAAGGAGGAAAACCTTTTGTGGTGATAATCAAGGTGGGCCGTTTCCAGCAGTTAACAAGAACGTCTGAGGAACAGTGGGGGTAGGGTGGGGGGGAGAAATAACATAGGGAAATATTTTACTTTGTGTAATGACCCATCCACTCCCAGTCTCTATTCAAGCCTAAGTTAATTGTATCCAGTTTGCAAGTTAATTCCAATTCAGCAGTCTCTCGTTGGAGTCTGTTTTTGAAGTTTTTTCGTTGAAGGATAGCCACTCTCAGGTCTGTAATCGAGTGACCGGAGAGATTGAAGTGTTCTCCAACTGGGTTTTGAATGGTATAATTCTTGACGTCTGATTTGTGTCCATTTATTCTTTTACGTAGAGACTGTCCAGTTTGACCAATGTACATGGCAGAGGGGCATTGCTGGCACATGATGGCATATATCACATTGGTAGATGCGCAGGTGAACGAGCCTCTGATAGTGTGGCTGATGTGATTAGGCCCTATGATGGTGTCCCCTGAATAGATATGTGGACAGAGTTGGCAACGGGCTTTGTTGCAAGAATAGGTTCCTGGGTTAATGGTTCTGTTGTGTGGTTGCTAGTGAGTATTTGCTTCAGGTTGGGGGGCTGTCTGTAAGCAAGGACTAGCCTGTCTCCCAAGAACTATGAGAGTGATGGGTCGTCCTTCAGGATAGGTTGTAGATCCTTGATGATGCATTGGAGAGGTTTTAGTTGGGGGCTGAATGTGATGGCTAGTGGTGTTTTGTTATTTTCTTTGTTAGACCTGTCCTGTAGTAGGTGACTTCTGTGTACTCTTCTGGCTCTGTCAATCTGTTTCTTCACTTCAGCAGGTGGGTATTGTAGTTGTAAGAATGCATGATAGAGATCTTGTAGGTGTTTGTGTCTGTCTGAGGGGTTGGAGCAAATGCGATTGTATCGTAGAGCTTGACTGTAGACAATGGATTGTGTGGTGTTATCTGGATGAAAGCTAGAGGCATGTAGGTAGGAATAGTGGTCCACTTCCTGGACACTACGGTGCTAGTAAGTGATGGTCACATAAACACCACCCTATATCGGAAACCTACTGACCGCTATTCCTACCTACATGCCTCTAACTTTCACAGATAACACCACACGATCCATTGTCTGCAGCCAAGCTCTACGATATAACCAATGCCCCTCTGCCATGTACATTGGTCAAACTGGACAGTCTCTACGTAAAAGAATAAATGGACACAAATCAGACGTCAAGAATTATAACATTCAAAAACCAGTCGGAGAACACTTCAATCTCCCTAGTCACTCGACTACAGACCTGAGAGTGGCTATCCTTCAACGAAAAAACTTCAAAAACAGACTCCAACGAGAGACTGCTGAATTGGAATTAATTTGCAAATTGGATACAATTAACTTAGGCTTGAATAGAGATTGGGAGTGGATGGGTCATTACACAAAGTAAAACTATTTCCCCATGTTATTTCCCCCCCCCCACCCCCACTGTTTTCTCAGACGTTCTTGTTAACTGCTGGAAACGGTCCACCTTGATTATCACCACAAAAGGTTTTCCTCCTTCTCCCTCCCCCCCCCCCGCTGGTAATAGCTCATCTTAAGTGATCACTCTCCTTACAGTGTGCATGATAAAAACCATTGTTTCATGTTCTCTGTTTGTGTATATAAATCTCCCCACTGTATTTTCCACCGAATGCATCCGATGAAGTGAGCTGTAGCTCATGAAAGCTTATGCTCAAATAAATTTGTTAGTCTCTAAGGTGCCACAAGTACTCCTTTTCTTTTAACAAAAGATTAGGTGGCTTCACAGGGTAGTTTATTGGCACTTAACAACTGGAGGACTAGAGTTCAAATTCCAAGTTAGATCATAGGGGAAAACTGGGAGATGATGCGTTTGTTGCTTCTTGAACAACAAAGGTAGCTAGACCTGTCAGTTAGCAGAAACCTGCATCTATGGATCTGCTTGGCAGCTTTCTCAAGATGTGTGTGGCCCTATTCAGAGGCTATTGTGTACCTTACAGCTCCTCTTTCTTTATCATCGTCTTTATCTCTGGGATTTCCAGCAGTGATTTTCTTTTATCTTTTCTCTACCTTTTTTCTCTTCTCTTTTGGAGAAATTCCTGTAGTTTTTTTTCCTCGCTTGGGGCTCTGCTGCAACTGGAGAATCACTGGGACCAAAATGCCCTTGCTGCTAGAAGCTGATCCAGTTTAACAAAGCTCCAAGCTTGAAAAGAAGAAAGTCAGGGGAGTGGTCTTGCCTCCTTAAATAGCTTTAGTACTGGCAGCAGTTGAAGTAACTGATAGCAGGCACAGTAAGGCAACAAAACATACTCCTCAGCTGGTGGCTAACTCAAGCATCAGTGCACTGTGTGTGTGGAAAGGGGAACCAGAGCAGCAATCTACCAAGAGACAACTAAGAGGGGATGTGATAGAGATCTATAAAATTTTGACTGGTGTGAAGAATATGAAGAAGACAGAACTAGGGGGTCACCCAATGAAATTAATAGGCAGCAGGTTTTAAACCAATGAAAGGAAGTACTTCTTCACACAACGCACAGTCAACCTCTGGAACTTGTTGCCAGGAAATGTTGTGAAGGCCATAAGCGTCTTCAAAAAAAGAATTGGATAAGTTCATGGAGGATAGGTCCATCAATAGCCTTAAGCCAAGATGGTCAAGGATGCAACCCTGTCTCTGGGTGTCCCTAGCTTCTGTTTCCTAGAAGCTGGGAATGGGTGACAGGGGATAGATCACTAACTGATTACCTGTTCTGTTTATTCCCTCTGAAGCATCTGGTACTGGCTACTGTCGGAAGACAGGATACTGGGCTAGATGGACCATTGGTCTGACTCAGTATGGTCATTCTTATGTTCCAGGGGGTAAGATCATCACTAATGCAAATAAATATACTTCTACAGGCAAGTCAGAGCAGAGTCTTCTTACTCTAAGAGCAAGTCTTCCTACTCAGAAAAAAGGGCCAGACACTCTCATCTAGCTTTAGTATGAATCATCCATAGCTCTTGTCCCCTTCCCAGACATTCTCCCAATGATTCTGGTCATAAAGGAGTAAACCCTTTTCAACCAGAGAGTCCACTAAGGGTCACCCCCTGAACTTCTTTTACCTGAAAACAGATAGGAAAACTAGAGAGGCAAGTTTAAAAAAAAAAAAAAGATGAACACTATAAATTATCTGAATCATGGGTGCCTGCAGGCTGAACAAGGCCAAACCCAAAAGAAATGGACTACTCTAATGATATATCATCAGATTCCTTATCTCTCAAGAGGGTAACTTTCAGGCTCCAGGTGATCCTAAAAGTGAGAAACAGGTACTTGAGAACATCTCTCCTCCCCAAGTATACTGCAACACTGATGACAAGGGTTACCTAGTCTCTTGGAATGAAGCAGACAGAGGAAAAAAACATACAGGAATCACTAAAAATCATATTTCCATCCAAAAGAAAAAAGAAATCAGGATTCGAGGTCCATACATCCAGAAACAACATTGTGACGGTGCCCTCTATAAGGCTTCATGGAAATATACTTATGAATGTATATATGACATAAGTAGAATGTGTTTTATGCTACATATGCCATGTAACTTATCTCTGTAAAGGTTATGATCTACTGAATCTATTAATCCTATCTGTATGCATGCATCATTTTTGTATATGAAGTTATGAATATTGGCTGCATACTTGTTTGATTCGGAGTAGGTTTTAGTGAAGCAGTTGGTCAGCTTCCTGAGAAAAGACTATTCTCAGTAAGTGCCCAATCAAGAAGCCCTTAAGCCAACAATAAACTTGGAGATGCCAGTCCTCAGCTGGGCTTTCCCAGGAATGTGGCTTGGCTGGTAAGGAACTCAGTCATGCATGGACATGAGACTTGCCAGGTGACTCCAAAACTCCATTTTGTAGCATAGGAGAGAGGAGGGGGATCTTTACCCACAAGAGACAGTCTATTTAAACCCCTGGGACACCCCCTCATTTTGTCTTCAGCTGGCTAAAGAGAGAGCCTCTCCACCCCCAAAGATACCTGAAATGAACAAAGGACTGTAACTATAGGGGGTGTGAGTGATTGCTGGACCCAGACTAGAATGAGACTAGTCTGTAAAAGAAAGATTACTGGAACTGGTGAGGTTTTAGTCTGTATTCAGTCTTATTGCCCTACTAGACATAGACTTGCGTGTTTTTTTCTTGGTAATTCACTTTGTTCTGTCTGTTACTACTTGGAACCACTTAAATCCTATTTTCTGTATTGAATAAAATCACTTTTTACTTATTAATTAACCCAGAGTATGTATTAATATTTGGGGTGGGGTGGGAGGGGAGTAAACAGCTGTGCATATCTCTGTCAGTGTTATAGAGGGTGAACAATTTATGAGTTTACCCTGTATGAGCTTTACACAGGGTAAAATGGATTTATTTAGGGTTTGGACCCCTTTGGGAGTTTGGCATCCGAGTGTCAAGGATGGAAAAACTTCCCAAGTTGCTTTCAATTAAGCCTACAGATGCTAGGGGATGTGGTTCAGACCTGGGTCTGGGTTTGCAGCAGGCTAGCAGGTCTGCCTCAAACCAGGTAGGGCACTGAAGTCCTAAGCTGACAGGGCAGGAAAGCAGGAGCAGAAGTAGTCTTGGCACATCACGTGGCAACCCCCAGGGGGTTTCTGTGATCCAACCCATCACAAACATTTTCAGTCCAGAGTGGGATAAACCTTCTCCAAGGGAAATGCATTCATTGCATGATTATGTTACAGAAGCATAGATGCTAACTCTGTGGATGCTCTGGGGCTGGAGAGAGAGAGAAAAAAAAAGGTGGGTGCTCAGCAGCCACCAGCCACCCGCTGATCAGTTCCTTTCTCTCCCACCCACCACTGATCAGCTGTTTGGCAGCGGGTGGGAGATGCTGGGGGGAGAGGGCAGAACAGGGCAGGAAGAGGCAGAATCTCGGGGAGGGGACTCTGTGATGCTTGCAAGTTTCCACCTCAGCTTTACTGTTCAGCTGAAGCTTTCCTTTGCCTAGCTAAAAGAATTCAAGAAGCTGTTGATGAACGTTAAAAGATCCCTGGAAAAACATTAAATATGACTTCAATAGCTTCTTCCTGTGCTACACACTATCACAGGTGCCATAAGATTCTCCATCAGCTCCATGGCAACAAATGCAGTAGCCAAATTCCCAGATCAAATGTCTTCCTCCAGGTTCAGTAACTGACTACAAGTTATGCAACAAGAAGTGGTACTCCTTTCATATGAAAAACTTTAACCAAAGGGATTCCAGACCCTTTAGAAGAAGATCTGGACAGCATAAATATCAGATAAGGAAGACCTTCTCAGCACCCTATGGATGTGAAAAAAGCTAATGCAGTTTTGGGATGCATCAGGAGAGGCATTTCCAGTAGGGATAAGGAGGTTTTAGTACCACTATACAAGGCACTGGTGAGACCTCACCTGGAATACTGTGTGCAGTTCTGGTCTCCCATGTTTAAAAAGGATGAATTCAAACTGGAGCAGGTACAGAGAAGGGCTACTAGGATGATCCGAGGAATGGAAAACTTGTCTTATGAAAGGAGACTTAAGGAGCTTGGCTTGTTTAGCCTAACTAAAAGAAGGTTGAGGGGAGATATGATTGCTCTCTATAAATATAATCAGAGGGATAAATACAGGAGAGGGAGAGGAATTATTTCAGCTCAGCACCAATGTGGACACAAGAACAAATGGGTATAAACTGGCCACCAGGAAGTTTAGACTTGAAATCAGACGAAGGTTTTTAACCATCAGAGGAGTGAAATTTTGGAATAGCCTTCCAAGGGAAGCAGTGGGGGCAAAAGATCTATCTGGCTTTAAGATTCTACTCGATAAGTTTATGGAGGAGATGGTATGATGGGATAATGGGATTTTGGTAAGTAATTGATCTTTAAATATTCAGGGTAAATAGGCCAAATCCCCTGAGATGGGATATTAGATGGATGAGATCTGAGTTACTATAGAAAATTCTTTCCTGGGTATCTGGCTGGTGAATCTTGCCCGTACGCTCAGGGTTTAGCTGATTGCCATATTTGGGGTCGGGAAGGAATTTTCCTCCAGGGCAGATTGGAGAGGCCCTGGAGGTTTTTCGCCTTCCTCTGTAGCATGGGGCATGGGTGACTTGAGGGAGGCTTCTCTGCTCCTTGAAGTCTTTGAACCATGATTTAAGGACTTCAATAGCTCAGACATGGGTGAGGTTTTTCAAAGGAGTGGGTGGGTGAGATTCTGTGGCCTGCGCTGTGCAGGAGGTCGGACTAGATGATCAGAATGGTCCCTTCTGACCTTAGTATCTATGAATCTATGAATCAAGCAATTTGCATGCCTATATGCTAATGACCAAGAACTAACACCCAATTAGTGGATATCCTATGTGGGAAAGAGTACAGCCCTCCAAAGGGTCCTTGGAATTACAAAATATGCAATCAAATTAGAAAAATTCAGAACAAATTCATCTTATTTTTCTCTGCCTCTCTGTTTTCAGTTTTTGTACTGAAAAAACACAAATGAATTGTATAAATTGCCATATGATAAGCTGGACTTTTGATACCCAGCAAAGTGGAGGTAATGATATCGAAGTATGGAATAAACACATAAAATAGGTGTTTCTGGTAAAATAATCCTGAGTGAAACAGCTAAATATTAAAATGTAAATAATTATCATTAAGTTCTGTAATCAATACCCTATTGAGACGAGTGGGAATGTGCATGCCTCCTTTAGAGTTAACTGTTTCTGGCTATACCTTTGCAACCCTAAAGGTTAAAAATACAATTTTTTTAAAATGAAAGCTTAGATTCTGTAGCACAATTCTGCTACAAACTCCATTGCAGCAGTCATAAAACACATGGAATCAATCTCTAACTTGAAAAAGTTGAGCTGTATCTTCAATGCTTTTGCAATCTTGTTGCTTCTACTGTAATTTTTCAGCTGCAATAGATTACATACAACATGAGTTTGAGTGAATCCTTTTGGCAGTGAATGGTCAGCTGAAGGTCTTTTATTTGCAAGGTGACTAGCACTGAAAATTTGAGCCACCTGCTTGAATTAACAGTAACATAACAGCGTCAAAATGCAGACTAAGAAAGACAGAAATTGGCCTCTCAGGAAAACTATTAAAAATCCATTTTTTTTCAGGTTTAACTGCAGTTTCCATATATGGATTTGAAGGAGGATGGAAAACATTTTTTTGATTAACACTAAAACCAGATTCCTTACATACATATACCTTACTGTATGGAAAGAAAAACATGTAATTTTTTTAAAAAGATGACTGATAAAGAATGACTCCAATAACAGATGAAATGTCTGACAGGGAGGAATGTTTCACATCTATGATCTGGACACTATACTCTGGTGAAAATGTTGTTACGTAACTGCTTTTCAAAGTCTTTCTTGAACAGACCAGTCATTCAACAGTTGCTCCAGCTGTTAAAGAGTGCTGAATGACTGGGATGTTTCATTCAATAATGTACTGTCCTCTGACACAGATTAAGCTGCCTATCTGATTAAATGTTTCTGGGATGGTCCAAGCTCTCCCTGGCCAAATGCTGCTCATATAACAAGCTTGGCAGACATTTAAAAAAAAAAAACTAATTAGAGAGTAACTCAGGAAGCCGTTTCAACTTGGGAACCACTGTGTTCTTTAGTTTACAAGAATGTATGCATTTTAAATTGGTCACAATAAAGCTCATCGACAATTCAAATGTCCTTCCTGAAGGACAACAAAACATTACAGTGCTACGTGATTCTGTGGGTACCCAGTGAAATTCCCAGTCCCTGGCTATTATGTAAAAGAAAACAAAGCAGGAATTTAAATGCTTCAGGTGATAATTAATACATGGAACAAGTTAGCAATTAACTTGTTTTAGTGCAGAAACTAAATTCCATGCTGTCAAATCCTCAAATATGACCTGCAATGGTAAACACCAATTGTTTCACCTTCCCTACCCCTTTTGGGGGTGGGAGAAGGAAAAAAGAAAAAGAACCACATTTAAAAAACTCGAAGTCTTGTACAATGCCTATAACCTTCTCAAAGAGCTGTGCATAAATAGCCTAAATGGTGCATGGTATCTTGATGAAAAAAGATGTCAATATTTTCTCCAACAATTCCTAGCTAATAGAATTTGGAAAATGTTTGTATTATATTACAATCTCACTACCAGTCAATCAACATCCAGGTTTCACCAGACTGTTGAAGTGCTTTCATTTTGCTCAAGTTTTGTCTCACATAGCTTCAAAATAGTGGAAGCTATGCACCTTACAACAGCGCGCAGCTGTGCTGCTGCAGCAGCACCATTGTAAGGTAAGCAGTGTAGTTGCGCTTTGCTGCCAGGAAAGAGCTCTCCTGACAGCGAAATAAAACCACCCCCCAACAAGGGACAGTAGCTTCATTGCTGGGAAAGCGTCTCCCGTTGACAAAGCGCTGTCCACACTCGTGCTCCTCATCATTAAATTTTTTCACATCCCTGAGCAACAAAAGGTTTAACAACGAAAGTGCAGTGTAGACATAGCCTTACATTTCCTCTTCCTCTCATATTTCCGTCCTTAAAAAAAGGTTATAAAAAAATGCAGACAAGGCGAATGGTACATAGAAAAGAAATGAGGCAGGCAGCATTGTTTAGCAATCCGAGCCTGAGTAGAACCCTGTAACTCAGGAATTCTAATCATAGCTGACACAACTTCCTTTGGTGTTTTGATGACAAGGGAAAATATCATTATTAATAAAGGGAAGTTACTTACCTTATTGTAACTAGAGTTCTTTGAGATGTGTGGTCCCTATCAGTATTCCACTGTGGGGTATGCATATGCTGCATGCACCTGAGCCCAGGGAATTCTTGCAAATTGTGTCAGTTGGTCCCTGTTCTCCTTGTGTACTGTGCTCAGGATATAAGGTGCAGAACAGACCAACTGCCTCTCCAATTCCTTCTCTACCCTGAATCCAGTCATGACCCAAAGCAGAGGGGAAGGAGGGCAAGTAGAGGAATACAGGTAAGAACCACATATCTTGAACAACTCCAGTTACAATAAGATAAGTAACTTCACTTTGTTCAAGTGACAGGTTTCAGAGTAGCAGCCGTGTTAGTCTGTATTCGCAAAAAGAAAAGGAGTACTTGTGGCACCTTAGAGACTAACAAATTTATTTGAGCATAAGCATCCGATGAAGTGAGCTGTAGCTCACGAAAGCTTATGCTCAAATAAATTTGTTAGTCTCTAAGGTGCCACAAGTACTCCTTTTCTTTTTGTTCAAGTGCTGTCCCAATGTGCATTCCACTGTTAGTGATTCACAAGCAATACTCAGAGAGGAGGTGGTACAAGGGTAAAGGCGGTATAAATCCCACAGGATGTGTCAGTGGAGAAGGCTTGGACCAAAGCATAATGTCTTGTGGATGGAACTCCATGTGGCTGCTTTGCAAGTATGAAGCAGGGTACTTATGAAGCAACACTACTGAGGCTGCCTGTGCTTTTGTGGAGTGAGCCCTTACCTCACGTGGGGACGGAAAATGCACCAACTGATAAAGTAGTAAATTATCTGATTAAAATATGACCATATAGATCATTGTTGCAACCACTATTATATATTTGCAACAAATCTTTTACAAAATGTGGCACATAAGGTATCTCTGAAAAGGTTATGATTCTGCTATTGGTATGCATGTATCATTTTTGTATTTTAAGTTATGAATATTGGCTCTATACCTAGATTTCAAATGTTTGCTCTTGGGATAACGCCCACAAGGTAGCTAGCCAGGACATCTTGGAGGGACTATTCAAATTGAGTGGCCCATCAAAAGAACATTTAACTGACAATGGATCATGGGAGACACCCATCTACACTTAATGGAATTTCCTGCTGTGACTAGATGAAATGCATGGACATGGGACTTGCCCATGTAACTCCAAACTATCTTGTTGCTGTAATTTTCCATAGTAAGAACAATGGGATTCCCTCCACATGGCTGAAGCTATAAAAGGCCCTGAAAACACCTCCATTTTGCCTCTTTCTTGCCCAAACCTCTGGACTTACTAATGGGAGCATTCTAACCAAGGGACCGAGGTCCTTCCAATGACTTGGAAGCAACCAGAGACTTGACTTGAGCCAGCAGTTTATTCCAATCACTGCAACAAGCCTGAATCAAGAACTTTGCAGTTACTGTATATATTTGATTCCTTTAACCAATTTCAACTCAGCTTTCTTTCTTTTTATGAATAAACCTTTAGATTTTAGATACTAAAGGATTGGCATCAGCATGATTTTTGGGTAAGATCTAAGTCATATATTGACCTGCATGTGTGGCTAGTCCTTTGGGATCAGAAGAACCTTTCATTTGATGAGACTGGTTGTAAAGAACCACTCATCTATGAATCCAGTGTTTTTGGTGGTGATATAAGAACTAGAAAATGCCCAAGGAAACTGCGTTTATGACTTCTTGTTAGCCTGTGTGATGAAACACGACTTTACTTTTGTGGCTGGTTTGGTATATCTTATGAAAGAATAATCACCAGTTTTGGGTTGAATCTATTTCTCAGAAGTTTGTCCTGAATTTGGCATCCTCAGCTGTGACAGTAGGATACAGCCAAAGATCCACTTGGAGATTCTCTGAGAGGATATTGCTTGTCCTCAAACTCTTTCCACTAAGACAACAAAGAGTTCAAGTGACTTTCTGATCAGTTTTGTTCTTTGCAGGTAAAATGCCAATGCTCATCTCAGGTCAAGGAAAAAGAAGTCTCTTCTCCTTGCTAAAGGAATGGGGCTTTGGGAAAAACACAGGTACGTGAATTGACTGGTTTATGTAAAATTCTGAAAGTATCTTAGGGGTGAATTTGAGGTGTAGTCATAGCAAGACTTTGTTCTTCTGGAATACTGTATTTGGTGGATTGACCATTGGGCCCCCAGGTTCACCCTCCTTTCTGGCTGAAATGACAGCAACAAGGAAAAGTGAGACATTGAACACTGAGCAATTCAAAGGGAAGTGGAGTGTCAAAAGTACTACATTAAGATCCCAGTGATGGGCTGGTTTTGTTACTGATGGAAAGGTTCTTATCAAACCCTTTAGGAACCTGGTCATTAAAATAGCTGTCTGTTGGCATGAGACATGAACCTACAGTGAGCTGAGGGAGAGGCCAGTCATCTTGAGATAAGGAGATAGTCCAAAATAGTGGGAATATTTGCTGTCTCTGATGACATATGGTTTTGCTGGACCCAGACAGAGAAATTTTCCACTTGGCTAGAGAACATTGCCTGGTGGAGTCCTTTCTGCTATTATTAAGAAAGTTGCTTGGAAGGTGAGTAAGCCAATGTTCTAAGTTTGATACCCATCCAACTACCAAGCCGTGAGATGAAGAGAATCCAGATTGGGGTGCTTGACCTTGCATTCTCCTGAGTCAAGAGATCCAGGAAGGACTGAATGATGATAGTTGAAGGGGTTGACATTTGTAGAAGACTTGGGAACTAATGAGCCATTTGAGAGGTCAGAGAATCTGAGCCCCACCTCCAAGGTTTCCAAGATTCCACCCACTCTGTGAAACAATGTTTCATGGCAGAAAATCAAGGCCAGAACCTCAGAGCTACGCCATCAGAATCCCCCATGCAGGTGGAGTCAAATGCTGTGGAGAGCATTGATGAGTTCATCTACCTAGGCTGCAAGCAGAGTAAAAACATTCACAGCAAACCAGATGTTCTTTGATGAATAGATCTTGCCGCCTCTTGCATAAAGTCCATATCTCAGTTATGGATGCTAAAACATCTTTGTGTTGAGACAAAGTTCAGGACCTATCAAACCTTTATACTAACTGCATTGATATATGGATCAGAAACCTGGACCCTTTTACAAGAAGACATAGAGAACCTAGATGCATTCAATACGCACCGTCAGCACCACATCCTGAGCATAAAGTGGTTTGATTTTGTGCAAAACGTCACAATCTCACAGAGTATTGTTCTTCCCCTTCAATCACTCACTATATTCACAAGTGGCATTGCATGCTCTTGGGCCATGTCGCCAAGATGGGCAAAAACTTCCCAGCACAATGTGCTCTCAAACTCTCCATTGACATACGAAGGGGTGCAAGCCCTGACCCTACCTGGTGCTGCCCATGGGGCAACCCCACAGATTTATGGATTCACAGGATTGAGTCAGATCTGGAAATTTCACTTCACAAAGCCTAGAGCTGCACAACGCCGTCAACCATGGTCACTCTGCCTGGCACAATGGTCCTCAATATCCTGTGTGGATCTGATGATGATGATGATGATGATGAAGGAGAGGTTCTACCTCTCAAAGGAGGATCTCCTAGTGAGAACAGTCCCTGAAGAGGGATGGCACTTTTGACCGGGAGAAAAACTTGGTGGTATATTTGGAACGGATGATATCCAGTACCCACTTGTCCATTGCTATTGTCCTTCAATTGTGGGAAAATTATGCTAGGTGGCAACCAAAGCAGACCTTGGAATAATTGATTTTCGGCTCCTGAGCATTCCATCAAAAATGTCTTTCGGTTGGGGATGAGGCTGGGTAGCTATAGTTGATGTGGAAGGAGTGCAGCTTGTAAGGGCACTGCTGGTAGAAAGGTTGTGGTAAAGGCCTCAGTTTGTAAAGCTGCTTACTGTATTTCCGCTTTGGAGCTGGAGTATTCAGGGAGCAGACAATTGCCCTAGAGTCTTTCAGTTAGTGCAAAGAGTTGTTCATCTAATGGTTGAGAAGATTAGACTCATCAAAGGTCAAGTCCTCCATGATATTTTGGATCTCCCCGAAGAGAGCGCCACAATTCCTGGAGCATCACTATAGCAGTCGCCACTGACCTTGATGTCATATTGGTTGCCTCGACCATAGCTTTTAACCAGGTTCTGACCACTTGTTAGCTTTCATCAATGAGTTCTTAATATTGAGACTTGGCCTCCTGGGGGAATATGTCCTTAAAATCCAGGAACTTTGAATAATTCAGAAAATTGAAAACTATTAGGAGAGCCTGATAGTTTGATATTCTAAATTGGAGGCTGGTTTATGTGAAAACTTTCCTCCTCATAACATCCAAATGTTTGGCTTCCTTATCTGCAGAAATGGCCCTTTGGTGTCATCTGGATCTTTCTGATGCTGCTTGGACAACCAGGGAGTTAGCGGCAGAATGGGTGAACAAGCGCGTCACTCCCTTAGCTGGGACAAAGTACACTTTTTCTGCCCCCTTGAAGGTACAGGCGCATATTGCCAGCATATGCCTTACTGCCCTTGCTGATTACAGTATGGCTCCATTCACTGGGAGTGCTATTTGGCTAGATCACATGGGATATAAGACATTCAGGAGCTTGGGACCCCTTCTGCTCCTCTCTGTAGCAGCTCCTGGAATTGCCTGTGGTCATCTGGAGATGGCAAGGGTGGAGCAACCATCTCATTGGGTGAGGAAGATGATACACCTAGTGGTACCAGCAGATCTGGTTCTTCTTCTTTCATAGACTTAGGGTGAGTATCTGTTGACCTGTTGCGGGGGGTGGAGGGTACTTTCAGTACCATGACCTTGGGTCTCATAGGTCCAATTAAGGCCAGTATAAGGGGGTTGAAAATAGGTTGCAGTGGTCGTGAAGGCATTGGGTACCACCAGTCCTTAGGAGGAGGTTGCTGCTTGAGTGAACGAGGTTCTTGGTTCTTGATCCCCTCTCTGGCCTGATCTCCCTAGACAGAAGCGAAGGTGGTGGTTCCACAAGTATATCTGACTCTCCCGATGATGCAAAAGTTGGATCCAGCTCCATCTGCAGTGCCATCAATACAGCTGATGGAAAGCTATGGCTACTGAATGGGATAGGAGATGGAATTCCTGAATCCCTGGCTCCTCTTGACCTTAGAATCTCCCTGGTGAGAATTAGTCTCGATAACAGGAGAGACTGTGGATCTCGGAGGGTGAAGATATACTCTACAGCAACAGTTCTCAACTGTGGGTTGAGACCTCAAAGTGGGTCACAACCCATTGTAATGGGGTCGCCAGGGCTGGCATTAGACTTGCCAGGTCCCAGGGCCAAAGCCCGAGCTCAACGCCTGAGGCCAAAGTCAAAGCTCAGGCTCCACTGCCTCGGGTCAAAGCCCAAGGACTTCAGCCCTGGGTGACAGGGTTTGGGCTTCCTCCCCTCAACCGGGGTGGTGTGGCTTAGGGTTTTTCCCCCTTGCCCACAATGGTGGGGCTCGGGTGGGCTCAGGTCCCCACTCCTGGAGTCATGTAGTAATTTTTGTTGTCAAAAAGGGGTCACAGTGCAATGAAGTTTGAGAATCTGCTCTAGAGTGGTGTGAGTCACTGGCCCCTCTGTAAGTTGCATCTTGTTGCCTTATATCTCTGGAATCGGTATGAGAAGACTTTTAGTAGCTGGTGATTCTCTATGGGAATGAGATGGTAGAGTTGATGAACGAATCTCTCACCAAGTGATTTTTGTCGGTCCAGACAGTTTTTGGTTCTATTGTTCCCATGCTACATCTTAGTCGGTACCACAGTTGGTGTAGAGGCTGGTATTGTAGGAGCCTTGCATCTTCTAATGTACCTTCTAATCATGACCAGGAAGCTTGGCGGGGAGGCTATGTTCTTGTAGCCTGGACACAAAGACTTGCCTGACTTGGACAGTCAGGGAGGGATCCCTCCTCTTAGATCTAGGAGGGGATCTGCTTTTATGCTTATGAGAGTGTCCCCTACTCTTGTGAGAAGGTCTAGATGAAGCGTCCTTAGCCCTGCTCTTTCCTGCTCCTGAGTCAAACACTATGATAGGAAGTGGACTCCTTGATGACTCTGGACAATGTACAAGGTGGAGAGGGGTGTCTCAAGCCCAGCTCTGATGGGGGCCTCAGCAATCCATAAGGTACTTCTGAAGCCAGATTCTTGTGCTTGCTGTATTTGGCTGGGGAAAGAGCAGCAGATATTGCATTTAGCAGAGATATGTCCTTCTCCAAGGCAGTACAGGCAACACTATTGGTTGTCACTGACTGAAAAGGAGAGGGGACAGGAGACTGTTTTTTGAAGCCTAGTATCCAGAGCATAATCTAAGTCTTTCAATGGGAGACTTAATTCTAACTAATGACTAGCTAAACTTTGTAAAACTACTATCAATACTAAATAAAACTCAAGAGTTATATAAAGCTTTGAAATATTTACAGGAAGAGAGCAGATCAGCTCTG
Organism: Dermochelys coriacea; assembly: GCF_009764565.3. Taxonomy (NCBI): domain Eukaryota; kingdom Metazoa; phylum Chordata; order Testudines; family Dermochelyidae; genus Dermochelys; species Dermochelys coriacea. The sequence goes on from NC_050068.2 coordinate 147,602,764, forward strand.
CACACTGGAGGGTTCCAACTCAGGCCATGCAGCAGTCAAAAGAAACTGGAGAGGCAGTTGCCCCTTATAACATTGATGCAGAGCATGAGGAGAGTCAGGGCACAGGTGAGAACCAACAGACAATGCCTGCAGGAATGCCTGCACACACATATCCCACAGAGGAACACACACAGGGACCAGCACTTGAACAAAAAGAAAGAGCGTGCAAGAGAGAGAGCTAGGAGCTCACATAATGTGATACAAACACCATGCTAGGTCTCCCCTGCATTGTGCAAAAAGTTGTATTCATTAGTTTATAGAGCCTCATAGCAATTTAATCATGAATTCAGAGGTATGCATGGATACTAACATGATCAGTTCCACAGATATGCCTATAACTAAATAAAAACAGATACATGGCCACAGCAAAGATGACAGTGATTCCAAACCGTGTGGTTATAAAACCTATTTTTGAATGCCAAAGAAGAGAGCTTTCAAAAGGGAAGCATTTGCTCCCAAAACTAAACTATTATACTTCCATTTCAAGCATTCCCAGGAATCAAACAAGAAGAGAAATGGCTTTTATTCTCTCTGCAGCTTTCTCCATCACCAGATCTGACTAGCACAGAAGCTCTTTGAGAATCCCACAAAGTCTTATTTTTTTGAGGGCAAGCTAATTTAACTATCCAGATTATAAGCACCTTAGTAATGACATCAAAGCATAAACAACATTTTTAAAGCTCTTATTCATTTTTAAAGCTCATATTCAAATCTAATTGGATTTCAGAGGAAAATAAGTTGCTTGATTTTTATAATGGGCACTTCTTATAAATGCAGACATGGAAAATCAATATGCCAAATATGAAGAAAATCTGAAGGAAAAATAAGTCTACATGTAAAATTTACTAGCTTTGTAATACGAGGCTATGCAAATTCTCTGTGGAAAAAAGGGGAATTCAGGTGAAAACCAGCAACCAGTAGCAAGGGCTGTGAGTGCCTTTTATTCTCCTGTATCATTTTACTTTGGTGAAATAGTAAAGAACCCAAAGAGATGAACAGATGCATATGTCAATATTCCTGACTGCATCCTGCTGCTGCAATTACTGTTTACAGTGACACTAATGTATCTTGAGGAATCTCATATCCTCATTCCATGGGAATGTTGGAGGAGGGCGATACTAGTGAGCATAACATTAAGGCACGCCAGTGCAAGTTTTACTTGGCCATTATTACAAAGTACAGGTGCATTTTTAGGCATGAGTTTCAAAGGATTGTACCATCATCCTCAAGAGGACAGGCTGCTTCTAGATTAATGTTGACAATAGAAAGGATAATCTGAGAGTACTTATTCAATATTTATTTTCTCTCACACTTTGGGAAGCAGGAATTAAGCTTCTTGCTTTCTCTGGGACACAGAATGTAAATAGGTAACACTTCAACAAGTGTGCAAAATTTGATTGCAGTGATGCCCTGGGACCGTTAAGATATTGAGAGAGGTGGGGAAATCTGCACCAGGGAAGATGCAGAAGAAGTTTACAATGGTGAAGAAATGAAATTATTTTAGGGTCACAGTTGGAATGGAAAGCAATTGGAGCAGTGAATGGAATACTGGAAACGGTGTAGATTGGAGATGGGTGCAGGCAGTGTCTACTGTAATATGAATCCGAACTGTGGGACCTGTACTAGAACCAAAACGCTAAATCTTCTGAAGTTCACACATCACTAATTTTTACTACCTTTTTCCATTACAGTATTTGCTTTTGCCATATACTTCATTTACATAACCAGAGGATCAACATCTAGTAGGTAAATTAAGTGATGCAGCTGAGGTCATTATCCCAGCTACTTACCGACACTTTAATGTGATTACGGAACAAACAAAAAAGCCATTCAGTACTGATGGAGTGCTTATGGCATATGTTAACTTTATATGCAGGGTGAAAAAATAGCATGTTTAGAGCCAGGAATAGGCACTTAATAGAAACCATAATAAAGACTTGTAAGAAATATTTATATGGTAAAATATGCTAATTGTTTAAATAATAAGAAAAACAATACAGTGGAAAGCACTTTATAAAAACAGTTCAAAAGGAAAAAAAACCTTTATAATAAAGACCAATCAATGAGAAAAGTATGTAATTTCTTAAACACTTGTTAAAATCCAAAACAAATGTTACAGTTATCACTATACATTCTATTGCTTCAGGGTGTCAGCCTGAGGGGTCTAGGAAGAAACTTCCCCTAAAGACAGGTTATTACATCATTGCATACTCTGGCCTTCTTTTGCCTTCCTCTGAAGAAGCCACTGTTAAAGACAGGATATTTGACTAGATGGACAAGTGGTCTGATACTTTATGACAATAGCATGTTCTTCTGTTAGTGTAAAATAACTATCTTATTAAATCTAAACTGAATGAAAGGTTGCTTGATTTATCTTTATTTTCATAAACACCAAAAACCTGATCAGAACAGAAAATCTTCAGTCATACTAGAAAAATACTATGGGAAATTATTTTTGGTACTTGGAATTCAATTCATGGATCAAAAGTTCAATTCAGTAACTTCCAGATGCATGAACTGGAGCTGGTGGAGGGTGACAGGGGGAAATAACACAGAAACCCACTCCCCATTTTCCCTAGAAGTCCGCTGTGACTGCAGGGAAAAAAAGAGTAGGAGGAAAACTAGCTTCCCCTCAAGTGTGGTGTTGTGATCTTTATTTCCCTTAGTCACTGGAAAAAAAATAAACTCTCAGTAATTTGTAAGGATGTAAATTACACAAAAGGATTGCCTCACAAGTTATGATGTGCAAGAAGCAATGGAAAAATGTGCTAACTTTATAGAAAGGAATCCCATCTGTCAATATTTTGGATGTACGAAGACTTACATCATTCAGAAAGATTATTCCCTGCAGGCTAGTGGCAGGAATTTGAAAAATGGGAAGGAAGACTCTGACATAGCTGATGGGCTTGGCCTTGCATATTGCATTGTGTGTACCTGGCTTGTGAAACCATACCTGTTACTGTACTTCTACAAAACCAGGTAATCTGCAACATAACAACTAAAGCTCTTCAGTAAAACTCCTTCATATGAACAAGAAACAAAATTTAGAATCTGAGGTGGGGAGATAATAGGAACTAACAAGTGTACAATGCAAAAATCTGCTTTAATAATATCTTTTCACATAAAATATTACTGAAGTCTGCAAAAGACTTCAAACATCACATTATTACCAGTTTTGACCTGAGGCAAAGCAGAGCACTAAAAACACATTAAGGGTTCTGCTCAAGAGTAAATGGGTTATGCTGCTATTATGCAATTTATATGAGAGTTAAGCTGGGCTGATTATACCCAATTCCAAAACAAAAGTCTGCAGGTTACTCAGCAGCATTGTTGTCAGAGTTTGACTCTATATGGTGATGCACAAAGAAACACCTCATCCTCATCTTGTTCCCACATGCTGACACCCAGTTTGCAAAAAATGCATACTACACATTCACAGCTAAAATCTATGGCCCAGATCCACAAATGTATTTCGGCTACTAACTTGCATTGATTTCAAAATGTATTTAGGCTCCAAAATCCATTTGTGAATCTTGGCATATGCAAGTACCAGTAATCACCATTTTTATCCCATCCCAAAGAGAAATAAAAATGTTGGCCAAGAAGAAAACTGCCATTTCCGACGTATCTTAAATGTCTCCCTCTCTCACGCACACTTTTCTTTAATATACTTCTTTAAAAGGAAAAATGACTACTGTAGGAAAAATTTTCTTGAATAAACTGAAAGTGAAAAGAGGATCTGTCTAAATGGTTTTCCCCTTTATACCACAAGAAATAAAAAATTCCTTGAACACTTGATATTTAGGCAACATTCACAGTGATGGGCAAATTGTATTAGATACTGGTTTGATACTTGAACTGACCTCAAAACAGAATTTTTTTTCTCCCTCATTTTCCTGTACCCCTTCACTTATTTTTCAACAGAAACATAGTTCAACAGCAGTAAATACCATGAGAAATACCATGGTATTTCGGACCTGACCAGCAACAGCATCAAAAATTTCATGTGATTTCCAGATTAAAGAAGTCTGAATACTTCGGATATACCCAAAATACTTGAGAGTCATCCACCACTAAATGGTATATGCATCTCAGATACAGCATTGGGAACTAACATGGGAAACCATTCACTTTTACAATGGAAATATAAAGGAGGCAAATGAATGCACTACGTTATATCTATATGGCCAGAGAATACTTGCTCAGCTTTTGCCCTCAATTAGCCTTAATTTATACATTATCCCTCTTTTGACATTCACAGCTGTATTTTTACATTATTTGCAAATTATAAAATGCTGCATGTTGTAAAATAATAAAGTGTCTAGATTATTACACTTCACTTCATTCCTGTGTTCTTTACCAGTGATTTATTTGTACAAGGGGAAAAATATTAATGATTTTTTTAAAGAAAGAAAAAAATTATTTTTGACTGTGCCTTCTACTGTATATGAGCAGTGGCAATTAAAACCAGAAGAAAGCTCTAAGTTGCAACCAAGGTGTTCCCACAGTGGGGTATGGATAGGTCCATTACATCACATAGCTGTGCACCTGTTAATAAAATCCAAGACTCCTTAAAAAAAAACCCTGAAGTCATAAGAGGCAACTATTTTGTATGCTCACAATGACATCATGACAGCGACCAGGCATTCCAAGTATTGAAAACACTATGAAAAGAATGCAATGGTAACACAGATTGGCAAATGCTTTCCATTGGCTTCCAACCAGCAAGAAGTCAAAATTAACAGTAACTTGGCTTGATTTTAACTTAGTCTTTTTAAAAATAGATGACGCAGTATAAGAGCTTGGGTTTATTTACGTATTTCTTTGCCCCAGAATTTCTAGGCAAACAATCTGCAAGAGGTACCTGCATTACAAATAAACTCAATATAATATTTAATTTAAAGTTAATTATTTTCTTTATATTCCTCTGAAAGAAAATCTTATCTTGATCCCATCTTGGCCTGGAATATGTCTCACCTTCACTCAACTTCAATTCCTGAACATCACACAGGGGAATATCCCTGGAAATCATTGTTCTTAACAATTAGTTTAATTACAGGAAATAAGTAGATCTCTCTTACCTAAAGACTGGTACAGCTCGGTCATTTTAGGATGATCCCAGCAGGTCGTTTGTGTCTCATGGCTAAAACATAAAATATGAAGGTTTTAGAATGAAATATGTACGGTAGAGCTTTCGGTAGACAGTCAGACACTTGTCTTTGGAGATCTTTCCTTAAATAGATTTCCATATTTAGTAGGTATACATTTCAAATGATTAAATGTTTATTCACAGAGCAGTATATATGTATATGTGATGGCACTGATGTTGGAGTTTTTCCCCAACCGAAAACAAACAAACATGAATTTTGGCTGTTTGGTTGTTTTTTTATGATAGGTGGGTTTCCTGCCATCAGCGTTGAAGCTAAATTTCTATCCCCTACCACCATATTACATAACAAGCAGTGCAGCATCTAAACCACGACAATGTATAGAACGCCACAATGTCATCTTTGGGGATTAGAGCAGGAAGTGTGACCAATGGTCGATATATCTAGTCGTAACACTAGGTATGAATTTAGCCCATTATATTTAATGATGGGTTCAAGATGCAATATTTACATCTAAACTATACACAACCCCAAAACTATGGGGGTTCAGTCATTTGGGTTCGATTTCTAATTAGACTAGATTAATTTTTAACATGGACTTTATTTTAAATACAGCAACCCTATTCTCCTCCATATAGAATTGTTCGAAAATGGCAAAAGATATTTAATGAAAAATTTTGTCAATTTTTTTTTTCAGTTTTTCAATTAAATGTATGAAGGATTTGACCTGTTCTACTTTAACTGTTCTCTGTTCAATTAGGTGGGTGAGAGGTCAGCTACAACTGCTTTTCTACATTCCACTTCAAATGGTTGTGCCAAAAACCCATGTTAAATTCTACTGAATCATCAGCAGCTTAAACTGCTTCTAAGCCCAATGTGTTCTATCCCACACATTGATTTTTTTTTTTTCTTTCCAGTTGTTGCTGCTGCAGCTTCTGTTTCTTGGAACTCAAGCTGAAGTTCCATCTTCTGCCCTAGGTCCATCGCAAATTTCAAGAGGCAGTGCCTTCGGGAAGCACAAAAATAACTAAAAAGGGATTTTGAACGCCTGCAGAATACACAATATGACCAGAATGCAAATCAGACATTCTCTGCATTGAATCAAGCAGCCACTAGCTTTACAACAAAGTGTGATGCCAATGAGCATGTATCATGAGAGAAAGCCACCAAACTAAAGTGTGAGTTAGTGAGTGTAACAAGATTCATGCCTTCTAAGGTTATATATTTTACGATTTTTTTAAACTGGAAGATATGAAAATATATGATCATATATAACATTATGATAGAAATCTGAGATTGAAAAGTCATTTGTTTATTCTCCTGCCAGTAGAGGACTGGTCACGTAGTCTCCAAATATATTAAACAGAGGCTGCAAGAAAGTGAAAGGAAAAGTTTTGAAACCTATGAGAGCCAAACTCTGACTAGCTCTTTCACAAGGCCCCACAGGAAGGCTGATCACAACTGCAGTCCCTGCATTTGAGGAGCAAGGGGACTGTTCTTCTGCCTGCAGATTGGCACAAAAAGGATGGGGAGAAGAGCAGGACCTGATCCAGAGCTCTCTGAAGTCAGTGGAGAGGCTCCCATCAACATCAATTGACTTGAAAAAAGGCTTTGGAGAAGGCTGCTCCTTCCTGTTTATCTGTGCTCTGGGAAGCTTGGGATAAGACTGTTTCAGAGAAGAAAAATTCCTCCTTGAATTCTCCTTGTGGTGGCAATGTTCTCGAGCACAATCTAATGTAAGAAGGGGCAAAATCTGTACTGGGACTCTTGTGAAACAATTAAAATGACATACCTTCTATTTGGTCTAGCTTCCTACTTAAAAGAGAGGGTTGGTTAGTTGGCACAACTGAACCTTTTACTGACTGAACTCTACATTCAACATTTTTTGACATGCTTCTTGTTCGTAATGATTTCCAAGCTTTGCAGTGAAGTCACAGCAAAGACCAATGCTGAGAGATCACAGACTATTACAACAGAAAAAGCTAAGGCATAGAATGCACCAGATGGATACAAGATTTTAAAGAAAACTATTCCTCATTGACCTCAGTATCTCTCTTCCCTTTATAAAGGTAGAGATTGCATACAGTGAAAGAGGGAGGAGATGGGAATACCACAAAGGTCTTGCTCTCTGTTGTGGTGTCAATGAGCAATGCAAATGCAGGCTGAACTGAGATTGATTGTGGGTGGTTGTTGTTTTTTTAAAAGCATAAAAATAGGAAACCCAGAATAAAAGTTGAAGAAAACCTATGGATCTGTCTCAGACTCATCTGATTTCCAGTATTCCCTACCATGTGTGACAGAGGTAGGACACATGGGGTGAGAATACAGTGTTAGCTGCTTACAGTGAACTTGGATACAGCTAAACTACATTCGCAAAGAAAATGAATAAAAGTTGAAAAATATTTTAGGGAATCAATATGTTAATTGCAATTTTGGCTATAAAAAGCCTCAGCTTACTTGGAAGTAGTTCTGGGGACGAAAAAAGCTTCAGTGTAAAAGAACTCCATTGAGAAACTACATGACTCAAGACTTCGGTAAATGGATACAGAATGAGGTTAAGTGACCAGAAGTTGTTACATCTGATGACTGTTCAACATCTACATAAAATTATTTTGACATTCTTGGTACATTTCCCCAGGGACAGGTAGTCCCGCAACTGGTAACCTGTTGTGAATTCTTAGCATAGAAGTCAAGACTCACATAGGGATGTCTCCTCCAGATCAGGGTTAAGACATATATGTGGGGAATCTCTCTACTGCTGACCACTCTTCTTGTAACCAGAAATCCCTATTATATAAACAGTGATCATTCTTCCATGTTTCTTCATTTTCTACAATGCCATCTTCCATGTGGTGTTTGAATAGTGAGTGTGCCATTGATCAGTATGTCAAATCACGTAGAAATACTAGGAGAAAGTTCACCCACTGATTGCATCAGAGCTGTATTTCTCTTTTAAAATAAACTACCTAATTTTCCAAGTGAAATGAGTTTGGTTGTCTCAGACTGCTCTGTGAATACAACAGAGCACTTTAGCCTCCAGTGCTGTCAACCTGGCACCTTTCACGAGCACTGGTTTTATACATTTTTGATAAACACTGCATGGTCATCTTTGATCTATACATTTTATGCATACAAGTGCAGAAGGGAATAGCCTCTACTAGAAATTGTTTTTTTCCATTTATCCGCAAGTGAACTACACAAAGCTGAAATCTGCAGGGCAAATGAACCCCGTCGTCTATTTGCCTTTTCATTGACCTCAATCCCACATTGAAGGAAACATCTCTTTCTGTAAGGATGAATGTCAAGTCAGTATCCATGGTAGCTCATTTCTTTGCCTTCTCTTAAGCAACGATTATCCACTGGGCTGAATGCTGTGTATCAGGTTTTTATTATATCCACAGGCAATGCAGCTGAGACTATCAAACTCATATCTTACAAGACAGTGAGAGCTGGACTCTAGAACTGGAGGTAGGTATCGCTCTCACTCATGCATGAAAGTCAGTGGTTTAAGGAAAACCGTCCAACTCTGTAAGGGCTGAGTGCCTGTGAAGAAAAAGGGCAGATTTTGCTGGTACTTTACATGCAGAACACAAGAAGGCTGCAGCTTTTTCATTCTAACTAAAAAGTGTTGCCTGTTCCTTAAGATTTTCAGCACAGAAAGTTATCAACAATTCCAAACACATGTGCAGCTCAAGGAAAGGTTAGATTCCATTGAGACTATCCTTCATAAGCCTCTTTGCCATTTTCAAAGGCCATTTAATTGTGAGCTTTGGTGTTAGGGGTGGGAGGGGATGTGTGTGTGTTTGTGTATTGTGAACACCATCTGAAGTGAAATGCTAGCTCAGCAATTGTAGGCTGTCTCAAAGACGCTTGGGAACACTACCATCTTTAACAGATCTGCCGAAAATTATTTTTTGCGTATTTCCTAATTCTGGTTAGGAACTAGACCCTATAACTAGACCCTATAAAGTCAGAGAAACATTACTTTTCCCCCCTACAAGTTCATGCCTCTCTAGCTTATCAAGATGCAAAAGGGGAAAGACAAATAAAGCTAGGGCTGGAAGAACAACAGATGATAGCGGCGCGATGGTGATTGGCACACTAAAATACATAGATAGTACAGGTTTCAGAGTAGCAGCCGTGTTAGTCTGTATTCGCAAAAAGAAAAGGAGTACTGGTGGCACCTTAGAGACTAACAAATTTATTAGAGCATAAGCTTTCGTGAGCTACAGCTCACTTCATCGGATGCATCCGATGAAGTGAGCTGTAGCTCACGAAAGCTTATGCTCTAATAAATAGATAGTACAGTGGGATAAAAGCATCATCTTTGTACGTATGATGCAACTTATTAAATAAGTGGTTCTCAAACTATTGTACTGGTGACACCTTTCACATAGCAAGCCTCTGAGTGCGACCCCCCTTATAAATTAATTAATTAATAAATTAAAAACACTTGTTTATATTTAACACCATTATACATGCTGGGGGTGGAGGCTGACAGTTTGTGACCCCCCCCCCCCATGTCAGAACCTCTCGGCTCTATGAGGGTTCCCGACCCCCCAGTTTGAAATGAATTTGGTAGTCTCAACTCAGTCCTTAGGGGATGGTGATAGATGATTAAGCAATTTTTTTTTTTTTAAATCAGGAGTAGCACAACACTGGGATAGCAAAGATTTTTCTGAATAGGATTCAGGTGCATAGGGAACTTTGCAAAAACACTTTGTTATCCTATATCTGCATATAACCAACACAACTTCTATATCATTGCCAAGAGTACAACGATGAACCCCTGATTATTGTCAGAAGAGATGACAAAGTAGCATGATAAAAACTTGAAATGAAGAATTGATGTGATGAATGATAAACTAAACTATCAGTTCTCTATTATAATATGTCCAGTTTGAGTAAAACTAAATGTCTTTGCCCCCGTTTCAGCTTGCATGACCTTTGAAAAAGGCAGCAAAAGGGGTAGAAAAAATTCTCCTTCATAAATCATCCTTAAACCTTTTAAAGTTGTTCTTGATTTTATTCATTCTGCCAGTTTTAAACTTCAGAGATTTGATCTCCCCTGTTTATTCATTGCTAAGCTTCACAGCAGAGAATTTGAGTATGGAGCTGCACCTCACTCTCTAAACTGTTATATTCATCTTAATTTGTGATGACATTAAAACAAATTCCACCAGCCTCCCACCATTCCCTTTACTTTAAAATGCATTATGGAGAGGGAGAGAGAGAGGCAAATTCTGTCAGGTGGCAATAAAGAAACAGCAACACATATTAGCCAATAATTAGAAATTAAGTTATTTTATAGTGTACTGCAGTACATTACAATTTATATTGCCTTTCACCTTTCTGGTTTCAAGTAGAATGCAAGGTTCTTACAATAACTTTATGGCTACTGTCAAAAAGCCAGAATAAATATGACAGAGTTGGGTTTTTTCTTTTGTAAAACTAACATTAAACTTTTAAAAATGCAATTTTAACTACTTGTTCTTTATTTAAAAAAGACATACTGTTGGCCACTTAAAATAAGACTACCTTGCAATCAGTGTCACTTATTGCTTAAAACATTGTGAACCTTTTTATATCTTTCCATTATTTCCCGAGAAGGAAACTAATCGCTGTGAAAAGACTAAAACAGCGCTCTAAAAAGGTAGAAGGATTATTGTTTGTCTTCCACTATTAATCTGGAGTCCATGGATCCGCACAGTGATGATTTCTCTTTATCCTGGGATCAATGTTTTAAAAAAATAAATAAATAAAAATAAAGCCATCTTGGCTCTTGCCAGCATTATCAGAATACTGAAGAGAGGCACAAATACATATTAAAAGTTTCTGCTAATATTGAAACTGAGCAGTAAGTTGGGGCCACATATCAACTGCTTAGTATTTTATAGTAACTATTTTTTCTCCCTTTTGATGTTCAGCATTTTATTTTGTGCACTGTGTCATGGGCAAAGATTACTACTCAGTTGTTAAAGCTGGTGATCCAGCCCCTCCAGCTGTTACTTGCCCATTGATCTCTTTGCTTTTCAAAGCTTATCCCCTCCACTTCTGCCAAAGCAATTTTACTGCAGGGTCTTGTTGAATCCAGGATCAAACAGTGATGACTGCAACCAATTCCTTAGTGGTAGAAGGTCTTTGACCTTCTATATAACTATGTTTCTTGTTTCCTCAGCTCAGTACTCCATAGGCATGTGCCAATAAACCCATTCTCAGCCAAATTTAAGCTTGCAATGAGAGCTGGAAAAGTGAATATATCCCAGAAAAGGGCAGGTTTTGCAGTAACACACTTCAAAAGAGCCTCAGATACTAACTACATCACAGAGACAAATTGTGTGTTTCACACACACAGTATACAAAAAATACATACACAATATAAAGCAGAGTAAAAGCTATTACACTAAAACATTATTTCCAAACATACATTAACCACAGAACTGCCACTCACCTAGGTGTCCTTACTTTAAACGTGTCCATGGAAGTTCACTCATGAACCAAAGTTATAAAATGTACTGTATGTAGATTGTTTAAATTGAGCTGTAAGAAAGCTAGGCAGCTATAACAACAAAGTACAGTATTCTATTCAGCTGTAAAACATTAACAACAAGAAAAAGAAATTATACAAAACTGTCATCTCTCTTTGGCTTCCCGCAAACTGTTTGATCATCTCTCTGGCACATCCCTGACTTCCTGGCTTGGCTTTATGGTTTAACTGCTGAAGGTTCCCCTGGCCTTTTACTATTATGTAGATATGGGTTAAATACCTTGCATGTTCCAACTAGACCTATTTATCCGGAAACTGAGGGCGCATAAATGAGAAACTGTAGTGAATTAAATGTCAGTTCAAATTCCCAGAAGAAATCAGGCAGAAAGTTGCCCTTTTGCATGCTGAATGAAAGGTAGCAGAGCTTCCCCTCTGCAATCTTTACACAAGATTTTTAACAGCATGACCGCTCTGTTCTACACACATCTGTGCTGCAGGGTTAAAGGCGCGCCACGGCGCAAAGCTTTTCAGATCTCTAACATTTTGTTGGTGCAAAACGACAGGGATGGGGGGGGGGGGGGAAGAGAGAGAGGAAGGGGACGGAGCTACGAACGCTCTGAAAATCAAAATCTTTTAAGCAACACCCTCCACGCGCGGCTGCCACAGACGGGGACTCTCCGATCAGCGGGACTCCGCCGCCGGAGGGGAAAGAGTTAATCCTGCCGGGGGGGGGGGGGGGAAGCACAACTACAGGCACCTGCAGCCGGAACAGGAGGAAACAGCTGGGAGGGAGGCTGCCGCCGGCGGGCGAAATCCCTGCCCACGTTTCATTCACCTGGCCGGGGCTCGGCTCCCGCCCCGCAAGCCAGCGCGCGAGAGCCGAAGCCGGGGCCGGGGCAGGGGACGAGCCGCCCCGAACTCACCCCTGCGGTTGCTCCCTCATCGCTCGACGACTCGGCCAGGGGGCGCGGAGCGGAGCCGTAGGCGCAGGCTCGGGCGAAGGCAGCGGAGCGGCGGGGTAGAGCACTGCGCTGGACCGAGCCTGGCCGGGCTAAGGGCAGCGGGGAGGCTGCAGGCTAGAGAGGGCGGAGCTTCCAGCCTCGGCTCCTCCCTCCACCTAGCGAACCTGCCCGGGCTCAGGGAAAAGGACTCGCAGAAAGGCAGCCGCTGGGGCTGAACGAGGAGGGAATTATTTAAGGTGGAACTAAGGGATGCGCCCTGGGCGGCGCAGCGCGAGTCCCCGGGGCTAACCCCATCGGAACTAGACAGGCGCTCCGCTTTAAAGAGCCGCTCTCAGGGCACGGTAATCTAACGTCCTTAGTCATTGCTCTTCCAGTTCGAGACGGCGGCACTGCTGGTGGGACAGGAGCAGGAAAGTTCCGGGGACGCCAAACTCTTAAACCCTGCACCGGAAAAGAAGCGGTGTCCTGACACGGCCGGGGGAAAACGTCTCCGCGTTTTAATTGCCCGTCCTCGTCTTTAAAGCGATTGACTGGGCTTTTATACCCTTTCGTTTCTCAGGGGACAAGGCGCAGGAAATGGAAGAGCTGTAAAAGCTTCAGGCACCTACGGCTTTTTAAGATAGAGGCTTTGTTGGCACCGAAGGGGGAAAACAATCCCAAGTGCAAACCCCCACCGGCCTCTTGGGCTTTTTTTAAGTGATATCACACCTCTGGGTTTTGATGAAAGGAAATTAGCCGAGTCATATTTGTAAAGATATTTAAATGCATACCGATGCAGCTAAGTACCTACGTACCTTTGAATATTGGGCCAGAGGCCCTAGAGGTCATCACCGTAGAAACGGGCTGGTTAAGTGAGCTGTAGCTCACGAAAGCTTATGCTCTAATAAATTTGTTAGTCTCTAAGGTGCCACAAGTACTCCTTTTCTTTTTGCGAATACAGACTGAGGGCTGGTTAAAGTTATAGCAGGGAGTCTAATTCAGCCCACTGCCAGCTCAATCTTTGAATTAGAGCGTAAGCTCATGAACCGCTGCAGCACCCCTTGGCTTGAAGTGGTTTCCATTATATACAGGATTTACAGTTTGGTTCAATGGCTCTCAGCGCCGCCATTGTAAAAATTGTTCCAGCAACACGGATTAGAGGTTCACAGTGAAATGCTCAATCTTGATTAACTGGAGGCCACTGTAATCTGCTCCCTTTTTTGCTTTTGCAAATAAGGTGCATCTCACGAGCGCCTGGAAGTTTCCCTGTTGTGCAAAATGTGGATACCCCTGATTTCACTAGGGAAAGTATATTAAGTATTTTATCATAGCTGCAATTACATTATAAAGTATGTGAACATAACGTATTAAAATATATGTAGTACTTTATCACTGATTTATAACTACTGCCAAGTGGATAAACCAGCTTCAAAGATTATAATAAAGACATAAAGATCAAGTACTTAGGATATCATCTCTGGCAGCTTACTTGTGAGTACCTATGGGGAAGGCAGAGGTCTCTTGTCATTCTCTTCTATGCCTCCTTTTTCACATCTATATTTAAATTATCATCTCAAGCTTGAAGAGTCAGATGTTTCCTCTGAACTTATGAAGTGCTTAGAAGTCTTTACATTCTCCAGCCCTGCTTAAAATGCAACACCTTGGAACAGTAAGGGATTTTAATAAAACCATGGGATCTTTAACATTTGGAAGATAATGGTATGTAAGAAAACCCCCCACTAAAATTTGGATCAAATTTTGAAAGAGGCCTTACCATAGCACTGGTGTTGCAGGTGCCATTCCTACCATTTAAAGTTCTAATTAGTAAAAGTTGGTAGGTGCAAGCAGGTAGTTAGACCTCTAAACTCCAGCCACAATAGAACTTTTTTTAACATGCAATCTTTTAATTTTTGTTCTTATACATGTCACAAGCATTTCAAATCATGGGAGCTGAGAGTCTCTTCTCGCACTAGTTTTACAGCAGTTTAACTCTATTGACTATTATGGAGTTATTCTTTATTTGCAGTAGTGTGGTACTGAGTGGACAATCAAGCCCTGAGATTCTCGTGATTATGTAGTTTTCTAGACCTTCAAAGACTATGCGCTTTTGGTGTCAACACACAAGAGGGCTGTCTTTTAAGTCAGTCAAAGAGCCCCTATTTCACATGGAGAACAGGAGGACACATTTCTACAAGCAAGAAGAATTCATCTCACACACAGCTCCACGGCTGCTACTCTGAAACAGCTCCACATGTATTCCAGTGACATCAGAACAGATTAAATAAGCACAAAATTTGGTGTTTCCAGCTGATGACTTCATTTTAAACCTCATGATATTTAGTGTTTGCTTTAAGGATTCAGCTTCTGGAGTTATTTAATTTAAAAAAATGTCTAGCCCATGCAGTTTTGGAGAAACACATGAAAATGTGAACCTTAAAGTCTCAAAAACCAGAGTGCTAATTCAGGACCAAAACTTATTATTTTTAAATCTCATGATGTTTAAGACATTTAGCGTGATTTTTGAGCACTTACGATTAGCAATACTGCCACATTGTGTGATTTGGTAAACAGGATGGAGAATTTAATTATCTATGCAGACATAAATTGCCACACATATCTTGATCCAAAGCCCACTGAAGTCAGTGGCCTATTCCATTGACTTTAGTGGGCTTTGGATTAGACCGAAAGGTGTATTAGATATATTAAATCAGAGGTGTATGAGGTGGAACAAAGAAATATACGAAATCAAGTATACAGACAACAATTCCACCCTCTTCCATTTTTATGTGGGCTTTAGGGAAATCTCTCTCTCTCATATTTCAACCTATTATAAACACAATTTCTTAAAAAAAAAGTATAGTTTAGTATCTTCTTTGGGATAAACGTCACACTTCATTAAATGCACAGAACAGTTGCCTGTTTAATTCAAAAGAAGTCAGAGTACCTTTAGCCTGAAGCCTATAGTTTTACATAAAAAGTAAGCAATACCTTCCTTTGTGAAGAAGTACAGTATGTGGCACTGATAGGGTTGGTACAGTCTTTCCATTTTTACTATTTAGTATCTCTTCAGTTCTCTGGTCCACCTTAACAGCAGCTTGATGCTGCCATTTATCATATTTTGTCTTCCTTTCCTATAACAGAGTGCCAAGTAATAGGAATTTAAAAACTGCTGAAATTCTGACACTTTGCACAATCTTCTTTCTCCTTCAGTTACAAATAAGCATTGTATTCAATTAGACTCTCAGCAGATGAAAAATCACAATTAGTGAATTCATTCTGTTGGCTTTTTTTCTACCTTACACCCACACATCACACTGTTTTTTTGTTTTTTTTTATTACATTAAAGGGAAATTTTGATTTGTTTCTCAATTCAGAAGCAAATTAACCCTGTGATACCCCCAATCAAACTATTACCTACTGACTGACAAGTGGAACATAAAGGTTGAAAGATTAAGGTCTAATGACTATATAATTTGACTGCCGAAAAAAATCCATTTATGTGGTTTTGATTGTGGTTTTGATCCATAAAAGCTTTTAGCTATTCTGGTCTTCCTAAAAATTCATTTTATTTCTCATGAAAACGAGCAATGCCAGTACGATCCAAAACTGATAAATGCACTGCCCTCTGCATGAAGAAATTTTTAAAAGGTTATACTCATGTTGGAGTAATTAATTATAAAAAAGATTATATTTAATTTGTAGTTAAGACAATGACTACCTTTGGCCTTTTTCAAGTGAAGAATATCTGCATTTTACATTTATTTTTTAAATGTCATTTATTTATTGAAGGAAATTCTTCTCCATGTAGTGAATGAGATAAACATTTTTTATTTCAGTCTGAGGAGAGTTCTAATTATTTTCCCATAGTGATTTAGTTCAACAGGTTTTAAGAGTCAATTTATGCACTTAAGAATTTACACTGCGACTTCATGAGGATTGGGAAACTGATTGTTAGGAACTGGGGAATTGCCATATTGAATCAGCCTATGGGCCATTTAGTCCAGTATCTTGTTTCTGACATTTACTAGCACTAGATGTTCCCAAAGGAGGTACATGAAACCTCACAGCAGGCAGATGTGGGATAATCTGCCTCCAATAAAAATCTCATCCTACTCCCTAACAGTTAGAGATTTATTGTTCTGAATCACTTTTGAAAATTGATGATAAGAGTTTGTTACATGGTTGTACTGTTCAGTATAAACAGGCATACATTTTTTTAAAATGGGTAATAGAATCTGCTCCTTTTGTAAGCTGGTTTCTTTTCCTGAGGGGACAGGGCCATGATTTGTACAAATAACATAGTAAAATAATAATAAATATTATACCTAGCTCTGAAATACTGCTTTTCATCTGTAAATCTGAATGTACTTTCTCAGGAAGGGAAGTATCACTATTCCCATTTTACAGATGGGTAAAACCTAAACACATATAGGTGATGTGACTTCCCCGAGGTCACCAGCAGGCTAGAAGATAACTCGTATCTCAAGAGTCTAAATCCAGTGCTCTCTCCACTAAATTAGAAACTTAAAGGAACTTTTTTTTAATGCTGATGGAAGTAAAGATAGGACATTTTCTTATTAACTAAATAAGTTTTGTTTGCATAGTTCTAGGAAGAATGTAGTCTTGTTTGCAAGTGTGGTTTTTCCATTCCTCAATTAACCGAGTAGTGGATTAGCAAGGGCTTGCCTTGCATAAGAACACATTGTGGTGCACTCTTGTCAGCCTGGCTAATCCGTTACGTTATTTGAGCCTATTTTCTTTTAGTGTGTAAATACATTCTGAGAATCACTTTGGATGGCATCATGGCACACTCCTGGATCATCTATGAGAGATGTGTACCAAAGACCGATACCTGCAGGATTTATCTGTCCTTATTTTCCTCTCTTCCCCTATAGCTCTCTTCAGCATGATCTCTTTTCTGAAAAATACATTACTTTTTGCTGTTTGCTTCACTGCCAATGGAAGTACAGTAAAATATTTTTAAACGTCATTTAGGGGAGTCATTTCAGTATACTGGAGTAATTTCCCTCAACAATACCTTCTTACTTTACTCAGATTAAAGGTAAAGTCCCATTAAAACATTCATAAACATATACACCAGGAGACTCTATCAGTTATTTATATGGTAGATTAGTTAGGGGAGTGGCAGAATTCCATACATAGGACCAGGTGAAAACCTGACATGTTCATAGTTGCTTCTTATATATAGGTGGACATTGGTTCATGCCACAAAACCATAGCACATCTGACAAGTGGCATACACAAGGGTCACGCTGTAATGATAAACTGAGACACTCTTGGAAGAACTGTGAGGGTTTCATTTTAACAAACACTTTTCTATATAGCTAATGAAAAGGAGCAACTGATTCCACTGAACAGAGCCAGCTATAGAGCAGGCATGTGCTGGCCAAAACTTATTTTGCAATAAGAGTTACAATACATGCAACAAACTAATGTGCAAAACAGAGAGCACTGATGCTTTTGGCATACCAAGGCCTGAGTTTCTTATGAATGCACAACGACAATACACCCTCTAGAATTTTTCAAAAAATCCCTTGGGTCTGTATTTGCTTACGCTGTTGTAGTAGATTAGCCTGACTAAAACTGAAATCCTAGTCGCTCTACAGGACAACATATTTCAGAGTCTTGGATGCAGTATGTGTGTGCCTGTGCCACACCACATTCCACGCTATTGAACAAGGAGGCCGGACAGGGGTCCTGTCATTTTAGAAATCTTTGATGCACACATGAATTTTGTCCTGTTGAAGTCTTGGGAAGCCTGAGTTGGAGAAGGGGAAAATGTTCTGTAGCTGATGCAACAATCCTGACAATTTACACTGGCAGAGTGGTTGTTCACTCCATTTCCAGGGATGATACCTGAAACAGGAGCAGAACCTGCACTGTAGTTTTTGGAACCAGTTAAATAAAATGCATCATTGGGGTAGCACACCCAGATGCCACAGGAATAAGGAACTACTGACATAAGCATCGATAACTCTCCTCCTAGGGTGACCAGATGTCCCGATTTTATAGGGACAGTCCTGATGTTTGGGTCTTTTTCTTATATAGGCTCCTATTACCCCCCAACCCCCGACCCAATCTTTCATATTTGCTGTCTGGTCACCCTACTCCTACCCCTTCCAGACCATGAAAGAGGACAGTTTCAAAATATGGAACAATTCCTACTGTTAGGAACAGAGATGAATGGAAACAGCAATAGTCACAGCAGTGGAGAGGTCAAGGAAGTAAAATGTTGACAAAACATTGGATAAAATAAAATCATTTAAAAAATTGAAGAAAGATTATTGTGATTATTTGAAAAGCAAAAAAACCAAACAAACCTCTAATAAGCAAAATTACATGCTAACATTTGCAATCTATGAATCAGAGGTGAAAAATAATAATTATGCCATAGTCAATTCTTGGTTTGAGGAATTTGCGTTAGCAAAATGAACGGTTATCCCCTCATTGACTTAGATTGAGAAATAAATGGAGTCTAATAAGGATAAATTAAACAACAAAACAAGCAAGCTACACTCCTTACTTTTCTCTGCATGCCCAGTTAGAAATAAATAACTGTTTTCCCTGCTGAGAGATTAAAATGAACAGCACTTTACAATCTCTCTTGCTCACTCATTCTCTCTTTTCACTCGACAATCTCTCTTTCTATGCACAGAGTTATTTTTTTTTGTACACAAAAGCTGACTTCCCAAATCATTAACCTCTCTACTGTCTCCCATCAGTGTATTAATCTCCTCTAAAGCTAGGAACTCTGCATCTGGCATTCTGACTTCACTCAGTGCTCAGGGAATTTGATTCTGGCTACTGATCATTATGCAGGCTTTGGAATGCATGCCACTAACAAGCAGCCCTCTGTTCAAAAGGCTTCCAAAGTTCTTAAGGAGGAAGCATTCCTTTCCTTCCTTTTATCTAATTTATTTCTGTTTTGCAATCCATAAAAAATATATTTGACCTTGTGTGTAGCATACATTTCTTTCTGAATAAAACCATACAAACAAAAAAAGGTTTCTGACAGTTACCGAAGACATTTTCCAAAAATGTCTCATGCTAATAATATACTGAAGAGAAAATATTCTACATAGATAAAAGCCAGGTAGATTAAGATGAAACTTTGCATGCTGGACCTAAAGACGGCAAGGCTCTACCAATATATTAAAGATGGCAGCATGCTGTCCTCAATAAGGCCACTGAGTGAGCAAAGTTTGGGCAACTTGGAATGAATGCACACATTTTTGTGTAACTTGTCTCTTAAAGAGTGTTGTCTTGTGCATCTTTGTAACTTTTGTTGCCTTGAAGTATAGTTCTGCTCCGAAAAATGGCATCATGGAATTCAATATTTATTGCCTTTCAGTGGCTCCTTTTGTGTTTATATGTCTATGTATGGTCCCCATGATGATACCTGTTACAGCAATTTGCAATTAATTGAAGAAATTATCCTTGCAACACTACCTGAGGTTGGGACAGAGGTGAAAGTAAGCCGGTATGGTCCAGTATGGCGTACCGGCAAGAGCCGGTACACAGCCGACCGTACCGGCTGGGGGAAGCTTCCCCAGGCCGACAATTTAAAAGGGCCCTGGGCTCCCGGCAGCAGCCAGAGCCCCAGGCCCTTTAAATTGCCACCAGAGCCCCATGATAGCCGTAGCAGTAGCAGTGGCCAGGAGTCCCAGGGCTCCAGCAGTGATTTAAAGGGCCCGGGGCTCCCAGCAGTGGCTGGAGCCCCGGACCCTGTAAATCACCACCAGATCCCCACTGCTGGAGCCCTGGGGTAGTGGCAGCAACAGCAGCTGGGAGCCCCAAACCCTTTAAATTGCTGCTGGAGCCTCAGGGCTCCCGGCTGCCGCTACTGCTACCATGGGGCTCAGGTGGCAATTTAAAGGGCCCAGGGCTCTGGCTGTGGTAGTCGTGGCTGGGAGCTCCGGGCCCTTTAAATCACTGCCAGAGCCCTGCCGCTACCCTGGGGCTCCAGCAGCAGAGCTCTGGTGGTGATTTAAAGGGCCAGGGGCTCCGGCCGCTGCCAGGAGGCCCGGACCCTTTTAAATTGCTAGCCTGGGGAAGCTGCCCCTGGGGTAGTGGTGGCGGCCAGGAGCCCCGGGGGCTCCAGCGGTCAATTAAAGGCCCCTAGCCCTTTAAATCACCACCAGAGCCCCCGGGCTCCCGGCCACCACCGCTGCCGTTACCATGGAGCTCTGGAGGCAATTTAAAGGGCCTGGAGCTCCAGCTGGGCTTTATATAAATATTTTGTTAAAATCCAGAAGGAAATGCTAAGAAGCAATGCTTAAATGTCTTCTCATTACTGTAGTTAGTTAACAGATTTGAATAGTCATAAATATATATTTGCAATGTTTAAGAAGTTTGGATTCAACCAAATACATCTCAAAACACAATACATCTCAATAAACTTAAACTTTCAGTTAACAGCATAAATCAATTCAATTCTCTAACTTTCCACTGAAGGTCAAGTTGCACCTCACTAGATGGGCAAGGCAAGGCAAGGCAAGGTGAAGATCTTCTTTCACATCTCTTGATCAACTTAGCACTGTAAAAACTAGAGATGAAAATTGGAGCATGCCCCATTCATATATATCAAAGTAGGACCCTTAGTATATAAGACCTCGATGTACGTGGATGACATTTTAATGACTACTAGAAATCTACCAGAATCTATTCTTAAATTTCTAGAACTGTCAACATCATTGGTGGCTTTGCAGACTATAAAATCTGCCAAGGATCAAAACATATGTTCCTTTCCGCACTGAACACTTCCTTTTAAATAATCAAACAGATCAAAAGCTTCTTCTTGACCTTTAAAAACTCTCTTCTGTGAATGCCAGTTCAATCTTAAAATAAACTACACAGATCTAAAATCCTATGGATCCATAAAGATGTTCTTTATGGGCCACATCAACATTCTCACCTCCCCTATTTCTGTTGTTCCCCTGCAGCACATCACCGGACATTTCAGCTCAGTTTTTCTTTTCACCCCATAAACCAGATCTTCAACAGCTTTATCTAACTTGGTAAACAGTCAAGTCTTCAACACAAAATACTTATGCCAGGGCTAAACAGAGGTCTGAATGTACCAGCTATTAATCTTTATCATCTTTTTTACCATGCGACACTATGCCAGATGTTATACAAATATTCAGAGTAATTATCCCTCTATTTATCAATCACAAGAAATATCATTGCTCCATATTGCTGTCTTTCTAAGTTACCTCCTACTCAAACGAAAAAAAAAAGATGTTTATTGCACAGCACCCCCACTTTGGGATAACAGTCTTTTACACTGGCAAACTTACCCTAACAAACATTGGGAATCTCATGACATCTATTGTGTAGGAGAAATGCCCACAGCAAATAAACTGAGCTTTCCCAAAGTGAAAAAAGAAATATCAATTAGACTCGTACCTCCCATTTTAGCAAATATTACAGCAATTCCTATCCCCAATCCTAAAATACAAAGAAATCCACTTGTCACATTTAGAAGATATGGGGCCAGATAATCAACTGGTTAAAATCATTATGTTTCCACTGGTGTCAATGGTGCTACTCCCATTTAGACCAGATAAGGATCTGATTCATCTTTGGAACCAAATTTCATTTTGCAGGCAGTTACCACAAATTCATTCAATATCATTATACTAATCTGCATCAGTCCAAAGCAAATACAGGGAAGACACTAAGCTTACCTGGCCCAATAAAATCTGGGCTCAAACACGCCGCACATAATTATCTTTCTATTGTATTAATGACACTTACTTTTGCTTATGCACATCACATTCTTTGTCAGTCTAATAATGTATCTCAATACTGTATTTTTGTTTGTTTACAATAGTTTTATTACTGCACTTGTACCTATTTTCTTTCCCTAAAAATATGTAATCATTATTTTGCAAATTACAATCCCTGCACCCAAGAATATAAAATGTCAGACACTTTCTACTTGTTCTAATTCTTTTTAAAGTTATGTACTGGAGAAATTAATTTATTAAGGACAAAGTATTTTGCAAAGATTTCCTTAATTGGGACACGACTCTGCAGTTACGGGAGTTTTGCCTGAGTAGACTGAACAGGGGATAAAGGACTGGACCCTGAATAGTCAACTGACTCTAGCAATCAATATATTTAATATCTTAATCCAAACTCTTCAGAGAATTTATTTTTAGTAGTTTCTCAAAACTAATTATTTATGCAGTCGCATTAGAACATTAACAATTTAGGAGCTTGGAGAAGTGAAATATATTTCTTGTTCGTGGAGCTTGCTACCTTGATTGATAATCTTCCTATATCCAGAACTGAATATGATAGTGTTTTAGATTCTATGCCATATTATTCTTCTGACAATTTGATTAGTAAACATTACTTTTAAATGTAGTTAACATTTATTCTAAAACAGTTTAAGAGGACCAAATACAATAAAAATGATCATTTGGTGATGATGGTGCACTCGGCTGTGTCACAGATGGAGAAAGTAATTGTGTTTGATAGCTATTTCCATGTTAATGTTGTACGTTAAAGTATTAAAAAATGTGCCAGTAATTTGGAGAAAACAAATAAGGCCAATTTGACTAAATCTATATGGATGCTATTTAATACCATAATATAGTTTACAGAATGGGTAAAGGAGGTCTGCTTTCCAAACTGACTTTCGTAGTGGCTGTTTATCTGTCACAGAAGAAAGTCAGTGGTTTTGCACCAGGGCAAAAACAAACAAACAAAAACAAAAACCACAAACCTCCCCCACAAATCACCTCTTTATAAGGGCTTTTTTGTTCAATTATATACGATCAAGTTAAAGAAACTAAAAGCAAGTACGTTACCTCACCCACCTTGTCTTTCTAATATCCTGTGACCAACATGGCTACAACAACACTGCATATTGACATCAATGGCATTTAAGCATGTGTTTAAGTGTTTTACTGAGTTGGGACTTAATCTCCGTGCACCGTGCCCAGCAACCCTTGATCTTTCTGGCAAGCCTATCAAGAGAAGTAGCACTTGATGACAATTGTGATTTTTTTCTGAGATGTGGACATCTGTCCAGTAAAGGGCTGGACTGAGATCACGAATTCATATTACATAGCCAATAAAGAGCAGTTGGATCATATTTTTTTTTTGGCCACTACTACACTGGTCTGGCTGTGAAACAACCACATTGGATTGAAAGCTCTGTATCAAGCTCCTCAGCTATCCAATTCAGCAAGAAAAATACATTTAAACCAATCTTTCCCCTACAAACTCCTTTCTCATATAGGTGATTGGACCTGATTCTCCTTTCGATTACACCAGGGTGAAATAAGGCTAACTTCACTGAATTTCACTAGAAATTGAGAGTAGTGCAGTGTAAAACACGAGAGTAGAATCAGAATTTAAAGAGCCCCTAATCATCTTTTTATTGGCAAAAGAAGGTCTTGACCTTTTATTGTTTTAAGCACACTGAAGCATCAGAAATCAGTGTTCAACAATCAATCACCCTATCCCAAAGTTATGACTCTGGCTCCTTATGCTCCCCAAAGAAAAAGTGTAGACACATTTAAAAATTACAGTGGCTTTTGCAAGGATGGGAAGGGAGAAAAGTTGGGGTAAACAGCATAATAAACACCATCCAACTGTCTACTGGTAGGTGTGCTGAAATAAATAACTGATAAAAATAATCCAATTAAAAACAAAACAAAACAGGAAGATCAGGATGAGTGTTTGAAAAACAAATCAATCTCAGCAAAACAAGCAATATGAAAGCAGCCAGATGATTAAAATGCAGAAACTTATTTATTATACATTAGTTAGATCAAAGCTTCTCAGTAATAACAAGACATTGATCTGAGGTTGCCACCTGTCCAGTTTCACTTGCAGCTGAAATCTGCCAAGTGAAATCATGTAAAAGGTTGTCAATGGAAATTCCACTTGTGAGAAGTTTTTGTTAAAATGTGAAACTTTTCTCTTGTGTTTCACATATCATTCACCAATGCAACTACTGTCTCAGCAAAAATTAGACTGCGGATCCCTGAGATGGGTTTCCAAAAGAGAAGATTAAAGGTAAACCCCACTTGCTGAAGATAATATGACAATGTGGGTAGTATAAGAACCTGAAGAGAAAAGAATAGCAGTAGTATATATAGTATATTTTGGGGCTTTGCTTTTGGGATCAAACACATTTAGGTTTGCAATAGGCAGAGCTAAGGACGGGGGGAACATACAGATGATAAGTATCATGCCCAGGGAGAATGTATTCAAGGGACCAAAAAAATCCATAGCTTGGTTTTATAATTGGGGCAGAGGTTTATGTTTAGGCAACAGTAGGGGGCATGGCTATATATCTAATGTCTTCCATTAGCAGTTTTTCCAAAAAGAGAAAAAAATAGGAAAATAATATGTATATATAAAAATGTGTGTTTTGGGGATGATCTAGTAAAAGGAAAACTGAAGGGAGAAAGAGAAATTTATATACTGTAATTAAGCAAGCCTCTTAGATTAGATTGTCTCTCAGTCTTTCTGAACTAATGAACCTGCTGTCATCTTACGATACAGACTGGGACATGATAGTGTCAGTGCAACAGTGAGAGGCTCTGAAGGCTTGTATATACAAACTGAGTTTGCAGCAAGCTAGGGGGCAAATCTATTTCACACTAACAAGCTTGCCAGTTAGCTTTCCACAGTTGCTTGTCTGTGGCAGTCAGTGAGCAGGTCTGACCACAGCTCCCCACATTAGTCTCTACATCGTGGGTCTTTAGCATGCACCTGGCTCCCCAGTCTTAACTTTCTCCCTTGTCCTAGCATTGTGTGCCTTAGATGTGTACCGCCTGTGTCAGCTCCCCAGCACACAAACTTGATGCACACTAAGTGTCCATGTGGACCGTGCTGCCTACGCTAAAAGTTCTGTAGTGAAATTTGATTGATCGTGCTTCAAAACGGGAGTGAACTAAAGCCCACTAAGGAACTTTTAGTGCATAGCGATAGGCTAGCGCAAGGTAGATTTACACCTCAGCATGCTATGAACTAATTGTTCATTCACACAAGCTCTAAGGCTCCTATGACTTTAAATGAATAGTTGAAGGAGACACACTCATACGCAAGCTGTGAGAAGAAAAAGGAGAATTAGTTGAGGTGCTCCAAAGTGATCTCTTCTATATGAGAAAAAAGAGGGAAAAAAGGTTAATTTGGTTTAATATTGCCTTATTCGAGAAAGATGTAAAAGTTGCCTAGTATTGAAGAGCGTGGATACCGAAGAGGGAGGGGAATTTTTTGGAAGTGTGTACATGTGTTCATATGAAATTGAGCAAAATGTATTTAGAATTACACTGTGGAATTATCTCCCAGGGGAGTGGTGTGAGTCCCACCATTTGGATAATTTAAAACCAGACTGAGCAGAGTACAAGAGTACAATATGTAGCACACCCTGCAATGGCCGGGTAAAGGATATGGTCTGAGAGAGATTTTCCTCTGCTTATTTCTGGAATGGTGAACAAATCTACAAAAGCAAAGCTATACAAAGGGTTTTGCACTTGGCTTGCTCTAGGGACTACAAACAGAGACTCATGTTTTGCCAACAGCAAATGCTTACTTGACATGCTTTTTGCACTAATGTGAAAAACCAGGGTAGAGAAGAGAAGACAGTGAGTGCCAGACTCTCATCTCATTTACACTGCTGTAAATCAGGAGCAACTTCACTGAAGTCAATGGGGGCAGACTCCTTGGACCAGTCAAGCTGCTTATGGAACAAGAACTACCACCTTCTACTCTCCTGACCCTGGCATTCACTGGGGACTGAACTGGTCCTGGTGTAACTTAGAGCAGCCCAGGGACTGCTCCGCCAGCCTGAGATTATTGGAATATGCTCCACTCTGGCCATTTACACTGCTGAAATCCACAAAAAGACCTGGCATGGGGAATGGAGTGAGTCACATACAGCGAGATTTACATCAGGGGACTCTCTAGCTGCCCTGATCCCTTTTGTGTCACCTCAGTTAAATTTGCGTAAAACCATTAAGAAAGGAGAATCAGGCTCTCAGATTTCGACACTAGATGAGTTTACAGTGAGACAACAAGGGTCACAGGTGCAGGTACAAAACACCACCCATATTGCCCTTGCTTCCCTATGGAATCTGGTGTTGGTGTACCAGGACACATACTGTGTGTTGCTTAATAAAAACTTAGAAAGAAATCTCAGCAGTGGTAATATAGTTGTGAAGCATTTCAAATTGTTTTGACTGAGCCACCCTGATAATAAAAAAAGGAAATTAAGTTTGAGATAGTAACTTCAGTTAACAAGCAGTAATTTAAAAAATAAAGCTGAATGCAATTATGGTAAGAAAAACAAGCTCTTGGTGTTTCACATCTATCTCTCCATCCAAAGCTTATATCAAATAGCTCAGTTCTGAAGTCAAAATCTTTTTTTTAAACTACTAGTGTCACAAGTTCAACTCAGTTTTTGAAAACTGTGCTGAGTTTTTCAGTTTCATAAATCATCACCAATAAAAAAATTAAAGTTTTTGGGATCAGAATTTTGTCTGTAATTTTGATGATCATGCCTGAAGCAGACTAAACTACAAGAATACAACTTGCTCTTTTGCAACTACATCCTACTGAACAATGGTCTCAGTGGTAGGAACCTGTTTTTGTAGGTATTAGTCGGAAGGCATCAGGTATGGACAGCATGTACCATACTGTGACAGATACATCAATTCCCTGCAATATCTTTGGGAGATCTTATTGAATTAAGTTTAAATAGCTTTGAAGTCCATTGTAATATAAAAATAAAGTTTATGTATTAGTATGGATATGTAACTTCTCTAGTGGGGAGACATGGCCTGTGTAAACCCTGGGAACTGCAATGAGCTTTAAAGGACTATTTTAAACAACGGGCCAGAAAAGAAGGAGCTTTTGGGATGAACATTAAGTGGGTTTCCTAAGAAGTACCTGGGGGGAGGGGAATGTAAATTCCCACCCCCAGACCCAACCTTTTGAAGCTATACTCTGAGGAGAGAACCTACTTTCTGCTGATTACCTGTTTCTGGAATCCAAAGATCAAAGGCCCCAGCTGTATAAAGAAGAGACTCTGAGACTCATGGGCATGCTTGTTCTGCGCTAATAGCTGTTGTGAACTTGTAACCGCAAAAAAACCTTTTGTGGGGTTTGAAGGACAGATCACCTGCCAGAGCCCTTGTTGGATTTGAGGGGTGATCTCCAGTAATCTCATTAGCATGGGTGTATGTTCTTTTATTGTTTCAATGTTTTAGCTGTAGTGCTTTTACTTTAAGAATAAAGATGCTTGCTTAGAAGGAGCTACATGGTAACTTATAACAGTGGGCAATTACACATTTATAGCCTCTGAGGAGAAATCAAAGTGCAGATGCTGGCTGTTTTCACCATCTGGCTTGCTGGGGAACTCTCAGGGTGGGCAGGAAACTGTGCAGTCTCGAAGATGTCTGATCAGGAAGTGAGAGATGCAGGTCTTGGCCCAAGAGAGATGATGGCTCTGTAGGTCAGCGATACTTCAGAAATGGAAATGTCCCTTTTTAAATTTGATAACTTTAAGTCTCAGCACTGAAAAGAACTATGAAAAATATTCAGATTTAGGGTGAGGCTTAATTTTATAGGACAGTAAGCATTAAGCTGTTTAATTTTCATGAGCACTGAATTATGGCTTCAGTGAAGGTTATTCTGTTATTAAGACACTTCATTGCCTGAATGAAAATATCTGTGCAGATCAACTGAGAAAATGCTGCAAAGTATCATGTTTCAGCAAGGGACAAGGGAATATGAAGGAGAAGAAAAGAACAGTTTTAGATGTTTAGAAAACACCTGACAAGGAATAAAAAGGGAAACAAGTCAACTGAGCTGAGAAATTAACCTGACCTAGCAAAGAGGTGCTTGTGTAAAAGAAGAAAAATAAATGGTTGAACAAATGTGAGCATATAAAGAAGTTTCAGAATCTCACTCAATAGCCACACCATCCTCTCCTGCTTCATAACATGCCAGGTGCTGAATCAAAAATGCCCTTTCAGCTGCTCCACTTTGGGCAGCATTCTTGAGGACACAATAGCAATTTTCCCTAAGTTACCTATCCAACAATATCATTTCTCACATTCTTCCAACTATACAAGTTTGGTGGGTGGAAAAACATAATTAGCATGAGTGGGAGAGCAGGTACTCACAAGACAATCTTTGCATTAAAATGTGGCCCAGACTACGAAAATGTTTAAGAACCCCTGGTTTAATGTATTTTACACCCCTCCCCTTTGAAAAACAAGCAGTTTTTAGTAGTTAAAGTATCTCTTATGCAAAAATTTGCAAAGTAGGATATTATAGGAGGTTGGAAGGTAACAGGTGACTGCTCCTGGGGAAACTAAAGCAGAGACTGAGAAAATAGGATTGAAAAAACATTGTTCTCTTTGTTATTACTTCTGATCAGACACACATATTACATTAGAATAGCAATTTTGTCTAATTTCCCTCCTGAAAAATGACTTGGCATCTGTGGGCCAAACTGTGCTCCTGCTGTAGTGGCTGAGTGCATTTTGCCTGAACAAGGCAGGTGCAGGCAAAATGCCTCAGGGAGCACTGAGGGGATATGCTCTTTATTATGTAGTACTCTTTCTGAAGGTGCAGAATGTGCTCCCCCAGCTACCAAATGCTAGCAGGGAAGCAAGGCCTGCCTCAGCCCAGTTGATCATATGCTCTTTGGACTGCCAGACACAATAGCCAGCAGCAGCCTTCTTTCCTACTCAAGGGCACCCGAGTATCAGCATACTGCTTGGGTCCTCTTTAGGTGTGAAATACAGTAGGGGGTATCCTGCCTGCCTTATCTCCGTTTCCTACTCATGCAAGACAAGCCGGGACTGAATACTATGTCTCACTAGCTAGTGCTTGAATTGCTATTTGTCAGAAAAATGGAATTTAAACATCTTATTTTAAAAAGCCCAAACTGAGCTTGGTATACATGTACAATAGACCCCACTTGATGGGATACAAGGATCCTTCTGTTTAATCAGGTACAATTTCTTAAGACTCAACAGAATCCTTTACTGAGTATGGATTCTCTGGCACCCAGTGAGAAATTTCTTACAAAACCGTATTGGTGAGCAGCAGGCTGGCAACGAATAAATGCTGCTCAGGAGGTTAGATATGCACAGCTGTAGAGATCATGAAATGTAGCTTGTGTACTCCCACCATAAATCTCAGAAACCCTGCAACAACCACATATATTTATTTTACCAGAAATGTGTGTTTTGTAGGCTTCTCCACTTACAAATTTATATATATATATAAATAGAAACATATATATATATATATATAGAAACAAAAGCACAACAAAGCATTTCCTGTTGCCCTGAATGCTAATGATGGGAGACTGTTGCTATGGTGATGCTAATTTTAATGCTGTTGCCTGTGGACTTCATATGAACTGCCCGTTTTAACTTCTGCAAATGTCATTTATGAAATGAAAACCCATTAATGACTGGCGAGGGCACAATGTTCCACTTTAATTAAAATAATAAGGAATGCTGATGCACAAAGTACAGGTTTGTGAATTGCTTCAAAGTCCACACTGTCAAAATTAATTACCACTGATGAGGATTTTGTTCTAATATTTTTAGGAAGGAAGCTTTAGAATAGCACAGTGGTAGCTTGACTTGGAAATGAAAGAATTCCTTCCTTTTTAATATCAAGGTAGAACAGAATGATTTCCAGCACAGATAATATAAGAAACTGCTGTGAAACACATGACAGAAGGTTAAAGTTTGAGTGAGCCGCTGCTAACTCAGAACTTTGGTACATTTACCATTCAGCAATGGTAAAATGTAAGTTCAGATGTTGCCAAGAAAAATAAAATCCCTTTAAAGGAGGAACTCCTCCGAAAAGCCGATATTTAGAGTTTGACAAATAGTACTTGTGTTCTTTGTAGCACTGTGCTGGCAAACAGCTGGGATCTAATGAATGGATGGCTGCTGGGATGCAATTCTGATTTTGGTTGGTGGGAATGTTACTTGACTTGTTAATTATCTACAAGGACCAGGGCTGAGTAGATGAAGTGCAAAACAGCAGCAGTATGATAAGGTGAAAAAAGTATTTTCCTGCATCATGCTATAACAAAGGCTGAGCACCCATGGTGAGTAAAAAATCTTCACCTACCCATTTATTTTTGAAGGAATTTCTAATAATACACATGATGTACTACGTAGATATAGTATTTCAGTGTTGCATGTAATAAAGAAAAATAGTTTATTAAAATGGAAGGCATCATTGGCAGCTGCTGGGAGTATACTGTATCACAGTAATTATTATTCAATTTTTTCGGCTGTTATAGTGCCTACAGAACCTGCTGTCATGGAGTCCCCGGGCGATGCTCTGGAACTGCTCCCTACGAAGCCACTCAGGACTCTGGTGAAGTCTCCCCTCTGTGAGCAGACTGTCTCCAGGGCAAACAGCTCACACGGCTTCCACCTTCTTGGGTCTGACCTTGGAGCATTCAGCATCCTTTGCCCCCCCCGTGCGCTTCCCACAGCGAGTCCGCCCAGGCGGGGTCCTAGGGAATCCAGAGGGTCCTGCATCCCAACTTCACAGTCAGACGCGACTCTCAGCCAGCCAGTAAAACCGAAGGTTTATTAGATGACAGAAACATGGTATAAAACAGAGCTTGTAGGTACAGAGAACAGGACTCCTCAGCCGGGTCCATTTTGGTGGGCAGTGAGCCAAACAACCATGTCTGCACTTCACTCCATGTCCCCAGCCAGCCCCAACTGACTCATTCTCCACCCCCCTTCCTTTGGGACTTTGTCCGTTTCCTGAGCCAGGAGGTCACCTGATTCCTTTGTTCTCCAACCCTTTAGCTATCACCTTGCAGGGGGGAAGGGCCCAGGCCATCAGTTGCCATGAGACAGAGTGTCAGCCATTTATGTACACTGGCCCTTTGCTCTGCAACAATTACACCCTCTTATCCCAACACCTAGAGACTTAAAAAATGCATAGGGGAAACTGAGGCACCCCTACAGTATTCAGAGGAAACATTAAGAACAGTCCCACTTTGTCACACCTGCTTAGGATTGAAGCCCCATTGTACTAAGTGCTGTACAAGAAGAAAATAAAGTTGGTCTCTGCTCCAAAAATCTTGTAGTCCAAGCAGGTGAAAGGCCTGATGCTCCTTTACATGAAGGCCTCATTCGCAGTGAGGCCCCTTTACACTGTTAGAATACTATAAAGAGGCCCTTATAATAAGAATAAAATTCATGTGTTCTTTTAAAATTCCATCCATGGCACACAACCATGCAAGGATGGCTAATCAGGATTTGTGCAAGGAACAAAGAGCAGAGGTAGGTATTAAATTCACACCCAACCTGGGGGTAGGCTACAGGACCGTAACAAAGTCCTTCTCCAGCATGTTGGTTGTAATGACAGTTGCTGACACTTTGCTTGGGGCCGTTGGATATACATAACTACAGATGCTGTGGGCCCCTCTTTAACCTGTCCCCAACAGTTCTCTCCTGGCTGGCTTATTTGTAGCAGTCCTCCTGGAGTCCCTCTGTGCTGCATGCAGGAAGCGTAGGGGCCTCCCTGCAGGGTTGCACTGCCTGTGTTGGCTGTACAGAGCCCCATCACAGGGCACATATAATGCAGAAGGGCTTTGCAGTGGCTCTCTGAAACTGGATGAATTTGAATCTAAATTCAAAGAGTAAACATATACAATTGGTGGAAAACATGAAACTGGGAGGAATTACAAGTAACTTGGAGGACAGGATTAAGATTTAAAACTAACTTGATAAATTGAAGAATTGGTCTGAAATCAATATGATGAAATTCAGTAAGTGCAAAGTATTATATTTAAAAAGGAAAAAAAATCAAATATACAAGTACAAAATGGGGACGAACTGGCTAGGCAGTAATACCGCAGAAAAGGATCTGAGTGTGCTGGTGTATCACAAATAGAATGAGTCAACAATGTGATGCAGCAAATAACAAAGGAAAATATTATTCCTGGTATATGTATGCAGGGTTGTAATAGCCATGTTGGTCCCAGGATATTAGAGAGACAAGGTAGATGAGGTAATATTTTTTAGTGGACCAACTTCTTGTCTCTCTTACCAATGGAAGTTGAGATATAACCTCACCCACCTCCGTTGTCTCTATTCCTGGGATATATTAATTGGGAGGTAATTGTTCTGCTGTACTTGACACAGGTGAGGCCTCAGCTAGAGTTTGTGTCTAATTTTGGGTACCACACTTTAAGAAAGATGTGGACAAATTAGAGGGAGTCTGGAGGCAAGCAACAAAAATAAGAGGTTTAGAAAACACGATCTATGAAAAAATGGGTATATTTAGTTTAGAGAAGGAAGAGAGTGGGGGGGGACATAAGGCTTCACATATGTGAAAGGCTGTTATAAAGAGAATGGTGGTCAAATATTCTCCCTGTTAACCAAAGTTAGGACAAGAAGTAATTGGCTTAGTTTGCAGCAAGTGTGATTTAGGTGAGATATTAGGAAAAACTTTCTAATTAAAAGATGGTTAATCAAAGGAACATGTTGCCAAGAGACTATATAGAATTCTCATCCCTGAAGGTTTTTACGAAAAGGTTAGACAAATATCTGTCAGGGATGGTCTAGGTATACTTAATCCAGCCTCAGCACACAGATGGACTAGATCAGTGGTTCTCAAAGCCGGTGGCTGCTTGCTCAAGGAAAGCACCTGGCGCGCCGGACCGGTTTGTTTACCTGCCGCATCTGCAGGTTCGGCCGATCATGCCTCCCACTGGCCATGGTTCGCCGCTCCAGGCCAATGGGGGCTGTGGGAAGTGGCGCAGGCCAAGGGGCGTGCTGGCCGCCCTTCCCACAGCCCCATTGGCCTGGAGCGGTGAACCGTGCCCAGTGGGAGCCGCAATCAACCAAACCTGGGGACGTGGCAGGTAAGCAAACGGGCCCGGTGCGCCAGGGGCTTTTGCTGACCAAGTGGTAGACCAGCTTTGAGAACCACTGGACTAGATGACTTCCTAAGGTCCCTTCCATTTCTATGATTAACTTTTACTTTGGATGGGGATGTTGTAGGGAAGGAGAGGTGGTGGTAAACACCTCACAGATGTTTTCTGCATTGATTTACTTTCTAAGGTGTATATTGGGCATCACTGGTCTGAATAATGGCTGTTAATGAGTTTACATGTGAGGTTGGAAGTGTGATGTTTACAATATTGCTTATTGTCCACATTTGTTGGGACTGCAAGTACGTATACATTAGATCCATGCTAGTTTTGGAAGATGATGTAAAGGTTAAACCCAGATGCCCCTGACTTTTGGGAAGGAGAAGGAAACTGCTTTTTTTTTGGTTTGTTTTTTTTTAAATTGAGAACAAAATAGCTAGAGGCATACAGAAATTTCTTGGGATTGAAGACACACTGGGATAGCATGTGATAGACTACCTGCTGGAGAGACAAAGGCTTTCAAAGGTTTTATACTGCTAACCCAGAACTGCAGATCCAGACTATTAAAATGGAGTAAACGTGAGAGTGCCTCAAAGAAAAGAATTCTGATTTCTTACCTCTGAGATGGCCGAGTTGGAAGTGAAGTCTATCTGAGCAGTGAGTCACAGATAGAGAGTTGCAATTCCCTTCCTACACCAAACAGTATTAGCAAGAGATTATCATAAACCAATATGGGTACTAGATAATCTGAATGGCCTGAAAAGTACTAGTCTTGGTTATACCAACAAAAGACATGCTCCCACCAGAATCACAAAAGGCAACAAAATAAGTATTTTTTTAATAGATTGCAAGATTTTTTTCCTTCCTATAATTCCTTCTCTCCTGTCTCATGCAAAATCCAGGCCTTAGAGACCTAAGATAGAAGAATTCACTAAACAGAAGCACTTTCTTTGGGTCCCATTCATGCTAATCTCTTAAAACCTTGTTTGTCCACAGGGGATGGGGGCACTTGCCCACTAGTCCATCAGGGACTAGTTAAAGATTTTCAAAATAGCAAGGAAGGGAGGTGCTCAAGACAAGTCATGAGCCAATCCCACACTGTCCTCTGAGAAGGGGGCAGATTCATCAGTAGATTCTGGCTGCTTTGCTCTGCTTTCTAAGATGGATGTTTACAGCTGCTTTGTGGTGCCAGAGCACTGGGCGAATATTGGTAGATCTGGCCCAAGATTCTTTCTTTGATAATTTCATTTATGACATGCCTTTCTTGAGGCTGGGCAGTGGGAATGGAAAGTAGGTCACTTGTGTGTAAGTATGTAGAAAACATGCAGGTTTTTTTTGTTTGGTCAGCCATGCACATTTTCCGTGTGTATGTTAAATCTGCTTTATTGTAGCATTGAAGTGTGTGCAGCAGGGTTCATAAGGTTGTATCACTCCAGTACAAGTTAAAGCGTGGGCATGTTAGGCTAAATGGTCATTATAGTCCTCAGATTCCCAGTGCTGCTAATCGTTAGTTCAAAGGATTAAAAAAAAAGATGGCTTTGGCTGAGAATGGGTGAGTCTGCAAAGACCAGTGGTGACTGTGATCCTTTTTATGCTAATGATGTATTTACATACAAGTCCACTCCCTCTTATGCCTTAGTGCTACTATATCTATCCATCATTGGAGATTTTTGGAGAGCAGGTTCGACAAACACCAGTCTGGATGGTTTAGATAATGCTTAGTCCTGCCATGAATGCAGAGGACTGGACTAGATGATCTCTCAAGGTCCCTTCCAGGCCTATGATTCTACTACTAGGCAGGAGTAACTTGATAGCCAATGAGCAGTGCACTCATTAATGCAAGATTGGTGGCTCTGTGAGCTTTCCCCCCTCCCCCCCGCACATCTCAATGAAGTGTTAACAATGAAACCTAATGTTAACAATTTAAATGTCAACATTCACTATTTCACTGACGATCCTTTTATTAAAAATCAAGCTAATGTGCTTATCCATCATTGTTGCATGTAGTGACAACTGTTGGGGTAGGGTGCAATAAGGCAGCTTGTTGCTGTCAACCCCTGTGGGAGCTGGGAACGAAGAATTCAGATTCCTCCACACCCTACCACATATAAAGCCATCTCAAAAGAGGAAGAAATAGAGGAGATGTATTCTCCTCCCTGCCCTGTAACAAAAAAGTCAGCTGCTTTCTGGGTACCGAAAACAAACCAATTACCTGTTCTATCCTGAACAGTAAAAGCCCAACTATCCCCTGCCTACTTGTCAAAACTTTCAGCTTCCCCTGTATTAATTTCTGCAATAGTTATATATTTTCCACACAAAATTCTGCAGTGCGATGAAATCTATAAATCTAGAAACAGCTAAATATAAACTGAATTAAATACTGTGATCAATATGGATCAATATGCCCTGTAATAATTTATTGATACCAGTTATTAGGCTGGTGTTTGATACTGGATATTGGCCTGGTTATTGGGATGGTGTGTACTGAATGAATATTGTTGGTCTGTCAGGCAGAAAGGAGAAGCATGGCTTCAGATAACCACTTTTCAACAAACATTTAAGAGCTTTTAAGGGAAAATGCTAGAACTGTTAGCTTTGATGATTCTGGCTCTGGTCTCCTGCCAGCCTATGAAACTGGCTTGATTAGGGATTGCCAAGGCCTATGAGCACAAAGACTATACCTGGGTTTAAAGGGGAATACTCTTTTATGGGGGAACCAGACTGAAACCTAGGACTCCAGGTAAGACAGACATGTCTAGACTGTTGTTTTAAAATCCTTTTTTTCTATTGCTTGTTTCCTACTGCTAAATAAACAATATACTTTGGTTTGAAGAAGGCTGTCTGATCGCTGTGTACCTCTGGTCACAGATGCCTGAAGGGAAGAACTGAGGGTGACTGAATTCAGTTGAACTTGCAGGTTAAGAATGGTGGATACAAAGGGTGCTGTAACCCAGGGCCCAGTCGTAGAGTGGGAGAATTGTGCAATTCCATCCTGGGATAGTTAATGGCATGAGGCCTTATTTCTCAAGGGGATGCACACAGGGAGACCAGGAAGAGGTCAGAAATGCAGTTACTGTCTAATTATGACAAACATATATAACACAAAAGCTACTCTACTTTTTAGACAGGAGTGGAACAGGAGAAGGTGGCAGCAAAAGGAGAGCACTGTCAGAGATAGTGCCACATAATTCTGGATTTCTGTCACAGAATTTAGGCCTGATGTACATCATGGGACAAGTTGCACTGAGTTATTTATTCTGTGAATGCCAATAATGTAGTTGTCAGATATGGTTGCAATCTAAAGCAGATTACTAGTTGATATAGATACAGAAATCTAGGAGACTGAGAAGCTGGATGAAGATGTTTGGGAGAGATCAGAAATAAAAGTCTTAGAGAAAGGTATCTGTTTTAAGGAGGTATCAAAGAAAAGACAGGTTGTTTGGCATTTGAGAAGGGGACAGTTAAAGGGAAACATGAAAGAAAGCACAAAAATTAGAATGGGAGAATGAAACAAAAGGGCAGTTAAAGGAGGGAGTACAATAGTGGAGATGTCAACAAGAAAGTCAGATGGATCAATTCTTGTCTATTAAGCTTTAGACTGCAACACCATTTAGCAGGAGATGGTGCAAAGGCAGTCAAAGCTATAAGACTGGCAAGAAAAGAAGAGGTCAAGGGCATAGAGATAGATTTAGGAGACACCAGCAGAGATTTTAGCCAAAACTCTGGGAGTAAATAAGGTTGCCTGGAGTACATAGGGTGAAAGAGAAGGTGGCTGAGGACAGAAGCCTGAGAGAATCTGACAGAGTAAGGGAAATCAGTAGAAGGAGCCACTAATGGAGTGAATGGTGAAATAGAAGGCAGAGTGTGAGAACAATGAGTCCTGAAGCCAATGGGAACAGATGAAGGGGCACTAGGGATTGACTGTACTGAAAGTAGTAGAAAGATCTAGAAGAATGAGAACAGAGGAGACACTCTTAGACTGCCAGAAATTGTTAGTGACCTGAGTAAAGACTGTTTAAGTAGAGTGGAGGGGACAGAAGTCAGAAAAGATTTAGTAGAGATACAAATAGATGATGAATTCCAGAAACTTGTAGACAAAAAGGAGCAGAGCAAAAGGCTCAGTAGTTTGATAGACAAGTGCAATTAGGGGTGGGTTTTTTGTTTGTTTTTTGTTTTTTTCAAGCGTAGGTTTGAGGGTTGAAGAAAAGGAGTCTGATGAGTGAAGGATAAGCTCCTACAAAAGAATGATGTCCTGAGAGGCCTTTCACACAATTGCGTCTTTTTACAGAAAAATGAGCAAAATTAGCAAGTGTACTTGGTTCTCTCTGTTTTCATGAGACTTGGTGTTACATGTACCACTTTTCAGCATTCTTGTTTTGTCTACAAATGCTCAAGGAAACCGTTAGCATCCCAAATGAAGCCTGTTTCAAAAAAATGAGCTCTAGCTACAAACAAACAATGCTTTAAAACTTTTTTTTGACTATGACAAATCTTTCGTCTGTGAGTTGTTACTAATGCTTATTAGCACAAAGACATCAATACATGGTGTGAAGCTTTTTTGGGGTCATGGATACAGTAGTATAGATTGTGAATTCTTTGTTTTTGTTAATTTCTACTTTATTTTGACTCCCCCAAAACTGAATTTCATCCCATTGGGGAAGATGATGCAAGGTTAGCTTGAGGAGCACTGCAAGAGAGGGTGTCCTTTTGACTTAAACAATTCAAAACTGTCTAAGATACTTCTGTTCCATCATTCATATCTGCAAGAACAGTATATGCTTGTCACATAGAAAGAGCAAAAAGTTCTTTTGTGAGTCACACAGGAAAACTATGAAAATGTTTCTTCATCTTATATGCAGTATTTTTAAATTACTATAGCTAGTTCTTTGTACCTATAGACACTTTAATTGTGAGTTAAGGATAAAATAATAAAAGAGCTAAAGGATTGAGTTGATGAAAATCTTTTTGAAGTCCAGCTATGGGTTTTGGACTTACCTACTAAATTAGGAATTCCAGAATGTGGAATAAATTTTAACTAGAATTATATTATAGAAAAGAAAACTGAACTTTAATATTAAGTGTGTGGATAAATAAACTTTCACTATTCAGTGACTAATGTCTTACATTCAGGATTCAGAGAAATACAGCACTAGAAAGAATTTAAAATCAGTGCTATGGCTAAATGGTAATTTATATAAGTATAGGAAAAGGATTCATATTAACACTTTTAGGTATTCTCACGTGCCAGGATTAAATTTGTTCGGTGTAACTGGAAACTACAGTGTATGATGATGCTCATAAAATGGAAGTAGATAATTCTTTCAAACATAGAACGAAATGAAATGCTGGTTAATTACACGTTATATAGCAAAGGTGGGCAAACTACGACCCGGCTCCAGAACTCCTGGCCGGGGGGAGGCTCGCCCCCTCCCCCGCAGCCTCACCTTGCCGCCAGCGCAATGCTCCAGTTGGCGGGGCTGAGAGTTCCTGGGGCAGCGCAGGTGCAGAACCCGGCCTGACCCGGTGCTCTGTGCTGCTTGGTGGTGTGGCTGGCTCCAGCCGGGTGGCGTGGTTGTAGCACTGCCAGCCACCAGTGCTCCAGGCAGTGCGGTAAGGGGGCAGAGCACGTGGGGGGGGGTTGAATAGAGGGCAGGGGGGAGTTCGAGGGGGTAGTTAGTGGGTGGGGGTGTGAACAGGGGGGTTGAATGGAGGCAGGGGTCCCGGGGGGCAGTCAGGATGGGGCAGCAGGAGGCAGTCAGGGGACAGGGAGAAGGGGTGGTTGGATGGGGGCAGGGGTTCTGAGGGGGCAGTCAGGAAGGAGGGGGGGTTGGATGGGGCAGCAGGGGGCAGTCAGGGAGAAGGGGTGGTTGGATGGGGGCAGGGGTTCTGGGCGGGGGCAGTCAGGAAGGAGGGGGGGGTTGGACGGGGTGGCAGGGGGCAGTCGGGGCAGGGGTTCCAGGGGCAGTCAGAGGACAGGGAGAAGGGGTGGTTACATGGGGCAGGGGTCCTGGGGGGGAAGTCAGGAATTAGAGGAGGGGTTGGATGGGGCGGCGGGGGGCAGTTAGGGGAGGGGATCCGGGGGTCGTCAGGGGACAGGGAGTGTGTGGGGTGTGTGTGTGGATGGGACAGGTGTCCTGGAGGGGCCGTCAGGGAACAGGTGGAGTTGGATGGGGCAGGAGGCCACGACCCCCTCCCCTAACCAGCCCTCCATACAATTTCTGAAACCCGATGTGGCCCTCAGGCCAAAAAGTTTGCCCGCCCCGTGATATAGTGACTAAAATGTAAGAAAACCTACTCTAAATGTACGCATTCCTGCTTAAGGACTGAGAAAAGATTAGATTTTTAATCAGATCTGCCCCATTAGTACCCAATTTATTATTCTTTACTTATGGATTCCAAACATGGTCTAAAACAAAGTCTTGCTCATATAATTTTTGCTTCAAACATTTATCAGACTGCCCCTTGACTGTTTGCACAAAGATATTTCAAGAGTAATCATATGTGTATATGCATCTATTATTTTAAATTTAAGATTGCTATCAGATTTGCATTTTAAACCTTCACAATTGAAGTTGTAGTTGAGGGAGCATTATCCTATGAGTTTGTTTCATATTGTCATTATTGCTATGGTTATATTTGAAAATAAATCACACACAAATTTCCTCAGGGACATTTACACTCTCTATGGCTGTAATCTGTTTACTATTGCTGCTGCTATTACTACCTAGTTCTAGAAGTAGTTATAATTGTTTTAGCTTTTTCCTTTTCTATGTTTTATCAGATATATGTAGGCTAGGCCAGCCAACAAATTCGGAACTGATGACATCCTAAAGCTAAATTAAATTAAGCAGAGTTAAACTGAAGAGAAAACCTTGGGTAAAGTCATTGGGGCTGATGGACCATAACCAGAATCTGATTTTCTGAGCTAAGGGCAGTTTCCATGTGTTAATATGTGTAGGGGATCCATTTTGTCTTTCCCACATCCCCTAAAAACTCAAAAATTTATAAAGCTGATTATGGAGCCACTAGGGTGGCAGATATCAGACTGCAAAATATTGCTAGACTAAAATCCATGCTTATCTAAAGAAAAACTGACATTTTTCCTCTGTAGCATTTTTTCATTTAGAATATTGTATCAACCTTTTTATCGACCCTCCTGATATTTATTAATTCCAACTGTTTAGGCCACCATAGCTAAAATATGAATATGACAAAATGTTCAAATCATATAATCCAGTGCTCCGTGGCTTCCAAAATATTTTTTTTGATATGTCCTACAAAACATGGTGCCTCCTTTTTGTAAAAAAAAAAAGGTTACATCTGTGTCCCATCTAGATGTATTTTACTGTGTGATTAGTCTGAAATTTTCTCTGAAACATGACATCCTGATGTGCAAGATTCATTCTACATCCATAACTTTTATATGAAGTTCTTTGTTCACAAATCAAAACTCAAGTGTTTTCTAGCGGCTGCTAGTCCTGAAAGTTTAAAGCAATATCCAAAAATTCATTTGTTGGGTTTTATATTATTAATATTCATATAGTATCTTCAAGAATTAAATTTCTCATCACTATCTTCAATAGCACAGTTTCTGGACTGAGACTATAGTTGACAATTTTGTTGATGATTCATGAAGCAGAATAGAATACATCTTTGCTCTGATAATGCTATATTAACTCTGCAGTGGTGAGTGGGGAAAAAATGGTGTTGAAAATAGAAGATAGTAAATGAATGTGACCACTGAGATGCAAAAGGAGCAGATACCGGTGAGTAAAAAGACAACGTTTTTTAAACAGTCACTTTTTCTACCAGAACTCTAAGGTAATGTAATTGTAAACCAGCTTGCTATGCCTTTAATAGAGGTCTAACAGAACATAAAAAGATGAGATTCAATTATTATTTTTTTGATTGTTGAATTTTCCTTATTTGTTCCAAGGTATTTATTTATGTACTTTGATTTTTACAGTATTTGCCCATTATTTAACTGAACATCAAATGTGAAATTTAGAAAACAATTTACATTCCAATTTAACTAATTTATTGATCCATAAACTGATTATTTAATGCACTGATTCATACATCATTCATATACAACCTACTCCAGCAACCTCACAACAAAATTACTCGGACCTGAATCCTTCTCTAGTAACCTAGTCCTGCACCCAAATCGCAGCAAAAGGATTGCCTTTGCAGCACATATAAAAGGTTAACAAATCTGGGCTCTGCTGGACCAGAGGGGGAGAGAATTTGACATGCAAAGTAGGAGGTCATTAGATAGCAAGGTTTCAGATGTCTTAATTTGCTCAGTGAACTGTCCACGTCATCTGGTGATTGAGAAATGTTTGGGGGGAGGGAGAGGTGCATGAAGAGTGCTACTTCCTTATGATCCTTTGCTGAGCTGTACTGTGTCTCATTTTCCAAGCACAGGAATTTCCATGAAAAATCACAAATAATTACAATGTTTACTTCATCAAAACTACTCTGAGGAAATAATTCACTCAGGAATATTACAGTAGAAGTATTCCTCATGGTTAGTTTTAAAAAAATATTTAATCTTGGGTTTCTAATATACATTTTCTCTGATGAATACTTGAAATTCAAAGTAAATGTGTAGCATGTAGAAAGTTGCTAAGGCTGAACATTATATTTTCTTCTAAAATTGAACTATTTTTTCAGAAAATGAGCAGTAAGCACAGTGAATGTAGGCAACCTGACTATTTCCATCCCAATGCTTAAAATCATTATAGTAAAAATGCAGTCTTATTGACATTTATGAAATTCTCAAATTATTCAACACATCTTTTTTTTCATTTTAGACTCTATAGTATGTCTAACCATAATACATATATATAGAGACAAACTATTGGTTGAAGGGTCTCAAGATGAAGAAGTCACAGAAGTGACATACTGTACTATCTCTCAATGATCAACATGAAGAGGAATCAAAGATAGATAGTTACCTGATGAATAATCAAAGTGCTACCACTGAAAGCAATCTACTAGAGAGGAAAAGGGATTAAATAATCTTTCTTGGGGACTCAGTAGTGAAGACCAAGTCCCAAGGCCATCTGTTACCCAAATAAAGAAAACTGGGTGTTATCCTGCTAGGACAAGAGATGTGACAAGAAAGGCAGAGAATACGCTGAAAATGTTGGGGAATTTGCACTCATTGTTATCCACATGAGAACCAAAACACAAGAGAAAAGAGATCTGATAGACTCAAGGATAGCTTTAAGGAAACGGGAAAAGAACAAACACAGGAGTCACTCGGTGGTAGATACAATGAGTAGTAGCTATAATGATCATGAAAGAAAATCAAATCAGAAAAACTGGTCTCTGCCAAAAGAATCTCTGCAGAATCAGAACCTTTCCAGCTATAGTATCAGAATATTCTTGTATTGCATATAAAATTCTATTCCTATACCTTCTGAGTGTTATATTTATTTCTTCATTGCAATAGATACTAGAATATTAAAGACGAGCAAACTCTGTACTGAATGGCACAAATGATGATACAAATACAACTTTAAAATTCGTGAGGGAACAATTACACTTGTGAAAAAGAACATCTTGAATGAAAGCTCTTAACATATTATAACTGGGTTTGAATATTGGGTCGTACATATGGGCCATTACCTTTTTACGGAACTCTGTAGTTTTATCCATATTAAAATAGATAGGACTTTTCCCATAAGGGACACACCATCATTGGTGGTGCAAAAATACAAAACTTTCTTAGACTAGATTGATATGATCATTAAGGAGATAATGAGATGGTAGGTATGCTGAGCCCCAAAGTAATGTTGGCCCTATTATTAGGATGAAGAACACAAGAAATTTTCACCAAGTAGAATAGGGGATTAATGACTGTTAGTTCATTGAACTAGTGGCATAGCAGACAGAAGACTGAACCAAAGACTAGACAGTGGCTTTGACAAATGAAAAAAAATTGCTGTCATGGAGAAACTGCCAATCTTCTGGTGAAAGATGAGGACTATGTCTGGTCTACATGAGAGGAATATGTAAAACCACTCCTGGAAGGTCTCACTGAATAATTTTCAGAAACCGTCTTCTGTTTGTCTATCATCAAAATTAAGAGTATAACTGATCTTTGGGGGGAAAAAACACCGCCCAACAGTAAGATCTTTCTTTTTCTCTTCCTAATGTATCTAATCATTTCAAGTTCAAAGCATTACAGTGGAACTCAAATATAATTCCTGTTTCTAAATCTTGCTCATTAAACACAAAGATGTTTGATACGATATTGCATTGAACTATACAATAACAACTTTGCAGTTATCAAGAGCAGATGTAAAATCATATTTTAAGTACATGACAGTGCAGATTTATGGTAGTTCTGCCATATCTTGTATAAAATAGGGCCAGGTTTCACATGTGTAAATCTACTTCTATTTCAACGAGAATATATTGGACATGGTAATTTTTTGCTTTTGGTGATATGTAACAGTCAGTCATTTTATACTACATGTTTAATAACTGAAGTAAAATCCAAAATATAAGCAAAAAAAATCACGTACAACTGATAATGAATAATAGTTTAAACTCTATAATACAAAGTAAAAGATTTCCTAATTTGAACTCCAAAACTATATTGTAACAGTCTCATAGTGCAATATCAAAGACTCATTTTTTTACATTATTGTGCTAAATTAATAATTCACTTAATGCTCCCTGAACCCTCACCCCAGCCAAAAGAGGACTGGATTTAATTGGGTTAAAAATTTCATACTTTTCCTTTAATTACATTAAAAATTTCTCATCCTCTTTCCTCTTCTGCAATTTTGCACTCACATTTGCTACTGGTTTCTAAATAATGATGCACAAAGCAGAAATAACACAGCTCGATTTTTAGAAGCTAAACTGAATTTAAAAAATTATGTTTACCAGCTTATTAGTAAATTGAGCAAACAAGACATGAAAGACATGGATGATATAAATATGCAAGAATAGTAGCTATGTCACCAGGAGGACACATTTTAAGTATCAACTATACAAAAATCTCTTGCTCACTGCATGATCACTGGCCTCTCTAATGTTTGATAATATATTGTGTTTTCCAAGGAAATTTATAAGTTTTCATCAGTGG
This sequence comes from Dermochelys coriacea, assembly GCF_009764565.3. Classification (NCBI taxonomy): domain Eukaryota; kingdom Metazoa; phylum Chordata; order Testudines; family Dermochelyidae; genus Dermochelys; species Dermochelys coriacea. The sequence goes on from NC_050068.2 coordinate 147,647,372, forward strand.
TGGGGCATTTTGATTAAGATCGCTTCATTTAAAAAAAATTGTTTGGTGGTGGTAGTGGGGAGAAGAGAGTATATTTCCATGTAAATCAATTGGAAAATTATTGATATTTAGCTTTTATAACTTTAACACTTTGTGATTGATTGGAAAATGAGTTGGGGAATACACAGAGCAGATTTAAATAATAAATGTCAACAATGGTACCAGTGACCAGTGATCAGAATAAAAGATAATACGCTGCACGGGCTCAGCCTCGCCTTCCCAGGTCTAGCGGGAAGAATGCTGAACAAGATGAACATCTGGTGTAAATCAGCATTGTTTCATTAAGTCCAAAGAGTTATGGTGATTTACACCAGCTGCCAACCACTGTGCGGGGTGATGCCCCAGCAAAAAGTTACCAGTCGCTTTCAATTGTCTGTTATCAAGCTGCGATGAAGTACCATCACGTGAATCACCTCCTTTGTTACTGGTTAGTGGCTACAATAAAAAGACCTCATGAAATGAGTGAGAAGGTTAATGTAAGCAAAAATAGTGGGAATCTTTAGAAATTCTACTCAGGAACTAAAATAGCCTGCATAAGGAGAAAACTAAACTCTATTTTATACAAAACTGAAATGATATATTGGGTTAGTGCACCCGGCCTTTTACCACTAGATCAAACCCTGTTTAAATCATAAAAGGAAATGAGTTTGATGGACAAAGCATAAGTAGACATGTGTCATACATCATCAAACTAATACACACTTTGGCACAATACCCTGTTACTTAAAGACTGAAGATTGAAATAGCAGGGCCATTACAGATCAAGACTATGGAGCAGTGAAGTACTATGCAGCTGAGTAGGGAAGCTTCTATTCTGCCAGTCAGGACTGTCATACCCTACTTTAATAAGCAATACATTTATATTATTTTAAGAAAGAAAATTCTGAATTGAACAAATAACTTGTTAACTCCCCACATATCCCTTTAAAGTAGCACTGTCAGTGTTGGATTCTGACTTTCTCGAGCAATAAAAAAATTTGCGTGGAATAGAGATAGAATGTGTACACTGATCTATTCTACCAGTGAGTGAAGCCAGAGTAGTTCAATCGCAGGGCCTACTATTGACCATATCAAACTTCAGAACACAAAGCCTATTATTAACCATATCATATTGACCTTATCTACTATCAACCTTATCATATTGACCATATCAACCTTCAGAACACAAAGTTAGCCTTCTCCTTCTGCCATCTCAGCAGTGATTAAAGTCATGGACTGAAGGTGTTTAAGGGCAGTTGCTTCCCCACTTAGCCTGACTTCTCCTGCTAGCCACCCTCCAGGGTGGTTCTGGAGTCTGGGCAGCCCTCCTGCCATCAATGATGTGGGATCAGGCACCTGAATCAAAGAGCTTTCTTGGCCAGCTGCTTCCCCATGCGATTGGATTGGCTAGCTGCTAAGTGCGTGTGGGAGGTGTTCCTAGATACATGCCATATATGTGAAGATATCTGTCTGATGAATTGCAAATCCCTTGACTCGCTCACCTGCTCTATACCCACTGAATCATCTTCAATAATTCTAGCAGTCCAAACCATGTAGCTGCAAAGGTACACTTGTTTTCAAATCAACCTGTCACTAAAAGTGTCTCCCCCTTTGTCTCCAAATAATTCCATTAGTCTGAACTGAAGAACAGGCAATATTCAATGATAATTCCAATGATGGGTTTAAGGACCAAAATTTCACATTCTTGCAAAGCTAAACAAGAGGTTTTAAACACTGGAAAGCGTGATTCCCAGCTTTGTACTGGGACAAACCACACATGACTCAACCTCTGGAATAATCTGAGCTACTGCATCAAAGTAATCATGTTTTTACACATGCAAAAGTTATTTTAGTTCATTTTAGAGGCTTTAAAAATGCATCGGTTATATTTTTCCCTCCCTCAGAGTTCTGTATAGCTGGATTCCTGGTATGAGTTTTTCAGGCAGAGGAATAGGAAAAAAGCTGTACTTGTGTGTTTTAAAAAGAAAACATTTAAAAAGAAAATCTCAAAAATGTTTAAAAGTAGTTTTTATGTTAAACATACAGCACACATAGAACTTAAGGTGGTGTGGTATATAGGCTTACTCAAACTCATATAAGATGATTTAATAGCTTACTCCTGGTTTCACTGCTTGTGGGGAACATGAGCCATCTCACTCACTACATACATATAATATTTTATCGCTATAACTCTTCACCGCTTTATTTACTCGTGTCTGAGAGATATTGCCTATTTGCTTTTGAGTCCCCCAATAATCTAGCTTCTTCAGAAGAAACTGTTAAATCCAGTGATTTTACCAGGACACTAACTTCCTTTACATTCTGTTAATATAATTTAGTTCAGATAGAATCATTCATCCTTTCAGCAGGTTGAAAAAGGTGAAAGAATAATTTCTTTCTTTTTTAATTGGAAAGCAGTAAACTCATAGGGTATGTCTAGACTGCAACAAAAGACCCGCAGCTGGCCTGTGTCAGCTGACTCAAGCTTATGGGGGTACGACTTCAGGGCTATACAACTGCAGTGTAGACATCCAAGTTCAGGCTGGAGCCCAGGCTCTGGGACCCTGCCTTCTTGTGGAGTCCCAGAGCCTGGGCCCAGATGTCTACACTTCAATTTTATAGCCCCACAATGCGAGCCCCAGGACTTTTAGTGCAGTGTACACATACCCAGTTTCTTTGTGCACTAAAACTGTGAGAAGTTAAATAACAACTACATGCGTGATCAAAAATTAAGATAGGAAAGAACCGAGTTATAGAAATTAGCCTATGATTTCTCAGAGAGGGAAAGACTGAAGAAACCTACAACTAACAAAAACATGAATTTAGAAGATGATGTACTGGAGTCAGATGGAGTTATAGAACACACACCATTGGGAGAGTGGAAGATCTAGGAGAGTACTAACAGGAAGGAGAAGGCAGTGCTCTATACAGTGTACTCAGCACAGAGTTAATTTATATGGACCCTCTCAAGGAGTCATAACCACGCTCCTGAGAATCCAGCTGGTGTTATTTCCCTCAGGAAGACAAAGTTCACTGAAATGTTACAATCTGAATAAGAAAAAAGTGTGACTGGGAAATAATTTGGAATATTTCCTTGGTAAGAATTTCCTTGGTAAGTATTCATAGCTAGAGGAAGAACAGGCACTGCAGGAGGATGAGCAGACAGACATGATTAACTGTGAAGTCAGTTGTACAAAGAAAGGATGATGTCAGAGATTAATAAAAAATAGAAATCACAACTACTAAAACTACAGCGCATAGACTGCACACCATCTGGCTTCTGGGTCTACATTAGTTGCTTTAGGGAAGGTATGTTCCAGATTTAAGGGCTAAACCCTTCTCCCCATTGCATGCCTGTAAAAGGTCCCTTAAAACTGTGTAACTGGCCTGGGTTCAATGTGCACAGGGTAAAACCATATGGTAAGAATATGTGAAGACGAAAAAGGTATAGCTCATTAGTTTTTTCCTATGCCCCACAATGAGGGCCCGAGGAAGAGCTGGGCCATTGGGTGATGCCTAGATACATTTAGTGGCCATTCTTTTCTGAATGTAGGTGGGTCATAATATCCACCAGTAGTCACTGCAGTCCCTCAGAAACAGTTGTGGAGCAGCTTGCCTACCAATTAAATCTGTGGTTTAAGATGTGAGTTTATCCTTTGTATCTCCCCTGCGTTACTTGAGCTGTGCACTAGAAGAGAAGGTTACTCACCTTACGTAGTAACTGAGGTTCTTTGAGATGTGTGTCCCTGTGGTCACTCCATGTCAAGTGTCGGTGTGTCCCGGTGCCGTTGATCAAAGATTTATGGTAACAGTGTCTGCACGGGTCGTGCGTGTGCAGTAGGCGTCTTGTGGTGCCATTGGCAGAGGGGAGGAGGGTGGACAGTGGAACACCCACAAGGACATACATCTTAAAGAACCTCAGTTACTGTACAAGGTGAGTAACTTTCTCTTCTTTGAGTTCTGCCCTTGCGGGTGCTCCACTTCAGATGACTCTAGAGCAGTACCCCTTGGAAGGTAGGAGGGACTTTGGGTTCATATGAGTCATAGAGGTAAGTATGGTTAGGCCAACTATGGCATCAGCCCTGGAGTCTTGAGTGATTGCACAGTGCTCAGTAAACGTGTTGACAGAGGCCCAAGTGGCCGCCCTACAAATCTCTAATATTGGAATATTGTTTAGGAATGCTAACAAGATTGAAATCGATCATGTAGAATGCGCTCTGGTGTGTGCAGGAGAGTCCGTGTTCTGAATATGATAGCACTGTTGCATGCACATGGAGATCCATTTAGACAGTCTGAGTAGATATTGTGCAGCTTTTTGAATGCTCGGTAGTAGAAACAAAGAGTCTAGGGGATTTCCGGAAAGGTTTGGTCCTGTCAAGGTAAAATACTAATGCACGCCTAATGTCCAATGTATGTAAGATGGCTTCTGTTTGAGTCCTGTGAGGCTTGGGATAGAATGTGGGCAGATGGATTAATTGGCTCATATGAAAGGCTGATGTTACCTCTAGTAAGAATTTTGGGTGTGGATGTAGTGTGACCTTGTCTTTGAAGAATATTGTGTAGGGAGGGTTGGCCATGAGTGCCCCTATTTCACTCACCCATCTGGCAGAAGTAATATTGATCAGAAATTCCACTTTCATGGATAAATGCAGCAAGGAGCAGGTGGCTAAGGGTTCAAATGGTAGTCTGGTGACACATTTCAACCCCAGATTGAGGTCCCAGGCCGGGGTAGGTTGGTGATCTTCTGGGTAGATGTTCTGGAGACCCATGAGGAAGTGTTTCGTAATTGGGTGTGCGAAGATCGAGGTCCTGTCAATCTGATGATGGAACACAGTAATGGATGCAAGATGGACTTTGATTAAGCTTGTTGCTAAACCCAAGCATTTCAGCTCCAGTAGGTAATCCAACGCTAACGGTAGTAGTGTTGTGGAGGCCGCCACATGTTTTCCTTGACACTAGGAGGAGAATCTCTTCCATTTTTGAAAGTATTATGCATGGTCACCTTCCTGCTGTTTAGTAATAGTTGTTTAACTTGTTCCAAGCAGGCTACTTTTCTATGATGAAACTATGCAGGAGCCATGCTTGTAGGTGAAGTTTCTCTGGATTCGGGTGAAGACAGTTCTGAGACAGTAGGTCCAAATGACAAGTAGAGCGTATTGTCATGCACATCAGGTAGGAGTATCATGCTTATGCGGGCCATGTTGGGACTATGAGGATACCTTTAGCCTTGTCTGTTTGTATCTTGTGTATGCATCATGCATGATATCAGAGGAATCGGTGGGAAAGCATACATGAATAGTGCATCCCATGTGATGAAAAAGGCGTCCCCCAGTGACTGGGGTCCCATTCCCGCTCTCGAGCAGAACATTGCGCATCTGTGATTCGTCAGAGCTGTGAACAAGTCAATGAGGGGAGTGCCCTCCCTCTGGTGGAATATAGATAGCAGGACTGCCCCATTAATTTCCCATTTGTGGTTTCAAGAGAAGTACCTGCTTAGCATGTCCACGTTATGAAAGCCAGGAAAGTCGGAAATCAAAATGTTTATGTTGTGGAGTATGTACTAGTTCCACAGTTTCATGGCTTCAGTGCATAACAAGTGTGATCGAGCACTTCCTTGGCAGTTGATGTAAAACATGCAGGCAGTGTTGTCGGTCATGATACAAATGGATTTTTTCTTTATGTGAGGTAGGAAGTGTTAGCAGGCATTGTGGACTGCATATAGCTCTAGTAGACTGACATGTAGTGAGTCTGCGAGAGACCATTTTTCTTGAACTGTGTGCTGATGCATGTGGGTGTGCCAAGCTATCAGCAAAGCGTCTGTCATGATCACTATTGAGGGGGGTTCCTGTTGGAACAGGATGCCGATGCACACATTTCCTGGTCTTGTCCACCAATATAGAGTGTCCAGGAGGTGAGGTGATACAGTAAATCATTTGTGCAGGCTATGCTTACTGGGTATGTAAACCGAGCTCAACCAGCTCTGTAGGCAGCACACAAGTAGTCTTGCATGTCGTACCATGAACGTTGTGGCTGCCATGTGTCCTAGCAGCTGCAGGACAGTACGAGCTGGTATTTGGGGGCTGACTCTGACCTCTGAGATAAGGTTTGTCAGAGTTATGAACCTGTTCAGGGGCAAGGATGCCTTGGCTTCTATGGCGTGGAGGTGTGCCCCAATGAAGTCCATTGTTAGGCAGGGATTAGAGAGGATTTTTGTTCATTTATCTGTAGATCCCTGAATAGTGTGATTATCGTCTGGACTGTGTGCTGAGTAGGGCCTTTGAGAAGGCAATTGTCCAGGTAAGGGAAAGATCATTATTCCTTGTTTGCGTAGATGTGCTGCTACGATCACTAGGGTTTGGGATTGTTTTTTGTTGACTCTTCCCCAACAAATTATGTACTAGTTCCACAGTTTCATGGCTTCAGTGCATAGCAAGTGTGATCGAGCACCTCCTTGGCAGTTGATGTAAAACATTTTGGTGCCGTGGATAGGCCGAATGGTAGTACTCTGTACTGGAAGTGTTCATGTCATACTGTGAATCACAGGAATTTCCTATGAGCGAGATGTATGGTAATATGAAAATAAGCATCTTGGAGGTCGAGGGCTGAAAAACAGTCCCTCTCTTTTGCAGCGCAGGAAGTATCATGCACACCATCTTGAACTTTTGAGTGGGTACAAACTTGTTGAGTTTCCTAAGATCCAAGACAGGTCTCCATCCCCCATTCTTCTTCTGGGTCAAGGGGTAGTGGGAGTAAAACCCCATCCCCCTGTATTGAGAAGGTACTCGTTCCACAGCACCTAGTTGTAGAAGATGAAGACTTCTTGAGAAGGGTCCCTGAAGAGGGACAGGGAGGGCGAGAGGGTAGGTGGATGGGAGGTAAAGGGGATGGTATATCATGATCATACGATCTTTAACACCCATTGGTCCATGGTTATTGATGCCCAGATGTGGTAGAATTGGTGAAGGCAGTGACCTAAGCATGGGGAGGGATCGGGTGAAAGCACTGTCTGGTGAGAGAGGTTGTCCAGACACTCGACCAAAACTTCAAAATTGTGGCTTGGGTGGAGCCAATTGAGAAGTCCATGGTTGAGATTGAGGTGCTCTCCGTTGCTGCAATCGTTGGTGTTGTCATTGGTTCTCGTATTGCTGCTGTTGTTGTCGGCTGGAAGAGGAATCTCTGGCTCTCTGATAAGGTTGGTATCGTCTTCTCTTCGGCAGTGGAGTAGAGATCCCCAAAGTGCGAAGGGTGGCTCGAGAATCCTTCATGGAATGGAGCACCTCATCCATCTTGGTTGAGAACAATTTCAAATGGCAGGTCTTTGACCTTGGTTTTGTGTTCTCTGGAAATGCCCGAGGATTGCAACCAGGATGTCCAGCGTATCACTAAGGCCCTGGCCGTGGTTCTGGCTGCCGTGTCGGCTACATCCAAGGTTGCTTGGAGGGCTGTGAAAGCGACGAATTGATACTCGTTTGGAATGGCCTTGAATTGTGCTTGTTTCTCCTCTGGAAGCTCCTCAGTGTAAGAGCTGAATTTCCCATAGTTATCAATCATATTTTGCTAACATAGTGGAATAATTGGTGACTCCTAATTGGTCGGTACCAATTTTGCTTTCTCTACTGGTGCCAACTACAATGTTGGTGCCGGAGATGGAGGCATGTTGCCACAGGTGCTGGAACTAGAGGCACGGGGGAGTGCTGCAGCACCCCTTGGCTTGAAGTGGTTTCCATTATATACAGGGTTTACAGTTTGGTTCAATGACTCTCAGCATCCCCACTATACAAATTGTTCCAGCACCCTTGCATGTTGCCTGAGGAGACCCTCAGTACTAAGTCCCTACTGCTCACGTGCGTCCCACATGGATAGAAGAATAAAAGATTTAACTCTAAATGACCACATTAAAGTATTTGGTGCAGTATGCTTACCCCTTTCATTGATAACTTTAAGAAACAGATATAGGGAGAAATTAATGTGAAAATGTGCATTATTACTACCACTAAGAAAATTAAATTTAAAAACAGCAAATCATTCATTAAATATGGAAAGCAAATGAATGCTATAGAACTACACCTGAAGTTTTCCATTATGCATATACAGCTCATGTGGCTGTTTTTTCTTCTGCCTTTGAATATGAAAAACCTTCATTTATGGCATAATAAACAGTTCAAGAAAAGGGTAACATGATTTTAACCTTACCACCTCAATATGTCCTTTCCACATGTGGGCTTCCTCCTCTTACCTTCTTTTTCTCTTCGTATTCTGTTCTTAGAATTTAAGACATTTTTCTCTGCACTCATTTCATATGTACATGTACATACATTTTAATAGGCTTCTTGCTTTGTATTTTTTTTATTTGCTATTTATATTTCTTATGTTTGGTAATCACTTTTTTGCTTACTAAAAGCTAGTGTGATCGAACACCTCCTTGGCAGTTGATGTAAAACATTTTGGTGCCTTGGATAGGCCGAATTGTAGTACTCTGTACTGGAAGTGTTCATGTCATACTGTGAATCACAGGAATTTCCTATGAGCGAGATGTATGGTAATATGAAAATAAGCATCTTGGAGGTCGAGGGCTGAAAAACAGTCCCTCTTTTGCAGCTCAGGAAGTATCATGGGTTCATATAATATACCAGAAAAGTCTGGTGAGTGAGAGGCCTCGGACAGTTAAGACACAGTGACACTTTAAAAATGTTTTAGATTTTTATTTAAATCTCTTACTTTCTATATTCTGTATACTTTAAGTAAGAGATTTAAATAAAAATCTAAAACATTTTTAAAGTGTCACTGTGTCTTAACTGTCCGAGGCCTCTCACTCACCAGACTTTTCTGGTATATTATATGAACCCATTTTTTTCCGGAAATGGTGCTTCCTGTTAGTGGCAGCCTTCAATCCAACAGCTACCTCAATGCAGGAAGGCCCGGCACGTACACTAAGCCTTTTTGATTTTGCCATCAGCGCTCATAGATCTGCCCAAGCGGATCAATTGCAGGGTCAGGGACTTAGACAAGAGGCCTGGCAAAACAGCAGTCTACTTAGATGTTTCTTTTCCCCACCTCTGAACTAATGTAAACCTTTAAAGCCTATATTAGCCATAGGAAAAATGGGATTACTTGTAAATTATACAGTATAAAATAAGATGTGATCTCTGGAGTACTTAAGGGTTTCACAGTAACTTTTTTGGTTGACATGAAGAACAGAAAGGTCATCAGCATAACGAAAAAAAGGCTGCAGATGGAAAAAAAGGAGGTTAGATATAGTGTAGTTTAGAAAGATTTCACATAGCAACGTGCAGATGTATTTTTTTCCTTGATAGCCCATGATACAGCCAGGTATTCAGCAGGCAGTGAGGAAAATCCATTTGCTACTTTAGAATCCAAGGTACCTTTGATAGCCTGGAATACAGAAATATTTCTCAACTCATTAGGGAAGCAGGCAGGTTTGTGTTAACTGTGGCTCAGTTTGGCCTATCCATATGGGACTAACCACATAAAAAAGTGAAAGAAATCCTAACAGAATGCAGCAGCCGGTAAAAGGCCATTATATTGCAATTTTCATGAGGTTGACAATAGGCCAAGAAACTACAAAATGGCATAGAGTAGGAAAAGCAGTTGTAACAGGTTGTACATTGTTGGTGATTATATTTTCAGTAGCAATGAAAGCTGTAATAAGGTAAAAGAGACGCTGGCAGGAATAAGGCGCAAAGGGAGAGGAAATATTAAAAATGTTACAGTACTTCAGGAACTTTAGTGGTGGCTGGTTGCTACAGACTAATCAACTGTATAAAAACGAAGTTTTAACTATCAATTTCAAAGGGCTTGGAGTGACCTAACACTAAGAAGTCTGGAATGTTACCGCTGAGGATTTACTATTAAGTACTGCCTGATTTATGGACTCATCAAATGCTGTGACATTGCTAATGTGAAATTGATAAATTAAAACAGCTAAATATCAAGAGGGAAATTGATAAAACACAAAACCAGTAACGTATGCAGCAAATTCAGTTAGCAAAGGATGCTCTTATGTGTGGCCTGAGTAGTCTACGTTGAAGATGGAAAGGAAAATTACATAAATATTAAGAAAAGGGCCAGGCATGATACTTACCCTTCTGTTACATCTTTATGGCAACTCTTGTAACAATTAAAGATAAGCAAGATGAAAAAAGGAATGGCTAAAGAAACATTGTTTAAAGGTTGAAAAAGCTAAGAATAACAGGCAGCTTTGTGATGGCAAATATGAAATGCTAAATGAGGGGAAGAAAAGAGAAATGGAAAGAGAAACATTTAAATCAGTGGAGTAGTCTTAAAGCTGGAGCAGAGAACAGGTGGAACAGGGAAGTCACTAGGACTAACAAATACCTCAGATATCTGTCTTAGATCGCTAGGTCAGCTATTCGGTGCTCCTGTACAGCATGCCACAGAATGTAAGCTTTCATTATAGAAGTTATGTTACTCGCCTTTATGGTTGGGAAGATAACCTTCCCCGGGTGAACCAAATGGAAACAATTGAAGTATGTTTTTCCTGAGTCTGCAAATGGCCTGAAACAATAGCTGTAATGGGGCACTGACTCTGAAAACTAAGAAGGACAAAATAAAATGTTTATTTTGCTATTGATCATTTTAGCATTAACATTCAACTAGTGTGTACATCTATTGCTGTTGGAAGTAGTGGCAGATACAGTGATTGAGGGGTGCAGTAGTCTCTTGGCTGCTGTGAAGAATTGCTGTGGTGAGATATTAGGAATTCAAGCTTCTCTAACCAAAATGTCAAGTCACCTCAAGGGTGAGGGAAAAGGAGATGTATCCCTTTCCCCAGTGCCTCAGCTGTGACAGGGGTGCCAAAACCCTAAACTCCCTCTCATAAACAACCCCGACTCATGTGTCAAAACTTCTAGCTTTCCCCATTCAATTTAATTATTTGTTGCCAATATAAATGTCTGCAGCAAATTTAAAATTTGGGGCAGCAGCAAACTAATTTAATATAAAAATAAATAATACTCGGGAATACTCTAGTTCTGACTGTTATTCATTTTTACATTTAATTCAATAAAACCTCAATTTTGAAGCTGCCACAGAAATTACATTTTGCTACAAAATTCAGGACTAGAGTGCCATAGCAATCAGGTGGCCATACTGAAGAATTTAGATCCTGTCTGTTGTAGAGGGCATTCCTTATTGTAACAGATGGTGCAGTGTAACATGGATCACTGTAACCCAAATACAGACACTTAAGTTTTAGTCATTTGCACTGCAGGTTCTGTTAACACAACAACTTCATCCTATGTACTGCAGCATTTTTTTTTCAGGCTGTAGTGAATAAACAGCTCACAGCACATGTTAGAAACATGGAAAAACTAGAGCATGAAGGAGTAATTTATTTGCTCTTATTTTTGTTGTGTAGTGGGATAACCCGAGACATGAAAAAGTAAGCTCCTCCTGGGTTTTTAAAGTTTCCTCTTAGTTTGTTATTTTGTGCCTAATATTAATTTGTCCCTTGTTGTCCTTCGACAACAGATTATGCAAAACAATGTTGCTAAAGGTGTTCACAATTGATAGTTTTAAAAAGGTCAGTTAAAGAAAAAGGACAATGATGCTAAAACTGCACATTTCTCAATTGCACTATTTCAACATCAAATCGTGGCTGCTTTCAACATCAAATCATTCATGAAAATTCTGATTGGCTTGTGGTAGTGCAAAACCTCCCGTTCTCACTGTTGATGGAGAAAGGAACAGATATAAAGAAATCAAGTATGAACCATGTGGTCCACAGCTTTACTAGAGTTTTCAGATAACTGCTGCAATGACATGAAAGGTACTTTGTTTTATCACAACTCAACAACTATCCCTTGTTTTTTTTTTTAAAAGGAAGCTCCCCAGAGCACCAGCATGTTTGCATGATATTTTATTGCATATTTCACTACTTTTGTCCTTCCCATTGAAACACAAGAATTGTATCAGGACAGATTAAAGAAATAATTACTGTATATACTTGATCATAAGCCGGTTCATTTATAAGTCAACCTCCCCAAGATGGATAAGTAAAAATGGAAAATTTTTATGACCCATTCATAAGCCGACCCTATAATTCAGGGTTCAGCAAACTTTGGCTCCATGGCCATCAGGATAAGCCACTGGCGGGCCGAGATGGTTTGTTTACTTCGAGCGTCCGCAGGCACGGAGGTAAACCTAAGTAAACAAAGTGTCCCGGCGAGCCAGTTGCTTACCCTGACGGGCTGGGACAGCAACTCGTGGGGACATTTTGGGGGGGAGGGGAGAAGCTGGGGGTCAGGGGAGTAATCCCTATGACCACCCCCCACATGACCCCACCCCTAGCCCAGGACCCCCACACTCACCTCTCCACATCCCATCCCTTCCCACCTTATCTGGGGAGGGCCGGGGAGGATGTCTCTGGCCTGGCTGGAGCTGCTTCAGCAGGCTGGCAGCGCAGCCGCAGTCTGCTCCGGCGGGCCAGACCGGGTGGCGCGGCCGCAGCATGTTCCAGCAGGCCAGGCGGCGTGGCTGCAGCCTGCCAACCCTGGAGCTGCAGCTGCTTCGGAGACTGGGGGGAGAGCAGCGTGGCCAGAAGCGGAGAGACTCTGGCCCCGCCTCTCCCTTCTGGCTCTGCTGGCTGTGCTGCCTGCTCCCTATGTTCGGGAGAGGGGCTGTGTCCCACCTCTCCTGCTCTATACCCGTTCATAAACCGACCCCCTTGTCTGATGCTTCCCTTTTTTACTACAAAAATTTGGCTTATGAATGAGTATATACAGTAACTATCAGACATATGAGACTATTAAATAGCCATAATCAATATTATTTTTACTTACTTGATATAGTAGGGCACTTTGTTTGGTGAGATTGCCCTCTCCCAGGGACCCTGGACAGAAGCTGTTAACAAATATAAATAAATAAATATATAAATAAAATAAGAGAGACATGGAGGTCAAGTTCAAAGCAAACAGAAAAGACAACATTAATCTCTGGAATTACAATTTTACACTTGGAGACACTGATGTGGGTCTGTTTGCTCAGTTACCCATGAAGGCAGGAAGGATTAACCTGCTGTTCTGAAATTTCTGTCCTAATCTGAGTGAAATTGAACTCATTCAGCTGCAAAGATAAATGCAAAAACCTCTTTGACTACTAAATTTAACAAAGAGATAAGGAGCTGAACAAGCAGCTATCCGTCTTTCTGGTGAGTTCTTTTACAGGGCACCTCTTGGTAATGCTTTCTGTTGTTTTTTCTTCAATTTCACCTCTTATTTGATCAACTGTTCTCATCCTTCTAGGAACAAAATTACACCCTGGTTTACATTTTATGTCAAGTAAAGACATTTAGCAGCCCAGTATGATGATATTCTCCTGATTATTTGTTTTAAATAGAGACCCATTTCATTTTTATTTCCTACATTATTAAATGTTCATGTGTTTTATTGTCTTTCAAAAATGGCAAGCAATGCAGAAGTTGTCAGCATGATCACATCAAAAAAGTGTTAAACCCATCAGAGAATGGCACTAGATAATAGCAGTTTTTTCAGTCTAGACTCTCGCAGGATTAAGTACCAATATCAATTTACAGTATAGTGAAAATAATGTTTTATATGAAAAAGGAATATGGGTAGGACATATTTTTAAATGATGGAAATTCTTGCTTGCTGATGGTCTGTGCCATATTCTGAAAGCTCTTCTTTAGTATTTAGAGTTTATGATCTTTTCAAGTTAATCATCAGAAGCAAGCTTCCCTCAAACTAGATTCCACCAGCTCAAAGTTGTACCTGATCCTGCCATAATAATAGATGCAAAACCTGCAGACACATCTCCACTGCTATGAAGATCAATACTCTCACAACACACCTTTCACAACATATGGTGTACCTCATCCAGTGCATTAAATGCTCCAACAACAACTATGGGTGAAAACAGACAATCACAATGTCCCAAGTGAACACACACAGAAAAATGATAAAAGACAAAACCACCATATCACCTGCATGTGAACACTTTTCACAAAGCGTTCACTCTATATCTGACACTTCAGTCCTCATCCTCAAAGGAAACCTGCCAAACACCTTCTAGAGATAAACCTGGGAGATAAAATTCATAACTTTGCTAGACTCTAAAAATCACAGTTTTAATAAAGACACTGTATCTAAGGCTTATTACAATAATTTGTAACCCACTAACCATTCCCCCTTTCAGTGCTATGACTGCAGAGGTGTGACCAGGCCCCTTCACTTTGATTCATCTCTTACAATAGGTGTTAGCTATTTATGCTAAACCATCTGTTCCAACTTGTATTTAGCCCTGATACTCTGAGGGTATGCCTACCTTGCAATTAGACACCTGCAGCTGGCCTGTGCTAGCTGACTTGGGCTCACGGGGCTCGAGTTAAAGGGACCATTATTGCAATATAGATGTTCTAGCTTGGGCTGCAGCCCAAGCTCTGGAAATTCTCCCACCTCACAGGGTACTAGAGCCCAGGCTTCCCCAAGCCCAAACCCCAGGCTATCCCAAGCCCAAACATCTACACCGCAGTTAAATAGCTCCTTAGCCCGAGCCCCATGAGCCTGAGTGAGCTGGCATGGGCCAGCTGTGGGTTTTTAATTGTGTGTAGACATACCCTATGTACTTTTCTCAGACCTGAAGAAAAGTTCTGTGTAGCTCAAAAGCTTGTCTGTGTCACCAACAGAAGTCGGTCCAGTAAAAGGTATTATCTCACCCACCTTGGCTCGCTATTCTCTATATAGTCATTTTGACTGATCTACTTAAAAAATGCCTATCCCAGGGTCTGGGTGTTTTAACAGATATTAAAACAAAGTCAAATCACAGCCCATATGAATAAAGAAACAAATGTATCCACACTTCACCTATGAACAAAAGTCCATCAGCTGAATAAAGAAAATACACCACCTACTTTAAATACATCTCATTGCACCTCAGAAATTCAAGTAAAAAGATAACATGAGCAAAGGAGTTGGAGAGAAGATGTGCAACACATTTTTAAATAGTTTATAGGGAACTAGTGGATCATTGTTTGTGGGACTGCTAATATATAAATACATTTTGAGGTGAGATTTGAAGGTGGTCAGGGAAGTTGCATGGCAAACAATATCAGGAAGAAAAAATCAGATGTAAGGGCAGCATGGGAGATACATGGAGGCACTTATGAGAGTCTAAAAAGGAGAGTAACATGCAACCAAAATGAGATTTGGGCTGCAGCAGACGACAAACAGTTTAAGATACTTTTGGATGAAAATGAGAAGCCAGTAAAGGGACTCAAAGAAGGTGATGTGGAGCAGGAGTGGCAAGGAAGAGGAGTCTGGCAGCAACATTGTAGGTGGACTGGAGGGTGATAGAAAACCAGGGTAATGGAAAAGTACAGCTTCATCAATACACTCCTTTCTGAGGCCAACAGCCATATCATCCGCAGCAAAATTATGGGCACCTTATACATATGAAGAAAGGGTTCTGGACACTGTCTACTTACTCTACATACTCAAACAGTTTGGCCAATTAGACATACACACACACTTTATATAAATGGTCATCTAGTGCTGGGAGTGGATGGAGTACTGCAAATGAGAAACTGAGCTGAACGCTGAATGGTGAGGTTAAAAAGAAATATTGAACAGCTGTTTTATTTCCCTGAGTACTCTCTATCCTGCACACTGAAGGCCAGATTCTTGCCATTCTCACTCACATGGGGTAGCGCTTTGCTGCGGGAGCAGTCCAATTGATTTGAAGAGCACTAATCATGGAAGAAGGTATTATTCAATGTGAGTAAGAGATGCAGAATCTGACCCTCAGATGGGTACTGCAAAACATAGCACATGGTCATATATTTGAAAACTCTATCATAATACATATATGCAAAGGGACAAAATAAAGATGGTGCATATATTTTATACATATAAATACACAGAGCCAGAAGAGTACCCAGAAGTCACCTACTACAGGACAGGCCCAAGAAAGAAAACAACAGAACGCCACTAGCCATCACCTTCAGCCCCCAACTAAAACCTCTCCAACGCATCATCAAGGATCTACAACCTATCCTGAAGGACGACCCATCACTCTCACAGATCTTGGGAGACAGACCAGTCCTTGCTTACAGACAGCCCCCCAATCTGAAGCAAATACTCACCAGCAACCACACACCACACAACAGAACCACTAACCCAGTAACCTATCCTTGCAACAAAGCCCGTTGCCAACTCTGTCCACATATCTATTCAGGGGACACCATCATAGGGCCTAATCACATCAGCCACACTATCAGAGGCTCGTTCACCTGTGCATCTACCAATGTGATATATGCCATCATGTGCCAGCAATGCCCCTCTGCCATGTACATTGGCCAAACTGGACAGTCTCTACGTAAAAGAATGAATGGACACAAATCAGACGTCAAGAATTATAACATTCAAAAACCAGTTGGAGAACACTTCAATCTCTCTGGTCACTCGATCACAGACCTAAGAGTGGCTATACTTCAACAAAAAAGCTTCAGAAACAGACTCCAACGAGAGACTGCTGAATTGGAATTAATTTGCAAACTGGATACAATTAACTTAGGCTTGAATAGAGACTGGGAATGGATGAGTCATTACACAAAGTAAAACTATTTCCCCATGGTATTTCTCCCCCCCACCCTACCCCCCACTGTTCCTCTGATATTCTTGTTAACTGCTGGAATTAGCCTACCTGCTTGTCACCATGGAAGGTTTTCCTCCTTTCCCCCCCCTGCTGTGGGTGATGGCTTATCTTAAGTGATCACTCTCCTTACAGTGTGTATGATAAACCCATTGTTTCATGTTCTCTGTGTGTGTGTGTATATAAATCTCTCCTCTGTTTTTTCCACCAAATGCATCCGATGAAGTGAGCTGTAGTTCACGAAAGCTTATGCTCTAATAAATTTGTTAGTCTCTAAGGTGCCACAAGTACTCCTTTTCTTTTTGCGAATACAGACTAACACGGCTGCTACTCTGAAAAAAGTTAAGTATTGTAATATATTACTTAGATTGTAAACTCTTTGGGGGCAGGGACAGTCTTTTTGTTCAGTATTTGTATACTGCCTAGCACAATGAGTCCTGCTCCACAACTAGGGCTCTTAGGGTAATATGGTAATATAAATAAATAAATAAATAAATAAATAATAACAACAAAAACTAACATAGCTGACATTCACCATCTTCCTACATTCCCAATAATATCTACATCTTAACTTCTGTCATGATAAACTCACTCCACTATATGCTTGGATGCAGAAAACCTCCAAATGCTTTGTGTTATCTGAAATTAAGAACTAGGAAGAATGCCATCCACCTTCCACATGTATCTATAACAGACAATTTCAGTTGTTCATGTAGCTTAATCTTCCTAGCTATGTAAGGCTAGAGGATGGCATACAAACGGTCTTAAAAACATTTGGATTATGGAACCAGATATTCTGAAAAGTAAAAAACAACAGAACCACCACATCCTCTTCCCATCCCTCCCGAAAAAACCCTACATTAAATTGAGGATGTGATCTCCTTTGTATGGAATAATATGTATTTATAATTAAAAAGCCCTACCCATTCAACTCCCCAAACTGCATTAGAGGGCAAAAAGGCCCTTTCCCCAAAAAACCCAAACCAAACCTTAGCTTTCATAGTGAGAACACTTCAGCTACAGTTTCCATCTTAAAATCAAAGGAAGTGTTATTTATTTATTGAATATCTAAAGGATAGGATGGGTTGCTGTAATTATTCTGGAAGGTGTATTTCTCCTTCACTCCTGAATTCATCTGGGCAACAGTTTTCGAGGCATAACTTATTATCCCAGAATCTTATACATAAAAGTGTTTTTGATCCATTTAAAAAAAACAAGCACAAATATTCTGCTTTCAGTGGAACTAAATGCTTTAGAAATAAACAATTCTGTGATGTTCTGCATAATTGGATTTAGTGTTCCTTCAAGAGACTGTTGTGAGGTTGTCTGTAATACAGTTTCTGCTGTCCTGGATGATTCTAGTCTTGCATAAATTTGAGTTGACAAAATATGTGGTACCTTTTACAACTGTGCTCTGAGAATACCCATCTCATTTCTGGCACAAATCCAGCAGCTGAGAAGAGCTGTTTCTTATCTCCTGGTACCAGTAGAGGTTTGTCATCCATTACAAAGCCAGTGTAAGTAACAGACATATATCTCTGATTCCTGGTAACACCATTTTAGTAGTCTATCAAAGAAGACTTTCTGGAAAACATTCTTGTATGACACCATAGCTTCCCTGTGTGTTATTCTCAAGAAACAGACATTTCCCTATTTGCAAAGTGTAATTCAAAAGTGCCTTATTGTTTTAGCTTTGCATAGTGTAAGAATCCATTGCTATATGAACCAGACACCTGCAATGTTGACTACTGAAATAAAATAGCATAGCAAAAAGTGTCTTTTTAAAAAATGGATTTAAATCTCCTTGCACTCCATTAGCATTGCTATGCATTAGTAATCGTTTAATGGTTATCTGTTTTCAGAGTTTTATTTTTCTCCCTTTGATGTGCTAACATATTAAACTTAATGTGTGCACTGTCGTTGAACTGAGGCTAAATTTCACAGACCATGTTCATGTAAGTTGGCATTTATGTCTTTTCACAATGCAAAATGAAGCAGCAGCATGTTGGATCTGTGTGCTCCACAGTTCAACAGTATTTTAATCTATGCAGGGTCTGACCAGATATTTAAATAGGATGCTGGTGTCATTTTAGCTGTGTGGATAGATGAAATTCAAAAATAATCTAATAAATATTTAATTTAGCTATATCATTATGGGAATCATATATACAATACATTTAAAACTATCAAACGTAAATGGTCGTTTATTGCACCTATCCACCAAAATATTCAAAGAGATAGTCTTGGATAAAATCAATTTAATACAATTTCTATCAAAAACTACTTCCAATGGTCATTATTAAAATGTTAACATTCACTCACTGTTTTCACACAGTGACACGGATACGTTTTCAATTGTAAGTATAGAGAAGATCCTCAGTATCTCAGATAACTCAGGGGAGGGGAGTGAAACTGTAATTTTTTTGATGGCAACCACACTGTGCCATGCTTCAATCTACTCCGTGACCTGTTCATTGCTGTTTGTTAGTGGTTTCATATGAGTGAATTACAGCTTTGTGAGGTTTGGATCTGAGCTCACACACGTGTTCATAATCAAAAAAAACCTGCAATATTTACAAATTGGTCACTCTAGCCCCAGTTTAGTGAGGTATTTAATCATGTGCCTAAATTAAGCATTGGAGAATGACTTCAGGCAGGGCCTCTACCTATGATACTTTGACTTTGCTGACTTCTGTTGTTCTATTGTGCATTATTATTTTTAACCAAATACACATTTTAGAATCTGTTTACTCCCAACCCAACCCCCCGCAATGTATAACACTTTTTACTAATGGTTTAACCTTTTGTT
Organism: Dermochelys coriacea; assembly: GCF_009764565.3. Classification (NCBI taxonomy): domain Eukaryota; kingdom Metazoa; phylum Chordata; order Testudines; family Dermochelyidae; genus Dermochelys; species Dermochelys coriacea. The sequence goes on from NC_050068.2 coordinate 147,666,846, forward strand.
GAGGTATTCTATTTGTCATTCCTTATGAAGGCAGATAATGATGGCTTAGTGGTCTAATCCTCAAGTTTGGAAATACCTAGAATCACAGGTTCACATATGTGTAGAGCTGAGTCTTTCAAAATAGATAAATTGAGTGCCATTGTATTTAGTTTAAGATATCATAATAAACAAGATATGGTTGTTTTACACAGACATTAAAGATCCCCTAGTACTTTTCCTAAGGGCGAGATAAGTTACAGCAGTCCCCAGTCAGTTAAAGCATGCTATATACTGGCTGGCTGACTGCCATCTTCACTCTAGAAAGCTGCTTATCTGACAGTGTGTGTGGGGGTCTGTGTAATTTGGGAAGTTCTTTAGGATCCTTCTCAATGAAAGGTAGTGTATACATGTACAATATTATTTTACACATTTACAGAGGGCCTATTTCTATCTTATGCCTATTTGTTATTACAGTAAATTACGATGTGGAACACTGATGTTGTATCGCAGAGAGGCATAATGGCTCACTGTATAACCTAGAAACTGATGTCAAAATATATTGGTTGAAAGATTTAAAAGTTAGAAGGAGAAAAACATCAATCAAAACCTAAGTTGCATAAAAATTGCCCACCATGGGGTCTAGCTCAACTAGCTGAGCTAGGTTGGAATCTGATTTAAGCCTGCATATGTGGGTGGATTCTCAGGAATTGAAGTGAGCTAAGCAGTTAAATTCCAATTTGGATTCTTCAACAGTTAAATTACACACTGCTTCTCTGTCTGCACTGCAGTGCTGTCTGTGATCACAAGTAGAGTAAAATGCTTTAAGATTGCTTCTCAAACTTTGGAAGATGGGCTGATTAGCCATAAAGATCTGAACATGAGAAGAGGGGCAGCACAACAGAGAGTCGCTCCACAGGAATTATAAAATGAGGCCTCCCAGGTCTGCAATAACTGCTGAAATCTTTATGACCAACTTGAAACATAATGTTTGCTGGGTGTTACTGGTGAGAAACATTCTACAGCTACTAAATAGATAACATGTTCCTTAGCATCATTACAAATGGTGAACAGCATACTGTGAAGTCATTCAGAAGTTTCCAGAGATCACTTCAAAGCATAAAATCGATCCCAGGCTCATTTTCTTGGATGTTACTGTTCTGTAGAGCAGCAACAAAATACTTGCACCTCCTTGAAAAGGATATTGTATCAGGTAGACTGATACTGTAGATATCGTTCAGCTTTATGTAGCCAACTACGTTTGTATATTGCTGACAAGTCTAATAATCAATGTTGGTTGCACTCAAACTTTGAAAAAGAAAAGAAAATCTCTAAAACTGGTTTCTGTCACATTGACCAAATTGTGGCTTCTGTGCAGAGAGAATAAAATGGACTATTAGAAAAATAAATCTTAGATAAACATTTCAAGCCTTATAGAGCCAAACATGACAGAATGAGTTCTGACATAAAGAGAATAGCCTCACTGCTTTACACACCAGGCATTTCAGAACATAAAAAATATGTTTCAACTGAGCACAATTTATAGCTCATGACAACTCTGTCACACTGTTTAACTGCTTCACTGCTAAACTGTGCTGCACTAGAAATGTTTGAATCTTGAAGTCTGAATCTTCCAATGGTGCTTCAATAAGGATATACCAGAGCAGCAGGAGGGAAAGTTTGCCTCAGAAATCTGATACTGTAGGCGTCACAGAAGTAGTTAATAAATAATGACTTTGTATGAAGCTTATATTCATCTAAGAATTAAGAAAACACCATGGATAGCTGTGACATACTCAATATTGGAGAAACATCATCAAAAATTAAAACATATTAAACTATGAATAATGCCGCTATGACATGCATGAGATCATTCCACCAATAACAAACTGCTTTTAAATAACACTGTATACTGCATTGTAGAGATGTGTGAATATTAAATTCAATGAAATAGGAGAAAAACATTTTTTATTGAAATATTGTTCATTGTCACCGTAAGTTTTTTAATGGAAGACTTTTTTCACCACCAAAAGTTATTATTGCAGTAAAAAATAGGGGAAATAAGCAACTTCTGTTAGTGAAGAACTAACTGAAATTTATGATTTTGGCCTTGAATTTGACCATTTTTATCATGTAAAACTTAATTTGCAGGTGGGGGATCCAGCATATAATCAGAATTCTAATTCATGATGAATCAAATTTATCAATATGCTATGCACAGCTCTATTGCAGTCAACATCTTTGAGAGAAGAAAATATAAGGGAATATTAAAAAGCAGCAGCCCAGCAGGACTGATCATTAGATGCATGATGCCTCTTGAACCACAGAATACAGTACTATCAATTTCCCCCCAAAACACCTGAGCTATCTACATGAACATTTTTCTTAAAATTTCCTATTATTTCACAAGCACTAGTGGCAGCAATGGTAAGGGTGCTAATGTAGACTCTTTAACCATCATAGATCATCTAATCTTGCACAGCAGAGCAGTTCTAGGTGACATGGTGTTTAAAACCCCAGGTGCTCCTACTGTTGCTACAACTTATGGAACTGCACTGGTGGTAGTGCAATGGTAAGACATTTTACAAAAAAGTGCTAGTGTAGATGTGGCCCATGTATATTTAACATAATTCCCTCTAACTTTTAACATGCTTCACTCAATAAGCAGGTCTTGAACTTAAATTACTGCCCACTGCTACTACAAAGTCATTCCTCCCTTAATGATGATAGTAACAATGGCAAGAGCTGAGGAGCGAAACATCCAATAAAGATTATTTGCATTTCTTTTTTAAGTCTCTTCTCTTCCTTTAAGTGCGCTTGACTCTCCTTAAAAGGTGCAGGGCTGTCAGCCCTGGAGACTGAAATCTTCCACTGTGTGCTGCACTGTAGATTTAAACTCTGGTTGCAGGTTGGAGATGGTGGCTTTTGCTTCTCTCTACCTCCATGCACTTTACACCTCTATATAAATTCAGTACTTAGCTTTGTGAGGCTCAATTCAAAGATACCCAAAGAGTGGAATGTTGTATCTAGATTTTAAAAAGTACACCTCTACTTGGAACTGGAGGCATGGGCATTGACTCTGTGGGTGCTCTAGGGCTCAAGCACACACAGAAAAAAAATTGAGGGTGCTCAGCACCCACCAGCCACAGCTGTTTAGTGGAGCTGCTGATCAGCTGTTTGGTGGCTGGCTGGAGGTGCTCGGGGGAAAGAGGAGAGTGGCGGGGGTGGAGTGGGGCTGGAAGAGGCAGAATGAGGGTGGGACCTCAGGGCAGAGGGCAGAGCAGGCCCAAGAGGCGGGGTCTCCGAGACAGGCAGGGCTGGGGCCTTCAGGGGGAAAGGAAGAGTGGGGGCAGGGCCTCAGGGTGGAGCGGGGGTTGAGCACCCAGTGGGAAAAATAAAAAAGTCAAAGTCATTGCCTATGATTGGAGGTGTAACTTCCAGCTTGGTAGACATACCTACACTAGCTCTGATAGACAACTACTTGGACAACTAGCCCTTCCCACCACTTGCGTGGGGGCAGAAAAAATTTGTCACCTGAAGGGAGACTCTGTGAAGCCAGACACTGCAGGAAGTATTGCCCAACAAGACCGGAGCGGTGGCCTTCTGACAGCCTAATGACTGACACATGAGGAAGCCATGAGGGAGCATTCTGAGCAGACTCCCTCCAGATCTTGCCTTGCTGTGAACCCCAGACTCTGGCTCCTAACTCCAGCTCAGCCCTGACTCTGCTACTTGCCTCCTGTCTGCACCTCCGCACCTGGCTCGACCCTAGCTCTGTTACTCAGTTGCTGATCGCAACTTCATAAGTGACCCATGTACACAGCCTGGCCCTGACACAAGCTAAACAATTGACTATGTATGTATTATGGGGCTGAACACTTATTTTGCTGGGTGCTGTAGAAATACACAAAAGAGACAATCCATGCACCAATTAAAACCTAAAACCAGTTTGATTTATTATGTCAAATCTTAAATTCTCATGATTAGCACAGGCTGAAGTAACATATGCAGCCTCTAGAATTGAAGAATAATAGCTTGGGGTCCAGATCCAATGCAGTCCATAGTCTCATCTTTAAGACTGGCAACAAAGTAGTCAAATAAAATAGGGTCTGATTTGTCATTTTTGAAAATCAATGGGAGTTTGATTGTGACTTTAATGGTTGTCTGTTCAGTATTAATGCCAAAACTGTAAATTGAAAAGGTATTTTTCTTCAATTGCAAATAATTTACATTAGAGCAAAATCTCTATGCAATGGAAAGTGACTAGGAAAGTATTTAGTTCTACAATTTATTAACTGCCATCTTTGTAAGGCAGAAATGGCAAGAAATAATGAAGAAAAGATTTTTCAGAACCTGAAATTTAAAATAACAGAATGTGAGGAAACAAGGAACAGTCTCAGGAACTCTGGACTTTATCCAAAGGATAACTAAATACGAGATTTAGTTTCCAAATCTTAAACACACATTTCCAACCATTATTTATCTACTTCTGAATGTTAACTAATAGTTCTAATGATGATTAACCATTTTCCATATAGAGTACTGGCATATGATGGCTTTAAAAAAATAGTTTGAGAAAACCGTTTCTGATCATTGGAGCTATTTGTTAAATACAGAATGGAAAAAAGCGACCTGTTCTTTATAATTTGAAATTTTAAAATACAGCTAGGTATATCCAATTAAACTTTAAGTCCTAGCTCTTTATATCAGGAGAATCCAACAAACCACAAAATACGAGACAGATGTAAACATGCCTTTTAAACATGCATGCCTAAATGTTTTTGCTTTTACCCAAATACCTATTGGTTCCCTATCTTGATAAAAATCTGGGTTCATCTCTAAACTTCTGATATTTTGGAGCCACAGATGGAATTAGCACTTCTAAGCAAGGAAAAAAACCCTTGTGATCTCCAAAACGAGTTACCAGGACTGGCTCTCGGCACCAGTAAAGCAAGCATGTGCTTGGGGCAGCAGAATTCCTGGGGTGGCATTCTGGCTATCATTTTTTTTTTCCTTGGGCAGTTGCGCTCTCGGAGCTTGGGGTGGCAAAAAACCTAGAGCCGGCCCTGTGAGTTACAGGTAATTGCCTGTTATAGCTGTGCATTATTTCATTGAGTCACATCATCAACATACTGTATGAGACAATCCTACAGGGATCAGGCTGTAAATTACAAGTTCTAACTGTATGTTTAAAAGTTGTCATACCTTTTATTTTTCAGCAATCACAAGTGGTGCATGTCAATGAGTTACAGCATTAAAAACCAGGATTGATGGCAGGCTGATTGAACAGTTAGTGGCATTAAAAACAGCCTGACATCTCTCCTACCTCTCATTTATTTTATCTCAAAAGGAAGTAATAACTATCTTTACAAATACAGATGGATCCTCCAACAACAGACAATGAATCCCATTCTCTGTAAAAGGCAGCATCACAGATCAAAACAAAAGGAGCCGACAAAGAATCATTATTACAGGGGAGAGAGTTGCAGCTCCATAGTTGAGATTGTGCTGAAATTTGTACTTAAAGCAGGACTGAAATTCCTGTGCTTCACACTTCAGTTACTGCATTTCAACTCCAAACTGAGCACAACAATCCTTCAGAGGACAATAGAATTTTCTATGTGATATTTTTAGTTTAATATTCACTAACTTTTGCAGAGGAAACATTTTAAAATGATCCTTTTTAGAAATTATACAGTTTTTCACACATTTGTGTGGGTCCTTCTAGCTAAACATCTGCAGTCTTCATAAACTACCAACTTCATCCACACATGCATTCATGTAACGTCTTGGATATGGCCATGGGCCACTTTTGACATTTATCAAACTCCATCTTAACAGCTACTTCTGTTAAGGCTGCCAGCCTTAGCCTTTAACTCGTATATTTTAAGGTCAGAGGGGACCATCATGATCTCTACTCTGTCCTCCTGTATATTGCAGGCCACAGAGCCTCAGCCACCCACTTCAGTAATCAACCCATATCCTCTGAGTTACTAAATCTTCAAATCATGATTTAAAGGATTCAAGTTACAGAGAATCCACCATTTACACTAGTTTAAACCTGCAAGTGACCCATGCTGCAGAGGAAGGCGATAACCCCCCAAGGTCTCTGCCAATCTGACCCAAGGGAAAATTCCTTCCTGACCCCAAATATGATGATCAGTTAGACCGTGAACATGTGGGCAAGACCCTCCAGCCAGACACCTGGGAAAGAATTCTCTGCCGTAACTCAGAGCCCTCCCGTTCTAGTGTCCGATCACCAGACATTGGAGATATTGCTGCTAGAAGTCGCAGTTGGGCCACATGCCATTGTAGACAGTCCCATCAAGCCATCTCCTCCACAAACTTATCAAACTCAGTCTTGAAGCCAGTTAGGTTTTTTGCCCCCACTGCTGCCCTTGGAAAGCTGTTCCAGAACTGCACTCCTCTGTTGGTTACAAACTTTTGCCTAATTTCAAACATAAACTTGTTGATGGCCAGTTTATATCCATTTGTTCTTGTGTCCACATTGGCACTTAACTTAAATAACTCCTCTCCCTCCCTGGTGTTTATCCCTCACCAGCTCCAAAGCTCACTGATACCATGGGGATTCAGGGAGACTAACTAGGCATCAGGGGCCAAGGGGTAAGCTCTGGGAAAGAGATAGGGGTCTGTGGAACTATGGAGGAGTTCATGGGGGATAAAGAAGGCAGTCAAAGAGAACTTGGCTTGAGGAGGCCGGTGGGGTTGAGCAGAGTATTGAGGGACAAAGTAAGAGGAATTTAGCAGGAATGTGTGGGTGGCCTGGGGAAAAAAGCTTGTGTGCAGGGAGAAGAGTGGGGACTGTCGTTAGCTCCTCTGGCACTACTGGCTTGATCCCCTGCCAAGGGAAGACTTTAAAATGCTGATGCCTCAGCACAGACACACTGTGCCACTTCTCCGAAAGGAAAAGGAGTGAGTAGATATGTGGTGGAGGTCTGGGGAAAAGAAAGCAGGACAGTGGGGTTGGGAGTGGAGGGGGGAGAAAATGAAGAAAAAGTGGGTCTTGTGCCTAGAGGTAGAGACCCAGAAAGTGGAAGAGCTCCTTTCCATGCCCCACATTTCTCCTTAAGTTCTTCTTTCCCCCCCATCCATAGCTTCATCCAAGCACCAAGCTCCCAGCCTCATGCAGCCCCATCTCCAGCCACATAGATACAATTATAACTCTGTAACTTCCAACCTGCCCAATTCTGAACAATAACTAGGTCACCAATAACTTTTCTGAAACATTACAGAAAACATCATATCTTGCACCCAGCCATACAGATCTCATATGCCCCCTGCATAGAATTACTTGCAAAGTAATCTATTCAGATCCCATCCATCCCATCTTAATCCCAAAACACAAACAAATAGCCAGTAAACATGGCTGGAGTTGAAGAGTGCCTGCCTGATCATTGTTTAGAATGAGTGTGGAGTTATGGTTGAAAAGAACTAGCTGAGCTTGAGAGGGACAACTTATGAGGGGAGTTTAACCGGGGTGCTGAGAGACTTAGTGGCTTATTGCTTTGATTACTACAGGTGCACTGGTGGGATGTGCAGCCTAGCAACCTTAACTCCAAGTTAACGATTTTGTGGTGAATATACATGTGAAATAAATCCACAGAGTGGAATCCTCCTGATCCTATTTTCTTTTAAGTTGCCATCACTAGATTGTTGTTGCCATCACTAAACTGACCTTTTTTGGCCTCACTTGCTTTCATTGTGCTGCAAGACCCATTTAAAAAGCATGAATTCACCCCTGATCTGACCTCCCACTTCACTGGGAGGCATCCTTATTTTTCACACATTTGCTCCCAGAAGTATAACTACAAAAGCAATGCTCGCAGGAATGACTGCACATCTCTCAGTGCTGGCCAGCTGATATTCTGACATCACAGCTTCCCAACAAACTGCCTGTAGCAGTAGTGCTGCTGGGAACGATGTAAATGCAAGGTGGCCTTATTAGTGGAGAGCACACTACTCAGTGTAGCCAATGGACTTGTGGAGCCATCACCAGCCCTCAAATTGCTGAATATTAATGCTCCAGAAGCATTTTGTAAATACTTACAGTATGTCCAGTATTTAAAGGAAATAAAACCAGCTGTTTGACTTAAGTCCTATATGTGTGTATATGTATGCACGCACGCACCACTGAAATACAAGGCAAGTCTTCCCTGTGCCCTAGCTGCTTTCAAAGTAACCCTAACATCTGGCCCGTGGGACTGTCCTGCCTAGCCCCTAAGCTCCTGGCCCAGGAGGCTAGTCCCCGGCCCCTCTCCCATTGTCCCCCCCCCCCCCGCAGCCTCAGCTCACTGTGCCATCAGCGCAGTACTTTGGGCAGCAAGCTCCTGGGGCAGCACAGCTGCAGAGCCGTGGCCTGACCCAGTGCTCTGCACGGCGTGGCTGCCTGTCCTGGTGCAGCCGTGCCGCCAGCCACCGGTGGTCCAGACAGCATGATAAGGGGGGGAGGGTGGATAGAGGCCAGGGGAGTTCAGGGGATGGGCAGGGGCCAGGGGTGTGGATAGGGGGCGGGGTAGTCAGAGGGTGGGGAACGGGAGGGTTGAATGGGAGCAGGGATCCCGGGTGGGGCAGTCAGGAAGGAGAGGAGGAGTTGGATGGGGCGGCGGGGGGCAGTCAGGGACAGGGGTTCTGGGGGTGTTCAGGGGATGGGGGAGGGGGAGTGGGGTGGGGCAGAGGTCAAGGGGGGCAATCAGGAAGGAAGGGGGGGTTGGATGGAGCGGCGGGGGGCAGTTAGGGGGGGTGTCTGGGGCGGTCAGGGAGATGCGGTGATTGAATGGGGCAGGGGTCCTGGGGGGCAGTCATGAAGGAGAGGGGAGCTTGGATGGGGCAGGGGACTGGGGGCGGTCAGGGGACAGAGAGTGGGGTGGAGGGTGGATGGGCAGGGGTCATTGGGTGGCCATCAGGGGGCAAGAAGCAGGAGGGATTGTATAGGGGGTGGGGGCCGGGCCATGCCTGGCTGTTTGGGGAGGCACAGCCTCCCCTAACCGGCCCTCCATACAATTTCAGAAACCTGATGCAGCCCTCAGGCCAAAAAGTTTGCCCACCCCGACCTAGAACCAGTACAGAATGGTCCACGATTTGGGGGCTGCAAAGCTGGTTTTCCATTCCCCGCCCACAATGCCTTCTCACCTGCACCAAGCTCTGCTTTGATGCTACTCAGCATCTGGCCCATAGTAACTAAGATATACAATATGTACTTTTTTAAAGTAAAGAATCTGCTTTTTAAGCTATTATAATACCGAGAAGCAGTATTTTAAGGTACAATGAGAACCAATGGCTGGAAGTTTAAGCTAAACAAATTTTGACTAAAAAGCCAGGCAGCGGAGTGTGCTTGTGGTGGATTCTCATCAGTGGAAATTTTTAACTCACGTGTGCGTGTTTTTCTAAAAGATACACGCATACACTGTGTGTTCAGATACAGATATTGGACTTGAAGCAGGAGTTACTACAGGATAATTCTACAGCCTGTGTTATGCCAGAGGTCAGGCTAGACAATCACAGTGGTGCCTTCTGACATAAAAATCTATGAATTTATTGAAATTAGAAGGCAATATAAGAGTTGACATTTTGGTATTCAATATAAACTACACCTGCTAAAGTGAAACACTAGATTTATATCAAAGTTCTTGGTTTTAACTTTCCACACGCTGTTCAACTTGAGAAATGAGCTAATGGTGTGATTCCGCTGCTTCCATACACAGAGTGCACTAGCTCTTATAGAGCTAGTGTGAGTATAAATAGCAGTATCGCCACAGCAGCATGGACAGTGGCGGCAAAGGTATGGCTTAGCTGTGCTGCATAAACACCCAGTGGTTACAGGCAGGTTTGTATTTGGCAAGTCTAAGCTGTACCTCTACTGCCTTGACTCCTGGTACTACAGCTACACTGCTATTTATATTTGTTCTAGCAGGACAGCTTGACAGGGGGAACTAAAGCCCCCCGAAGCCCTCAATTGTCTACTCCTGTGCTAGGCAAAATGGATAAGTGAAGAGAGAGGGGAAGGTTTCAGTTTGAATTTACTTCCATTAGTTAATGTAGATAGTTAATATTATTTTAAATGTACTAAACCCAGTGGGCTAAACCCCAAAGCTTTTCTTTTGCCTCCCTCTTCCACAAGCTCTCAGAGTTTGCATAAAATAGGATGCAGATTTGAACAACCTTCAGACTGCACTGTGCCATCAGATTTTATGCTGATTTGACACACCATGGCACCTGGTTTGGGTTTTGCCAAACAGCTATGGTGTTAATTTCCCGCCTTTGTTTATCAAATTCATAAACAAGATGCTTTACCTGTGGTAAACAGCTAATAAACAATTTAGAAACCAGTTTCTTACTAAAATTATAATGCACTATTAAAACTTATACTTTTAAAAATAAATTTATTTGTGATTGGTGGAAAAACAAGTTTGTCCTCAATGCCAGTCTACATGGAATTGTTTGATAATGCTATATAGGACTGAATATCAATGTCTTTCAGGCAGAATGATTACACCTGCATCACTAATCACATGGTATAGCAGAAATAAAACATTTAAACACAACATTGGCACAGACTGTCTACTTCTTTGAAAATAAAATCTGTCTCTCAACATCTATTTTTGATAAATGCCTTGGTGGTTTCCCCTTGGAATGTATCAAGGAGACCATTATCCTGTGACTGTGCTCTATTCCATTGATATAATCTCTTAAATAAAGTTCTATTTACTTTCGTTTAATCGCAGTACAATAGGCCAAAGACGTGGCTTCCAAGAAGCTTCATTTCAGTCTCTGCCTTGATGCTTTGAAGCTGTTTCAAGTTGTCTTTCAGTGCACTTCAAAACATCCCTGATAAAGTTATGGGGGTGAGGGGGAGTTGAATTGCTGGCAAAGACAATAATGGTTTGTTACAGTATTGAAAAAAAGTTTAAATAACGGCTATTCTTCCGCTAGGTTGGGTTTTTTGATCCCCCCACAAGTCTGCTAAGTAGACGAACTATGCAAGACCTATAACTGTAAATGTTTTTCTTATGGGCCCAACTTGCCCCTTGTGAGTTTCCACACTATAGCTGCCATGTGAAAAGTGGCCACCATTTTACTTTGGCCATATGAGTTTTGCTCAGTAGGAGCCAATGAACTTAGCTGAAGTCATTGTCTTCTGCCATCCCAGGGTTAACCTCTGATAAAAAAACCCCTAATCTGAAGATCTAATTTTTTATCTTTAAACCCTTATCCACCGAAGAGGCCCATCCTGTATCATTCCTACAAGGTGCCACGTTCCATCCAAACTAACACTAAATAGCTCAGAAATTCTTGCCAATTGGGAATTCTCACATTTGTCGTTTGAAGTTGAGCTGTTGGGTTTAGTGTGTGGGTGCTGGGTGGGGTTGGTAGCCTGTGATACATAGGAGGTCAGACTAGATGATCTGGTGGTCCCTTCTGGCATTAAGCTCTATGACTCTCTGATTTAAAACATATAAATCACAAGAAAAACAAGCAGTGGGGGCAAGGGGAGGTATATTCCTGCATAACACAGGCCACTGAATTTCCCTGAAGTAATCCTGTTTGAATTTGAGCTAAAACATACTTTTAAGAAAAACAGCTAATCTGGATTTAAAAGATTTCCAGGGATGGAGAATCCACCAAAGCCCTTGGTAAATTGTACCAATGGCTAACTAATATTGATTCACAGTCAATAACCAGAGTTGAGCTGAGCACAAATGTATGGGTTATCTTAACAATGGGGATGGCTCACTGATTCAGTAGTATCTTTATTGCATTCAGCAAAATTAATGGTAACCAGACAGCCAAACATTCTATATTTTTGTTGGGTTTCCGGCTTCTAAATTTCTCCATAGCAAGACTATCCCCTGTTTTACTGAACCAACTTTCCAAAATCAGCATGTATTAATTTCATCCTCTTAAAGAAACAGAAATGTAAGCAGCTACCACAAAGAACCTAACAAGGACATCTACCTGCTCATCTGTGCATTTATTCCTAATATCAGGTAGTGCAATGGGTATATTCTCAGAGGAACAGTAGGGTTAATTAATATTTGTGTCTATGTAAAGCAATAGATAAATAGATTGGGTGCTGCAGATGCTAAATTTCAGTCTTGCCCAAATTTGTGATTTTTTTCCCCCCAGGCAAAAAACATTTGCAAGCTGAAAGCAGGGTTTTATTAGAATAGGTTTCATCCTTAATGTAGTGTTGTAGATCTGTGATGCAACAGTTGGTATCAATAATTAGCAGGATTGTTTTGTCTTGTTACTACTACGTGATTATATATATTACAATCCAGGAAGTTTTTGGAGAGTGTTGGGGACAACTTCCTGCTGCAAGTGCTGGAGGAACCAACTAGGGGCCATGCTCCTCTTGACCTGCTGCTCACAAACAGGGAAGAATTGGTAGGTGAAGTAAAAGGTAGGGTGGTAACCTGGGCAGCAGTGACCATGAGATAATCGAGTTCAGGATCCTGAAAAAAGGAAGTAAGGAGAGCAGCAGAATATGGACCCTGGACTTCAGAAAAGCAGACTTTGACTCCCTCAGGGAACTGATGAGCAGGATCCCCTGGGAGGCTAATATGAGGGGGAAAGGAGTCCAGGAGAGGTAGCTGTATTTTAAAGAAGCCTTATTGAGGGCACAGGAACAAACTATCCCAATGTGCAGAAAGAATAGCGCATATGGCAGGCAACCAGCTTGGCGTAACAAAAAAATCATCTGTGAGCTTAAACACAAAAAGGAAGCTTACAAGATATGGAAACTTAGACAGATGACTAGGGAGGAGTATAAAAATATTGCTGGAGCATGCCTGGGTGTAATCAGGAAGGCCAAAGCACAATTGGAGTTGCAGCTTGCAAGGGATGTGAAGAGTAACAAGAAGGGTTTCTATAGTTAAATACACTCGAGAGTAGGGATAGGGTCCAGAGTGACCTAGACAAATTGGAGGATTGGGCCAAAAGAAATCTGATGGGGTTCAACAAGGACAAGTGCGGAGTCCTGCACTTAGGACAGAAGAACCCCATGCACTGCTGCAGGCTGGGGACCAACTGGCTAAGCAGTAGTTCTGCAGAAAAGGACCTGGGGATTACAGTGGACAAGAAGCTGGATGTGAGTCAACAGTGTACCCTTGCTGACAAGAAGGCTAATGGCATATTGGGCTGCATTAGTAGGGGCATTGCCAGCAAATCGAGGAAAGTGATTATTCCCCTCTATTCGGTACTTGTGAGGCCACATCTGGAGTTTTGTGCTCAGTTTTGGGCCCCCCTCTACAGAAAGGATGTGGACAAATTGAAGAGAGTCCAAAGGAGGGCAATGAAAATGATTAGGGGGCTGGGGCACATGACTTATGAGGAGAGGATGAAGGAACTGGGATTATTTAGTCTGCAGAAGAGAAGAGTGAGGAGGAATTTGATAACAGCCTTCAGCTACCTGAAGGGGGGTTCTAAGGAGAATGGAGCTAGGCTCTTCTCAGTGGTGGCAGATGACAAAACAAAGAGCAATGGCCTCAAGTTTCAGTGGGGAAGGTCTAGGTTGGATATTAGGAAAAACTATTTGTCTAGGAGGGTGGTGTGAGCACTGGAATGGTTACTTAGGGAGGTAGTGGAATCCCATCCTTAGAGGTTTTTAAGGCCTGGCTTGACAAAGCCCTGGCTGGGATGATTTAGTTGAGATTGGTCCTGCTTTGAGCAGGGGGTTGGACTAGATGACCTCCTGAGTTCTCTTACAATCCTAATCTTCTATGATTATGCACACATATGAAAACTACAGCTAGTGACATTTTATACATCATGTAAGAAAAGTATATGAATTCAAAGTCAGTATATACTGAAAATGTATAAAGAACTTGGGGTACAAGTACCATACAAATTTGAAATAATTATAGATATCAGAAAGTCTGTTTTATTTAATTAGTCAGCAACAACTCCCAGCTTTCAAACTAGAGTGGACAAGTATAATACAGGAATAATCCTGCACTGGTAGAGAAAGAGGTAAGGGGCCCTGATATTGGTAGGCTTTTCCCATCTATACTGGATTTTATTGAATCAGTACACTTCTATACCAAGTTTTAGCCCACAATTTATTTTTTACCATTGAGTTGCTAAAACCATCTGCAATGGGGTTTAAAATGGAAACTATTGCAACTCTAGTTGACACCAATGGCAGGGCTGGCTACCTAACAGAGGTTTTAATTTCTAAGGAGCACTGCTCAAGTTATGCAAGAAAAACTAAAAATGACTTACTGGAAAGGAAGTGCTGAGATGTAGGGCCAAAATCCCTGTGGGCTTCATGCAACTGTCTGATGCGCTCATCAATGGCCACCTGTGAAAGATGAGAAAAATGACTCTCCTCTCAAACATGTAACAAATAGCAATTAAAGTAGGTGTCTACTTCATTAAAGAAAGAGTTTTGTTTGTCTAAGACAAAAGAACACTCATGCAACAATTTATAAACCAAAGGTTTGATTGCAGTTTACCAGATTGAATCCAAAGACCAGGGAGGTCAACAATGTTTTTCTACCAATTTAAATGGCATTGGATCAGGCCAACAATAAACAGCTTGATAAACCCCTTTCTGTTAAATCATCTGAACGGCCTCCAGCCAAAATAAATAATAAAAAGATTCTGTTTTCTCTCTTGCAAACATTAAAATGGGAAACAAACCCCTCTTTTATTACCTGAATTTGAGTGACTATGACATGAACATTTTTGAGAGCAAACAGCATAAAATAACAACAAGTATAAAAGAAAGTAACTCATGTAGTATGAAGATGCCCACTGCACATATGTAGTACCACAATGCTGGTAATCAACTAGTGTTTGGGTACAAGCATATTCTTTGTTCGCCCATCCCCTTGACCTTTTTCCCCAGTATGGTACTGTCCTTTGAAGAAAATTTTTTTAGTGTCTTGTTGGGCTGATGTATTGCATGAAGACACAACTACTGTACAATTATGGTTTAATTTTTAAAACCCCAAAATCTCTGTGTGTCTCAGTATAAAACAGAGTGTCTAGACAGGAGGGCAGTATGATAACCTTGTACAGAAAATTCCAAACAATATGAGTGATATTCACTAACAACTTTATGTACTATATTTCAAAGGACAATGTCAGTAGGCTTAGGTCTAAATTTAGCATTTAGAAACCAAAAATACCTAAAGCTATAATAGTAATTCTCAGAAATGTTTTAAACAAAATAACTAATAGGAAGCAGATTAACTGAATGTAAGCATTTCCCTGCAAGGTCTGCAAACCAAACAATGGAGCACTATATTAGTACAGGAAAAGCAGAAAGGGGAACAGATTAAGTTTGGTTTTGTTGTCCACATTGAGAGAGATGTATAAATAGGTAACAAACCCAAAATATGATGAAAAAGGAAATTCAGGTTTTCAGGTTTAATATTTGTAGGTGTTGGCAGTAGCACGTTCACCCTTTTGACCACCTTTTGAGTGGCTGGCCAATGTTTGGGGTCTTGTGGTTTGTTACCATTAGGAGAAGCAATTCATGGAGAAGTCAGGTATTTCTTTGATGCAATTCCGTTTATTTACAAAGAATGTACAAAGTCCTGTTTCCCTCAACACAGTAGGGCTCAAACAACAGGAGGTAATTTCTTAGTTCACAGTTGCAAGTCTCTTTCCAGTCAGCACTCTGCCCCCCCAAATCCTCTCTCTTGGTTGTCCCAGTGTCACCATTGCAAGTGCTTCTCTTGCTATCTCCTTGGTTTTCTTGTGCCTTCTATGTCTTCTTCTGACTGCCTCTGGCTGCTTCCCAGTCACAGATACACGGAGACACTCTGTGTTTGCAATCAGCCCCCTGAGAAAGCCTTCCACCCACAAAACTCAGCTTCTGTGCTTTGGGCAATGGCTCCCATTATTTCAGCTATCTTACTTTATAAAGGAGCTTAATTGCTTCTTAACTTTTGTGGAATGAAGGGTGGCTATCATGCCCACCAGTATCAAGAAGTCTGTGATTGCTTACAGATCAAAGATATACTTGTGGAAGCTAACACCACCTTTAGCATAACATTATTATTTATTTTAACCTGACAATGACCTTTCAATGAATCATAGTCCTCCATAATTTCAAATACTGGTTTTCAGCTCAATAAAACATTATTTTTTTTTTTAAAATGAGCCATGCTGACGAAAATAAAAAGTATGTGTCTGCTCTTTAGACCCTCTAAATAATCTCAAAACACTTCATTTGTTTTGAGAGGGTTCTTTATAGAAACCTAAGGCTCTTCCTGTCTTTGATGCAACTATTCCAGGTCTTTCTTCATTATTAGAATTTACTTATCAATACACAAAACAATATTCCATTTTAAGTTTTAACTAACAAAGGACAATGAAAAACAAAGATGATAAAAATCACAATCTGACTCACACAGTCCTAAGAGTCTATTGAGAATGAGGGCTCTGCAAGGTATACAATAGACATCAACTTTTTTTATGCTATGATAATGACAAATCTGAGCATGTGATTTTGGGTAAAGATTTTGAAGCATCAAGATATTTGTGCCTACTGCCAGTTCAGAGGCCACAAAACTCTATGTATTATATAAAACTGGAAAAAGTCATGTATTTCTCTGAACTGCGTGAATTTTGGTCAAACTGAAATTTTTGTCTAATATGTAAACCCAGCAAAATGACACACTAAACACCATGGTGAATTTGTAAACTGAACAACTCTATGTAGCCTTGCATGCTAGCCTGGACATATCTATCTCTACAGAGGTATATTTTGTCAATTTAAAGATGAATAAAACATAGGAAAGCCTTGATTACTCTCCAAGACTAATCATTTGAGCTGTTAAAAGTTATCCCATCAGTTATCCCTGCCAACCCACACAGTACTGTTTATCAAGGTATCAGTGTACTGTGTGTATACTCATATACCAAATGGTACATACAGTTTTAGTGATAGAGTAATGAAGGTGAACTTTTATTTTCCATGACTTTTACAAACTCTAAAACAATCATAAAATGACAGAGTTAGTGCTCACAGTAAAAGCTACGTGTGAGCAAACAACAACTACTTAAAATTATAATCAACATACTTATGCCTGTGCCTGTTCCAATTTAAGCCAGTGGGGAATTTGCCATTGACTTCCATGGAAGGAAGTTTGGGTCTATCAACAGGCTTCTCATCTGGTAAGTAATATTGTATGAAAAATTTCTCATTGGCTCACAAAAATAATTTCTTTGGCACATTAGCTAAATGTACTTGCTCAAGGCTGAATCTTGCCACAGAAATGAGTATTTGCTTCTGATGAAAATAGCAACATTTTCTCTCTGAATTAAATGTATTCATTTCACTCAAAAACATCAGTTTTTGAATGCAAGAATACATAAAGTAATGTCATACAGTTCAACAGGTAACAGCCTTATTGCTAAGCAGACAAAGAAATTAATCTACTCTTGCTTCAGATAGTCAACTCCTAGGAGTACCCATTTAATCAAACAACCAAATGAAAATTCATGGGTTTTGATAGCATAATTTGGGTGTGTGATGAGCAGTAACTTGCTTTGCTCTTGCTCCTTATTTAAAAGGTTGATGATCAGCAAGATGAATAAAAGTCAGATTCAGATGCCCCTCCTTATATTGAGTAGTACCTTTCTCCACAAGTAATGCCACTGCTTGTGGTGTCAACTGCTACTCAGTGTAAGTACAGGTTATCAGAATTTGGTCTAAAGAAAAAGGCCCCACCTTTACTGCCTGATTCAGATTTTAAAACAAACATCAAAATCTTACATAGTCAGAAGTATGGAATTATACATTCCTTTCTCTTCAATGTGACTGATACTTTGCAAAAGATGTACATTTCATCATGTCCTTCGTCCACAATTTTGTGCTACAGTTGTTTGCTTTCAATCATAAGATAGAAAATTAAAGAGCAACAGCAGTGCAGCAGACATTAAAACACTGATTTTAATTAAAAACACTGTAACCATGTAAAACTATAGAGAGATGAAATATGACAGCTTCTGTTCAATCTAAAAATAAATTATAGTGCTTAAAAGCATTCATTCCTTCTTTTAAAACATAAGTGAATCTGAAGAGATTTATTAAAAGGAGTTATTCCTCTCTCTCCCCATTACCCAGTCCCAACACAGTGAATTGAATTTATGTCTGTTTATCAGATAAATAGATTACAGATGGTAACAAAAGAAAAGCCATGTCACACGGTTACTGGAAACAGTTTCTCTAAATCCGCACAGACACACCCCTGGAGCCCCGACGTGAGGTATTCTATCTGCTACGCAAGATTCATAAAGCTGGAAATCCTGGACACCCCATCATCTCAGGCATTGGCACCCTGACAGCATTGTCAGGATTGTCTGGCTATGTAGACTCCCTCCTCAGGTCCTATGCTACCAGCACTCCCAGCTATCTTCGAGACACCACTGACTTCCTGAGGAAACTGCAATCCATCGGTGATCTTCCTGAAAACACCATCCTAGCCACTCTGGATGTAGAAGCCCTCTACACCAATATTCCAGTCAAAGATGGACTACAAGCCGTCAGGAACAGTATCCCCGATAGTGTCACGGCTAACCTGGTGGCTGAACTTTGTGACTTTGTCCTCACCCATAACTATTTCACATCTGGGGACAATGTATACCTTCAAATCAGCGGCACTGCGATGGGTACCCTCATGGCCCCACAGTATGCCAACATTTTTATGGCCGACTTAGAACGCTTCCTCAGCTCTCGTCCCCTAATGCCCCTACTCTATTTGCGCTACATTGATGACATCTTCATCATCTGGACCCATGGAAAAGAAGTCCTTGAGGAATTCCACCAGGATTTCAACAATTTCCATCCCACCATCAATCTCAGCTTGGACCAGTCCACACAAGAGATCCATTTCCTGGACACTACGGTGCTAATAAGTGATGGTCACATAACTTTCATCCTATACCGGAAACCTACTGACTGCTATTCCTACATACATGCCTCCAGCTTTCACCCAGAACACACCACACGATCCGATGTCTACAGCCAAAGCTCTATGATACAACCGCATTTGCTCCAACCCCTCAGACAGAGACAAACACCTACAAGATCTCTATCAAACATTCTTACAACTACAATACCCACCTGCTGAAGTGAAGAAACAGACTGATAGAGCCAGAAGATTACCCAGAAGCCACCTACTACAGGACAGGCCCAACAAAGAAAATAACAGAACGCCACTAGCCATCACCTTCAGCCCCCAGCTAAAACCTCTCCAACGTATCATCAAGGATCTACAACCTATCCTGAAGGACGATCCATCACTCTCACAGATCTTGGGAGACAGGCCAGTCCTTGCTTACAGACAGCCCCCCAAACTGAAGCAAATACTCACCAGCAACCACACACCACACAACAGAACCACTAACCCAGGAACCTATCCTTGTAAGAAAGCCCGTTGCCAACTCTGTCCATATATCTATTCAGTGGACACCATCATAGGGCCTAATCACATCAGCCACGCTATCAGAGGCTCGTTCACCTGCACATCTACCATTGTGATATATGCCATCATGCGCCAGCAATGCCCCCCTGCCATGTACATTGGTCAAATTGGACAGTCTCTACGTAAAAGAATAAATGGACACAAATCAGACGTCAAGAATTATAACATTCAAAAACCAGTTGGAGAACACTTCAATCTCTCTGGTCACTTGATTACAGACCTGAGAGTGGCTATTCTTCAACAAAAAAACTTCAAAAACAGACTCCAACAAGAGACTGCTGAATTGGAATTAATTTGCAAACTGGATACAATTAACTTAGGCTTGAATAGAGACTGGGAGTGGATGGGTCATTACACAAAGTAAAACTATTTCCCCATGTTATTTCCCCCCACCGTTTCTCAGACATTCTTGTCAACTGCTGGAAATGGCCCACCTTGATTATCATCACAGAAGGTTTTCTTCCTTCCCGCCCTCCCCCTCCTGCTGGTAATAGCTCATCTTAAGTGATCACTTTCCTTACAGTGTGTATGATAAAACCCATTGTTTCATGGTCTCTGTGTATGTATATAAATCTCCCCACTGTATTTTCCACTGAATGCATCCGATGAAGTGAGCTGTAAGTCATGAAAGCTTATGCTCAAATAAATTTGTTAGTCTCTAAGGTGCCACAAGTACTCCTTTTCTTTTTGCGAACACGGCTGTTACTCTGAAACCTTTCTCTAATCATAGAATATCAGGGTTGGAAGGGACCTCAGGAGATCATCTAGTCCAACCCCCTGCTCAAAGCAGGACCAATCCCCAACTTTTGCCCCAAATCCCTAAATGGCCCCCTCAAGGATTGAACTCACAACCCTGGGTTTAGCAAGCTAATGCTCAAACCACTGAGCTATCCCTCCCCCAATGTTGGGGCTTAAGCTTACAAACGTTTGTCATAGCAGTTCCAGAAATGAGGATTTGGAGGACTTGGGTCTGTTACTTAGGCCTGGTCTACACTAGCAAATTAGGTCAATATAATTACATTGTTCAGGGGTGTGAAAAATCCACACCCCTGAGTGATTCAGTTAAACTGACCTAGCTTCCTGCATATACAGCACTAGGTCAACGGGAGAATTCTCCAGTTGACCTAGCTAGCACCTCTCGGGGAGTATCTACATTAATGGTAGAACCACTCCTGTCAGCAAAGATATCATTGTCACTGAAGCATTACAATGGTGCGGCTGCAGTGTTTTAAGCGTAAACAAGCCCTTACCTTTCTCCTCTTTCTTTGTTTGTTTTGTCTGCTTTTTAGTTGGACATATTTTGATTTGGAGGCTTTCACTGTGAATGCAAAACCAGATGAGACAAAGTATCTCTTTTTTAGACCAACCCCTGCCCTCCGCCCCGCGAAACTGCCACCAAAACCAAAAACCCACAAACAAATGAACATACTTCAGGTGATGTTGTTTGCAGAGTTCTTGTACCCATGTTGGTCTCAGGATATTAGCGAGACAAGGTGAATGAGGTAATATCTTTTATTGGATCAACTTCTGTTGGTAAAAGAGTCCAACTTTCGAGCTACACAGACCTGAAGAAGTGCTCTGTGTAAGCTCAAAAGTTGATGTCTTTCACCAACAGAAGTTGGTCCAATAAAAAAATACTACCTCACCCCCCTATCTCTTTAAAGTGATGTTGGCCATCATTTAGTTCTAACTCCCTGGTATGCACAAACAGCATTTAGTGCAATGCTTGTAAAGATGTAACTGTATGACCCCATTTAGCTTTTCTGGTCTTCAGGCTTTGGGAGCCTTGATAAGTATTTGAATGTGCGAACACACCTACAAAGGAACAACAAATAACTACACTCCCACATACTGGGACTACAACAAAGGCTCCCCTTTTACTACTACACTAGTGAATTAGCTGTAAATCACCCTCTCTATACAATTCACCTCCTGATGTATTGCACAGATTGTTTTTTAAAAGGTTCTTTAATACTTTATTTCAGGGGTTCTCCAACTTCATGGCACTGTAACCTCCTTCTGACAACAAAAATTACTACAGGTCTAAGAGTGGGGACCAAAGCTGAACCCGCTGGAGACCGGCTGCCCTGGCGGTAGGGGGGAGCGGGCAAAGCCAAAGCCTAAGGATTCAGTCCTTGGTGGGGGGCCTGTAATCCGAGCCCTGCCACCCAGGTCTGAAGCCTGAGGGCTTCAGCTTTTGGCCCTGGTCAGTGGGGCTTGGGTTTTGGCCCCAGGCCTCAGCAAGTCTAATGCCAGCCCTGGGGACCCCATTAAAATGGGATTGCAATCCACTTTGGTGTCCTGACCTACAGTTTGAGAACCGCTGCTTTATTTCATGTTCCAACTGTATACATTCCCACCCGATTTGATGGGGCAGTGCCTCAAGAGGTTTATTACAGAGTTGTGGGTTCAGTTAGAATCTTTTAACCTCTTCTAGTTTAATGAATCTCTCATTCCATGAAGGAATTACTTTAATATTTTCCTAAAAAGTCTGGATGAGATCTCATATAAAGCGTTCAGCAGAATTGCTCTGTCAGAAATGAATCAATGTTGGCTCAGCAGACACAGGGATCAGTTGTGTGTGTGTTCATAAAAAAAACAGACAAAAAGCATGAGACATCAATGCCAATATTATTTGAAAATTCAATGAAACTAGCAAGTTAGAAAAAAAGAATATACAATTTCAGACACATTATATCAACTGCACTCCTAAGAGCATGACCTACCCTACTGTTATTTCCAGGCAGATCTCTTTAGAAATCTCAAATTAATTTGCAAGACACAGAATAATAAGGGAATAAATAGGTAATTATTTTTTCCTGTCTTTTCTCAGCACTCTTAGTTTCACCTCTCCAATTTCTAAAATGACATTTTATTCTTTCTGGGGAAAAGGACTTCCTTTACTATCTCTGATGCTCATGCAAATGAACAGTAGCTGCTATTACCACTATTATTAAGTCAAATTATACTGCCATTAAAATGACACTACAATATCATGCTATTTTGAAAAGTAATAATTAATATTATAGTGGAAGAAACAGCATTCAGATCTCCCCCTTCCCACTTCATCAGGGATATCTTTGTCAAAATCCATAACGTCAGCCAGATCCCAGATTCACAATGTAAAATGTAGAGGGGAAAAAATTATCTCAGTTTTTATTAAAGGAAAATAAAATCTCCTCACCAGAGTTTCTTGAGCTGCTTCACTATAGATAAAACAAACAAATATTAAAACATGCTTTCATGATAACAAGAACATGGCTGCAGACGCTGGGGGATTTCACTATGCTGCACTGTTTCAAATTATTTCATTTTCTATTTTAAGATCAGTAACAGAAGAGATGGAGGGGGAGGTCAGGTAGGTCTCACCCATTCTACTGATTGAGTTAAAACATTTAGAGTTAAGCTTACCTTCTATACATTATTATTCATTTAAAATATCTCACCAGCAGAAAAATCTGATGAGGTCAGAGTAATATCCCTCTTCTAAGCATGTGAGGGCACAGGCAGCATAATGCTTAGACACTAATTACACAATTGTGCTTCCCAGTATTCAAACACAGGCAAATTACGACGGATACGTAGCAGCAGTTTAAAAGAGTTATTAATGTGAGAAAGTAGGACTGGGGTCATTAACTGAAAACCAAATGAGATGCAATAAACAAAGAGCTAAGACAATTCTTGAAAAAAGATGGCTGAACCTGGCTGAGATTCTGAGGAAAAATAGTAGAGAAGGAAGAAATAGAATAAAATAATCTCATTCAAGCAGCTGCTTTCAGTGCAGCAGCAAAGTAATAAAGTCAGGGGTTAAAAATTTGTTCCACCAATGATGGTTTTCATGAAGAGAGGAGGATAATTTTCTGTATTTAATAAGCATGCATACAGACAATACTTAATAAACAACCCTTCTCTAATCCCCCACCATATTCGCAGCATTTCCATAGCATCCTGACCTTGACTCCAATCACATCCAATTTGACTGCACATCAAAGAACAATGGCTACTACAAGACCCTCTTTAATGTTACCCAGCACTCCTCCTTCTATCTGCTGAAAAGCTTCTTTCTTTTCTCTGACTCAGAGCTGCCAAACCGCTATGAGGCTGTTCTTTACAAATCAATAAACAGGAAGATCTGATCGACTGTACTTCCAATAGCAACTGAATTCAGTCACTCTGTGTTCTTTGCATATCAGAAGATAAGGATGGGTTTAAATAAGCACACTTTGTGCTACTTAAGGAAGGCAGAGAAAAGGAGGATTGATGCCTTTTGTTTCTGAACGGCTGACATGTGGAGTTAATTTCTGAAGAAGAGCCCTGTCTAGCTTAAAAGCTTGTATTTTTCATCAATAGAAATTGGTCCAACAAAAGATATTACCTCACTCACCTTGTCTGTCTTGACAATTACTCATGAGGGCATGTCTACACTAGAAAGCTAAGTCAATGTAACTTGCCTTATGTCGACCTAAGCATGCAAACTAGTGTACCTACCACCACAGGCGTGGACTTTCAGCTTTCCCTAGCGATGCTCGCTCCACCGCTCCATACCTGCTCTGCCCTGAGGCCTTGCCTCCCACTCTTCCTCTTCCCCCAAGGTCCCACCCTCACCCTGCCTTTTCCCGCCCCCGCTCTGCCCTCTCCCTCTCCCCCAAGGCCCTGCCCCCGCTTCTCCCTCCTAGTACCTCCCGCCCGCTGCGGAACAGCTGATTGGCAGTGGGCAGGAGGCGCTGTGGGGAGGGGAAGGAGCTGATCAGTGGGTCCTGCTGAACAGCTGATCGGTGGATGGCTGGTGGGTGCTGAGCACCCACTATTTTTTTTTCTGTGGGTGCTCCAGCCCCGGAGCACCCATGGAGTTGGCACCTATGCCTGCTGTTACTATAACTTGCCCACTAGGCTGATCTAGTAAATCCACCTCGACGAGAGGTGTAAGGCTTAGTTTGACATAGTTTGGGCAAGGCAGTGTATAGATAATGTGTTACTTCCATCATGTGTTGGCTGTCAGAGTGACAAGAATGACCATTTCACGGCTGGTATTGTCCCTGGTTTGAAATTGAACCATGGGGGTGGGAGGTGTGAGCCCCAGCAGTGCTCACAGCTGGAGCCTCGCTGCCCGATGCTGAGAACCTGGGCTGTGGGCTCTCTGCAGAGCTCCAAGCAGGAGTCTGGCTACTGCCCGGGCTCCCTGCTCCGCATGAAGCTCCTGACTGCTGCCAGCTCCCTGCTCCACTTGTAGCACCCTACTGTGGGGAGCCCGGGCTCCAGCAGAGAGCTCTGCAGGGAGTGAGGAGCTGATTGAGCTCCCAGCTGGAGCTCAGCGCTGAGTTGAGAGCCTGAGCGCTCGACCTCCCCCCCCACACTCTGGCCTCTCTTAAGTTGATGAAAACACTTGTGGTGAGGACGCGCCGCACCGAGAGAAGGAGGGTAGCGTGGACAAGAAAAAAAAGCGGTAATTATTGGGTGGCTGTAAGTCAACATAACATAGTTCAACTTTATTGTGAAGTTCTGGGCTTGACAAGCAGTTTATTGGTGGAAAGATCTGTACCGTGACACATTTTTGGGATATAGTTAACTATTTCTGTGTGTGTGTGTGTGTGCGCGCGCGCACACGTGTGTAGTAGTATTATTATTTTACATATTCTTGGGGGTGGGAGTGGGGGAAAGGAGGATAGTGAAGATAAATTGTTAATATTGCTCTAATGCGTTTTTTGATGATAGAAAGATTTAATTTAAATCCCAAAATGTCTGGGTTATGATAGCATGATATTCTTAGGCAGATGATAATCTCAGTGACTTTATGCAATTCCTTCTTTTTCTAAAAAAAGAAATCCTAAAATCCACTAGGAAACTGTCTTGTACCTAGACTACATTTATTGATCCTCAAATGAAACAAGGGAAATAAAATGTAATAAAAATTCAGGAAACATTATTAAGTCCTGGGCATAGAGCCTTAGAAAACAGTGAAACACCTCCTTGACTTAGTATGTCTGCTGTGAAAAAATCAGCCATTGCTTCTTTGGCTTTTGTTTTATAATCCTAACATAGATCAGTGAACTTCAGATGTGGGTGTCTGTAAAGAAAGAGAGAAGCTCTTGTGATTTAAATAAGAGGAACACTCAAATTTAGAGAAAATATAAAAAAAAAAAAACTGTAAACCTAGTGGCATCTTCTAAACCTGACATAATATAGTCATAATGTACCCCACACTGGCATACCTGGTGATTTTGTGCCAGGACTGAGAATTTTGGGGGAAGGTCATAAAATCATGGAGCTACGAACCTATGAAGGGGAATGGCCCTCAAGCAGAGCCCCTCAAGCCACAAAAAAACCCCAAAACAGAAAGCTAGCTGGGGTCAGAGAGATGGAGGCTCAGGATGAAGGGACCTCCCAACAGCAACGATGTCACCCCATCCCCCCTGAACAGGGGAAAGAGAAGACTTCATTCTGTCCTGTTTTGGACGTATTAATGGCAGACATAGATTTTATAAGTGAACAAAGAGATGACCTGACATTGTGCGGGGCATAAAAGCAACTCACCAACATAAATAGTAAGTGGTAGACCTGCAATTGGTGAAGTCATGGCCCCACTTTGAACTCAGGGAAGAAAAAACTATGCCAGGTGGCAAAAGATTCCCAAACCAGGGTAGTACGAGTACCATTTCTAGTCCCAAAGAAATTTCACTGGAGAGTCTTACAGATGGTATATACAGTGCTCTGTTGAGGACATTAGGGCAAGAGAAAACCCTTGAAAAGGTAACCCTCAGATTTTGCTGTCTGGGAAGTTAAGTTCAAGGACTACCGTGCATTGTGCCCAAAGTGCCAATAGGCAGGACCTAAAAGGACCCCAAAGGCTCTCCTAGTCCCCCCCGCTTCCTAGAATATTTGGAGTATTCCCCAAGTCTATTAGGACTGACACTTCTCCCCCCTTGATCCACACACAGACTAACATCTAGGCCAGGCTTTTTTTTTGTAGTCTAGGTGTCCACCACCCATGCCTGCTTGTAGGAACAATCCATGAAGAGGCTATTGTAGCAAAAATGACCCCTTGCCAGCACAAAAGACAAGTCCGAGTTGAGGTTTGGCACTAGTGGGGAGTCTTTCCTTGAGACCGGTCTCCCCTTCTGCCCTTTCATCCCCTTGGAACCAGGGTTCCAGGGGGCCAGGCTTGGCATTCGATCGCCTCATGACTGCCCCCCTCAGAGGGCCTGCAGGACCGCAGTGACTGCTCCTCTAGGGAAAGCATCTATTGTCTTGTGTGTCCTGCTATTGGGCCTGTGGCTGTTAAATAATTTTCTGTCAACTAGATTGCCTCAGCAGAGTCTCAGCCAAGGTTGTAGCATCCACTTTCAACCCCACATCTGGGAGAACCTGCATAAATTGTTCCAGCACCACCTATTTGGTCACCTGCTCCTCAGTCTATTTGTCAGGCTGGAGCCACCACCAACAGCGTTCCTTAAGGCTCCAGGCCACTGCATGATGTTGGGACCCCATCTTTCCCAACGGAAGTGTTATCAGTGGGTTTCTGCGATGATACTTCACCTTGGCATAATCTTTGGCTTCTGTGGTATCAACGTTCTTATATGCAGCTTGTGTAGGTCCAGTAAGATATGGCACCAACAATACAGCCCAGTACTCAGATGGCCAACAAGCTGCTGTGGTGGCCCTCTTGAAAGTGACCAGGAAAGCCTTGGGGTCATCTCCATGCTCCATTTTCGTGAGTTTCACTGGGAGTTATGTAACATTGATAGGGCTCAGGATCCCAGCCATCATGTTTTCATTTGGTTCTTGGGGTTGTAAAATGGCGGCCACTTGTTTAACCAGGCATTGTTGCTGTTCCTGCTGTTGTGTTGCCAACTCCCAAATGAGCTGCTGTTGCCGCGCTGCTTGCTGTTGTTGTTGGGCAGCCTGTTGTTCCTGGCTATCAGCCACTTCAACAATTTCCCATGGTTGTTGTTGTTCCTCCTCCTCCTTGGTGACTACCCACATTCAAATTGTGATTGTTGGCACTTCATGGAAGAGTAGTCTAGCGTTTAAGGGGATTGGTTCCTATTAAATGCAAAGGGAGGTTGGTATGGGAGCAGGGGCACTCCCACTTCCATTGTGCTCTGTCCAGGGCCCTGTGAGGATTATCAAAGGCCAGGCACTCCTTGGGCCACTTCCTACCCTCCCTCTAGAGTCCAAGCTTTGCAGTCTGCAGCAGAGTTACTGAAGAAAAGTTATTTTCTTTAGTCTTTCTCGGCTTAGCAGATAGGCTCCTCTTTTCCCAGAGGAGCTGTTGCAGCATCCCTTCTCAGGAGCTCCCAGAGGATAGCCTTCTTCCTGGCCTTGTCATCCCTTCTGAGCTGTCCGGCTTCCTTTTAAGCTCCACCTCCATCTGGAGAATGCTCTACAGGTGTGGCTGGGTGGGATCACCTGGGCTGAGAGTTGTTCTTTAAGCCCTTCAGTCCTAGTGTGGTACATTTTCAGGATTCTTGTCTTTTGGGGTGAATTTCAGAGGTCCATGCTGCCTAGATTTTTCATTTGCAGCCACTACTAGTGATGAACCTGGAACAGGGCAACTATAAAAATACCAAAGCCTTTCAGAGGGACTTGGTATCTGGAGTCTGCTGGCAGAGATGAAGGCTGGGGACTGCCAAAGATCCAGGATATCCTCATTAATGCTAAAAAAGCTGAGCATCTGGATGTAAAATGATAAACAGTTTGTGTGAATTTCTTGAATAACTTCTATGGTGTTGGCCATCCACTTGTGCCTAACCTGAGAGTCTGTAGTCTAATTTGCAGAAGTGCTGGGCATTCACAGCTTGTCAGCTTTCTAAAGAGCTATAAATACAGGATATTGGGCGTGATCCTGTCATCTCTAGTCTGCTGACATTTGAACAGGGAAAGTTTAAACCATGAGATTGAGAGCTTCCAAATAGTTATTTGGAATACCCTGGAAAATGCCTGGAAAGACTTTGCTACTGAACTGAGTCTGTGGTCTTCTTGGGCAGTTTGATCAGAATCTGCTGTGCTGACTACTTCGCCAAGGACGATGCAGCACACAGAGAGAAGAACACACATGCCAACAACTGACAACAGGTTCCGCTTGAAATCCACAAATTATTTTCTGTAACAGTAGATATTCCTGACATTATTCTAATTTGTATTCTTCATGAGAATTTGCCTGACTCCAGAATGATTTGAGTTATATCGCTCCCTCTCTTTTTTCCTACTGTGGCTCTAGTGGATTTTATATAGTTAGCTTTCTGTAGGTGGCCGATTATGAAATTGATGCTGTTATTCTTTTAATTGTATTTGAGGATCAACATAGCCTATTTTTGGGTAGCTGGGTGCCATATGTTATGCGCACTATTTCAAAACAAGTTATTTTGGGCCATTTGTGTGTTATGTTCAAAAGTGTATTTCTTAAGTGGTGCACACTGTTTTGAAGACATGCCATTCATCTTTGTAGAGATATAGGAGGAAAATATATTGTTCACATCTTTGGGAAAAACAAAACAAAAACAAATATCCAGGCACAAAAGCAGACTTTTCACTTTTGTAGGTAGCTTTTTTTGTGCCTAATTCCTGAATGGTCAAGGATCCAGGGGAAATGTGGTAGGAATGGGTGGAACAGGGCATGAAAGCCATGATTGGAAAAGAAAGTGGTGGTTAGATTTGCGATTGAAGTTGTTGCAAGTGAAGTCTGCAAAGGGTAAAAAGTGGACCTAGTCATCCTGGTGGTAATTAATAAATCAGGTACTGCTCCAAATTTTGATTCACCTATTCCACTGTCTGTCCATTTGGGGGTGATATGTTGTGGAAAGGAGCAGATCAGCATCTAAGAGGCAGAATAACTCTTGCCAGAAATGGAAAATGAACTGCATTCCACAATCAGATGTGATGTTGGAGGGTAATCCATGAATCATGATGAAGTGATCAAAGAACAAACGTCATTTCCACAGTTGAGATCTTCTAACAGGGCACAAAATGGGGCATCTTAGACAGCAAATCCATGACTACTAGTATGGCTGAGTGGCCCGGGGAACTGGGCAGGTCTATAATGAATTCCACAGAGATGGACTCCCAGGGCTGGGAAAGAGTAGGTAGTGGGACCAATGCATCCAGGGGTTTAATGTGAGGGACCTTCATCCAGCAACATACCTTGCAAAAGACGGTGGAGGACCTAAAGGCCACCAGAAATGCCACAATATCAGTTTTATACTTTCCCCTTGCCCAAAGTGTCTGGTAAGTCATAGCACAGTTGGAGGATCATGACGTGAGGCAGACCATCTAGGACACAAACAGCCTCTGAACAAGAGTACCCCATTTTTAACGGAGAAGTTTGGAATGAAGTCAGCACTGAGTGACATCTGTTTTACTGCAAAAATGTCATTAGGTAGCGATTATCTCACAAGAGCTACAAGGTCAGTATTCACAAGGACACTAGCAAAGGAGTGGGGCTTAAAGACAGTGGAAGGTGCTGAAGGTCCTTCCCTTTGTGGGAGAGTGCATCTGGCTTGCAATTGCCGATAGTGTAAATTCAGTGTGAGTGTCTATCGGACCTGGAATTAATTAAGGGCCTTCACAAATCACAGGTACTCCTACTTCTTGTGGCTGGTGAACACTTGAAAGGGGAAGCACACATTCCAGATGATGTTTCCATTCCTCAAAAATAGCCTTGATGGCCAGCAGCTCCTTTTCATAGATCGCACAGTTCTGTTCTGCGGGTGTTTGTCTTCCTGAAGTAGAATGTGCAGGGGTGGAGAACATGAGGTGACCCCCTTCTGTTGTGACAGTGTAGACCTGATTGCATAATCAAAAGTATCACCCTTGATGGATCAGTCTGGGTATATTAACGTGGGTGCTTTGGTCAAGGCCTTCCATTGTTCAAAAGCCAGTTGTGCCTCCAGTGTTCAGACATAGGCAGAGTTCTTTTGGAGGAGATGGGTAATAGGGGATACCACTCTGGAAAATCCACTGATAAATCACCAGCAGAAATTAGCAAATCACAGGAAGCAACAGGTTTTTGGTGTGGCCCAATACATGATGGCAGTGACTTTCCGGGGGTCCACAGTAATCCCATCAGGAAAGATGATATAACCCATGTAATCAATGGTGGTGCGGTCGAACTCACATTTTTCAGGTTTTGCTTATTAGCTATTTGGCTAGAGGCGTTCCAGTAGTTGTTGGACGTGGTGGTGGTGCAGAGTTGGGTTCTTGGAGAAGATGAAAATGTCCTCCAAGTAGATTACATCAGACTGGTCTAGAATATCCCTGAAGATGTCATTCACAAAGTATTGGAATGTAGCTGGGGAGTTGGAGACATTGAAGAAGGGCATATTGAGGTATTCATAATGGCTGTATTGGGTGCAGAAAGTTGTCGTCCACTCATCCTCCAGGACGTGGACCAGATTGTATGTGCCAAACAAATTGAGTTAAGTGAAAATTTTAGCTGCACTGACCTGTTCCAGAATTTTTTTGATCCAACAGGAGAGGGTATTTGTTTTTGATGGTAATACTGTTCATAGCCCGATAGTCAACAAAAAGGTGCAGTCCCATCCTTCTTTTTGATGAACGGGATTGAGGATCCATCAGGGGATTTGCAGAGCTAGAAGTTCTTGGCCTGGTTCTCATCATGATATTGCCATGGGGCCTTGAGCTCAAGTTCTAATATGGGGTAAATATGCCCAAAGGAGATTTTAGCCCTGGCTGAAGATCTGTGGGGCAATGTGGTATTGGGGGAGGATATTGGCATTCTATTTATCAAATACACTGGTAAGGTCACTATACTTTGCCAGAATTAGTATCTCTTGATGCTGATGTGGCACCAAACCTGAAGGATTTCTTCCTGAGGGTGCCCTCTGTTTCCATCATGCTAGGCCTGGTTAGACACTACAGCTGGCAAAACCCACAGTAAAATATATACCTTTTGTGTCATGGAAATTCTTGGGTCATGGAGGGAGAGCAGAGAAGGGCCAATATGACCAGGAAGTAGGGTGAGAGGATCAGATCCAATTGCAGTGTCTCATAGTGCTCCTGGATCTTGACTGAAAGAGGTGCTGTCTCATAGGAGATAGGCCTGGAGGACTGCATACTGCCATTGATCATCTCCACCCACTCCGGGGCAAGTTTTCTCTGTATGGAGATGTGGTTAGCTTGGGTGAAGGCCATGTCCAAGAAGTTGCTAGATGCCCCAGAGTCAATCAATGCAAGTGAGGAGCAGCTTACTTGGAGTATGACTGAGACCTAGAGCCTGAGCTGGACCTGCAAATGGGGCTACCAGGAGTCTACTGGTACAAGGGCACACATGAGTAGCAGAAAGGGTCTATTTGGGGAAACCAATTTCCTTGTTACATCCACCATGACCTCTCTACCAGGACTGTATGAGATTGTTTTCTGGCACCCAGGCTGGCCTGAACTTGTGGGGGTACCCTGAAGCAAAATGGCCACACCCTTCACAGTACAGAGACGATTTCAGCACCAGCATTCTTTCTCTCAGTCTGTGAGGTATCTTTGGGTGACATTGATTTGCATGGGCTGTGCTCTGGGACTTGACAGAGTGCATGCTTGGGTGGGTTGTAGGTAGTACTAGGCTGGGGTCCAGCATAAGCCCTCCTCTTCTTCAGGCATCACTCAAGCAGCTGGTTATTGATTCAGATACAGAGTCCAATGTAGAATGACAACTCAGTGGGGGTCGACTTCGATCAGTTCAGCCTTTTTGGCTTCATTCAGCCCTCAATTAAGGTGGCATCTTTGCGTCATCTCATTCCAGATGGTGTTGGTGGCACATCATTAGGACTGTCACTGGCTCCTGGACTGGCTGCCACTGCAAACCTGAAGAGTGAGTGATGAGTCATCGCAGGCTCTGACTGAAGGATTTTCTCACATTAAGATTCCTTCAGTTCCAAAGAAACTGAGATCTATATCTTTTATTATTCAAATGTAAAAATGTTTGCTTATATATGTTCCAAGACTGATAGAACTAACCTGATACACTTTTTAGTTTGTATTTACATCTCATTCTATTATTCATATTCAAGCAAATTTTGATGACCACATTCTGATCCCCTTACTCATGTCAGATAACAACTTACTCTATAGGAAGTCCCAATGATTTAAGTGACACTGTTCACGAAGTAAACTATTGTTCCACATGAGTGAGAATATCTGAATCTGGCCCTAAGTAATGGGAAAAAGGACTCCAATGAGATCAGTAAGTTTATATTCTCTGTCAAATACAAATAAAAAAGCAACTCGAAGGAAGGAACTACAATACAGTAATCTCAAAAACCTTTCTTAAGTCCATTATTACTTTCCATGTGATTTAAGAAAAAAGTAGATAGCAGATGGGAAATCTACAGTGCTACATTTAGATCTCAGACAAATACAAGCACATCACATCTTAATGCAATTTACATTCCCACTGCCTGTTCTGAATGTAGTGTACATGGGTCTCTGAGGAAGAGAAAAGTGCTACAGTGCCATATTGACCTCTAATTTTCTCAGGAACAGGTTCCATCATCTGATACATTTCCTCATCTTACACAAGTTTTTATAAAAGCTGTCAAAGAAAAATCTTGCACCAATAGCTCCAACAGCCTTTTATCTGAAGCAGTTCCATGATACATCTCACCAGAATTTTAATATTATACTTTATGTTAATGCCACAACCAGGTGAATCCATACAGGTATATCATTCAGCCACATCCCCTTCAATTTAAGACAAACACAATATAATGTCAGATAAACCAACCTTAGGTCTCTTTATATATATACACAATTGAGTAGACATTAAAAATGATACATTATTACAGAGAAAAGCAAAGAAAGGAAAACAAATTTTTCCATTTCTTATGCTTCTCTGTTAAAATACTTTCATGCAGCATATCTGCTATTATTCAGTTTTTAAATAGTATTGGCTCTTGTACTATTTAGTTTAGAAGTGATTCCCATAACATTTTAAAATTCCTGTTATGTCTCTATACCATATTTTGCTTACTGTTTTGAAAGTGGCTCTTATTACCATATACAATGCACACCCTCACACAAGTCCCCCCTGCTTCTTAACAATATCTCAGTATGCTATTATTTTGCTCCCATTAAACCAAAGAAACCCATTTTCAGTCATATTGAGGATGCCATTTGTTTCTGAAAGGTCAGCTAATAAATACACTTATCTTTTTTGTAAAGGGAATGCATCTTTGATGACTTGGGGAATTGTAAATAGAATGTCATGCAAGAAAATGTTTTATTTTATGACAGTCCCAGAACGTAGGTATATAATTTCCTATATCAATAGAGCATCTCAAGTAAAGATTATTTTCTTGTACATCTAGCTACATTCTTGTTATTTTACTAATCCATTGTCCCATTAGTTTCACTGCTCTCTGCTGGCCAGAATTGTGAACTCCTTACTCATACTGGGACTACCAGGAGTAACTATAGTAGAGCCACAATCTGGATCTGTATTTCAAAATCTCATATTTCTAAAACAAAGAGCCACTTACTCAAATTTGTCTTTACTATACACTGCTTTTTGATCTTTTAATCTCAGAGTTTCCCTTTTTTGACCATCACCTTGACATACTTCCTACCTACCCCACCTGAGACCATCAATCCATCAATTTTCAAAACTTTGCTGCCACTCTCAGTTTCCTCCTCTCCATTCTCCCTCATTTACACTGTTGGTAAATCTCACAACTCTGCTCCAACCTCAATTAATTTTGCTAATTATCTCTCATTGAAATGT
Source organism: Dermochelys coriacea (assembly GCF_009764565.3). NCBI lineage: Eukaryota > Metazoa > Chordata > Testudines > Dermochelyidae > Dermochelys > Dermochelys coriacea. Next base: position 147,701,007 of record NC_050068.2, read on the forward strand.
TCATCTCACTAACCATCAACAGTATTTTCATGTATATGCAGAGAAACGTTTACTATTATTTTTAAATGTTTACAAACAGAAGTTACAGAGTAGCAGCCGTGTTAGTCTGTATTCGCAAAAAGAAAAGGAGTACTTGTGGCACCTTAGAGACTAACAAATTTATTTGAGCATAAGCTTTCGTGAGCTACAGCTCACTTCATCGTGAGCTGTAGCTCACGAAACCTTATGCTCAAATAAATTTGTTAGTCTCTAAGGTGCCACAAGTACTCCTTTTCTTTTTGCAAACAGAAGTTAAACTACTACTTACTTCAGCCTGTGGTGCTACGGTTGCTATGCTAAGCCAGAGGTGGATGAGGTGAGAATAGGAGACTGGAGAGAAACATGGAGGCATGGAACACAGAGAAAAGGACGGGGACCATAAGAGCCATAGACTGGGGGGAACATGGAGGAGTGGTGTAAAGTCATGTTTCTCAAGGATTGTGGGAGCAGAACTCTGGGAAGATAGGAAGAAGGGATGATTGGAAGGGAAGGCATATAGAAGTGCATATAGAAGTGTGCAGAGGGCATGGAGGAGGGAACAGGGAAATTTACGTGAGTGGAGTGTGCAAGTATGTTGGGGTGATAATAAGTAATGAAGGATTTGATGGTGTAGGGAAATGGATAGATCTGTTATCTCCTTCTCCAGACTTTCTAACTTCATTTTCCCCTCCCCTTTATAAATTGAAGAAATTATAAATTTCCTTTCAATTTTCATGAAATAAGCAACTACTTTATATAGAACACATTTAACAAAAGGTATTTCTCTTTTGCCAATACATGTATATTGACAACAGCTTATTCTGCATTGGTATTAACTGTACCAGGGTTCTCAAATTGGGGGGCGGGACCCCTCAGGGGATCGTGAGGTTATTACATGGGGGGGTCGTGAGCTGTCAGCCTCTACTCCAAACCCTGCTTTGCCTCCAGCATTTTTAATGGTGTCAAATTAAAAACACTTGTTTATATATTTATAAGGGTGGTTGCACTCAGAAGCTTGCTGTGTGAAAGGGGTCACCAGTACAATAGTTTGAGAACCACTGAACTATACCGAGTCACCTAAATAATGTTCAAGATTTAGTCACAAGACTTTCCCAAATGCTGTCAGAAGCTACTCATTTCCTTTTTTCCCCCCCGCACTGTCCAGGGTAAATTCCGTTTTGCATTTCACTGGAAGATTCTGGATAGGGCTAGTTTTAGTCTACTGGGTTGTATTCACCTCATTGATTAATTGTTTCATCCATACTCATTCAGTTGGTAGCCTCAAGAATCTAAGCTTCTGTTTCATGCTGATCAAAAACCACTGGCTCAACCAAGTGCTAACACAACTCTAAAGGAGAAGCCTTGTTTCATGAGTTTAGTGATTGGGTACTTTTGTTTATTATTCTCATCTTGAAAGGAGCCTCTCAATCTCAATTACTTTTGAGACCCAGCAGCTGCTCAAGCTTAAGCGCATCCCCACAATCAGTGCCTAATACTCTATGCTATTGGACATATACCACTGCAACTTCCGTTATACAAGACCATATTTTGCTTAGGAGGAGACTTTGATATTATCATATATATAACTGTGATTACCACACTGAAAGATCATAACTGTAGCCAAACAAAAATACAACAAATGGAAACAATTTCTTGTGGAATTGAGCCTACATTGATTCAAGTCAATGATATAACTACCATTAATTTAAATGGTACAGGATCAAGGCCTGTGGGAGTAGCTGTCTTCATCCTGATTTTCAGCTGGCTAGACTTTGTATAGTTTTGCTTGGCCATAAGGCAAACTTACTGAACATAAGATCAAACCCGTCTCTTTCAACGTCCACTCAATCTGACGTCAATATTATACCAAAGTGCCCCAAACCCCGATATTTTAAATGGTAATTCTTTTTAAATAGGAATAAATGCTTTCCTAACTGTTTATACTTTCTCTCAGGTACTCCATTGCCCACAAATATTTACTACGAATAAAATAATAATGTTATAATAATATATGATACACCCAGTGAGGGCATGTAGCAGGCCCTTTGTGGCCTCCTGGTCCTACTACACCCCACCCCAGGAAAGGAGCAGCAAAGGTGGGTCCTCCAGGCCTGCCTAGAGAGGTTGCACAGAAGCAGCCAATCAGAGCCCCGGAGGATCAGAAAAAGGAAGCTGAAGTGGCTTGGCAGATCAGTTCCTGCCAGGGCAGGACATGGCTCTCCTCTCCTGCCAAAGGAGGTCAAGGGACAACCAGAGTTTGGTTCTGATTGCATTTGTTTAAGCTGGGAGAGAGAGAAGCTAACAATTTTAATCCTGAGCTAAGAGTGAAAATAAAGGGGCTGTGAGGAAAGAGGCCCAGGGAAGTAGCATCAATGAGTTGAACTGATCAGTACATGGCTGCTGTTTAGGGTCCCTGAGTTGCAACCCAGAGTAATGGGTGTGCACAGATTCCCCCACCAGGTCGTTGGTAGTGTAAACCCTGAGAATGGGGACAAGCCTTGTTGGGAAGCTCAAGTGAAGGTCTGAATTTAAAAGGCCCCAAGCCAGGGCTGAAGATGTTGGGGAGAGCAGACAGAAAGTTTTTTTGGACTCTTTGCTACTCCAGATGGGTTTCATTTGGACTTTGTGATTTGGCTGGATGGTCAAACCATGGAAGAAGGTGGTACCAAGGGTGAAAAAGGACTGCAGTACCACACATAGCCACTAGAAGATGCCCAAGAGGCGAGTGGCCCATTACTCACACTCAAATATATTGGGAATACATGATGGAGTGGTGTGGTACAAAGGTTTTATTGGAATGAGTGGCCATGGTGTAGGTTTTATTGTATGCACATCATTAGGACCGTCGCTGTAAAAATATCAATAAAACCTTTATTGAACAGCACACGTTCTATGAATGCCATGTGCTACGAAAAAAACATTTCAGAAGGTTACTTTTTTTATTGAAGGTATTCATATCCCTGTGCCTGTAAAGTCAGGTGTCTTATTTATTATGGTTTCAATCATACAGGGGTCAAGGCAGCTTGAAAACCTCTAAATATAACCTAACTCTAGTTTTTCTATACCCCCAAATTTATCAACTTTAAACACTTGGCCCTTCCAAAAATAGAAGCAATTGATGGGTCATATTGAGAAACAGAAATGAAGCTCCCATTTGTTGCCCTTTAGGAATGCACAATAACGGGCTGTAACATTTTTGTGCATAAAAAAACGGTTATTGGTTCAGGCCTGCATACTGCCAGTCCTGGGCCTCAGGCCAGTGTAAATTTTAAGGAAGAAGGAAATATTTCCATAGGCATAATGATTTAAGGAAAAAACAGATGGTTGAAGTTTATCAGGGGCTTGGTGTGATAGAATAAGTATGGTGGGAAACTTATTAGCAGGTAGAAGCTGTTGGGGTGCATGACAAATGTATCTGGCACATAGCTATCCTTTCTAAAATATTAAGAATCTAATAAACAACCTTTTAAATTTTTAAGCCTCAAATACCTGGACTCACACTGAGCATTGTATTGAGCATTTACAATCTATACAAATGCCAAAGACAATTTTCCTCCTTCCATCTACAGAAAACTGCATCTTATCACCTCTTTTTAACTTTCACAAATAAATTATTGCCACGTTTCCTTGATTAATTCTCTTTAGGTGTCTTACTTAGACCATTTATCACTGGTTTCTGGAAGCAGAAAATTAGGAGAATTAAGTGAGAAATCACATTGAACTAAGATTAGAAGAGACCCCTTGAGAGTTAGACGGTAAGCGAGTGAGCGATCCTGAGATGAGATATGGCTAAAGGAGAGTGAGATGCAAGCAAATTGTTTTTATGAAATAAGGAGAAAACAGGAAAGCAAAGGCCAAATTTTCAGAGTCATCTCAAGCCTTCCTCATAATTTACACCTGCAAATAACTGTGTACTAAAACTAAGTAATAAGCTGGCAGGTAGTTAGTTTTTGGGGAAAAGGATGTGACCAATAGAAAATAAAATGGTTGATAGTACAGAATTACTCTAAAATAGAATGGATTTAAGTCCACAATTGAATTTTATGAAATTATTTTAAAATTCTGTAGAAAGGAGAATTATGTACTTGAACCTACATGCACTGAAGTCAACAGCAAAGCTATCTTTGACTTCTATACCCCTTTTCTAAAATTCTACAGGATGGTTTAAAAATCCCATCTATAAGGTTATAATTGCCTTCTAAATTCTGAGACTTTTGGATGAGGAAAATCCACAAATTCACTATTAGGGTATCTGTTTTCCCTAATATTTATTTCTGTTAGCAGTTGTATAAGCAAAATTTGTTCTCAATAAAGTTCACAGAAAGGGAAAGTCATGAATATGTGTGACAATAGAAGTGTTCACATATGCCAGATGTGTTCACACAACCATCTTGAAAACTCTGTGTAGGATCATCTAGTCACGGAGGACAAACAATGCCATGCAATTTAGGAGAGTAATCACAACTGTCCAAACAACAAAGTATGTATAGTGACTACTCTGAGCAAGTCACAGCAAGTAGTTCCTGAGCAATCTAGAAGCTGGAATAAGCTTACATAAAATCTTTGTCAAATAATTGCAGATAATGAAAAAAAATCAGTTATTATTATTATGGATAATATGTGAACAGAAAACTGGGTTACATTTGTTGTTTACTGCAATTAGTTTAACCAGCTGAATGTGAAACCCCAAAGGAATCTCCTGCAGTACGAAAGGAGTTGTGTGTAACTTCATTTATAAACTCATAAGAGGCTATACATTTGAAAGCTTCAAATCATGTTGCTTCAAAGGGATATTTTAGTGATATTTTACTAGATATGTTTTTGTTTTCACCTTGATTACTATTTCAGGAAGTGAAAAGTTTTATGAGGCGACATTTGTTTCTGAGCTAGCTGTTTTGTCTATCTGTCTCAATCTTGTCTAAAACACCTATCACTGAATTATCTCAACACTTATTTTCAGAATTGTCTAGATAGGATTTTGGTTTTGTCATCTTAGTACAACATTATTAAATGTAAAAGATAACATACTCTGGCTATGTGGGTTTTGTTTTTGGGGGGGGGGGTCGGGGGAGATTGGCCTGTGTGTGGCTCCATGTTTTTCTTTTCACTGTTCCTATGCCTCTCATTTTGTGTTCCCTCTTTGCTGTCTTTCAGTAATGCAGTTTTATTCTATTTGCTTTTCTTTCTTGATGTATTCTGGTTTGCCTATACTATCTTCTTTAGTATTCTTTTCTAAGGGTTTTTTAGATCAATTTTCTTCCCTTCTGTCTCTTGTAATGGAGTGCTCTCGTATCTTCCTCTATGTATCGCTGTCTCCAATTCTTTTTTCCTCCTGCCTCTCTAGGTATTTTCACCTTTGAAACCCCTTAGTGTTCCCACAAGTTTAGGGGAAAAAAACCACCCAGCCAGCCCGTGGATAGAAGGCACTATATAGATTATTTATTCAGTCAATAATTCCACCTAGCAATAAGAATCTTTGGAACAAACAAATACTTTGATTAACTACTACTGGAATGATAATGCTGACCTATGGTCATAGCCCAGTAAGTGCTTATTAGCTATAGAGGCAATGCCCCTGCTGGCCTATAATTGCTGCTTATCTTTTTGGGTTGCCAGTAGTGGCAGCTCACAGAGCTGCAGGTAGCTATAAATCCTCAACTGAACTTTCAAATACACAGAATAAACAGAAAAGCTGGGGAACTGAGCAGAGTATTGAATAAGTGAAATAGAAGAAATGCAAGGAAGACTGCTGGGAATGAAAGTTACGTGGGATAATTCCCAGGACCCCATATATGTTAGAAGATTTATCCCTGATGAAATGGGGGAGTGGGGCTGTATTTGATTTTAAATGAAAATCTTTTAGGGGCACTTTTCTCCCGGTAGTGTGCTCCCTGATTTTTTCCTTATACAGTGTTAAGAATATTGGTAATGTTTCTCTAGCCGTTCTGCACATACCATGATTGACCTATCTTTACTGAACTGCTGCTGTACATGCACTACAATAAAATATTCACTATAGTCAGAGAGGAAGGTAGATCAAAACATCATTGGAAGATTTGCTCTGGCACTGCCAGAGCAACATTACTAATGCTCAACATCATGGTTAAGTTTGGGACGAAGCACCTGAGCATACAATTTCTGAGTTGGTTCTAGAATTTTTTTTAAAAAAATAGGTTTCAGAGTAGCAGCCGTGTTAGTCTGTATTCGCAAAAAGAAAAGGAGTACTTGTGGCACCTTAAAGACTAACAAATTTATTAGAGCATAAGCTTTCGTGAGCTACAGCTCACTTCATCGGATGCATTTGGTGGAAAAAACAGAGGAGAGATTTATATACACACACACAGAGAACATGAAACAATGGGTTTATCATACACACTGTAAGGAGAGTGATCACTTAAGATAAGCCATCACCAACAGCAGGGGGGGGAAGGAGGAAAACCTTTCATGGTGACAAGCAGGCTAATTCCAGCAGTTAACAAGAATATCAGAGGAACAGTGGGGGGTGGGGTGGGAGGGAGAAATACCATGGGGAAATAGTTTTACTTTGTGTAATGACTCATCCATTCCCAGTCTCTATTCAAGCCTAAGTTAATTGTATCCAGTTTGCAAATTAATTCCAATTCAGCAGTCTCTCGTTGGAGGTCTGTGTTGAAGCTTTTTTTGTTGAAGTATAGACACTCTTAGGTCTGTGATCGAGTGACCAGAGAGATTGAAGTGTTCTCCAACTGGTTTTTGAATGTTTAATTCTTGACGTCTGATTTGTGTCCATTCATTCTTTTACGTAGAGACTGTCCAGTTTGGGCCAATGTACATGGCAGAGGGGCATTGCTGGCACCTGATGGCATATATCACATTGGTAGATGCGCAGGTGAACGAGCTTTGATAGTGTGGCTGATGTGATTAGGCCCTATGATGGTATCCCTGAATAGATCTGTGGACAGAGTTGGCAACGGGCTTTGTTGCAAGGATAGGTTCCTGGGTTAGTGGTCTCGTTGTGTGGTGTGTGGTTGCTGGTGAGTATTTGCTTCCGATTGGGGGCTGTCTGTAAGCAAGGACTGGTCTGGCTCCCAAGATCTGAGAGAGCGATGGCTCGTCCTTCAGGATAGGTTGTAGATCCTTGATGATGCGTTGGAGGGGTTTTAGTTGGGGGCTGAAGGTGATGGCTAGTGCGTCTGTTGTTTTCTTTGTTGGGCCTGTCCTGTAGTAGGTGACTTCTGGGTACTCTTCTGGCTCTGTCAATCTGTTTCTTCACTTCAGCAGGTGGTACTGTAGTTGTAGGAATGCATGATAGAGATCTTGTAGGTGTTTGTCTCTGTCTGAGGGGTTGGAGCAAATGCGGTTATATCGTAGCGCTTGGCTGTAGACAATGGATCGAGTGGTATGATCTGGATGAAGCTAGAGGCATGTAGGTAGGAATAGCGGTCAGTAGGTTTCCGATATAGGGTGGTGTTAATGTGACCATCGCTTATTAGCACCGTAGTGTCCAGGAAGTGGATCTCTTGTGTGGACTGGTCCAGGCTGAGGTTGATGGTGGGATGGAATTGTTGAAATCATGGGTGGAATTCCTCAAGAGCTTCTTTCCATGGGTCCAGATGATGAAGATGTCATCAATGTAGCGCAAGTAGAGTAGGGGCATTAGGGAACGAGAGCTGAGGAAGCGTTGTTCTAAGTCAGCCATAAAAATGTTGGCATACTGTGGGGCCATGCGGGTACCCATCGCAGTGCCGCTGATTTGAAGGTATACATTGTCACCAAATGTGAAATAGTTATGGGTCAGGACAAAGTCACAAAGTTCTGCCACCAGGTTAGCCGTGACAGTATCGGGGATACTGTTCCTGACGGCTTGTAGTCCATCTTTGTGTGGAATGTTGGTGTAGAGGGCTTCTACATCCATAGTGGCTAGGATGGTGTTTTTAGGAAGATCACCAATGGACTGTAGTTTCCTCAGGAAATCGGTGGTGTCTCGAAGATAGCTGGGAGTGCTGGTAACGAAGGGCCTGAGGAGGGAGTCTACATAGCCAGACAATCCTGCTGTCAGGGTGCCAATGCCTGAGATGATGGGGCGTCCAGGATTTCCAGGTTTATGGATCTTGGGTAGCAGATAGAATACCCCAGGTCCTGGCTCCAGGGGTGTGTCTGTGCGGATTTGTTCTTGTGCTTTTTCAGGGAGTTTCTTGAGCAAATGTTGTAGTTTCTTTTGGTAACTCTCAGTGGGATCAGAGGGTAATGGCTTGTAGAAAGTGGTGTTGGAGAGCTGCCTAGTAGCCTCTTGTTCATACTCTGACCTATTCATGATGACGACAGCACCTCCTTTGTCAGCCTTTTTGATTATGATGTCAGAGTTGTTTCTGAGGCTGTGGATGGCACTGTGTTCTGCATGGCTGAGGTTATGGGGTAAGCGATGCTACAGTACCCACCTGCTGAAGTGAAGAAACAGATTGACAGAGCCAGAAGAGTACCCAGAAGTCACCTACTACAGGACAGGCCCAACAAAGAAAACAACAGAACGCCACTAGCCATCACCTTCAGCCCCCAACTAAAACCCCTCCAACGCATCATCAAGGATCTACAACCTATCCTGAAGGACGAGCCATCGCTCTCTCAGATCTTGGGAGACAGACCAGTCCTTGCTTACAGACAGCCCCCCAATCTGAAGCAAATACTCACCAGCAACCACACACCACACAACAGAACCACTAACCCAGGAACCTATCCTTGCAACAAAGCCCGTTGCCAACTCTGTCCACATATCTATTCAGGGGATACCATCATAGGGCCTAATCACATCAGCCACACTATCAAAGGCTCGTTCACCTGCGCATCTACCAATGTGATATATGCCATCATGTGCCAGCAATGCCCCTCTGCCATGTACATTGGCCAAACTGGACAGTCTCTACGTAAAAGAATGAATGGGACACAAATCAGACGTCAAGAATTATAACATTCAAAACCAGTTGGAGAACACTTCAATCTCTCTGGTCACTCGATCACAGACCTAAGAGTGGCTATACTTCAACAAAAAAGCTTCAAAACAGACTCCAACGAGAGACTGCTGAATTGGAATTAATTTGCAAACTGGATACAATTAACTAGGCTTGAATAGAGACTGGGAATGGATGAGTCATTACACAAAGTAAAACTATTTCCCCATGGTATTTCTCCCTCCCACCCCACCCCCCACTGTTCCTCTGATATTCTTGTTAACTGCTGGAATTAGCCTACCTGCTTGTCACCATGAAAGGTTTTCCTCCTTCCCCCCCTGCTGTTGGTGATGGCTTATCTTAAGTGATCACTCTCCTTACAGTGTGTATGATAAACCCATTGTTTCATGTTCTCTGTGTGTGTGTATATAAATCTCTCCTCTGTTTTTTCCACCAAATGCATCCGATGAAGTGAGCTGTAGCTCACGAAAGCTTATGCTCTAATAAATTTGTTAGTCTTTAAGGTGCCACAAGTACTCCTTTTCTTTTTTTAAAAAAATGTAACTCTTCAGTGGATATAAAGAGAGTAGGTAGGAAGTAAGATAGTGATAATACAACTAGTGCTTAAATGAACCTAGAGCTTGTTAATTTAATGAAGGACCAGGATCCTCTTGAAAGACATCTGCAAGGGAAGCATGCATGTGGGACTTAAAATCAGTACGGAGTTAAGGCACCCTTTGTACCCCCAGGAATACAACTTACTTCAGTATGGCACAGGCCTCCCCTTTTGTATTCACTCACTTTCTGTGCTCTCCCCACCCCATTTCTCCTCCTGCTGCATTGTGTTGTAGCTCCTCATGTCCCTCTCCTTATGTTCTATATTTACCCTTCCCTTCTATTGCCTCCTGTCCTATGTTGTACCTCAGTATTTCCTACTCAGTAATTTCAATGTTTCCTTCTTCTTTCTTACTCATGCCTTTCTTCCTTTTGTATTTTCTTTCTTTGCCTCCCTCCCACTCTCCCTAGTACTCTTTTATCCACAAGATTTCTAATGCACTGATCATTGTCATATCAAGACATGTTCTCCATTATGCTCTTTGGAACGTGGCCAAAACATATTTGAAATAACCAGAGTCCTGTTATGACAGGCAATCACAGGTTAGCATTCTTGCATATTTTACTTTTACTGCCAGATTCACTCTCCCATTAGATACCACAACAATGTTTCATTTTTGACTGGCTATACTGGTGCTAATATGAACTATTATTGAAGCTCAACAGGGACATCCTGTGCTTTCTGTGACTGAGTGTCATGGTGTCCATGTTCAATCAATATTATGGTTTTCCATTAATCAGTTTAAACTACTGAATAATATCCATGATTTCTATGTCATTGTGGAATGAAAACCTGACAATTTATAATTTCATGTGGCAATCTGAAATACTTTCCATGGAAATGGACAAAACCTTTGTCTCAGCACAAAGAAAGGGCTGGGTTGGCCCTCTTCACGATTAATGACAGTTATGTATTTCTGTTTAAGTTAGATATTTCTATAATGTCCATCACCATAGTAGGTGAGTGTGGCATAAACAAATTAGAGTGGCACTATCAGAGCCACAGTAGGGTCAATGGAGTCTTCTACTTTTTCTCCTTCCCATGTTATAGGAAATTATGCTTTTTTCCCCTCTAATCATCCCCTACTCATATTATTCTGGTTGGAAAGTCTGATCAAAAAGATGGGCCTTGAAGTATACAGAATAATATCTAAAAAGCACAGACTAGGGATGAGCAAGAGAGAAGCAGTGTTTAAGTGTATTTTCTTCAATTTTTTTAAGGTAATTAAAGAGACCATAGTTAACTCCAAATTATTTTTGTGAAGCTAGTTTTAAATATCTGAGTTTTAAATTGCCCGGAGAGTTCTGAAGTCCTGTCAGAACAGCAAACTGATGAAATGTTTGATCTTTTTTAAACAGCCAAGTTTTTCTTTGATTCTTACATGAAGGTGCATAAGGTTTAATGCAGAGGATGTTAAAGGCACAAACAAATCCACCTCTAAGATATAATTCACCTCAGGACCAATTTCTCCTTCAGTCATACATCCGGTATTAGTTCAGCAGCATTGACTATGCATTGCATATCCACTATAGCTACAGAAGTGAGGTATATCCAGAGAGTTATAATCAGTCATTTGTGTCAGCGCTACTTTAAAAATAGAATCAATAACTTTAAAATTTGAAGGTGCTCTTCACAATGCTAGTTAGGATGCCAAAGAATGTGATTTTAAGATAGCCATAATTTCCTGATTTTAAGCGTTTTTTTTAAAATGGCACCTCAAGCTTGTTTGAACATTGATCCCTGTGGGACTGTATTACTATTCTTGGAGCTGACTCCTACATCAGCATTGTTATCTTGATGACCAGGTTTCCCACTCTATTATAATCACTCAGGATTCTTTAACAAGAGAAATGTGATTTTCTTGTTAATTAGGGAATTACGCACCTACTGTTTCACAAGCAGCAAGTATTTCTTCTGCAATACGTTTACATTAGCAATAGTACCTATATTCTAAATGTTATGATTTGGTAATTTCAGCACTCCAATACACAGCTGTAAATGAGATTTGGTCTCAGTTTTAAGGTTCTCTTGTATAATAAAAATATGCATACTAGTGCCAGCGGAATAGTAGATCACTGAAAACTATACCCTGTAAATGAATGATGCTTTTATAAATTTCATACCGTATGATCTCACTACATTTAAGACACTCAAACTCCCATAACAGCATTCTATAAAGTTAGACTGTAGGTCACATTCTCATATCAGAAGTAAACAAAGACAAAGAAAAGAAGTATAGTTAAATACTAAATGATTAATACTGAGTAACAAGTTTAAAATGGAGAAACAGTAAACATCAGAAAATAATTACTTATAGAAAAGCACACATGCAACCTGTTGGACATCTGCACATGGTACAAATGGAATAGCATCATAAAACCTTGTAGTGCATATTACATATTTGTATATAATAGGATTAAAATATTATTTGGTAAGGTTAAACCACCTCTTTCTAAAAAAATAAGATACTGAAACGAAGCACAGCTTAAATATTGGCATTATTCAGTGGACGTAGAAACCTTGACTTCAAGGGGGAAGGTCCAGCTTTGCAGAATAAGTGGCAGAATTGGGGTCAAAATTCCTAGCCCTTTTTGATGTTTGTCTCTTCCTCAGGGGTGAAAGTAACTTAAAGGACTTACCGGTTCACAGGGCAGCCCGGGTCCTGGGCAAGGTGGGATGGGGGCGGCTCTGGGCCCACAGAAGGGGCAGGGTGTTGGGCAGAAGGGGTGGGGGTGGGGGTGGGGCTGGGGCCAGATCCCAGAGCCAGCCCTTCAGCGCTGCCCGGGGCTCCAGCCGCTGCTGTGGTAGTAGTGGCCGGGAGCCCTGGGGCTCTGGCGGTGATTTAAAAGGGCCCATGGCTCCGGCCGCTGCTGGGAGCCCCATGCCCTTTTAAATCGCCAGGCCCCAGGGCAGCTGCCCCTCCTCCCCGTCAGCAGCCATGCTGGTATGGTCAGCTGTGTACTGACCATACCAGTGGCCACTTTCTTTCCAGTGTGCCGTACTGGCCCATACCGGCTTACTTTCACCTCTGCTCTTCCTTCACAATTTGCAAAGCTCAGACCTGAATATGTGGGTGTAGCGCCACTGTCTGACTCTGCCAGAATAGCACAAAGCAGCTGCAAATGTACCAGGCCATAAAAGAGTAAAAAAATAAATAAATACAAAATAATTAAAGTGCTTTAATTTGCTATAGTAATTTTTTTTATCACTTTTTAAAAATGACCATGAAATAGATTCAGATAAATGTTCTTGGTATACTTAAATTTGATGCTTAGAGTATTACTGTGACAGACACAGGCTTCATTATTATACTTAATTTTTACTAAGGTATAAGCTGTTCCTTTCCCTAACTTCAATAAGCACCATACCTACCACATTCGTACACTAACTCTTTTAAACAGAAACAACAATACTTAAGCAGTCGTGATTTTTTTTTCAAAAGAAGAGCAATCAACACTGGTGGCTGCAAAGGTGTGATTTTTATAACTGTAACAGTCTCCAGACATTACATCAGCCACTTCAGACATTGAAACTATAGACACAGTATAAGCAACAGCACGACCCAGCTTGCAAGTTGACTTAATAGGCTCACATCATAATTATGTCACTTGCTACTTTATGCATTCTTTTCAATGGGTTATTTTGGTTCATTTGGTATCACTTCCTACCTTTGAGAAAATGGGCTTGAGTTCAATACCCTTTATTTTAATATTGTGGAAAACTTTCCATCTTGCAAGTTAAATTACACCTGTACTGGAGTTATATATCAGATACTTTAAAGAACACACACCATCTAAAGTTCACTCCTAACTACTTTGGTGATGCCATCACAGCCCTGCAAAGTCAACATTGCCCAGATGGACCAGCTCTGAAATATTGCCCAAGGATTGCCAGGACCCAACCCCAGGAATTCATTAGGTGAAGCCAGTGATGAGCTGCCAAAATCTTAACAACGGGTTCCCTCCTCACCCCAGGAGGGGGTCGTTGCCCACCCCTGCCCCCTGGGACTCCTGCCCCATCCAACCCCCCCGCATTCCTTGACGCGCTCCCCCAGGACACCTGCCCCATCCACCCCCCTCCCCTGTCCCCTGACTGCCCCTAGAACCGGGCAGGAGGGTCTCGTTGGCCACCATAGTGGGTGCCCACCCCACCCCTAAGAGCCGAAGGGACCTGCTGGGGGGTGAGGTGGGGAGTCCCGGTGGTGCTTACCTAGGGCAGTTCCCAGGAAGCATCCTGCAGGTCCCTCTGGCTCCTAGGGGTGGGGGAGCATAGCTGGGGGGTGAGCCGGGGAAGCAGCCGCTCCCCCACTGATCACATCAAAAGTGGCGGCTTAGGCGCCAACTCCCTGGGTGCTCCAGGGCTGGAGCACCCATGGGGAAAACTGGTGGGTGCAGAACCCGCACCGGCAGTTCCCCGCCCTGCGCCCGGCCCCAGCTCACCTTCGCTCCGCCTCCTCCCCTGAACGAGCCGCCCCGCTCTGCTTCTCCACGCCCCCCCACCCCGCTTCCTGCCAATCAGCTGTTCGGCGGGAAGCCTGGGAAGGCTGAGAAGCAGGCCGCGGCTTCCCGCTCAGGCTGAGGGTGGTGGATGTGAGCTGCAGCGGGTAGCCTGCGGGTCCCCTGTGCGTCCCCCCCCCTCGTGCCCCCCCCCACCCGAGCTCACCTCCGCTCTGCCTCCCTGGGCCTGAGCAGGAAGCCGCTGCTTGCTTCTCAGCCTGCCCCGGCTTCCCGTGCAAACAGCTGATTGGTGGAAAGCTGGGGAGGGGGGTGGAGAAGCAGAGCGGGGCAGCGCGTTCCGGGGAGGAGGCGGAGCGGAGGTGAGCTGGGGCCGGGGGTGGGGTGGGGAGCTGTTGGTGGGTGCTCTGCACCCACCAAATTTTCCCCTTGGGTGCTCCAGGGCTGGAGCACCCATGGAGTCAACGCCTAAGGTGCCACTTTAGAAGCCCTTTTAGAACTGGTTGTCCCTCGCAGCACAACCTGTTCTAAAAGGGCTTCTAAATTTAACAACCAGCTCTAGCGAACCGGTGTGAACCGGCTCCAGCTCATCACTGGATGAAGCAACTTGGGCAGGGTAGACTGGTGGGCTTGATCACCAGCCTGGGGAAAACAATCAGCCAATCCACTTCAGTTTATAGCCCTTACTTCAGAGCTCTGTTTATTCTCCGATGTAAAAGAAAGGAAACAGAGAAAAATAAAGTAACAATCCTGTTCCCCACCTACCTTGTGGGGCCCTCTGGTATTCGGCAGCTTAATGGTCAGAACTTTCCTCAGTGTGATCTGCAGGGCTTACTTGTCCCTTTGCAGTTCTCTTCTATAGCTACAGGAGAGTGTATTCCCAGCCCTCTCACAGTCCCAGGCTCCCTCACTTAACTGGGACCCCTCCTTTATGTTCCCAGCTAGCAATCATCAGCCCTGATCACTTGCTCTTGTCCAGCTGGGTTGGCTGATTCCCAGCACCTGCTGGCTCCTCTCCTGAACAGGGCATACTGCTTCCTGGCCCTTAAATTACAGGAAGTATCAAAAAAGCATAGGCTGGATCCTAGAAACCAAGCCTCACACCTGTGCAAATAAAACAATAAAACCTGTGCATGTTGAAATCTATAGAAAGATAAAAGAAAGACTGGCTAATGGTTAAAGGTTCATTACTATACTTCCGGGGATGCTCATTTACTTAAAAAAAAAAAAGTATGCGGTGATTTCATCTCTCACTCCCTTCTTATCCCTCCCCTTTTCTGTTAAGTATCATTGTCTCCACTCCCCCCCTCCTTTTGTATTTGTTCATAGCGGGAAGAAGCAAAGATGTACATATATCTTTAAAACTATAAGTGAAAAACCAAAAATCAAATATTACATATGTCTACATCCACGCTTAGGAAGATGGATTTCATGAACTAAAAGGTCTTCTATTTCTAATTACTCAGCCCTATAACTAACCAGACATAAGCATACTATAGAGAAGTATATTTGTTAGATTTAGACTCTGAATCTTAGCAATGACATTAACAGTTTAGGAGGTACACACCTCTACCATGGATTGCCAGAGTATTTCACATCTCTGGCATGGAATACCAGAGTGTTTCTGTGCAAGAATCTCAGGTAGAAAACAAGCCACAGAAAATCCATTTCCCCCTCTCTTTTAACATATGAGATATAAATAAATGTAGAATGGAGAGAAACACACCTAGAGTCAATAAACAAAGCAGCATGGGCTGTGCTAAAAAAAGAAACACACATTCGGTAAGTTTGGAGCCAACGGCAAGTATACTTATTATACATTCTATATCATTGCACAATGAACTGATCTGAGACCTCCACACTAGTGCCACACAGGTGGCAGTGTGAACTCTAAAGCTTTCTAACATTAGGTATACCTACAAAATGGGTGAGGGACAAAGAAGGGGAATTACTGAAGGAAATCAGCTGGGTAGTAGTAGAAAAGGGAGAGAGAAGAGATTTGGGGGCCCTGAGGTGAGAGGTTTAGAGGAGAAGGAAGTAGCCCTCAGAATTGCATACAGCAAAGGGTGTAAGGAGAATGTGAACAGAAAAGAGGTCTATTAGGTTTGAAAGGGAAAGATAATTAATCACATTAGTGAGGTCAGTTTCAGTTTACTAGAAAGGATGGAATTCAGACTGGACTGGGTCAAGGGAAGTTAGAGGAATGGAAATGAAAGTAGTTCAAGTAGACTGAGTTCAAGAAGTTGAAGGGAAAAGAAATGAGGAAAATGACGTGAAGGAGAGATAGATGAAGCTAAGAAAAGGTTTCTTGAGGAAAAGAATAGCATGTCCGAAAACAAGGGCTGTAGACAGTACTATTGGTGATGAATGACAAGGAAGGGGAGGCAAATAGGGAGGGTATCAAGAGGACAGATACAAGTGTTCAACCCAGAAAACAAGTGGGAGACCTTGGGCTTGGATACCATGGCAGTATGAAGGACAGGAGAACAGAAGCAGGAGGGGATAGACAAGTGAAAGGGGAACTCTTGCCAGACATCACTGATTTTAACTTTGAAAGAAAGTTGCAAGACCTTGAGAAAAGAGGTAAAAGAGGCTGACAGTGGTTGGAGAGGAGGG
This sequence comes from Dermochelys coriacea, assembly GCF_009764565.3. Taxonomy (NCBI): domain Eukaryota; kingdom Metazoa; phylum Chordata; order Testudines; family Dermochelyidae; genus Dermochelys; species Dermochelys coriacea. Next base: position 147,717,635 of record NC_050068.2, read on the forward strand.
CATGAACAGGAAAAGTTAGAGAACAGCTGAAATGGATTAAGGGCCTGGAAGTGCATAAGAGTTGGATTTCTTGACAAGAAAAAGAAGAGAGCTGAGGGAGAAATGGGCAAATTTATAGTGGAGCAAGCTGTACGACTTCCCTCAGAGGCGCTCAGCTGAAAGGCAGCAGAAATGGAGATAAAGATGATGGGAGAGGCAAGGCTTTGGGTCAGTAAGGCAGATGGAGCAACATGGGAAGGGAGTCAATTGGTCAAGCATGCAGGAGAGAGCAGAATTGAGGGTAGGGACCACTGACACATGATATGCACATATACCTTGAAGGGGAGCTCTGGCTCTCTGAGACTGTCAATATATATTTCTACATGTTTTATTTAGTACAACTGAACCAATGTTATTGATACAAACCAGAGGAGCACACAAAAGCAGTGGAACGATGGGGTGATACCAAGGGATTCTGTGCAAAGCTGACACTGAAAATTATTTTTTTTTTTTTTAAAAAAAAGACCTTCTGGGTAAGCAACTACCTGAACTGGCTTGGTCCATCTCATTTATAATCTAAATAATATGACACCACAAGGACTTGAACTCCTTTTACTTTGTTTCAGAGTAGCAGCTGTGTTAGTCTGTATTTGCAAAAAGAAAAGGAGTACTTGTGGCACCTTAGAGACTAAAATTTATTTGAGCATAAGCTTTCGTGAGCTACAGCTCACTTCATCAGATGAAGTGAGCTGTAGCTCACGAAAGCTTATGCTCAAATAAATTTGTTAGTCTCTAAGGTGCCACAAGTACTCCTTGTATTTTGTGTTCTCCTTTGATGTATAGACAACACATGAGGTACCAAACATTGTGCAGCTAAAGTGCACTGTGGACAAAAAGATGCCTGAATTCTAATGACTGATCTTCAGATGAAAAGAATCAATGAAAAATATCCAGCTGTGCTAAAATGGCTTCAAATTACCATTTATGCAGTTGATGCATACAATAGGTGTCTCTGAATATTGGAAAGAAAAAAAATAATTATGAAACAGCAGTCTCCTTGGCAAAATACCAATGAAGAGCACTTTTCAATCATAAGGAAAATGTAGACAGTGGAAATAATGTCAATTAGAAGAAAATGTATGCTACTGAAAATTCTCAGTGCTATTATTGGAAGACCATCAACCAGACTTACAAGCCCACAGAGGAAAAATTTTTTTGAATTAATCAGTTACTACAAAAAAAAGTGATTTTATATATATTACCTATTTGTATGAAGGTTATATAACATACATACATATTATATTTTTGTGGGGGAAATATAACAATTAATATATACAATATACAGAATATATAATAAAATCAATATAGTTATATTATTGCAATATCAGTAGGGGTTAGGATTCCATTGAAATGTGTACTCAAAGCAGGACTAAAATCCTACTTTTCATACTCGAATGACTTAATTTAGTCCCCATATTCAGCTCAATAACTCTTTAGAAGACAAGTGAAATTTTACTGTATTTTTTTAGTAAAATATTTACTCATGTTGCAGAGAATATTTCTTTAAGTGTTCCTTCTTTCTGAAATTTTGCTCAGTTTTTTCTCACATTTCTTTGGGTTTCTCTAGCTAAACAAAACTACAGTCTCCACAAACTCCAAATATTATACACAGATGCATTCAATTAACATCTTGGACATAAGACACTTCTGAAATGTACAGTCAAACACACAGAATTATTTCCCTTGTTCAAGACAACAATTTTGAGCGTCACTGAGATTAGATGACTGTTCTCAGATTTGTCAGCTACTTTCATTCTCCAGCCCTACCAACCTGCAACCCAGACTCACCAACTCAATTCCCTCACAGAAGAGACAGGAAGGAGGGCTGGACAGCTGGGGTTATGGCAGGGTGTAGCCTGGGGAGCTCTTCAATGCTGTTGCCATAGCACAGAGACATTTGTCCCCACTGCCCCAGGATTCCCCCACCAAATCCCTCTTTGAACCCAGCTCTCACTTCTGCATCACAGCTCACCCTCATGTTCCCCTTTTTGCACTGAAGCTGCTAAGCAGGGATATTTAGGGACAGGGAGATGAAAAGATTTACAGCTGAAGATGCTCCAGGAGTGGAACTAGCAGCACAACTCCTGAGGCACTTCTTTCTGTGATAAACCAACTATGGAGATTCCAGACAGAAAGGCAGACCTGAGTAGGTCTGTCACCACAGGTCTACAGCTAGGAAGGATGAATAGTCCTATAATCTGGGGCCACACACCAGTGACTTTATACTGCACATATGGATATCACTAATTTGCACTAATTGAGACATCATAATTTTAACTTAAAACCCCATTTTTTCACATTGTCCCCAAGTACTGTTTTGTTTTTTTAAATAAATTAAAAATAATCTCCAGTTTTGGATTTTTCAGTGCATTCCCATCTTCTAAATATCCATGTATTAAAAACAAACTTTAGATCAGAGATTGTGCTTTTGTGTCCAGATCCAAGTGAATTGTCGATGTTAAACAAATAATAAATACATATTAACTGCTTGCAGAGTAGCTAATACAGTAGCTTAGGGGGAGAGAGGGTGCGTAGACTAAAAGAGTACAATACCTAAGCAAAGTAAGTAATGGTGCCGGGTGCTATAAAGTTATTACTGCCACCTGTTTGTGGTAACCATTATTAAGTGGCAGAGCTGGAAGTGAGTTATGTAGGTCTCCTCTGAACTCCAGGCAATCAAAATTTATACTGTGCTATCTATCAGCTTATATGTCCAACATATCAGAGGCCAAATTACAAACTTGCAAACCATTCTGATGTGTGTGCCTGAATAAATGAATGCAGTACAAGTGGCACGGAAGGAAGCATTATACCTATATAAGACTAATTTCCATCAGCAAATGCAGTCAACAATGGCTGGATAAACCTTGCAAAAGTTGGAGCCAGAGCTTTCCCCTGCACAACCCTTTTGACGTATGCTGGTTCATTAGATAGTAGGCCTTGGTCAGACACCCTCTTGGTACTAAATAGTTGAAACAGGGTTCGCTTCTCCACATCCTCCCCACAGCTTGGTGCCTAACTATGATTGTATCTGGTGCAAGTGCATTTGGGATAGGAGGAAAGGGCTTTCCAGTGCACTTCTCCTCAGCCTCCAGCACACCTATTCAGGGCTAGCCATAACGTAGCCCTATATACAGAGCAGAAGTGGAAGCTTGACTAGGATAAATTTCCAATGGATTTTCAAGTTGTTGAATTTGACTCTACTTATTTCTTCAGTATGTAAAACTGGACAGGCTTTTCTTCACTGTTAGTTATACACAGCATTTGTTCTGCCTACCATAGAGTTTAAGTGGCTACAGGTTAAAAATGCAGATGGATTTGGGTCTCTTGAGTGCTGCAACAAATCCATGGCAAAAGTTCATATTGTAATGTTCCAGTAGGCAGGGAGAGAGAGGACTTTTTCAATCACCCAGAGTTGAATTATTCAGATGAACAGCCCTGTTATTAAACTAAATATTTTTTAGGGGCGGGGAGGGAGGAAAAGGTGTTTAAATAAATAAATAAATAAATACACCTGGCAGAAATTTAGCAAAACCATACAAATACAAGTTTTTATGATGCATTTATTTTAAATCCCATACCTCAAAGAGCCAGGGTGATAAACTATAAGGCCTATCCCAATACATTTTCAATTAAATGACTAAATTAATGTAGAGACATTTAATTCAAGTTATACTAGTTTTTCCAAATGTTAATTAAGATGCTATCTAAAATTAAATCTCTCCAAAACCTCTTTTATATTCAGCTGCTTATCTGATGCAGATATAATTAAAATTCTGGAAGTTCACCTATACGCATCCAAATATTGCAAAAGAAAATAAAAGAAACTGAAGCAATTTGAGAGACTGCTGTTTTAATAGCATTTTATACAATCCTTGGAGTAGGAGGACAGCACAAAAAACCCCACACAAACAAATCTAGGCTTTCATACCTGCACAGACTTATTCACTCAGCACTGTGAGCCATGTAGCTTTTGAAGATTTTCTATTAGTAAGGATAAGTGATTGAAAAGACTAGGAAACAGAAGACTAAATCCTGCTTGCCTTTATGAGAGCCTTACATGGAAGTAAATATGACTTCTTTCATGAGTAAGGCAAGCAGGATTTGGCTCTATATCCAGAAGCCAGATACTAGAACAATGTAGTTGTGGGGGAGTTTTCCTCATCAAGATTGGAATCTCTTTCTGGCACCCCAAAAGATCCTGTCCTCTTATTCTTTTATGTCTTTCGTGGGATAGGCCCAAATTGGGCTGAACTGGTGGTGTGACATGTGCTGAGTTTTATCCCATGACAGAGGGATTAAAATCACCAGGTTCATTTTATTTAGCAGAACAAGTGAACATAAATGGGTGCCAAAGACTTCTTGATCCAGAGAGAGACATTTGGATTGTGAAGAACTTACTGAATTATTTATGGCCAAGGACCATTCTTGTTCTAAAAGTTACTCCTTGGAAAAAACAAATCAAAATGGAATATAAACTGAAATACAGTGCCAGACTAATTTTTAAATGACAAAACAATGGATTTCTAAATGAAGACTAGTATAGTCACAAAATTTAGATCCAGACTTGGAACATCACAAAGCATGGGGGGATTAGGGGGTTTCCAGAAATGTGGTTTTATTTTCGTCTCTAATAGCATACTCATGTGCTTGCGAGATCACCAATATACAGAGATAGAAAACTCTTTCCTTCCTTATCATGCCCCATATTCCAGGAATTTTTGTTTACTCAAATAATTTGAACAAAGTAATAGAATATATGGAGAATAAAATTGTCTTCTGAGGTTACTGTCAAAGAACTAAAAAGAAAGGGAAAGGGTGTAACTATTTCTAGAACAGTAGATATTTTACTTCTCTGTAAGTAAAAGTGCATGGAAGCAAAAATCAATTAAACCATCCATAATTCTGCTTGAAAAAAGACAAAGAAATTATTTCTAGTCTAATGGAGTTGCAAGTACTTACACCTGCCTGAACTCAGCTCTCTATGCCCACAAATATGTCCATTTCTTTTGCTTTGTTTCCAGCACTCAAACCACAATATAACTACAAGTTGGAAGTTAAAAACACACCAATCTTACCACTTTTCTGTAGAATTCCACATCCAACACAACAGCAGGGGGAAAAAAAAGGATTGGGCAGGTAGGGGTATACACAGAGTTCTCCTTTTGTGTGCAGAAATTAGGGAACTGAAGGCATGTGCCCATTGGCATAACATAATTAAGGTCATTTCAGGGTTTGAAATCTGGAAAATGTCTAGATCCAAAGTTCACTTATAATGGTCCAAACTGAATCACTGAATCTGAACAACCTCAAACTTTAGCTGAGAGGAGATTCAAAATTTGGACTTGCCCTATAAATTTCAATTTTGTAGCTTGGCTCATCACTATTTTAAACACATCTTCATATCTTAAAGAGCATGTACAAATGCAGAGTTGAATATTGTCATACAAGGTGTGGAATTAAATTATTTTTCTAATTTATTTGTACATGTACAAAATGGAAAATCAAACCAAAAACCTCTGGCACATAGAGTGGGATATTAAAAATGGAATAAAAATAATAGCCTGTGTACTCCCTATCTTTGTCACATGATAGAGGATAATTACAGAGGGGCAAACTTGCTTGCAAAATTCTCTGGAGCGCAGATAGCAGAAAATGAATGCCCTTCTCCTCTTGTGTGAAAAGGTGTAGAGGTCAAACAGAAGTTATAGGGGAAATAATATGCCAAATGCATAGAGCCTGGGAATCTGATGGACCCAACATGGTCAGCATGCAATAGCTGTGTTTCTATGACTTCCTACCTCCCCCATGGTTGGGTCAAGTATAATACCATATGGCCATCATCTCTTTTGCTGCTTTACAACAACATTTTCATCTATGAAGGATAGGTGGCCTGGAATTCATGGAAGGAAAGTTAATGTTGCAACATCCAGTCTACTAGTTAAAGACTTACAGTAAATACATATAAGGTTTGAATGTGTCAAAGACCTGGATCATCTTGAAAAGATTATATTCCAAAGTTAAATTTGTGACAATAACTAAAATACAAACCTCAAAAGACCGTCTGTTTTTTCAGAACTTCTATGTCCTTGCTTACAGTCCAGTTTTATCTTTCACTGAATCTGATCCTAAGGGATTGTCAGTGTGAAAAAAAGATGTAATTCAACAGTATTGCCACCACTAAAAGCTTGTCTCTGATGGATGCATCACTGCCCCCACCTCCATTTTCTCCTGATGGAGGGGGGATTGTTTGTGAGGTTTTCTTGTTTTTTGTTTTTGAATGGGTTTTTTCTCTCTCTTTTAAATACTAGTATCATTGCAGAAGGATAAGGAAACAAGAAGAAACTGGCAGGATGAGAAAAGGAGGATGCTTTGTGGAGGAAAGGATAAGGAAGCAGCAAGGAGACTGGAAGGATGGAAAGGTAAAAAGGGAAAAAGAGAATTGTTAACATGAGGAAGAAAGAATTCAATGGCTGCCATTACAAGCATGCCAATTTCTCTTTAGATAAGGATATATGGTTAACTAACCGTTTGTAATATGCCCTAAAATTCCTGCTCTTTACCAAAGGATATACCTATGTACAGCTTATACTATTTAAATATTGAGTGTGACAGATATGGCAATTTCCTGCAATATCCTTAGGAGACCTAATTGAATTAAATTTAAGTATCTTTAGGGTCCATTGTATTAAATGAATGGTTTATGTATATTGAGGGCCAGGATTGTATGTAACCTCTCTAGGAGGGAGATGTGATGTGAGACCGGGATGATCCAAGGATTATGTTAAACAATGTGCCATACAAGAATGGACTTCTAGGAAGTAAGTGTGAGTGGATTTCCTAGGAAATACCTAAGGAGAGATTAATCTAAATCCCCTACCTCTGGCTAGATAGAAAAGCTATGCCATGAGGAGAGGGTTTTTTGACTACTGACCACCTGTTCCCAGAGATTGGACATCAAAGGCAAAAGCTGTATAAAGAAATGGATGAACTACTCAGCTGGCTGTCCTGGTTCTGAATTTGAGACAGTTATGAACTTATATCCACAAGGACAATCCAGTTGTGCATTTTGATGGACTGACTCCTACCAGAGCCGGAGACTGGAGTTGGGGTGATCTCTGCAAAGCATTTTAACATACATGTATGTTCTTTCATAATTTTTTATGTTTTTCTCTGTAATGCTTTCACCTTATGAATAAACTGTGTGATAACTTGTAACTGCTTATAACAATTACTCCATTCATAAACTTTGGAGAAAAAGTAATGTACGACAATGGTCTATGTAGGCAGTCTGGCTTGCTGAGATATTAGTATAGGCAGGGAACTGTGCAGCCTGGAAAAACCCTGGTCAGGAGGGGGAGACAAATGAGTCTCTATGCAAGAGAAGTGACAGGTGAGGAGCTGGGAGCCTACCATGGGTACCCTCAAAGGTTCACGAAGTGGAATACAGGTGTAGTTGCTGACAGACACTGAGGTAATATTTTTCTCAAGCAATTGCCAAAGGGTGACCTTTTGTATTTCTCCTTCTTTTCACTTCCAGAAGAGACTATATAATTTAAACATGAAATAAACTATGTAAAAATCCCACATAGTTATACACAGTTTCAACATTATCCCGTATTAAACATTCTGCACCATCACCAAGATAAGGAGGAAACCAGAAAAAAAAATAGAGAACTTTTAAATATTGGTTTCCTTTGAATCACTGAAATTCTCTGGGATAAAATTATCTCCCCAGAGAGTATGAGAGGGCAGTGGGGGGAGGAGGGCAATGCATATATATTTGCAATTCACTGAACAGTTGCAGACAAATCTTGTAAAATGCTGTGCAATAGGATTGCATTAGCTTGTGGGTCATTGGAGAAGCTTAGGCATCTAGAGTTTTTAATGGCTGTCGAAAGCATGTTCACTTACATTTGTGTAGAGAATATATTTTTGAAAATAGGTCAAACAATTACTTTAATTGATAATATAATTAAGCCAGCCTTTATTTTCCAGTCAGTGTATCTCATTAAGGTAGATTTTTTTACCCCCAAATTCCTGATCTTTTATATCCTTTTAAAATATTGTACCCTAAACTATAGCTGCTGCTGGACAAATATATAGCTGAGAGAATAATTCATGCTTCAGGTGAATCTTTGTTCTTTACAGAGTTGTCAATTTTTCTTCTGGGATATTAAAAACTGTAATATAAGTCTAAACCATAAATAATTACATCAGATTGTGTATGTGTGAAGGGCAAAACTAGGAGAGAAAAGAGCACCACAGTACTACCCTTAGCTTTTAAACACAAAGCACATCATTTCCAAAGGTTTCTCATTTAATTCTAATAAATAAAGAAATGTCCTAAGTAATTCATCTTCATCCTTTAGGTACGTGAATGACATTTTGTTCTGATGTGATTATAAGAAACAAAATCCCTCAGCGATGAGGTCTTAAAATATTTCTTATGATGTTCCGAGCTGGACAAACCTTGGTAGAAAATAGAATACTCTTTAATTATGAATACATTAACTAAATTAGTAACATGAAATGGCTATGCAATTAAAGGACTGCTAATTGAAAACTGGAAACACAGCTGTATACAGCTTAAAGATGAGTCACACGAGTAATGACGCAGATGTTTATAGAATGTGATTATGTGTAGCAGGAGCACACTATTGCAGCTCCCAAGCCCATTCTTATATTGTGTCATTGAAATGGTTTTTAAACCTATGAACACCGGGAATCAGGATCTCAGGGACAGCAAATTAGGCTCCCTGGATATGTGAATTAGTGTTGTCTGAATGTCAGCAATTTAATTCTCCAGCTTTCAAAGAATGTAGACATGGAGCCAACAACAAACATCTGTCAGTTGTAAGGTTGTCAAAAAAAAAATCATCTCTGGCAAGCCAGACCCTGCCTGAATCTGAGAAAGACAGTAAAGTACAGCATCTGTAAACTGTAACATTGCTGTGTGAATGGATGAAATGTGTAAATAACACAGTCAGTTTTCACAAAAAGAAAAGGAGTACTTGCGGCACCTTAGAGACTAACAAATTTATTTGAGCATAAGCTTTCGTGAGCTACAACTCACTTCATCGGATGCATTTGGTGGAAAATACAGTGGGGAGATTGATATACACACACAGAGAACATGAAACAATGGGTTTTATCATACACACTGTAAGGAGAGTGATCACTTAAGATGAGCCATCACCAGCAGCGGGGGCGGGGGGGGAAGGAGGAAAACCTTTCATGGTGACAAGCAAGGTACGCTATTTCCAGCAGTTAACAAGAACATCTGAGAAACAGTGGGGGGTCGGTGGGGGGGAGAAATAACATGGGGAAATAGTTTTACTTTGTGTAATGACTTATCCATTCCCAGTCTCTATTCAAGCCTAAGTTAATTGTATCCAGTTTGCAAATTAATTCCAATTCAGCAGTCTCTCGTTGGAGTCTGTTTTTTGAAGTTTTTTTGTTGAAGGATAGCCACCCTCAGGTCTGTAATCGAGTGACCGGAGAGATTGAAGTGTTCTCCGACTGGTTTTTGAATGGTATAATTCTTGACGTCTGATTTGGGTCCATTCATTCTTTTACGTAGAGACTGTCCAGTTTGACCAATGTACATGGCAGAGGGGCATTGCTGGCACATGATGGCATATATCACATTGGTAGATGCGCAGGTGAATGAGCCTCTGATAGTGTGGCTGATGTGATTAGGCCCTATGATGGTGTCCCCGAATAGATATGTGGACAGAGTTGGCAACGGGCTTTGTTGCAAGGATAGGTTCCTGGGTTAGTGGTTCTGTTGTGTGGTGTGTGGTTGCTGGTGAGTATTTGCTTCAGATTGGGGGGCTGTCTGTAAGCAAGGACTGGCCTGTCTCCCAAGATCTGTGAGAGTGATGGGTCGTCCTTCAGGATAGGTTGTAGATCCTTGATGATGCGTTGGAGAGGTTTTAGTTGGGGGCTGAAGGTGATGGCTAGTGGCGTTCTGTTATTTTCTTTGTTGGGCCTGTCCTGTAGTAGATGACTTCTGGGTACTCTTTTGGCTCTGTCAATCTGTTTCTTCACTTCAGCAGGTGGGTATTGTAGTTGTAAGAATGCATGATAGAGATCTTGTAGGTGTTTGTCTCTGTCTGAGGTGTTGGAGCAAATGCAATTATATCTTAGAGCTTGGCTGTAGACAATGGATCGTGTGGTATGATCTGGATGAAAGCTAGAGTCATGTAGGTAGGAATAGCGATCAGTAGGTTTCCGATATAGGGTGGTGTTTATGTGACCGTCGCATCTTAGCACCGTAGTGTCCAGGAAGTGGATCTCTTGTGTGGACTGGTCCAGGCTGAGGTTGATGGTGGGATGGAAATTGTTAAAATCCTGGTGGAATTCCTCAAGGACTTCTTTTCCATGGGTCCAGATGATGAAGATGTCATCAACATAGTGCAAGTAGAGTAGGGGCATTAGGGGACGAGAGCTGAGGAAGCGTTGTTCTAAGTCAGCCATAAAAATGTTGGCATACTGTGGGGCCATGTGGGTACCCATCGCAGTGCCGCTGATTTGAAGGTATACATTGTCCCCAAATGTGAAATAGTTATGAGTGAAGACAAAGTCACAAAGTTCAGCCACCAGGTTAGCCGTGACATTATCGGGGATATTGTTCCTGATGGCTTGTACTCCATCTTTGTGTGGAATGTTGGTGTAGAGGGCTTCTACATCCATAGTGGCTAGGAAAACTACAGCATTTGCTCAAGAAACTCCCTGAAAAAGCACAAAAACAAATCCGCACAGACACACCCCTAGAACTCCGACCTGGGGTATTCTATCTGCTACCCAAGATCCATAAACCTGGAAATCCTGGATGCCCCATCATCTCAGGCACTGGCACCCTGACAGCAGGATTGTCTGGCTATGTAGACTCCCTCCTCAGGCCCTACGTTACCAGCACTCCCAGCTATGTTCGAGACATCACTGACTTCCTGAGAAACTACAGTCCATCGTGATCTTCCTAAAAACACCATCCTAGCCACTGAAGGACAACCCATCACTCTCACAGATCTTGGGAGACAGGCCAGTCCTTGCTTACAGACAGTCCCCCCAACCTGAAGCAAATACTTACCAGCAACCACACACCACACAACAGAACCACTAACCCAGGAACCTATCCTTGCAACAAAGCCCGTTGCCAACTCTGTCCACATATCTATTCAGGGGACACCATCATAGGGCCTAATCACATCAGCCACACTATCAGAGGCTCATTCACCTGCGCATCTACCAATGTGATATATGCCATCATGTGCCAGCAATGCCCCTCTGCCATGTACATTGGTCAAACTGGACAGTCTCTATGTAAAAGAATGAATGGACACAAATCAGATGTCAAGAATTATACCATTCAAAAACCAGTCGGAGAACACTTCAATCTCTGGTCACTCGATTACAGACCTGAGGGTGGCTATCCTTCAACGAAAAAACTTCAAAAACAGACTCCAACAAGAGACTGCTGAATTGGAATTAATTTGCAAACTGGATACAATTAACTTAGGCTTGAATAGAGACTGGGAATGGATGAGTCATTATACAAAGTAAAACTATTTCCCCATGGTATTTCTCCCCCCCACCCGCCCCCCACTGTTTCTCAGATGTTCTTGTTAACTGCTGGAAATAGCGTACCTTGCTTGTCACCATGAAAGGTTTTCCTCCTTCCCCCCCGCCCCCGCTGCTGGTGATGGCTCATCTTAAGTGATCACTCTCCTTACAGTGTTTATGATAAAACCCATTGTTTCATGTTCTCTGTGTGTGTGTGTATATAAATCTCCCCACTGTATTTTCCACCAAATGCATCTGATGAAGTGAGCTGTAGCTCATGAAAGCTTATGCTCAAATAAATTTGTTAGTCTCTAAGGTGCCACAAGTACTCCTTTTCTTTTTGCGAATACAGACTAACACAGCTGCTGCTCTAAAAACAGTCAGCTTTGTGTTCATATGCGAATACACCCTCTGCTGGCTTATTCTTTAAAACAGCACTCATTTTAAGGAAACAAAGAGTTTTTAAACTGTTTTTAAAATGTTCCCCCCTCCCCGCCCACAAACACAATTCTTGTGTTCCTTCATTTTTCACCTCCTTCCCAGCGTACAAGGTGGACGCCATACAACATGTTTCTTCGGGCCCAGGGAAAGAGAAAGCAGAAATGTTCTCTCTAGACATGTCAGGGGAACTAGGTGGACTATGTATCAACTATAGTCAATACAGCTGTGCAAGCTGCCAGACTAGCCAATTTCTACTGCCCCAAATTAATGTACATAGCTCTACCACATCAGTCTGAAGCCTACTGTAGACCTTCAACTTTCATTTAGCACGAGCACAACTTCATAAGAGTTTCTGTTTAAATAACAGTTAATAGTCTGTAAAATCATTTACACATTAAGATTTTTCTGGCATAGATTTGGAGGCTATCAATCAAACACTATGTTCAGTACTGGTTGTATTTTCACACACACACAGTCAATTGTGGAGATTATTGACAGAAGTATAGGTATATGAGGGCAGAATGGCAGGAGAGAAGAAAAACTGTATTTGTCCCTGCCCTTTGGCAGCCATATTTTGCAAATATGACTCTCATATTGACTGAGCTGGTGATAAAAGAACAGGATTTACATTTAGACTTTTTAAGCGAGAAAGACTGCACAATTTTGTGACTGACCAGTGTTAATCTGACAACAATTAACATAGCATACACAACTGAATAAATTCATGAGGGAATGACAAGAAAGTATAAACACTTTCTCTCTAAAAGGCAAACAGAGCTGGATTCAGGGCTATATCTCCACTGACCTACAAATCAGGATGACATAATCTTGACATCTTTTGCCTGGCTAAGATGCAGGCCAGGTCAAAAAGGTATTTAAAATGCTGTGGTTTAAGAAATCAGGGTGTTAGATTGCACAGGGACAACAGTTATTTTATGAGAGGACAGAGACTTTTCCATTTCTCCTTCAGAAAGTACACCTGATCAATCAACGCACTGCTGAAACACTAACCTCAACCTGCATGCCAAGTATGACAATGAGTTTGGTGACACCTTAAATATCAAATATGGTCACAGACTACAAGACTGGGACACTAGGGATGGGGGGCAAAGGCAGAAACGATACATAACAGCTGAGACTACACATCACATCCTTTACATTCTAAAAGCATAAAGAGTGAGAGGGGAGGAAGGGATAAGCTTGATCAAGGTGGGTGTATTCTCATAAAAACATAAGAATGGCCATACTGGGTTAGACCAAAGGTCAATCTAGCCCACTATCCTGTTTTCTGACAGTGGCCAATGCGAGGTGCTTCAGAGGGGATGGACAGAAGCACCTGGCATCGGCCACTGTCTCTAGAAATGTATGGTTTTGCTTCTTTTTCTGTAGTTAACAAGAAGGGTACTTATATTATCTCGGCGAGGTTTTACACAATTTGATGCATACCACTGATTTTGTTTTAATCTAACTTTTTTCTCTCTCTCTCCTTTGTTATACTATAATCTCTGTGCTTTTAGATTGGGGATTTCAGACAGTCTGTCCTGAAGAAGTGAACCAGTCTTCAACATCTTAGAAGAAGATAGTGAACTATGTATGTGTGTCTGGAACCTACACAACTCTGGATTCTCAGTCCAAAATGCACAAACTAAGGAGTCTTTTCCCACAAGGTATGCCTTGTACATGGCAACGATCTTCCAGATGCAAAAGAAACAGCCCCCAGCACAATGAGGCTACAACTTGGCTTAAGCCTCTAGGCAATATAAATGCAATATAAATGTTAAACAACAACAACAACAAGTAATAATTAAGAGGGCAGGATCAAATGAGATTTATTCATTCGCCTCAGTTAATGCCACTAGAGGTTGTGTAACCAGAGCAGTGAGTACAAAGTTGGAAAAAACAGAATGTTTTTGAATAAATACACAGCATTTAAATGAAAAGAAGCTACAACAGGAGCTATTACCAAATGAAAGATGCCAGACATCTGATTTGTGAGCGTCTACGTGATACTCTCCAGTCAGTCTCTTAGATGTATTTACATTTATAATTCTGCCTGAATTTAGTTCCAACAAGCCCTTCTTGCCCCATACTTTGGGGATCAACTAGCATTGTCAATTAGGGGGCTAGCTGCACCTCTGTCCCCTTTCCAGTCTCTCTTATAGCCCCTTTCTCAGGTAACATCTTGCAATCCTTCCACTTTTAAGGTACATCTACACTGCGGCTGGAGCCTGTGTAGACATGCCTGCACTCACTGTACTCTATAGCTAGCTCACTAAAAATAGTTGTGAGAATGCAACAGAGTGGGCTTCAGCACAGGCTGCACAAACAAGTGTCGACCCAGGGGGTCAGATAGGCTGTGCTGAAGGCTGCACTGAGGAGTCCTCATGGCTATTTTTAGCAAGCTAGCTAGAATACAGCTACAGCAAATACATTTACATGAGCTTCAAATCATGCTTGGCTGGAGTGTAGACATATCTTTAGACTGAGACCCAAGTATGCTACCCCATGTATACCAACTGCTTATTACCGTGCAGGTCCAACTGACTTTGGACACAAGCATTTCTTCTCTCTCTGAACCTGTGACCAGTGATAGTGTTAACTGACCGTCCTGAAACATCTTCTCCTTTCTGTCTGGTTTGTCCCAGATGGTCCCCTACTGGGATGCACTTTCTCAAAAATATTCATACCAAAAATACCAGGTCATTGGCAGGCCAAGATGCAGTTTTAGCCTATATTAAAGCATACCTCTATATTTATCCCACTGTTATAAAATTACAACCTATCCTGGTTTCCTAATGCAAGAGGACAGCATTCAGTTCTATTCAAGAGATGTACTGAAAATTACAGTACTAGTTTCATAGTGTACACTGTATAAATACACCTTTCTGAATATGGCATGGCAAATTCTTCACTGCAAGAACTGGTTTTAAAAGGCTATGACAATGTTGTTCTGCCCACATTTTCTTAGCACTGTGAATCCTATTGTTAAAACTGTAAACTCTGAAATGGCAAGGATGTCTTGCTCAGGTTAAAAACTTACAGAAGCAGAATGATTTTAAAATATAATTAATAATAATACATAGCCTAGAGACAGAGCTGGATTTAGAGGTAGGTGACTCAGGTGACCACCTGGGGTGCCAAGCTTGAGGGGCACTGGTCTCTGGTGCTGTTTTTGTTGTCAGCAACAAAAGGGAAAATAGAATGTTTGAAGTAAAATGTTTCAGTAAAATGTGGATTCATTTTTCACTAACCTCCTAGAATGTCTGGACCTTTGTAGAATCTTCCAGACTTTCTGAAAACTACATTTTCATCAAACCTCTTAGAATGTTGTCAGCCACGCCCTTGTGGGTATATAAGGGGCGCGGTGTTGCCAGTCAGTCAGTGAGATATAAGAATGAAGTGAGAGCCCAACTGCGATATTGTGTACCTTGTTTTTCTGTGTAATTGTGAAAATGTACTTGTGTTTTAAGACTTGAAGAATGTGAGTAGTGACTAATAAAGGACGTATTTAATGACACACCAGAGATATCTATCGAATCCCTATCTACACAACAATATAAAATAAATACTGTTACTTCTTTGCCATGCTTAACATATAATGTTTCATGACTTTCCAAGACCGCAAAACATAGACTTTTGCTTTCCCCAATACTGTCTCTTTTCCCCTGTAGAAAATAAAAGATGCCCCCAAAGAAGCCTTCAGCAGTTCAGTATAGGAAGCAAATTGCAATCTAATTAGCAGCTAGGGGCAAATTTGGTGGGAAAATATCTGAAACAGAACAACACAGACGAGGCTTTAGGCAGTAACAATCGTCCCAGTTCAGAAAAAATTGAGGAGGAAAGTGTAAATGGTGGAAGTCCTATTACAGTAAAAGCTGTTTTAATCAGCACTTCACCAACTGGAAAGCTCTATAAACCAGCATTTCTGATCTTCATTGAAATTCTGGTTTATAGTCCGGTTGGCGTGAGGCCGGCAGGGGGTTGGGGCACTGGAAGGGGTGTGGAGTGTTGGCTAGTTTACTCAAAATCAACTGATAAAGCATTGTGGTTTTGTTGCAAAATATTGATAGCAATGCCAAATCATTGCATGTGCTATCCAGGTACAATTACTGGCATAACTTAGCTGATGCTCTGAAACAACATGAAAAGTCACCCGGCTATTTTAAGGCCTACCCCAAATGGATGGCAGTTGAGTCAAAGCTCAAAATGAATGAATGCATAGATGCAGAAAACCAGCCCACTATTAAATTAGAAACCCAGCACTGGAGGAATGTGCTAGGGTATCTGATCTGAATTACTCTCTTCCTTGCAAAGAATAATTTGGCTCTCTCAGGCTCATTGGATACGTTGTTCACTGGACATAACGGTAATTTCCTCAGTTTGGTAGAGGTCCTTGGGAAATACGACGATGTGAGCCTGCCAGCTGGTGAACATGGAAGTTGGTCCCCCCAAGACTCCCCGTTAGCCTGGTCTTCCAGGCTACCAGCTCTGCAGGAGCCTACATGGAGGACTGCCAGGGAGCCTTGACTCCCAGGATCCCACACAGCCTCAGGCTACTTGACTCTATGAACAGTTGGCTTCATGGACTCCATCGGTAACCAGCTCCCTTGGCTGCCCAACTGCCCCAAATCCCTGTGCAAATGGCTTCCTAGCCTGCTCAACTCCCTTGGCTGCCTGACTCCCTGGGCAGTTGGCTGCGTAGGCAGTCAGGCAGCCTGGGGAGAAAGCTCAGTTTCAGTGCTCCCGACTTAACAACATTTTCACAGGTGGTCAATAATTGGATGTTCCTCATTTTCTGGGTCACTACCTTGAGGCATCTGGAGCCTGATTTTAAGAAGTCCTGAGCATACATAAACGCAAATGAAGTCAGTGGCAACTCAGCACATCTGGCCCAAGCACTGTGGTCTGGTGAGAAAAAAACCCCACAAGGTTGGGAATTAAGAGGTCCCTCTCTCAGTATGTGGCCTTAGGCTAGTTGCTTTGCTGTCCTGTCTCTATTTTCACATCTGTAAAATGGGATCACATTTACTCTCCTACCCCTTAATTCTGAGAGGATGAATTAATTTATGTGTATACGGTGCTTTGAACACATAAACACAGTCTAAAAATATTAAGTGCACTGAAAAATCAAACCCTTTGTCTCAGTTTTGGTAATCTAAATAATTGGTACTTTTGCAGTTTATGGCTTTAATTTTTCAGTGCTTTAGTTCTTCATTTGTAAAATGGGGATTCAGATACATTCCTTTCCCACAAGGGAGTTGTAGAGATAAAGTCATTAATATTTCTGCAATGCTCAGATATTATGAAAATGAGAACCACATTAAAGCTTGTGAGTCAACGAACAATTCCTTGTGCAGTGCACGGTTTGGATGTTATGCAGTAAATAAGGTATGGGACTATATGCTGAATGAGGTAGGTAAAATATTGAACAGTTGCCTCATTCCCTAAGCACCTTTTGTCATACACTCTGAATGAGGCAGAAATCTTGTGGGTAAAATACTATGTAAGTAAGTATTACTTACCAATGTGCAGAATTAAGATTGCATAGGCAACATTAATTTTCTGATACTTCTATACTTTTTGGTACTTGATTTTATAATATTAACATTATTTTAAAGTAAACTTTTCTTTAATATTTTACGTGTGTGTGTGTGTTTGGAATGTAAGAGAAGACAAATTACCTTTCTGTATAGTCTGTATGGCTCTTTAAAATAGGTCTTTAAACAGGGCAACATGCCAGCAAAAAAGGAAGTAAATAAGAGTAACAGACTGCTGTAATGAATGTATCTTGTAGTGCAAATAATCTCTAAGTATTTATACTTTTGAGAAACCAAAATTTGTCATACAGAGCATCATGTCATTAATATGGCTACCTGACATTATCTGATCAATATCTTTCTCTACTAGCATGGTCTCCTGATGATAATTACTGTATAGAATTTGCATTACTCTATACTTCTTTCATTTACTCTCCCAAACATTCCACAAGGACAATGAGGACTTACTCCTGATTTTAGCAATCCTTTCAATTTCTGAAATGTAAATTCACTGTCAAAGTAATTTAATCCCACATTCGGATATTTATGTTTCACCTCCCCTATCTGAATTTTTAAGAATTGGCCTTTAGGCAGTGTACACTATAAATTGAAAACTATCTGGACAAAATTTTTTTTCAGTAAAATTGAGTTTCGCGCTAACAGAAATGAATAAGAACAAAAGGGTACATCTAGATCACTATAGAGGCCAAGTCGCATAATCAATTAAATGATCAACAGTCCATTCAAGAGCCACGGAAGTTGTAGTTTTGGCAGAAGTTCCAATTCCATAAAATATACCATAGCAGCATCTTTACTACCAAAACTAAATGGGAAACTGAAATCCCAAAGAGGATCAAAATCTCCCTCTGTGAGGAAGGTGAAACTTGCATTTGCTAAAGTAGCGAATAGCCTAGGTTGAAAAGGAGTTGGGTTTTAATGATTCCTTGATTACAATGATCACAGATGGGCCAGAATTCTGGCCCAAGATAGAAACGTTACCTCCAATTCTTGGACATATACAGACAGATTCACAAGCTGAAGGTATTATGAAAAACAAATAATGATAATGTTACTGAAATGATAAACAGAGTAGCAACTCTATGCAATAAAAAGGAAAGATTTATTTCCTGATGAAAAATAAAAATATCACCTTCTATATGTAGATGTATGAGGTGTAGTCTCCCACCTATAGGGGAATAAAAATCTGTTTTATGCAATGTTGCATTGCCTCCACCTATCCACTTTTAATAATCTTTCAACACATATGCTACTTACACTGAAACGTATCTTTTTCACCAAAGCCATACACACAGATGCCTAAAACAGATGCATTTATTCTCTCTTCGTATGGAATCTGTTCCATAACCCTAATCATTTTTGTTGCCTTTCTTTGTATCTTTTCCATTTCTAATATATATATATTTTTGAGACAGGGGAACCAGAACTGCACACAATATTCAAGGTGTGGGCTATCATGGATTTATATAGTGGCATTATGATATTTTCTGTCTCATTATCTATCCCTTTCCTAATGATTATCAACATTCTATTAGGTTTTTTGACTTCCATTGCACACTGAGTAGATATTTTGAGGAAACTACCCATAATGACACCAAGATCCTTTTCTTGACTGGTAACAGCTAATTTAGACCCCATCATTTTGTATGTATAGTTGCAAATATGTTTTCCAATATGCATTACTTTGCATTGATCAACACTGAATTTCATCTGCTGTTTTGTTGCCCAGTCACTCAGTTTTGTGAGATCCCTTTGTAATTCTTTGCCGTCTGCTTTGGACTTAAGTATCGTCAGTAAGTTTGTATCATCTGCAAACTTTGCTACTTTACCGTTTACCCCTTTTTCCAGATCATTTATGAATATGTTGAACAGCACTGGTCCCAATATAGATGTCTGGGAGACATCATTATTTACTCCTTTCTCTTCTGACAACTGACCATTTATTCCTAACTTTTGTTTCCTGTCTTTTAACCAGTTACTGATCCATGAGAGCACCTTCCTTCTTAACGTAGGACTGCTTACTTCACTTAAGTGTCTTTGGTGAGGGACCTTGTCAAAAGCTTTCTGAAAGTCCATGTACACTATATCCATGGATCCCCCTTGTCCACAAGTTTGTTGACTCCCTCAAAGAATTCTAATGGATTTGTGAGGCATGATTCCCTTTACAAAAGCCATATTGACTCCTCCCCAAAAACGGTTTTTATCTGTGTCTTATAATTCTTCTCTTTACTACAGTTTCAACCAATTTGCCTCCTGTAATTTCTCGGATGGCATTTGGAGACTTTTTAAAAATTGACATCACATTAGCTATCCTCCAGTCATATGGTACGGAAGCTGATTTAAGTGATAGGTTACATACCACAGTTACTAGTTCTGCAATTTCATATTTGAGTTCCCTCAGAACTGTTGGGTTAATTTGTTCCAATACCTCCTCTACTGACATTTCAACTGGGGACAGTTTCTCAGATTTGTCACTGAAAAAGAATGGCTCAGGTGTGGAAACCTCACATCCTCTGCAGTGAAGTCCAATGAAAAGGATCAAATGGATTTATTTCTTTAAATTTCCCTTGGTGGCCAACCACCACATTGTCTAGGTTATGTGCTCATGACATTGCAGCACTATTGGCTGTAAGTAAGTGAAGACCTCAGGTCACAGGCACCAACTTTCATTGGCGCTGGTGGGTGCTCGCGCCTCCCCGCCCCCGGCCCCAGCCCATCTCCATCCCTCCCTGTCCCTTTGGACCCCTCCCCAAATCTGCACCCGGCCCTGCCTCTTCCCCCAGCAACCATGTTCCTCCTCCTTTCCCTCCCTCCCAGCTGTTTCATGGCGCAAGCGCTAGGAGGGAGGGGGAGAAGCAGGATGTGGCAGTGCGCTCTGGTGAGGAGGCAGACACAGAGCAGAGGTGGAGGTGATCTGGGGTGGGGGGGGAAGGTCGGGGAGCTGCTGGTAGGTGCAGAGCACCCACCAATTTTTCCTCATGGGTGCTCCAGTCCCGGAGCACCCATGGAGTCGGCACCTATGCTTCAGGTCACCTGCTTCGACTATTTGGTGTGAACTCCAAGCTCCATTGAATTCTGTGGGAATTTTGCCATTGATATTAATGAGGCTAGGATTTCTTTCATGGCCTTTAAACTCTCTGTATGTCAGTTACTCAGTTTGTAAAATGGGATTTATACTGTTTACCTCACAAAGTATTGACAGGGTTAGTTAACGTTTGTGCCGCACCTTGAAGCTGCTATTTTTAATATAATTTATTACAATGCTATTTATTAAAAATATTTATTACAGGGCTCAATAAAAGACCCATCATCAGAGTATAAATAGCACTCAGAATTTAAGGGTTAGATTGTGACTTTAATCCACTGCCCACAGTATGGTATGTGCAAAAGCCTACTGCACTTCCAGCAGGTCCTGCAGGTATGGTGCCTAAGAAAGGCACTTGGCTGAGGCCTACTCTATACCAAAAGCTATGGGTGACCTACCTATGTCTTTCAGGGGTGTGAAAAATTCAAACCCCTGAGAGATGCAGTTAAGCTGACCTAAGCCCCAGTGTAGATACTGCTAGGCTGATGGAAGAACTCTTCTGTCGACCTAGCTACCGCCTCTCGGAGGGGTCGATTTACTACAGTAATGGAAGAACCCTTTCTGTCACTGTATCAAGTGTCAACCCTCTAGCACTGTAACCCTTTAACAAAATGCAGCATATTCTTCCAGCTGACCAGTCAAACACTTACTGTAACCTTACGTGGACCCTCTGAGGGAGTCTAACATTGCTGTTTGAACAAGAGTTCTCTGTATCCTTGCACATTGGGAGCTCAAGAGGTTTGAACATGTGTGGGAATTGGGCACAATGCTGCCTTCACTCACTCTCCCTCTTTGCACATAAATACAGGATTAGGCGCACATTAGCTCTAACTTGTTATCTGCTCTTCACTCGGCCTATTCAGTTTCATATCTTGGCACTAAAACCACATGATACTATTTTACGAAATATATAAATGTCTACAGTTTTTTTCATTCAATTAAAAAACCCTCAAAACCATTACAATTAATTTTAATTTTGTAAACCTAAATTGTATGCCGAAACAACTTGACAATATCCCTTTGAAGCTACTTTTTGAGTTTGCATTCACAATTTCCAGCATGTTCCTGTTGTAATAAGCCCAACAATATATCAAGTACTTCTTGGAGTAATCATTTTTGCCAGTAGTACTCCATTGCACATATGTCAGCAGAAAGCAAATATAAGAGAGGTACAAAATATAGCACAAGTGAATTAATTAAAAAATTAATTAAAATTTCTAGAACTCCCCACACCAGCATCAACTTCCTGGACACCACGATCAGCTTCAACAATGGAACCCTACAGGCAACTATATACTAGTAGATGGATCACACTTACCTTAATAGATGCTGGAACCTACCCTAGACATAACAAGAAATTTGTTATCTACAGGCAGTCACTCAGATACCACAGAATATGCTCCAAGGAGAAAGTTCAGGATATACACCTTAACACACTTAAAACCACCTTCACAAGGCCACTCCACTAGAGAAGTAGATTGCATCAAGAGAACTGCTTCAATATAGAGAGGGAAACCCACTGACTGCATACTCCTAGTTGTCACCTACCCACAACTCATAATTATAACCTCTACTTGATGGGGACCACATCCTGAAAGAAATCTTTCCTGAGCCCCCTCTTTTGGCCTTCAAACAATCTCCCTCACCGAGATCATCATGAGAAGATTCCCACAGACCAGAACACACTAACTCAAAGTAGCACCATATAACAGCAGTTGCAAAACCTGCAGACATATCTCCACTGCTACAACTATTAATACCACTCCCCTCTCCCCCCAACACACTTTCAAGATTCCTGGGTCCTACACATGTCTATCACAACATGTGGGGAACCTTATCCAATGCATCAAACGTCCCACACAACTATGTGAGTGACATGAGGCAACTACTATGCTTTCAAATGAACTCACAGAAAAATGATAAGAGCAAAAAACACTCTATCACCGGTGGATTAATACTTTTCACAAAACAATCACTCCATATCTGACCTATCAATCCGTGTCCTAAAAGGAAATTGGCAGAACACTTTCAAAAGATGAGCCTTGGAGCTTATATCCATGATTCGGAACCAGCAATCAGAGCTGTAAACAGGGGAGTTTGAGTCGGAGTTCTGTTGGAGGAGAAGATATTTGTACTTGGTTTTGGTTTTGGGTGTGTGTGTGTGTGTGTGTGTAGAGGCTTGTAGGGGCTTTGTGCTGGGAGAGAAGCTGAGCCCTGATTGGGGGCAGGGCTTCTCTGACTAGGGGTCCTTTAAAGGGAGCCAGCCAGTCAGGCAGCGGCACAGACAGCTGCAGCGGCACAGGAGCTAGCAAACAGAGCTCTAAACAGGGGAGTTTGAGTGGGAGTTTGTATTGTGGTGCTAGTTTGGGGTTTGCTTTTGCTGGGGGGGGGTGGTCTTTTTGGTGTGCCTTGTGTTTCCCAGATTAACAGGACTTAGGTGGGAAGACGATGACAGATACGGAGGCAGCTGTGGGAGTGACTCCTGTAGTGAAAGACACATTGAGGATGACTGGATGTGGAAGCTGTGGTATGTACATGATCCTGGAGGGGGGACCTGGTAAGAGTCTTTTCTGCATGAAATGCCGTCTGATAGAGCTGATGGAGGAAAAGATCCGAGGTTTGGAGATACAGGTGGAAAGTCTCGTTGAGTTTAGGAAGGGGTTTGAGCAGATGATGGAGCAAAGACATGAGGTATCTGAAGGGAAAAGCTCAGACTTACAGATGGAAGCAGGGCTGGGGAATTTTGAGGGGAGACTGGGTGAGGAAAGTGGTCAGTGGAAGCATGTGACTAAAAGAACCAGGCAGAGGAAAAGACGGGCTAGTGAAGGAGAAATAGAGCTTAGGAACAGGTTTGCAGAGTTGGAAAATGAAGAAGGGGCTCAGCAGGTACTTGCTGAAGATGGAAGGGTAAGGAAGAAGAGAAGAGAGGCTAGTCCTATAGGAAAAGGGGAAGAGTCAAGGGAGACTACACCAAATATGAGCCCCAGGAGGATACAGGATGGGTTGAAGAGGATTATAAGGGAAAATAGGAATGGAAAGAACTTGCAGCCAGAGGGAACAGGGAAGAGATTGGAGAATAGCACCGTCACCAGGAAAAGGTAGGTCTATGTGATCGGGGACTCTTTATTGAGAAGAATAGACAGGCCTTTAACTAGAGCTGATCCAGAGAATAGAAGGGTGTGCTGTCTTCCAGGTGCTAAGATACAGGATGTAGACCTGAGGTTGAAAAGGATCCTAAAGGGAGCGGGAAAGAATCCCCTAATTATCCTTCATGTGGGAACAAACGATATGGCTAGATTCTCACTGGAAAGTATTAAGGGAGACTATGCTAGGCTGGGGAAGACGCTTAAGGAAATCGAGGCTCAGGTGATCTTTAGTGGGATTCTGCCTGTTCCTAGAGAAGGGCAAAAAAGGTGTGACAAGATTATGACTGTCAACAGATGGCTTAGGCAGTAGTGCTATAAGGAGGGCTTTGGGATGTATGGCCACTGGGAGGCATTCATGGACAGAGGACAGTTCTCTCGGGATGGACTTCATCTGAGTAGGATAGGAAATAGACTTCTAGGATGGAGGCTGGCACAACTGATAAAGAGAGCTTTAAACTAGGAATTTGGGGGAGATGGTTGGGAGATGTCCAGGTAATCTGCATGCCAGATTTTAGCATTGAGAGGGAAGAAGATGAAGTAAGAAAGGATACAGCCGTGGGTAGGAGAAAGTACATAAGGAGCGAGGGCTGTGTGGATACCAGTCTAATAGGTTATACTGACTGTAGAATGACTGTGCCTAATAGGGTACAAAATGTGAGCAAGGCCAAACAGCAAAAAATAAGATGTTTGTACACCAATGCGAGGAGCCTAGGTAACAAAATGGAGGAACTAGAGCTACTAGTGCAGGAAGTGAAACCAGATATTATAGGGATAACAGAAACATGGTGGAATAGTAGTCATGACTGGACTACAGGTATTGAAGGGTATGTGCTGTTTAGGAAAGACATAAAGAAATAAAGGTAAAGGCGGTGGAGTAGCATTGTATATCAATGATGAGGTAGAATGTAAAGAAATAAGAAGCGATACAATGGATAAGACAGAGTCCGTCTGGGCAAAAATTACATTGGGGAAGATAACTAGTAGAGCCTCTCCTACGATAGTGCTTGGGATGTGCTATAGACCGCCGGGATCTAATTTGGATATAGATAGAGCCCTTTTTAATGTTTTTAATAAAGTAAATACTAATGGAAACTGCATGATCATGGGAGACTTTAACTTCCCAGATATAGACTGGAGGACCAGTGCTAGTAATAATAATAGGGCTCAGATTTTCCTAGATGCAATAGCTGATGGATTCCTTCATCAAGTAGTTGCTGAACTGACTAGAGGGGATGCCATTTTAGATTTGGTTTTGGTGAGTAGTCAGGACCTCATAGAAGAAATGGTTGTAGGGGATAATCTTGGTTCAAGTGATCATGAGCTAATTCAGTTCAAACTGAACGGAAGGATTAACAAAAATATATCTGCAACTAGGGTTTTTGATTTCAAAAGGGCTGACTTTCAAAAGTTAAGGAAATTAGTTAGGGAAGTGGATTGGACTGAAGAATTTATGGATCTAAAGATAGAGGAGGCCTGGGATTACTTTAAATCAAAGCTGCAGAAGCTATCGGAAGCCTGTATCCCAAGAAAGGGGAAAAAATTCATAGGAAGGAGTTGTAGACCAAGCTGGATGAGCAAGCATCTTAGAGAGGTGATTAAGAAGAAGCAGAAAGCATATAGGGAGTGGAAGATAGGAGAAATCAGCAAGGAAAGCTACCTTATTGAGGTCAGAACATGGAGGGATAAAGTGAGATAGGCTAAAAGTCAAGTAGAGTTGGACCTTGCAAAGGGAATTAAAACCAATAGTAAAAGGTTCTATAGCCATATAAATAAGAAGAAAGCTAAGAAAGAAGAAGTGGGGCCGCTAAACACAGAGGATGGAGTGGAGATTAAGGATAATCTAGGCATGGCCCAATATCTAAACAAATACTTTGCCTCAGTCTTTAATAAGGCTAAAGAGGATCTTAGGGATAATGGTAGCATGACAAATGGGAATGAGGATATGGAGGTAGATATTACCATATCTGAGGTAGAAGAGAAACTCAAACAGCTTAATGGGACTAAATCGGGGGACCCAGATAATCTTCATCCAAGAATATTAAAGGAATTGGCACCTGAAATTGCAAGCCCATTAGCAAGAATTTTTAATTAATCTGTAAACTCAGGAGTAGTACCGAATGATTGGAGAATTGCTAATATAGTTCCTGTTTTTAAGAAAGGAAAAAAAAAAGTGATCCAGGTAACTACAGGCCAGTTAGTTTGACATCTGTAGTATGCAAGGTCCAGGAAAAAATTTTGAAGGAGAAATTAGTTAAGGACATTGAAGTCAATAGTAAATGGGACAAAATACAGCATTGTTTTACAAAAGGTAGATCGTGCCAAACCAACCTGATCTCCTTCTTTGAGAAAGTAACAGATCTTTTAGATAAAGGAAACGCAGTGGATTTAATTTACCTAGATTTCAGGAAGGCATTTGATACCGTGCCACATGGGGAATTATTAGTTAAATTGGAAAAGATGGGGATCAATATGAACATCAAAAGGTGGATAAGGAATTGGTTAAAGGGGAGACTGCAACGGGTCCTACTGAAAGGAGAACTGTCAGGCTGGAGGGAGGTTACCAGTGGAGTTCCTCAGGGATCAGTTTTGGGACCAATTTTATTTAATCTTTTTATTACTGACCTTGGCACAAAAAGTGGGAGTGTGCTAATAAAGTTTGCAGATGATACAAAGCTGGGAGGTATTGCCAATTCAGAGAAGGATCAGGATATTATATAGGAGGATCTGGATGACCTTGTAAACTGGAGTAATAGTAATAGGATGAAATTTAATAGTGAGAAGTGTAAGGTCATGCATTTAGGGATTAATAACAAGAATTTTAGTTATAAGCTGGGGACGCATCAATTAGAAGTAATGGAAGAGGAGAAGGAGTATTAGTTGATCATAGGATGACTATGAGCTGCCAATGTGATATGGCTGTGAAAAAAGCTAATGCGGTTTTGGGATGCATCAGGAGAGGTATTTCCAGTAGGGATAAGGAGGTTTTAGTACCATTATACAAGGCACTGGTGAGACCTCACCTGGAATATTGTGTGCAGTTCTGGTCTCCCATGTTTAAAAAGGATGAATTCAAACTGGAACAGGTACAGAGAAGGGCTACTAGGATGATCTGAGGAATGGAAAACATGTCT
Source organism: Dermochelys coriacea (assembly GCF_009764565.3). Taxonomy (NCBI): domain Eukaryota; kingdom Metazoa; phylum Chordata; order Testudines; family Dermochelyidae; genus Dermochelys; species Dermochelys coriacea. The sequence continues at coordinate 147,744,600 of NC_050068.2, forward strand.
TATGAAAGGAGACTTAAGGAGCTTGGCTTGTTTAGCCTAACTAAAAGAAGGTTGAAGGGAGATATGATTGCTCTCTGTAAATATATCAGAGGGATAAATACAAGAGAAGGAAAGGAATTATTTCAGCTCAGCACCAATGTGGACACAAGAACAAATGGGTATAAACTGGCCACCAGGAAGTTTAGACTTGAAATCAGATGAAGGTTTCTAACCATCAGAGGAGTGAAGTTTTGGAATAGCCTTCCTAGGGAAGCAGTGGGGGCAAAAGATCTATCTGGCTTTAAGAGTCTAATCGATAAGTTTATGGAGGAGATGGGATGATGGGATAATGGGATTTTGGTAATTAATTGATCTTTAAATATTCAGGGTAAATAGGCCTAATCCCCTGAGATGGGATATTAGATGGATGAGATCTGAGTTACCCAGGAAAGAATTTTCTGTAGTATCTGGCTGGTGAATCTTGCCCATATGGCTCAGGGTTTAGCTGATCGCCATATCTGGGGTCGGGAAGGAATTTTCCTCCAGGGCAGATTGGAAGAGGCCCTGGAGGTTTTTCGCCTTCCTCTGTAGCATGGGGCACGGGTCACTTGAGGGAGGATTCTCTGCTCCTTGAAGTCTTTATACCACGATTTGAGGACTTCAATAGTAGAGACAGGTGAGGTTTTCGTAGGAGTGGGTGGGTGAGATTCTGTGGCCTGCGTTGTGCAGGAGGTCGGACTAGATGATCAGAATGGTCCCTTCTGACTTTAGTATCTATGACTCTGCTAGACACCAAAAATTGTGGACATACTGGAGACACTGGTTTTATGTCTCATTACAACAATCTGTAACCCACTAGCTCTTTGAACCTATGACTGAAGAGGTGTTGATTGCCCACTTCATTTTGAATGGTATTAAAACTGTGCTTTGATAGCATTTTTCACGCCCTGTGCACTCAGTTTGTACCGCTATATATGACTACACAAGAAGCAGGACAAGTTTTGGCATGCATGCTAATAAAACGTACAAAGTACACTCTACCTAAGATTTTCAATTAAATGACTACTAGACTACTTGAGATTTTTTCTCCAATCTTATAAAAATCTCTATGTTAACAAAGCAGAAGAGTATCATTTCCACTCTCAGTTTATTAAAAATTTCTAGGACTAGATAATCCCAGACCACCCCATAAAATTAGCACTCAACATCATTTCAGATCAGGTAAGCTTTCTGCATCTCACTTGTCTGTATTAAGGAAGGGATACACACCTGGTGGGGATACCAGGAAAGCAACTATTCACATAGTACTTTTACGTAATATCTTGTGGGAGATGGGAACTTGTGTTTCAGCAATATTTTACCTGATGGCAAGACAGTGAGAAAAAAAAGGGCAATATCAAACTGGGGAGAAAAACAAGGGAAAGAAGAAAGGGAGCCAGAGAAGAAAAAGAGATAAGGATGAGAAGAAAGGAAAAAAAACAGAAAGGGGAGAAAGAGGAGAAAACGGACAGAGAGGAATATAGACAAAAGAGAGAAGCAACAATAAGATAAAGAAATAGGCACTACTTATTGAAAAATGAGTAAAAAGAAGCCAAAGAGAGAAACAGAAAATAAGAATAGCATAAAAGGAGGAAATATGGAAATAAATAGAATGAAAACATGCATAGGAAAAAATAATAAAGGGCAGAGATGGCCAAAGAGGTAGGGAAATACCAAATGACTCTAATGAAAGAAAGAAAACTATGGAAAAAATTAGAAGAAACTGGCAATCAGTTGAAAGCTATAAGCTCAACAAAGATTAGGAAACTATCCTGTTAGTTAGAATGATTGTTGCATTCATTGTTTGAGCTATATTTTCATGCTGCATTGGCAGAAGTTGTGATTTTTCCAGAATTAGTCTCACCTAATCACAGACCTTACTGGAGGTACTGATCATGGAAATGAAGTCTAATCCTAACATAGACCAATGTGGGAAATATACTAGAAAATGCTGTGACACTGTATGAAAAGGAAGTTAACCATTTATATCACTGTTGCACAACGGCACTAAATTTGATATAAAATGTATCAATGGAAAAGTTACAATTTGTCAAGTATGATTATCCTGGTTAAAATCATGTATCATCACTGTATCTGAAGTTCTGAATATTAGCTAGGTATTTGTATCTTAAATGTTCTTGTGGTGACACCCATAAGTCTTGCCAGCCCAATGTGAATGGACTATTCAAGCTTGATGAACCATTAAGAAGAATTAACTCTCCAGATAGTTCTTCCTGAGGACACCTCAGACAACAAGGAGCCAATGCAAAACATTTAAGGGCTTGTGATGTGGACATGTGACCTTGGACTGCATCTGCTCCAAGTCTTTGGACTGTGGATTTACAATTAAAAGGAGTATTTTGAACAATGGACTGAAGACCTTCCAATCTTTTGGAAGTTACCAGAGAGACTTTTGCAAACCAGCAGTCTACTCCATCACTGCTACACACCTGATTTAAGGAATTTGCAATCATTTGTATGTATATGATCTATTAACCATTTATAATTCCATTCTATTATTTTATTAATATATCTTTAGTTAGTTGACTAAGCATTGGCTGACAGCATGATATTTGGGTAATATCTGAGATACATATTGACCTGGGGGTAAATGTCTAATCCTTTGGGATTAGTAGAACCTCACATATGGTGAATTGGGTTTTAAGTAACCTCTCACGATAGTAGATCTGTCTTTCTGGATGGGAGCCAAGGGCTAGAATGCTTAAAGGGGATTGGCCTCACACACTTTGCTATACATAAATAGTCAGATTAGACAGATAGTCTCATATAAATATAATATATTCAAAGTGGATTAGTTTCCATCAAAATATTCTGATCATCATCTTTTCGCTCCCCACCATTATGACCATTTCTTCTTTCATTTCAAATTCCTATCTATTGGCCAGATCTATTCCTGAAACAATCTCCTTCACCCTATCCACAACAGCCCCTATGATTAATAACATTACACTGGAGAATATGGAGAGCACTTTATCCTTGGTTCTGTCTTTTCATCTTATGGTAGTCTGTTTTAATAATGTCTCCTGTGCTCCATAGTCAGGGTCTGGAGGGATGTGGAGCTGTTGCGTTTGGTTTAAGGTCCAATGCTATTAACATTTTATCTGAACTGGCATGTTCATTGCTACTCTTAATGCAAACAATTTTTTTTCCTGTTAATATTCACATAAGATGCAGCAAATGTAACTTTGTGATATGTACATCCAACTATTTAGATGTGTTGGAGTTTTCCAAATGTAAAATTTTTGCCTGTACACATACACTACATGGCGTTTAATTAGGAAGTGATTCAGATTGCCCTTAACATGATCAACAAAGCATGTATATGAGAGGTTTGGCTAAACCAGGCACCTCCCCAGCAGGACTGGAAACCAGGACTGGCTATCAGGCATACCAAACCTTTACTGTTCTGTGCATAGGCGCTGAGTTTCTAATCTGCTGAGGGGTACTCCCACCCTGCTCTGCCCAGGTTCTGCCCACACTCCATCCCTTCCCCCAAGGCCCTATCCCTGCCCTGCTTCTTCCCTGCCCAGTTCTGCCCTCTCCCCCAAGCATGCTGTACCTTCACTCCTCCTCCTCCACCCCCCCGCCTCTTGATGCCATGAAACAGCTGATCTGTGGCAGGCAGGAGGCACTGGCAGGGAGGGAAAGGCGCTGACCAGTGGGGCCTGCTAGCGAGCAGGAGGCACTGGGGGAGAGGGTGGTTCTGGTAGGTGGCTTCTGGTGGGTGCTCAGCACCCATGTTATTTTTCCGTGGGTGCTCCAGCCCTGAGCACCCACAGAATTGGTGCCTATAGTTGTGTGATGAAGGAAATCTACAGGCCAGTCTGTGAGGGAGATTGCCTAGTGAAAGGGCTCACAGGATCATTAGGAGTGGAGCCTGCTGCTAAGAATAAGCCAGCAAGAGAAGCATATGGGAAGATAGAGGGCTTGCAGGGGCAGCTGGTAAAGAGAAAGGTACAAATTCCTGGAGAAGGAAAAGTTGAAGAGACCTATATCTGGGATCTTTTGTGGGGACTAAAGCAGCAATCAGATAATGTGTCAGGCACCCTGCTTGAATGGTATGATGATACAGGTGCACTGACATGCTGGCTAGAGGAAATAGTCTTAGCACAAACAGCACGGAGGACATACAGAGGCGATGCATGGGGGATGGGAGGGGGGCACATGCCCCCCTTCCAATTTGCTGCTTGGCTTGTACTGAGCATGCTCAGTAACACTGCTGAAGCTGGCTGCCCCTCCCCCCATGCTATCGGCAGGCACTGGTCATCTCTGATCACGTGCATGAAAAGAGGGAAGGGGGTTTATTCTTGTCCATGAAAGTCTGAAGTCTCATGATAAGCATCAGCACTTTACATTATTAAATCCAATTCCAGGCTTTTCCCACACTTCCTACCTACTTACATACTTTTAACATGTCCCTGTTGACTACTGTTTCTCACATACTTTGGAATGCAATATATTGCAATACATCTGCACATGCACACATACACGGCTCCTGTTAATCCAAGTTGGGGGTCACCTGCATACCGTAAAAGAAAATCTGTAATATATGCAAATTAGATGGCTTTGCTGGAAAATAATGAAAAATAACTAAACTTAAGTGGATGTACATCTCTGTAAAACCTGTTCTATAATCTTTTCACTTTTTGTTTTTATTTAAATTTGATATTAATTCTGATGTGATAAAATATTGTAATACTTTTTCAGCTTTAAAAGCAAACTCATAAAATCCACTTTTTTGATTACTTTAATAGGATTACTGAATTCTGCCAATGACTAATGAATATAATGCCTTGTAATTTTATATTTGATTCCACAGGTGTGATTTTAATGGATGTAGTGCACAGGATCACTAAGCTGCTTGTACAGGAAAGTATTTTAAATTAATGTCCTTGGAAGTAATTTAAACAGAAAAGAGAAAGCACTGGAGTTGTGAAAATAAACTCTCTATAGTCAATCTTCCATATGCAGTACAAAAGAGCAGTAAAGACTGGATATGCCTAACCCACAATAAATTGTCATATGAAATACATGGTAGTGTAAATTGCAACAAATGCACATCTTTTGGTGTTTATAATTGTTTTAAGGTGATGAAATTTTTTAAACAATTGTCTGTTCTTGAAGAGAGAATTTTAAGCAACTAGCTAGAAGCATACTGTTAATTACACATGGGCTATGTGCTAATTATCTACAATTAATAGGGCTAGCTCAATTTATCATGTTCTTAAGAAAGTGAGATTCAGGTGGTCAGAAATTTATGAGGAAAACCATTTACAATATCAGCTTTTCTTTTAAACAAAATAGATACGTACACTGTAATTTGCATAGCAACAATTTTCTCTATCACTCAACATATTTTCATAGCTCTTCCACTGGGACAAAAACCAAAACACAAGAAAAAACATGTTCATGTAAATGCAGATCAAAAATGATTAAGACAATTTTACCTGTAGAAGCTTCCACCTTGTGTTCAGGTCTTCCAGGCTGTTGAGATTATATGGAGAAAGCTGTATATCAGAGGAGGTGAACTGGTGAGCAAGGTCATTGACATGATTCACATTTTCTTTAATGGGTTCAATTTCTGCTCGGTAAACCTGTGTGAATGAAACATAAACAGTATGATTATATAAACAATAATCACCGAAGTTATGGTCTCCACTATTTGATAACTGACCATGAGGGAGATCTTGGCAATTTTTTAAAACTGAAAAATGTAGATTCAGGTCAACAGAAAACATTTTGAAAGTTCATGTTGAATTCCACTGAATTGTTTCGGACTGAGAAAAAAAACAAAACAAAAAAAACCCTCAACTACATGTTTAGTTTTGATTTTTTTAAATGAAATGTTTTGATATTTTTATTTGAAATTACTTTGTTTTGAATTTTACCTCTATTGTATTTTTTAAAAGGTGAAAAACCCTTAAAAATGAAACTCTTTCATTCAACTCCAAACTACTATCTGTTTTTTCCCCTTCACACATTTTGGTTTAGCCAGAGAACTGAAAATTCAGTAATTCACATAGCTCTAGTTCTGAGCCCCAAACAGAAAGGAAGGAACATATTGATCATGAATATTCACATTCTTTTTATATAGCATGGCCTTCATTGTGCCTTCCAGGCACAACTTGCATTTGAGTGGTTGCATGTTCAGTAGGATCATCAAGGAAAATTTTGGCCAGCTCAGCCAGATTTTCTCCTAGGGCTCCCAAGGGAACATTCACTTTAGCAGCTGTTTCCTGACTCTTTAGCATTTGTTCCCTATTGTGGTGGGTCAGTATGTTTCAGCCTTAGTCCTCTGGAGGCGATATTGCTGCCGGTGATACCAACATGGAGCAACAGCTCTGTGCCCTGGGGGGAAATCCTGGCCACACTGAAGTCAATGGCAAAACTCCCACTGACTTCAACAGAGCCATGATTTAATCCAATGTGCCTGGAGCATATAAATCAGGGATCGGCAACCTTTGGCATGCAGCCTGCTTGGATAAGCCCCCTGGTGGGCCAGGCCAGTTTCTTTACCTGCTGCGTCCACAAATTTGGCCGATTGCAGCTCCCACTGGCCACGGTTATTCACCTCACCCTTTCACAAGTCTGACACCAGTGAAACTCCAATCATTTCATGGGAGTTATTCCTGATTTATATTATTATTAGTTGAGAGAATCCAGCTTGTGGTGTGGAGATGGGAGCAGAATTTGGCACTTGCAGTCAGATCTTGCCAAGGCTTCCATATGTGCTTAACTTAAGCACATGAGGAAAAAAAATGAGGCCAGTAAGGCTTTAAGTAAAAGACAGACATATGTCTTTGCAGGATTAGGGTCTTAGTGAATATAGATATGCAGAGTGAATATTGGCATACATATTATTTCATGTGCAGTAAACTATATATAAACTATCTTACCTGTTTCATTTAGTTACTGATAAAAATAGTCCACATAATATTTTACATATAAAATATTTTTTATTAAATGCCCCATTCCTTCCATCCCCCAAAATCCAGAAAATAAATTCAGTGCTAGCAACTTGATATCTTAAGAAATATCAATAGAGCATGTGGAGGGGAGAAAAAAAAGTTTGATAAAAAAAATCAGTTTCAAGCATCCCTGGGGGAATATTACAATAAACTATGAAAATGAGAAAAAAAAAACCCTCTGAAAACCCCTTTTACAACGTTCTTTCAAGACTTCAGAGGTTCAAGATAGTATACTATGAGCTAATGCCATGCTATGTTCATGCACTCAAGAAGATGATTGATTTGCTTCATTTGTCTTAATATTCCTACATGAAAACAGCTAAAGATTTCATTTTCTATTTTTATTTGCAGAATTGAAATGTTTTTTCATTGTTCGCTGGACTGAACTTTGAACTCCCCCCCCTCCATTTCACTACTCTACCAATAAAATTCAGGCCATTTCATTGACCAAACAGAAAAGAGAAATAGAGTGAATGGAAGTATGGGCACATAATTCAAATAAGCACTTCTATTTCCAGTTTGTTTATACTGATTTAACACACAATTTGGAAAAAAAGAAGATTCTGTTCTGCTGCCAACATGTTCAGGACAACTCTTGGTAAGTGTCTAAAAGTCATCGTTTGAAAACTAGCAATAGTATAAGACATTTTATTCTTAAATCCTTATAGCTATATTTGGACCTTCCTAATACATTGCTTATAGTGAAAAATTCCACCTTGTATCCAAACCTCTGGTCATCCAACTTAATTGTGTGTCTCCTATTCCACTCAGTTATATGGGTTATAATGTTGGTTACTGTGAATACGTTACAAACTTCAGTTAGGATAGAAAAATAGAAATACCATTTTAATTGTTCAGGACTGAATTAAATGGGAAATCTAGATTATCGACTCTCAATCTGTAAACTTCATTCTTTTTTGTGTCAAACTCTGAGGTGAATGCAGCTCTTAACACATCCATTGTAGCCAATTCAGCATCTCTCAGGACTGAAAATATACCTACCCAATCTAACATCATAAAAAAGTCCAATAATCATTTTAACGGATGTACTATGTATGTAGAAATTTATATTGAAAAAGCATATGATAATTCTCATACATGACCTTTTTGCAAAAAAGTGAGATTTAGTAAATTAAGTCGAATAAATAAATAATAAGTAAGTAGATAATAGTCCACATAAAGTTTGCATGCATACAAACTAAGGACAAACCTTTGAACTCTGTAGTCTTTGTAATCTTTTTTCCAGTTAATCTTATGTACATGTTCATGCAGCATTAATAAAATATTAATTGAAAAACATCAGCACCCTAAATTGCCTCTAGATTCCCTGGGGCATAAGGACCTGATCCTGCACTATTGAAGACAATGGGATTTTTGCCATTATATTTAATGGAAGAAGGATCAGACCTTAACTGAAGACAGTAGTTTACGCAAACCACTTAAGCATATTCTTACCTTTAAGCATGTGCTTAAATCCCAGTTTGGCTTGAGAACGTGTTTCAGTGCTTTGCTGACCTGGAGCATAACTGAATAAGTTCAGATATTTAGATACTGGTCTTTATTTCTATATGTGCAAAATTGCACTTGTAATTATTTGCCTCTAAAATTGGCTCAGAAATATTGGGCCCAATTGAAAGTGACATAAATGGTCACATTGGGTTTGTCTAAATTAAGAAGAGGCTGAGGAAATGTTGTGATTAGCTAATATGTGTTAGTGGCCTAACCATGACCTCTTATTCTTATCTATACAAACCAGTTGATAAGATGAAATAAGTGTAAGAAGGTGGTTTTTTTACATGTTGAAAGGGCTGAAATGTGGACGTATAGCAGGAAAAGCAACCAAGGCATACGGAGGATGTAGAATATCTACACCCTTCCTCCCTGCACACAATTTATTTTATATTTCACCTTTCTAATAGTTGCTTTTCCTGCTACAACCTCATTCTTCTGCATGTGAATTACACTGATTTATGCTTACTTACGCTGATTTTTCAATATGTCCCTCTGAATTCAATTATTAATGTATTTTATTAAAATTTATATTAACTTGATACACATACAGCAACTTAAAACAAAAACCAAAAAAACACTTATTCAATGATCTTTTGATATATAATTAATCCAAATCATTTTACAAATAAAAAAGCAAGAGAAAAAGAAAGTTTGTCCACATTCAGATCGGAACTCCATAGGACATTGTATTATTTCAAAAATTAGCTATTTAAAATACCACATTAAGCAAGATACATTATTAGTGATAACTTGTCTTCTTCTCCTAGAGTACATAAACCCACAGAGACTGAAGCTATGACATTGTAGCACCGTAGCGTAGACACTTTCTATATTGAAAGGAGGATTTATTTTTTGCCTCTGTAGTTAATCCACTCCATCGAGAAGCAGAAGCTAAGTCATTGTAAGAATTCTTCCACTGACCTAATGGTGTTGATGCTGCAATGTAGGTCAGCTTAAGTACATCTCTGAGGGGTAGCTAGGTTAACCTAAATTTTAAGCATAGACCAGGTCTGAGATGTTTTAGCTGTGGAATGAGAGAGAGTTAGCTCTAATTCTGTTTTGTTTAAAATAATTATTTTAAAGTTTAGTCTTTTTTGTACTGAAACTACTTTTATAACTATCACATTTACATATATAGGCTGATAAACACATCCTCTCTCCAAATTTGGTTTCCTTTAATTATAAAATGTTTATAATCAGCTTCACCATACTTCAAAGAGAAGCCCAATAAAGAATTAACTTGACATAGATTTAAAAGCAAACAGACTCTCCGCTTGGAAGCCTCAGGATGATGGAAGTTGATATAACTGTGATTATACTTTGAATCATCAATTCCCTTCAGTTTTCTCATGCCTTCATATTTCTTTCATTTACTATTTCCTCTTTAATGAAAAAAAGGCAGTGTACATATTTTTACAGAAGAAAGATTTAAAGAATTGTATCAAGTTCCTTGTTCAAAAACAAAACAAAAAACCAAACTAAGGGCCCTCTGGCATACATATACACATACTGAGCAGTATTATACTATACAAATAGTCCCAATGAAATCAATGAAACTACTCAAGATGTAAATTACTCCTCAATGTGAGCAACGATGGGAAAATCAGGCCCCAAGTTATTTTCATTATGAATGGAGAGCTGCGTGCATTTTGAAGAAGCCTTATTGAGGGTACCCGAACAAACCATCCCGATGTGCAGAAAGAACAGCAAATATGGAAGGCGACCAGCTTGGCAGAGACATAACAGAGAAATCTTTGGTGAGCTTAAATACAAAAAGGAAGCTTACAAGACGTGGAAACTTGGACAGATGACTAGGGAGGAGTATAAATATATTGCTGGAGCATGCAGGGGTGTAATCAGGAAGGCCAAAGCACACTTGGAGTTGCAGCTAGTAAGGGATGTGAAGGGTAACAAGAACAGTTTCTACAGGTATGTTAGCAACAAGAAGGTGATCAGGGAAAGTGTAGGACCCTTACTGAATGGGGGAGGCAACCTAGTGACAGATGATGTGGAAAAAGCTGAAGTATTCAATGCTTTTTTTGCCTCAGTCTTCACAGACAAGGCCAGCTCCCAGACTGCTGCACTGGGCAGCACAGTATGGGGAGGAGGTGAGAAGCCCTCAGTGGTGAAAGAACAGGTTAAAGACTATTTAGAAAAGCTGGACATGCACAAGTCCATGGGGTCGGATGCACTGCATCCGAGAGTGCTGACAGAGTTGGCTGATGTGATTTCAGAGCCATTGGCCATTACCTTTGAAAACTCGTGGTGATCCGTGGAGGTCCCAGACGATTGGAAAAAAGGCAAATATAGTGCCCATCTTTAAAAAAGGGAAGAAGGAGAATCAGAGGACTATAGACCATTCAACTTCACCTCAGTACCTGGAAAGTCATGAAGCAGGTCCTCAAGGAATCCATTTTGAAGCACCGGAGGAGAGGAAGGTGATCAGGAACAGTCAACGTGGATTCACCAAGGACAAGTCATGCCTGACTAACCTGATTGCCTTCTATGATGGTAAAAGCAGTGGACATGATATACCTTGACTTTAGTAAAGCTTTTGATATGGTCTCCCACCGTATTCTTGCTAGCAAGTTAAAGAAGTGTGGATTGGATGAATGGATTACAAGGTGGATAGAAAGTTGGCTAGATTATTGGACTCAATGGGTAGTGATCAATGGCTCGATGTCTAGTTGGCAGCTGGTATCAAGCAGAGTACCCCAGGGATTGGTCCTGGGGCTGTTTTTTTTTCAAAAATCTTCATTAATTATCTGGATGATGGGATGGATTGCACCGTCAGCAAGTTCGTGGATGACATAAGCTGTGGAGAGAGGTAGATATGCTGGACGGTAGGGATAAGGTCAAGAGTGACCTAGACAAATTGTAGGGTTGGTCCAAAAGAAATCTGATGAGGTTCAACAAGGACAAGTGCAGAGCCCTGCACTTAGGATGGAAGAATCCCATACACTGCTACAGGCTGAGGACATGGCTAAGCGGCAGTTCTGCAGAAAAGGACCTGGGGATTACAGTGAACAAGACACTGGATATGAGTCAACAGTGTGCCCTTGTTACCAAGAAGGCTAACGGCATATTGGGCTGCATAAGTAGGAGCATTGCCAGCAGATCGAGGGAAGTGATTATTCTCCTCTATTCGGCACCGGTGAGGCCACATCTGGAGTACTGTATTCAGTTTTGGCCACCCACTAATTGTGGACATTTTGGAGAGAGTCCAGCGGAAGGCAGTGAAAATGATTGGGGGGCTGAGGCACATGACTTACGAGGAGAGGCTTAGGGAACTGGGCTTATTTAGGCTGCAGAAGAGAAGAGTGAGGGGGGGATTTGATAACAGCCTTCAACTACCTGAAGGGGGTTCCAAAGAGGATGGATCTAGACTGTTCTCAGTGGTGGCACATGACAGAACAAGGAGCTATGGTCTCAATTTGCAGTGTGGGAGGTTTAGGTTGGATATTAGGAAAAACCTTTTCAATAGAAGGGTGGTGAAGCACTGGAATGGGTTACCTAGGGAGGTGTTGGAATCTCTTCCAACCCTACTCTTCCATGATTCTTCTATGATAATGGCCTTATGCAACTACAATTTAAACTATATCTGACACTCCAGACTATAGATTTGGAAAAGTGGATTTTAAGCAATCTGTACAGTTCTGTTTTGAAAACTCCTTGAGAAGTCAGCAAGCATGTCTGAAAGGGGGGAGGAGGGAGTGAGGGGGGGGTCTCAAAGCGTGGGCTCCAACCAGAGCCCAAATCTCTACACTGCAATATTTAGCCCTGTAGCTTGAGCTCCCAGGAACCCGAGTCAGCTGACCCGGGCTCTGAGACTCTGTGCCATTTTTTCTTCTCTGCAGTATAGATGTATGAAAAGACAAAAGACACACAGGTGATGTTGCCTAACCAAATATTGAAACCAAGTACTTGAAGTCTATGGTACCTTGCAGGGTCTAGCACAAAATGTAATTTATATGTTAAACATAAAGAGCCATAAGTTCCCCTTCTACCAAAAACAACACAGAAGAGGAAAGCTTAGTCCAAAATATCTGTAGTTTAAAAGGTCAGTTTTGTAACAGCATCACACTATCAATGCAGGATAAGTGTTGATATTGTGTATATCATCCAAATGAGAAAACAAGAATCTGCAAGTGAAACTGCCAAAACTTTGCAGATTTCTGGCCATACAATGCCATTACCAACACACAGCTCTGGGCCTTCTGTCAAGCAGAGGAAGCAAACAGTAGCTGGCTTCCTTGTCATGAGACTATTGGTTCCCCACCAGTAGTTACTTCTGTGTGACCTCTTGACAGGATGACTAACATAGGTTCATGCTAATATGGCTAATGCCTATTCAGCATTAAAAAGGCTGAAAAAATCAGCCAACTCTATGACATTTTTCAAAGGCAACATAGCCTATTTCCTGAATCACAACTCTTTATAAATCACCACACAATTTTTAAGCAGTTAGATATGAGACTGCAACCAATGCTTCTGCTGGTCTCTGTAAGGTAGCTGGTAGTAACGCAGCTCCCTGAAATAGGAGGTGGCAGCAGCTAAGTGGCACTTCTGGCTACAGTTAACAAAACAACTTCACTATTCTGTATATCATACAACGAGGGCTCAATACTGATTGCACATGTGGGTATGAATCTTGCAAAGTCAACAACACTTCATGAAGTTTATAGAAGATTATAATTTTGTATTTGTATAGCTTCTTTAATCCAAAATATCCCAAAGCACTTTAGAAACTCAACATCTGTATACCCTAACTGTACAAAGAAATCATCCATTGCAGCTGTCTTGGGGGTGAAATACAACAGTGGTTTAACACTGTACAACATTTCTTCTATGCGATACCTTGGGACAGGAAGGTAAGAGAACTGTAAATACAAGAAGAATGATAGTAGGTTGAGTATAACATGAGTGATTTGAAATACAGGTGGGACACTAAGATTAGTACCACTATTCTGGGCTAGAATACCATTAATGGCCACAAACGGCTAGGACTATGATTTTACACTTCACCTGAAGGACGGAGCTTCTAGCAACACAGCACCCACAACTGTTCAACAGCATGCATCGTTCTGCAGTACTGAGAGTGAAACTTACTGAAACACCAACACTCTACTTCCTACAGCCCGCTAGGAAGAGATCCAATTATTTGTTTTTCCTTGGAAATCCCCCATCCAAGTACTGACCTAGTCAAATCCTGCTTCCATCCTATGTATTTTTTTCATATCTTTTGTGTCATCATTATTATGTTTCTAGTCCTGGCTACAATGTATTAGGTACTTTCCAAACAGCAGGAATGGATGATCACTGCCCTAAGGAGCTCACAATCTAAAAACTGATAAACACGCAAGCAGATGGAGCTGAAGGGAAGAAGGGAGTAAGACATACAGTTATGTTAAACACACACACACTTAAAATAGGACAAGTAAATTACATACAAATTATCCCTCAAACTTGCCATTGCCTATCACCATATCAGATACCTGAATCAAGTCCTGAGTGTTGCGTACATTTGGAACAAGGTCATGCTGTGGACTGGAGTATGGACAATCTCACCTTTATGATGGTACTACACATTGTCTGTGTATCTGCAAATTTCATGTTTTTCTGCACATCTTGCAGATTAAATTGCTTTTGCTTTGACTATCCCCTTGAAAACTAGTGAGCGGCTCACCAAATATTTTTTCATAAAAACAAACCTTTCAATAAAAATCCTACAATTTGTTGAAAAATGAACACAATTTTTGAAAATGTCCCTTTCCCCCATTGCCGCTATTTTTCCATGTGCTGTGTTCTGTTTCATTTTAATTAGTGGTCCCTAAAATATGGAAGAACACTGCACTCTTCTCTGGAACATTGCCCAGTGTTCAGCAGGCAGTCAAATATAAAGATCCACCAAAGGGAGTTGGCATTATTGACTACATGAAAAGGATATTTTTGTCCGTGTTTTATGAACAAGTTTTTTGAAATTTGAAAAGAAATTCATGAGTCACTTGGGTGGGAGTGGAAATAAATAGTAAATGAGCTTATTCAATAAGAATAGACTCTTTATATACTTGCCAGCTTTGGGGAGCTTCCATCATGAAGCCCTTGACTGGAAATGCAGGAAGTAATAGTAACTATACAATTCCCATTTTCAATTTCTTAACCCCTCTTTCCCCCACATGTGCCACATGTGCATCAACTCGATAACCAGTCAAATACAGCGTTCATGAATCCAACTCAAATGATACAGTCAAGTCCCATTGTAACGTTTGATCCACTAGTGGTAGTGGAATGGTGTGGCTAAGTCCCCATGCCATTTTGAAAATATATGCTGAAGAGGAAATTATGGCATCTTCTCCAAGGAATGCTTGTTTCTCACATGCAGAGCTATATTAAAATAAAATGTTACCTTTGGTACGTATTGAAAGGATAATTTTTTCTGCTATCTTGCATTGTCAAAGCTATCTGAAAATTGTTTGCCTCTTATTATTTTAGGAACCAATTCAGGAAAGCAATCTTCTTCAAGACAACACTCATAATGTGCTTATGTGCTGCCCTGACTAGGGATGCTTAAATGCTTTCTCAAAGTAGGGGCCCAAATATCCAATTCTGCGGTTGGCGCGCAACTATTATGCCTAATGCTCTGTATATTTGCACAAAAAGATGATAATGCGGGATATTTGCTAAGATTTCACACACGCCTCAGCAATACCAGGGCTTATTGATAACCATCTTTTCCTGGAAAATTATATAAAAAATTAACGGATGCAAATCTAATCATCACTGATTATTATTCATTATTGAAATGTTAATACATTAATGTTGATTCATAACATGAGTGGAAATGCAATCTTAAAAGAAAAGTTTGGCTTCTTTAGTTAAAAGAAATTCAGTTTTCCCATTATTTTTAACTTCAGTTGCTGAAGACATACATACTTATCTGCTACTTTTCTGGCAAGTTTTTGGAAAAGAAAAATATCTAGGATCAGATTCATCTCTAGTGTAATTCCACTGAAGTCAGGAATTTTCTGGCAAGTTTTTGGAAAAGAAAAATATCTAGGATCAGATTCATCTCTAGTGTAATTCCACTGAAGTCAGGAATTAATTTGGCCTCTAATGTATTCTTATATTATGTCTTTGCTTAAATTCACAAATTTAGGAGAACCCTGCAAGTTCACATTGCAGCAGTCATGATTTAAGTAGATCACAGGGTATTTCTACACTGAAATAAAAGACCTGAGTCAAGGCTACAGCTGGCCTGGCTCAGCTGACCAGGGCTCATGGGATATGGGCTGCATGGCTAAAAATTGCAGTGTAGACGTTCAGCCTCAGGCTGGAGTCCTGGCTCTGAAACCCTGAGAGGAGGGAAGGTCTCAGAGCTCAGGCTCCAGCCTAACCCCAAACATCTGCACTGCAATTTTTAGTTCCCAGCCTGAGCTCTGTGAGCCTGAGTCAACTAATCTGGGCTCTTTATTGCAGTGTAGATGTACCCACAGTGTCCCCTTACTGCCAAAAGTATTTGCTATATGATCCTGAACCCACTGGAAAATGCAAAGCTCCTGTTGAGTTAAAAAATGGAGAATTAGATTCTATTTATATTCTCATATACCTGTTAAGACGACACACACAATGCTTAAATATGTAGGTAGATATTCAGCAATAGCTGCTGCCCCTCCCCAGTCTCATACTGGAGATTGTGAATTACTCCTAACATATCTCAAATTTCCCCCACCAGCTCTGGGAAATGGGCCTCTCTCTCTCTCTCTCTGGATTCAGGTATGGCTGAGTGAAATTGTCAATTGTTTAAACATTTTAAAATACCTGAATCTAAGTACTTCGTGGATTAATCTGTTTTTCCTCATTTTTATACTGCACCAACTGTTCGAGCTATTATGTTTTTTCTTTAAAACTATATAATTGGACCCTGAAAAACACTAGAGAACTAATCACAAAGAAAAGGTTTGTATTTATATCAACAGGTCATACAAAGGTTCGGAGATACTCTCCTTTCCAGGGAAGCTCATTTCTACAATTCAGACCCCAGACAATCCTACCCTTCAAAAGGCACGAACTTTAGGCCCCTGTGATAACTATAGGCCAGTTTGTGCAACTCTTACTTTTACTGATGAACACTTACTGACACAAGAAGTCTTATATACTCATTTGTATAAGTGCTCAGCAACATGAGGAAAGGTCGCACAATCTAGTCTCACAGTTTTTCCAGTCAGAGAAATCTGAATCGCCTCTGATAAAATATGTAGTGAAAATGAAGATAAGAGAATCAAATTGCAATTAAAAAGAGAGAAAAAGATTAATGGTTAATCATAAATTAGCAAGCGGTTGCTACTTTGGCTGTGTGGAAATGTTCAGATATTAATCACTTATTTTTGTGGGTAGGTAATGTAGTTTTACATTACTGATGGATTTGTAGACACATTATAATTTCATAATCCTTGTTTCATAATTATACCATGATGAGTAATGTTACTTGCACTTCCACCTTAACCATACGTATGTGAACACAATGCTTACATTTATAAGGTCACTTTGCTTTCTTTTACTGTAATAATTCAGGGCCTAATCCTGCAACATCCATACCAAAGGAGTTAAGTGTTGTTAATACTCACATGAAGTGCCAGTACATATACATATTCACCTGGGACTGCCTGCAAGGACTATTCATGTGAATAAGGGTTCAGGAGAGCACTTCAAGAAATGGGGCCAGATTCTTTGTCCTGCTAAGACCATTTGTTCAGTGCAAAGTGGCCTTAAACTAGCTAGAGATTCCCAATGGAGGATTCCCTTCATGTAGGGGAAATCTTTGTCAGACAGCTCCCTTTACCAGCCACCATCCCCATTACTTGGTGAAACAGGGAGAAGGGGGCAGGGATCTTATGCCAGCAACACAAGGAACTAAGGCTGTATCTACACTTAAAATGCTACAGTGGCACACTTTAGTGGATCCACTCACTACAGTGATAGGAGGGGTTCTCCTGTGGCTGTAGTTAACCCACCTCCTTGAGAGGGTGTAGCTAGGTCAATGAAAGAATTCTTCCACTGACGTAGCACTACATGCACCAGAGGTTAGGTTGGCATAGTTTTGTTTCTCAGGGATGTAGATTTTTCACACATCTGAGAGATGTAGCTATGCCAATGTAAATTTTCAGTGTAGACCAGCCCTGAGATGCAGCAGGACTCCTTCTGTGCAATAAATTATGTGAAGGTTGGGCACCCCAGAATCAGGGAGCTACACATGCTGGTTCCCTACACATGCTATCAGGGTTCTCTCCCCACTCTGAACTTTAGGGTATAGAGGTGGGGACCCAGATGAAAGACCCCCTAAGCTTATTTCTATCAGCTTAGGTTAAAACTTCCCCAAGGCACAAATTCTCCCTTGTACCTTGGATTAGGTAAATGCTGCCACCACCAAGTGATTTAACAAAGAATCAGGGAAAGGACCACTTGGAGTCCTATGCCCCCAAAATATCCCCACAAGCCCTATTCCCCCCTTTCCTGGGGAGGTTTGAGAATAAACAAGATGAGCACAGACTAGCCTTGGGTTTTTCAGGACACTAAAAAAACCCCCAATCAGATTCTTAAAAAAACAGAACTTTATTAGAAAGAAAAGAGGGTAAAAGAACCACCTTTGTAAAATTAGAATGGGAGATAATCTCACAGAGCAATTAGATTCAAAACACAGAGAATTTCCCTCTAGGCAAAACTTTAAAATACAAAAAGAAAAAAAAAACAGGAATACACATTCCCCTCAGCACAGAGAAAAACACAAGGCAAAACAAAAGATAAGCTAACACATTTTCTTGCTAAATACTTACTAACTCTATAGGACCATGGTTCCCAAACTTGTTTTGCTGCTTGTGCAGGGAAAGCCCCTGGCGGGCCAGGCCGGTTTGTTTACCTGCTGTGTCTGCAGGTTCGGCTGATCGCGGCTCCCAGAGGCCGCAGTTCGCTGCTCCAGGCCAATGGGAGCTGCTGGAAGCAGTGGCCGGTATGTCCCTCGGCCCGCGCCACTTCCAGTTGGATTGCTTGTTCCCTTGATCTGTCTCCGGAAAAAGCCACACGGGACAAACAAAGTTCCCCCCCAGATTTGAAAGTATCTTCTCCTCTTATTGATCCTTTGGGTCAGGTGCCAGCCAGGTTAGCTGAGCTTCTTAACCCTTTACAGGTAACAGGATGTTGCCTCTGGCCAGGAGGGATTTTATCGTACTGTATACAGGAAGGTGGTTACCCTTCCCCTTTATATTTATGACACATGCCCTTCTCCACTATGGCTGAGATACACTCAGACGTAGTGGAGAATCAGGGCCATGGTCTTCAAGCAGGATAGTATCCACTGCTCTGAAGTCAGTATCTCTCTCTCTCTCTCTCTCACACACACACACACACACACACACACACACACACACACACACACACACACACACACACACACACACACGAGTGTTGCCTCTTTTCAACCAGAGTAGCGAGTCGAATTTCAGGGCAGTGGGGATGTTCCAGTTGGGAACAGAAAGTGGTGATAGTCTGGTATTTTCTTTGATGCAATCTTGATTACTGACAAGGAATATAAAAAAATCTTGTGTCTCTGAATTCATAAGGAACCAAGAACAAAAGGAGCAATTTCTTAGCTTACAGCCCCTGAACTTCTTTAGGCAACGCAAGCCCCAAATGTTCTCTTTCTTGCTTTTTCAGGGTCACACTGTACTTACAAGTTCCTGCTTGGCTTTCCCATCTCTCCCTCTCTCTCTGTTCTTAGTTTCTGAGTGTTCTGTCTCTCTTCCTCCCCACCACCTACCCAAAATTATACCCAGCTAAAAGCTTCTGGGCATGTTCATACATACCTTTTGTCTTAGGTGAGGATTTATGCTTACAATAATGTTAACTGAAGGGTGAGTTCACACCTGTCAGTCTCAATAGGGTATTAGCTCAACCTGTAACAAAGTTTCACCAAGCTCAGAACAATATTTGAAAGTGGAATATGGGGAATGAAGTGCATTGTTGTATTCTATCTGTGACACAGTTTTACAACTCTTAATTTTTTCATTAAAACTGAGTCTATTATTTCTGATAGGTTTAGTATCTAACAATTCAAGTCTCAGAATATCTTAACTCATGGGGAAACCTGGGATTGTCAACTTCCTGTGCAATATCCTACTTTTAGCTTCCTTTTAAACTGGGCACAGTATATTTATTTGATTCTAGGGCTGCTGGAGACAGGCACTGTTGAAACAAAATGGATTTTAGATTATTTAATTTTCCGTCCTATATGCTGTTATAAACTCAGAAATGGTAAAGCAGAAATGCACCAGAGATGAATATGAATCCCCTTCTGTGAGCTGGGATAAAAATAGTTCAGATGGAAAATAGCTGAGAAGAAAGATGGCAAAATGCCTTTTAGTAGTTCCTTCTCCTTTCAGATGTCTGTAGTACTGAAATATTTTAAAGTCTTTTCAAATGCTCTTTTCTTTCTAAAGTTTTGAAAAATTACACTAAATATTTACCTAAATGTGTGTTTCTGGAACGTAAACTGTTCAATAGTATAAATGAAATGAGTATGTTAGTTCCACATATTCATTTTCAGCTTCTTCTCTCATCCTCCAAAAAAGAAGAAAAGGCAAAATTTGGAGTGGTGTGAAATTTAGAAGGAAAAAGGGGATTTTGACAGGAGTTAGAAGCAGCTCATTAATAGGGGTGTATAGCTTGAAATACATTTCACTTTGAGAGCACTATAACTGTTATAAATCTCTTGGCATTCCCCCCCTGCATACATACAATCTATGCTACTGCCAAGTAATTATTCTAACATATCTGGGTACATCCATGCAGAAAAAAAACCCCAACTAGATTCAGCTCGTATCTCATCCTGTTATGACAAGTACAGCCGTGAAATGGCCAAGCTTAGAGCTGTTCAAGTACTAGTGAATAGCTTCTCACTGATTTAACCAGATAAATCAAAATGCCATCACTGTTCGTTTGATCAAGAAGCCAGCCAAATGAGGAAAAGATGAAGAGACTAAAAATTTCAAGTAATTTACCAGCCATTTGAAAATGTAGTTAGAAAGTTTACATATGTTCATGCCAGGCACTCAGAAGAAATACTGGAGTCTTTGCAAAGGAAACTTCTCTAAATAAGGGCTTGACTTGACATCATTAAAATGGCTAGGAAGTTTTCCATTGACTTGAATAAGAGAAGGATCAAGCTCTAAGCCTAAATCAAACCTATCTGTTTTATTTTATTAACAACAAATTGTTTCTTTTCAACAACTAATTGGTGTGGTTGGTACATGCATTAAACATGTAACAATGCATATTTAATATAAGCAAACATAAAAGTAACAAGTAATTTGTGTTTCTTTCCATAAGCACTTTCAGGCAATAAAGACTCAGAGGAGTTCTTATTACCCTGAGAAAATAGCTACTACAAAGTAAATCCCTGATATGCTGTAATGCAGTAGTCAGAGTTCTAAAGCCATTCTACCTATGTGTAGTATTTCACAGGCAAAAAAACCTAAATTTTAAAAACAGCAAGGTTGCAGCAGCTGTATCATGATATTACAAAATACCTCAAGTTTCTAAGAAGCAGACATGGTATTCTGATTGCCAGAAGGAAAACTCAGAATTCTTTTCATGGCCGCAGAAAAGCCAGATCAGATTCCATTAAGACCTAACACATATTCTGACTCTCAACCAACAGCAAGGCAATTTAGTAAACGACCTTATACATCTCTTCTTAACCTTTATAATAAAAAGTGTGCAGAGATGAGGAGCCTTAAAAGAAATATTTTATTCCCTCTCCAACCCAAAAGATCAAGTTTAGTACTTATTTAGTATTGTGACAAAGTTCCTCCTCTACCTTGGTGGGTCTTGCGCTTATTGGTGGATTTGCTTGCCTTGGAGCTTCACGGCAGCCCTCTGTTTGGCCGTTTTCATGAACCCACAGTCCAGACCAACTCCTCCTGTATCTGACCAGGAGTTGGGAGGTTTGGAGGGAACCCGGGCCCGCCCTCTACTCCAGATTCCAGCCCACGGCCCATGGAATGCAGCTGTCCAGAATGCCTCTTGGAACCATCTGGTCACCCTGGCGTTCTTCTCTTTATTTTGCTGCATCAACTGGAGTGGTGCATGGTCGGTCACAAGGATAAACCGTCATCCAAGAAGGTAATAACGTAGTGTTTCCATGGCCCATTTCACAGCTAGGCATTCTCTTTCAACCACGGCATACTTCTGTTCTCTTGGGAGGAGTTTCCTGCTGACGTAGAGGATTGGGTGTTCTTCATCTCCGACCATCTGAAATATGACAGCTCCCAATTCTACTTCAGATGCATCTGTTTGTAAAATGCATTCTTTGTTGAAGTCTGGGGCTATAAGCACGGGGTTACTGCAGAGGGCTGTCCGTAGATCCATGCTTTCTCTGCAGCATCTGTCCACTTCACCATGTCTGGACCCCGGGCTTTTATCAGGTCTGTCAGGGGACTCCCTCTGGTAGCAAAATGGGGAATAAATCATCGGTAGTACCCCACCACACCCAGGAATGTCCGGACTTGCTTTTTCCGATTCGGCCGGGGCCAATTTTGGGTAGCCTCTAGTTTGTTTAGTTGGGGCTTGACCATGCCCCTTCCTACAATGTAGCCAAGGTATTTAGCAGCAACTAGCCATATAGCATATAACTTGGCTGGGTTGGCTGTGAGGCCAGCCCGTCTTAGCGTGTCCAGAACCGCTTCCACCTTTCCTAAGTGGGTTTCCCATTTGGGGGTGTGAATAACCATATCATCCAGGTATGCCGCTGCATAACTGGTATGGGGCCATAGGAGCTTGTCCATAAGACGCTGGAAGGTGGCAGGTGCCCCATGCAGTTCAAAAGGAAGAACAGTATATTGAAACAGACTCTCTGGTGTAGAGAATGCATCTTTTCTTTTGCATCTTTGGCAAGGGGAAATCTGCCAGTATACCTTTGTTAAATCAAGGGTGGTAAAAAAATCAGGCATTGCCTAGGTGGTCAACTAACTCATCAATACAGGGAATGGGGCATCGAATTTGGATATCTCATTCAGCCGGCGAAAGTCATTACAAAACCTAGTGGTGCCATCGGGTTTGGGCATCAACGCAATTGGGCTTGACCACTGACTGTGGGACTCTCTGATGACTCCCAGCTCCAACATCCCTTTTACGTCTGCCTCTCCTCCTCCTCCCAGGGTCTGTGATAATGTGATGATATGCTTTGGTGGTCCGACCTGGTTTGGTTGAAAACACATCCTGGTATCGGTTGATCATCTCAGTTACCTCCTTCTTCTGGTTTGGTGTCAGATCAGTGGATATCCTGATCTGCTCCTGAATGTTATTTCCCTGGATCGGGGTCTCTTGGGCCACTACACACGCCTCTCATTGGTGCCAAGGCTTTAAGAGGTTAATTTGATAAATTTGTTTTTGTTTCCGGCGTCCTGGCTGCCGCACCGTAGGTTACTCCCCCATGGGTTCAACCACCTCATAGGGCCCCTGCCATTGGGCCAAAAGCTTGCTTTCTGCCATGGGTACCAACACCATCACCCAGTCCCCTGGTTGGAACTGTTGAACTTTTTGCCTGGCGATTGTAATGGGTTCGCTGGGCCTCTTGCACCTTTTCCAAATGTTCCCGTACAATAGGGGTGACCTAGGCTATCCGGGCTCACATCTGCAATACATGGTCAATTATATTTCTCCCCTCATTGGGTTCCTCTTCCCAGATTTCTTTTGCGATATCTAGTATGCCACAGGGGTGGCGTCCGTATAATAATTCAAAGGGGGAAAATCCAGTTGAGGCCTGTGATACTTCCCGGATTGCAAACATAAGGTAGGGTAGTAGAGTGTCCCAATCCTTCCCGTCCCGACTTACTACTTTCCTTATCATTGCCTTGAGGGTTCGGTTAAACCTTTCTACCAGCCCATCAGTCTGTGGATGATAGACTGAAGTTCTCAGGGTATGCATATGGAGCAGTGTACATAGGTCCTTCATTAGCTTCGACTTAAATGGGGTACTTTGATTTGTTAATTTCTCTTTTGGTAGCCCCACTCGGACAAAGATTCCCACCAACTCTTTAGCTATCATTTTAGAGGCCGTGTTCTGCAGGGGGACAGCTTCTGGGTAGCGAGTAGCATAATGCAAAACGACAAGTATATATTGGTGGCCCTGGGCTGTCTTCTCCAGGGGTCCCACTAGGTCCATGGCTATTCGCTCAAAGGGGACCTCTATGATAGGAAGGGGTACTAATGGTGCCCTTAAGTGGGGACAGGGACTGTGCAGCTGACACTCCGGACAGGACGCACAGTACTTCCGCACTTCTTCATGTACTCCGGGCCAGAAGAATCATCGCAGGACCCAAGCCCAGGGTCTTCTCTACCCCCAAATGCCCCCCAAAATGATGACTATGGGCCAGACTTAATACAGCATTCTGGTGTTTTTGAGGTACTAGGATCTGCTGTACCTTCTGCCCCTGTACTGGTGCAAACCGGTATAAGAGATTCTTCTTCATTATGAAGTAGGGTCCTGGTCCCTGGGTTTTCCCTTCCACAGGGACCCCATCTATTTCGGTCACCTCCTTCCTAATGTTGTCGTACCTTGGGTCTTCAGCCTGGTTCCGTCCAAAATTTCCTCTCCCGGGGCTAATCTGCCTGAGATCTAGGGGGCCAGTCTCTGTTGCCTCTACTGGTTCAGAGGCGTTAGGGTGTGGGTCAGACTTGGGTGCTTCTCCCTCCTGGGTGGCCTCCTTTTCAACTGCTCAGACCCGCCTACCTACGAGAGCGGCCCTCTGGCTTTGGGTCAGTATTCAGGTTCTCAAGGCTTTAGCTGTCCTTCTTTCCCTTTTCATCTTTCTACGCTGTCTGGGAGCAGAGAACAAATGTGGGGATATTTCAGAGAAGGTTGGGGGTTGACAATCTACTGTGGATGCCTCACTACTTTCAGGGCTTCCCCCGTTCTCCAATTACCCTACCGGGAGTAAGTCTTCAAACCCTGGGAAGTCCCTCCCTATGAGCACTGGGTATAGGAGTTTAGGGACTACACCTGCTGCTACCTCAGTAGTGTTCCCCTGAATCTCGATTTTTACTGGGATGGTGGGTTAATAACCAACTGTCCCATGGATGCATGTTATCCCCGTACGCTTAGCCCACAGCAGCTGACTATGCTTCACAAGCTTCCCTGAGACAAGTGTGATAGCACTCCCCAAATCAACCAGTGCTGTGGTCTCTACCCCATTTAGCTTCACTGGTCTGGTGTACATATGTGGGGTTAGTGAGACCCCCACAAGGTGGATTAGGGAGCATGGGTCTGCCCAGTTCCCCTGGTTACACTGCATAGGCTCCTCGGCATTGGGACACTGTGTAGCTATGTGTCCCCACTCCCTGCAGGCGTAACATCTGTATGCAGCTCTAGGCGTTCCCTGGTCTCTTGGTTTGGCCAGTCTAACATCATGATCCTCTTCCCCCTCAGTGCTCCCACTCTTTGTGGCTTCTGGTGGGCCTTCAGCCCCTCTCTTTTTCCACCTGGACTCTCCTGGTGGCCCAGTCACCCGAGCTCTAGGGCTTGATGCTGCTAGTTTAACCCGGGGTGCTTCTTCCTTGACTGGTTGGGTCAGCTCCCTCGCTGTCCTTCACCTTTCTACCAGCGCGACAACCTCGTCGTAGGTGGAGGGTTCGTTCTGGCTTACCCAGGTGCAAAGGTCTGGTGGTAGTCCTCTCATGTGCCGGTCGATGACAAGAACCTCTAGTATCTCCTCCGGACTCCGGGATTTAGTTCGTAACCACTTTCATGCGAGATGAATGAGGTCATATAATTGGGACCGCGGGGTTTTGTTTTCCAGGTACCTCAACTTATGATATCGTTGGGCCTGCACTGCGGTCATTACTCCAGATCTGGCCAGGATCTCTGCTTTCAGCTGGGGGTAATCTGCCGCAGCCTCTTCAGGCAAATCAGAGTAGGCCTTCTGGGCCTCCCCACACAGCAATGGAGAGAGGATGCCAGACCACTGTTCTCGGGGCAAAGCCTCCCACAGGGCTGTCCTCTCAAAGGCCAGGAGGTATGCCTCTACATCATCCTCTCGCGTCATTTTCTGCAGCCAATTGCTGGCCTGCATGATCTGTGTCCTATCACAGCCGCGGTTCAGCTCTGTTAGGGGGTCTCTACCTGGTTTACAAGTGCCCGCAACATAGCCCGGTCTTGAGCAGCCTGGTCCATCAGCAGGCGAATAGTCTTGCTGCAGCCACACTGCCTCCTGTTGGGTGGCTGCCTGGACACGGGTATCCTCCTGCTGGGCAGCCGTGGCTTGTACCAGTGCCCACATTATGTCCTCCATTGTGGTGAAAAAAAAATAATAAACCATCTCCCTTCCCACCCCCCAACACCCTCCTTCTTCCGCCATGCTGTGCACACCAGATCCCACTGCTAACACCAGTTGTGAAAAAGTTCCTCCTCTACTTTGGTGGGTCTTGCGCTTATTGGCGGATTTGCTCACCTTGGAGCTTCACAGCAGCCCTCAGTTTGGCCTTTTTGTGAACCCACAGTCCAGGTCAACTTCTCCTGTGTCTGACCAGGAGTTGGGAGGTTTGGGGGGAACCTGGGCCCGCCCTCTACTCTGGGTTCCAGCCCAGGGCCC
Organism: Dermochelys coriacea; assembly: GCF_009764565.3. Classification (NCBI taxonomy): domain Eukaryota; kingdom Metazoa; phylum Chordata; order Testudines; family Dermochelyidae; genus Dermochelys; species Dermochelys coriacea. The sequence goes on from NC_050068.2 coordinate 147,770,758, forward strand.
TGTGGAATGCAGCTGTCTAGAGTGCCTCCTGGAACAGCTGTGCAACAGCTACAACTCCCTGGGCTACTTCCCCATGGCCTCCTCCCAACACCTTCTTTATCCTCACCATAGGACCTTCCTTCTGGTGTCTGATAATGCTTGTACACCTCAGTCCTCCAACAGTCCGTGTTCTCACTCTCAGCTCCTAGCATCTCTTGCTTCCAGCTCCTCACACGCGCACCACAAACTGAAGTGAGCTCCTTTTTAAACCCAGGTGCCCTGATTAGCCTGCCTTAATTGATTCTAGCAGCTTCTTGATTGGCTGCAGGTGTTCTAATCAGCCTGTCTGACTTAATTGTCTCCAGAAGGTTCCTGATTGTTCTGGAACCTTCCCTGTTACCTTACCCAGGGAAAGGGACCTACTTAACCTGGGGCTAATATATCTGCCTTCTATTATTCTCCTGTAGCCATCTGGCCTGAACCTGTCACAGTAAATATCAGTACTCCTCTTCACTTTAATGCATACAAGTTTCATAATATTTACCATCATAATTGGCAGTCTTTGCAAGGAGGCCAAGAATTTAGAATTTCACCCAGTGATTTACAGTAACTTATAGTTGATTTTAAGCATATATAGCATTTAGAAAGACAAACAATCTTGTTTTAAATACTTCATGTATTGGAGACTCTACCTTTGATAATGTTTCAATGGCTAATTAATTACTTTCAGTGTTAAAAGCATGCACCCTATTCCAGTTTGAATTTTTGTATCTTCAACTATCAGCTATTTGCCCTTGTTATGCCTTTGTTAGATTAAAGAGCTCTCTAGTATAAGACAGCTTCTCCCTGTGTATATTCTTACAGACTTCGATCAAGTCACCTCTTAAATTTCTCTTCAATAAACTAAATATATCAAGGTCTCTAGGTGTCTCTGTATAAGATGCATTTTCCAGTCCCTGTACTGTAATTGCTGCTCTTCCCTAAATTGTCTCCTATGTGAAGTGCAGATACTGGAATTGGAAATTCTGTTGCAGTAATGGTCTCACTAGTACTATATAGTGATAATACCACATCTCTACTCCTGTTTACAAATTCAGTGACTCATTAGCCCTTTCAGCTATAGCATTGCCCTGGGAATTTTACTGGGTATGAAGCCTCAACTATCCTCTTATACCAAGTTAGTATTGAACTATACTGTCAGGGCAGGGTGGGAAAGCTTACCCTGCTGCTTCTATAGCATAACCTGTTATCCGTATAATAGGTTTTGATTCCAAGAGGAGCTGAACAACTATAAAATCCTACCGAAAATAAAGAGTTCTTGGCTCTCAGTATCTCAAATAATCAAAAATAAATAATAAAAAATAATGTGAAAGGAAGTGACAGCTGGAAGACTTCAGCTTTCTGACTCAGTTTCCCTATTTGTGAAATGGGGATAATAATGCATCCACCTCAACCTTAAGGGGAACTGTGAGGATTAATTAGCTCTTGACTACACAGTGTTTTGAACATGTGAAGGACTATAAAAGAACTCCTAAACAGTAGTATAATAATATTGAACTGCATTATAGGTTAATCTGAAACTAAATATGAAATCAAACTCTATTAAACTTTAAATACATATACATTAAAATGAGAGAAGATATAGCACAATGTGTCACTGGCTCAACTATCCCAAACAACCTAATGTTCATTCTACTCCCTCCTTCATGCAGTCCCTGTGTGCAAGCATATGCGCTTGATAAATTGATTTTATTTCGCTCATTGACTTGTCACTGAAGTAGTAAAATCACCATTATGGAATCTGCATACTTGATAGGTACAGCACCTAAATGGTCCCTCAGAGTCCACAATAATTACAAGAATAGGAGAGTCAGAATTGTAAAAAAGAATTCATTTTTAAAAAAATGTATTGACAAGCTGTTTTGTTTGTGGAAAGAAAATTGCCTCACCACAGAAAACTATAAGCATAATCCCTCTCTTTTATGGTTATATTTTCACTTCTGGTATGTCCTTTTAATATACTTCGAAATGTCTCATCAGCAGTCAAACTTAGGTAAGTGTATTTAATCAATACATCCCAAAGTTTTACATTGTTCTACCTAATTCAGCTTGCAAAGTGTTTGTATGTACATATACTCTAACTGCATTACCCCTATGGCTCGACCAATGTAACACAGAACCTTTGCCATAATTACTGTGTGATTATATATATTCTCTATCTGTGGCTTAGAAAAGGAAAAATTCTAATAAAGTAGTCCCATATTAAAATAAAAATAGTGCTAATATAGGTTTCAGAGTAGCAGCCGTGTTAGTCTGTATTCGCAAAAAGAAAATGAGTACTTGTGGCACCTTAGAGACTAACAAATTTATTTGAGCATAAGCTTTCGTGAGCTACAGCTCACTTCATTGGATGCATTTGGTGGAAAATACCACCAAATTTTCCACCAAATGCATCCGATGAAGTGAGCTGTAGCTCACGAAAACTTATGCTCAAATAAATTTGTTAGTCTCTAAGGTGCCACAAGTACTCCTTTTCTTAGTGCTAATATAATCCACCTCATAACATTTCCTCACTACATTTTGCGGGAGTGAATATTTACACTTTTAGAATGTTAGGGGATAAATAGACATTTAAAAATGATCCACATTACTTTAATAGCATGACTCATTTAATGTCAATTAACCTCTGGTACCCATGAATGTTTCCTCTATTATTATCACAATAGTACCTATATGGCCTGTACTCATATGCCAAACATCTGAATTCAATAGAACATTTACATGTACAGCAAAAGCTACATTAAAAGTCAGAGCCCCTGAGTGTACCTCAGATATTATACTTAGACACTTTAATGCCAATGTTTAACATTTACTTCTAAAAGCTCAAATTCCACTGTTAATCCAGGTAAACCAATAGAAAGCGAGCTTCTTAAACTCGTCTGGTCATGGCCTCCGTGCTGAACTTTAGAGAGATAAAAAGACACACAAAATCTTTATATGGGATGAGTCAGTTCCCTTGGCATGCAAACAGAAACCTACATCAGAGAGTACCAAAATTTTTAAGGGCCAAATTCTGCCCTCAGATACGCATGTGGAGCTCCCTTGAAATCAGCAGGATGTATCCATCCAAATGAAAAATTTGGCTCTAAATTACATCTGATGATCTAATAATAGCATGTTCAACAAATGCAGGGTTGAAGCTATCAAACCTTAGTGTTTCACTGGTCACCTTTTTTCTTCTTCTTCTAACCCATTTTGGATTTTGTATTCCTAGTTTCTTACTGTAAGGGAGTGGTTAATATAATTATTTAGCCTACAGGCTCTCAAACAGAATTAAATTAATTTAACTTAGAATAGCTATTTTGGCTAATACCATTGCTGAAGGGAAAACAGTTCCTTTCTTGAGTCAATTACCATATTTAAGCACAATAATTCAATATTTAATAGTTACGTGTTTATTAACAAATTAGTTTGTTTATTCATTGTCTTGCCAGGCTTTTCTTTAACATTAGAACTGCTGATCCAGAAAAATCCAAAGCATGCTATTATACAGGAGGGAATGAAATATAATGGAAAAGTCATTAAAAATAATGGTGAAATTAATCACACATTACATTACTTATTGTAAGTCTAATTATTGCCAGAGTGCTAAGAGTTTTCATATGGACATTTGGTTTTTTAAATGTTAAATCTAAATAAATATATAAAAAATGTATGTGCCAAAAATCCACATATGTCCATAAGTGGGACTCAAGCAATGTACCAGGCCGTATGTGGTATGCAGAGGTAAACTTTACACTATCTGAACAGGCAAATATTAATGTCACTAACTAATACTATGGGGCAAAAATTATGTTAAAAGTGACAAAATGTATGAAATATTTTATTTTAAACACTAAACCACTACTATGTGATCACCTGTCAATATAATTTCTTTAATATTAAGCTGCTTATTCCCATTCTCCTCTCAGCTGAGCTTCAGTCAAACTAGTACCTCTCAGTAACACCTGAAGACTTCCTCCTAAGAACCTTTATACAGGGCTGCCTCTTACTGTACTCACATCAAACTGAAGCCCAATAATGGTGTTAATGGCAGATATATAAATGTGAAAAATGCAATTGCTCCCTGGGTTCTTTTTTACAAAAATGTTCCTAGACTGCTGGTGGTTTATACAACAGACCTGTAGAGCAACATACTCTTTGGTGATTCTCCACATAGAACAAATTAAATAAAGTTGATTTTTGGTTGTCATTTGTTAGAGGGATAACATTAACATTCCTTTACAAAATAATGATTGTGTCCTCGCAACTGATATAAATTAATGCATTTTTAATTTTATGGACTAGTCTGATCAGATTTGTTTCATTTCCTTCCCTTCCTGTCCAGTCACTTTCTTTGTATTCCCAGGAAAATAAGGGAACCAAAGGGCTATATTATGCCACTGATTTTTATTTAAATTGAAATCAACGAGGGTTTCTGTTTAAAATGGATTACATAATATGATGAAAAAATTCCATAATTTAGCTTCTATTAACTATTCATATGAACCACAAGGATGGCACACCTACTGCATACTAGATGAGAAATGTGTAGCTTTGATGTTACAATACAATTAAAACAATAATAATGTACATTATAGATGTAACATTGTCTTAGTTACACTGCAGCTTATTGCCATAAAATACTCTCCAGTCATTGTGATTATTTATGTAACAACAGCCAACAGCAGCTCAGCCTCCTAAGATTAAATTTACAACAGTCCCAAGTGTTAAATAACAGCTACTCTAATGATGTTTCTTTTCATTTGAGAAATGAATTTCTTTCATAAGCTGGTTGGATGAGACCAAAAATCTCACAAGGCACAAGAGCACAAGGCAAAACTGAGCTTTTATCTCACAGAAACTGAGAACCATCAAGATACTAAAGAGATGTCATCATAAGCAGGTATGAATGTATTATGAAGTACCCCCAAGGATTTTAAATAAATTTTATATTTATAAAAAAAACAAACAAAGAAAATCCCACTTGCCTCCAACAGTGACAACAGAGCAGTCTATTGAACATTTTGTTGAGTAAAATGACATCTTTTACAGCAATGGGATGTCAGACGATTCAGCTAATTAAGTGATCTGATTAGCTGAATATTCTTGGATTTTTAGGAGACATGGTAACTGCACAGCCAACTTAATTCAATAACAAATCCAACATATTTCAGCTACTGCTTTCATTAGACTCAATCACAGTAAACACTGCAAAGCTCCAAATACACAAAGAGACATAATTAAAGTTACAAGTTCAATAATAAATAAAGACATCTTCAGAGTCTCAAATTGTTCCAGTGGATTTAGGTATACTAATGACACTTCTGTCTTTAAACAAAGTTCATGTGTGTTCTATTTGGCAACATTGCTATTTTAGATGATAATTATATTGTTGATAAAACAACAGCTGAAGAATATTAGTTATTGAAAAATCTCTCCTGATTTTACTTAACAGTGAAGAGATTGTAATACTTATTTATATTTAAAAATAAAGCCCTGTAAAATGTCATCAGTTCATTTCCTCCCCTAAACTTTTGTTACTGGGAGAGGTCTGATCAAGTCCAAATGTATTCCATTCCTGCAAAAGTTGTTCTGAAGAGCATTACTAATTGTCTCACCAATTGTTTTTAGTTGGGTTTTGGAAAGCTGACAAATGAATTAGCAGAAAATGGCAATTCTACATGAATTAGCTTTTAAGACTCACTAAGAGGCCAGTGCAGAACTTAATAAGAGATATATTAAAGGAAGAAGGACAACTTAATTCAGATTGATTATAGACTTTGGTGCAGACAGCTGGAGTTCAAATGAAACTGAAAAAGAACTTCTATGCACTTCAAAGAATGCTAAGCAGATGTCTGAAATTATTATTGTAAGTTTCTTCTACAGAATCCAAAAGCACTATAGCAATGAAATAGTAAACCAGTGTTCTATTTAAATTAGGAAAGGCTATTACTTTATTAATATTCTAAAAAAGAAACAAACATAATTAAAATGTGATCTTCAATGCTCTAGCATTGACTCGGGTACTCCACCTCAATGAGACATGCAAGGGGAATTGACAGGAGAGCGTCTTCCATCAACACACTGCAGTGAAGACACCATGGTAAGTAGATCTAAGTACATCGACTTTAGCTACGTTATTCTTGTAGCTGAAGTTGAGTAACTTAGATCGATCCCCCCAGGTAGTGTAGACCAGCCCTGTGATAACTCAGTTTGGGGGTAAATACTTCCTGCACCTTTACACTATAAAACACAGAGTATGGCCCTGAGTTCCCAGAAATGATTTTACTCTCAGGACCCACATTGTAAGCATCTCTCAGCACAAACTACGGCATAACAGAACCGAACGGTGACTACTTTACTGAAACCATCCCATCTTTGCCTTTTACAGTAAGGACTACATCACTTAGGCACAGCTACCTCTCAGCAGCAGTTGTACCAGAATGACTAATTGTCAAATGCAGCAGACTTTTATGAGTAGTGAATTCTCTTCCAGCTTCCCTTAGTTCAGAACAGAATCAGGTCACTGATGTTTAATTCCCATAGCCTCTGAATATATAACTACTAAATTGCATGCAATAATTCAGTGACACTTTAAGCTCACTGCGGTACACAACAGGGCTTTTTATTTATCAAAGTCTATTTATTTTCTTTCTCTGATGACAAAAATAGCACAGCTAAGATTTAGCAACTTCTTTTAAGGAAGATCTTGCTTTTACCTCAGTTAGAGGAGGGATGTCCAAGGGACAAGGAGATCAAATGGATACAGAAAGTCATTTAGGAACAGCTGATAAGCAGTTCAACACATTTCTCACCTGCAGAGATCTGAGTGCAAATTCTGCTCAGTTCACAGAAAAAAAAAAAAGGAAGACAATCTCTAGCGAACATGTCTCAGAAGTTAGCCACAATTGTCAGTCATTGCTTCAGAAAGACTGGACTAAGCAATATGTGATGCAGACTTGGCTGCCAAGTTGAGAAAACACACTTAGGGCATGGCTACACTTGCAGATGTAGAGTACTTTGAGTTAAACCAGTCTTCGTAGAGCGCAGTAGGGAAAGCGCTGCAATCTGTCCACACTGACAGCTACAAGCGCACTGGCATGGCCACATTAGCAGCTCTTGCAATGGCCACAGGGAGCAGCACATTGTGGTAGCTATCCCAGCATTCAAGTGGCTGCAATGTGCTTTTCATATGGGGGGGTGGGGTGGAGTGTAACAGGGAGTGTGTTGTGTGTATGTGGGGGGAGAGAGAGTGGGTTTTTGCGGAGGCTGAGAGCATGCCAGCATGCTGTCTTGTAAATTCAGACAGCAGCAGACCCTCCCTTCCTCCTCTGTCTCTCTCTCTCACACACACACACAAACACAGCATTCTACACTAATGGTTGCTTTATCTCAGAGCAGATAAGCAGCCGGCACTCAGAAACGGAGCTTTAATCCACATTGCTACAGAGAGTTCAAAACAATGACAAGAGTGGCCACCTGACTTAAGGGAATTATGTGATGTTTCTGGACCTGATCAGAGTGCAGTAATGCAACACCACATACACACTCGCGGCGCTGCAGCAGGGGCACAGCAAACGTTATTCCACTCGCCGAGGTGGAGTACCAAGAGTGCTGTAACCGTGGAGTCAGAGCATTCTACGTGCCTTGCCAGTGTGGACAGGTAGTGAGCTAGTGCACCCGGGGCTCCTTTATTGCGCAGTAACTGGCAAGTGTAGCCAAGCCCTTACACGATGGGCATGTCTGTCTCTCGCTGGTGCTCTTTGCTTCACAATTTCATAATCGCAATTTTCATCATTTTTAAAAGAAAAGAGTGCACAATTTATTTCAGAAAACACAAAAACCTGGGTGGGTGACAAAGGATGGAAGAAGGCAAAAACAGACATGCATATGGATGCCTCAGTGGCTCTTTGGCGAGAGGCTAATATTCCAGCAATATTTTAGTTTATTTGGTTTTACCTAGTGCCTGCTGGTATATAGTTTAGTTTAGTATAACACAAGTTGTACAAATAGCAGAGACAAAGGGCTTAAAAGAAAACCTAAACTTTCCAAGGAGTTTCTTTACATTAAAAATCTTAAAAACAACATTTTGTATCCAATATGCGAGTTTCCTGCTATAGAGTTACTTATTCAAATGTTTAAAAGTGAAGATGCAGCAGCTAAAACCAGTTTAAGAAGTCTTGATAGTTTTCAAAGTAAGTTCACAAATAGATAGGAAAGCACAGGATTTATCTGACTAATAGGAAATACCATTGTTTCACAGTTAGCTATCCCCAAGTTGCTCTCTCTATGAGCTAAAAGAAAAGGAGTACTCGTGGCACCTTAGAGACTAACAAATTTATTTGAGCATAAGCATCCGATGAATTTGTTAGTCTCTAAGGTGCCACGAGTACTCCTTTTCTTTTTGCAAATACAGACTAACACGGCTGCTACTCTGAAACCTGTCTCTATGAGCTGATAGAGGAGAACAAAGCACTCCTCTACAGAATGGAGTTATTTGAAAACAGGACTAAACCACCTATCCTTCAGCTGGGTGGGCATTCCTGAGTTGATGACACTGGGGACAGATACTTTCATTTGGAACTGAAGTTGCCTTTGGCAACGTTCTCTTGTTCTTGCCTGAAAACTTTCATTCTTAAGTCTGTGCTGTTAATTTGCTTACAGCAGGCAGCTGCATTGCTGGTGGTTGACCTGAAGGCATATCCCTGGTGTAAGTATCAACAGTGCAGTCTATTTACAATAGCCTGTTGTTTTGGGTGTAACATCCATACTAATGCAGTAAACAACATTGCAGCTGCACTGCCTTCTGGATACCTAATCCACAAATACTGGTACAACTCCCTGAAACAATGGCTTCCAATTTTCAGAAGGCTTTCTGGGAGCCTATAGGGATTATGGGAGAAACTGTCAAACTCCCATAATTCCCTGGGGGAAATCCCATAAAACCCCTGGATCTGGCAACATTTCCTAGTTCTTTTCTCTAAATGGAAGCCTTTTTCTGCAGTAAAAGGCCTCGGGGGAACTTTGAAAAGCAGTCACAAGGCAACACTGGCAAGACAATGGAGTATGTGTGAAAAGCCAGAGAGAAAGCTGAGTAGTTCATTAATGTTCAAAGACAGCAGTATGCTGTATTTTCTGATGAAGTTCAGCACACGGAGGTGTTTTTATGTCTGAACCATGAACACTCTCTCGTTCTCAAGACATGAGATGAACATTAAGGATGAGGCTTTTCTCTTGCTCTGCAGGAAGCTAGCCCCCAAACCTCACTGTGAGATTGAGAGCTCTCATTTCCATGGAAATCACCATGGGGAAACCGGCTTCCCCAGAGAGATATTGCTCAGTTGGGTACCAGCTAACATTTGGAAATCTCACAGTGGGTGCTGTTCTGGTGGAGATTTGAAAAGGAATGTGACCAAGATGGCCACTTTGCCAGATATCACTTGTGAGATATTTCTTAGTCAGAAATGCACAAACTAAGAGCTTCTTTCCCATACGATGAATCACTGGCAGAGTATAGAGCTGTGCCAGTAACGGATTTTTTAGTTTGTTCGCAGTTATGAAAAATAAGAAAGAAATTGGTTTGGGTCGAATGAAAATCAACATTTTTTGGAATTAGTGGTGAATCAAAAAAAAGTTGGAAAAATTTCATTTGGGGTTGAACAAAAGGTTGAGTTTATTTGGGTAAGGACATTAAGGGTAAGCTTTCCAGAGGAGAAGAAGATGCTGATGTCACCTCTTCTAACATTTAGCTCAATGGGTAAGGCACTCACCGGAGCATGGGAGACCCAGGTTCAATTCCCTGCTCGGGAGTAGGGACATGAACCCAGGTCTCCCCCACACCAGGTGAGTACCCTAAACACCAGGCTATGGAGTATTCTAGGTGGGTTTCTCTCAGTCTCTCCTCTTGAAGCTGTTTCACTTTGTATAAATAATTAAATAGTCATTGCAGAAGGTACTGGAACTTGGGTGTCCCCTCCTCCCAGGTGAGTGCCCTAAGCACCAGACTTTTGACCCATTCCCAGCCATTCTGTCTCTGGCCAATTGGCTTTTCAAGTTTTTTATACAAAGCAGAACAGCTTCAACTGGAGAGACAGAAAGACCCACCCTGGAATTTGGGAACCCCATTTCTGCCAATCCATCCATTACGTCCTGCACGTTGCCAAGACGTGCAAGTTGCCTGTGTAGCAGGCGACGATTGATGGCCCTGCAGACTTGCATAACAATAGCCCCCACTGTCACTTTTGCAACTCCAAAATGATTTCCCAAGGACTGGTAGCAATTGGCATTCCAGGTTTCCACCATGTAATTGCCACTCGGTTCTCTACCATCAGTACTGCTCTCATTTTGGTGTTCCTGAGCTGATGGGCTGGTGCGAGCTGGGCACACAAATCAAAGACTGTGGGTGCATCCAGAAGTACTACAGCTCACTTCTCATCATCCAAGCTTGCGTTACAAGTCAGTGCTTGCTTCAGTGCCTCACTATTTGCAATTACTCTGTGACCACCACCAACAACCTTGATTTGGTTCTTCCTATGTCCCACAGCAAAGTGTGCTCCATGAAATCATCATGTTCCCCATGGCTGCTCTTGTATCTCTGCAAGTATTGAATGATTGTGCACCCTGTGCTTGCAACACTCCTGATGACAGCACAGAGCTGTGCAGACTCCATGCTTCTGTTAGAGGCGGTGGACTGCAACAAGTCCCGTGGGGGTTCATTGGATTTTCAAAATAGGTATGAAAATTACGGGTGAGAGATGGCATTATGGGGTGGAGAAAGTTACATGATGGGAGCTTGACCCCACAGTCCCAGTCACCCATGTGACTTGTTTCTGCCCAGCTATGCTCTGCCCAAACTCCCCAAAACACGATGTGCTAGACAGTGGTGAGTTGCACAGTGGGATGCCCACCCATAGTGCACAGTACTGTGCATCAAAACAAGCACTCCTGGTGAGTATGCACAGCGCTGATGCAAGGAGCCATGTATGCATGTGCACAAGCAATATAACAACTGCAATGACTTTTATACTGATGTAAATCGCATCAGCAAAAGTCTGTAGTGCAGACACGCCCTTCACGCCTCACATGGGTCAATGCAGCCACAGTGATGCCACAGGAAATGGGGCAGGGCTTTGCAATGCTGCAGTTCGCACCCAGGTTAGGCTGACCAGGGTACTGATTACCCAGATTAATTTGGCAATAAGGACTGGATGAAATTTTTACCCATGGCATAATCTAAGGTAGAATTCTGGCATTTGTTCAACACCACCTTGAATTTTCATACACAGATCTATGACTGTGTTTCTTTGTACGTTTTTGATTTTTCTGATTTAGATAGTTTCCTTATATTTACTGCATCATTTAAGCTTCAGATATTGGACTATTAACCATTTTCCCATCAAAGTGACAGTATTTTTTTCTTCTGGATACTTAATGGATTTATTACTGTGCTTGAAAGGTATTTACATAACTGTGTAGTATTTTATGAGAGAAAAAACATGTGTTCTGTCCCATGAAGAGTCTTCTATTGTTGAGTCATTCTTTCTTCCCTCTATATACAGAAATCAGCCAGAATCTCTTAACCTCTCTCCAATACTGCTGATAGCTGATGAAACGGATACCAGAGATGAACTGCCCTGGTTTGGGTTTGGTTTTACAAACTAAAAATCAATAGATTAAAAATCTGACAGAGTTTGGCAGAATCTAAGCCATTCCAGTTTGTCTTATATCCAAACTTCCTCAGATTGAAAAGAACAAAACTGCTCTGCTTTCCCCAACAGAAATATGGTCTTAAAAAAGCCTTTTGTTTCTAATCTTCCTGCAATACTCTTCCTGCAATACTCCCCTGATAAAATCAATCCTGTACATAAAAAAAAAACCAAAAAACAAAACCCCAACAAACTGAGGTCTTGATCCTGCAATCTATTATTCATGTGTACACTTCAAGTCAATGGGGCTACTCAGCTTAAAGTTAAGCATGTGTGTAAGACTTTGTCTGGAAATTGAACAACGATACTTTTGTTGTTCAGAGGTGTGAAAAAAACCACCCCCCTGAACGACAAAAGTTTTGCCTACAAAAAGCGCCGGTGTGAACAGCGCTTTGTTGGCAGGAGTGCTCTCCTGCCGGCAAAGCTACCACCGTTCATTCGGTGTGGAAGTATTTTGTCGGCAGAAGAGCTCTCTCCTGCTGTAGTGGCACAGCCGTGTCACTAAAAGGTGCGTAGGGTGGACAAAGCCTTGATTTTGCAGGATCAGGACTGAAGGCTTCTTTGACCTAGCTCTAATGTTCATACTTTGTGTATATTTAAATTGAAATGCAAATTTAAAAAATCCCTAAAGCTAGTACATCTTATATTTAGAAGAACTGCTTTTCTTGAGTTATTTCTTCTTAAAACATATACTTAAAAAACCATGTGATTTTTTAAAAAATATATATTTAACTCAATATGTTAAACCAGAAGTTGGTCCAAAAAAATATATTAACTCACCCACCTTGTCTCTCTAATATCCTGGGACTAACACAGCTACAACAAAACAGCAAACAATCATGCATTCCGTAATTTATGACAATGGCTTTTAAACTGCAGACACAACTGGAGCTTTCTCATTGGTTATTTATGTTATAGACATGACTACATTGCCCAGCAAATGCTCACATCTATCTACTTTCACTATTCATGTAGAAATTCTATTTCCTTAGAGCAATAACAACACTCTAGGCAGTGCATTCTGAGGCAATTACTGCACTTCTCAGGTAGTTAACATTACTCAGCCTTTGGCCTTGTGCCTTGTAACACCACCCAAATAGTATTATCATTGCTTAGAAATGCACTGCCTGGAGTGCTATGTATCTTACCTATGATACAACTCTCACACAGGGATTGAAATATTATCACTTATAAAGGGTTTGAAATCCCATATGTGTACACACACAGTTTTTCCATTTGCAGTTTAGCCAATGTTATAATAGAATAAAAATGTTATAATTAGGGCTAATATATAGTTTTCAAGTAGATCTTGTCAGGAATTTTTTGACAAAACTTTTTTTTTTAAGCAAATATTGACTCATATGTCTTAGTTTTGACGGAACTTTCATTGGGAAGGTTTCTCGGGTCAAGGACGGAATGTCTGGTCAAACCCAGAAAGAGATCCACCCAAGCGGACAGAACACTCACCTAAGACGTGGATGACTCAGGTTTAAGCCCCTACTCTGCCTAACTCGGTGCAAGGACTTGAATTCGGAATTCTCACATCCCAAGTGAGTATCCTATCAAGTCAGTCTCTGCTGTTGGAGCTGTTTCACTTTGTGTAAGTAGTTAAAAATTCATTAAGACACAAAATAGGTGTCAGACCTTTTATTTGTCATCTATGATCTTAACAGAATCTTGCAGACTCTTCAAATTTCTTATATACTTAATCCTTATGGAAATCTTTTGCACTGGCTACAATTGATTTTTTTTTCTGATTAATGGCTTTTTTTCCCGTTATTTTTCATAATAAAGTTTTCTCTTCAACACAGTTTGACAAATGACGTTCTACCAGAGAGCATTCTGCAAGTTGACCAAAATTCCCAAGTATTAATTTTAAAAACAAAACAAAACAAAAAACCTAACTCAACAGATCTACTCATTAGGGACAGCAGGTCAGGGAATACCTTCCCTGTGATGAAATCATGGGGGGTGGGGGGAGAAAAAAAATCTATTTTTTAAAAATCAGTTTAATCTAATGTGGAGTTACAAACACAATTATACAATCTTAATTGTATGGTTACATGACTATAATACGGGGTAGAATTAAGTTTGTTTGGGTGCCCTAACTGCAATTCTATACCTTAACATGTCTGGATTTATTTTAAATTTAATCTTAACACTAAATTCCCTGGGTTAATAGTATCTATGCTGGGGATAATTAGACATTCTTATATTTTTTGCCATAAATTACTCATGTATACTTTTAATTGGAACTCCATGTTAACATTGATTTCATTGGCGGAATTAGATCATTCTTTAAATGTTGCAATTCTTTAAAATCAGCCAACACTTCATTTTAAAAGTTGTTTCTTGATTGAGGAGAACAACAGTCAAAACAAGATCAATTACATTTTTCTACCACAAATGTTGAAGAGTAGAAGCCCACTGATACCTTGACTTTTTCTAGGTAATCCTGCAGAGAGTCAATTAGCAGATCCCCCACTGGCTGCCAGGAACCCTTGGTCACTTCAGCCTGGCGCAACTTCAGGTCCAGTTCATCCATTGCCTCCTGGAGCTCCTGTAGTCTTTCAAGAGCCTCATCTATCTTCTTTTGCCAGTCAGCAGAATGCCGGTTCAGTTTATCCCATTCAGTTTTGACCTCATCTGCCTGTCTTCGAAGGAGTTCAGTGACATTCTGGGCCCTTTCTTCAGGAGACAGCTCTAAATGTGAAGTTCAACAGGCCATTAGAGCATATTCTATCTTATAAGGAAAATAACTTTCGGAGCAAGACTGAAATGTTCAAAAGCACAGCAAGAAAACTATTCATAACCAGAGACATCTATCAAATATACTTTATTAATGCACAATAATTTGGGGTCCCTCAACAAATCCTAGTCCTATTATATATCACAGTGTAATAATTTTCTAAGTATTCAGTTAGGGGCCCATATTCCACAAAGAATTTAGGTATATGCTTACTTTTCAAATGGACTTGAGCATGTCTTTAAGTCCATTCTCATTCAGCAAAGGACTTGTGAAAATGCTTAAATTTAAGCATGTGCTTAAGTCTCCCTGAAAGTTAAGAACATGTTTAAGAGCTTTGCTGAACTGGGACCACAAGAATCAAGCAAAGATCTTGAGTTGTAACTGGCACACACACAGTTTCTATTTAAGCAATCTGCTTTTTTCTAGAGCATTTTATACTAAATGTTGAGCCAAATAAATTTCAGGATGGTCAGCTGAAATTTTCTTTGGTAAGCTTTTCAAATTGGCATGGATTTCCTATCTCTAAGAGGTTAACTACTGAAATTTATGAATCACAAATTGGTCTATAAGTTATACATCCACACAAGAGGTTTTGAGCTCTTCACAGTGTTTCTTTTAAATATGCACATTTATTTATATAGTGTGGAGAAGGACTTCTAAATCCTGGTTTCAGCTATCCTTTTTTTAGTTCAGGTTATGAGATAGTGATACGCAGCTTGGAGTATATAAGAGCTGCCCTGACAGTGGCAGTAAGAATTTATGGTCTTTCAATCATCACTGATCCTTCTATCAATATGTTATTACAGCTCTACATTCAACTACCTCTAGGCTGCTGGTAGAGCTTCTCCAGTCCCTCCAGAGGCTGCTCTGCCAGGTACACTCGCACGGTCTCAAGTGCACTCATGATAACAGGTTCTTTAGTTTTTAACTCCCTCTTGAAGGCCTGTGAAGTGAAACAAATACAATGTAAATTGGGGATGTAAAGCCATATTAAATGCTAGTCCTCGGTGCTGTCAACTTTAGTATAAAATTCCCAGCATCAACTTCAACCTGGATTACTACAAATAGGTGTCAACAAGATGAGATGGAAGATCATTGTCAGCATTTGATTAACCAGAAACCACATTTGTTTTCTGAGGGGCCAATGAGCATTTAGAATGTTGCAAAATGGAAGGAGAGGCTGATTAAGCCGTTCACTGTGTGAAGGGATCCCTTCTGTGACTAATGTCAGAGTCAAACTTTGAAACCTAGCTGGAAGGGACAAGGCTTCAGCAGGCTTTGCAATGAACAGCACTGGCACAGCTACTGCTGCCTGAGAGGCAAAAGATTTCCAGACTGTAATGGGAAATCCAAGCTATCACTGTTGCTACTGCTGCTGTGCCAGAAAAAAAGAAGTGCATTTTTATTGCTACAATGACGCTTTATAATAACGGCTATAGTTCTGAGGTACATTCAGTGTCATCACGTTAAACACCATGTGCTCCTTTGGTACTGAGGCAGACGTAATAGATGCACAGCATGTTGAGGAAGCACATACTCTCTTCCAGAAATGTCAAATGCATGCAGAGGAGGAAATCACCTTCCATTTTCAATTGAAGTCCAGAGGCCAATCTAGGAATACATGCTAGCATCAACCCACAGCAGATTTCCCAATACTATCCTTGGGAGATTTATATAGAGATCATGGGCAGAATATGGTCCTTGATGTAGTAACAACACTTTTAGCTATTTTTATCATTATTTGTTAAAAATCTTAACATCACTCAGTGGGAAAATGTGGTCATCTTCTTGATCACTGTTATTTTGTCTTCCCCCTCCTTTCCCATCCTTTCTTTGCTTTCCTCTCCCTTTCCTATCTTCTCTTCCTTTCTTCTCTTTGCATTTTCTTCCCTCCAATAACTTCCACC
Organism: Dermochelys coriacea; assembly: GCF_009764565.3. Lineage (NCBI taxonomy): Eukaryota > Metazoa > Chordata > Testudines > Dermochelyidae > Dermochelys > Dermochelys coriacea. The sequence continues at coordinate 147,787,140 of NC_050068.2, forward strand.
ACTCTTGTTTATCCCATCTGTTAATGTGATTAGCCGTCAATTAGTTAAAGGTTGACATTAAAAAGTGCCATCATTAGGTTGCAGAGCTAACACCAATCCAATGAATGAGACACAGTGGAGCACACATTTCTCCATAGCAGACTCAGGAACATTCCACTGGTTTACATTTGGAAGGTTTTTTTCGCAACCATGAAAGCTAGAAACTGTGTGTTTGTTTCTTTTAAAGAAAGTTTTGATTACACAGAATCTGAATCTAACACGCAGGCCAGGTAAATACATCTAGATCTAGATCTAGGGCTAGATCTAGAATATAGGCTGAGTGTTTGACACTGAATTACTTTGTGTATTGTATTATACCTCTGAGCATTCTCTGGTGGTTTATTTCAAAGTTTTAACTGTCTTGGTTATAAATGAGAGCTTAATTTATAGAGTTCTTATGCGGTATCGTGCTGTTGTAAAAGACATGGAAAGTACTAGTGTAATTATTGCAAGGAGGAGAGCTATATGTCATGAGTGGCAAAAGCACACATTACTTATGAAGGTTTTGCTTTTAGGTTAATAGGAAATACTTTTTACAAAGAATTATATGAGTTACTTGAACAATAAATTCAGTCAAAATTAGTTTTGATAATGTGTTTAACTAAAATGATTAAAGGAATTAGTAAACAAAAAGCCCAGAAATTGAAGGTTAAAGTCATCAGCTGATTATACTGTGAACTACATTTGAAATTAAATGTCATACACAGAGCCCCCAAATGAATGCCTCCTGTGGCTATTAATGAGAGTCACAGCTGTAGTTCATGGTGAAAAAGTTGGCATGTTAACAATTTTGAGACATTTTTGTCAAATAAGTTAAGAACATGCACACAGTAGCTACTGTGTAAAGCTAAATAACTAACTACATTATTTTGTTTTTTTAAAATACTTGAGAACTCCCAATGAATTGGATGAAAATTTATTGTAAGAGACTCTTGATCTTGAGATCAGTAAAATCATTTGAAGAATGTTGAGTAACTTCTTGAAGTGCATGGTATAATCACTAAAGTTGAACTCTGCAATGGACATCAACAGACTTGGGCTGTTCTCTGAATATACCACCATCTAAGTTGAGTCAATTAGAGGAATTTCTTGCTGATGCATCTTTATGACTTATGCTTACTCTAATGTTGACTATTTTGAGAATCTGACATTTTGATTTGTATGAGTGAGAAACAATGCTATTTTGTCTTTGTTTCATAAGTTTTCGTATCTGCTAACTGTAATGGCTAGATCAACATATCATTTCTTGGCATATTTAAATGTCTTTTGTTTGGGCTACTAATACTGTGTGTAAGTTTTAACTTTATGACCCAGTCAGCATTTTAAATTATTGCCAAGGTACAATCAATTTAATCCTCCCCAGCCAAATGATGGATGAATAGTTCTGAGTCAAAAGGAAAATTGCACGTAGTTTGTGCTAACATATTATAAGTTATTTTTGATTATTAATACTGGGCAAAAACTGAGGCCTTTACTACCACTTAAGTCAATGGATATTTGCCTAACAACTGAATGAAAACTGAGAATCAGATTAAATTATACATTTATTTCAATTTGTGCCTGGCCCTTGCATGATGTGCAAGAGGAGGGAAGGACAAGCAAGGAAAAACTTATGTTTAGCTCTCACATGGATCCCACTCCTGCTCATCCTATAGAAGGGCAGACCCCAATCCAGCCCTCTAGAATGCAGGTGCTGTGTGCTGGGATATATCCTGTCTTCAGAAGTTTCCACTGAGAAAGGACATGTGCAGACTTTGCCAATAGTATCACAATTAACCCCTAGATTTAGCCTGTCATTATTATCCACTACCCAAGGGATGCAATGTGCTTTGTAGACATGCCAGAAGATAGATCCTTTCCCTGAAAAGCTTACATTTTAAAAGCAATCCAAACAGACAACATATGAACAAAGGACTGCTCCCTGCCCATGCCCAAAGAAAGCACGGAGGAGGCAGAGCTGTTCTGATGAAGAAAGCAATACAACTACAATTTCCATGTCTTAAGGGCTGTGTAGGAGTGCATGTTTTCATCTGCACTGCTGGGAAGGGGTAGTAGGTACCTTTCTTCAGACAGTTTCCACTGTTGGCAGAATACTGTGGGCTAAACTGTGCCTAGCTGAGTGGATGTGTAAAGGGTGGGGAGGGCACAAAACATTCTCCCTTACCCTTGTCCCTGATGCAAGGGACACTAGATGTAGTGGCACTAGATTCCCTGAAGAGGACACAGCTATATTCCCTTCCCTTCTCCAGGACACTAGAGTTAGGACAGGTGGGACGGAATATGTACCCCATCCTGTAACAGGATGTAATAGGGGATACTTGCCTCATGCACAATGGCTTCTGAAGCTGCTGGTGATATATAGCCTTACAGCACTGGCAACGGCTTAAACCTTCAATTCTGCCATGATATATTTGATATATAGCTCTAAACAGAGATCTGTGTTGACACCCAGAAGAACTATGCCTGTGTCTTTATTGCCTCTTCTTCATAGTGTTCTATTCTGCACATTATGTTAAGCTGCTGATGCTATGAAGTAAGTCTACACAGGCCAAGTGTTTGAATAATTCCCAACATGTTGTGGCAGCCATCCCTGTCCTCTCTCCCTCCTGCTGAATTCATTTTGGTCTGCAAACATCTAGTAGGCTAAATGATACATTGCAGCCATTAGAACAAAAAAGTTTTAGGCTGAGGCAAAGTCAGGTGCACCATAGCACTTCATTAAAATGGATGTGCTCACTCCACAGTGCCACATTTGATTGGAAATTCTCACTGTATGAAGACAGTGTTGGCTTTTCTATGCTAAGATTCTTTCTAGTGTGGTATATTCATGTGAATGTAGTTATTAGCTCAAAACGGTAGAGCTCAAAAATGGTAACAAACTGACATTCTCTCTTCTTTTTGGGGAAAAAAGAAGAATTTATCAACCTAAAGCCCTGACAAATGCATGCCAACAGTAAGCAGCCTATCACTGATAACTGAATTAACCTAAATGCATGTCTAATTTACATCCAATGATTTCAGGCTAATTTTATTGAATTCTTGAATTTCTTCCACACTTTGTGGTGTCTGCAGAGGAAATCGAACATGCATAATATATGACCTGACAAAAGAAAAAGTAAGCTGCTTTATTTAAGCCTTTCTTTTTGTAATCAGCACCAGAGGTGTAATTACAGTCTGTCCACCATTTTAATAATGCATATATTGATTATTTCACCTCAGACCTCCACCAGCCCCTTGTGGGGAGCTTCTGGGGTGTCCCTAGATCTCTTCAGTTAGACAAGTACAAATATTTTAAACTGAGAGATGAAAATACAATGAAAAGGACAGTGTAGTATCAGTAAAATGAAACATTACTCCCTGATCCTGTAGAAAGACAAGTCTCCCAATATTCTATTTCAATGGGATTTGAGCAGGAATTAAATGGATTCAGGACGAATATGGTTTTCCAGGATAAATTCCTTTTTTAGAAAAAATTACCCTCTTTAAGCTCTAACTAGATCAGTGTTTCCCAAACTTGGGACACTGCTTGTTCAGGGAAAGCCTCTGGTGGGCTGTGCTGGTTTGTTTACCTGCCGCGTCCGCAGGTTCGACCGATTGCAGCTCCCACTGGCCACAGTTCACTGCTGCAGGCCAATGGGGGCTGCGGGAAACCGCGTCTGGTATGTCTCTCAGCCCGCGCCACTACCCGCAGCCCCCAGTGGCCTAGAGCAGCGAACCGTGGCCAGTGGGAGCCACGATCGGCCGAACCTGAGGACGCGGCAGGAAAACAAACCAGCCTGGCCCGCCAGGGGCTTTCCCTGCACAAGCGGCATCCCAAGTTTGGGAAACACTGACCTAGATTAATAAAAAAAGCGGGTTATAGTCATGTCTACACTACCACTGAATGTATTCAGGCAACAACTATGCTTCAACACAGTCACTGCTATCCTGGTTTCCCCGGGATGCCCCCTCAATGAATTAATTAACTTGCTATTAAATTGTTATTAACTCTTAATAAACATCACTACATAAGCTTCTTAGGCGATAATATAAAGAATGATCTGGCTAGTGAAATGCTCAGGAAAAGGGGAAAAAAAAGAGCGTGTCTATACCAGGAATAAACTCCATGCCAGGACGTACGAGGAACAACACATGCATGCTCATACTTATTGCTAGCATGATTTCACTATAACGGATATTATCCATCCATGACACCATGATTATTAAGGCAATAATATATGTCTGCTGTCATGACCAGGAAATCTGTAAACTGACACAAGGTCCATGCCATTCAGGAAAAATAGAGCAGAGAACGAAACAGAAAACTTCAAATACAGAATCGTCAAAGACAACTTGAAGCTGGCAGAGCTTTTTACTGATCTTGCTTCCCTCCCTCTCCACAAGAGGTCTTTGAAGAGTTGACAGTGTGACCTAATTTCAAAGATTATCTTTTGTTCTTTTTTCCACAGGGAACCCAACTGCCTATAACTAGACTGGTATCATGTTAAACTACAAAAGTGCTACTGCACGGGGAAAAAAAAAGAAAGAAACGAAAGAAAAGATGCTTTCTACAAGTAACTAAACTGTTCTTGCTTTGATACTGTGAAATGACTAGGGATTGTGACCAAGAGAGTTGTGTCCATGTGCATGTGTGTACCTACAGCTGTGGGACAAAAAGAGAAGAGGGAAGAAGAGCTGGGTTATTCTGTAATGTCACTTTGCAACTATTTGTGAAAATTTATGTTTATGTAGCACACAAAAAACTGGACAAACTTAAACTAATATGGAAACCACACAAGGATCTCTTAATCCATTACTGAAGTATCACCACCTCTAGGATGGAACGTGACTGCTTTTTAAACCATGTCCGTACACTGTGATACTGTAAAACATTTTACGTCTATGAAGAATACCTTATTTGACTGAAAAGTATACAGGGTGGTGAATGTTTTTAAGTACTTAGACATGGTGTTAAGTACTGAAACCCTAACTCAAGGAACCATTTCTTTCTCGTAATGGTCTTGCCAGGTTTGGCATTATCTCATATTTTCTCTTTTGGTGAAAGGGGCAGAGATAGGGTAGCAGCAAAGAGCTATGGTAACTGCTGCATTATTTAAGTTTTCTGGCTCCTTAGCAGTCCGGCTAGAATCTGTGCATCAGCGAAGGAATACTTACCACAGGCCATAGAATAGCTGTGCAGCAAATTGTGGAGCAGCTCTGTGCAAACTGCTTCAGCCAAATGGCTAAAGTAGTCCCTCATGCACCTTGTATAGCACCATTACTTGAGAGATGGTAGGAAGGAGATAACTTGGTCCATTCAGTAGTGAATCCTCTGGCCCATCCCTTTCTCAGACAACTCCCCGAATAAGGCTTTGCAAGGAGTGTGCCTCTTTTTCAAAGTGCCTTCTCCCTGCATAGCAGGAATGCATTGGTTCCACTTCCAGGAATCCAATTGCAAGGGCAGGATTTGTCACTTTAAACTCAATCCAGAAAAGACAGATGACACTGGTAGGTACTGCAAGAAGAATCATTCTGAGGAACTAGTGAAGTTTCCTCTATTTGTTATGTCTAACCTCTATTTTCTCGGTTCAGTGTCTCTTTGGATGCTTCACTGCTCCTAGATTCCAAGGAGCTAGCAGTAACCAGAAATAACTTGTATTATATTCAGCTTGCAGGAAGGTGTGGCCTTTCTTATGCTGATCTCACCACTATTATTCCTGCATTTGTCACATTCAGACTGAAGCAATACACTTTATTTTGGGCTGCCTCCCCAACCTATGACCTCATCAAACAGATGGAAAATACCAGTCTCCTGGTTCCATTTACCTGAACACTGGTCCATTCCCCAAGGAGTAACACCTCTCTAATACTGATACCAAAAATGCCATGTGTGGTCAGAACCTTGATTTTACATTTTGTTCAGAATACACTGAAAAGGGGATATATGTCAAAATAAAAGCTGTGTACTTGCAACCATTTACAGCAACGTATCATGAAAACATCTTAAGATGTCCCACAAATATAATGAAGTAGTTACTGAATGGGGTTATCTCTGATACTTGTTTTTAGCTCTTAATATGTCACTAGTGATTAAGCCTGAGGTACAGACTATAGGTACTAAAACGTATTTCATAGTTCTAAAGATGCGTTAGGAAATACACATGAACCGGCACCTATCAAACACCTAAAGGTGTCTTCTTGCTGTTTGCATGGAAATTAACAGAATAAGGTTAATATGAAACAATATAGGAATGTAGCTCGACTCATAAATGTATTTTTATGCACACCTTTTTAAGCACATCAAGAGGTGTCATCTTTTGGATGAATACTTTAGGAGCCAGAGGGTAGTTTGCAGTGCCCTTGCCCATTTGATCCTTGGTCTTTCTGCTGAGACTGCCAAATGTCATGACAGTTTTAGATGTGCATACCTGTCCACCAGGGGTGAAAGTAAGTCGAGTGACTTACTGGTACTCTGGGGCCAGCTCTGGCCGCCAGAAAGGGGCGGGGCCTAGGGTGGAAAGGGCGGGGTTGAGGGAATCGGAGCCAGCCCCAGCTCACCCTGAAAGGTAATTGCCCCCCCCCAGGGTAGCAGCAGCAGCCCAGGGCTCCAGAGGCTATTTAAAGGACCTGGGGCTCCCCTCTTCTACAGCCCTGGCCCTTTAAATAGCCGCCAGAGCCCTGGGGAAGCAGCGGGGCTCAGCGGCTATTTAAAGGACCGGGGCAGCAGAGGCAGCTGGAGCCCCGGCCGTTTAAATAGCCCCTGGAGCCCCCGCGACACCAGGGCTCCGGGGGCTATTTAAAGGGCCCACGGCTCCCCTGCTTCTACTGCCCTGGTCCTTTAAATAGCCGCCGGAGCCCTGGAGTAGCGGTGGTGGGGCTCCAGCAGCTATTTAAAGGGCTCGGGTGGTAGAAGCAGGGGAGTCCCAGGCCCTTTAAATAGCTGCCGGAGCCCTGCAGCTGCTACCCCAGGGCTCCAGCAGCAGGACTCTGGAGGCCCTTTAAATTGCCTCCTGGGGAAGCCGGGCTGCCCCAGTACGGTGCACCGGCTCTTACCGGTATGCCATACCAGCTTACTTTCACCTCTGCTGCCCACTGGCATTTAGATCAGCAACTGTTTTCATATATGATGCTGACCAACCATTAAAAAGGAATACGTTTTAGTTCCTATAGGTTTAGATTGCATTTCAATACATAACTTAGAAGTGAAAGATGCCATATCCCATTACCAATCTTCTGAACCACCTATTTCCTGCTTGATTAAATGAGGATTATTCTAGCCATTGTTAGTAGCTGTCCAGGTTTCCAAAACATCCTATGATACTTGTAACAGAGGGCACCTGGCCCTCCTGGCTCCTGCTTCTGCTAGGTTCAGATAAAGTCACTCAGAGACCCTTGGGTTCTGAAACCACTGGTGCTTTTATTTACAAGTTTGTGCTTCCACCACCTTCTCACCATACACAGCTCTGGGTTCCTCATGTCTGAGCCCAGGAGGGAAGGGCTTTCTCCCTCCCTGCCTGCACTCCCTCACTCTCCTCCGTCCCACCACCCTCACTTCCTTGCCTCTTATATAGCCCTGGACTATTTGGGCTGGCAGCTGACTTTCATTCCCCAATTAGGACCATGTTCTTTCCAGCCAGCTCCACTTTATTCACTGAAATGGGGATGGCAGGGGGTTGATCTTGCAGTCTTCCTGCTCAGCACCCTGTCACAGTACTTTCCCAAAGGCATATGGGAATGACACTGAAGTGGTGCTAAAACATTCCCTTCTCCAGCAACACTGATTGTGTAAGCACTGTGTAAAAAATTATATTTATTCGTTTTGTGTGATGACATAACAGTGGGTCTGTTTGCCGACAGAGTCATTGCACTATCCATACTTGTATCAGAAAAAGGAACGCTAGAAAGCACCCAATTGTCAGAGGTGATACAATAAGCCTAACCTGTATTCTTTTTTGTTTTTCCTTTTGCTACAAGTGACCACAAAGTTAAACAAAACTGTCTGGGGACTTACAGTCTGAAGGTCCTATTTTGGTGCTAAGTACTCATAACCTCATTAGGAAGGGGGAGTGGGTTTTAGTAGGAGGCATTATGGTTGGAGTAATTAGGGCAAATGCAAAGTACCCAGGAAAACAGTAGTAGTAGCATTATTAATAATAGAATTTTAAATTGCACTTTAGGCTGTGATTTTCAAAGTGCATAGGGGCATTAGGTGCCTTTGAAAATTCCACTCTTTATTATCTCTAAAATATATTTTAAATGGAACCACCCTTCCTCCAACAAAGAGGGTTTCAACTCTCATCCAATCTATACACAACATATACCCTTTGAAAGATCATTCAAAAAGATCTTACCCTGTGTGCATCATTCTGCTTCTGCACAGTGGGAAGATCCCCACCAATAGGTGCTTGCTGCTTTAATTCATCATCCTTCAGCTGCAACCATGCCAGGAGTTCCTGAAGAGAGAGGTGTAGACGCTTCCACTGGTCAGAACTGGCTTCTAAATGGGATCTGCAAGGCATATATTATTGCATCAGCTGTAGGGAAAATAACTAACTGTTTTCTTTACAATGACAAAAAGAAAAGGAGTACTTGTGGCACCTTACAGACTAACAAATTTATTTGCGCATAAGCTTTCGTGAGCTACAGCTCACTTCATCGGATGTATTTGGTGGAAAATACAAATGCATCCGATGAAGTGAGCTGTAGCTCACGAAAGCTTACGCTCAAATAAATTTGTTCGTCTCTAAGGTGCCACAAGTACTCCTTTTCTTTTTGCGAATACAGACTAACACGGCTGCTACTCTGAAACTTTACAATGACCGTAATAAAAAAAGTCACACTCCAGGGTGAGGTTAGATGTCATTGGTTAAGGTCATGACAGAGCCTGCACTCACTCTTGAAGGTTCTTGGCAGTGGTTATTAATCCAGTGATCATTAAAATTAGAAATAAAGGGACTATTCCAATGCCCACTTAAATGGGTTTTGAATTTGGCTATATCAGCACTGGCTTGAGTGAAGTACCTCAGTCCTGACCTGAAACACACCTGCTATTCCAATCCTGTTTTTTTCTTGAACAGAGAGTGACAGCTTTTTTTTGCTAAATATGCAAAACTAACTCATCAATCACTTGAGACCTCAAACCAGAGACTGAACTTTCATCTCCAGAGAAGCAGAACGACTTGCCTATTCCACTGTGGCAGCTAGTCCATCACACAATAGACTCATGCAGGTTTCAGAGTAGCAGCCGTGTTAGTCTGAATTCGCAAAAAGAAAAGGAGTACTTGTGGTACCTTAGAGACTAACAAATTTATTAGAGCATAAGCTTTCGTGAGCTGTGAAGTGAGCTGTAGCTCACGAAAGCTTATGCTCTAATAAATTTGTTAGTCTCTAAGGTGCCACAAGTACTCCTTTTCTTTTTTAGACTCATGCAGTTACTCCTCCTCAAATTACAGATGGAGGAGTGACAAATGACAGAATTGATGCCAAGTTCCCACAAACATAAACATTGAATTTAGTACATTATTTTATAAATAAACAAATCAATGATTTATGCTACAGAATGTTTGTGCCATTTGAAAGTAGGATGTGAGAGAAATAAAATACATCACTGGAGAAAAGCAAAGAGAGAGCATAACCCTGGTCAAATCAGCATCATAAGGAGCATCTCTCTATTGCAGTGGTTCCCAAACTTGTTCTGCCGCTTGCGCAGGGAAAGCCCCTGGTGGGCCGGGCTGGTTTGTTTACCTGCCGTGTCCGCAGGTTCGGCCGATCACGGCTCCCAATGGCCACGGTTTGCTGCTCCAGGCCAATGGGAGCTGCTGAAAGCGGCAGCCAGTACATCCCTCAGCCCGCGCCGCTTCCAGCAGCTCCATTGGCCTGGAGCAGCGAACCGCAGACACTGGGAGCTGCGATCGGCTGAACCTGCAGACCCGGCAGGTAAACAAACCGGCCTGGTCCGCCAGGGGCTTTCCCTGCACAAGCGGCGGAACAAGTTTGGGAACCGCTGCTCTACTGCTTACTTGTTATCCGTACTTGGTGCTTAATACACCAAATCTAACGTTGAGCCTAATAATATCAAGTAATTACTTACTATAAACAGATCTATTGTAGGAAGGAGACTGAATAGAGCATCTCTGTATTGAATAATTTATTGTTTATACTGTATTTATTTGTATTGCATAATACTTTTTCCCCTCTAACACATTGGAATGCATATAACACTATTATTAATGTTGCCATTGTATAATTTTTGCAGGAAGAACTCCTTAATGAGTTTTCATTGCTTTTAATAGTCTATCGCATTAGTTCGGATCCAAACAATATAATACAACAGCTAAGGCATGAAAATGTTGAATCCAATTCCCCCACCAAAAGATGTATATTAGCTTTGAAATTTAAGTTTATTTTGCCTCTATTTAACCTCCAACTTTGCTTATCCGGGAACCTTTTACATCCCATTTTCTGATATCATTCAATATTTGTATTGTCAGGTAATTAATAATATGCCACTATACACTTCAAGGAATGGGGCTGTGAGGAAGAGTGCCACACATGGACTCCCTGTGGTTTTCAGGATCTCCTGATTCGGATTTGATAAGGACTAGTGAATACAGGCAATTTTTTTAAAAAAATGCTCTACTGCACCTACAGTAATATCTGATCTTGTACACCAGGTCAGCAAAGTGTTGAGTAAAGAGAATAGAGTTGCAAAGACAAGCTTGTAGAGTAACAATGTCTAGATGTTTTGACTCATGAATTTGTGCAGGAGGTCACAATTCCCCCCCACCACCACCATTTTGAAAACTACTGTCATTATGAGGGAGAAGAGCACACAGGGGCATGCAGGCCCCTCCCTATGCAAGAAAACTACATCATCACCTGAGTGATCGGTGTGCTTTCTTGACCCCTCCATGTAGTCTGCCTTCTCTCATTTTTATCGCAAAACATGCTTTCCTAAAACAATCAAGAGGATGGCCTTTCAGATTGTCATCCTACGTTTTATGGCTTACATTCTAAAAGGTGATTATATTGTGGAATACATACTTCATTCCTCTTTGCCTGGTGTGTTACTGAGTAAAATTTTCAAAATCACCTCAGTGACTTAACAGTCTCAATCCTAGTTTCAAAAATGTCTCAAAGTTACTTAGCTGCTTCTGAAGATTTTACCCACTGTCTTGTTTTGAATTTGTAAAACATGAAGGATAAGTGTCCTTTTAACATCAAATTGAGAAAAAAAATCATTAAATTGAAAGAAATCATTCATGGAATTTTCCCCTGACATTCGAATGCAACTCATAATTTTTCCCAATTCAAGTCCATGAATTGCTGCCTAATGCTCATCTTTGAATCAAACTACAGCATTTAAGCTCCATACTGCAACATCAATCTAACTCATTCTTTTAGTTCTGCACAAATTTGATTGCAGGGCAAGCTTCTGTTACAAAACCTCTCTATAGTATATACTGTCAATTATGGGGAATAGTACCAAATCATGTAATGCAAAGAAATATCCCCTCTGGACTAGACTGAGTACCAAACTAATTTCAATTTTTTAGTCAGTCATATCTGAACTCAGTGGTTTAAAAGCTAAAGCATTATCTCTTTACCTTACAAGTTTTGTTTATTCCGAATCCTTCATTATGACCAACTGTTTGAAAGATTAAGCCCATTGCTTTACACGTTTAATTTAAGAGTATAAAGCAACTGTGATAAACTAGGGTTACTATTTTTGACTTGATTAAACACATCAATAATTGAATGGCAGTAGCTGGGATGTAGAAAGTCTCATCTATTAAATTTCCCGTGTTTGGCCAACATGCTCTTTTTCTTTTCTTAAACCTCTTTTTATATCAGCAAGATCATGGGTAAAAAGGCATTTGAAGAAAAAGAACTCAACATAATGCTTTAAATGGTTACATCCCTTTTCTTTTGCTCATCGAAAAAAAAATCTGTCTTCTTTTCTTTACTTCAACTACCAGTATCTTTTCAGCCTCACATCTTTCATTTATTTTTAATGATTGATGTTATGAAGATGGCTTTTGTCATTACACACACTGACCTCCCTCAGGGCTTGAGCTTCAAAAGCTAATTTTTCATACATTACTTTGAAAATGCTTCTGCCTTTTGATGCCCTCTGAACTACCACCAACATACAACAAATGAAAGAGTGACTGAAAGTGAGTGCATTGGAGCCAGGAACTCTATTGTAAAAGGCATATTTGTAAATAGAAGATTTGTGGATAGTTTCTCCAGTAAAGAAATCCTAAACCCTTAGAGGTTTGCACCTCCATTAGATCTTTTGTAACATCACCCTTTATTATATGCTTTCTTCAAGAAGAAGTTTGATTTCTCATGAAACCCAGAGAGATATTTACCCTTGGATTTAAGTTTTAACTTTGCCCCCTCTTTATCTAAGGGAAGAAACCTAAAATAACATATGCTCTCATCTGTAAATTTATTCTTAGTTTTGCACTGGAAAGAAGAGACTCACAAATGCAGTGCATAATAATTATTATGTTATTTAATCACTTCTCTTTTATGTCACATTGATAAGGCATACCCAACTCTGTAAAAAGCCTGCATTTAGAGAGAGTTATTATTTAAGCACACTACTCTCTTTTTCTAGAACACAACTGTGATTATAAAACCTCATCATGTTCCTCATATCCTAATCCCCCACAGTCATTTCTGTACCATGTTAACGAATCATTGTTTGAAAGTAATTCAACATTCAAAATACCATGAATCACATAAAACTATAATGAATGAAATAGCACCATCAGAAACAAAATGATGCCTTTGTATTGAGAGAAAGTACCTTTCTGCTTCTCAGATTAATTGAAGTTTCTTTCTTATGTTTAGTTCCTACCTAATATTTAGAGATTTTTTCCTAAGCTCACGCCATCTGAAGTTCATGTTATCCAGGCGTCTCTGCAACAATGCTGCATCATCAGAGCCTTCCAAGGATCTCAGGATTTTCTGTCCATTTTCATCCAGGTTGTGGAAGATGTCAGTTTGAGCTTCAATCTCTGTCTGGAGGTCCTACAGGGGTAATACAGAAGAACACTTGTATTTCTTATAAAATCATGAAGACTAATTAGACTGATGGACCATAATAGCTATCACTTCCCAAAGAAGAGTGAAACATATCATAAGTAATACAGATTGTGATTGCTCTCCTGAATGGTAACTTTATATTTGGTAATATACTAAACACTCATTTCATCTTAGCATGAAGAGAGTATGCATTAAACAGTGAGGCTTTCCACACAAAACTCTAGGCTTTGTCAGGTGACAAACAAGGCTGATGTATATAAATGTGCCAATAAGAGGAAAAAACCCTCAGGATCACAGCTGGATCTGACCTTTACATGGTACGTCTTCCTGTGTAACATTTTCAACTTGAATCGGGGACTGCAACACTGGTCCTGCTGCATGGCAATCCCAAGAAAACTAAACTACAGCAATAGCAGAGCTTTAAAATGCCAAGTTCACTTACATTCTGTTGACAGAATGAATTTCAGAGTGCAGACTTCAACAGTCAATAGTAATAAACAGCTACTTTGTACTATATCAAAACATTGGTCAGGGCCATGGCTGTAGGAGGGACTGAGAATAGCAAGGACCCAGAATATGCAACTGGAAGTTCATGTTGAACAGCCAGCTTTTCTGATCACTTTGTAATTGCTGGCCAGCTACATTTCAAATTCATTTCCCCCCCCTCATTTTTCGCAGGGCAGCTTCTGCCAAAATAACATTCTTTAGAGAGCTTCCTGGTACTAACATTCCTATCTGCCTACATACTGAATAGACTCTTTGTATATTATCTGCCTCACTCTAAGAGATGTGTATGCTTCAGATCCACAAGGTTACAGATTCATTCAGGAGCAAACAGTGGCCATATCAAACTCTTTAACTTGAAAAAATATCTACAAATATATGATTGCTTTCAAAGTAAGGGAAAAGATGGGTGCGCTGGCCTAGCAAGTAATACTCTGCATTGTCACGAGGGACACTTGGGTACGTAGGTTAGTTTTCTAGCTGTTGTCTCTCAATTCCTGGAATGGAAGTGTTGTGGAGGCAATGTGGAAGGAGAAGTGATTCGTGGTGTTTAGCAGTGTGGCCAAGAAGGAGTAATTAATTATCTCAGATGGGCTCCAACAGGAATTATGCCCAATCTTCCTCAACACAAAGGATGGAATCAAAGCAGGGAAATACGGAATTGAATAGAGAATTGAACAGTTTCTAATTGAGCTGGCTGTATTCTACACAAATGGTTCAGGACATGCACACTAGCTTTGCTGAAGCATGCTAAGAAAACTTGCAAGGTTTGCCAATGGCAACACTGGCGCTTTTCTAAACTGCTTCAGTTGTAATACCTCAGGGGTACCTATATCCTGCTGTTCCTTGCACAGCTACTACAAGCAGTGTACTATGGGAGATTTCATAAAAGGCCATAGGTGCATCATAGGACAATAGTGAAAAGATATATCTAACTGTCTCAGTTAATGTGTGTCCACACTGGCATTAAAATAGCTCTTGGCAAACAGTTCAGATTATACTGGTGCTACTTCTGTTGGAAATAAGTATAATTCAAACAGTACTTAGATTGCTTGTAAAATGTTTGGGACATTTGTGTGTGTGCACAAGCAGTATATTAAGAGATGCTTGGGGGAACACAGTTTTTTTTCACAACAAGGCCATAGAGGCAGCAACATTTAGCCTCCAACAGACACACAAAAAGCCCCTTCGGAGGAAAATAAAATAAGGGAACAATTAAGCTATTACTGAATTGGAAGTCAGTAAGTATTACAGTATTTATATGCGCTAGGAGCTTTGTAGTGAGTATTGAAAATATATTATCCGATCTCTGCCTCAAAGAGTTTACAATCCAATTTCATAGAGTACAAGGCCAGAAGGGACCATTGTGATCATCTAATCTGACATTTTGCACTACACAAGTCACAGAACTTTGAATTAGTTCCAGTTTGAACCACAGCATATTTTTTTAGAAAAACATCAAATCTTGATTTAAAGATTCCTTTGATGGAGAATCCACCACAACCCTTGGTAAATTGTTTTAATGATTAATTATATTCATTGTTAAAAACTTCCTCCTTATTTCTAATCTGAATTTATCTAGCATCAAATTCCAACCACTGGATCTTATTATATCTTTGTGTGCCCTCTACTATCTAAGTTCTGTTCCTCATGTAAACAAATACATACTGTGACCAACTCAACCCTTAACCTTCTAGATGCAATACAGCCAACAAGAGTAGGATAAAACAGGAGGTAAGAATGTATGATGTTTCTAGAACTAGAGGTTATAATTCATTATGGCTGTGCAGAACAGAGATGATGAGGAACAAAGAAACAAGAAAACAATAAAAATGAATTTGTCTCTGTTTGGTTGATGTGTCTTCCATCCTTCTCCTCTGACAGCCTTCCCATCCCAAGAGAAGCAGATTACATGGGAGGAAAGAACTCAACTCTTATATTTATCTTTTGAAATGGGAAAATGTATCCTCCTTCGGAAAGGAGAGTGAAAGATTAATACAAGCAAAAATCTGTTCCTTGTCAAGAATAAAAGGGGAGGATCCATTTCGCTTTGGAAACTACTCAGATACTTGGAAAATTACACTGGTGTGTCATATTATATCTAGACACGTTGATATCATACTGGGAACATTCAGTATTCGTAGCATTTTGGGTTTTTCTAATACATTGAAGTGCACAAAGTAAGTACAGTGGATCAAATTCAGCCCTTCTGTAACTCCACTAAAGTCATTGAGTTACAATGGGAAATAATTTTACTCAATGCACTGTATTTTTTAAATTGTCTGAGGAATACATCTCCTTTAAAAAAGAGTCTTTTTTAGACAAAATATACATTAGGTACAGTAATGCAATGAATATTGATGGTTAACAACAGGTTGTATTACTTTACAGAAAAAGGTGTGAGTTTTGTCTCACCACATCCAACATAGGACCCAATTCTGAACGCCTTACTTGGGGAAAAACTGCCACTGAAGTCAATAGCAGTTTAGCCTGCATAAGGACTACACGATTAAGTCCACCTTTATGAAAATGTCCTATAGAATTTAATAGATAACTAAAACTTCACTGAATTTAATTTTTTAATATTCTATAGATTTGTAAAAATATATATATTTCTGTTACAGAATGATTAAAAATCTGAAGCAAGGCTTTCATTTTCAATTTAATTCTATAGGATCTATGAATAATTTCTACAGAACACTATTAAATTTAGAGAGATGGTTTTATCCATCTTAAATTATATAGAATCTTTTAGTAAAGGATAACATGACTAGCTTAAATTCTATCTTCTTTTCTGATGATATATGCTAAAATTCTGTTGAAACTCATAGGACTTTAAGGTCAGAAGGGATCATCATCATCATGTAGTCTGACCTCCTGCACATTGTAGGCCACAGAACCTCGCCCACCCAATCCTGTAATAGACCCCTAACTTCTGGCTGAGTTACTGAAATCAAATCGTGATTTGAACACTTCAAAATCACAGAGAATCCACCATTTTTTACACTAGTTTAAACCTGCAAGTGACCCATGCCTTATGCTGCAGAGGAAGGTAAAAAAAACCCCCAGGGTCTCTGCCAATCTGACCCACGGGAAAATCCCTTCCCTTCTCCAAATTGACTGAAGTTAAGAACTCAGTAAGAAGTGCTGTATCAGACACAGAAGTGAAGGGGACTTGTTTTAAGGAAAGGGATGAATTTTCAGGAGAGGCACGGAAAAGACTGGCTCCTCATACAGTAACAAGTTTTGTAATGTGTGGTCTCTATATATTAGACTTTTGGTGCACAGGAGCTACATGTGCCTGCAACCAGAAGACAATTTGTTAACAGTGTTTGTTGGTCTGCACCCTTCTCCTCCTTGGTACTCTGAACCCAGGGTATTAGGGGCAGCGTGCACTGACTGCCTCTTCAGTTATCTTATACTCTAGTTATCTTATACTCTAGTTATTGTACAAGGTACATAACCAGTCTTTCTTCTTCAAGTGATGGTTCCTATGTGTATTCTACTTGAGGTAACTCAGAGGCAGCATTCACTGAGGAGAAGAGTGCAAGAAACTCTGCTTTACCACTGACTGAAGGACTGGTCTGCTGAAGGAAGCAGCTGCTGCAGAAGCCTGTACCAGGACACAACCCTAATGTCTCACAAATGTATGCATAGAGTACCATGTTACCATTCTACAGATCTCCAGAAGATGGACATTTGGAAAGTGAAGCTGTTGAGCCAGCCTGAGCTCTAGTCGAGTGAACTCCCATACCTTGTGGGCATTGGCGCCTGGTTTGTATAATTTTTGGTGGTGCCCAGAACAGTTCCAAGCAGAGCTGTCCTGTCCTTAGGACCGATTGGGGCAACTCGTGGGGCCTGGTGCCGGCAGCAGCAAGCGACCTGGCCCCAGGCTGCCCTGCTGGCTCCTGGCATGCCCTGGGGAGGGGGCAGAAGTTGGAAAGAGGTGGGGCAGGGGCAGAAGCTTGGGGGAAGAGGTGGAATGGGGGCAGAGCAGTGGCAGGAAGAGGCAGGGTGGGGGTTTGGGGAAGGGGTGGAGCGGGGTGGGCTGGGGCTGGGTCGCTCACTGCTACCAGCATCAAGCCCTCTGCTAACCCTCCAAGCTTCCCTGGACCTGCATCCCCCTGAAGTGCGGGGCCCCCCAAAGCAAAGCAGTTGCCCAGTCCATCCTATGGATGGGACAGCTCTGATTAAATATAAGCCCAAACATTGGTGGAGCCAGGCCCATGTTCCTGAATATTGGTGGAGGACGGGCACCATAGGCCCATATAACTCACCACCTATGCTTGTGGGGTAGGGTTATAAGTCAAATCATAGCTAAGCAGGATGTGCCCATAATCCACTAAGAGAGTCTTCTCTATTAAGTTCAGCAAAGGAGACAAATATAGTTTGGGGGATTTCCTGAAAGTTTTCATCCTCTGTAGGTAGAAGGCCAAGTCTTGTTGGACATCCAGCAAGTGGAGCTTCCTGTCCTCGCTGGTGGCACAAGGCTTCAGGTAGAAGACAGGTACGTGGATGACCTTGTTCAGATTGAGATTACCTTCAGCTTGAATTTAGGATATAACTTTCGAGAAATTTTATCCTTATGGAAGACTGTATACAGAGCATTGGCCATAAGGACTCTCAAGCTCCCTACTCTTCTGGTTGAGGTGACTGCAACTTGCATAGACAGAGGAGTGGAAGAATATGAGACCAAAAGCTCAAATGGAGAATTTGTAAATGCAGATAAGACTTGATTGAGTCCCCTATGAGGGCTGGTTTCAGCACTGGAGGAAAGGTTCTGACAAGGGCCTTCAGAAACTTCACTGTAAGTAGATAGGCAAAGACAGTATAGTTGTCCACCAGGTGGGTGAAAGGTGCTAATAGTTGCCAAGTGCACTTGTGAGGAGCTGAGGGACAACCCCAATGTTTTCAGAGAGTGGAGATATAACAATATAGTTGGTATCTCAGTATGCTCTGGAGGTAGCTGACAATGTTGATACCATTATGACATGCCAAGGTACAATCCAGACCAATGAGTATCTGTGTCACGCAGGCTCTCTAATCTGAGGTGCCATTTACAATGCTTTGCGCCTGTAGCCTCCAGTCTGGACTGCTCATAAACAGCCTTCAGCATGCAAGCCACACCTTGCCTTTTAGCAGCCTTGGTTATATAGCAGGGTGATCCCAGTACACTCCCAGTCTTAGATTTACCCCCAGATATGTATGTTCTGTGCTGCACCCCTCTCCCGGATAACAGAAGTTTATATAAGATCTGTTATTTCTTTAATAGAAATCATATGCAGACAACTTGCCACCCCAAATAGAGTTTCCCAAACACTTCAATTTGGGTGCACTCAATTAGATAAAACAAGTTTATTAACTACAAAGAGATTTTAAGTGATTACAGGTAATGAGGCATAAAAGACAGAAATGGTTAAAAGACTAAGTTAAAACACCACTGGTGCCTAACTTAACTATAAGATTCAAGCAAAGTTTCCCACCCTATACTTTCAGCAGTCTTACTGACCAAACCCACTAGGTCAGGACTCTTCTCCCAGAATTCAATGAAGGCTTCCTCTGATGCTTCAGGCACAGAGAATCGATAGGCAGGCAGAGAGGGAGGGGGAGTCTTGGGGTATTTGCCCCTCCATTTTATAGTTTCAGTCCCCCATTTGAAAAACATTTCCAGTTGCGTACCAGGAGACAAAAGGTCTATATGGAAGGATTTTCTCCGCTGTTTTTTCCTCTCACTATTTTGAGCTTTCTTTGTCTCCCCTTTCTGCTTGATGACTCTGTTTACTGCTTAAATGCAAATTAAGCAGAGCACACGATCCTTTGTTTGAGACAGACCTATTTGCCAACCTCAGTTTGGAGAACATGTGTTAATATCACACAGTGGAATCTTATAACTTTACATACAATGTTGTCACACATTTTTTCAGGACAATACTGGCCAGCAAATTATCAGTTTTCAAATGATATCTTACAAGACATACTTTGTACAAAGACTATTACAATAGTATGTAGGCTTTGGACACGCATGGGTACATTCTGTCACAATCATATAGCGAATCTCTTCAATTTTGCTAGGTTTCAGAGTGGTAGCCATGTTAGTCTGTATCAGCAAAAAGAAGGAGGAGTACTTGTGGCACCTTAGAGACTAACAAATTTATTTGAGCATAAGCTTTCGTGATGCATCCAATGAAGTGATCTGTAGCTCACGAAAGCTTATGCTCAAATAAATTTGTTAGTCTCTAAGGTGCCACAAGTACTCCTCGTTCTTTCAATTTTCCTGTATAGCATTTCATTGTAGACTCTTTCCTGCTACTGCTAATGACAGAATCTACAGAAACTGAGCGTCATCTCTGTAAGTTTGTTGTCCATCCAAATACCAACATTATCAGATGAAAGAGGCTGGGTTGGGATGGAGACCTTGCCTCTATCCTAGGTTAAGACAACCGATAGGAGCTGAATGCAGATGCACAGGCACTTGTTGACCATCTGGAGAATGCTTATGAACCAGAACTGTCTCAGCCACATGGGAGCCATGAGAATCACCATTGCTTTGTCTTGATCTTCCTTAGGATTTGTGGTAAGAGAAGGATGGGTGGAAATGTGTACATTAGTGTTTCTGACCATTGGATTAGAAATGAGTCCCCTCCGGAGTTGTGGCCCAGGATTGCTTTGAAGCAGTAGAATCTCTCTGCCAGAGTATTCCACACCCCTGCAAGGTGTACTCTCAGAGGGTGACATAGTGGCAGATACATTAATTATACAAATTTACAGCCTCTATGCATAAAAGGATGGATAGTGCTTTTTCCTGCTTGTCAATATAATTACTTTTTATCATGTGGTTCAACATGACTTGAATGTGAAGCTTCCAGATAAATGGCAGGAACCATTTGCAAGCCTCTTGTACTTCACACAATTCTAATATGTTTATGTGTAATCCGGTATTATGCAAGGTACAAGTACCTTATGCTATATGTTCCTTTAGATGGGCTCCCAAACCTATCAGAGAGGTTTCTGTAATCATTACATTTGTGGGTGGGTGGGAACGAATGAAGGAACTCCTATGCACATTATCTCTATGTTTTCCCACTAGGTCAAGACTCTGCGAGGGAGCAAGACCATACTGTGCTTGCTTGGTATAGACTGGCTGCATCCATGCATGTAGACATTGAAGATAAAGACTTGCAAAGGGCATCAAATATGCACGAGGCCACATGGTTTAGGAGGATGAGACAGGGCCTTACTACCACCTGGGGACTTACTTGGAACTGAGTGATGAAATCTGTCATAACTTGGAACTGATTTGAAGGTACGTATGCTCTAGCTGGGACTGAATACAGGGTTGCTCCAATCAAATCTGTAGTCTGCATGGGAGCCAAAACAGAGTTTTCTGTGTTCATTTGGAGACCTAATGCATGTAAGAGTAGGAGCAAGGAGAGAGTTGCCATCTGAACTTCTTGATATGACTATCTTGTGAGCATTCAGTTGTCCAGGTATGGGAACACTGATGAACTATCATGATGCAGATACGCTGCTACTACTGATAATACATTCATGAATACTCTTGGTGCTATTGAGAGGTCGAAGAGCAGCACTCTGTATTAATAATGGTGTAGGCCAATGGTAAAATGCAGAAACCTCCAACTTGCAGGCAGCCTGTGCATGTGGAAATAAGCATCCTTCAAATTGAGAGCTGTGAACCAGACACGTTGGCCTTGAGAGGGGATTATAGAGTCCAAGGTGGTAACTCTGAAACCCAGGCAGTTGAAGACATTCAGCTGTTTGAGATCTAGTATGGGCCTCCAGCCTTTTTTCTTCTTGGGGATGAGAAAATATCTTGAACAAAAGCCTTTTCTCCTTGGGCTGGGGCAAAACCAGCTCTAAATCTCCCAGTTGGAGCAGGAAGTCTACTTCCTGCCTGAGTATTTTCTCATGAGAGGGGTCCCTTACGAGGATCAAGGAAGGGAGTTTGGGAGGAGGGCCTGCCATGAACTCTATTGTATATCCAATGGTGATTACTTCCAGAACGCATTCATCTGATGTTATAGGGCACCGTGCCAAAGAAAAAAGTGAGCTATATGGCTACCGAGAGGGGTGGATAATTCTGAACCAGGTAGACTTGGTGGGAGGACTGGTTTGTGGCTCTCTGATGTCCCACCAAAAGAGCTGCTTGGTGGGAGGCTGGAGCTGGGAGGAGAAATAAGGAAGAACCTTCTGTTTTCTGTGCTGGAGTTTCTGACATTTTCAGGGAAGAGTCATAAGGCCCCTGGTGGTAGAAGGTTGATGAGTGAAGCACTGCCAATTGTAAGACTGAGGCTTAGGATATTTTCTTCATGGTTCCTCAATATAAATTCAGAGCATGGAGAGTTGCTTTCAAAGTTCTTGAGGGTATGTAATGATTTGTCCATTTTCTTGCTGAATAGCTTATTTCCCTCAAAGGGCAGATCCTCCATGATTGGTTGGATTTACTTGGGAAATCCAGAGGATTGGAGCCACAAAGCCCATCTCATGATTATAGATGTTGCCACTGAGTGGGAGGCTGTATCCGCTTCATCTACTGAGCCTGGAAGACAGACCAAGCTAGCAATTTACCTTTCTCAATGATTGCTTGGAACTGCAGTTCTTGAGGCAGCTTTTTGACAAAATCAGAGAAATTATACTTTGCCACTAAAGCCTGTTAGTTTGCTATACTGAACTGTAAACTAATGGAAGTTAAGTTCTTTCTGCCAAAGAGTTCTAGGAGTTTGGTCTCCTTACCTGTGGATGTAAAACTGGGATGGTTTTGCTTGTTTCTTTCAGTGACAGCCTGCACCAACAAAGAGTTTGGAGTGGGGTGTGAGAATAAGGATTCAGCCCCTATAGATGGTACAAATATTTCTTTTGCATTCTTTTCAGAGTAGGAACTCAGTGGCCAGAGTACGTCAGTCCATCTTGGTTGGTTCTAAGATGGAATCATTGACTGGCATGTGCTCTGGAGGATGTCTAATAACTTGTGAGGGTATCCTGTACATATTCCAGGGGGATCTGGTGTATATCGGTGATTCTCCTTAGGAAATCTGGAATAGTCTACAGTTGTCCATTGGTGATGGTAAGGGTGGTATGGCTGCCTCATCTGGTGAAGAAAATGATAACCCCCCCACGGGCTTTGATTGGTCAGGTTGATCCTCTTCCTCAGAGTATTCCTGAGTGGATTGAGGTTCTTCTTTACATGGGGATATGTGCTGAGGCTCCAGTTCTGTAAGTCTGTAATTGGAAAGTTTTATGAATGAATCCTAGGGAGCCCAAAAGGCCAATAAGAGGTATCATAGGAGTAATAGGGTGGTCCCCAGTGAGAAGGGTACAACTAGTCCTGAGCCAGGCAGTCTCTGTTGTGGGTGTGGGAAGATGCCCACAATCTTAGCGCCTCTATTGCAATGGTTCTCAACCTATTTACCATTGTGGGTCACATATGCAGCTCTCTCTATGTTATGTGGGCAGCATTCACACAATATATATACACTACCTGTATGGCCCTGAGGATGTCACATGAGCCGCAGCTGTGTGCTGATTAGGCTGCAGGTTGAGAATCACTGCTCTATTGTGACTGACCTCTTGATTTGATAAGGCCAGTGAAGCTCTCCCACTAATTTCAGAGTCATCAGAAGAGTATGAGGCCTCTGTATCATTGGGCAGAGCTATTGGTCTGGAAATGGTTTTACTGTGTCTCGGCTGGTAGATGGTACAGGTGACTGTTGAACAGATGGCACTGGGATTAGATCCAAAAGCACTGGTGATTTGGTGTCTGCATAGAGAGAAATGTCCTCCAGAATAGTATACCTGACCTCCATATTTGGGCTTCCTGTCTCTTGATGGTCTAGGGCAGATGGTGGTTCTTGATCCTTGTTCCATTGACTCACCAGTGCAGAGGATGGTCCCAACACTTCTCCAGACAAGGGTCCTGGGGCATTCTTGGCTCTCAGTGCCAAGGAACTGGTACTCTGTTCCTTCTTATCTCCTAACCCTAACACTAAAATCAAAGTTTTATCAGAAACAGAACAGGAGAACTGTTTACAATTATTTACACAAATAAAACAAAGAATGCCAGCTAAAGCTGTAGACTGCTGGAGAAGTGCCATCTCAGGTGATGGTGGCAGAAAGGAAATGAAATGGCAGTCGGTCTGCACCACCTCTTATGCCCTTGGTTCAGAGCACAAGGAAGAGGAGGAGGCAGGCACAGACACCACTAATGAAAAATCATCCAGTGTCAGTCACATGTGCACCTTGAGTGGAATACACACAAGAAACACTGAAAGAAGTTTGCAGGATGATATGCCCAGATTTACCATGCAGATCAAGGATCGGGTATGTCTTTAACCGCATCTGACCCAGCTATGTCAACTACCTTTGCCACCTGCAGTCTCTGAAATCCTCCTGGCATTCCTAATAATGACGAGCTTCCCTATTGCCACAAACTCACACCCCCAAATGTACAGAAATCTGCCTAAGGCTCCATGTGTTTTACATTGCACAAAGCCCTGTAAAACACAGGTATGGCCCTGGTTTTGAAAACTAGAAGAATATACAATATAGCTCTTGGGATCGTCCATGTCACAAAGATTCTTCCTTTAGGGATTCATCAAGGTTCAGGATAGTTTATCAGAAATAAGTAATTAATTGATGTCAAGCCTCATCTTATCCCACAAGCAATATATAAAAAGACATGACATATGGCAAAATGCCATAATTATTTTTTGACAATACATCAGAGAGAGATCAGTCATGTATCTGACTTCCCCGGCTCATTTTTCTTTAATTACAAAAGGTTGAAAATGGGGAAAAAAATCCTACAAGAAGTAATTAGTTAGAATAATTGGACCACATCTGAGTTAGACTAGAACACACAAACTAATAATGTCCAGCTGACAAAATATTTACTTCTGATGCAAGTAAGGGAGAGACAAAATTAACTAAATACTTTAAACAAAATTAAAAAAACGTAATTCCCCCATCTATAGACCAAATTCTATCTTTGAACTTGTACTTTTAGCTCCCACTGATTGTAATAAAATAACACTAAGAACTTTAAATTTGCATAACCTTAACTTATCCACTGAAGTTAGTGTGATTAATTAAATAGGACTTGAATATACGGAGGCCATTTTGCCCTGCATTTTCTACAACATACCTCCCTTTTGAACCTGTCATGTCCTATGGAATATTTTAACTAAAATTATTTTCAAGTGTAAGTGGATTTGGATTTTTTTTTTATTTAAAGAATGTAGCATTTTAAGCTGTTGTGGAATAAGAGGGAAGGTCCTCTCATGGACTGGTAACTTGTTAAAAGATAGAAAGCAAAGGGTTGGAATAAATGGTCAGTTTTCAGAAGGGAGAGACACAAATAGTGGTGTCCCCAGGGGTCTGTACTGGCCAGTCCTATTCAACATATTCATAAATGATCTGGAAAAGGGGTAAACAGTTAGGTGGCAAAATTTGCAGAGGATACAAAACTACTCAAGATAATTAAGTCCCACGCAGACTGTGAAGAACTACAAAAGGTTCTCTCAAAACTAGGTGACTGGGCAAAAAAATGGCAGATAAAATTCAGTGTTAATAAATGCAAAGATAATGCACATTGAAAAACATAACCCCAACTAAACATATAAAATGATGAGTCTAAATTAGCTGTTACCACTCAAGAAAGAGACCTTGGAGTCATTCTGGATAGTTCTCCGAAAACATCCACTCAGTATGCAGCAGCAGTGAAAAAAGGGGACAGAATGTTGTGACTCATCAAGAAAGGGATAGATAATAAGACAGAAAATATCATATTGCCTCTATATAAATCAGTGGTATACCCACGTCTTGAATACTGTGTGCAGATGTGATCGTCCCATCTCAAAAAATATATATTGGAATTGGAAATGGTTCAGAAAAGGTCAACAAAAATGATTAGGGGATGGAACGGCTTCCGTATGAGGAGAGATTAATAAGACTGGGACAGTTCAACTTGGAAAAGAGGTGACTAAGGGGGCATATGATAGAGGTCTATAAAATCATGACTGATGTGGAGAAAGTAATTAAAGGAGGTGTTATTTACTCCTTCTCATTAGAAGAATTTATACACTCCTCACAAGAACTTGGGGTCATCAAATGAAATTAATAGGCAGCAGGTTTAAAACAAACAAAAGGAAGTATTTTTCACACAATGCACAGTCTGTGGAACTCTTTTCCAGAGGATGTTGTGAAAGCCAAGACTATAACTGGGTTCAAAAAAGAATGAAATAGGTTCTTGGAAGTCCATCAATGGCTATTAGCCACAATGGGCATGGATGGTGTTCCTAGCCTCTCTTTACCAGAGACTGGGAATGGGCGACAGGGGATGGATCACTTGATGATTATCTGTTCTCTTCATTCCCTCTGGGGCACCTTGCACTGGCCACTATCGAAGACAGGATACTGTGCTAGATGGACCTTTGGTCTGACCAAGTATGGCCACTCTTATTTTATCTCAGTGACTTCACACCACAGAGGTTACTCTTAAAAGTTACTTCTCTTTTGAGAGAGATCTCTGGTGCCAGTAGTATTTCTCATTTTAAGTACAGGGAATCCCTTTCAGCACAGTAGAATCTTTCAATACAGAAAAAACTTTTCAAATGCCCACTGTAGGTGTGTTTTTGTATGGTATAATGTTTGTATAGCATAAGGTTGTATTGTATAATGTATGTATTGCTGTAATTGTAAAATCTAAAGATGGTTCTAAGGCTTAGGAGAAAGGAACACATAGCTGGAAAACAGAAGCATGTTTTCAAGTCACTGAAGAAGCAATAATGCCGTAATCTAGGCAAGAGTGACTCAGAAAAACAAAGCAGTGAGTCAACGTGATTTTTGGTTATTGTATGGAGCACCTAGCCTGAAGCAACCAAACACTGTTCCCATGGGAACATTTTAGTTTCTAAATCATTTGCTCTTTTTTCAATCCATCAGTGGAACTTTTATTGGGTGTTATCATGGGAGCATTTACAGAGCAATTTCCATAATGATAAAATCTTTTCAAATGAGATTTAAAATGTAACTAAAGGGCAGATTTTATGCATTAAAGGCATTGTTGTGAAATGGCCATACATCATCATGTCACAAAGTCTCCTTTTCAGCAACCCTATGGCATGACCCCAATTCCAGTCTGGTATGATTACATCTGAGTTTCCTGCTAATGAGTTGATTAAAAAGAGAAAGGTCTCTCTCTATTGGGGAGATAAGCCTATGAATATCGTTAAGACATTTCTACGATCCCTGCAGAATTTTCAAGGTAACAAACGATAAGAGATCTCCAGCAGTGCAGCAAAAGTTGACAAGTGATAGCTAAAGGAATCACCTTGCCCTGCAAAAATCATCTCCGTAAGTCCCAGAAACTGCTATTGTGGTTTGAAATGCAATTGCTGAGAAACTGGGAATTGCACAGTACAAGTTTTAAAAAAAAGAAAGACAGGACTAAAACTCATGTTTGGAAGCTTTTCTGATACAAGATAGAATACCTTTCTTTATCAAATTGGGCCCTGTCTTCAGAAAAATATCTGCTGGTTTGTAAAAAGACAGAACAGCTTTAAACTTGGGTTCCTTACCATGCAAACTTTCACTCATGTGATTTGTCTTTAGAGACAGTGGGTAGGATTTTTCAAAAGCATGGAAGTGATTTAGGAGCACAAGTCCCACTAAAAGTCACATTGTGCTAAGGTGCTTTAGTAAAGCCTATTTCCCCATCTCCAGAAGTCCATTTTCTCCTGCAACTGTGTGTAAATGGCACCCATTTCAAGCATTTAAGATTTTTTTAAACATCCAACATTAAAAGGAATGGCAGAGAATTCCCTACTATGACTTGTGATGAGTCATCTGCATTTTAAATATATACCTGTAAGCATAAAAATAGTAGAGCATAAATCATTTACAAAAATAATGTTTACATGGAAAAAATTCTCACCTCCCCACCACCCCACATAAATAGGAATAGGGAGATATCAAATAGCATCAGTTAACAAACAGGACAGATTTTAGCCCAGCAAAAATATTGTAAAGAGTTAATGCTTCAGTTTTAACTGTGTGCAATAAACATACAGGAAAAAGAAACACCACTAGTTCTGTTACATGATGCTGCTGTATTTGTGAACACTTCTGCAGTGGGAAGCTATGGCATGGATTCTCAGCTGTAGTTTTTAAATTTTCCTCTGATGAGTAAGTACAGGCCACTGCTGGAGTTCACTGAACACAGGACTAATCAGCTGAACCAATCAGGTAACTTCTGTTTTTCTAAATACCCTTCCCAATATTTATGTCACTGTAAAAACATGCAAAATAATCACTGGGTATTCAGGAAATCCTATGTGCTTAAAAAAACCTGCAGTGATCAGGCATGGTACACTACTGGATAGAGCACTAGGCCTCAAGAGGCTTGAGTTCTATTGATGACTCTACTACAGGCCTGCTGGGTGACCTTGGGCAGTCACTTCACTAACCCGTGCCTCAGTTTCTCCATCTGTTAAATGGAGACACTGATACTGACTTCCTTTATAAAAAGTGCTTTGAGATCTACTTAATGATAAGTGCTACATAGGAGATGGGTATTATTATTATAAACACTGGAACACATTTGATTAACCTCATTAACATCACAAATCACTTCAATAAATTCAAATTCATTTAAACTAATCTAAGACAGAGGGAGTGGTTGGCAAGGCATTCACCGGAATTCATTTCCTTCTCAGGTCGCTCATAGCCCGAATTCATTGGCCTTCAGAGTGCAATGTAAGGCCCATATTTTAATTATCTCATGAGCAAAGGAGAGTGGTGATTTGGAGCTCTAGAGAGTGTGTATGGCTTAATTTATTTCTATTATATTCCCCTCCTCCTCGGGTTATTTCATTTTATCTGAAGAAAATGATGGCTTTGTTAGAGTATCGTTAACAGATTGTCAAGAGAGCACTGAATAGGTGACTTCATTTTAGTTTAATAAAAATCCAATAAATAAATAAAATCATACAAAAATCCACAATACAATTGTAACCATACAATTGTACTTATTCAGTTAGAGTTTGATCCAAAGGGAGCCTTGCCATTGACCTCTGTGAGGTAGGATTAGGCCTTTAGTAGTTTATTTAATAAGACACAATTACAACAGTATTAATATTTTGCTGGGGAAATGTTTGTTTTACTATGTGTCTACCTAAACATACACCTTGACCAAAATCAGACATAATGTTAGGCTGAGCCCACTGCCTAGGCACAGGAACTCCTAGGGATCAAATGTATCCTTGAGCACTTCATATTTACAGAATATTCATCCCTCAGCATTGAGATATTTTTACTTTGTGATGTGACTGAGTCAAATATTTGCCAACAGTAACTTTTAGTTTATGGCCTGCAGTGATGGATAATTGACAGCACCTCAGAAAAATCAGGCCACTTCTAATCAAGTGCCTAAATATTTTGAAGAAAAAAATTACACACACACACCCCTTAAACATTTAGAGCACTATAGCTTAATGTAGGTTTCAGATGACAGACTACTTACTGTACAGATGTTGTACTTGTTTGCTCCAGTCCCAATCATTTCAGTGAAAGCCTAGCTCCATTGTATCTCTATCCTCTGTCAGTATACTAACCACCCCTCAACCTCTTGGCAAATTTTTCAAAAAAATAATTATGCTGCTACTTCCAGTGCTTCTGATTCCTTTCCCACTCTTGCCAGAGATGAAAGAGTAGCAGCTCAAAGGCAGAATCGCTCTCAGTCGGAACATTTGCTTCCACTCCGTTACTCAGTCAAGGTCTCACTGCCTATTTTCATTGCCATGCAAAGTCCTGCAGGATAACTTGGAGAGCAACTACCTCTATTAGTTCCACTCACATTCCACTGCTTCCAATTAGTACTGATTTTCTCTTACAAGAAGCAGCCAGAAAGGCTGAACTGCACAACTGCCTCAAAGCCGGGGGAGGAAAACTTGGGGAAAAAGAACGGGCAAGTTTCCTCTCTCTCTCTTTATGAGCTATAAAATACATCTGAGGTTTATTTATTACACATCATTGCTCTTAGGGAGGACAGTGATTTTTATGGATAGATGAATATGTTTAGGGGAATGTGTGTTGTGGGGTTAGTTTGAAGTTTGTACACACCAAAAGATGTTAAAATAAAATTGTTCATATTTGATCACATTAGTATTTCAAACCATCTCTTCTTACCCTTATCAAATAAACAAAGGATGGGAAATCTCCTTCCAGATTAAAAGGAAAATTTACATGTTAAAAACACAAAATTAAAGCATAGACTTTTTTTTTTACAGTAGAAAAGCATTCCTCTTATTTTCTCCATAGATCACTTTAGTTCTTTCTGCCACAAATCTCTGCTGTAACCTTGTTTTATAAATTCTGATGTGTCACTCTTTTGTTGGCAACATGTTTGATGCCTGGAGACAATCTGTAGATCAGTTTCACAACATGATGTTCTATTAATTAAAACATGATAAACTGTTATTAAAACAACATGAGAGAACAACATGAAAACAGAAACTAGATGCCTCATACACAATGAATTCAGAAATACTGATGTGCAGATAGAAAAAAGCTTTAAAGGGTTCTAGAAAGCCTTTTAAAAGTTTGTATTTTTTTTAAACAATGGAATTTTCAACTAGCAGTGTCTTCTATTTCAACTAGTATTGCTAATTGAAATTCAAAAGCTTTGCTAAAGTTACATTTAAATACCTTTTTCAAGAGCAGATTAAACAAGTGGGAATGCTGTAGGGACAAAATGCAAAGGGGCATATTTGAAGCAGGCTGAAATTTTTCAGATGAAACTTTTTCTTTAGCAAATTCAAGTGGACTTTAACATTTTACAAACCTGTGTTGAATGCGCCATATTTGCCACATTTCAATTCAAAATGATTTTCTGTTTAGAATTTTATTGCTATTTTATTTATTTATTTATTTTAAACTTTGAAAATGAAATTAAACATTTCATTTTAGGTTGAAATAAATGTTTCATTTTTGACAAACAAAATATTATTTTGGCCCAAGATAACATTTCTTTTTGGTTTTCCAAAATATTCTAAAATATTTTGTTTAGGGTTGACCAGAAAAAAAATGGTTTTTTTTTGGTGGTGCTAGCAAACACAAAATTCAGTTATATGCTCAGCTCTAGGCACACTTAACCTAAGTTCTTTTATATGGCCAAACACTATCTATGGGTCCAATGTTCTCCTAAGCAAACTGGTTCTCTGGAAAACCCAGATATAGAAATGGAAACTGTGAAAACCAGATTCACTGATATTCTTTCTTAATCCCACACGTGTGGATGCCTTTAGGTCCCCACAAATTTCAGAGGACCCAACAGAGAAGTCTGCATGTCTCCTGCTTCTGCTTTGTTACACAACTTTCAATCCCTCTGCTGCTTCCCTCCCCTAGATAGCACTCCTCCTAAAAGAGCTATGAAACCAGGGTCTCACTGATCCAGAGCTGCCCCAGGAGTCTCGAGTGGTAATACTACAGTGTGGAAAGCGGAACTTCCATAAGCTAGAGAAGATTCTCCATCAGTAACTTTCACCACCGTTTCATATGTGCTAGGGGGGGAAGAGATTAGGGCAGAGACCCAAAATGATTCCTGCCTCTTTCCTCTCCAAATTCTCATATGCTTATTCACACCAACACATGCCTACCCTCATTGAGAACTGGTGTACATGAAATAAGAATTTGGTCATTTGAATGTGTAATCAATGCCCTGATTCAGCAAACCAGCTAAGAGATGCTCCATGCTGTCATTTCAATATTTCAAAAAATTAACTTAGAATCCTGCAAATAGTAGTGACACATCACTAGAGAATCTTAAAACTCAATTTGAGCAACACTAGTTAATAGAATAGTGACTTTTAACAGAGTGATAACAATAGCTGAAATCCAATCCAAAACGAGAGAGGATTGTAAACGGGAAAAAAAAGTGAGGGAGAAGAGGACAGCAAAGCTATAATCATTAGTGGTCAGTTTGTACCATCCCTGGATTTCAATGGAACTACTCGTGTGAAAAGGTTACTCACCTTGTGCAGTAACTGAGGTTCTTCGAGATGCGTCCCCCTGTGGGTGCTCCACTCCAGGTGACGATGCATCCAGGCACCATTGATCAGAGATCTTCGGTAGCAGTGCCTGGTCAGTCCACACGTGCTGTTGTCTCGCGGCGTTGTTTGAGTTTGTGCAGTGCGCGCACAGCCCGACCCCCTCTGTTCCTTTTCTACCGTAGAATCCTTGTTCTTGAACTCCAAAGCAGAGGGGAGGAGAGTGGGTAATGGAACACCCCAGGGACACACATCTCGAAGAACCTCAATTACTGCACAAGGTGAGTGACCACCTTCTTCTTCGAGTGCTGTCCCTATGGGTGCTCCACTCCAAGTGGAATTTTGAATTTTGTACCCACTATGGTTTGAAGGACTTTGGAGTTATGTGCATTGTAGCAGCAGAGAGGACAGTAAGGCCTACTATGGCATCCAACCTGGCATTCTGTGTGATGGCATAGTGCTTATCAAAAGTGTGGTCTGATGCCCATGTGGCAGCTTTGCAAATGTCCAGAATGGGTACATTGTGTAGGAATGCCACAGATGTTGACATGGCTCAAGTAGAGTGGGACCTGATCCCAGCAGGGGATTTTATGTTCTGGGTCTGGTAGCATAATCAGATGCAGTCTGATATCCACTTGGAAAGTCATTGCTCAGATATAGCGGCACCCTTGGATCATTTGGTTGTGAAGACAAAAAGAGTCTAGGGGATTTATGGAATGGTTTTGTTCTGTCTAAATAGAATGTTATTGCTCTTCTGACATCAAGGGTGTGTAGTGTGGCCTCCTGTGGGATTTTCTGTGTTTTTGGGTAGAATGTGGGGAGGTGTACTGGTTGGTTGATGTAAAATTGGACGCAACCTTTGTGAGGAATTTAGGGTGAAGTCGCATCATGACCTTATCCTTAAAGAAGACTGTAATAGGGAGAATTGGCCATCAATGCATTTATTTTGCTCACCCGTCTAGCCAATGTGATGGCAACTAGGAATGCTACCTTCATTGACGTGTAGTAAAGAGCAAGTACTTAGGGTTTCAAAGGGAGGACTCATGAGTTCCTAGAGGACTAGGTTCAGATTCCACATGGGTGTGGGAGGGTGTACTTCAGGGTAAAGGTTCTGAAGCCCCACAACGAAGCATTTGGTGGTTGGATGTGTAAATGCCAAGAACCCATTGATTCTGTCATGAAAAGCATTAAATTACCACAAAATGTACTTTGATAGAGCTGAATGAAAGTCCTGAATTCTTGAGCTCTACCAGGTAATCCACCAGTACAGAAAGGGTGTAGTGTAGAGAGTGAGCCATTTATGCAAGCACCATACACAGAAACGTTTCCACTTTTGAAGGTAAGTATTGCACATGGAGTCCTGTCTGCTGTTCAGTAATATGTGCTTGACCTCTTCTGAACAGATTAACTCGTGTAATTGGAACCATGGAGGAGCCACACTTGCAGGTGGAGCTTCTCCACTTGTGGATGGAAGAGCTGACCATTGTCCTGGGATTGGAGGTCTGACCTCATCAAGAGAGTTCGTGGAGGGCAGACTGACATGCGCAGCAGGTAAGGGTACCAGGTTTGTCTGGGCCATGCTGGGGCAATTAATACAATCTTGCTTTGCCGTCTCTGACCCTGCGTAGGACCCTGTGTATTAGTGGGACTGGCAGGAATGCATACATAAGTGTCTTGTCCAAACAAATCCGGAAAGTGTCTCCCAGAGAGTGGGGGCTGAGCCCTGCCCTGGAGCAAAAGAGAGGGCATTTGCAGTTCTGTGTTGTGGCAAATAGGTCGATGGATGAGAATCCCCATAGGTGGAACATTTGTTGTGCGACCCTCAAATTCAGTTCTCATTCATGTTCCTGTAAAAATTGTCTGCTTAGCGTATCAGCCATAGTATTCTGACACAGATATTCTCCATCTTTGTCCACCGCTGTAATGATGTTAGTACAGCAGAGGGTAGTGTTACCATCCCCCATGTTGAGTCTGTGTTTGGTGGGTCTGTATACGGAGCTCATCCAGCCCTGGAGGCACCTCATGTGTGGTCTGGCTTATTTCACGAATGTGGTGGCGGCCATGTGACCAGTAGTTGTACGCACATTCGTGACTCGATTCTTGGGCAGATAGACACTGTGTCTATGAGGAGTTTGATGGCCAGGAATCTGGTGTGAGGTAGCAAGGCTCTGGCCTGAGTTGAGTCTAGATAGGCCCTGATGAACTCCAGGTATGACCCTCGATGAGGCAGATGTCCAGGTATGGGAAAACATGATCCCTTGTTTGCGTAGATGAGCTGTGACTACTGCCAGGGTTTTGAAGAATACCCTCGGTGCAGTGGAGAGACCAAATGGGAGCACTCTGTACTAGAAATGTTCTTGTCCTACTATGAATCAGAGGAATCGTCTGTGTGCTGGATGTATTGAGATGTGGAAATATGCATCTTGTAGGTCGAGGGCTGAGAACCAGTCCCCCTGTTCCAGCGCTGGGATTACTGTGCCAATGTGACAATCTTGAATTTTTGGGAGTGTATGAATTTGTTGAGCCTTCATAGGTCTAGTATCGGTCTCCATCTGCTGCTTTTCTTCTGGGTTAGGAAATAGTGGGAATAGAATCCCTTCTGTCTGTATTGTGTTGGCACTGTTTCTACTGAACCTAGCTGAAGAAGATATTTATTTCAAGTTATAGCAGGTGCTTCTGAGAAAGGTCCCTGAAGGGGGGTAGGGTAGGTGAGCAGGAAGTAAAAGGGATGGAGTAGCCCAAATGCTACAGAACCCAGCAGTCTTGTGTGATTTGCTGCCAGGCATGGTGGAATTGATGTAGGTGGTGGCCAAATGTGCTGGTGTTAGGGGGTGGTTGCTCAGACCCTCGACCAATCCTTCAAAATTGTGGTGTGTTTCCAGGTAGTTGGGACGCCAACTGGTCTGTTTGGTTCTGTCTGCGCCTGGGTAGTCTATTGCGGTTTCTTTCCACCTCATAAGGTCTAGATTGCGGGCGGTTGTATTGTGATGTCCTGGATCTCTGGTATGGCTGGTACCACATTCTTTTTGGGAGCGGAGTGTATATGCCAAGGGTACTCAGGGCAGCTCAAGAGTCCTTCATTGTGTGCAGGACTTCATCTATTTTAGCTGAAAATAATTTGTCCTTGTTAAAGGGCAGGTCCTCTATCTTTAATTGGAGCTCCTTCGGGATGTCAGATGATGATAGCTATGAGGCTCTGCGCATGACCACTGCAGGAGCTGTAGGATGGGCTGCTATATTTGCCATGTCCAGGGAAGCCTGTAGGGCCATTCTGGTGACCAGCTGTCCCTCAACCAGGATTGATTTGAATTGGGCTCTCCTGTCCTCTGGTATATCTGTGGTGAATAAAAGTTTGCCATAGATTATACTTGGCGAGGAAGGCGCTATAGTTGGCTATTCTGAATTGTAGTTTGGATGATGTATATACCTTGTGGCCTAGGAGGTTTTGGCGCTTGTGGTCCTTATCTTGTGGTGTGGATCAGTGTTGACGTTGTTTTTCCCTGTGGGTTGCTGCTTCCACCACCCGGGAATTTGGTTGTGGGTCAGCAAATAGGAAGTCCATGCCTTAGCCCGGATGCAATATTTGTGATCTGCCCTCTTGCATGTTGGTGGAGCTGTAGCTGGAATCTGCCATATGTTTTCAGCAAGTTCCAAAATGCCATCTTTATAGGGAATGCAATTTTTGATGCCGAAGAGGGTTGCAAAATTTTCAAGAGCGTGTGCTGATTCTCTTGAATCTTTTCTAATGGAATTTCCTGACTGACTGCTATTCGTTTGAACAGCTCCTGAAACTGTTTGAAATAGTCACACCAGAGTGAATGGAGGTGGAAACAAAATTAGGCTGGTCAGTTCCCCCCCCCCACACAAACAGAGTAATGTTGTATAGGCGTTTCCAACAAAATGTGACACTTACATTTTGTTTTTTAATAAAAAATAAAAAGGGGTTTTTCTTGGTAACAAATAGAAACCTACATTTTGTAACTGAATTATAGGCATGCACCATTAAAAAGAGAATAATTCAGCATGCTTAAGAAAATATAGACTCTTTATTAAATTTAATTTAAATTACCAGAAATCAGATCCTACCCTTTTTCTACAGTGACAGGAGTAATTCTGGGAGATCAGCAAAAACAACGAGGAGTCCTTGGGGCACCTTAGAGGCTAACAAATTTATTTGGACATAAGCTTTCGTAGGAGTGGGTTCTAGCCCACGAAAGCTTATGCCCAAATAAACGTGTTAGTCTCTAAAGTGCCAAAAGGACTCCTCGTTGTTTTTGCTGATACAGACTAACATGGCTACCACTCTGAAACCTTTCACCTTTGGGAGATCAATTTATTTAATCTGTAGATAACATGATTCAAATGCTGGCTCAGATCACAAGTTAAAATAAGGAGTATTTGTGGCACCTTAGAGACTAACACTTATTTGAGCATAAGCTTTCGTGAGCTATAGCTCACTTCATCGGATGCATTCAGTGGAAAATACAGTGGGGAGATTTATATACCTAGAGAACATGAAACAATGGGTGTTACCATACACACTGTAACCAGAGTGATCACTTAAGGTGAGCTATTACCAGCAGGAGAGCGGGGGAGAGAGGGAACCTTTTGTAGTGATAAGCAAGGTGGGCCATTTCCAGCAGTTGACAAGAATGTCTGAGGAACAGTGGGGGGTCGGAGGGGGGAAATGACATGTGAAAGTAGTTTCTTTGTGTAATGACCCATCCACTCCCAGTCTCTATTCAAGCCTAAGTTAATTGTATCTAGTTTGCAAATTAATTCCAATTCAGCCGTCTCTTGTTGGAGTCTGTTTTTGAAGTTTTTTTTGTTGAAGAATTGCAACTTTTAGGTCTGTAATCGAGTGACCAGAGAGATTGAAGTATTCTCCAACTGGTTTTTGAATGTTATAATTCTTGACGTCTGATTTGTGTCCATTTATTCTTTTACGTAGAGACTGTCCAGTTTGACCAATGTACATGGCAGAGGGGCATTGCTGATACATGATGGCATAGATCACATTGGTAGATGTGCAGGTGAACGAGTCTCTGATAGTGTGGCTGATGTGATTAGGCCCTATGATGGTGTCTCCTGAATGGATATGTGGACACAATTGGCAACAGGCTTTGTTGCAAGGATAGGTTCCTGGGTTAGTGGTTCTGTTGTGTGGTTGCTGGTGAGTATTTGCTTCAGGTTGGGGGGCTGTCTGTAAGCAAGGACTGGCCTGTCTTCCAAGTTCTGTGAGAGTGATGGGTCATCTTTCAGGATAGGTTGTAGATCCTTGATGATGCGTTGGAGAGGTTTTAGTTGGGGGCTGAAGATGATGGCTAGTGGCGTTCTGTTAGTTTCTTTGTTGGGCCTGTCCTGTAGTAGGTGACTTCTGAGTACTCTTCTGGCTCTGTCAATCTGTTTCTTCACTTCAGCAGGTGGGTATTGTAGTTGTAAGAATTGTAAGTTATTGGTCATATACACGTGTTTAATGCACATCCATCTACATAATAAAATGCACACACAATTCAGTGGGATTGTTCATCTCTGTTCAAGAAGGGTCCCAGAGTCTCCAATGCCAGCTGCACTTCAAGTTAGCACTGAAGTACTCTGGAAGAGCTGGGGAAGCTTGACTATTGCCTGCCAGTACTATGCTTAGGTGAAGGAAACACTCTGCAAGATATGCAAACAAACTGGGATTTTTTTAAGATTTAAAAATATATATTTTTAATTATGTAGGTACCAGTACTTAGGTTTTCAGTGTGCATTTTTCAAACAGTGCAGAACTCAAAAATGAAGAAGAAAATCCTGCCATGATCTTCGAGCACATCTATACTGCATGCTTCTTTCGGCTGAGTGTAGAGTACATAGGTCCCCCTTTTCCCCCCAGCACGGGCATAGCCGGTGAGGCATGGCTTAGGTGAGTACATTAAACACATACCTGAAGGTTGTGGGCATGTATGGAAGTACATACCCTACAGTCATGCTCTCTACTTGCCTAAGCCCTGCCTCGCCCTCTACACTGCTATTTTTAGTGTAGCATTTTAGTATAGTTATTTTATGTGTAGAGTCCTGGTGCCTCCCCACTGCTGGAGTCTTTCCCAGCCACAGGGCAAGGACACTCCAGAGGGGAAAGGCTCTAGGGATGCTATAGGGAAAGGCATGGGCTGCTCACTGTTGTGAAGCCTTTCCTTGCTGCCTCCCTCCTGCCAGAGTCTTTCCTTGCCTCAGTCAGAAGCTCCTACAATTTTTTCTTGCTGTGTTCCCCTGCCAGAGCCTTTCACTCACATGTTTAGCTTTTCACTGTAGCTACACACTCCCTACATGCTGCCATCCAGTTGTGTGGAGTGTAAGTATAGCCTAGACTAGAGCTGAACAGAAAGTGAAAGAACCAAAGTGGTGTTAGCTGCAATTACAGGGGAAGACAGCTAAATGTAGGCTGGTGCAAAACAGTTCTGGGTGAACTTTACTTCTTTTACAATCGGAAACAGACTTCCCCTTTAATTAGTGATTATGGCTGATTGCTGAATTTGTACTTGGGAGTTGGACATGCTGTCTAAAAGGCAAAGCATATCCCTTGTCAGCAAGTCAGTATGTTAGTCAGCCTTCTTCCTAGCACTCTTGAGCGCTTTGGTATCAAACACTTCTGCTTGAGCTGTTGTAGAAGTTCCATATGCAATCTTCCCCCATCAGTGCACCAGAAAATACAATCTAGACCCAAGTGTAACCCTTGGTTTTGCTTGCAAAAAACAATCTCCTGCTGTTCAATAAAGGCTACTCTTCCAAATGCTTTATAAATTGTTCTAACAGAACACAGCAATCAGCGTTCAATACCATTCATGAGAGATTTTTTTTGGCCTAAAGTTCACACATAGTTCTAAAAATTAAACTTTCTATTGGGAGATTTTGCAGGTATTTAAAAATATTAAGTTAATGATTCGAACTGAATTCTAAATATCAAAGGATATATGTTAGCGCCTCAGCTACTCTGTTGGCTCAGCTTTACTTTCCGATTTATCTTACCCTAAGCATTGATTAGCCAAGGGACACCAATGTGCATCCACTGATGTATATCACAAGGGCTTAAATTCCAATATATGTAAAGCTTTGAAGTGAAAAAAAAATCTGCATGAATTTTTTAATGGAATTGCCCTGATTGGGTTTTGCACTACACAAAGTGTAATGGAAACCAGGGACAGATGGTATCTGTCCATTTTAATTTATTATGCATTTATTTCAGTGTATAAAAAAATATACCCATCCTATGTATAATGCACATGTAGAAGCTTTATAAAAACAATTCAGAAATGGAATTCAATACCTTCAAAAAACAAAAGACTCTCCTAAACTCTCACAACATAAACCACAAAACCTTCCACTACCATTATCCAGCTAACCATCTCTCCTAGACTTTTCTGGGCCAAGAGAATGGATGAGT
The DNA here is from genome assembly GCF_009764565.3 of Dermochelys coriacea. NCBI lineage: Eukaryota > Metazoa > Chordata > Testudines > Dermochelyidae > Dermochelys > Dermochelys coriacea. Next base: position 147,826,200 of record NC_050068.2, read on the forward strand.
CTGGCACTGTGACCTGAAGCTATGAGGAATGTCACACAGGAAGAAAAGCAATCTCTGAAGGAATGAGCATCCAGCTCATGTAACGAGTTAGAGGTCAAAACCAACCACACAGATTGCCTCTAAAGACAAACTAGGAGTTAGATTATTATTAGAAAAAACACATGATAATTATTGGTTGTGTATGAGGATTATGAATAAAATGGAAAATTTAAAAGTATAAAAAAATATAGAACACTTTAGAAACCAGACTTTTCAAATAGTTTTGGAGAGATGTGTGCATCATTTGTATAAACATTCACTGGCTAATGTTGTTGTTATAAATCAGATACTTTTCTTGCCTTCCGTTATTTATTATTTTCCTTAAGAAGCCTGCACATAGTATTTTCTTAGGCCACATCTACATTACAGTGCCATAGCTATGTGAGCATAGCCAGTGTGACAAAGTTCCTCCTCTACCTTGATAGGTTTGCGCTTATTGGCAGATCTGCTCACCTTGGAGCTTCACGGCAGCCCTTAGCTTGGCTGTTTTTCTGAACCCACAGTCCAGGTCGACTCCTCCTGTGTCTGACCAAGAGTTGGGAGGATTTGGGGGGAACCTGGGCCCGCCCTCTAATCCGGGTTCCAGCCCAGGGCCCTGTGGAATGCAGGGCCCTATCTAGAGTGCCTCCTGGAACAGCTGTGCAACAGCTACAACTCCCTGGGCTACTTCCCCCATGGCCTCCTCCCAACACCTTTTTTATTCTCACCATAGGACCTTCCTTTTGGTGTCTGATAATGCTTGTACTCCTCAGTCCTCCAACAGTCCATGTTCTCACTCTCAGCTCCTAGTGCCTCTTGCTCCCAGCTCCTCACATGTGCCACAAACTGAAGTGGGCTCCTTTTTAAACCCAGGTTTCAGAGTAGCAGCCGTGTTAGTCTGTATTCGCAAAAAGAAAAGGAGTACTTGTGGCACCTTAGAGACTAACAAATTTATTAGAGCATAAGCTTTCGTGAGCTACAGCTCACTTCAGCTCACGAAAGCTTATGCTCTAATAAATTTGTTAGTCTCTAAGGTGCCACAAGTACTCCTTTTCTTTTTTTAAACCCAGGTACCCTGATTAGCCTTCCTTAATTGATTCTAGCAGCTTCTTGATTGGCTGCAGGTGTCTAATCAGCCTGTCTATCTTAATGGTCTCCAGAAGGTTCCCGATTGTTCTGGAACCTTCCCTGTTACCTTACCCAGGGAAAAGGGACCTACTTAATCTGGGGCTAATATATCTGCCTTCTATTACTCTCCTGTAGCCATCTGGCCTGTCACCCTGTCACACTGGCTAAATGATGGAAGGGATTTTTTTCATTACTGTAGGAACTCCATCCCCCTAAGTGATGGCAGCGAGGTCAATGGAAGCATTCTTCCACTCACATAGCTGCATCTGCATCGGGGCATTAGGTCAGCATTGCTACAGTGCTCAGGAGTATGGATTTTTCATACCCTGAGAACCACAGCTATGTCATCCCAAGACTTAAGTGTAGATTAGGCCTTACTTAGTATCTATACTCTTCTATCTGCTCATTTTATTTTTCCTGAGTTTTTAATGGAACACTGGCTAGTTTGGTATGTTATTGCTCTTTTATATCAAATGGTTTATATCACAGCATATTATATTTCTTTATCTCAACCCATAACCACTGATGATGTCAGCATAATTGCTGTTCTGTTCCTTCTCCCAGAGGAATGAATTTACTGAAAGAGATCTAAACGCCAAAAAGATATATTATCCAATTATACCACCACCACTCTTAACTTGACACTTGTGAATTCTAATAGTTTTTCAGGAGAGAAAAACAAACCAAACAAACAATTCTTGCTCTAGCTGCAGAACTTACTTTCTCATTCCCACCCTCTTCCACCAATCATATAGCCACAACTGCTCAAAGACAGCCACAACAGCCTGTTTTGTAGGGACACCACTGATAATGTGGAAGAAAAGTGGTGGAAGCAAAGTAAAAGCATTTGAGCTCTCAGCCAAGACATGAACACTGGCAACCAGTGAGGGGAGCAGGAGAGTAGCCATCTGAAACTGATACCCTAGTATTCTCACTGGAAGCATAGGTAAAGCACAAAAAGCCTCCCCTTGACAATTTTCTTATTAGAAAAGGAAGTTTGAGACATTCCTTAGTCCCAGCATTTATCTGTAGGAAGTTCAGAACTAATGGGAGCATCTTAATATCTACAAGATTTAACTCTTTCATGTCTCAAAGGACTTCTTGCGGTTCTCAGTCTCTTTACTTACGGTTCACTTCTGATCATCCATTTTCCGCTTGATCCGTGCTAAAAGCTAAGTGTGTGTTGTAGCAACCAGGCAAGGTACTAAAACTTCAACAGAACTTTATTTTTCAAAGCTGCTGCACCCTTGATCGCTCTCACTCTGCCTCCTCAACTTCCCCCCCTTCCTGTTTCCTGACCTTTCAGACTCCCAACAGTCAGTGCTCCCAGTTTTAATAATTAGAAGCAGCATCTGAACACCACATTCCCTCCTCTCTTGAAACTCTCCCAATTAAAATAAACATTGTTGTTCTAACCACAGGAACAAATATGAAACAAGACACTATACTGTTGGCAGAAATATTACACTGAAAACACTGTAGATACTACATAACATAGTCTCTAGTCCAGACAGGTGGTCATCTGGGTCTGACAGGCCATCTCTCAAGCCCCGGTTCCAGTGCAATGTCTTGTTGTGTTGATACTATAGTGAAGTCATCCAATGCAGATTGGGTGTTGACATAATCTCCTCTTGGTGCATAGGCAGGTACAAGATAAGAAGCATTCCATACCGGCCCATCAGAAAGTCAATAGGTGTAAGGTCCCTTCTTCTCTATGATTTTAAAAGGAGCTGTGAATTTATGGTCCCCTTTGTGTAAAATTCCAGGTTTTCACATTCTAACAAAGGAACCACACTCAAACTTTGGTTCCTTTGCACCCCGCCGCTTGTCTGTGAAAGACTTATATTTTGCTTGGTTCTGTTCAACTGTTTTTCTCACATCGTCGGTTGGGGCATCAGCTTGTGCCTTTAACAATCCAGCAATGTTCAGTTTAGTATTCATCTGTTTCCCATGCAGTAACTCTGTGGGTGATCTTTGCGTTGTGGCATGTCATGTAGCCTGGTATGCTTGCAAGAAATCAGTAGTGAAGGTTATCCACAATCACCCTTCCAATTTAGCCATTTGCAAACTTTCAAACTTCTGTTAAACCATTCGATTTTCCCATTGGCTTGAGGGTAATAGGGATGACCTTCTGTGTAAAATGTTCCTCTCTGCTAGAAAAGTTTCAAACTCCAGGGAGGTAAATTGACTACCATTATCTGAGACCAGTTCTTTGGGGTTACCTTCCCTGCTAAAAACTGTATAGAGGAACTTAATTACTGTAGCAGAAGAGATTTGCAATGTAAACACTACCAAAGGCCATTTACTGAAATAGTCTATTAAAGTGATGGCATACTGGCAGTCACTTGGAGCAGTATCAAAGGGTCCTACAATGTCAATCGCCATTTTTTCCCCCATGCAGATTCAGAAAGAGGAACAGGCTGTAATGGAAGGGTACATGTCACTGATGTCTTATAATGCATTTGGCAAGTGACACAGGATTTTATGAGTGCTTCAATTTGAGAGTCCATCCCTGGCCACCAATACAGATCCTGTAGTTGTCGTTTGGTTCTGACAATTCCTTGATGAGTATCATGTGCCAGGTGTATGAGTTTTGACTGTAATTCTTCTGGCACAAGTAGCCGGTGTGTAACTCTTACCACACAGCCATCAAGCACAGAAAGTTCATCCCAAACTCTAAAATAAGGCAGCAAAACTGGGTCAAGGTTTTTAGGGTTACTGGGCCATCTCTTTGTCAGAAATTCCCGTAGTTTTTGTTGAATTGGACACGCTGAACAAGCAGCTTGAAATTGTTCTTTTGTAACTGCGGTAAAAGCGCAACTATATCATCCTTATCCTCTGGTGGACCATCTGGTGAAGGCAAAGGCAGGTGAGAAAGGCAATCAGCTACCACATTTTGGTTTCCAGGCTTATATTCCAGTTCATAATTGAAAGACAGTAGTCTTGCAGACCATCTAGCAATACGATATCCTGCTCTTCCCAGTCCTTTCGTGGTGAGCAATGTCAAAGGCTGTGGTCTGTGCACAAATTGAATGTGCAGCCCCACAGGTAAGTTCTCCATTTTTCAGTAGTCCAGACACAAGCAAGTGCTTCTTTTTTGACTGTAGAATATTTCCTCTCAGCATTACTTAGTGTCCCTGAAGCAAATGCAACAGTCCTTTCCGTGTTGTCCTCATGAAGTTGTGTGAGGACAGCCCCAAGTCCATAATCAGAAGCATCAGTAGTTACAATTGTGGGCAATGCAGGACTGAATAGTGCAAGTACTGGACTATGTACAATCGTGTCTTTCACCGTTTCAAAACTAGCTTGTGCATCTGTTGTCCACACTAAGGTTGAACTTCTCTGTAGTAATTCTCATAATGGTTCAATGAGAGAAGCATAAATGGGAATGAATTTTGCATACAAGGAGGTAAGACCCAAGAAGGAACATAAGGTTTGCAAATCTATTGGAGGAGGAGCATTTGAAATTGCCAGGATATGATCTGGATCAGGTTTTAGTCCAGCCTGTGAAATTGTATGCCCCAGAAAGGAGTTCAGTTTGTCTAAATTTGCATTTGGACCTATTGAGCTGGAAGCCTGCTGTGCTAATGCAGCTTAGTACAAACTGCAGGTTATTGTCATGCTCCTCAGAAGTATTTCCAAACATAATAATATCATCCAGATAATACTGAACTCCATGTTGATTTTTCCGAATCAATGACATCATTTTTTGGAAGGCACTTGGGGCAGATGTGAGACAGTATGGAACACGTTTAAAATTAAATAGTCCCTCGTGTGTAATAAATGCTGTGAGGTCTCTGCTATCTTCATGCAACATAACCTGATAGTATGCGGTCTGCAAATGAAGAGTGGAAAACATCTTTGCTCCATGGAGTTCTGCAACTACTTCTTCTATGTGAGGAAGAGGATGGCTGTCAATCACAATAGCTTTATTTGGCTCCCTTAAGTCCACACAAAGGTGAATGCCTCCACCCTTCTTCTGTGTCACTATTATAGGTGAAACCCATTCCGAGGAGTCAATCTCTTCAATAATGTCCTTTTGAACAAGTTTTCTAAGTTCCTCTGAAACAACTTCCCTGACTGAATGTGGTAAGCGCCATAACTTCTGTTGCACAGGCATCACAGTATTCTGCATTTTAACTTTATGCAGAAACCCATAACACAGCCAAGTTTCTCCTCAACCTGGTCTTGGGTCCTAGCTGAAACTGGTGTGTGTACCACAAGAGTGCTTTGCTGAGGAAGATCAATTTGTCCATTAACTACCCTGAGACTTAAAGCAGCCAATAAATCTCTGCCAAGGATAAGAGTGCCTTTGTCGACAATGTAGAACTCTGCAGTTACACAGCAATAACCAAAAGTAACTGGCAGGCAGCCACATACTGGAATATGTTTTTTCAAATATCACACCAAATGAAGCTTGGGTTCAGTAAAAGGCACATCTTTAAAGTAATACAAATAGATGGAATTAGGTAGCATAGATACTGCTGAGCCAGTGTCCAACATTAGCTGAATAGAGTGTGGTTTGCCTGAGGGTATGGAAGAAAAGTTTACAGTGCACTTTATTTGTTCTGGAATATGTGCAGTAGTGATTTTGTCCACACTCAGCACAGTAACATCTGGTATTGTAACTGCATGCACCTGTTGATTGAACTGGCTGCTGCAACATACGTTAGCAAAATGCCCAATCTTTTTGCAATGATTGCACTGAGCTACTTTTGCCGGACATCCTTTGTAGCTTGGAAGGTGTTGTGGTGATCCACAGTGAAAGCATGCTTTTATATATTTTGAATTTGCTGATTCAGTGGTTTTCCATTAGTTTTCCTCTTGTAATAGTTTGTCTGCAACGATAGTGAACTTTTCTGCAAAGGAGTCACAGCCTGGACTGTGCCTCCTGTATCCATGCTCATTATTTTGGCTTCTGCTGTAGCTGACTCAATCTGAGTAGCAATGGTTACTGCTTTTTCTAGTGTAAGTTGTGGTTCTGGAAGTAAGTGTTCTCTTACACGAAACATGGTGGTTTTCTCAATGAGCTGGTCTCTAATCATCTCATCTGCCATATTCACAAAGTCACAAGTTACAATCAGACTCCTCAGGGGAACAATATACTGCATTATAGTCTCCCCTGTTTTCTGCTCACACTGGCGAAATCTGTAGCGATTAGTTACTACATTCACTTTTGGCACAAAAAAGTTCTTTAATGCAGTGAGTGTAGTTTCATATTTATCTGCAAGGGGAAAAGTGTAAAATATACGCTGCCCTTCTGCTCTAAGGCAGTGGATTAGCAGAGCATGCTTTCTTACTTCAGAAATCTCTGGAGCAGTGATTGCAAGCAGATAAGTCTCAAACATATGGATCCAGGCAGTAAAAGCAATTGGAGGCTCACCCCTGGGCTTTGCAGAAAGAGTGCAGGTAGGTTCAGAGGCAGAAGATCCATCCTTGTCGCCAAAATGTTGTAGCAATCAGGCTAGGTACTAACAAACTTCAACAGGACTTTATTTTTTTTTTTTAAAGTGGAAACCTCTTTACCAAGCTGCTGCTGCACCCTTGATAGCTCTCACTGAGCCTCCTCAACTTCTCCCCACCTTCCTGTTTCCTGTCCTTTCAGACTCCCAACAGCCAGTGCTCCCAGTTCTAATAATTACAAGCAGCACCTAAACACCACAGTGTGTTCTTTTTATCTGATCTCCAAACTCTTATTTCTCATTATTTTGTCAACATTGGTGTCTCTCTACCTGAATAACTAGACTGATGTATTTTTCCTCACCATAAATGTTTTGGCAATATGCTTTGAAAAAATTCAAAAGGAGTCCAACCAGGACAGAAGAGCATCTCTGTCATAGGTGCTTATTTATTTATTATTATTATTTTGAAAGGGTCAATGCCAAGAAAGAGGAAGAAATTGCAGATTGCATTGAACAGCATGAGAAACCAAGTACATATGGGCTTTTGACAAGGACATCAGCCAGTAATCCTGCACCTATGAACATCACCAGCCAGCAACACAGTGTTCAGAAGGGCTTTGTAACTTGTCTTTTTTTTTTTTTAAGCCTTGAAGGTCAGGATAATTCATTTGAACAATTTGCTCAGGTGTAACATTTCCAGTCCTTATTGGATAGACTGGCCTAAAGCTTCCTTATTAAAACTTAATTCCCATCGAACTTTCTCCATTTAAAAATCAGAATTAATTTACTCTAACAAGCAATAGAATTGCTGCAGAGCTGTGAGAGATTAATTGGATTTTCAGCATAGAGTAAAATGAAGTTATGAGATATGGGCGCTGGTTAACATATCTAAATACCAAAGGATTAATAGCTTCAGTAGTTTTGTGAATTCATTGTAAGATAGAAATCTACATTACAAATATCAAATAAAAATATTCATGGAATGATTATGGGAAAAGAATGATCATAATCAAATGCTGCAGCTATGCAAAGATTAGTACACCCTGAAGGAAAATGGTGATATGCAGACCAAGCCCATAACAAAATGATTTCATGGGGGGTTCCTAACTCATAAATGGGCATACTACACAATGGTCAGAGGTATAATTAGGAATATGTCCTCTAAATCTGCTGCAACAGAAGGTAATTAATATCTATCTTGGGTGGGCTGAATAGTTAATTAATACGGTAAGATGTGATGGAGCAGAGCGATGTTGGCTGCTCCTGTCTACTACTCGGCAGTCTGTTCAAAAAGAAAATGCCAGAAAAGACCTTGAACACAAGAGTAAGCTTTGAAATGCCTCTGCCTAGACATGCACCGCCAATGCACATCAGGGTGCTTGCTTACATACAGGTGACTTCATATTATTCAGAATCTGAAATTAATTATTACTCTATATATTTAGGATGAGTAGGGCAGGAAGTGATTTGCTGTTTGTTTATTTAATGAGGATAGTGCTCATAAATGGTGCTAGACTGACAAGCCTGGAAAATGAAGTCCTGTAATTGTCCACAGAACAGGTTCAACTTAGACTTACTTATGGCACAACTTCACTAGGGAATTGTAGTCTAGATTAAATTACTATAAAATGGGTGAAGAACTGATTCAAGAGTATTATCAGTGGTTTGCTGTCAAACTGGGAGGGCCTATGTAGTGGGATCCTGCAAGGGTCAGTCCTGTGTCTGGTACTATTCAATATTTTCATAAAACACTTGGATAATGGAGTGGATATAGTATGCTTATAAAATCTGTGGATGATAACTGGAAGGGGGTTGCAAGCACTTTGGAAGATAGGTTTAGAATACAAAACAGCCTTGACAAGTTAGAGAATTGGTCTGAAATCAACTAGATGAAATTCAATAAAGATATGTGCAAAGTACTTAACTTTGGAATGAAAAGTCAAATGCACAGCTACACAATGGGGAATAACAGGCTTGGTGGTAGTGCTGCTGAAAAGGCTCTAGGAGTTATAGTGGATCACAAATTGAATATGAGTCAATGTGATGCAGTTACAAAAAAGGCTAATGGTATTCTGGGGTGTATTAACTGCAGTATCATATGTAAGCAGGTTATTGTTTTGCTCTACTCGGCACTGGTGAGGCCTCAGTTGGAGTATTGTGTGCAGTTCTTGGTACCACAGTTTAAGAAAGAAATGGATACATTCAAGAGAGTCCAGAGGAGAGCAACAAAAAATGATAAAAGGTTTAGAAAACCTGACCAAGGAATAAAGGTTTAAAAAAAACCCCAAACCTGCTCATGTTTAGTCCCAAGAAAAGAAGTCTGAGAGTGGACCTGATAACAGTCTTCAAATGCTAAGCGCTGTTATAAAGAGGATTGTGATCAATTGTTTCCCATATCCACTGAAGGCAGAATTAGTAATAGGCTTAATTTGCAGCAAGGGAAATTTAGGTTAGATTTTAGGGAAAAAAACCCCTCTCAATATAAGGGTAGTTAAGTAATGGAATAAGTTTCCAATGGAGGTTGTGGAATCTCATCTTTGGAGGTTTTTAAGAATAGTTTGGACAAACACCTGTCAGTTTGGTCCTGTCTCAGTGCAGGCACCCGGACTAGATGACCTCTTACGGTCCCTTCCAACCCTTTCGTTTCTATGATTCTCCAACCTACCATAGCACTAGGCCTGACCTCTGAACTGCATAGGGATGAGACTAGAAAGGAAGGTCATGCTCCACATCCATTTGATTTAGGGGTTTGTTATGACTGCAAAGAATAGTGCTAATTATTGCAACTGCAATGGGGATTTTGGTCACTGCCATTAGACAGATTCAAACCTGCAGATAAACCTGTGTACCTATTATCAATCCTTGGAGTCACCCAGTCCCTCAGTTAAATTTCTGATACATTCCCCCTCAGTCATTAGATAAAATTATCTATGTTTTGCAACATTATGAGATTTTATACTGAATTTTATCAGGCATCATATTATCATACAAATTAAGGGCCTCAAACTTGGAGGTGCAGAGTATCTGCAATTTATCTTGGATTCATAGGCCTTTGACCCCAAATCAGTGGGCATTGCAGATGCTTAGCACCTATCAGGATCAGGCAGCTCTAAGTCATTTTGATATGCCATGTACTCAGGAGCAGGTACTAACCAGCTCAGATTGCAATCCAGACACAATGAATATTTAGAGATGAAAGTTCTAATCTTTAGCTCATGAGATGCTTCAGGCACAATTATTCTGCTCGGTAGTTTGCCAGTCCAGTAGAAAATATGCCTGATTTATTGCATCAAACCCTAAAGATGCAAAAAACAGTGAAAGGGCTTAGATCAAGGAGCAATTTACTATTAACATTATATGCTTTAAAAGCAAATAACCCCCATCAGTATGCAACGAATATTGTTTAAACATTTATTGTGCAATGTCTTGATGTTTTCCAGTGATTAAGAGCTTCAGTAGTATAGAAATGCTTTAGAATAAACACCCTATTATTCAATAATTGTTTGTGTTGTCCATGACTGCACATTTTTAATGTATTAAGTTAAAGTATGAAATGTGATGTCCTGATTTATATGTAGTTGAACAACTAGACCTAAGAATAAAAAGAACACTGAATTCTGGATTGTGGATGTGTAAATGAAGTGACTGAAAGGTTACATATAGGAGCTAAAGAGCGAGAACTAGGGATACTTCATAAAAGAAGCTGCTCAGGGAGGGCAGCTGTTAAATGTTATAGAATTTGGCTTGTTACTAGAGAGAAGTGAATGTACATGGCAGCTGTAGGATTCTGGCAATAGTATATCTTTTTTGAGAATTCCCTTCCTTTTTAAACATTACCCTCAACCTGTCCGTACAATGGGAGAAATCATCATCATTTTCCAAATCCCAGAATACTATTTCTCATCAATTACAACAAAAGAAAATCACGACATGCTCCATGTATGTATATTACACAAAAGATTGCATATGCGCATTATGTTTCACATGTATGAAACCAGCCCAATCTGGTTTTAAATTATGTACAAAATAATTCTTAAAATATTAGAGGCTAAATTGGGGCTAGGAAGCCTCATCGATAGGAGAAGGCTGCAGAGGTACAAAGCCCTGAAAGAAACTCCAGAAGTCAGTGGGGTTTAGATGAGGCCTCATCTAAACCCCACTGAAATCAATATGAAGACTGTTACTGACTTTAACAGAGCTGGATCAGACTGACTGTATCTGAGGCAGTGCAATGCCCCTCAGAGCACACACAGCAGTGGTCACTGCTACACCCTTTAATGGAGTGCCACCAGCCTTCTTCATCTTGGGCTTGCCCAGCTTTGCTGCTCCAATGGAACAACTTTACTATCTTCAGGTAGTGAATCCAAGAGAAAGAGCTGAGTTTATATATAGTTTTGTATGGATCCAGTAAGTGATATCCAAACACTAAAGCTTTCTGGAAAGATCCAATTATTTTATTTATTTTCTCCTCTTTATTCAAATAAAATTATTTGTCAACCTGAAATTTAAGTCTGATAATTGCCTTATTGTCTGCATTCTTTTGACAGTACCTAGAACATAATAAATGCTAATACAGAGCACATATGGGGATCTTTTCCTTTATGGAATGGCTTTTTGGAATAACTGTGCCTGAACATATCAAGTTCATAATTTAACTGCATTGCTAAAAGAAATATTGAAGCTCAGCTTCCCAATGGATTTCCATGTTCCTTTTCCAATCTTGTTGAAAGCCGAAAAACTGTACAATTATATTAAAACTTCTGATATCTGTTACTCTGTGACTTTCTGTTTGCCAAGAGCACACACAAATGAGACACAGACATGAGTTGCTGCTTGAAGAGCATTTCAAGAGCAACTTGATGCGAAACAAAATGAAAAACTAGCCCCTACTGTAGAAAGTTCTGGAAGCTGATGAAAAGGGAGGCAATGGCAGACATTTTACCTTCTTTCTTTCTGTGCTCATTTACTCATGAATGGGGACACAAAGAGCAATCATAAACTCTTGACATAATGACTTATTTTTGATGAAAAGAAAGAAGTAATTTAAAAACAAGAAAAACAGCCTTCATAAGTCAGTCATTTGTATCTCCTGCATTCTACATTTGAATTGTAAAATAAAATGGCAGCGGCCTCTGTAGTAAAGAGAGATCCCTGTAAAATTAAAAAAACACCACACAGAAAACAGAAAGACATCCTCCTCCTTCAGATACATGGCTACAGATACCCTTGCAGAAGGGATCTCACAATCCCTTTCAGATACCCTTGCAGAAGGGATCTCACAATCATAGCTAATTCCAAGAACTGAATATATATAATCTGTGATCTTGGTGCCCAGGATACTGCCAGATCATATGTAGATTGATTGGGAGCTTTCTTAGACCCAATGTAGCAAAGCGAAGACTCACCGGCGTGGTGCCTCCTGCTGGTTATCCTGGGAATTAACTCTTTTCCAGCATACGGAGCATCCTCTGATGGCCGGGGTCCCTCCCTTACTCAGGTGCCCCTTTACCTCAGGGTTCTGCCCTCAGCAGTAACCCACAGTCTGGGTCTCCCCTCCCAGGGGAACCCCCAACCCTCTATTCCCACCTTGCCTCAGTGGCTACTGCCAATCATCATCTAGCCGCCACTCACTGGGGCAGATTACAGTCTGTAAACCATTCATCGCTGGCAAGGGGGTTTGGACCAGCTGCCTCTGCCTAACCCCAGACTGTACCTCTGCGGCCCCACTACCTTCTTTAGGCCTTGCACAAGGCCTGCAGCCTGTGGGTTTACCAGGCTGAAGCTCCCCAGCACTACTCTACCTCTGGTACCTTGCTCCCAATCAGCCAGATCCTTCTCGCTCCACCACCAGAGAAAGACTGACACAGCTCTTGGCTTACAGCGGGTTTATAGGGCCAGCTGTGACCTGATTGGGGCATGGCTCCAGCTGTGGCTGCTTCCCCAATCAGCCTAGCTTTCTACAGGAGCAGGCTAACTGCCCTGCTACACCTAACCCTCATCGACCCCAAACAGCAAGAGTTAATACCTAAATCCAGAGACAGGGCATAACCCCCAACTGCTGCAGGGATGGAAAAGCAACCTTTTTTCTGATTAACTTCCCACCTAACAAGTAGAGGTGTTTTAAACCCTGCTATCAGAACTATCTGATCAGAAGGATTAAGGGTCTGGCTCAAGGGGATTTAAGTACAGGATGGAAAAGTTTAGAATACATACTACAAAATCAAACTGATCCTCCATAGCACAGACAGAACCTCTACAGTGAACTATGAAATTGTACAATATGAACTGAACATTCACAAACTTTTCAATGCTATAAAGCAAAAAAATGCATAGACCATTTTCCTTGCCTTAAAACTTGCGTCACAAACACACTTTCATAACATGCTTGTTTTAGGGAAAGAACATTGTAAGAGGCAGGTGGAACAACAGTGAATCTGATTCTGCCTTTCCAAAGATGGTATTTATGAAACCCCCATACACCCTAAACCTGATAGAAACAGGGAATAGCAAAAGGCTACCTGCTATGGATGGAGAAGCAATGTCATAAGCCAAGAGATATACATGTTGCCCTGAATACTTTCTGTAGGGCAACTCCAGATGTAAGATCAAAGCAGATCTCCTTCAGTTGTGTATAACCTAGAAATCTTTTATGCCAAATTCTATAATAATACAAAGTAAACTTTTATCAAATCATTAAGGTTGTAACCATGCACAAAACTGATCTCAAATAAGCAACAATAAAAAACTTTATAAACAACCCATGTCACACATATTTGCTCGTGCCTTTTTCTGACAAACAGGGAGGAACTAGTTGAAAATCTGAAGGTGGAAGACAGCTTGGGTGAAATGATGAAATGATGAAATGAAATGATAGAGTTCATCATTCTAAGGATTGCTAGGAGGGAAAACAGCAGAATAAAGATAGTGGACTTCAAAAAGGAAGACTAGCAAACTCAGAGAATTGGTAGTTAGGATTCCATGTGGCACCTTAGAGACTAACAAATTTATTTGAGCATAAGCTTTCGTGAGCTACAGCTCACTTCATCGGATGCATTTGGTGGAAAATACAGTGGGGAGATTGATTCTTTTATGTAGAGAAGAATAAATGGACACAAATCAGACATCAAGAATTATAACATTCAAAAACCAGTCGGAGAACACTTCAATCTCTCCGGTCACTCGATTACAGACCTGAGAGTGGCTATCCTTCAACAAAAAAACTTCAAAAACAGACTCCAACGAGAGACTGCTTAATTGGAATTAATTTGCAAACTGGATACAATTAACTTAGGCTTGAATAGAGACTGGAAATGGATGAGTCATTACACAAAGTAAAACTATTTCCCCGTGTTATTTCTCCCCCCACCTCACCCCCGACTGTTCCTCAGATGTTCTTGTTAACTGCTGGAAATGGCCTACCTTGCTTGTCACCATGAAAGGTTTTCCTCCTTCCCCCCCCCCAACTGCTGGTGATGGCTCATCTTAAGTGATCACTCTCCTTACAGTGTGTATGATAAAACCCATTGTTTCATGTTCTCTGTGTGTGTATATAAATCTCCCCACTGTATTTTCAAATGCATCCGATGAAGTGAGCTGTAGCTCACGAAAGCTTATGCTCAAATAAATTTGTTAGTCTCTAAGGTGCCACGAGTACTCCTTTTCTTTTTGTGAATACAGACTAACACGGCTGCTACTCTGAAACCTAGGATTCCATGGGAAGCAAATCTAACGGAAAACAGAATTCAGGAGAATAGACAGTTTTTAAAAAGAGACATTATTAAGGGCACAAAAGCAAACTATCCCAACGCATAGGAAAGATAGAAAGTATGGTAAGAGGCCATTGTGGCTTAACCAAGAGATCTGCAGTGACCTGAAACTCAAAAAAGAATACTACAAGAAGTGGAAATCAGGTCAAATTACAAAGGATGAATATTAAAAAAAAATAAAAAACATCACAAGCATGTGAGGGCCAAGGAAGGCCAAGGCACAATATGAGATTAAACTAACTAGAGACATAAAAGGTAACAAGAGAGCATTTTATAAATACATGCAAAGCAAGAGTAAGATCAGGGACAGGGTAGGCCCATTACTAAATGAGGAGGGAAAGACAGTAACAGAAAACACAGCAATGGCCTGAAGTGTTAATGCCCTTTTTGTTCCAGTTTTCACAACAACAACAAGCAGTGATTGGACAACTAACATAGGAACATCAGTGTAAATGGGGTAGGATCTGAGGCTAAAATAGGAAAAGAACAAGTTAAGAATTACTTAGACAAGGTAAAAAGAAAAGGAGTACTGTGGCAAGTACTCTTTTTTTTTTTGCGAATACAGACTAACACGGCTGCTACTCTGAAACCTGAAATTAGACAAGGTAGATGCTGTCAAGTCAGCAGGGCCTAATGACATATATCCTAAAATACATAAGGAACCGGCTAACGAGATCTCTGAGCCACGAGGAATGATCTTTGAGAACTCATGGAGGATGGGAGAGATACCTGAGGCCTGGAAAAGAGCAAATATAGTACCTATCTATAAAAAGGGGAATAAGGAAAACCTTACAGATCTGTCAGCTTAACTTCGGTACCCAGAAAGATAATTGAGCAAATAATCAAACAATGGATTTGTAAGGACCTATACGAAAATAAGGTGATAAGTAACAGTCAACATGGATTTGTCAACAACAAATCATGTCAAACCAACCTAATAATATCCTTCTTTGACAGGGTAACAAGTCTTGTGGATGGGGGAAAGCAGTAGATGCCATCTATTTTGGGTTTTGACACACTCACATGACCTTCTCATAAACAAAAACACACAGAGAAAAATGTTTCACTAGCCTTTTCAGGAAAGGAATAGCAAAAAGAGAGACAGGGTAAATTAGTTATGAACCGCTGAAGAAAAATTGGCTGAGGACAGAACAAAGACACAGTGAATCGATTTGCTATATTTGAATGTCTAGCCAAGGAATGATAGTCCAGGATTATAGAGAGCCTCCAGCCTGCTGGAGGAGGGTCTGGCAGATGGGGACAATCTTGAAGCCAATACCCTGGAGGGAAGCAGGGAAGAGGCTGACAGAAGCAGTCACCATGTTCCGCCCAGAACAAGCTTACCTCTGCAACAGGAGTGGTGGACAGCTCCACAGCTGGAGCAGGAGAAACTGCAGCTGGAGAAGGATTGAGTACAACTGGAAATCCAGCAGCTTGCAGAGTGGGGGTGTCAGCGAAGTGGCTCATGACCAGAGTGACAACCTCAGGGCAGACTGTCAGAAAGCAGGGCAGAAACCCCAAAGTGGTTGTATGTTCTATAATTAGATTTCACCAACCCGGTACAGAGTGGGAACTCCTAAAGCACTATAATATCCGGACTATAACAATGAGAAAGATGGTGAATTTACATTAAAAATCACAAAAATATTCGGGTTACTCCCAGTCCCAAATGACCAGTCATTTAGCCTAGGTCAATTGTATTCAGATCTCAAACCAAAGACACACTTGTAGCCAATCCTGTAATAAACTAACTAAAGATTTGTTGTTAACAAAGAAAAGAAATGAGAGTTATGTACAATATTAAAGCAAGTAAGCATACACACACGAGGTACAATCTTAAATTCAAAAGGTAATTGAAGACTATAATAAACAAACTTTTATGTATTTGGGGCTAAGGTCCCTGAGGCCTGCGTCGCTTCCCACGGCTCCCATTGGCCTGGAATGGCGAACTGCGGCCACTGGGAGCTGCAGGGGGCTGTGCCTGAGGATGGTCAGTGTAAACAAAATGTCTCGCAGTCCACCAGCGGATTACCCTGATGGCCCTTGTGCTGATGGCTACCAACCCCTGTGCTACAAAATGCCTCATTTGTCTTCAATGAGCCATGCTGCATGCAGGATGAGCACTTTACCTTAATTAATTATTCTTTTCCTATTTGGGGAGTTACACAATTACAGAGGTTTACAAACTCAGTGCAAACACTCAGTATAACTTTATACCATGGGATTCAGAGGTTACCACTGAGATTAATACATGCAGCATCCTATAAGCATTCTGAAAGCCTAAACACAAAACAATTCTTATAACACTAATATCTATTTTAACTATACTAACCCATAGGGAAGCCAGACTGATTTCCAGCTATGTATTTGCCAGTGTTCAGTGAGGCCTTGGTCCTTTGGCATGAGCTGGCATCTGGCCTGCCAGCAACACAGGATGCAAGACAGCAAATAGGGAGCAGCAGTATCAGTACAGGAGACGAGAAGAAGAACCAGTGCCAGCATGAGGAACATAGCACCAGCATGAAGAGAGACAGATGGCCAGGGCAGCCAGAGTGGGTGCCCTTGCTGGACCACTGAGGGGAAATACAGGTGCAGTTGCTCTGAACTGTGAGATATGCAATGCAGGTTTCTTACAATCATCATGATCAGGGAGAGCAGAGCTTTGTGTATGTCAATCAAAGTCCACAGTTAATAAAACACTTCTGAATTGTCACAGTCTTTACACCATTTCATCTCGTACCAACCCAATGAACAACATGATACAGACTGATTTGTTTTGCAAGCAGTGTTGCACTTTCATCTGTGTCCTAAAAGAAATTAAAACCCTCCACTCATTATGTGAAATATTATTAAGGCCTTTAATCACATCTCCACAGAACTGGCAGATCTGAAACGGAATGCTTAAGATTTTGCAGCTTTCCCGTTTAGCACTAGCCAGTCAGGGTGCCGTGCAGCAGCACTGCTGTTTATCTTTTTCAGATTTATAAAAATACACAATCAACATGACTGAGGAGACATGCACATAATCTAATCTTCCAACTCCCAAATATTCCCACAGGCAAATGATTGGGAAGAGACCTAGGGCTTGCACCATGTCCTCAATGCCTCTATCTGACCAGCAGGGAAAATGATCAAGGGAAGCACTGACATCAGTAGCTCTGTTCTGAAAAAGTGACTGTGAAAATGGTACCATGAGTTTTCAAAATCTGTCTTAATAATTTCCAGGTGAAATTAACCCATAAAAAGATTTCACATCTTAACTACTGCCCTGTTAATTCAGGTCAAATTATATCTTCAGTAACACCTGTTAAACCCTATTTTCTTCAGACCAATGCCTTCAATGAAATTGCACAAGTGTAACTGAAATTTAGTAAATAATTTTCTTGATGATCCACAAAATGAAAAAGATTCCGGTTCATACTCATGGCTACCCTAACTCTCCAAGTTAAACAGGAATATAATTCAGAGGAAGCATATTTAGTCACTAAAGCCAGCAGATATGATTCTGAAAACACACATGGAGCAGTTCTCCTGAGGTGCCATAAGATGCCATTTTTAAACAGTAAATTTTCAGAAAAGAACCAGACTTTAAATCTGGGGATGATTCACTGAACCAACTCAGCTGATTTCAGCTGCACATGGTGAAAGAGGCCGGGTGTTTAAAAAATCAAAAATACAATTCATACAGGGTATGTGTGCACTTTGGTCTATTTGCCATTGGTAAACTCTGTAAGTTGCTTTTGTAAGTATTTGTGAGAAGACTACATTAAAAAAATCAACTTAATCAATAATCCATATGTTCTTAGGCTGTGAGGACAGATCATGGGCAGTCTCTCAAAGACATCTGCAACTTCACAATTTTATTACGCTTATAGAGACCGTCTTTCTACAGGCCTACCAATAATCACAGCTAGCTACATAAACATGTTATTCATCTGTTTTGCTAACTGCATTGCCTTATTTTGATATAATGATCAACTATCAGGCACTTCTTGTAAACCTACAGTTTAAGCCACTCATAAACTACTTCATTCATATCTTTTTTCTTTTATTTGAAAAGATATTCAACTACGAGTGTTTCTCCCCCTTGCAGTAATAATCTTCCTCACTCCTAAAATACCCTGAATTTGTGTGTGAACACAGGGAAATTCTCCTGCTATTTTCATATTACCTCCACAGTCTCCTACTCACAAATGACTTTTTCTCAGTCTTCCAAACTCAGTGTATTTTCTTTTGTGCCTTTCTCTTCATTTGCACCTATTGGCACCTTTTTGGTGACATGACTTGAATAGAACGTGGCTGCATTAGCAGGTGGCTAAGAATTCAACTGCAGCAGATGGACAGCTCAAAAATACAATCTTCAACTGGCCAGTTTTAAAGGCAGAATTAATTTGTCTGAGACAGGAAGGCTCACAAGGATGGAAAATCTTCCTGCCATTAAAAGCAGGTAACAATGGACTGGAGTGAGATATATGCTTAGGAGTCAATGTATATTTTTTTATTAATGGTAATCTACATATTAAGCCTAGGGCCAAACTAAAATTCCTGATCCAAATATCCCTAAACTTTGGAGAAGTTCAGATCCAGATATGAGCTTTGGAGCTCAAATCCATCTCTAAACAACTCTGTGTTTGTGTTTGCATATATAACTAAGGGCAGAGCTCTTCTTGACCTGCTGCTCACAAACAGGGAAGAATTAGTAGAGGAAGCAAAAGTGGATGGGAACCTGGGAGGCAGTGACCATGAGATGGTCGAGTTCAGGATCCTGACACAAGGAAGAAAGGAGAGCAGTAGAATACGGACTCTGAACTTCAGAAAAGCAGACTTTGACTCCCTCAGGAAACTGATGGGCAGGATCTTCTGGGAGAATAACATGAAGGGGAAAGAAGTCCAGGAAAGCTAGCTGTTCTTTAAAGAATCTTTATTGAGGTTACAGGAACAAACCATCCCGATGAGTAGAAAGAATAGTCAATATGGCAGGCGACCAGCTTGACTTAACAGTGAAATCCTTGCTGATCTTAAACACAAAAAAGAAGCTTACAAGAAGTGGAAGATTGGACAAATGACTGGGAGGACTACAAAAATATTGCTCAGGCATGCAGGAGTGAAATCAGGAAGGCCAAATCACACTTGGAGTTGTAGCTAGCAAGAGATGTTAAGAGTAACAAGAAGAGTTTCTTCAGGTATGTTAGCAACAAGAAGGAGGTCAAGGAAAGTGTGGGCCCCTTACTGAATGAGGGAGGCAACCTAATGACAGAGGATGTGGAAAAAGCTAATGTACTCAATGCTTTTTTTGCCTCTGTCTTCAGGAACAAGGTCAGCTTCCAGACTACTGCACTGGGCAGCACAGTATGGGGAGGAGGTGACCAACCCTCTGTGGAGAAAGTGGTGGTTCAGGACTATTTAGAAAGGCTGGACAAGTGCAAATCCATGGGGCCAGATGCACTGCATCCGAGAGTGCTAAAGGAGTTGGCGGATGTGACTGCAGAGCCATTGGCCATTATCTTTGAAAACTCATGGCAATTGCGGGAGGTCCCGGATGACTGGAAAAAGGCTAATGTAGTGCCCATCTTTAAAAAAGGGAAGGAAGAGGATCAGGAGAACTACAGTCCAGTCAGCCTCACCTCAGTCCCTGGAAAAATCATGGAGCAGGTCCTCAAGGAATCAATTCTGAAGCACTTAAAGGAGAGGAAAGCGATCAGGAATGGTCAGAATGGATTCACAAAGGTCAAGTTATGCCTGACGAATCTAACTGTCTTCTATGATGAGATAACTGGCTCAGTGGATGAGGGGAAAGCAGTGGACATATTATTCCTTGACTTTAGCAACGCTTTTGATACGGTCTCCCACAGTATTCTTGCCAACAAGCTAAAGAACTATGGGCTGGATGAATGGACTATAAGGTGGATAGAAAGCTGGCTAGATGTCGATCTCAATGGGTAGCGATCAATGGCTCCATGTCTAGTTGGCAGCTGGTATCAAGTGGAGTGCCCCAAGGTTGGTCCTGGGACCAATTTTGTTCAATATCTTCATTAATGATCTGAGGGAGGGACCCAGACAAATTAGAGGATTAGCCAAAAGAAATCTGATGAGGTTCAACAAGGACAAGTGCAGAGTCCTGCACATAGGATGGAAGAATCCCATGCACTGCTACAGTCTAGGGACCGGTTTCAGAGTAGCAGCCGTGTTAGTCTGTATTCGCAAAAAGAAAAGGAGTACTTGTGGCACCTTAGAGACTAACAAATTTATTAGAGCATAAGCTGTAGCTCACGAAAGCTTATGCTCTAATAAATTTGTTAGTCTAGGGACCAAGTGTCTAGGCAACAGTTCTGCATGAAAGGACCTAGGGGTTACAGTGGATGAGAAGCTGGATACGAGTCAACAGTATGCCCTTGTTGCCAAGAAGGCTAGCAGCGTTTTGGGCTGTATAAGTAGGGGCATTGCCAGCAGATCGAGGGACGTGATCATTCCCCTCTCTTCAGTATTGGTGAGGCCTCATCTGGAGTACCATGTCCAGTTTTGGGCCCAACGCTACAAGAAAGATGTGGAAAAATTGGAAAGAGTCCAGTGGAGGGGAACAAAATGATTAGGGGACTGGAGCACATGATTTATGAAGAAAGACTGAGGGAACTGGGATTATTTAGTCTGCAGAAGAGAAGAATGCAGGGGGGATTTGTTAGCTGCTTTCAACTACCTGAAAGGGGGTTCCAAAGAGGATGGATCTAGACTGTTCTCGTGGTAGCAGATGACAGAACAAGGAGTAATGGTCTCAAGTTGCAGTGGGGGGAGGTTTAGGTTGGATATTAGGAAAAAACTTTTTCACAAGGAGGGTGGTGAAGCACTGGAATGCGTTACCTAGGGAGGTGGTGGAATCTCCTTCCTTAGAGGTTTTTAAGGTCAGGCTTGACAAAGCCCTGGCTGGGATGATTTAGTGGGGGATTGGTCCTGCTTTGAGCAGGGGGTTGGACTAAATCCCCCTCTCACTACACACACAGCATATACTTATTTTCTCCCACTGCTCTTCATTATTGGAATTGCGTTAGATGGCTGTGGTAGAAAATTAAAAGCGATTAGAATGTGTGGGAACAGAAGGTTCTCAATACTACTAAACATTTAATAACTTGCAAGTTGTTATGCCATTAATGAACAGCAATAAAGATGGCGTTGAACTAAAAAAAAGACAAAATACACCCCCCCTCCCCCTGCTATCCTGCCCCTGCCCCTCTCCACCTATAAAAACCCTGGTAATTGTACCATCACACCCCAATCTTTCATTTCATCATCACAGAAAAAAAGCTACACAAAAACATGTAACTCAAAAGTCTTCGATGAGGAAAACAAAACCTGGATTAAAATAAGTCTGCCTCTAGAGGCCTGATATATGAGACATGATGTGTTTTTGTATTTTGAAATAGTTGTTATCTTTCGACAAAAATAAACGGCTGTTGGCAACACAGTGGAGGGGTCAATGAAGACATCTGCCTCAAACAACAGTTGTAATTAAAAAGAAAAAGCAGAAATATTAAGAGTGTGTTAAGAAAAGGGAGAAGAAGAATATGAAAAGATACCAGGGTGCTGCTATATAATAGGTCCTCACCTTGAATTCAATATTTAACTTTGGTCAGCTCATCTCAAAAAGATATTGAACAATAAAAAGTGGGCCAATGAAGGAACATGAAGATTATTAGAAACATGGTGGAAGAAAGGGGCAGGCCGAGGATGGGGAATTTGTTCTCACTTTGACCAAAGATTAAACACAGAACTATTTAGACTGGCAATCAGAAGCCTGCAGAGAGATACAGCATAGGCATGTGAATTAATAAATGGCACAGAGACGACCTTAATACAAAAACAAGATGGAGCTCAAATAAAAAAGGTGAAATAAATTAAATAAAAGTCGTACACTTTTCTATGCAGTGTATTTACGAACACCCTGAGGGACTACCTCAGGGAATTACTGGGCCAAAATGTCTAATCAAATGCAAAAACATTTATATTAATAAGATTATTATGTGCAGTTATATAAGGTTGGATAAAATTACAACAGCAATCAATTCTCAAGCATCCAGGCTTAAGCTCAGTATCAAGAAGAAATTTTCCCCCATGCTACTGTATTGTCAAATAAGATGAATTCCTGTCACTGAGTACTCTTCAAAACATAATGTTCCCCTAGATTAGAATGTAGCTGTAGACACAGATTGTTCAAACTCTTATTTTGATAGGCTAATGGGACTTTCTGTAGATACCATATTCATCTATGCACCTGGGATTTTCATCACTAAACCACACAGCCACACAAATCCCTTGTACTATAATGTTAAATGGGTGGATCACAGGACGTACATTTTCTGGGATGAAGAACAGTGGAAATTGGGACATGGGAAAAGTGAAAACATGGCAGTTTTAAACTGTTCCTCCCTCCAAACTGGCAGGAGTCAGTCTATGATCCCACAAGTTAATTTAAACTCACTTTCCAATATAACTGCTACATGTTTTTTGTAGTGTTAAATTTCTTCTGGGGAACGGGGGGATGGAGGAGGAGCGAATTCTCCCCCAAACCTTAAATTGGGTGCTAGGGAAGCATAAACTGCTGCTGCCATTTTTATAACCTTTTCCTTACTAATTTCTTTCTCTCTCTACTTAAGTATCAGAGTATCTCACAATGTTTAATGTATTTATTCTCACAACACCCTAATGAAGTACTATTATTCCTGTTGTAAGAGGTGGATTGAGATACAAAGACACTAAGTGACTTGCCCTAGGTCATCCAGGAAGTCTGTGGTGGAGCAGGAAATTGAATCTGGGTATCTCGAGTCCTAGGCCACTGCTATAACCACTGGACCATTCTTCCTTTCTGTGTCTGTGTGTGTGTGTGCGCCCAGCCTTATAGTGGGAACTATTTTCTTTGGTGGAAAGATACATTCATAAAGTTTCAGCCATAAAACACCGAAAACTACTTTTTGAAATAGTTCTCAAATACTAGAAGAAACTTAACAAGCCACTCTAGGGTGTACATTAGTATGGTACTGGTGTGCTTCTCTGATGGATGGAGACACCGAGGGCATGTCTACACAGCATTTTGGAGCAAGTTGCAGTGATCCTTCCAGCCCAGATTGTGGCTGTAGGACTCAAGCTAGCACTCTAAAAATTGCTGTATAGACAGTGATTTGGAGATTCGGTTTGGGCTGGAGCTTAGGCATCGAGGCCTAGAGAATGGTGTAGGCTAAAAATATCACTGGCCTTAAAATAGAAAGGAAGAGAGCTCTTGGCAACTACTCAAACATACGAAGAGAAAAAATTCACTGAACTGCTGATCCAATACCCATTGAAATCAATGGGAATCTTTTTGTTGACATGAAAGGGCTTTGGATCTGGCCCTAAAATTCTAAAATATAATGAAATAATAAAGAAGAATCAGCATGAATTTATAAAGAGATAAAAAGTAGTCTTTCTAGACAGACCTGATTGCTTAGTTTGGCAGAATTACAAAATGAGTGGATTTAGATAAAATGATAGATATAATAAATTAGAATTTAAATGAAATATTTGCTATTGTGTCTTATGAAGTCTTAATATTATATCAAAACAACTTTAGATAAGAACATGTCCATATGAGCTCAAAACTGGCTAAAGGACAATAATCAAAGTGTAATGGTAAATGACAAAGTATTAAATCAGATGGTGCTGTCCAATGGTATATCAAAGATCTGTGCTTACATTAATGATCTAAAAGAGGGAACACACACTACATTAATGAAATTCACAGATGATATGAAATTAGGCAGAATACTGACCATGTGAGGGCAGAGACAATATACAAAAGGATGTAGAAGAGAAATTAGAAACATTGGAAATTAAAGAGGGAAATTACAACCCTGGACTTTGAAGCACAAAAGGAGACATGACTTGGAAAAATTCAAGCTACTATTAACTGGATAACATTCAAAATACAGCGATCAGTAATGCCAAAAGATAGATAGTGGAGGACAAATTAGACCTTGATAGCAACAGGATGAGGTGGCAAAAACAAACAAACAAAAATGCAGTTCTGTGTTGCAGTGAGAGAGGTGTCACTTCATGAACAAAGAGAATAAAATATCTTTCTATATGGCTCTGGTGAAACCTTAATGGGGAGTTTTCCCCTGACATTTAGCCTACACTTCCCTCTTATGTCATTACTCCCATTCACACTTTGCTTCATCCTAAACATTTCTTCTCCCTCTTCACTGTTCAACTCCTTAAAAACCAGTAGATGATCATGTTCCCTCTTAGTCACTCCTGCGCCATGCAATGATTTAACAGTATAAAGTTTGCATTCAAGATTTCATCAAACACGGCATCACATCATTGAAATCTAGAGATCTGACACCAACTGTGTTCCTTCATCCACCAATTTTACAACTCTGAAAAAAACACCAATCAAGTTTGTCTGCCATGATTTGTTCTTTCTAAAGTCTGTTGCTCATACGTAATTCCATTATTCTGTATGGGGCTCACTCAACCTGTCAGTTTTGTGCATGCAATTCCTTTTGAAGTCAATAGCAGCTGCACGTGCACGCATACACAAACTGCTGAAATGAATAAAGAAGTAGAAATTTAATTATTTTCCTTCTCTTAATATCAGCACCATTATTTTACTCAGGATAGACTAGAAGGGAGAATTGCATAAGGAGGCTAATTCAATTAATTTTTACTTAGTAATGTGGGGAAAGATGGCAGCAGCAACACGTTAGTAGTCTTTGTGGATGGTCATTTAGGGAGAGAGGAACTGTACTCATATTAGAAAAGAATAAAAAGTATTTAGAGTAACAAAATGAGAAAGAAACCTCTGTTACACTGTAATACTCTTCTAATGAAATAAAGTAATATTACAGCTATTACCATTATATTATAGTATAAAAGGTGATAATTACTAAGTATTGTAAGTCCATAAATGTTTTGGCTTTACTTCAATGTCCAGGATACCTTTATTTCCTTGTACACCTGATACTCCTGTGAAATAATTGCATAGGTGACAGGAATTCATCTTTGGAGGCCTTTCACCCTTAGCCTAATGTGTTCATTGCATATTGTTGTGAATTAAAAAAATAAAACAAAAACAACCCCTACCCCTTATTGGATAGTAACTGAAAAGACAGGCAAAATGAACAGAGGGTAACAGTGAGTGTGATACTCTGTGTGGGGATCTTAAGTAATTAAGCTCCAAAGAAAAATGTGACACTGAACAGCCATATATAAGATTCAGAGTTAACTATTCTTATAACCTAAACTGCAGTCACAATTTCCATGCTTAGATTTGCTCTTAAATTTCTCTCTATGTGCTATGTGTAAATGTATGATAAATGCAAGGTTAATTTTAAGCTTGATTAAATGTTGAAGAGAATGTCACACCTTTTAGTCTAGATTCTATGAACCCATCAATAACTTAATGGACTCTGTCTTGGAAACCGTTCTGAAAAATTAACTTCCCAAAGTAAAACAAAACAAAAACCCAACCAAGTTTCCAGTAGTTTCATCTATCATTGCTGTGTCAGACCAAGGGATAAAATGAAATGTGCTAACCAGTAACAACAGCTAAAGATTTAACAAGCTCCTTTTCTTAAATGAGGTCTGCACTACATTACTAATCTTTTCTCTGCACGTATTTGGCTCTTTCAAACTGCATATTTCTGTCAGGCAAAACAATATATTGCCAGTGACCTCGGATTCTATTTCGGGATATGTGTGTGTGTGTGTGTGTGTGTGTGTGTGTGTGTGTGTATCCATTGTTTTCAACTAAACTTTGTTATCTACCGTATCAGGCCTTGATGCTGCAAAGATTCATATCAGTAATTATACTGGGACCAATCCTGCACATAAAGTTACTCATGTAAGTAAATATTTGGAGAATTCAGGATTTAATTAATTATTGAAATAATAGCATTTCATATTCTATACTTTGGTGTACAGGCAACTTTTTGAGGATCATTGTTTGCCTTTCTTCCATCTCTAACACTTACATTCTGAAGTATTTCAAGTTGTTTATGTATTTCTGCAAATAAAACTATATTTAACAGAACTAGAATAGGAATATAATTTATGAAATAAATTGCTGCTGTTTACACATGTGATCTTGTATAAAGATTAATGGTTAGACTTTATAAACTGTTGAGGTAAGGTCTTTTTATACAAAAAATAATTGTGTACATTAAATTTTTTTTTAGCTCAAATACTATTGTCATTTAAGTGATTTGCAATATGTTTTTATAATGCTGGATGTATTTCATTTATTTCCAGCGATAGTTTATACACTGATATAAACTAGAAAGCAAGTAGGTACAATTGTTGTAAGGTTTATCAGTATGATATTTCCCCCCCATATAGTTCTTAAAACATTTTCTAGATCTGCCTTCATGTATCGTCTAGTTTGTAACACCTGTCAGTGGCATACCTTATTAAGGATATGATTTTATCATGGAGGTCATGGATTCTGTGACTTTAACAGGCCTCTGTGACTTCTGTGGCTGCAGCCCTGCCTCAGTGGCAGGGCTGGAGCAGCGGTCAGCCGCCACATCCCACAAGACTGGAGCGGTGGTCAGACACCCCCCCGACAATGGGGCTTGCGCTGTCATTCCCCTCTCCGCCCCCAGACAGGTCACCAACTTCCAAAAATTTTTGTTTATTGCCCATGATTTTTGTTTATTGCCCATCAGTGACTTTGATGAAAAATTCCTATGACAAAATCTTAACCTTACTTATCATTGCTCAGATCTATCAGTCACAGCTTGGCTCTCAGTCTACCACATTAATTCCTAGGAACTGTCAATCATTCTTGCCTGTTTGGACTACAATATCCATGTGTTTCCTCCACTAGCCATGCCAGACAACTGGTAAACATGTTCTATTCTATACCTTTTTCAAAGCACTCTCATATCTAAGAAGACACTCGATGCAAAATGTAACATGAAGAGTAGGCCTACAACTTTTGTGACACTCAACCTGAATATGATGTCTCCACTGTCACTACCTGCTCCAGTCTTGCTCTCAAGACAGACACAGTCTATTATCATTGAAGGCAACTGCAGAATCCCTCACACCTCTAAGTCCCCTAGGCTGGGTAGCGACTGATCTCTGGGTCTCTGAGTGCACTCCCAGGTGTATAACACCCTTCTTAAGGAGCATGCCCTCACCTACTGGCTGCCTAGACTCTGGATCCAGTGCCACAGCTGTTTCCCAGTTGCTTGGACATGATCCTGCAAGTCCACCTGGCTCTGGGTTTCCTAGTTACAATATGTCAGTAAAGCAAGAAAATACATATTTATTAATGGAATTTCTTATATACACAAATATTATCCTATAAAAACCAACAAAAAACGGTGTGAGTTACATAGCTATGGCAAACAACAAACTCCTGATCACAATCCCACTCAGTGCCCTGGGTCTGGTCCAAGTCCTTGGACTCAGCAGCTCTTTCTGCCTCCATGGAGTGGCCATTTTGCTTCTGGTAGTGGAATGTCTGATCTTGCTTAGAAAGCGTTCCCTCTTTTAAAACAGCCTCTGTCACCATTTCTGCCCGTGCTTCTAATGGGGAATTTTCAGTCCCTGTCGCCCATCCCTCTGGACCTCCCACCCCACTCCCCTTGGCTTCAGGGCACACTGTATTTCAAAGTCAATGGCCCTGCTAACACTGAACCCATTTTTCTGCTATAGAAAAGCCACTCAGTATTGATGATTACTGACTGTTCTGTCTCAGCTTCCCAAGAAACACACAGTGTCTCACTAGGCATCAAATTCCTTTAACTAAACAAACTGTCAAACCCACTCTAAAGGTTACATCATTCAGAATGGACATTGAAATACAACATGGTGTTTACCAATCCAAAATGGAATTAATACAATGACTCAGATGTACCCACCGAACTGTTGCACCCATATTTTAGGATGTGCCCATTGATACACTGCATATCTTTAGAACTAGAATTTCATTCACCACTTCATTAGTTATATACTACCGTCTCAGTAAATGCCTGAAGTTATTGAAAACTTAAACAATTTCTATAGGAATGAATGGTTTCAGAATAGTAGCCGTGTTAGTCTGTATTCGCAAAAAGAAAAGGAGGACTTGTGGCACCTTAGAGACTAACAAATTTATTTGAGCATAAGCTTTCATGAGCTACAGCTCACTTCGTCGGATGCATTCAGTGGAAAATACAGTGGGGAGATGATTTATATACACAGTGAACATGAAACAATGGGTGTTATCATACACACTGTAAGGAGAGTGATCACTTAAGATGAGCTATTACCAGCGAGGGGGGAAAGGGGGGAGGAAGAAAACCTTTTGTAGTGATAATCGAGGTGTGCCATTTCCAGCAGTTGACAAGAATGTCTGAGGAACAGTGAGGTTTGGAGGGGGGAAATAACATGGGGAAATAGTTTTACTTTGTGTAATGACACATCCACTCCCAGTCTCTATTCAAGCCTAAGTTAATTGTATCCAGTTTGCAAATTAATTCCAATTCAGCAGTCTCTCGTTGGAGTCTGTTTTTGAAGTTTTTTTGTTGGATAGCCACCCTCAGGTCTGTAATCGAGTCACCAAA
Source organism: Dermochelys coriacea (assembly GCF_009764565.3). Classification (NCBI taxonomy): domain Eukaryota; kingdom Metazoa; phylum Chordata; order Testudines; family Dermochelyidae; genus Dermochelys; species Dermochelys coriacea. Next base: position 147,855,093 of record NC_050068.2, read on the forward strand.
GAGATTGAAGTGTTCTCTGACTGGTTTTTGAATGTTATGATTCTTGACATCTGATTTGTGTCCATTTATTCTTTTACGTAGATACTGTCCAGTTTGACCAATGTACATGGCAGAGGGGCATTGCTGGCACATAATGGCATATATCACATTGGTAGATGCGCAGGTGAACGAGCCTCTGATAGTGTGGCTGATGTGATTAGGCCCTATGATGGTGTCCCCTGAATAGATATGTGGACACAGTTGGCAACGAGCTTTGTTGTAAGGATAGCTTCCTGGGTTAGTGGTTCTGTTGTGTGGTGTGTGGTTTCTGGTGAGTATTTGCTTCAGATTGAGGGGACTGTCTGTAAGCAAGGACTGGCCTGTCTCCCAAGATCTGTGAGAGTGATGGGTCGTCCTTCAGGATAGGTTGTAGATCCTTGATGATACGTTGGAGAGGTTTTAGTTGGGGGCTAAAGGTGATGGCTAGTGGCATTCTGTCAGTTTCTTTGTTGGGCCTGTCCTGTAGTAGGTGACTTCTGGGTACTTTTCTGGCTCTGTCAATAGGAATGAAGTGATTCCACCTGTGTAGCAGCTCTATGTATAAACTCATGAATAAGTTATGTGGAAACCAAGGCAGGCGGAAACACTTCCTCCTATATTATCTTACTGTAAACAGTTCACAATCTGGACATTCAGTCCAGCTGAGCCAGCAGTAGTAAAATCTATCATGGAAATACTCCTTTACATATCAGGTTCCAATTCATACTTGTGCCATTTTTTTAAAGATTCCCCTAAAAGATTCCAGTTTTGCAGGTCCTCTTTTTCATGGATTTAAATATATTTCCTTCCTCTTGAGATATAAAAATCTTGTTGAGCTCTTCAGTCCATTATCCAGTGAAATGCAGACTAAATTTTCAAGAGTGACCTATTCAAGATTCCATTTGCATGCATGCATTTTTTCAAGAACTATCACCTGGTAGAGTCTAATTTGGGCACGCTGCGGTTTGCATATTCAAATTTGAACAGGATACTTTTTGAAAATTCAGCCCTAGATATCTAAGTATTGTGCAGATATTTTAAAATGCTATACAGCTGTTTCCATGTATTTATTCAGATATTTAGTAAAAACTTTAAACCTTAAACTTATTAAAGAAGGTGAGATAGGATTTAGACAAAGTAATCAAAAGTCGGTTATATACATTATTTGGAATGAAACTGTGGAAAGGAATCCAGTGCTATGAAAAATAATTGTGGGCTGGCTACATTCATGATTGCTGAACATTTGAAGTTGTCTATGAAATATTGGGATAGTCAGTATCAAAAAAGCCACAGCTTGAGATACTTTCAGTTTAGCTGGTAATATAATTGCAGAATTAATAAAAAAATGTAATCATCTCAGCAGGAGCTAAATCAGGCAAATACAACTGCTGAGTTTGTTCTTGAATATTAACTCAAAAGACTACCTTGCATGGAATGGCACATTTGGGGAAGTAAGGCAACTTCAGACTTCGGAGTATACATTTTAAAAGCTCTCCTTTGATGCCGCACTATGTGAAGAATCTTTGAAACAACCTCAAAACAACTGTTTAACATGCATTAAAAAAATCAAATCTCATCCCAAGATATTTCAAGTCCTCAAGTCATACCTCAACTGACTGCATTTACAAACGCTCATTACAAATTTGCCTTGAGAACGATTAGTGTGAAAACCATCAGAATTTGAGGCTTTGCAAATGCCCTAAACTTTTTTCCCCCTAACTTTTTGTGTTTCGCAAAACAGAGTCAGATTGCATAAAATCCTCTCTCGATAAATGAAACCCATATTTATTTTAATGAAGATTCAATTTAAAACTTTTTTTTATCTAGGAGGAAGCCTGTGATGCATAAACAATGTAGAAAACAATGAAGGATAAACTTTTATGTTGCATGAAATATATACAACCTCCTGTGCTACCTATTCTTCTATCCAAGAACATAAATTAGATCTGATGAGTGATCAAGTGGTTTCAAGGCAGGGCTGGTATGCAATGAAAGTTAATGTGCTATACATAAAATCTATTGACTAAACCACCCACAGAAAGAAAATAAGCATGTTTTTCCCATTATTTAGTGATCTTGTAGTATCTATGAGCTTAAGTTAATTCATTTTTCTGATGCAAGGCAATTCTATGCTGTTCTACATGGAAAGGGCCCAGCATATTTGCTAGAAAAGTTCTTAATTGATTCAACAGTATTAGAATATTTATTTTTAACCCATTTTATTTAAAGTAAAGGTCTAACACACTCAGTTCATGCATGAGAAAACAAAAAAATGTAAGTGGTTACATAAGGTTCCTATTCTCCCTGCATAGATTTTTTTAAAAAATGGACAGTTTTAGTCTGGGAGTTAAGTACTTTGCTGCTGAACTGCTGCACTCCCCAATATATGAATGGAGGTTCATTCGGTAAAATACAATGAATCATAATAGATACAGAGGATAAACCAAGCTTCTTTCATCAGGTGATATCAGTATTATATACCTGATACTATGGAAAAGCCAAGGTGCTATCACTGCTTCAGAACTACTGAAAAACATCATGGAAGAGAGGGCAAATGATAGAAGTTAAGCTAAGAAAAGACCAAGAAGGCAAGAGTAATTAAGCCCTGACTGACAGTACAGTATTTTTGAGTCATCACTTGTTCGTTAGCTACAGTGGGCCTACCCTCAGAGATTTATCAAGGTTCACTTTCAGAAATACCATATTCTCTTCATTTTCTGCTAAACATTTTCATGTCAATTAAATAGCAGCTTCCATTGTGGGAATGGATTGTTCATGTTGTGGCTGGACTGGAGAAATGAAAGACTGGGAGACTTGAGACTCAATTGGTGGGATGGACCCCTGAAGGGGGTTGGGCGGGAGAGTTGTGAGGAAGGAATGAAAGGAACTGTATTCACCACAGATACTGCATAATCTCCAGAACCCTACTGTCTGTGGTGATCTTGCCCCAACTGTGGGTGAAGAGAGTGAGGTAGCCACCCCAAAGATAATGGATGGTAAAATATGTGGCATCAGAGGTAGTGCACAGGTCTCGACCCACATGTCAAAAGTGACGTTAGGCTGGCATTGGGATTGCTGTCTTTTGCAGGGAGCTTCTAGTGGCCATTGGGAATGGATGGATAGGCAACAGGTGGCTGTGACCTGAAGGGCTGTTTTTGATGTTTCTCTCTGGAGTGTTTAACCCAGAGACCTCAAAGTGGATCGTGAGTCCTTTGAGGTTTGCAGAGACTCATCTGTCTTCTCATGGAACAGGTTGGCTTTGTTGAAAGGGAGGTCCTGAATGGCCATTTTGGACCTCTCTTCAGAAGCCTGATGACTGGAGCCAAGAGTCTCTATGCATAACCAGCCCGGTGGCCAGAGAGCAGGATAGAGTATCAACCATATCCACCTTTGCCAGTCTCCCCTCATCCACCAAGGCCTGGAACTGGGCCTGATCATCCGTAGGGAGTTTGTCCCTAAAGTCTGCCAGCCTAATGTGGGTGTTGAAGTTGTACTTAGCCAACAATTCTTGGTAGCTGGCTATGCAAAACTGCAGGCCCACTGAGAAGATCTTCCTGCTCAGGAGATCCAGCCTTTTTGACCCATTGTCTGGCGAGGTGGACTTCTGTGGGTGTTATTGAGCCCTCTCTGCAGCTGCTTGCACCACCAGTGAATTAGGGGCAGGGTGTGTAAATTGGAAATAGGCCCATTTGGCTGGCACAAAATAGCATCTCTCAGCTCGCTTTCAGGTGGGGGGCCCACTATTCTGGCTAGCTCCAGTATGCCCTAGTTTATGGGAAAGGTCATGTGGCTGTAGGATATCCAGGAGATGGTGTTGAGGGTCCTTGATCTCCTCCAGTGGGATCTGTAGATCACTGGCCACCCTCTGGAGCAGATCTTGATATTGCCAGTGATCATCTGGCAGACAGCGTGGCAATGGCATGACCATATCATTCACTGATGAGGATACTCCAGTCAGAACCAGAGATACTAGCACCATATCCTCCTCCTTGTATACCAATTGAACTCGCTGGCAATCAGGGGAGTGTCACTGGTCCTTGATGTGGTCTTTTGGGGGGTTTCTACTTCCCCCTGACTGGTTTTCTTTAGCTAGCCCCTGGTCAGGACAGTTCTTGGTCCCTGGCCTCTAATTAGGTCCAGTGGTCTGCTTCAGTCTTCTTGGCTGCATTTCTGGAGGCAGCCTGGTGCAGGGGTGCTGTCCTTTCACTGTCCCAGACATTTCTGCTCCATTCCTTCTCTGAAGTTTCTCCTTTTATAGCAGGCCTTGTTTCCCCTGTTGGTTGCAGCTGGGGGTATCTACCTCCATGATTGGCAATTGTGGCAGCTGCATGGGGGTGTGGTCAGGCTGGTTGCCCATAGAAGAGGCTCCCCTGCCCCCTTCTGCCTCTGCTAAGTATAGGGTTTGTAGACTACATTACAGGGATGAATGGTAGGACTTCTGCAACAGTTCCAGGTGTCTGTGGTATGGGTCCAAAGGACCCCAGTATGGCCATAAAGAGGTTGTTTGAGGTGGTCTCCATGGAAAATGATACCATGCATCCCTGGGCGGGGGGGGGTATAAGTGGGTGGATAAAGTTGCCTCAGCTGCCTGTCCAAGCTCCTGTGCCATGCTGAAGACATCAGTGGGGCTATGTTCTCAAACTCCTTGGAGTCTGATGATGGCTTTGTTGGAAAAAGTAGCACTGCCAGTAACAAGAGGCCCTTATCTGATGAATAGGGAAGGGGCTCCTCTGGAACAACTGTTCATTCACTAGAGTAGGAATCTCCCTGAGAACCAGTGAGCCTGATAGAAGCAGAGACTGGGTAAGGATGGAAGACATCCTCCGGTGTCAGGAAAGTCTCCATATGGCGCAGAATCTATGGAGTTTCCATCAAGACTCTGGAGGGACCTGGTTTGATTGTTGGAACTGGCCAATCCCCGTATTGTTAAGGCAGTACAGATGGGACATGTGGGTCCATACTCATAGATGGAATTGGCCACTGTGTGTGTCCTGGTTCCATGAGCACTACTGGTACTGATGGATCCCACTTCTTCACCTTACCCTCCCCTCCAGCCAAGGGCCTCTGGCAATTCCATGGGATCCATATGCAACGTCTTACCAGATTTGGCATGGCTTGGGGAGGGAATGAGTCTTTTATGAGCAGTTCACTGCTGGGATCTGCTCTTACGCCCATAAGAGTGCCTCTTACTCTTGTGGGGAACCCTGTATCCAGGGTCTGTGGGTTTCAGCACCAGCGGCTCTACTCCATGACTTGTGTTTGGACAGACAGACAGACACTACTGGCTGGCGGAGTCTGCTGTTGGGGCTAGTCTTCCTGGCCAGGATCCGAGTGACTCTGGGGCATCATCGCCTCTTCCATCAAGAACTTGAGAAGCCTGAGCTCACAGACCTCTCTGGTTCTGGGCAGGAAGAACTTACACATGCTGCATGTCACACAAATGTGCACTTCATGCAGACAATAGAAGCACTGTTGATGCTTGTCATTGATGGGAAAAAAGCGAGGGCAGGAGACACAGTTCATGAAGCCCAGGACCCGGGCATAGGCCTTAGGTTACCAAGGGGCTTTCCCCACCCCAACTGGGGTGGGGAGGGAAGGGTTCTCTGTTAACTATAATCCACTATATTATACTATACTCTACAAGCTATGAATAACTATTTACATGAGTATTTACAACTATTCTCATAGGAAATAAGAGTGAAGAAGAAATGGGGTTTCTGACTCAGGCCATGCGGTGATTAGAGGGAACTGGAGTAGCATCGATCCACACCATCCCTTATACTCCAGTTGGGAGTATTAGGGGAGATACCGCGCATATATGGGTCAAAGGATACTGCCTAGAGAAAACTTCTGGTCTCAGGTGTATGGTGTGCATGCGCACCCACATGTGGAATACACAGAGGGACCATCATTTGAACAACCACCTCTCTTTACCACAGTTACTCCTCCTGGGAAAATACCACCCTTTTCAGAGAGGTGTTATGAGGCCTAATGAGTTAATATTTGTGAAACATTTTGAGGTCCTTGGATAGAAGATGCTATACATGTAACTATTAATAATTGGTTTTATTAATATAAATTGATATATTCAATTACACTGTGATGGGAAGAGCAATTTCTAAGCTGTATGTGTGCACAGATTGTTTTTACTTAGTAGGCAGTGTAACATATGCCAGGTAGAATTCTACCTTCCATTTTGGTTTGTTTATTTTTTTGCCTTTAAGCTAAACAGTGTATTCAAAGCCAAGGGAGAATGACAATTTTTCTGGCAGCTGAAACAACATTTTATACATGCTGCTCATTCTTCAGAAACTCACAAACTACATGATTCAGGCAGTGTATGAAATAGGCCACATCTGTAAAAACCGCAGCTTTAGAGCACTTCAACAAAGTTTGCATCATTGGCATTTACAATGTACAGTTTCCCAGTTCTTGTGAAGAAGTCATCTGCTGTTAGTTTTGTGACAGCATTCTTACAGACAAAGGTAAAATAGCCTTATGAAGGATTTTAGACACATCTGAACTATTCCCAGTGGACTCTTTCAAGTATCTCCATTGGTACTAGACAACGAAAGTCAGTGAACAGCAAGAGTCTCTTCTCAGAGAGTGACTACTACTACTACTACTACTACTACTACTACTACTACTGCTGGCTGGCTGGCTGGCTGGCTGTCCCACATGGAACCCAATAGGGTACAGCCTTTCCCAGCTACCTGGTTTTATACAGGCCCCATCTGTTCTGGTGCAGCTGAACCTGCTTCCCATTAGTTCCCTGCTCCCTGGCTCTTCCTCCAGGTGCAGCCGGTGCAATTAATTGACCTGCCTGGCCATCTTAACCTTTTCCAGCCCTGTGTGGGGCAGACACCCTATCAGAGTGCCTCAATATTATTGCATTTTTTAAAAGCTTTTTAAAATCTTTGGCCCTGCATCTCTATGCTCTTTTTCACATTGACTCTATGTGTGTGTGTTGGGGGAGGGGAGTGTTGGGGACGTATTGTACATAGGTAATGAGCTTTTGTAACCACCATGTTTTTTATCTTAAATTGCAAAAAGCTTTTTTGCAGTGTTTGTGATTTAGTTTATCATGTGTTTGGTTTGACATGAGATTTTTCTTGGATTTTCCTCCCCTCTTTGAAAATATACATAGAGACATTACAAAATAAAACACAGGTGTTCTGCCCTCTCTCTCCCCAGTTTTTCTTCCACTCCAGATTGCTTCAAAGCAATTGTTCCCACCCAGGAAACAGATTATAAAGGCGAAAAATCATGTGTTATTTTCATCTTAAAAGTGGGGAATTGGCTTTGACTTCAAAAGCTAACTCTTGTTTTGAACAAGGAAGTAAACACATTTTCAGTGAAGCATTTGTGTCAAGTCTATGTGGAATATAAACTCAGAAAAGTGAGAGACTGCAGGTCATAGCCTTTAACAAAAAATATCTAACACAATTGACCCCAAAACTGGCAAGTAGCCAAGGTCTGTCTGGCAAACCTTACACTAGAAAACAGATTTCAAATATGACACGAGGGAATCTACTTTTATGACTATGAAGAGAGAACCACAGAACTCCCAGTGCTGGGTGAACATTCCAGTTTCTGTCTGCACAAAATACAGCATCTAGTTATTTCCTAGGATAAATACATGAAACTGCTTCCACCAATTCTGTTCTTTCAAATTTCCCAGAAATTATTATTTGGGGTTCCTGGAGGCTGTCTCTCTTCACATCTTTTACTGACATTGCAGACTCCTCAGCAATTGAAAAAAGATTCATGCCCATTACCTTCACCTTCCTTTAGAACAACCACAGAAGAGGTGGAAAAGACCCATTAGTTCAAATCCATCACCTAATGAACATACTAGAAATTAAAGCGACACCACATTTGATCTTAGGAAAGGGGCCATGAAAGATTAAATTATAATCAGTCCCTAGGTGAAAGAACCACTAATATAGAAGGTAATTAAAAATTAGCAGATATTCTGTTAGTACTGGATTCCTACAAAACACAAGAATATGGAACAAACATGATCCTCCTCAAAACCTTCCTTGTGGCATTGAAAGAGCAATTCAAACATAAATGGAGACTATTTCATTACAATAACTGCCACAAACATATGTATGCAGTACAGAGAAAAAGACAACACGTATATCTGTTGCTGAAAGAAAGCTCTTTTGCATTTAATACATTAGTGACACAATTCAAAAACAGTTTGTCCTTATGTAAAGATAACTCCCAGAATGCTGCCAAGGTCAGTGATTCCTTGGGTAAAGTACCAAGTGTATTAGGCTTTAAATTCTGAAGCCAATTTTCTTCTTTAAATTCAAGAATCATTACTCATTGCTGAAGATTATTTCATTTTTGGCTTTTCTTCACAGTGTTACAGAAGAGAAGTAAAAAACCCAGCTATTTAGAATACCAGTGCTAGGTTCTGACTCTCCTCTATCTTTCCTGCATTAAGGTAGACCTAGTTCAGATGCAATCTGGCTCTGAATGGAAGCTTTGAATTGTCATTTTAGTGTTCTGCATATTAACAGTACCTCTAAATTAAATAATTTTTTCCAGTTAATATCACCTCCACCTCCTGCAAAAAAACCCAACAGTGTAAAACCTGTTATGCATGCATTTAAAACAAACACATTTAAATGAAAACCTAATAATGAAAGTATGCAATGTCACTCCCTTTTCAACACAGTACTGTTGCTATGGCAATTTTCAAACCGAGTATTTTTGTCAGAAAGCTCCCTTTATTGAAAGAGCCTGACTTTTTATCCACCTTAATATTTATATGCTCAATTAGCCTTTAGACACAGTATATGAAGAGTTTAGTTCTGCTTCTATGACTCCTGGTTACTTCTCTGACTAGATATTTCTTAACATCTAGTTCAGTATTCTCAGCAGATCAATTTCAAATCAGATTCAGTTTTTTCCCCATAGAAATCAGTCAATATTGTCTTGACAAGTTTCAAAAGGTTATCAAAGGCTATCAAATCTTCCACAAGGAACACAGCACAAATGATGAAAATAAAAATAGAATTTTTAAAAAGAAAATAGAAACTAAAGCACAAATATATTGTATTAATGTTGGCAATTGGTAAGACTGTACTATCACATATACTTGTTTTAGGACAGCAGACAATATACACTTTAAAATGGTCCTGTGCTGATGACATTACCATTGAATAAATTTAAAAAAGTATTTCATTTTAAACTTTTTTTTTAAGATGGCTAATTATTATTAATTCTTTGAATATACATTTCAGTAGAATTAATCTCAATGGTCTCATTTCATTTAAATGTCTATGCAATAAGTAATTCAATGGTAAATTTATGTCCACTCATTGTACTGTTATTAGGTTTTTGATGGTATGGTTGTAACAGTTGCACTTTACAAGTGCCAAATTTTTACTAATTCCTTCTTATTCATTGTAATCACATTTCAGGAAGAACTCATTTGCCATTACTGTGGATGTAACATGTAATTCCATTGTAATTTTGTACTGATTAATATCCACCTAGTAAGCAATCACCCCATCATATTGCAAAAGTGCTTGTACTTGAGTGTGAAGAGACAGTATGGCTTTGGTGGATGAAACACTAAATACCCTGCATCATTCTGCTAAGTGCTGTAAATATGCATGGTTCCCTAGAGAGGAAAAAGACAATATGATCAGAGGAGTTAGCTGTCTTTCCTATTAAAAAACCCTGAGATCCAACTAAAGGAAAGTTGACCGAACATATGAAACAAGTATAAATTTAGGTACCACTTCTGCATTGGGATCTGCTAGCATGGACCCTGGCACTGAGGAGAAGTCCCACTGAAGTCAAGTAATCTGTAAATCAGTGAAAATCCACCCATGTAGGTCCATGGTAGCATAATCTGATGCAAGATCAGAGCCTTAGGCAATACTGTATGTCAATTTCCAGGAAGGGGGGAAAAACAGTTCTCACAATAAATTGCATGGCTTATTTTCTGTTAGAGAAAAACTAAAATCTCTGTAAGAATTAAAAGCCATATTTTTAGGTGTTCAAAGAACAGTTGTTTTGGATTGCAATGTGTTTAAGCATTACATGCAAGTGGTCAGTGTATAAGCAAATGATTGCTAAAAAGTATTGATTTAGAGCAATGCCTTTCATGTCTTAAGATTTTAAATTTAGAGAGCAGCTCAGTAGCTCTATGCATTCCTAGGAGATTTCTTTTTTCACAGCTATAAACATCAACCAACTTATTGGTAACTAAGAAATAAAATGGAACAAAAATAGGATAATCACTTTTCAGATTTTGAGAAAAAACTATTTTTAATTATCTGGGTCTTTACAGTACATTTGAAAACAAGTATTTACATTTCAGACTGTGGATAAGTTGAGTGGTATTTTTACTAGGCAAAATCCTATTAATGTTGTTTCCATTAATTATCAATGACAACTCACACAGTGACGGTTCCATTGCCAATGGTTACTGATACAATTGCACATTGATATTCATGCTAATTTTTCTTATGCATAGTATTGTGATATGCAAAATGCAATTTATTTTAAATGAAATATGTTCAGAATGGTAACAGGTGCATTAATATTGTAGTGAGGAAGAATCAGTAATAAGTTTGGATAAACTCCCTCCCATGATTAAGTTCTGAAAAATGTAGATAAGTGATTTTCATTTCCACTTCCAGGTAGCAGGACATTGGAGGTGGAATAATTTGCATAGAAGATGTTCCCTTTCTGCTCACCTTCACACAGATCTACCCCCTAGAGCTAGATGGAGGGAATTCTAACTATTCAGATGTGTCCTGAACCAAGGCCCTAAATACTGTCTCCTATCTTACCTGAGCTCCCCTTTACTGGGCCAAAAAGAGTTAATGCAATCCTGGGATGCATAAACAGGGGACTCTTGAGGAGGAGAAGAGAGGTTATTTTATCTCTGTATTTGGCACACTGTGACCATTTCTAGGACACTGAGTCCAGTTCTGGTGCTCACAATTCAAGAAGGATGCCTATAAATTGGAGAGGGTTCAGAGAAGAGCCATGAAAATCATTAAAGCATTAGAAAATAAGTGTTATGGTGATAAGATAAATAGATTCAGCTCTCTGAGTCTAGCAAACAGAAGGTTAAGAGGTGACTAGAGTACAGTCTATAAATATATATATGGGAAACAAATATTTAACAATAGGCTCTTCAATCTAGTAGAGCAAGGTTTAACACAATCAAATTGCTGGAAGTTGAAGCTAGACAAATTCAGACTGGAAATAAGGTGTAAATTTTTGACAGTCAGGGTAATTAACTATTGGAACAATTTCCCACTAGTCATGGTGGATTCTAAATCACTGACAATTTTTAAATCATGATTGGATACTCTGGAAATTATTTTAGGGAACTTCTATTGCCTGTGTTAGACAGGAGGTCCATCTACATCTAAGATCATAATGGTCCCTTCTGGCCTTGGAATCTATGAATTGCTCCCTCATCTAGGGAAAGACTTGATAGTCTTTAATGTAACTCTGTCAGAGAGCGATGCTTTGTTGACCTTCCTTGCCTCCCCTACTCCTTAGCTTGTTGGTTAGAAGTCTCACACTCCTAAGAATCTTCGGGGAAAAGGTTACCTACTGTAATGTGTTCCTAAACCTTTTTAAAACAGCAGGTCCAGATAACTTGCATTCGAGAATTTTAAAAAAGTTGGCTGAGGAGCTCACTGGACCATTAATGCTGATTTTCAATAAGAGTTGGAGAACTAGAGAAGTTCCAGAAGACTGATAGAAAGCTAATGTACCAATTTTTAAAAAGGATAAAGAGGATACTGGTGTAATTATAGGCCTGTCAGCCTGACATCAATTTTGGACAATGTAATGGAGTGACTGATTTGGGAGTTGGTTAATAAAGTATTAAAGAAGCGTAATATAATTAATGCAAATCAACATAGGTTTCTGGAAAACAGATTTAGTCAAGCTAACTTGATATCTGTTTTTGATGAGGTTACAAGTTTGGTTGATAAAGGTAGCAGAGCTGGCGAAATGTACTTATATATGTTTGATTTGATACCACATGACACACATCAAATGGATTGAAAACTGACTAACTGATAAGTCTGAAAATGTAATTGTCGATGGGGAATTTTCATTGAGTGGGTATGTTTCCCCTAGGGTGGTGCAGAGATAGGTTGTTGGCCCTATGGTAGTTAACAGTTTTATTAATGATCTGGAAGAAAACAAAATCATAATTGATGGAGTTTTCCGATGACACACAAATTGGGACAGTGGTAAATAATGAAGAGGACAGGTCATGATTCTAAGTAATCTGGATTGCTTGGTAAATTGGGTGCAAGCAAGCAATGTATGTTTTAATATTGCTAAATGTAAAGGTATACATCTAGGACTAAAGAAGGTAGGCCATACTTACAGGAAGGGGGATTCTATCCTGAGAATCAATGACTGAAAAAAATTGAGTGTCATGTTGAATAATCAGCTGAACATGAAATCTCAATGTGATGATTAGAAGATTGGGCCAAAAGAAATCTGATGAGGTTCAACAAGGACAAGTGCAGAGTCCTGCACTTAGGATGGAAGAATACCATGCACTGCTACAGACTAGAAACCAAGTGGCTAGGCAGCAGTTCTGCAGAAAAGGACCTCGGGGTTACGGTGAATGAGAAGCTGGATATGGTCAACAGTGTGCCCTTGTTGCCAAAGGCTAACAGCATTTTGGGCTGTAAAAATAGGAGCATTGCCAGCAGATTGAGGGATGTGATCATACCCCTCTATTCGGCATTGGTGAGGCCTCATCTGGAGTACTGTGTCCAGTTTTGGGCCCCACACTACAAGAAGGATGTGGAAAAATTGGAAAGCATCCAGAGGAAGGCAACAAAAATTATTAGATCACATGACTTATGAGGAGACTGAGGGAACTGGGATTATTTAGTCTGCAGAAGAGAAGAATGAGGAGGGATTTGTTAGTTGCTTTCAACTACCTGAAAGGGGGTTTCAAAGAGGATGGATCTAGACCAGGGGACTCAAACTCAAATGGCCATGAGGGCCACATGAGGATTAGTGCATTGGCCCACGGGCCACATCACTGACACCCCCCCTTGCTGCTCCTGGCCCCGCCCCACTCCACCCCTTCCATGAGGCCCCACCTCTTCCCATCCCTTCCCTGCCCCCATTCCAACCCCTTCCCCAAAGTCCCCACCCCAACTCCGCCCCCTGTTCCCAGCCAATGGGAGCTGCGGGGGGAACGGTGCCTGGAAGCAAGAGCAACACACAGAGACCTCTGTCCCCCTTCCCTCCCCAGGGGCCGCATGGACATGGTTCCGGTCGCTTTGGGGAGCGGTGTGGGGCTCGCGGGCTGTAGTTTGCCCACCCTGGCCTGGAGGTAGGCAGGGGGGTGGGGGGCATGGGGAGCTTGGCGGGCCCCACGGAAGAACCCGCAGGCTGCATGTTTGAGACCCCTGTCTAGACTGTTCTCAGTAGTACCAGATGATAGAATAAAGAGTAATGGTCTCAAGTTGCAGTGGAGGAGGTTTAGGTTGGATATTAGGAAAAACTTTTTCACTAGGAGAGTGGTGAAGTACTGGAATGAGTTACCTAGGGAGGTGGTGGACTCGCCTTCCTTAGAGGTTTTTGAGGTCAGGCTTGACAAAGCCCTGGCTGGGATGATTTAGTTGGGGATTAGGTCCAGCTTTGAGCAGGGGGTTGGACAAGATGACCTCCTGAGGTCCCTTTCAACCCTGATATTCTATGATTCTATGATGTGGTCAAAAGAGCTAACACTATCTGGAATGCATAAACAGGGGAATCGTGAGTAGAAATACAGAAGTTATTTTATCTCTGTATTTGGACTTTGTGCTGGAATACTGCATCCAGTTCTGGGGCTCACCAATTAAAAAACGACAAAGATAAATTGGAGTGGGTTCAGAGAAGAGCTATAAAAATGATTAAATTATTAGAAAACAGCTTTATAGTGATAGACTCAAAGAGCTCAATTTATTTAGCCTAAAAGAGAAGGTTGAGTGGTGATTTGATTATAGTCTGGAAGTATTTCAACGGGGAACAAATATTTAATAATAGTCTCTTCAATCAAGGAGAAAAAGGTATAATACAATACACTAGCTAGAAGTTGAATCTAGACAAATTCAGACTGGAAATATGGTATACGTTCTGAACCGTAACAGTAATTAACTATGGAACAATTTACCACAGGCTGCAGTGGATCACTGACAATTTTAAAATCAAGATTAGATTTTTTATCTAAAAGATACAATCTAGGAATAATTTTGTGGAAGATCTATGTTATGCAGAAGGTCAGACTAGATGATAAAAATTGTACCTTCTGAACTGGATTACATGAATCTATAGACATCATTATTGCTTTGAGTTCTATAATATATTAAACATATTATATTTAATATAAAGTCAAAATGAAATGAATCAAAACAATAAAGTTGAAATGAAAGATTCTGACATAGAAACAAAGCTTTTCAATGTTATCAAAACAAAATGAAGACAAAATTACTCATTTAGACGTTTCCCCATCAAATATTTCATCAGAATCAACATGTTCCTGCCAGAATGCATTTTCTTACCACAAACTGCTATGCTGGTTTTTTTCTGGTCGGCTCTAGTCCTAGTACAGTTGAGGGGAAAGTACCTTAGTTTAGGATAGGGTGAAGCCCAGCGAAGCCAAAATTCAGAACTTTTTAAGATTAATCCTTGGTACTGAAGCCAAAGGTGCCTCAGACCCAATTTGAAGTGAACATTAATTTATTTTCCATGTATTTTATCTGTTAACTATTTTGATATTCGATCTCAATTTTCTACTTTCTACGATAAAACACTAAGGTTTTCATCACACTCTCCTACAGAAACACTGGTAACTTGGCTTATGAGATTTCATCAGGTCACATTTCAAATTCCACAGGAATTATGCCATTTCATGGGGTTAGGCTATGCTACCATAGCTCTCCACTACAGGGACTTTTGAATATGAAGTATTAATGTGGATATCAAGAATAAGTCCCACAAGATGCTGCACAGAATAGTAGTCCCTTGGTTATGCCCTTCCTCAATCTGTTGAGCCCCAAATATGTGTTACTCAACTGAAAGGGGTTCCATGGGATTGGAAGACAGATTTTTGATGATATCAGTATACAAATATCACTCCCTCTGCTACAACAGTTTTTTGTGCCACATTAATGGGGTTTTCAGAATAATCATCATCTCTTTACCTGAAGTTGAATTGCATGGCATGACTCTAAGTCTAATTCCATCCCTGGCTTCTAGGAACACAGATGGAAATGGAAGAGTTTTGCCTTACAGCAAAAACATCAAGGATGTTAACGATTTAAGGCTATCACTCCATCCATAGTTCACAACTTTGCACCTCTAACATAATATGTAATTTCACATGTTGCAAAAAGACGAATGAAAAATCTGAGAACTCAAGGTGGTATGTTAGAATGGCAGCTTTAACTTTACATTTTCTTGGTTTTGTCCATTTATGTCAGTCCTTAAAATTATTAAAGTAATTGTTGGCATTTGATATGAACATAGGAATCAACTTTCTAGAATGCTGTGTTTGACTCACTGTGATTTTTGCCAATTTAAAAGGACACCAATGCCTCATGTAGATTGGCTTTGGGCTTTTAAAACATTAATTTGTTTTGTTTCACTTCTCGTCTGCGAGGCTAAATATTTTCTTTAAAATCGTAATACAATTAATCAGTATGGTGATCTGTGGTTTAAACGTAAAATGAAAAAAAAAATCCAATTTCAAAACTGCCAAATCCATTTAGCACCAGTTACAGTATACGTTAAACCCACAGAACAGTGGTGCTGAAAAGGTCAATAGCAAACCCTCTCCAAAAGAAGCCAAATAAATATAAAACAAAAACAATATATGGTTCCTGTATAGAACATTAAATGTTTTATTTTTTCATACCAGCACTATATAAGATAGTTTAGGGTAAAACGGTCAGAACACTATGTAGGAAGTCTGAATCATTCTCATTAACAAATAATCCCATTTGTGATTATACCTACCATGGCTATAGAGAGCTACTACCACTGAGAAATCTGGTCTAGAATGGATTTGAACCTTAGATGAGAAAACTCCATATCAGCTTTTTTAAATGAAAACACAAAATTCAAAAGCCATTGTTTTTCACAACCTCATATCCTCATTCATGCAATGACTTTTAATTTTTTTAAGTTTATATATATTATCTATACCAACATATACAGAGGGTGTGTGTGTGTGTGTGTGTGTGTGTGTGTGTGAGAGCAAGAGAGAGAGAGAGAGAGAGAAAATTCTAAATGACATACCAGAGGGTTTTTGTTGATATATTGGATATGTTCTTCTGTGACTTATTCTTATCTCTATAAATCCAATGGAAATATTTCTTCCTTAATCTTATTATAAAAATAAAAATCACAGCAAAACAAAGATCTCAAAATGAAAAGGTGACATAACGTGCGTGCTATATGCGTATGTTATAGACATACCCATATTCCCAGATATGTAATTATCTGTGCATACAAAAGTATGAAGCTTTGTTACCACACCACCACCAACGCATACTGTATAAAATTCTGACCTCATCAAAATCAACAAGAGTTTTGCCATTGACTTCAATGAGCCACAATTTCAGCCACTCTATACAAGGATATATTTTTAATTGAGGTATAGAAGGTAAGGAATTTATACAAACAGCAATATTTATGGGATTTATGGATGTACTTCCTATGGGATGTTTTAAAAATGCACCAAAATAATCTTGTTCTCCAGATCAGATCTTTGGGTAGTGTAACTAATGATAAAAACTCTAATGAGCAAGGCAGAAGTCCATGGAAAAATTTATATATTTTTTAAAAAGTTTGTTTTAATTCAAAATTAATAATCATAAACTGTGATGGGACAGATTGGCCCTGCACTGGTACCACAGGGGTTAACGCTTCCTTCCTAGCAGAGGAAGCCGTGCCCCTGGGGCTCTGCTGGGCATGCTCCAACTGGAGAACAGGTATAAAAGCCTGCAGAGCTGCTCAGTCTGGGCTGACAGCCGGAAGGGAAGGAGGCATGCCGCCAGCTCCTGAGGAGGGACAGCCTGCGCTCCAGGATCTGGATGCCAGCCAAGCTGGGACACACTCTGACGCCCAGATGGAGTATGTCAAAGAAGGAGAACAGACCAGAGAAGCCCCCAAAATGGAGGACCCGGAGGTTATGGTAGGAAGTGACCAGGGGAACTTTAGAGGAAAATGGCATTAATACCGCACAGAGACTCGGCGTGTTTTGGGCAGATCCCCGCCGAGCCAGTGGCAAGGGGAACTTGCCACTACCTGGGTCGGGACCCGGTGGAGAGGGTGGGTCTGGGTCCCCCTACCTCCGGCCCAGGAATCATATGGACCCTGGCCACTGGGCCACATTGCCTGGACATGTGGGATGAGTTATCTGGACTCTGTCACTAGGCCACACTACCCTGCTTGCAAGGGGGATTGTATGGACTCTGGCCATTGGGCCACACTACTCTGATGCTGGGAGTGATTTATATGAACTCTGGCTGTTAGGACACATTACCCCAACCAAGGGGTGATTGTGTGGAGGGAGGCTAGTAGGCTGCATCGTGCCGCCCACAGAGAGGGAGCATGTGAACTTGGGAGTGGCGAGATTCTGACACCCCATCCAAAGGGACGACGCAGTGCCAGGCCCATCACAACTGTTGGAGAATGTGGGCAATGATCAGGACCTGAAATAAGGACCCAGACCCCCAAGACAGAGCCAAAGAAGCTTCTGAAATGGCTGCTGGACAACCAACAGCAGCAGCAGAAAGCACAGTTGCTCCAACAGCCAGCAGTGCAACAGCAACTGCTGGTGGCGCAGCAGCAAGAGCAGCAACAGCAGCTGATTCGGGAGCTGACTGCCCAAGAACAAAACAATCAAGAGCGACTATTTCAGTGGATGGCAACTTTGCTAAGACATGCACCAAGTCCTCCCACCCCAGGCGCAGCTGGGAGCGGGGCTGGGAAGGCCTTGGAGGTCTACCAGTGCACCTAACAAAAATGGGGCCCGGGGATGACCCTGAGGCCTTTCTCATGATTTTCAAGCAGGTTGCAACCGCCGTCCAATGGCCCATCGCACACTGGGCCACTATCTTAGCCCCGTACTTAACTGGTCCAGCTCAATCTGCATATTGTAACCTCGATCTGCAGGAGGCACTGGAGTACTCTAAGGTCAAGGCAGCCATCTTGGACCAAATGGGCATCAACACCGAGACTTACTGCCAGCAACTCCACCGAGAGCAATATCCACCAGGGGCCAGACCACAAGCCATGGTGCAGCGAATCTGTGACCTCTGTTGGAGGTGGCTAAAACCAGAAATCCAGACAAGCTTTCAAGTAGCTGAGACCCTGGCCCTAAAGCAGTTCCAAATCTTTCTTGCTGAGGGAAAGAGTGGATTCAGCAGCACTGCCTGAAGACTCTCGCTGAAGTGACCTCCATAATGGAGGATTGCATGGTAGCAGAGGGAGAAGAGAAGGCTGGCTCCAAATTGGGGAACTCGGGTGAATGGAACCCAACCCCAGCATGGGGGGCGCGCAAGGTGGAGGGGGGAAGCCCCCGTTTGTATGTGCAGCCATCGCGGACCTCACCAACCCCCAGTGAAAGGGACCCAACAAGTGTGAACCTCATACAGAGCCAAGATAACCATCTGTGTGCAGCTTGAGGCTGCTGAACAAGGAGGGCGGTGCCTAATTGGGATGGCCCTGAAGTTAGCTTACCCGGTGACTCTGGGGACACGATTGTTCAGGCTTCGCTTTGCAGGAGTGCGGTACCTGGCCTGCAAGGAAAACGGGGGTGCGGGCCAAAAGGCCAACCAGCGCTGGGCCCCCTGGAGGGGCCCTTGTAGAATCCCCAGATAGCTGAAGGAGGCCGAGCCCCTGCCGAGGCACCAAAAAGGGAGGGCCAGGGATGGCTGGAGGTCGATGCTGACTTCCTGGATGAACAAAGGGGGGACCCCACCCTCAGCCGGGCTTGGGAGCAGGTGACTGATTCCCCTGGGGAGGAAGACCCACCCGAAACTGACAGCAAGGCCCCCACTTTGAGATCCAGAACTTACTCTATCGGGAGGTCCAGGAACCATAAACTAAAGAAGACCTGCACCAACTATTGGTCCTGCGATTGTTCCAATGGAACTTACTCCATTTAGCTCACTCAGTACCTTGAGCCAGGCATCTGGGAAGGGAGAAAACACTGCAATGGGTGGCCCAGAAGTTCTTCAGGCCAGGCATCCATCAAGAAGTGCAGGATTACTGCGCCTCTTGCCCCAAGTGCCAGAAGGCCAGCCCGAAAGGGATACTGAAAGCCCCCCTTGTGCCCTTGCCAGTGATTGGAACACCCTTTGAGCGGATTGGCCTGGATTCGGTGGGGCCCTTGCAAAAGAGCAGCTCAGGCCACAAGTACATCCTTGTCATGGTTGACTATGCAATGCGGTATCCAGAGATGGTACCTTTATGGACTACCACGGCCCCAGTCATTGCCAACGAGCTCCTGTAGATCTTTGTCCATGTTGGTCTGCCACAGGAGATACTGACAGATCAAGGGACTAATGTAACTTTTAGGTTGATGGCAGAGCTATGCCATCTGTTGAATATCCACACCCTTAAGATCTCAATCTACCACCCTCAGACAGATGGGTTGGTAGAAAGATTTAATGGCACTCTGAAATCCATGCTGAGAAAGTTTATGGAAGACCACTCTTGGCCCTGGGATAAACTGCTCCCAGCACTCCTCTTTGCTGTGCGAGAGGTGCCACAAGGATTCCACAGGGTTCTCCCCTTTTGAACTCCTCTATGGGAGGAAACCCCAGGGAATCCTAGATCTCCTGAAAGAAACATGGGAACAGGAGACCCGGGTCAGAGGATGGGTTTAATATATCCTCAACCTATGGGAGCGGCTCTGAGAGTTGGGAGCCTTGGCATGAGAGAACCTGGTGAAGGCCCAATGTAGTCAAGAGGCTCGGTATAATAAAGGGGCAAAGATGAGAAGTTTTGAGCCTGGGGATCACGTCCTTTTTTCTATCTTCCTCTGACTCTAAGCTGTCAGCAAAGTGGCAAGGCCCATTCGAGATGACCAGACAAATAGGGCTTGTTGACTATGAAGTTCGGCTGTCAGGGCGAAGGAAAGACACTCAGGTCTACCAGGTGAACCTCTTCAATGCCTGGAGAGATCAGGAAGGCCTGATGATCGCCCTGTACTTCCAAAACCTGAGTTGGGGCCATTGGCCGGCGAACTGGTGGAACCAGGGGCGGCAGCCATAGGCCAGGAGCTCAAGCCAGTACAGCAGGAACAGGTATGACAGTTGATATCTCAAGCCCCTTCTCTACCTACATTACATTGATGACATCTTCATCATTTGGACCCATGGGAAGGAAATTCTGGAAGAATTACACCACAATTTCAACAGGTTCCACCCCACCATCAACCTCAGCCTGGACCAATCTACATGGGAGGTCCACTTCCTAAACACCATGGTGCAAATAAGTGATGATCACGTTAACTCCATCCTATACCGAAAACCCACCGACTGCTATGCCTACCTTCATGCCTCCAGCTTCCACCCCAGACACACCACACGATCCATTGTCTACAGCCAAGCACTGAGGTACAACCGCATTTGCTCCAACCCCTCAGACAGAGACCAACACCTACAGGATCTTCATCAAGCATTCTCAAAACTATAAGGAAATAAGGAAACAGAGCCAGACGTGTACCCAGAAGCCTCCTGCTGCAAGACAAGCCCAAGAAAGAAACCAACAGAACTCCACTGGCCATCACATACAGTCCTCAGCTAAAACCTCTCCAACGCATCAGTGATCTACAACCCATCCTGGACAACAATCCCTAACTTTCACAGGCCTTGGGAGGCAGGCCAGTCCTCACCCACAGACAACCTGACAACCTGAAGCATATTCTCACCAGTAACTACACACCGGACCATAGTAACTCTAACTCAGGAACCAATCCATGCACCAAACCTCGATGCCAACTCTTCCCACATATCTACACCAGCAACATCATCACAGCACCTAACCAGATCAGCCACACCATCACCGGTTCATTCACTTGCACATCCACCAATGTAATATATTCCATCGTGTGCCAGCAATGCCCCTCTGCTACTATATTGGCCAAACTGGACACAAATCAGATATTAGGAATGGCAATATACCAAAACCTGTAGGAGAACACTTCGATCTCGCTGGACACACAATAGCAGATTTAAAGGTAGCCATCCTACAGCAAAAAAACTTCAGGACCAGACTTAAAAGAGAAACTGTTGAGCTTCAGTTCATTTGCAAATTTGACACTATCAGCTCAGGATTAAACAAAGACTGTGAATGGCTAGCCAACTACAGAAGCAGTTTCTCCTTCCTTGGTGTTCACACCTCAACTGCTAGAAGAGGGCCTCATCCTCCCTGATTGAACTAACCTCGTTATCCCTAGCCTGATTCTTGCTTGCATATATATACCTGCCTCTGGACATTTCCACTACATGCATCTGACGAAGTGGGTATTCACCCACGAAAGCTCATATTCCAATACGTCTGTTAGTCTATAACGTGCCACAGGACTCTTTGCCGCTTTTACAGATCCAGACTAACACGGCTATTCCTCTGAAAGTTGATATCAGCCTTCTCCACTCTCGTCAGCCCAGTCAGGGAAGACCACATTGACCAGCCATCATATCGCCACCATCCCTGGCCACAAAGTGAGGGAGAACCACCGCCCGCTCCCCAAGAAGATGTGGGAGACCATGCGGAAAGAGCTCGAGGTGATGTTGACTCTGGGAGTGATCAAAGAGTCAAAGAATGAATGGTGGAACCAATAGTGATAGTTCCCAAGCCGGATGGAACAGTCAGGTTCTGCATCGATTTCCGTAAGGTGAATGCAGTCTTTCGCTTTGATGCCTATCCCAGGCCCCAAGTGGATGAGCTGCTGAAGCGACTAGGCAACACAGAATTCATCTCCACCCTAGATTTGACCAAGGGACATTCGCAGATCCCTTTGTCACCCACCTCCAGAGAAAAGACAGCTTTTCGAACACCATTCGGCCTCTACCAATTCACTATGATGCCTTTTGGGTTTCATGGGGCCGCAGCTACCTTTCAGCGGCTCATGAATCAACTGCTGAGCCCCCACAATTTGTATACCATGGCGTATATTGATGACATTGTTGTTTACACTGCCAACTGGGAGGAACATCTCCAGCACCTTGCCAATGTGCTACGAGCTGTGGGCAAGGCAGGCCTCACTGCAAACCTAGCCAAATGTCACTTGGGCCAAAGAGAAGTGACTCACCTGGGCTACACAGTGGGCTGGGGGAAATTCCGCCCTTTGCTAGATAAGGTGGAAGCCTTGAAGAACTACCCTACACCCACAACAAAACGGCAAGTACGGCAGTTCTTCAGGCTGGCCAGATACTATTGACAATTTGTACCTAACTTTGCTATGCTTGCCGCCCCCCTGACAGACCTGACGAGAAGCACCCAGCCACAGAAGGTCCAGTGATCGGAAGAGCCCTGTGAGAACAGTTGACCCGGGAGCCAATACTGATAGAGCCCAACTTCACAAAGCCCTTTATCCTCCAGACTGACACCTCAGAAGTAGGGCTGGGAGCTGAGCTGTTGCAAGAAGTGGATGGAGAAAAGCAACCCATCTTGTAACTGAGCCACAAGCTGTTCCCCCGAGAAACCTGGTATTCTACCATAAAGCGGGAGGCCCTGACGGTTAAAGGGGCAGTCGATGCCCTGAGGTACTACCTATTAGGGAACCCCTTCTCCTTGGTGACTGACCATGCACCCCTCAGATAGCTTAATAGCATGAAGGAAATGAATACATGAATCATGCGGTGGCACCTGTCCCTTCAACCCTATTCCTTCCATGTGTTACACTGGCCGGGGAAGACCCATGGGAATGCGGAGTTCTTTTCCCGAGTCAGGGAAGAAGGGGAGGGAATGGTCAATGGGCAGCTAGCCCCGGTGGTCGTTTTAAGGGGGAGGGTGTGTGATGGGGCGGCCCAGCATTGGTACCACAGGGGTTAACCCTTTCTTCCTAGCAGAAGAAGCCACATCCCTGGGGCTCTTCTGGGCATGCTCCAATTGGAGAACAGGTATAAAAGCCTGCAGAGCTGCTCAGTCTGGGCTGACTGTCAGTAGGGAAGGAGGCACGCCACCAGCTCCCGAGGAAGGACAGCCTGTGCTCCAGGATCTGGAGGCCAGTCAAGCCAGGATGTACCCCAATGCCCAGATGGAGTACGTCACAGAGGGGGAACAGATTAGAGGACCCCCCAAAATGGAGGACCCGGAGGTTATGGTAGGAAGTGACCCAGGGGAACTTTAGAGGAAAACAGTGTTAAAGCTCCACTGAGGCTCGGGGTGTTCTGGGCGGATCCCCGCTGAGCCAATGGCAAGGGGAACTCTGGCCATTAGGACACACTACTCTGACCAAGGGATGATTGCATGGAGGGAGGCTTGCATGTGAACTTGGGAGTGGTGAGGATCTGACACCCCATTCCCCCCCACCTCAAAGGGGCGGTGCGGTGCCAGGCTTGCCACATAAGTGTAGCAAAAAACAAACAAAACCAAAATAAAAACCACTTAAGAACATTCCCATTATCTTTACTTATCTGAACATGGAAGTAGAATTGAGTAGGTAATTAGCATTTGAATATTTGATCATATTTAGTCTCTTTCTGTTCATTAATTTTCCAGGAGTCTCCTATTATAGTCTCAAAATTATTTATTTAAATTATTAAATATTTTAGCAAATAATTTTTGGTCTGTATATTGTGTGAGAGCAATTTGTTCAGAGTTTTCATTAACCAATGTTTGAGAAGGATGGCTTAGTTTTTATTGGACAGTTAGGTCTCATAGTATTTGCTCTATTCTCCAGATCGGTTGTAGGAATGCATTGTCCTCACCCATAACTATTTCACATTTGGGGACAATGTATACCTTCAAATCAGCGGCACTGCGATGGGTACCCACATAGCCCCACAGTATGCCAACATTTTTATGGCTGACTTAGAACAACGCTTCCTCAGCTCTCGTCCCCTAATGCCCCTACTCTACTTGTGCTACATTGATGACATCTTCATCATCTGGACCCATGGAAAAGAAGCCCTTGAGGAATTCCACCAGGATTTCAACAATTTCCATCCCACCATCAACCTCAGCCTGGACCAGTCCACACAAGAGATCGACTTCCTGGACACTATGGTGCCAATAAGCGATGGTCACATAAACACCACCCTATATCGGAAACCTACTGACTGCTATTCCTACCTACATGCCTCTAGCTTTCATCCAGATCACACCACTCGATACATTGTCTACAGCCAAGCTCTATGATATAACCGCATTTGCTCCAACCCCTCAGACAGAGACAAACACCTACAAGATCTCTATCATGCATTCTTACAACTACAATACCCACCTGCTGAAGTGAAGAAACAGATTGACAGAGCCAGAAGAGTACCCAGAAGTCACCTACTACAGGATAGGCCCAACAAAGAAACTAACAGAACGCCACTAGCCATCACCTTCAGCCCCCAACTAAAACCTCTCCAACGCATCATCAAGGATCTACAACCTATCCTAAAGGAGGACCCATCACTCTAACAGATCTTGGGAGACAGGCCAGTCCTTGCTTACAGACAGCCCCCCAGTCTGAAGCAAATACTCACCAGCAACCACACACCACACAACAGAACCACTAACCCAGGAACCTATCCTTGCAACAAAGCCCGTTGCCAACTCTGTCCACATATCTATTCAGGGGATACCATCATAGGGCCTAATCACATCAGCCACACTAACAGAGGCTCGTTCACCTGCGCATCTACCAATGTGATATATGCCATCATGTGCCAGCAATGCCCCTCTGCCATGTACATTGGCCAAACTGGACAGTCTCTACGTAAAAGAATGAATGGACACAAATCAGACGTCAAGAATTATAACATTCAAAAACCAGTTGGAGAACACATCAATCTCTCTGGTCACTCGATTACAGACCTAAGAGTGGCTATCCTTCAACAAAAAAGCTTCAAAAACAGACTCCAACGAGAGACTGCTGAATTGGAATTAATTTGCAAACTGGATACAATTAACTTAGGCTTGAATAGAGACTGGGAATGGATGAGTCATTACACAAAGTAAAACTATTTCCCCATGTTATTTCTCTCCCCCACCCCACCCCCCACTGTTCCTCAGATATTCTTGTTAACTGCTGGAATTAGCCTACCTTGCTTGTCACCGTGACTGGTTTTCCTCCTTTCCCCCCCCTGCTGCTGGTGATGGCTTATCTTAAGCGCTCACTCTCCTTACAGTGTGTATGATAAACCCATTGTTTCATGTTCTCTGTGTGTGTATATCAATCTCCCCTCTGTTTTTTCCACCAAATGCATCCGATGAAGTGAGCTGTAGCTCACGAAAGCTTATGCTCTAATAAATTTGTTAGTCTCTAAGGTGCCCCAAGTACTCCTTTTCTTTTTAAAGAAATCTGAGTCAGTGCAGGTAGTTCTCGGAAAACATCTGCTCAATGTGGGGAGTGGCAGTCAAAAAAGCTAACAGAATGTTAGGAACCATTATGAATGGGATAGATGAGAAGATAGAAAATAACATAATGCTACTATATAAATCCATGGTACAACTACATTTTGAATACTGAATGCAATTCTGGTCACCCCATCTCAAATAAATAAATAAATAAATAAATAAATATATTTGAATTGGAAAAGATACAAAAGAAGGGCAGCAAAAATTATTAAAGATGTGGAACAGCTTTCATATGAGGAGAGATTATAAAGAGACTTTTCAGCTTGGAAAAGACATATGATAGAGGTTTATAAAATCATGAAATTGTGGAGAAATTGAATGAGGAAGCATTATTTATTCCGTCACATAACACAAGAGACAGGGATCACCCAATGAAATTAATAGGAAGCAGGTTTAAAAAACAAACGGAAGTATTACTTCACACAACGCACGGTCAATTTGTGGAACTCATTGCCAGGGGATGTTGTGAAGGCCAAAACTGAAACGGTGTTAAAAAAACAATTAGATAAGTTCATGGAGCATAGGTCCATCAATGGCTATTAGCCAAGATGGTCAGGAATGCAATCTCATGCTCTGGGTGTTCCTAGCCTCTGATTGCCAGAAGCTGAGAGTGGACGACAGGGGATGCAGCATCTGCTGATTGCCTGTTCTGGTCATTTCCTCTAAAGCACCTGGCATTGGCCACTGGAGGGGGAAGACAGGATACAGAGCTAGATGGCCATTGGTCTCACCTAGTATGGCTGTTCTTATGTTTTTAAGTTGCACAGGTGCTACATGCCTAAGAACTCCAAAAGGCATTGCAGAAGATCTTATCATGTTCCTTGTGGGACAGTATGATTTCACACTACCCTCTGCTATGGTCTGTGACTACAAGACACAATTGAACTAGATGTTTTTAAGTTTACTAAATATTTTACACAACCTAATGCATTCTGATATGAACAAAGATTTCATCTTCATTCTCAGCGCCTAGGTATTTCAGTGCAATAAGCTCTATATTATGGATACTATCCTTAAACATATAGTCTCAAAATTGAATGCCAAATGCTAACATCACATTCCAAACACCATATTCATAACAAATGACCTATATAGTGAGTATACTGTACATTATAAACACATCTTTATTGCTGAATATATTTTAGTGCCAACTAAATACGTGATAGTTTCAAAAGCACTGTTTCTATTTGGCTTGTTGGAGTCCTTTAGAAAATTAAGAAGTTTTTGAGGACCACAAAAACCCCAAAGAAAGCACATGGGTACTCTGATATGAAATAAGAGCAATTTCTTGGACATAAATATTTACTGATTATAGGTTAACTTCACCAAAATACAATGTCACATCAATGATTAAGATGTTCTGATGCCAACTCTGCAATGATTTGTGTATAGAAGTATCACTGAAGCTACTGTATATCTATTACTACTTCTTACTGTGTCTGTGAATGTTCATAGATTACCAATTAAGTACTCTTAGGTATTTCATCAATAATCTGAAAGGATTTGTAAGTATGAGAGTAGTTGAGAGACTTCAGTAAGATATTTGTTAATTTCCAAAAGACCAGATGAGCTAATACCTATATTACTACCTTTTAATAATAATGTATAAAAGACAAAACATCTGTAAACTGAGGGTCAGAATCTGCCAGCATTATTCAAGCTGCATAGTACTGCAGTCCTTCAGTAGTTCTATTAATGTTAATCAATTTAAGGTACTATTCAAAAGTAACGAAGGTGGCAGAATCTGGTGATGAATGTAAATAGTCAGACAATAGTTAGAACACTGAACCAAATGACTGCATCTGAGGCAAAAACATTGGTATCCATAGTAAGACACCCAAACCAATAGCAATACTATAGTTAAGATAGTATCTCTCAGCTCCCATGTTAAGATACAATAACAAACAAAAATCATCACCATGCTATGCGGAATGGCCTGATATTTTAATAGACCCTAGAACAATAGTGACTTCCCCATGAAAACTTACAAAATGATTCCATCCCTCCATCACAGGTTACATATTCAATTAAAAATACATCATCGAGCACATACTCATCCAATATAATATCTGTAGTAGACCGTGCCTTCAAATTAAACTGGCAATACATGTCTCTCAAAATTGTATTTTATAGGTATCACTCACTACTGGACGTCTCCAGTGTATAAACTAATTAGCCAAACCCTGCTTTCCACTTAATGAACATAAACCCTGATGTACGACTAGCTTTAATTCTAGTAAACTGTCATTCATATGAAACTCACAGTAGCGCACACAGAGATTTCACTTTCAAAGGACCTAGCTTGTACTTTCATTTTTGGGCTTTTTTTAATATTTGCAGCTCATCTGTTTTATGTAATGTAACTTCAATAATATTAGCTCCAAGTTAACTGTGCAATAATTCATTCTTGGTACAGCTATAACTGAGCAAACAGAAGCTGGTACCAGAGGCATTCTTTTCTATTATTTATTGTAATATTTTTTTCATAAATTTAATGAGAAACATTTCAAAAGCAACATTTTTATCCTTTCATGTTAAATTAATTTACAGTTCTATAGCTATAATGAAAACACAGAAATCATCAGCAAAAAGCAAAAGTTAATAAAGACAGATTTCCTCAAAGTTACAAGGATTTACTACGCTCAGCTACCACAAAATCCCTTCAATTTCTGCCAGGTTCAGTTTGTCTCACTTTGTTTTTAATTATTTTACACTTACAGTGAAAGTGACATAACAATGAAAAAGTAGAAAAGCATCAGGCTGAAAATAATAAAGAATGCAACATATTTTTTAAACCTAAACAAATGTGATATTTATTGATGTATTTCATTGAAATTTTCGGCATCTCTGGCATGAACAATGCCGATTTCAACCAAGGTGTTATACAGTCAACAGAAAAAATCTCAAAAATGTCATAAAATTAACTATACTTCTTTCAAAAAATCTGCTGCAGAGAGGCCATTCGGAACAATACAAGAGGTGCTGAGCATCTGCAATTCCGTCTCAAATCAATGAGATTTGCTTCTGTTGAAAACCTCTCAGGATTAAGCCTACTGTAAGGAACTAACATCCTTAGAAAGGAAACATCAGATCCACCCTTCCCCTTTTTTCTGTTATGTCTTGATTACAAAATTACATTAATCCTGGATGCAAAGCCCACACAATGAGCCTGTTTCTATCCTGGCTAGCCTACAACTTGATAACAGTGACTGAAAACATGCTGGGTGTCTGATCCCAAGCATAATATAATGAACTAACAAGTCTCCAAGCAAATATAGATGGTCCTGCAGATATCACATATTTTCTGCCAATATTTTTCGTAGGCTATCAAAGTTTTTTTTGTTGGTTATCATTCAAATTGGAGCCTGGTTCTGTTTTTTTAAAAGGATGTAAACATTTCAAAACATGAAATTATGATACCACAGTAAAAAAGAACAGATCAGGTGTTGAGGTTAATATACTGTCAACAAATAACTACGAGGGCCACATGAGGACTAATACATTGGTTTGAGGGCTGCATCACTGACTTCTTTTCATACAACGATACAAAAGTATAGTCAAAGATGAAAAAAATGAAGAGTAATATAGTATGCTATTAAAAGTCAATGCATTAACTTTTTAAAAACTGTAATGCAAAGAGGGGTTTTAATAAAATATAAACACTCAGTAATGCACCTCACTCAAACGACAAAACACACATTTAATTTTAGAATTACTTTGTTAAAGCCCCTCCCAGCCCTGCTCCCACCTCTCCCCTTCCATGAGGCCCCACCTCTGCCCTGCCTCTTACCACCCCTTCCCTGCCTCCATTCCAACTCCTTCCCCAAATCCCCACCCCGGCCCCGCCTCTTCTCTGCCTCCTCTTCCAAGCGCAGCGCGTCCCTGCTCCTCCCCTCTCCCTCCTGGAAAGTGCTAAGCGCTGGAAGGTAGGTGGAGGATCGGGGACGCAGTGCGGGGTGGGGTGGGGGGTGAGGGGAGCTTGGCTGTCGGTGGAGTTGGCGCCTATGGTGGGCTGCAGGAAAGATCTCCGCGGTCTGCATGTTTGAGACTCCTGCTCTAAGGAGTCTGGCTAGTCTGAGTGATTTCATGCCAAAGAACTGTACAACATGCATATTTAAGAAACCTTGTAAATATGGAGGAATTCCAAACTGCTTATCTAAAGCAGATGTATATGCAGTTGAACAACTGCATATTAATTCTGCAGAGGATACAATGTATATAATGTAATCAGTTAATACCAACACTATAAAATGCAGCTTGTTAGTATTATTTCTCTAAAAACTAATCCAGATTATCAGAAGTTACATTTCTAAACATATACACACACACGCACATGCACACATATTCACTGTAATTTCAAGGACAACTGAGTTAGCATTGGATTATCATACAATTACCTTGTAATGCAATCTTGGTGGGGGGAGAGAGGAGAGAAATCTTGTTAAACATTATTAATCTGTCAATCAAGCTTTTACAGTTACAAACTCATACAGACCAACCAAATAAATGTTACACAGAATAGGAAATATAATAGAAAAGATCACCTTTTGTTCTGATTGTTACAATTGTTTATTGGTATGCGTGGCATTTTTTGCTTTTCCGTTACCTTTTCAACCATATTAGAAGATGTAGAATTTTTGTAAACAGTTATTATTATTAAGAATGCAAGCAAAGTTTTCACTGAGACATTGGGATCTGAAGCAGTTGATACTAATGTTGAAAAAAGACCAGGTTAAAAAAAAATCAACTCTTAATTGATCCTAGAATAAGTGCTGTGTGGTCCCTCCTCTTTCTTTCTTTCTTTCTTTCTTTCTTTGTAAATTTTTCATGTGTCTTAGATACACTAGTTTGAACAGATGAACTTTCTGCCAACTATATTGTCAATTAGTAACAAACAAATAAACTGAAGAACTGTTCTGCTATTCTCACTCCTTCTGTCTTTTGCCTCCCTCCTCTGATTCTGCTGAGTTACCCTATGCAAGACCAATGTGAAATAGCATCTTATCATCCAAGCCTCTTCAAACTCATCTTTAACCCACAAATGGACCTCTAGATTAGCAGATGCAAGCTACAGAAAACTAGAGCCCCATGTAAAAGATCCAAACAATGCAGACAGTCACACCTTCAGGAATAATTGAACCTGTAGCCTGAGTTGGGCAGAAGACAATTTCCTTACAAAATTGCTCTCAAGACCCTGCAATGAAAGGCTGCATCTGAACAGCCTCAGGAGCTGCTCTGTAGCGCTGGATGAAAGATTGTTCCGCTTTCCAGATTCCAGACTAGAAAATCATAGATATAAATGATTTCACCTTTATGCATTAAACACCTGTTGTGACAGGAGAATATGGCTTATCCTTAGCTTAATAAGAAAGCCCCTTTAAAAATACAACAGTCACAAAGCATAATGAGCAATTCCTGGAGCTATAACGACTCCAGAGGTAATACGCTCTCTCTTGGGGATGCATAGGGAGTTATATAATAACATATAAAGCATAACTTCTAATTTGAAATATCTAGAGAAATCCACATTTTGAAAGGAAGCAGATACAGAGGAGGGAAAGAGAAAATACCTGTCTTCTAGGGAATTTGAAAATTACTCAAATGATGAGTTCAGGGGAAAAGAGGAGGCCCACCCCAGGTTCCCCCTCCCCACTTCAGAGAAGTGTAGGATAGAAAGAGAAACACACACAAATTTCAATAAAAAGGTTTGTTGACACCTGAAACAGCTGTTCCCCTCTCTCCAACACACACACACACACTTATATTTCTCCAAGCTTTCACTGTTGGCTGGTACACAGTTGGTGATGGCACTGAAAGCCCATTGCATTCCAGTAAAGGCTGGTGCCACATTTGCTATGGACCAAAGCAAAATGCTATTGGGCCAATTCGGAGATAAGAGGGAAACTGGTCAGGCAACAGTGTGAGATTTCCATAATCTGGTTACATGACAAACAACAAGTCATGGCTATCAGCATATGGAAATGGAATTTTATAGCTAGAACTGACCAAACAGTTCAAATTTCCTTAATGATTTTAAACTCTCTTTCTGCTTGTGGAATGTCCGTGAGCAAATGTGACTTCCTCAGATGAGTGTGTTATTCATATTTAAAGTAGACAATTTTGTTGTGGTTTTCTTTTACCCATCCATTGTCCTTGAATGAAGATTCTCTGTAAGAAATTTGAAATTCAAGCTGTGGCAGCAGGTAGTGACAGGTAACAGAAGTGACACAATATTGTTTCTATTCCCTGATTGGATGAGCATTTGGTTTGAACTGACATAAGGCACCTTTCTGGACAAATGTTTTAATTTATTGGCTGTGTGCATCAGCAGGCAATGAAGAGAAACAGGAATGTTGACATAGAAGTGTGAATGCCTAACCCAGAGACTCAGGACCAGTATTAATGTTAGTGTTAGCAGAGCTTCATTCTCTCTACCTGGAACTTCCATGTGCAAATATTCCCTGGCAACAGAAATCTGGTAGAAAGTCACTAAGGTTCAGCCACCTGTGAGTGGAATATATTAGCCATTCTGTATCTGTAACAATCCATAACAGTTTTCAAAAAGGAAAAAAAATAGTCTAAATTAAACAGAAGGCAAAAAAGTATTCAAACTGGAATCGGGCCAGGACATGACTATTAATACTTCTATTCTTTGGAAATCTGCCACAAAAACTTTTAATGACTACAAAGGCTGTGGCACAAGTTACTGTTCTATAGGGCCCCCTTCTGGCCAAATGTGGTGCTGTAGATGCACCCTGCCTCAGTTTCTCCTGTCACCACTAATTTCACCAAGGATTTTCACCGATGTTCCTTCTGAGGGGTCTAGTTTATTAACCAAAGACCCAATGAAAATACAAGCAAGACTTCACCCCAGTATCTTAGCCAGGAGGCAAGAATCAGTCTCAGTTTATCCATTCTCATCCGGGTCCACCATTCCTATCCAGCATGGATCTTTTGGTTTGGATCCCTTCCCTTGCTTCAGGTCTCTTGCAATTACCTGGGAAGAATCTTGCACTGGAACCAGGGGTTGGCAGAAATCTGCCAATTGCAGCTCTCTTCCGGGTCAGCATGTAGTTCTTGATATGCTGGGCTTCCTGCCACTGTTTGGGAATTCCCTGTCCTTCAAAGCACACCTTCCAGGCCTCTTGCTCTGGTGAATTCTCCTAGGAACTCCTCTCCTCCTGAGCTGAGTATATTTTCCAGAGTTTGGTAATTTTATATGTGCCATCAATGTCAGCCAAGGACAGCAGGGCTTTGGAACTGTGCTCCGGCTCTGTTCCAGCTCCAGGCGAAAACCTGCAGCTCCGCTGCTCCGTACTCCAGCTCCGGGCTCCAAAACCCTGAAGGACAGTCAATGTTCCAAGCAGTTCAGCCTATGGCTGGTGTATTGGTAGGCAGGTGTGGACTAATGTCAGGTAAAGGTCACTCCAAAACTGCAGGGAGGGATCAGCCAGGCATACTCAGTCCAAAAACAAGTGAGGGTCACGACAGATTTAGCAGCTATGATTGGTCTATAAGTATGGACCATAAGAAAGGGTCTGAAAGTGATTGGAGGATAGGTATGTTAATGTTAGGATTGAAAAATAAGCCAATCAGAACAAGCCAAAAGCCGTAAATAAGGCAGAGAGCAGGCAGGCAACAGTTAGTCAAGATAGGAGCAGGAAAAGAAGAAGGAGAACAAGAAGAGAACAGAAGAAACCTAAAACAGCAAAGAAATCAGAAGAAGCAACTGCAGGGTGACGGAAGCAGCTGGCTGATGGGACAGATCAGAAAAGGATCATTAAGACAAAGCAGAGGGAAAGAGACCTACAGAGTGTAAGCATGCCAGCCATAGTATAGGATATAGAATAGAAATGCTTGAGATAATAAAAATGTGTGTATGAGGTGTGCATGTTTACGCTACTAGGTATAAAGTTTAGGGTTTATTAAAATTGCTGTTAGTGACCTGTATATGACTGATCATTATGTGCAAAACATAATCACTTAAGCCATTCCAACTGTACAATATTACAGTATTGGTACTTTAACTTGTATACCTGTGCTAAGTGGTTTATGTTTAAATTTAGGGTTAAATTAATTGTATTAGGAAAGGTTGGTTACACTAAGTCAAGAAAATACTTTGTTTTGGAAAAGTACTGCCTGGGTGTCAATCCTTTGAGCAGGGGGCTGTATGTGTGTCCTCCAGGGGTGAACAGATCTAGTCTGTTCTGGGGAGTTTCCTAAAGGGCATAAAGAGATCTCTGGTAAACCCTTGCAATTTCACTAGGACAGGCCCATTCCTTTCACCTGGCAGGAACAGATTAATAGGGTAGCATCTGGGGAACCCAGAAGTAAGCAATAAAAGAGATATTCTGGGATCCCTAAATCTGTTCTTGGGGTAACAGTGATTCCACTTTGAATAGATACTTACATAATCATTAGGTGTGTGTGTGTATGAAAGAGAGAGAAAATGAATGACTGTGTAGTTCAGTGCGTAGGGCGCCCACCTCCTGCTCCAATCGCTCTTTCACTATTTATCCACAGTGGAACAGGAGGGATTGAGAGAGCCTCACATCAGAGTATCTGATATCTCAGTAGTTAGAGCAACCAGCTAAGATGTGGGAGACCCCTGTTTGTATCTTTTCCCCCCTCTGGGTAAGAGTGGGGAGTTGAACTTGGCTCTTCCACATCCCCAATGCTGAATGGGACCCAATCCAGTAGCCGGCCTCTGATCGTGCCTTCTAGATTATGCCCAGCACATGGCTTGGGTGGAGAGACACCTATCTTCCCCCCGTGCATCAATCACTCTAGGACTTAGATATCTGGATACCTAGAGTGAGGGAGCAGTGCACATCCTCAGATGCAGAAACATAGGCGCCTAGGGAACTTTTCTCCTGAAAACTTAGACACAAAGTAAATTTAGGTGCCTACATGGGAGTTTTATAGATATCAGTGGAGACAAAACAGAGACGTCAGAGCCTAAGCCTGGGATTTAGGCATGTAAGTACCTGTGTGAATCTGGGCCTTCCTGGCTCTAGGAACCATCCTGCTGAGACCTGGTAATGCTTTCTCAGGCAAATTAGCTGTCAACCAGCCAACTAGGAATTTAATTACTTCCAGGTGGGTCTGAGTTGGCATGTTCTCCCTTACAGGAACCTGTCACAGGAAGGATGGTCCCTGACCCCCTAAAAGGGTCACCCCATGTGACGGGTTGAAATTATATCTCAACCAAAAGATGGCATCTTCAGCAGCACTGTGCCTCTATCTATTGTCCCTTCAGAGGGACGAATGCCACTTATGGAATCACTAAAACCACTTGCTGAAGCCCCCTGTAAGTTTTCCAATTTCATCCAAATACTGACCAGACACTACTGGCTATGACAGTGGACTAGATTAAACCACAAAATGGTATGGTTACCATCTCTACATACACAGAAAGCTCCGTACTTCACATTAGTGGATCAAGTACACAGAAATAGATATTACCTATCTATACCATAATCTTTTGCTAACCAAAGTACCTGTCTATTCACACATTGTAGCGTACTTTCATTTAAAAGCAAGTGCAGCTTCTGTAGCCTCTGGAAACATACAGTTTGAGATATTAAGGTTAAACAAATGTTGGCAATCATATCTATTGCATATTAAACTAATAATATAGTAAAGATGAACTGAACAACACTGTTCACCAAGAACAAATGCAGCAAGCCTCGTGTGAGAAATAACAATATGTCAACAGTGAAGATCCATCTGATTTTCCACACTTCCCAATTACTACATACCTTACTACATGTAAGGGGAGGGAAAAAAAACTTACCACCAATCCTGTGATATCACTACAACACTGCTGTCAGTTAAAAGGCCCAAATCAGTTTCCATTGAAATCAATGGATGGTTTGCCATTGACTTCAGTAGCAGCAGGACTGGGCCCAATAGGTAGTTGGGGGTGCGGGTGGGGGGGTGGGGAGAGGGAAGACCTTTTTGTCTGGTGCTAATCCTAGTGAGTATTGGTCAATTTATACACTGAATACATGGCAATTACTGTGGTGACCATAAGCTTTTTGTGTTACCATAAAGACCCAAGAGATTATATATAATAAAGAAGGTGATCAAAGATGAAAATAAATTATTTAGTTGAGACAAGAAGGTACAAAAGAACAGATTTATATGTAGATCTTTCTACTGATAGAAAACGTCTGATTTCACTTTAGCATTTGAAAGGCTGAAAAGCTTTTGAACTTTTGGTAGAAAAAGAAATGGGACTCTTTCACTCAGTGGTGATCAGAGGTGAAAGTAAGTCGGTACGCCCCAGTACAGAGTACTGGCAAGAGCTAGTGCACCGTACTGGGGCAGCCTGGCTTCCCCAGGGGGCATTTAAAGGGCTTGGGGATCCCAGCCGTGGCTAGAGCCCCAGGCCCTTTAAATTGCCTCCAGAGCCCCGCTGCTGGAGTCCTGGGGTAGCAGCTGCAGGGCTCTGGCAGCTATTTAAAGGGCCTGGGGCTCCCCCGCTTCTACCGCCCGGGCCCTTTAAATAGCCACTGGAGCCCCACCATCGCTACTCCAGGGCTCCAGCAGCTATTTAAAGGACCGGAGCTGTAGAAGCAGGGGAGCCGCAGGCCCTTTAAATAGCCCCCGGAGCCCTGGTGTAGCGGGGGCTCCAGGGGCTATTTAAAGGGCCGGGGCTCCAGCTGCCTCTGCTGCCCCGGTCCTTTAAATAGCCGCTGAGCCCCGCTGCTTCCCCAGGGCTCTGGCGGCTATTTAAAGGGCAAGGGCGGTAGAAAAGGGGAGCCCCGGGCCCTTTAAATAGCCCCCGGAGCCCTGGGCTGCTGCTGCTACCCAGGGGTGGGGGGGCACTTACTTTACAGGGTGGGCTGGGGCTGGCTCTGACCCCCTCAACCTCGCCCCTTCCACCCTAGGCCCCGCCCCTTCCGGGGGCCAGAGCTGGTCCCAGAGTACCGGTAAGTCACTCGACTTACTTTCACCCCTGGTGGTGATATATGCAAAATTATTCTGGTCAAACAGGCTGTCACTTTTGGTAGTGTGATCTACCAATCTACAGTAAACCACAGCTGTACATGATAGGTAAAGGGGAAGTATATTGAATGGTTAATATTATGAAAACATGATGAACATGCATATGGAGGAACTTGTGATATGCTACTTAAATCTCATTAAAAGATGGAGACATTGTGTGGTTTATAAATCCTGGAACTGAATTACTTTTCAGTGCAGTCTGAAAACCTTCAACAAAATGGGTCCTGGCAGTGCAAAGTGGCCGCCGTGTCAGGTGCTCTACAGAGAATCTTTCCTTAACTTTCTTTTATTCCTCGTCTTTGCATTCCATTATCTTAGTTTGAAGTTAGCATAGGGATGCACAATTAGATTTTAGTATCTGCCACAATATTTTTGCCTTACATCCAGATTAACAGAGGTTCTCAATTATATGCCTCAGATGACCAAATCCATGTTTTCCTGCCTAATAGATTTTTGGCTGACATACAAAATATTTCCCAATTTCTTCCTTTTACCTGTCTCAGGAACATAATTTTTACTTATCTGGTCCCATGGAAATATAATCATCTTTGTCTAGAGTACAAACAGAATTCAAGTCAAGCTTTTTGGAGCAGAGCAATCTTAAGTATAAATATGGGAGGCCATCAAATCATCTTTTTCAAGCTTGCCATATAGCAGAAAGCACTTCCCTTAAAATCCACTATGGATTCCACAAACAATTTAAGTTAATTATTCCACTTTTCAGACAAATGTGCTTCTATAAGCAACAGAAGATAAATAGGTAAATTAAATGCAGATTGTACTATATCACTACAGGATGTGATTAAAATCTCTTATATAACATTGATCATCAAGAAAATAAGTATGACAGAAATCTTTGGAAGCTGTATTATCTGTGATCTCCATTTCAAGCAATTTGGAGTTGGGTGGGCCAAGACTAAACGTGGCACAAATGTAGCAAAATTGCAGGGACCCCACCTAACCACTCTCTGGGATTGAGGGTACTGTGTTAAAACAAACTACTTGAGCATGTATAGGAGTACTTGTGGCACCTTAGAGACTAACAAATTTATTAGAGCATAAGCTTTCGTGAGCTACAGCTCACTTCATCGGATGCATTTTGTGAGCTGTAGCTCACAAAAGCTTATGCTCTAATAAATTTGTTAGTCTCTAAGGTGCCACAAGTACTCCTTTTCTTTTTGCGAATACAGACTAACACGGCTGCTACTCTGAAACTTGAGCATGTATGAGGCATATTAAAGGGCTATGGAAAAAATGGGACAGAGGGACCAACTTCTGGAGCATTTCAGAGTGATGCCAGAAAAAAACATTCATTCTATCCCAGTTTCTACTACTGATTGTGATTATTTTTGTTCTTCTCTAATATATCTTGTATTAATGACTCTCTAGCTCAGGGCTTGTCTACATGAACACTCAGATTCATGCTGGGGGTAAGCTGGGGACAAGCTGGGGTGTAAATCTTCCTCGTATTAGCTTGCCATAACTCACTGTCTGTGTGAACCCTGCTGCCCTGTGCTAAAAGTTCCCCAGTGCAATTTAATCTAATCCTGTTTTAAAGCAAAATAGATGCGGGGTGCACCCACAATATTTTCACCTCATACATACAACTGCACGCATCCCACAGCAGTGGCTCGGCTCCCTGTTCCAGTCATTGTAACCCAGCATGTAGGGTCTAAGCACCACTCAGGTTTGGTCCTATGGCCTCTCAGTTATGACAGAGGGGCTGCAGGGCAAAATCTGAATGGAATTATGTCCCAGTGCGCTGGATCTCAATGCACTCTGTCATAAATATAAAGGGAAGGGTAAACACCTTTAAATCCCTCCTGGCCAGAGGAAAAACCCTTTCACCTGTAAAGGGTTAAGAAGCTAAGATAACCTCGCTGGCACCTGACCAAAATGATCAATGAGGAGACAAGATACTTTCAAAGCTGTGGGGGGTGGGGGACAAAGGGTTCTCTCTGTCTGCGTGTTGTTTTTGCCGGGACCAGAGCAGGAATGCAGGTGAGAACTCCTGTAAAAGGTCAGTAAGGAATCTAGTTAGATATGCATTAGATTCTGTTTTGTTTAAATGGCTGATGAAATAAGTTGCGCTGAATGGTATGTATATTCCTGTTTTTGTGTCTTTTTGTAATTTAAGGTTTAGCTTAGAGGGATTCTGAATCTGATTACCCTATAAGGTATTTACCATCCTGATTTTACAGAGGTGATTCTTTTACTTTAATTAAAATTCTTCTTTTAAGAACCTGATTGCTTTTTCATTCTTCTTAAGATCCATGGGTTTGGGTCTGTGTTCACCTATGTAAATTGGTGAGGATTTTTATCAAGCCTTCCCCGGGAAAGGGGGTGTAGGGCTTGGGGGGATTTTTGGGGGAAAGACATTTCCCTGTTATATTTGTTAGACGCTTGGTGGTGGCAGCAAAAAAGTCCAGGAACAAAAGGTAAAATAGTTTGTACCTTGGGGAAGTTTTAACCTAAGCTGGTGAAAATAAGCTTAGAGGGGTTTTCATGCAGGTCCCCACATCTGTACCCTAGAGTTCAGAGTGTGGAAGGAACCTTGGCCCACTCAACTTGGGAACATTCTCAGTGGTGGGTACCAGGGCAAACTGCCCCTTCTGTTCCTGCACTGGGCGGCTTTGCCTCCTGATTAGTGTCCTGCCACAATGACCATACGGCTGAGAGTGCCACTGAGGTAGACTAAAGTGCACTGTGCAGCTTTTAGTGCTTGGTAGGCTAGTGTGAGATAGATTTTCACCCCAGCTTGCCATGAGCTAAGTGTTGGTATGGACAAGCTCTCATAAGTCATGCTACCACAACCCTTCCCAGCTATCTGTTTCAAAACTGTTAGTCTGTGTGTGAAAAATGTCCACTACAATCCGTTTTTAAGCCTGACCTTCTGTGAGGCTTACAAGGGAAAAGTGTTGAACTGGTCAGTGGTAGTCATTATTCCTACCATTGTTTTTAATACAATATTTTAATTTGGTCACCAGCAAGACTTCCTTTCTTAACGCTTAACCTTTCAGAAAACAGATTTATTTCTGACTGCTCCACTTCAACTTCCCTGTCTCTGCTGCAGTCATCCTCTTCTAAGACATGAATAAACTATTCCTAAGTGGATTTTTATTCCTGGAGCTCAAAGAAATGATTCTGAAAAGCAACATTTTAAAAACTTGGAACATTCCAAAACTGTGATGTCGGTGAGTTTTTAGGAGAGAATAGCCCTGCACTCTAATGATGTATTTCTCTTCTTTGACCTGACACATAGCTACTAATTACACTGTTCTGGTACCATCCATCAATATGATCAGTATTTTTATCAGGATGAAAAACACAAATATGTCTAGCAAGTGCACTTAATATGAATTTGCTTGCCAAATAATGCTGTCTTCTAACTTTATTTTAGCTATAAAAAGATGTTTAAATGGTAGATCAAATAAATAAATTTCCCTTTCTTCTTTTATAAGCAACACCCTTTGTGTGTGGGATTTCTGACAATTTAAGAGTGATAAATTTACTGGGAACTGCCAGAAGGTGTTCAATACGAACACAGTACTACATTTGGAATATCTAAGCTGTCCCTAGCACAAACTGCATTACTAATTATGATTTACTTAGCATGTTTTTCTAGTAATAACTATAACTATATATATATATTTTCTTCAACACACTCTACTCTGGAAAGAAGGCTTCATATATTTTGCCATGAAAATGTCATATTGTTTTGTTTATCAATAAAGTGTGATACTTGTTTATATTACAATTGCTCTGAAGTAAAACATGTCACTTTTTTCTATAACAATAATCTTTAAGAATATTTGCTTCCTCCCAATTCCACTTAAAAAGTGCCAGATCAATTAATCGAAAAATAAAATAAAATAATAAAGATTTGGTATTTACTAACAGAAATACAACATCTGTAAAACAAATACAATACAACTTGTAAAACAAGACACTTTGGTGCAGAGTGCATAAATAAATCCATTTAATTCCCACATGAACTGTGCAGCATTTAACACTTTTACTCTTTTTCTCGTTAAAAAAGGTCATTCCAAATGAATCAATCACACTGTTTTTTAATGTATGCATTGCATTCATTGCCCCCCCCCCCCCCGCCCGATTTTCTTACTACTCTCTCTCTTTGACATCCAGCTAGGAAGAACAGCTGTGGCACTGCAGATTCACCATTGACAAACAGCATCTAGACTTCTCTGGAAATATTTAGCTCATAACTAACACAGCACCATGGAACAGCTTAGTGGTACACGGTTATTCTCAATTCTCATCTTTCTTCTTTTTCTTTCATTCCCATTCCCCAGAGCACCAAAAACCTCCTGGTCCTCTTCTTCACACCTTTTCCTACACCAAAACACACGGTGACATGGAAATATCATTGAAAATACCATTGTGGATAAAGCTGAATAAAATCATATGGGCTCAGAATCAAGAACAGCAGGATGCCAGTCTTTCAGAATGTTGCTTGACCACCATGCTGTTTGTGAAACATTTATTTTTTCATTCTTTGAAATAAAACTGCAGCACCTCTATATGGAACCGTTAAAAAAATCCCATCCAGAGGACAGGTGGTAGTCAGTAATTAAAAACAAACATAATTAAAATTACTTTTTACATCAATCTTCCATTGAGATTTCCCAGTATGTCCTGTCTTCTGTATGCTTGTCCTTTCAGACTTAACCCTGCAAACTCTTATGTGTGTGCTTATTTTTACATATGAGAATAGTCCCATTGACTTCAGTAGGTCTACTCATGTGCATGTTTGAAGGATTATAGACTGTCAGTTCTTTGGGGCGATAACTATCCTTATCATTGTGTTACGTATAGCAGCACATTCATCTTAATGTAGTGGAAATGTATGACATTTAAAACTGCTTTACGGGCTCTTGGGCCCTTATGCCACTTGTCTAAAACATCTGTTTATTTTTATAAACAGATTTAAAAACTGAACTAATTGAACCTGAACTCTACACCTGAGAGTAAGGCTTTTTGTACTATACTTCATGTATATAGTACATCTAGTGAAGCCAAAATTCTGTCTGAGCTACTACTCTGCAAAAGTAACCCTTTTCTTCGCCTCAATTCTTTTCCCAACCCCTAACCCAATGACCAGCTATCATTCAACTTAAAATACAAGCACTGATAAAAAACATTCCTTTTGTATAATCTTTTTATAAAATGGTCCTATCTGCAAACTAATGATTCTGTATGAAGACAAAAAGAAAAGGAGTACTTGTGGCACCTTAGAGACTAACAAATTTATTAGAGCATAAGCTTTCGTGAGCTACAGCTCACTTCATCGGATGCATTTGGTGGAAAAAACAGAGGAGAGATTTATATACACACACACAGAGAACATGAAACAATGGGTTTATCATACACACTGTAAGGAGAGTGATCACTTAAGATAAGCCATCACCAACAGCAGGGGGGGGAAGGAGGAAAACCTTTCATGGTGACAAGCAGGTAGGCTAATTCCAGCAGTTAACAAGAATATCAGAGGAACAGTGGGGGGTGGGGTGGGAGGGAGAAATACCATGTGCCATCCACAGCCTCAGAAACAACTCTGACATCATAATCAAAAAGGCTGACAAAGGAGGTGCTGTCGTCATCATGAATAGGTCAGAGTATGAACAAGAGGCTACTAGGCAGCTCTCCAACACCACTTTCTACAAGCCATTACCCTCTGATCCCACTGAGAGTTACCAAAAGAAACTACAGCATTTGCTCAAGAAACTCCCTGAAAAAGCACAAGAACAAATCCGCACAGACACACCCCTGGAGCCAGGACCTGGGGTATTCTATCTGCTACCCAAGATCCATAAACCTGGAATTCCTGGACGCCCCATCATCTCAGGCATTGGCACCCTGACAGCAGGATTGTCTGGCTATGTAGACTCCCTCCTCAGGCCCTTCGTTACCAGCACTCCCAGCTATCTTCGAGACACCACCGATTTCCTGAGGAAACTACAGTCCATTGGTGATCTTCCTAAAAACACCATCCTAGCCACTATGGATGTAGAAGCCCTCTACACCAACATTCCACACAAAGATGGACTACAAGCCGTCAGGAACAGTATCCCCGATACTGTCACGGCTAACCTGGTGGCAGAACTTTGTGACTTTGTCCTGACCCATAACTATTTCACATTTGGGGACAATGTATACCTTCAAATCAGCGGCACTGCGATGGGTACCCGCATGGCCCCACAGTATGCCAACATTTTTATGGCTGACTTAGAACAACGCTTCCTCAGCTCTCGTTCCCTAATGCCCCTACTCTACTTGCGCTACATTGATGACATCTTCATCATCTGGACCCCTGGAAAAGAAGCTCTTGAGGAATTCCACCATGATTTCAACAATTTCCATCCCACCATCAACCTCAGCCTGGACCAGTCCACACAAGAGATCCACTTCCTGGACACTACGGTGCTAATAAGCGATGGTCACATAAACACCACCCTATATCGGAAACCTACTGACCGCTATTCCTACCTACATGCCTCTAGCTTTCATCCAGATCATACCACTCGATCCATTGTCTACAGCCAAGCGCTACGATATAACCGCATTTGCTCCAACCCCTCAGACAGAGACAAACACCTACAAGATCTCTATCATGCATTCCTACAACTACAGTACCCACCTGCTGAAGTGAAGAAACAGATTGACAGAGCCAGAAGAGTATCCAGAAGTCACCTACTACAGGACAGGCCCAACAAAGAAAACAACAGAACGCCACTAGCCATCACCTTCAGCCCCCAACTAAAACCCCTCCAACGCATCATCAAGGATCTACAACCTATCCTGAAGGACGAGCCATCGCTCTCTCAGATCTTGGGAGACAGACCAGTCCTTGCTTACAGACAGCCCCCCAATCTGAAGCAAATACTCACCAGCAACCACACACCACACAACAGAACCACTAACCCAGGAACCTATCCTTGCAACAAAGCCCGTTGCCAACTCTGTCCACATATCTATTCAGGGGATACCATCATAGGGCCTAATCACATCAGCCACACCATCAGAGGCTCGTTCACCTGTGCATCTACCAATGTGATATATGCCATCATGTGCCAGCAATGCCCCTCTGCCATGTACATTGGCCAAACTGGACAGTCTCTACGTAAAAGAATGAATGGACACAAATCAGACGTCAAGAATTATAACATTCAAAAACCAGTTGGAGAACACTTCAATCTCTCTGGTCACTCGATCACAGACCTAAGAGTGGCTATACTTCAACAAAAAAGCTTCAAAAACAGACTCCAACGAGAGACTGCTGAATTGGAATTAATTTGCAAACTGGATACAATTAACTTAGGCTTGAATAGAGACTGGGAATGGATGAGTCATTACACAAAGTAAAACTATTTCCCCATGGTATTTCTCCCTCCCACCCCACCCCCCACTGTTCCTCTGATATTCTTGTTAACTGCTGGAATTAGCCTACCTGCTTGTCACCATGAAAGGTTTTCCTCCTTCCCCCCCCTTCTGTTGGTGATGGCTTATCTTAAGTGATCACTCTCCTTACAGTGTGTATGATAAACCCATTGTTTCATGTTCTCTGTGTGTGTGTATATAAATCTCTCCTCTGTTTTTTCCACCAAATGCATCCGATGAAGTGAGCTGTAGCTCACGAAAGCTTATGCTCTAATAAATTTGTTAGTCTCTAAGGTGCCACAAGTACTCCTTTTCTTTTTGCGAATACAGACTAACACGGCTGCTACTCTGAAACCTGTATGAAGACAGGGGAATAAGAAGTTTGAAGGATTATAGGCCTAACTAAAAGGATTGTAGTTTAAGTTCTCTTTTCAGGAGTATGCTGGCAGTTCCCAAGTGTTGCCTTCCCTAAGGTCTCATACTGGCAATATGCTCTCAATTTAGAACTCAAGATTTAAAA
This sequence comes from Dermochelys coriacea, assembly GCF_009764565.3. NCBI lineage: Eukaryota > Metazoa > Chordata > Testudines > Dermochelyidae > Dermochelys > Dermochelys coriacea. The sequence continues at coordinate 147,899,635 of NC_050068.2, forward strand.
AACTGGATTCACCCCAGCCAGTTAATGGCGGCATAGCATATTATTATTTAGATGATAACTTGAGGGGAATCCCTGTTAAAGAAATAAGAACCATATCCTGGGTACATAAATTTGGAGGCCAAAGGCTGGAGTTTATCTGCCGAGGACATGGTTTTTTCTGAGCTACCAGAAAGAATCCTTAAGTTATTTCTGAAACGTGCTCTTACCACTCTCATCCTTTAACTCCTTCCTTTCAATTTCCCAAGATGCTAACTCCATACCCTTCTATCCTAAAGATCATTATCATTTGGTTTTAAAACTTATTAATACCTCTCCCCTTCAGTTCTTTCCTCCTCTTTTCCCTTTTGATCTCTCTCTTTCAACCGTCTGATTCCCCTCCCTTCTCCTCCCACTGATATACTGATCACAGGGTGTCCTGGGATCTCCTTATTAAAATCTGCCAAGAAACTGAGGGGAAAGTTAGGTGATTTCCCTGACCATGATGGTGTTTACTCCCATCTGAATACTACTAAAGAATCCTTGCCAAAGGTGAATTTTCCCTAGAAGTAATATAAATACTGAGAAGGGCAAACACTTTGTCTGTAGATTCAACTAGACAGTTCCAAATGATATTTTTTTTATAATATTTCCCAAGGTAAGATACCTCTCAGACTCACTTATTCAGCTGTTCATCATGGGATGATATGTAGCCATATCATATATGAGGTTGCAACAGCATTTCTGTGTAAAGCTCAATTTTCAAACTGTTCTAAAATTCACAGGCAGTCAAGATGGGCCTGACAATTATTATGCCACTTCAGAACAAAAGGTAAAGTTTGTGATGTAATATTGGTGATTTTTCACTGTAAAAAGCAAATTTGCCAGGTCAAATTTGGTAAAAAATATAAGATCTTTTAGATATAAATGCTTATATATATTTATTGGAGAATCTTTAGCAGCCAGAGTAAAGAAATTTACTTACACACTGTCCAGATATTAGCAAGCAACTAGCAACATAGTGCCTACGTAAATCAGCCACCCAGAGCACAGGGAGAGAATACTGTTATGGACACGTCAAATGGATTACTACAAAATCACTTTTTTGATATTAAAATTAAATAAATCCAACAACAACTTTACAGCTTCCTTTTTTACCTCCCTGTCAGCTATGTTCACCACCCAATCCCAAACACCTTTTGCTGAGGTAAGGCCATTCTTGTGATAAGATTCACATATTCTGCTTTAAGTTTAAAACCGAGTTGGAAGGACTCTTTATTCTCTCAAAGCACTGCTATGTTACCAACTACAAGAGATGTATCTAAACTCTCTGCTACTGAGAGCAGGCTGCTACAGGAAAACAAGGTGGGTTTCTCTCACAAGCCATGGTGCCAGGTGCCAGCCTGAAGCAAGTCTGAGAAAAAATTTGGACACTGACTCCTCAGTTGTTATCTGCTTCCTGTGTTTTTACTTAAAACTAACACTGAGTTGATTATTTAGGACATCTGCCATTCATTTTAAAATGTAACTTAAGGTACATCACATTACTCTCATTTTTGGTTATAAGCACATCGTCAGCTCTCATGGATGTAAAGTTATTCAGGTACTGGGGGAAGTGAAGATAACTGAACAAGGTGAGGTGGGGGTCAGAGAATTATTTTGTTACACATTTCAGGCCAATAGTCTTAATTCAATGATATATCCTTTAGAGTAACCATACTCTGTCTAAGAAACTCTTGGACCTTTGGTATCAGAATGTATGTGTTATAAGGACCCTGGCATTTAACAACAGAGTTCATTTTGATCGGGATACAATTGCTACCTCATAAATAGGAAGTGCTCTCAGGTTATCATTTAAATAAAGAGTTGTCACATGGATTCTTGCCTTCTTACATTTTACAGGGATATGAACATCTAATTACACTAATCTACAGGCTTAATTTATAAAAATTACATTGATATAATAACAGGATAAATCCATGCCAATTTCTGAATTATGTCTAATATTACATAAACTGGAAAGCAATGTCACATATAATTATTGCTACAAAGACAAACCACAAGGGTAATTAACACAGCTGAGATTTCATAATACCACAAGTGCTAAAACAGACAGTAAAGTTCATTATTTTCATCTCCCTCATATGGCCATGTATCAATCTAGGCCTCAAGGGAACACATGATGTATTTAAATTAGCTAATAAAACACAACATATAATTACATAACTCCTTGGAGTAACTAGTATGTATAGTGTGAAAATTCTCCAGAAAGTGTTATAAATGTGCAAATCACCTCAACTATTACACTGCTGTCAGTTCAGACAAATGATGAATGCAAATACATGCTCATAGAAACAAACACTGCATTATAATGCACAGGTTTAATATAATTACATCATCAGGAAATCAGAATGTGCAGTTACGTTTGACTTCCCGCTCCTCAGTGAATGAACTGTTGAGTGCTGAAGGCATATTAACCTTATTTTCTACTCATGAGTTCTGATCTAATGATTTCTGATCAACAGAATCAAAAGAAACACCTCTAAAGGTGTGAAGTCCCCAGACAAATTATTTATGTTATAAGAAATCTTATCCACCCAATGGAACATTAATTTCCCTAGTTGCTTCAAAAATATTGAGAGTTTGAGAATGGATAGCAAAATCTTAGAGGTTAGAGACATGTTCCCTTCATATACTCAAGCCATTAGTAACAAGGGAAGAAATAAATATACACTCGACCCTTAAATTTAGGGGTTTTCCAATATTTCTGAAGATAAAATCTTTATCAAAGATGTATTTTTCTACTTTATGTCCTCAAATTATAATGGGCCAAATTCATTTTGTGGGCCAATGGAATTACAAGAGGGAAGAAATAGCCCATTAATTAGCACCCTGTCTCATTATTTTCACAGTTCCTAAAATCAATCTCTCTCTCTCACTCACACACACACACACACACACACACACACACACACAATTTCTGGGTAGACTATATATCTTTTGTAATGCAAGTTTGTTTCAACAGATTTTAAAAAGATAATGATAAAACTTGGAAGTTTCCTGAGAGTCAGTGGAAAAAAAACACTACTTGGAAACCTACATTTAGTTTCACATACTGTGGTCTTAATTCATCACGGCTGAGTTCAAAAATCCTGCCTCAAAGCCCCAGTGGCAAAAAGTCAGCCTGGGAGACCGAGGGAGCTTGAAAATGGGCACAACTTTTTGGGAAGTGGTTATGGCCAGGATATACATTAAATCAGTACTTCCCTTTTACTAGCATTCACTGGTGGGGCTGCAGAAGAGCTTTCTTGAACAAATGCCCTACCTACCACTGTTCCTGGTGGCAAACATTGCCCGCACTACCTTGAAGTGAACTACCCCTTAACTTCTCTGGGACTGGCTGGCACATTGAAGTTGAAATTCAGACTTGTCTGTCTCTTGTGGCTGTCATGACACTTTCTGTGAAGTGAAGAGGATACTCTTAGTATTGAGGACAATGTTCCCTCTCCAATTAGTTGTTTAATTTTTCTTTTAGCTTTACTATGTGGCTGAAGTTTCCCTTGCTATCTTTTCTGTTCCATTCTACACATTAATTATCTCCAGCGGAAAAGAATAGCAAAACGCCATCACTCTTAAAATCCCATTAATATCTGGCCCTTTTTTAAAGCATCTTTTCACACCCACTTGTTTTTGAGCACGTTGCCAGTAACAGTTAATTGGAAAACCTGATGCCCAAACTGGTGTATGAACTAGTGCCTGCTGTAAGTGGCTACTATATTTCTCTGTGCATGATCACTACATTACTATTGTCTAACTTGCTGTCTTGCAAGTCCTTTGACCCATAGTTCATAGGAAAGGTATACTGAAAAGCTAGATCTTGATTCAGTTCTATTGCATATTCTCATCTCCTCATGTTTAAAACTTAATTGCCTGTGGCCTGCTGTGGGAGATTTACGTACAAAGCGTCTAACTGATAAGCTTTTGGTTTCAATCATATGCGTCTTAAAACTAGAGCTAGCCAGAAATTGTCTGACAGAACGTTTTTCCATCAAAGAACGCCGTTTCATGGAAACTGAAACATTCCATAGAGATAGTTTGATTTAGACTAAGGTCTAATAGAAAACAGACAGGCTTCCATCAGAAACCTAGCTGGTTTCCTCCCACCTTACCTACCTGGCTCCTCAGCAGCCCGCCTGATGGGCTAATGAAGAGTCAAGAGCCTGGAAGCTCTAGGAATCGTGGATCCAAAGCTGTCAGTTTCTTGCAGCTCACTAGGCAGGCTCACAGGAAGCCAGGAGCCTAGAAGCAAAGGGAACCCCAGCTTCCAAGATCCCAGCTCCTCAGCATCCTGGGTTCCCATGGTCTTTGGCTTAGGGCCAGGCAGCTAAGTGGATTGCCTTGGAGTAGGGGACTGCTGGACTTTCAGGGTCTGTAGCCTTGTGGCACCCAGCCCCAGGATTACCCCAGGCCTAAGGCCCCAGGGTTTTCCCTTTCATGTAGAACTTTGACATGTTTGGTTTTCATTCCAAATCAGAATGAAATCAAATTTTGAAATTCTATGCAAAATGCAATTACCTTTCTGTACACAGCTCTGCTTAAACATTCTTTATACTAGCCCAGGTGTTCCATCTTGCATTAATTTAGGAGGGCGGGGGAAGAAGGGAAAGTGTAAGCTGCAACCATCCTCCTATAGAATTAACATGAGATGATTCTCACCAAATGCAGTTCAATTTAATAGACTGAGCTTTAAAGTAAATTAAGGATACAATCTTTATTTGATCATTTTCCATACCTTGTTCACTGTTATGATCAGAGTCACAGCAGATGGTAGACTCACTCCATAATAATTGTCTTTGTTTGAAACACTTCAAACTTTCTCCAAAACAAAAACAAAACACTTTCATGATTTGTTCTGTAAATTTTGCCTGTCTTCGTTGCTTCATGACAACATCATATAGCAAACATTAAGGGCTCTATTTCTATTCTCAAGAAAACAATCTTCTGGATGGCACTTGAATTTCACTGGAATTCATAATAATAATAAAAGATAATGTGTTCCCTCCCTCTTTCCCAGTTATTTATTGCTTTATAGATGCTTCCAGCTTTCCTTGTCTGCTTGTAAGAGATCCACTTTCATTCACGCACCACCCTGGGTTGTATAACTCAAAGAGGAAGAGGAAGAAGTAGAAAAAAGAAAAAAAACGGGTCACAGTTGTGCAATATATACATGTTGTTTTCATTAAATACATCAAATTGAAAAAGCAGCTTTTATAAGGCACTGAAACCTGGCCTGTATGGACTTCAGGGCTCCCTTTTGCCCATTGACATGGGATCCATCAGCGGAAACACGTCTTGCATTTACTAGTCACTGGCCCTTTGGCCATTCACCAGCACTGGACACCTGCTGCATGTTGTGATCAGCTGACATTCGTACAATTTCTAATGTTAAAAATTCCTAAATCCTATATCTATTTAATCTGTGTCTCCATAATGCTATGAGGAAGGGGGGGCACTATGCCCCAGCCAATTTGGCCCAGATGGGAAAGTTATTTCCTGAGCCTTTGAACAGACAATCAGTTAGACACAGCAACCTGAAAACACAGTTCCTATACTATATAACTATGTGGAGGGAGCACGTGTTCTGCTAAAAATGGGGCAAGGAGCCTGGGGGAAAAAAACAAAACAGGCCAAGCTTTAAAGAAATGATTGTGGGAGGAAAAAGCCAATTGACTTGCATCTCTGTGGTTCTCTAATGGCAATGCAAGGGAAGAGGGGTTTATCCCTATATACATTTCTGCTTTATCCTAAAGCTGTCCGGCAGCTTGCAGATCCAGTCAAGTTTCCCATCCATTAAATCAGCATGTGGCAGTGATAAATATTTACTATCTATATAATTAATCTTAAAGGGAAGGCAGTGTGGAAGAATGATCACTGAATTGGGAGTCAGGAGTAGAGCTAGCAGGGAAATTTCTTAATAAAGTTTTTCAGTGAAAAAAGCCAATTCACCATAACCAAAATTTTGCAAAACAAGGTCGGGTTTGACAAAGTTTCCCAACTCACAAAAAACTGAGAAAAAAGTTTTGAAGTTGTCAAAACATTTTGTTTTTTACAATTTTCAATGAAAAATTCTGGATTTCCCGTTCAAAATGGATTTCCTTTATAAATTTAAACAGAAAAAAGGTTAAAAATAGACTGAAATAAAAATGTTCCAAATTAGCAAAATGTAGCAAAACTAATTCTTTTTCATTTTGGGTCATTCAGTTTGTGAATAGTTTCAGGATTTTGACTATTCATCTAATTTGAGATGAGAAAATTTTTTAAACCATGGAAATTATTCACGCGATAAGAAAAAACATTTCTCATTCAGCTGTAATCAGGAGTTCCTGCATTGTAATATTGGCTCTGACACTTACTCATGGTGTGCCTTTGGGTAAGTCACTTCACCTTTGATCTCAGCTTCCCTTCTTGCTGCTTCTTACATGGGGATAGTAATGCTTACCAGCAAACATCACAGGTTCTTGTGATGATTAGTTCATGTCTATAGACTACTTCACACACAACGTGCTGTATAAATTCTAATCACATTATTAAATAACACTGATCAAGTGATGATATGGCCTTCACAGTATGTATCATGTATGCATAATGTTTATAGATAATCATTTATTTGCTATATCGTAAGTCCCTTGGGATAAGGGCCATTGTCCTTTCTGTTTTGTAGAACAACAGGTACATTGCTGGCCCACAATAAATAATAAGAATAATTTATTAACTTGCTCATATTTTTTTTTAAGATGATGGTTTGGATTCGTGAGCAATACTATCATACCCAGAGAATCAGCCATACGCTATTGAGCAAATAGAAGTGAATGAAGGCTAGCAGTTTGTTCTCCAAATAAGTTCCATGCATATTAATGCTTAATTGCTAGACAAATGACCTTTATCATTTGAGGAATATTCCCACTCTTTAGATCAGAAATCTGAGGTCAATCTCACACATGATAAGTAGTGCAGTACAAAGCAAACAAACACTTGAGCTGTTTCAAAACACAGCCCTGAACTTAAAAGTTAGTGAAACTCAGTCCCTGTCATCTGGTTTGCAATGCTGCACTACTTTTAAATTAATTATAGGCAGCTCTTATAACAATGATGATTTCATGTAATACAGAATCATGCTAACCACCTTTATCAAAAAGAGTTTTTTCCCTTAAAGCACCCAGCAGGACTTCATTTACCTCAGTGAAAATGCCCTGGATTTTAGTATGGGAAGGAATAGGCACTTTCCCACCCTATACCGTTCCTTACATGAGGAGGAAAAAAATTCCAGCAAATTTCATAGTGACATCAACCACATTAATTCCATTCAAGAGAAAGACATTTCCTAATCCACTTATGCTTGCAGCACTCATGAATGATGAGGTTTTTCTGGAGGATTAAACATGCTATGAAGTGGCTGATAAACAGTGATAGGCAAATAGTCTATCCTAGCCAAAAGTATCATGCTCTAGAGAGAGATTGACAGAGAGCTAGAGAAACAAAAAGATATTTCATGAAGATATTTTCCCCCCTTCTACCCATCAGCCTTCACTGAAAGTCAAAAATTACTGCTCCATGGGTGGACAGATATATATGAATCAGTTGGGAGTAAGTGACAATAAAACAGCTGCTGCTGTGCCTTTGCATACTAATGTTTCTTTTTAATATGTAAGAATCACTGCTCTTGCTGCACAGCCAGGATCAAACAGTGAACAGAATGGTGTTTGCGTCTTGAAAAGGAAGCAAACAGAGATACTGCTACACATTTTGCCCTTCATATATTGTGAAGACATTTTTTAAACATAGCAAAAATCTTGATGAAAATTCAGACTTATGCCAGTACAACAATTCCTTTAAAAGACAACTCCCAAGGTTTTAAAAAAATTTTAACTTACAATACAGTTATTTCTTATTTCATTTACTCAGTGGGTTGTCTAAAGTTGAGCCTAATATAATGTTAAATGTTTCTTTTTCATATTTTATTGTATGTGCTCTGCTTTCTTCATCCAAGTATGACTCCGTCCACAGTAATTTTAAAAAGCAATGCAGGCTGCAAACATGGTATTTCTGGCCAAATATAACTCTATTTCTAATAATTTCAACTATATTTAAGAATAAAATACTAGACTTCTGTTTGCAAGGAACTCTGTTTTAATGGATGAGCCATTTTTATGTGACATACAAAAGTTACCACGCCAACTTAAATTATTGCTAATTCTGCACACAACCCAGAAGTGTAAAAGGAGAACTTGGAATATTTTTTAATTCCAGTAGCAACCAAAAAATAAGATACTTGAGAGTGAAAAGAGATGGACTGTACTGGATATAAATGGTCTAATTCAGTACAGCATGATCTCCCATTCATAACTACTTCTCAAGGTTCATACCAACTAAAGACAGACATAGAAGAGTGAAAATTTTGAGTATTTTTTAAATAAAAACATTGGATAACCATAATCCACTTTTCAAGCAAAAAGTGGTCCAGGTTTGATTTCTAAGGCATGCAGCATTTCTGACTTTTAAAGTACAGTGTAATGGAGTTTATTAATAATGCATTAGCATTACAATGGAAAAACGAGTTATAGTAGAATAAATAGTATAAAGTGCATTTGAGAAAAAAGGCAATGCTATCTCTAACCTAATGTTATTTATGGAACACAATCTCTGTAATTTTCAATTAATTCACATTTAAATTAATGTACAAACAAATTAACTATTATCATTTCCAGACTCTGGAGTTTCTAGATTTGGATGTGGGTGAATTTATTACCAAGGTGAAGCTAAAGCACTGTAAGTACATTTTACAATATAGCTCTGTCTTATATGCACCAGAATAATTTAACAAATCTGTGAACACACATCCCTCTTAAGGGAGCACAATGCAAATATAAGTGCCTCAGCCATAGTATTCCATCTCTAATGATTAATCTTTTCTTATGAAGACTCTCTTTAAAAAAAACCAAGAAAACTTGCCATCTTCTCTTTCTTAACATTAAAGGTAGAGAAAGCATTTTTTTATCTAGGGAAAACAATGGTCTGAAAATTGTATGATCATTAACTTTGACAGGCCATCTTCTTTTATTCTAACTGAGCACATTAACAAAAATCAACCAAATACAAGATTAATATTTCTGAAGTATTTGAAAGTAATGGAACAAAACTAATTCAGTTAAACAGAGAATAAACTAGACACAATATATACAGGACTGCTATAAATATCAGAAATGCATAACAAACACTCATATATGTCAATAACTCTTACTTTAAGACTCTGCATCAGCACCGTAATTTTTTTTTGCAATATAAAATCTAAATATCTGTTTCAGCAAAGTTTATTTCTGTTTGTTTTAAATTGTGCTTCAAAACACACAGTACCTCATTCCATGTCTAAATGACTCAGTCACTGAAAGATCAGGATGTTAAACAGAATCAGAATGTGTGACACCCAATTTTTAAAGGAATTCCCCAAAGCAACAATTAAACATCAGTACCACAATCAGTATTATTTTCAATTTCATTTCAGTTTAAAATAAGCTAAACAGCATGCACAAGCACAAAGAAATCATTATCTTGCATTCATGCAGGTCTATGTAGCTAAAACACTTGACTTACCTGCCACTGTTTCATGAGCTCCCGAACCTCTTTCGTGTCCTCTAGTATCCTTTCCTTGTGTGTAGCATCCTGCAGGACATTGGCAGTTGTCTCTGCTTCTGTAAGCCAGGCAAGGAACTTTTCCAGATCCAGGTAGAACTGTTGCAGCAGCCTTAGAGCTGCTTCCAGTTCAGCTTCTCGCTCACTAACCCTGTGCAAGCACAAATAGTCAAATGCAGCACTCACAGAAATCAGAACAAGTGTAGATTTTTTTAAAAACAAACAAACCCACAGCAGGTTTTTACTGTACTAATCAAGAGAAGAGAATTTGTAGATATGCTACTATAATGAAAGAAAATGTACATAAGAATGATGCACTATATACTGTATGCCCCTCCACCCCCCAAGCTAATGTTCATCTCTATCTTTTTGGATGGTGGGAGGAGGTACACAATGACATTTTTCAACTGCAATCTAGAGGAAATGACATTACGTTGGTAAAGAACACAATGTACTATACCTGAAATTTTGGAACTCAAACAATTCAAGGTAAATTCCTTTCAAATATGATCAAAGCTTTTTCACTTATCGCTCATAAGCCTGCTGCTGCCTGCAAGCTTGTTTAATTTTTGGAAATCACAAAGTAGTTTTTGGTCACTGAGTGGCAAGGATAGTTTACTGCAATTAATAATTCCTCTAAGTTGCGAACTTTGAGAGCTGTATTTATCACCTTGTGTCCTAACAATGCAGAAGATTTTCAAAGGGTCATGAAGCTGCTCTACCATATAGAAAGGTCTTACACATATTATACAATGAAACAACCATAAAAAGATCTGTATCAGCTTTTTAATAATAGATCACCTTTGAAATCTCAAGAATATTTCTCTGCCTTTGGCAAAAACCTAAATTATAACAATTTGGTAAAGAAGAATATTCAAGGACCAAGCGTTCCTGTAATGAAAATCCCTTAGGTAAATTTGTTCTGATCCATCAGAACTAGTAGAAAATTTATGTCCTATTTGCATGCACACTTTTGATTATTAAATTTAGGCTCAAAATGGATTAAAAATTCAAACATCTGCATGTGACACATCACTTATTAATATGTGACTGTCAGTTATTATGCAAAACTATAATTTATTTGGGCAGTAACTTTATCATGGGAAGTGCATACTAGGCAATAAACAACTCCTGAAGATCTGATGGCAGCACTGCTCATGCATGAGTTGTTTATTCATCAGGGGAGATGTTTTTGCTGAGCACACATTCTTCAGCTGTGTAGTTATTGCTAACACAGGATAGAAGCCTCCTCTTTTGTCTTCACTGCATTAGCTTGGAATGCATGGAATAGGTTCAGAAAGTGTCAACCATTCATAATAAAAGGGTTGAGTCTAAACATTTATCATCTCATAAATATAGTTTAAGGCGTGATAACTGAACACTAGCTGCATATACTGATTGGCAAAGGAAGTTAAGATTCGGTCTCTTATACATCAGAATCCTACCGCTGGGGAGACTCTCAAACAATTGCCTCCTACTGTCGATAGATCTGTGTGTGACACCAAAGCAGCAGAATTCTATATGTATCTTCCTCTATTTGCAGTAAACATATCACCATATGCATCTGATTGTGGGAGGTGTTTCCAGAGTTGCACTGCTCAATCATATGTTCAGTCTTCAACCAATAGCTAATTTCAAATTTGTGCATGATGTTTCAGCATAGACTACTTTTCCTGGCTAACAAACACTTATGTGACCTGAATTTACACAACTTTCTACTGATGAGCATTTATGTTTGGGTTGGAAGTCCAAGAGTGATGCAGTTTTCTAGGTACTCTGAAAGAAAGTTGCACAACAGATTATCCCAGAAATATTTTCCAACATTGTAATTTTCCCTCCAATTCACACTGAGATCATGAAATTTCTGTGTGCTAGAGCCAGTATGAAATCTTTTTTATTGTCACCAAAAGGTTAGGTTCCTAAAGAACGAAAGGCACAACCTAATACCTAGCTGTTGCTGAACCAGAAAAAAAACAGAATTAGGCTGAAAAACAGTTTTAATGTGCTTTACCCATTTACCCTGTTTTTTCATCAAGGATTCTTCCAAACTACGAATATAGCCAGGAAACACAGAGGGATTTAAAGCAGCCAATCATAGCTCAGAAGTGTGAGAGCAGCAAATTCAATTCAGTCAAATGACAATTTATTAATTCAGAACTAAAATCCACAATCCATGTTTCACATTTTAAAACATTACTTGTGTCTCTCAACCACCTTGTGACAAAGGTGGGTATAATTATTGAACCCATTTTTGTAATAGGGAAAGAGAGAAAAATATTAAATCACTTGTCTTAGGCTATTCATTCATTCATTCATTCATTCATTCATTATTTCTTCAAGAGATAAAGGACTGTATTCTGATGTCAGTTACATATGTGCAAATCTGGAGTTATTCTCTTTAAATCAGTAGAATTATTCCAATTTTACAGTGGTATGAGTAGCATCAAAAAGTGGCTCTAAGTGTCCATATGATGATAAAAACTATGAAGAGTCTGTCGGCACCTTAAAGACTAACAGATTTATTTGGGCATAAGCTTTCATGGGTAAAAAACCCACTTCTTCAGATGCATGGAGTGAAAATTACAGATGCAGGCATTATTATACATGAAGAAGGGAGTTACCTTACAAGTGGAGAACCAGTGTTGATGGGGTCAATTCAATCAGGGTGGATGTAGTCCACTCCCAACCATTGATGAGGAGGTGTCAATACCAAGAGAGGGAAAGAACATAATGAACAGGTTGGATTATGAACAGGAGGCTGCCAGGCAACTCTCCAACACCACATTCTCCAGGTCACTATCCTCCAATCCCACTGAGGAGTACCAAAAAAACCCTATGTCCTCTGCTCAAGAAACTCCCTGCTATAGCACAGGAACAAATCTACATGGGCAGACCCTTAGAGCCCCGACCAGGGGTATTCTATCTGCTACCCAAGATCCATAAACCTGGAAACCCTAGATGCCCCATCATCTCAGGCATTGGCACTCTTACAGCAGGATTATCTGGCTATTTGGACCCTCTTTTCAGCACTCCTAGCTATCTTCAAGAACCACCAACTTCCTGAGTATTACGACAACATATTACTGATCTGCTTGAAAACACCATCCTGGCCACCATGGATGTAGAAGCTCTTTACATCAATATTCCACACGAGGATGGACTACAAGCTATCAGGAACAGTATCCTTGATGAGGCCACGGTACACCTGGTGACTGAGCTTTGTGACTTTGTCCTCACTCACAAAAATTTCAGATTTGGGGACAACTTATACCTTCAAGTCAGCGGCACTGCTATGGGTACCCACATGGCCCCACAATATGCCATCATTTTTATGTCTGATTTAGGACAATGCTCCCTCAGCTCTCATACCCTAGCACCCCTCCTATACTTGCGCTACATTGATGATATCTTAATCATATGGACCCATGGGAAGGAGGCCCTTGAAGAATTCCACCTGGATTTCATAGAATATCAGGGTTGGAAGGGACCCCAGAAGGTCATCTAGTCCAACCCCCAAATTTCAACAATTTCCACCCCACCATCAACCTCAGCCTGGACCAGTCCACTTCCTGGACACTACAGTGCAAATAAGTGATGGTCACATAAACACCACCCTATACCGGAAACCTACTGACCTCTATACTTACCTACATGCCTCCAGCTTCCATCCAGGACACATCACATAATCCATTGTCTACAGCCAAGCCCTAAGATACAACCAAATTTGCTCCGATCCCTCAGACAGAGACAAACACTTACAAGATCTTTATCAAGCATTCTTAAAACTACAATACCTACCTGGGGAAGTGAGGAAACAGATTGACAGAGCGAGATGGGTACCCAGAAGTTGCCTACTACAAGACAGGCTCAATAAGGAAACTAACAGGATGCCACTGGCCATCACGTACAGCCCCCAGCTAAAACCTCTCCAGCATCTGCAACCTATCTGGAAAATGATCCCTCACTCTCACAGACTTTGGGGGACAGGTCAGTCCTCGCTTACAGACATCCCCCCAACCTGAAGCAAATACTCACCAGCAACTACACACCACACCACAGAAACACTAATCCAGGAACCAATCCCTGTAACAAACCTCGTTGCCTACTCTGTCCCCATATCCACTCTAGCGACACCATCAGAGGACCCAACTACATGAGCCACACCATCAGGGACTCATTCACCTGCACATCTACCAGTGTGATATATGCTATCTTGTGCCAACAATGCCCCTCTGCCATGTACATTGGCCAAACCGGACAGTCTCTATTATCACTACAAAAGGTTCCCCTCCCCCTCCCCCGCTCTCCTGCTGGTAATAGCTCACCTTAAGTAATCACTCGTCACAGTGTGTATGGTAACACCCATTGTTTCATGTTCTTTATGTATATATATCTCCCCACTGTATTTTCCACTGAATGCATCCGATGAAGTGAGCTGTAGCTCACGAAAGCTTATGCTCAAATAAATTTGTTAGTCTCAAAGGTGCCACATGTACTCCCTCTCTTTTTATATTTTGAGGCTCTTTGCCACAGTCACAGGTATTCGGGCCAAAAGTGTAGCCCCACTTGAGCATCGCATCTCTAGAGCTCCCAACTCGTGTGGAATCAATTAAGACGACATCATATAGTCCAGGTCTGATATGCACTGGTTGATAAGTGCTTAACTTGTGTGAGCTGGAGCATACAGACTACAGGGTCGTTCTCTACTCATTTGCCATGATTGAACCCTGATTTGTTTGGGTAACAGTGTGAGAGGGCATAACAGTGTCAAGATAACTTTCTTGTGACATCATTTGACTCAGCTTTGTGTTATAGCAGATGTCTTGCATCTGTCTATTGCCTTGTTCACCGAAGATGGAAAAAGACCATGTGGGTTATCCAGTTCTACAGAGCAGGATTCTTCTGTAAATTATGCTTTTTTAGTGTTTTTTAAATTTAGTTTTAAATATATCATATAATACAGCTTGCATCACTAGTGGACCACAGTTAGGGACCAATCCTGCAAAAACTTAAGCCCATCGTTAAATCTTTCCAAGATCAGAACCTTGCTTTATAATGTGGATCAATTCCCTAACAACCTGAATTTCCTCTGAAACCTGGGACACAGGCATGATTCTAAGTAGAATTAATGTGAACCTCAGCAGACTGATAAATATAGCTGCATGCTGCAAATAGTATATCAAGGTGTAAAAGAAAAGGAGTTTGTTATTTTCTGCATTATAGGCTGAAAAATAGTATCAAAAACTAAAACTGACCCACCAATGTTAATAAATAGGCAATTTTTAATCTAGAAAATTTATGAACATGAGCTCAGGTCAAGGAAAAAATAGACCAGATGTAGACATATTGCTGAAGACCGGAATTTATGTTTGATGGAAGCGTCTACACTACAAGAAACAAAACTTTCTTTAATTGTACTGGGCTTACAGTGAGATACATGTTAGCTATAAAGAATATTCTGACACTGTTCTGCTATGACTCTCAGAAATCTTAGGGAACATAATTCTTTGAGCATGCAAAACCACATGGTTTTCCATAGAGCATACTATTAACTACAAAACCGCTGGTATTTTTACCTTCTAAATATTGTTGCATTTAACATTTTACTTACTCTCTCTATATATAGTAATCGTGATCGGTCACCCTCTCAACTATGGAAGAAATAACACCCAAAAAGATTATTGGAAATGGGATACTTATTTGAAACAGGTTCTCTCTTATTCTCTCTCTCTCTTTTTATTTAAAAAAAATATTTTAGATCTTTAGATTGCTGATGTGTTTAAAAAGTGTTAACTTTTTAGGTGTTTGCATTGAATTCTTAAATCAGTCATACACAAACCTTACATGAATCAGGGGTGGGGGGGGGGATGACTTACTCTTCAAAACAAAGTCACAACCTTTATCATTTATCAATAATCTCACAAAAATTGGAATTTGAAACTGGAATAGGCATATTCCATGCTGCTTTCTGAAATCTCTGCAGTACATCCATATATTTTAATATAATTGGTCTTTTAAACAGTGATGTATTTGCAAAATTATAAGATTGAAATGAGGAAAGGAAGGCCTCTAAGATGATGAATAAAGCAATTCAGATGTCCTATTTAAGATATAATAATGCAAACCACAAGAAAATTATAGGAGAGAAGGAAATACATACTCTGGATGAGTTTCAGAGTAGCAGCCGTGTTAGTCTGTATTCGCAAAAAGAAAAGGAGTACTTGTGGCACCTTAGAGACTAACAAATTTATTAGAGCATAAGCTTTCGTGAGCTACAGCTCACTTCATCGGATGCATTTGGTGGAAAAAACAGAGGAGAGATTTATATACACACACACAGAGAACATGAAACAATGGGTTTATCATACACACTGTAAGGATAGTGATCACTTAAGATAAGCCATCACCAACAGCAGGGGTGGGAAAGGAGGAAAACCTTTCATGGTGACAAGCAGGTAGGCTAATTCCAGCAGTTAACAAGAATATCAGAGGAACAGTGGGGGGTGGGGTGGGAGGGAGAAATACCATGGGGAAATAGTTTTACTTTGTGTAATGACTCATCCATTCCCAGTCTCTATTCAAGCCTAAGTTAATTGTATCCAGTTTGCAAATTAATTCCAATTCAGCAGTCTCTCGTTGGAGTCTGTTTTTGAAGCTTTTTTGTTGAAGTATAGCCACTCTTAGGTCTGTGATCGAGTGACCAGAGAGATTGAAGTGTTCTCCAACTGGTTTTTGAATGTTATAATTCTTGACGTCTGATTTGTGTCCATTCATTCTTTTACGTAGAGACTGTCCAGTTTGGCCAATGTACATGGCAGAGGGGCATTGCTGGCACATGATGGCATATATCACATTGGTAGATGCGCAGGTGAAGGAGCCTCTGATAGTGTGGCTGATGTGATTAGGCCCTATGATGGTATCCCCTGAATAGATATGTGGACAGAGTTGGCAACGGGCTTTGTTGCAAGGATAGCCAAGCGCTACGATATAACCGCATTTGCTCCAACCCCTCAGACAGAGACAAACACCTACAAGATCTCTATCATGCATTCCTACAACTACAATACCCACCTGCTGAAGTGAAGAAACAGATTGACAGAGCCAAAAGAGTACCCAGAAGTCACCTACTACAGGACAGGCCCAACAAAGAAAACAACAGAACGCCACTAGCCATCACCTTCAGCCCCCAACTAAAACCTCTCCAACGCATCATCAAGGATCTACAACCTATCCTGAAGGACGAGCCATCGCTCTCTCAGATCTTGGGAGACAGACCATTCCTTGCTTACAGACAGCCCCCCAATCTGAAGCAAATACTCACCAGCAACCACACACCACACAACAGAACCACTAACCCAGGAACCTATCCTTGCAACAAAGCCCGTTCCCAACTCTGTCCACATATCTATTCAGGGGACACCATCATAGGGCCTAATCACATCAGCCACACTATCAGAGGCTCGTTCACCTGCGCATCTACCAATGTGATATATGCCATCATATGCCAGCAATGCCCCTCTGCCATGTACATTGGCCAAACTGGACAGTCTCTACGTAAAAGAATTAATGGGCACAAATCAGACGTCAAGAATTATAACATTCAAAAACCAGTTGGAGAACACTTCAATCTCTCTGGTCACTCGATCACAGACCTAAGAGTGGCTATACTTCAACAAAAAAGCTTCAAAAACAGACTCCAACGAGAGACTGCTGAATTGGAATTAATTTGCAAACTGGATACAATTAACTTAGGCTTGAATAGAGACTGGGAATGGATGAGTCATTACACAAAGTAAAACTATTTCCCCATGGTATTTCTCCCTCCCACCCCACCCCCCACTGTTCCTCTGATATTCTTGTTAACTGCTGGAATTAGCCTACCTGCTTGTCACCATGAAAGGTTTTCCTCCTTTCCCCCCCCTGCTGTTGGTGATGGCTTATCTTAAGTGATCACTCTCCTTACAGTGTGTATGATAAACCCATTGTTTCATGTTCTCTGTGTGTGTGTATATAAATCTCTCCTCTGTTTTTTCCACCAAATGCATCCGATGAAGTGAGCTGTAGCTCACGAAAGCTTATGCTCTAATAAATTTGTTAGTCTCTAAGGTGCCACAAGTACTCTTTTTCTTTATACTCTCGATGAGGAGTTTAGTGGCATTAAATAAATAATTTAAGACAGGGTTTCCTGGGCTTGTATCATCTTAATATAAGATTGATTTTATATCAAGTACAAATTATAACAAAGGACGATGGGTGAGGGAGGGAACATTTATTTTCATAGAAGAAGACTGGGCAATCTAAATACTACAACCCCTCTCCCGACTTCCTCCACACACACACACTATTTTGAATTGCTAAAGGTAAAAAACAAACCAAAGAAAGGAAAAAATGACATTCCGTTAAGATGCCCCTAATTCTTTACCATCTAACTTGACACGATGATGGCACTACTGCAAACATAGCAAACTGGTAGGAGAAGCAGTAGAGTTTCCACCCCAAGAATCCTCTTCAATCCTTCCAGAAAGCAAATCCCCACATCTGCTTTTGAAGTTTTAAGGGCCTGCTCAACCTAAAATCTAAGATTAACATTTTGAAATTTGGCTGCCAAAGCCCTAGGTGAAACATATGACAGTTAAAAGCCTGCATTTGGAAGTGTTTATGTTTCAAATTTAATGCTAGTGAACCCCAATTATCCAAATCACTGGTTATCTGAAGTTTGGATGTTCCTCAGATTTACATAGAAACTAATTTGATCTGAAGATGCAATTATCAAATGTTTTAATGTCTCTTTCCTACCAAAAGGGGATCCAGATAATTACAGTTTTACTCATATTCTTTATTGTTTCCTTAATGTGGTTTATTCAATAAAATGTTTTCTACAAAATAGTTAATAGTATTTTTAGAGTGGTTTCAAGAATTCCTGGTCTGTGTATATAGAATAAAATAGATGAATGTGTTTCACTTATGTTAACAGAATCCACTAACAGAAGTAAGCACTTCCATTCCAACTTTATTTAAATAGTTTTGTCATTCTTTCAAATGTGCTAAACACAAAGGCTGAAACAAAGGATCATGTTTTTGTGGCATACTCCATCAGAACCCAGAAGAAGAGAAATATTAAAAATACCATGCAACTGTTAAAAATATTCTTGAGACACCTTCATTCAACAATACTAAACTTCATACAACACAAAGTACATAAAAACACCCATACTGGGTCAGACTAATGGTCCATCTTGTCTTCTGACAGAAGCTAACGCCATGGACTTCAGAAGGAATGAATGGAAAAGGTTGCCCCTGTCGCCCATTCCCAGCTTCTGGCAAACAGAGGCTAGAGATACCATTCCTGACCATCCTGGCTAATAGTGATTGATGGACCTATTCTCCACGAACTTGCCTAGTTCTTTTTTTAACTCTGTTACAGTCTTGGCCTTCACAACATCCTATGGCAACAAATTCCACAGGTCAACAACGCTGTGTCCAAAATACTTCCTTTTGTTTGTTTTAAACCTGCTAACTATGAATTTCATTTGGTGACCCCTAGTTCTTATGTTATGAAGAGGAGTAAATAACACTTCCTTACTTACTTTCTCACACTAGTTATGATTTTATAGACCTCTATCATATTCCCCCTCAGTTGTCTCCTTTCCAAGCTGAAAAGTCCCAGTCTTATTAATCTCTCCTCATTCGGAAGCCGTTCCATACCCCTAATCATTTTTGTTGCTCTTTTCTGTACCTTTTCCAATTCCATTATATGTTTTTGTGATGGAATGACTAGATCTGTATAAAGACGTGGGCGTACTATGGATTTATATAGAGGCAATATGATATTTTCTGTCCTATTATCTATCCCTTTCCTAATGATTCTCAACATTGTCAGCTTTTTTGACTGCTGCTGTGCTGAGTGGATATTTTCAGAGAACTATCCACAATGACTCCAAGATCTCTTTCTTGAGCGGTAGTGGCAAATTTAGACCCCATCATTTTATATGCATAGTTGGGATTGTTTTCCAATGTGCATTACTTTGCTTTATCAACATTGAATTTCATTTGCCATTTTTGTAGTCAAATCACCCAGTTTTGTGACATCCCTTTAACTCTTCACAGTCTCCTTTGAACTTAACTATCTTGAGTAGTTTTGTACCATCTGCACATTTTGCCACCTCACTGTTTACCCCTTTTTTACACAACATTTATGAATATGCTGAATAGTACTGTTCCACTACAGGGGACCACTGAGGGATATGAGTATTTACCTCTCTTCATTCTGAAAATTCACCATTCCTACTCTTTGTTTCCTATCTTTTAACTAGTTACTGATCCAAGAGAGGACCTTCCCTCTTATCCCATGACAGCTTACTTTGCTTAAGAGCCTTTGGCAATGAACCTTGCCAAGGGCTCTCTGAAAATCTAAGTACAGTATATCCACTGGATCACCCTTGTCCACATGCTTGGTGCCCCAATAAACTCTAGTAGATTGATGAAGTATGATTTCCCTTTATAAAAAACATGTTGTCTCTTCCCCAACAAATCGTGTTCATCTATGTGTCTGAGAATTCTGTTCTTTATTACAGTTTCAACCAATTTGCCTGGTGCTGAAGTTAGGCTTACCAGCCTGTAATTGCTGGGATCACCTCTGGAGCTTTTTTAAAAAGTTGGCATCACATTAGCTATCCTCCAGTCATCTGGTACAGACGCTGAGTTAAATGATAGGTTACATACCACAGCTAGTAGTATGTATCTACTAATACATAAGGCTACGATTTAGTCATAGTGCGACTGGCCCTGCAGCCGGTCCCTGGAGCCAACTGCTTGGGCAGGCCTGGGATCAGCCACACTGGCCACTGCAGAAGTCAAGGAAAATCATGGAATCCGTGACTTCTACAGCCTCCATGACAGACACGGAGCCCTACTAATATATACTACAAAGGTATGTGGGAAAGGCCTAGAAGTCAGGGATATTGAGTTATCTTCCCAGCTCTACTATTGACTACATGATGTTGAACAAATCATTTAAACTTTTTTGCCCTATTTACCCATCTGCAAATTGGCAATTATAATACTTATGTTCCTTATGATCTAAGAGGGGTGGAAGGATATGATTGAGGTCTATAAAATCATGGCTGGTATGGAGGAAGTAAATAAGGAAGTATTATTCCAATGTACACTACAAAAAACACACAACCCACTGCAACTGCATGGCCTATTTCTGATCCTCCGTCCGCTTACGCATGCGGGCAGAGTTTCTCTGAGCGGCATCCATTGGTTCCCTTGACACCTTCGAGAAGTAGTGGGTGCTGTGTGGGGTTCTCTGCTTGGTGTCCCCATCAGGTTCCCTTCATTTAGCCCTGTGACTCCTGCCCCTGATATATCTTTAGTTGTCTCCTGTAATTAATTGAGACCTGGGGCCTTGTGGACCCTTCCCTTAGGCTGGGAGAGGTCCTTTATCAGTGGACAGGCTTCTGCCTGCCCACTTCCAGCATCCCAACAGGACCACTTTCCTGTAGTCATCTGACCCGACCCTGTCAAAATAAGTGTTCTTCATTTATTTTCATAAGAATAAATGAACACTGGAGAAAGTAAAAAATAAATAAAAAACAACACTGAGCATATCGCAGTGAACTGTCATAAATTTATTTAGCACAAGTGTTTCTTTAAGTGTGATCTAATGGGAAAAATCAGAGTGTTCTATGGTCTGCTAAATCACACTTCCATCTGTGTGCTGTGGTGGTCTAATGTTACCACGTTGGGTTGAAAGATAAAATATATTGGATACTGGCTGACTCAGTATCTTGTAGAGGCTTTAATTCTACACTTTGTGAGCTCTTCTATTTAAATGTATTTTCTCTCTTTTGGTAGTCCTATTCAGCACAATTTAAAGTTACACAAACTTTCATTTTCTGGGGCTAATCACTCTCTGAATTCAAGACCTTCTGGTCTGTGCCTCCCTTCCAGTAAATAATGGAGGAAGTTCACATTTGTTCACAAAAGGCTAGGGGCTTTGGCCACATCCCTTCTGTCATCATGATAGCTGAGTAACTGCAAAACGGAATTGGAACAGTTAATTTCAGTGATACACTTTGACCTGTTAAGGGGCCATCATAGAAATACTGAAATAATTCATTTCAAGAGATGAAGGATAGGTCAATTCCAGAAAGGAAAATAATCAGATAATACACTTCCCATTCTGAATCCTGACCTAAAATCCTTCATATTAGTAATATGAATTTATGTTAAGACCACTACTTGGAGCACCTTCTTGCCACAGGATGATTCTGCTGAAGGTTAAAATGTAAAGTCTGTAGTGTTATATGAAAAGGTTGATAGATGACTGATAGTAGTTTTGCAGATTTCTTCTGTGATAGCTGAGCTACAGTGCGTCTAGACATCCCTTGTGGAACTAATGTTGTGGGGGCACTGATCCTTTCTGGAACCATTTAATCTGTGGCTGAATATGTTTCAGTGATCCACTCAAGTGCTGGATGATGTCTGACCTAGGAGATTAAGCCCAGATCTGTAAAGGCATTTAGATGTTACTCCATTCAGCATTGTAAACCTAACCCCAGGTGCCCTGCTGCCTAACGGAATTTCCAGCCCTGAACTAGGGTCCTCAGCAAAGAACTCTCTCCTGAAGTTAGGCCCCTAAGCTGGTTAGCTGTTAAGGTAGACAATACCCTAGCAGCCAAAATTTTCTCTTTGTCCGGCTCATGCTCAACACCTCTCTCACATTTGCCCTATACTACCCTGTACCCCGAGAGTCTTTTTTGCAGCTGTTGTGCTGCCCTCACCCTATTGGTGACCTGCATCCAGTCCATCTGCTTCAGGGTTTGAAAGGTGTTAGGTCTTAAGTTTGCTCCCAAGATGCCTATAAGATGCCTGAGATTCTCCTGCCTAGTTTACAAATCCTGCTTCAATGCCTCCAGGATTTTGGCACACACTAGGATTCTGAGCAGCTGATTAGCTGTGGGATGGCAGTAGCTCTTAAGACTGCTTTGAAAACGCCAGTTGGTGAAATCTCAGGCACCCAGGGGTACTTAAGCATCAGAGCAGCGGCTTTGAAAATGTCCATGGTACCCAACTGGTAGACTTAGGTGCCTAAAGAGGCAGACAGGAGCCTAAGTAACTGTATCTGGGCCACAGAGTGAAAGGAATCCATTAAGTATGATGTTTTACTGAACTTTTTGGTTCTGCTAAGGTAAATTTTAACAACTCTTCCCACATGTATGCCACCAATTATTTTGTTTTTGCAAATAGATTAGCTAAACTGAAAAAGACACTTTTATTTCTGAATAAGAGTGTCCACACGAGAAGCTATTCCAGAATAACTATTGTGCTTTAAATTCACACCCTACCTTATCACTAATAACTTCACCATGTAAACAAATGAGAAAGTGTGAAGTATATTATGCTATCATTATTACTTTCATGCCTCTTTTGTCATCTCTTAGGTAAATGATACATATTTAGGTCTTTTAATTTATATATCAATCAGTCATCATACACTCTTCTCAAGTGTCTTCAAAGTCTCCAGTACTTTAAATTCTGATCTCTTGACTATTTCAGTTTTTACTTCAGCCCAAAACATATCACTCTTGAGATTTCACAGCAGTCAATGGTGGTATCTAATAACTAGTTTAATTATTTAGATACAATTTATTAAGGTAAAGTTTTGGCTTACAAAGTAGTTAAGTGTAATTAAAACTGATTATCAAAATAATTAGGTTTTAAAGGCATTTGTTTTCTTACTGTTAACTACTGTATAAACAACTAAATTTAATAGTTTATGGCATTACATTAGATGAATTAAGGCTCAAAAAAGACACCATTAAACTATTAGCATAGTTTTCAGTTAAAGCTGCCACCTCCAGATGTTGAGCTTGGTGGCCTTGCAAGTAGTACTCCCTGCTACCATGCAACAGAATAGGGCTTATTTTCCAACGGACTTACTTTTTTCTATTAGTATTTACAGTTTATGTTCTTCTGTGTATTATGCAATGATGTGTGACTAGAATACACCCTATGTAGGGGTAACTGCATTATATTTCTTCTTACGGAGGCGGGTAGTCTTTAACCAGAACTCTCAAAACACAGCAATGGACACAATGTAATACATAGATTAAACTGAAGAACAAGTGACTGTAGACATTTTTTTTTTAAATAAGCATTCTGACTGTCTGCCACCTTGGGTTTTATGAAAAAATCTTTAAAAAACCTACAAGTACAGAAAAAGCAGCACTATCAAGCAGCAATGGAGGTCCAGTGCTCCACTATTCAATCTAGAAGTTATAGGTAGCTATGAATTACCCAGCCTCTGGAGAAGATGTAGTGAAAGCAGCAGCTAGGAGAAAGGCTCCTGCTTCATATACTGATCTACAATGCAGTAACTAGTACTAGTTAAGACCCACTACCATAAATTATATACATGAAAACGCATTTATGCACACACCCATTACTATTTATATGTACACACAATTGTTATTCATATTCCAGTATGTTTATTTCAAGAGTCCTAGAGCCTAGGTCCTAGAGCATACTTGAATGTAAAAAGTGTTCCTTCTCGAAAATTGATGTCATGCCCTGGAAGGGATAGCTTGAAGTGGTCCAGGACAGATTATATATTACAGTACATATAGGTAACCTAGTAACCATAGTTTCTGTGTTGTTTGCAAAGTGCTGGACTGCAAACTGGACTGTCACCTGACTTGTACTGGTTTGATCTCAAAAGAAAGGAAAAAGCAGAGATTGAGCAAGTGCTCAAATCATGCTGATTTCAATAGAACTTAAGCACACACACTTAATGTTAAAGCATTAATAGTGAAATCCTACCCCCCCAGAAATAAATTCCTACACTCCCATTGACTTCAGTGGGGCCAGGATTCCACTCCATGCATTTTGCTGAACTGGGGCCCTAGTTCTGCTTCAAGAAATTACAAGAGAGAAAATTAGTAAAAACTACCAGAGAACTGGTTCTTGATAGGTATAAATCATGGGGACTCACTCAATCAATCAATAAAAGACAGATAAGGACACAGATTCTACATTAGCAAGGAGGATCCTACTACCTAGTGATATTATAATATCCTGGAAATAACTTCAAGTAAACACCCTTGTTATTTAAATTTTGTTTCTATGATCTCATTATCATTACCAACTCATCAAAACTTAATCTTATCAAATAAAACACTTAATCTGAATTTTTTTCTTCTCCCAGATAAGCATCAGAAACCACATCATTTGTTTGTACTTTTAAAATCAAGTTAAACTTGGTTTATTAGCTTGTGTCTTATATTTTTTGCATGGGTTATCATATAGATTTTAGCTACAACAAATTCTAGATAAATTATCCAAGACTCTATTTCTTAATATGCTGGAGTACTTTAACAAAGTGTTCCCAAATAATTTTTTTCACAATTTAGTTATGGTCACTAATGCATAGTTTCATACTTGACTCATTCAAATAACACTGGAAGACCCAGCAGAAAGTCTTTTAACAAAATATTCAAGCATATTTTGTTCTCTTTAACCAAAATAACTATTTAAAACAGACATGTATGTGACAATCTGTTTAAGAAGCTGAAAGTGGTGATTATGTGAGGAGTATAGTGGTGTTATGCAGATTTCAAACATCAAGCTTTCTCAGCCCTAACTTATTTCAGAGTCTACAAATTGCACATTTAAAATAGTATTCTTTTGCAACCAGATGTGACTATCTGTGAACAGGAGGTCTAACTTGATATAAAATCCTGAATTAAAAACAGCTAGGCCTCTTGTCATTTCAAGGCCCACATTCTTGATTGTATTTGACACAATAATCATCATCATATCTTAAGACTGAAATCAGGTTGACAGTACCCGACTCAGGTCTGCTTCTTCCAATTAGCTGAAAATTGCAGCCCAGCTCATCTTCCAGGAAATAAGTTCATGTTTACAATTCTACAGAAGTGAAAAAGTGATGTGATGGATGCAGCAATTTAACTTGCTAATGTAAACAATAACTATTTTTTTTAAATTTACCCATTTCAGATAAATGTGCTTTGAGAAGAAAGCCAGAAGGCAAGCACAAAAGTTCATACTATCTTATACAAATAAATATATATCAGTCACATGGTGCAGGAAAAAGTCTTTAGGAATGCAAGTGTATAGCCATGAGTGCTTTTTTAAAAGGAATACCTTTCAAATGGAAGCTTCTAAGTTAGGTCTTTCAGTCTTTGGTTTTATCATCTACACTTTAGCATGTGAAACATCAAATATGGTTTCAGAGTAGCAGCCGTGTTAGTCTGTATTCGCAAAAAGAAAAGGAGTACTTGTGGCACCTTAGAGACTAACAAATTTATTTGAGCATAAGCTTTCGTGAGCTACACGAAAGCTTATGCTCAAATAAATTTGTTAGTCTCTAAGGTGCCACAAGTACTCCTTTTCTTTTTGCAAATATGGTTTATAAACATATTATATAAAATAAGGTTTAATTACAGCAAGACAAACATTATTATAATGCCTGATTTAGTACCAAGAGAAGTCAATGAGAAAATTCCCATTGATTTCATTTGGTGCTGCATCAGTATGTATACACAAGTAAAAAACATGTAAAGATAATGGGCCATATTTCATGGTGTAGTCTGCCATTACCCAGCCCAGGGCGGGGGAAGTGATCACCCCAGTATAGTGAAGATCTTCCAGTGAATTGCCACTTACATGGGAAAGACTCACATAGGAGCATGGTTGGGATGCCCCTGTGCCATGCCAATTCCTGGCTAAATTTTTGTCTCCTTAGTGCCATTTGCAACCAGCATCAATTAAAGCAACCATTCTAACTAGTTTTTCTAACATGGTGCTGGAAAACCAGCTCTACACAAGCTGGTTTCACTTTTATCAGATGCCTTCTTGTCAGAGGCTGATACAAAAGACAGTAAGACCAACAGGATACAAGGTAGAAATCCCAAACTCCTTTTTGAGTAGCTGGGGGTAGTATAGTTTTGGGGCTTGCATGTTGGGGCTTGCCTAAGTTCCTGTCTATCTTTGGCTGCAAGATTTGTTCCTCCAGACAGTAGGTGTCCAGTTAATTTTCCCAGCCCTTCTTCTAATACTGCAATCTGTACGGGATTTATTTTTTCAAAGTAATTCTGCAAGGCATTTTCTGAAATAATATAAGGAGGATAATAAGAGTCGATGGGAAAAATATTTTGCCTTGATATTCTTGTAAATAAAACAATTTGCAAGAGGATAAAACACTTAAAATTAGAGCTATGCCCTTTCAGAAGTGTCACACAAAATCTTAACACAGAAATCAGAATTTATTCAACCTCAGCTAAATGCTTTAAATGGGTGCATTATGGTGCAATTAGCAAGAAATGAGGTATAACTGATATTAAAGCACTTTATAGATATTCATAGTACAGACAACTGTCACCTTTTTGTTAAAAATGCTAATGAGCAAGCTTGCAAATGTATTGTCAGGAAGAGACAACTTTTGCAGATTTATCTGTCCACTGCTCCACTTTACTCTTTTCTCTTGCAATAAAATACTTGCACTGACTGCACAAAAATTAGCAAGAGCAATTTTAAGCTGAAAAATGTCATTAGAAGGTTATTGTTATAACAAGTGTGATATTTTGGCAATAGGATGTGCTAACGCGTCCCTAATGTTGAGTCTCTACTTTTCTATATTTTACTGAATAAATTACACATGCAGTAATATTTTACCTTTGCACCCATCTAAAATATAAAGGTACTAATTTCTGAGGAAATCATGGATTTTTAAAACCTACCTGGATTTATTTACAGTTATTGAATATACTGAAGTGCCATTTTAACCTACTGTGTAACAAATGCACCTCATTCTCGCTGATCCAAAGCAGTGTCATGTCAATTGGTATCCATTCGTTACATTAAAATATCTCAATGATTTGATATTACTAAATGATATTTACATGATCAAAGCTGACCAAGATTGTTAGCATACTAGTTTATTCATAATATCAAACTGAATAAACAATGGCTTGCTCATATTATTTTAATAAGCCCAATTTGAAAAGGCACGATTATAAAAGTGAAGATTATTGAACTGTAGCTTATTTGCTCCAGAACAAGGTGAGTGGGATTTTCCAAGATATTTTCAGTGTTTGTTGATGACACTAAACAAGTATGGCTGACTGCAAAGCAAGCAAATCACATGGTGGCAGATGCACATTAATCAATACCCAAAACTATAAATGTTAATTACTCTCCTTAAAGAAAGGACTATCAGAAGGTTAACATTTTCATATTTGAGACTGCTTAGTTCTCAGTGTAAGAATATTTCTTTTAGTAAATAATCTATCACTGAAAGACACAATGATTATGTAATTTGTCATTATAGAAATCAAAAGCAAGCATAAATATTCTAAGGAATATTTTCAGAATCTTGATTTTAAATTGTAATCAGATTTTTTTTAATAGAAATTGCTAACTAAACATTAGCAATCAAAGATGGCAGAATAGGAAACTGCAGAGAATCTAATTGATATGTTTACACTCGATTTTGCTTAAAGAAGATAATATAAAAATACTTTTCCCCAGATTACTCTTTACAGGTAGTAAAGGTGAGACATTGTCAAAGAAATAGGTATCCAAAATAATGTGGGGGAAAACCTTGAGTTGTTACATTCCAATAAATCTCTACAACTGGATGATGATTTTCATCAGAAAATTTTGAAGGAAAATGGAAATGAAGTAGCTGAGATATGTAATTCATCATTAAAAATAGTTGTTATACTAGAGCACTAAAAGGTAGGCTGTGCTTACTTAGTATAAAGAGTGATCTTGTGAAATAAATGTTTATCTTATAACTTGTAAATAGTTTAGAAAATTATTATAATACTGTTATAAAAATATCTTGATAAATATACTATTATAGGACAAAATAGCATGGATTTGGGGAAAATATATTTTCTGTTTCCTGTTAAAATTAATTGAAATAGAACATGCAAAAAATTAAAACAAGTAACTATAACTTATTTAGATTTTCAAAGGTATTTTGATGAAGTACCAAACAAGTGGCTCTTAAGGAAATTTGGCAATATTGGGCTGAGGAGTAAAGTTTGGTCATGGATTACAAACCAGTAAAGTGGAAGGAAATAAAGAGTAGAAATATATGCTTCTGTTAATGTTCACACAGTATGGAATAATAGCAGCATACCCAAGAGATTAGTCAAAGTATTGTTCAATATATTGATTAACCATCTGGAAAAGGCAGTAAAGAGTGAGGTGGCAAATTTGCTGATGACACACTTTTATTTACATTAGTCAAATCCAGGAAGAATTGTGAGTAACTCCAGACAAATCAAATGAAACTAGGTAATCGGGCAACATGATAGCAGAAAATTCAACGAAGACAAGTGCAAAGTAATGAACACTGGAAGGAACAATATAAACTACTGGTACACATGGATGGGTTCTGAATTAGTGGCAACCTCACAGGTAAAACATATTTAAGAATTGCTTAATGAAGACTTCAGTGTGCAGCAGCAGCAGCCCTAGAGAAGACTAAAATGTTAGACTATACTAAGAAGGGTAATGACATCCACAATAAAAATAGTCTCAATATGCATCAATGGTACATCCTCACTCCTTCTATTATTTCAGTTTGGTCATCTCATCTCAAAAAGGATATCCGAGAACTAGAAAATAAGGTGCAATAAGGGTTACAAAAATTACTAGAGAAGTGAGATGATGAGGAAAGACATTTCATAAGAGGAACAATTAATAAGAATTATGAATAGGGCTGGATTCAGCTTGAGATTTTTCAGGCTTCTACTTGGACAGGGCTCCCAACCTGGAAAGCTCACCAAGAAGGAAGGAAGCAATAGCAACAAGTAGCCAAAACCACTTCGGGGCCTGAAGGTATAAGGGGCAAGCACAGGGCAAAAAGGATATGAGCCAGGGCAGATATGGGATATGCTGATTCAATGTCTCCCTTCTGCAGCCTCTGTTGTACGACAAACCATGAAGTTGGGCAGAGCTGGTAGAATTGCCTATGCCCTCATCGAACGAATGCCCACTGTGGAGCTTGAGAATCAACTGCCAAAGGCTTACGGGGAGACTTTGGAAAACCAGTAAAGTGCCTGAAACCACTATGGATTATTGCTAAAAGCAGCCAGATCAGCAGGCTGTAAATTGGCCATTCAGCACTCTCAGTTTGACCAAGGCTGGAGGGGAGGGGGTTTTGAGTGCTACAGAAAGGGCAGCTGGACCCTGAGTCCTTCCTGATAAGAATTGTGTTGAAGTTGCCGATACATGCATTTTAGAAGAGCAGGATGTGCCCCAGGAATGTCTATAGGGGTCTCAAGGCTAAAAACTCTGAGAAAAACCCACACGTGGTTAATCGATAATCAGAAGGAACCTCTTGCTTGACCATTGAAACTGCTCACTTAAGTTTTCTTTAAGGGACATTCTATTACTAATATATAAATAAGGGGAGAAAGTCTGAGGTGGTTGGACTCTTTTTGGACTCTCCCTCTGGATAGATCTTGCAGTCCCCACCAATAGATGAAAGATTTGGCCACTGGAAGCCTGCCGCTGTGTCACTCGAGAGCCACACTCAGCTTTGGTAATTATCAAGGGTTAGGGGTGTTTTACTAACCTGTTGTGGACGTATGTAAGTGCTTGAGATTAAGTAAAGTTTAGCTTTAAGTGAAAGCAGTTGTGTTGTCCTGTTTGTGCCAGCCATCTATCAGTCGGATGGCCATGTCTCCCTTGATTTATTTCCTGACACCACCTAGCACAGAGTAAAAGTTACCAAGAGCTTTGGGTTGAAAGAACCCTGGGTAACAAAGGGATATATAAATGCCATCTCCTGTGGCCAGAATATGGCCAAGAATATTGTGATGGCCAGCTATTAATAATTAATTGTAAGTACCATTGAAGTCAATGAAAAGATTCAGATTGACTACCATGGTATACAGTTTTAATCTCATACTGCCCTGAGTTTTGGATCAGGCTCAGGGCAGTATGAGATTAAAGCTATATAACAATAGTCAATTCTTCCTCTAAAGAACTGACAAATTAAAACAGAAAAAAAAATCAGTCTATGCAGAATGAACTAGGAGACTGTGGAGGGTTAGAAAATAGTAGGTTCTCATGAACATCTTTGTTGTTGCTGCAGAAATGCATTGGTTTCCTTGAAGTAACTGACAAAAATAATAATATAAAATATTTGAGAGGAAACACAAGAAACATACAGAAAGGAGGAAAGGGGTGAGGGGAGCAGGACACACGCAGAGGGAGGTCATTCCAGCAGGCTTCTTTTTACCATGTACCCTGGGGCAAGTGGAAAAAGGAACTCAAAAACGAGAAGGCAACACACATCCAATGGATAAAAATGAATTCCTTTTTTGCTCAATATAAAATTAACCTGGGTAATTCAATGCCACAGGACATTAGTGAGGCAAAAAATCATCAGCATTCAAAACAGGACTAGTTACATACATTGAATGAGAAAAGAATCTAAGAAAAGATAAACTAGCTAGGGTAACAAATTTCAAGTGATACCAGTTCTTATGTTTCAGAGCATAAAGCGATCAGCAGCTGAGATTATGAAGAAATCTCTCTCCATTACAATTGCTATGGGGCACAGTATGGGCTATTTTGCCTTCTTCTTATGTTTCTGGTACAGAACACTGTGCAACAGGATGAACACTTTGCCCACACTACATAAACCACTAAGCTTTTCCTTTACAGCAGCTCCTCTTTTCCTTGCTGGATTTTTTCCTTTATTATGTATCAGAGGTCTTATAACAGGTCTTCCTTTGAGACTTATCGGTTTAACCACATTTTTCCTCTCAATTTTCCACTTATTAACATTTTGAGACAGATCACAAATGTACTCTTCTGGGTTTTTTTTGTTATTTGCTCAGGGACTGTGCATAGAGCAGGGGATTGATAATAAGAGAGAGGGAACCTCTCACCTCTATGTCACAGATTTCTTTCCGGCCCAACTTAAAGTTGTTGCCATCTGATGACTGTTGGCCTACATAAAATAACTTGTGATCCAAACTCAGAATCTGATTGAAAGGTTTCCAAATTTTAAAGAAAAAAAGAACGCTACCAAAATTGACACTGCTGCTGGCAATTTCTTCAGAGACCCCCAGGATTTAATGGACAGAATGAATTACCTGCTCCATTTTAAATGGTTGACAAGCCAGTGGAGAGAAGCTTGCCATGCCCATGCTGTAACTGTTCTGAAGCTAAAAAATAATCAGGTACCAGAGCTGTTAATCTGACATTAAATTTTGTAAAAAAAAATTACACATTAAAAAAAAAGAACACAACACAACAAGGTTATGGCAATCATAATAATCCAAGAGAAAATTGACACCAGGTCAAATTAATCCCTGCTGACACTCCACTGGCTGATCACATTTATTAATTTCCATTCATTTAGTTGTTTTAGAAAGCTTAGAGCTTGAACCCAAATCCACTAAGGTAGAAATGGAAAGAGACTAATTTATTACAATGGGCTTTGACTCAGGACCATAATCAGTTGTTACAGACATGACAAAGTTTAATTTATCCCACAGACTAATAGTAACATTAGTTTAGGGTGAGATTTTCAAAGGTACTCAACACTGATCTTTGTGCCCACGGAGGTCGACAATAAATATTGGCCCACAGGACAATACTCAGTGCTTGTGAAAATCTTGCTCTTTAGAATAAAAACTACCCATCAGGCTGAATTTTCAGAAAGGCTCAGAACAAAAATCAACTGATGGACTTTTTACTGCTCTACTCCTCATAAAATCCCCACACATTTGTACAGAAAAGAGTGAGATTTTAAATACAAAATATTCCTTTGAAATTAGTTTGTTCAAAGCTTGAGCTGTGTCACTTTTATGTTTTATGAGGCTAGTACATGAAACTGTCCTTCTTTAACAGTTCTATTCTATTAACTATTATTATTGTTTGATTGAGTTACACTGCAGCAGGTACTTTAAATTCTAAGTGTCCTCAACCAATATCGGAATGCTAAATCAGTCTATATGTGCAAAAGTATTACACATGGCATGAATGTATGAGCAAAAACTAGAGTTATGATGGACTCTATCTGCAATTATATTAATGGGAAAGCCATTCACAGAGTTTAGCATATGGTAAATAGGGACAAAATTGCAGCATTTTCTTTCACTCAAGGCCAAAGTAAAAACAACAAATGAGACAAATGAAAACAAAATACAAACAGTCATGGCTGAAAGGAATGGTCTTTGAGGGGTAACTATTTTTTTTAAATAACTTCCTTGCTCTCTGTATTGGATACTGAAGGCTTGTTTATAAACTAGTGTTTCCCTCCATACTATTGCTTCTGTAATGAAACCATTCACCTTAATGATAAAATTAAAAAAAAAAAAAAACCAAACCCTTGTTTAGATCAGCTGAATTTACCAAAAAGGACCATACATGTGGCCATACATGTTGAAAGAATGACATTAAGAATGACACTTGTTGGCATATATGCTTAAGAGCTAAATTACTTTGTATTGACCAATCTGACACCCATGTGAACGAATGTCTTTGGGAGCAGCAAAAGAGATTTTTGGGAGCACGCTGTGCTAGTCTACAGTTTTGTCTACTTAACTGGCATGACAGCCATGATTAAGTTATACTTCCCTTGACTTGCAAGGCTCCTTATACCACATGAGGAATTCACCTTGCGAGAAGGCAGATTATATTACTGCTGCTGTCCTCTCTTGAGATTCCCCTTGGAGTTTAAATTGTTTTAATTCCCCATGGAACTCCAGAAAAATTCCAAGAGCATGGCCATTGCAGGCAAAGTGATGAATCATAACCTGTCCTGAGTGTCCTGGACTTGTCTTTCCCAGCCAATGCTAAAAACATTTTGGGAAGCATTGGGCACCTGAGGTTCTCTTGGAATAAAGAGAAGAAGTTACAGATGTACAGTCCCCTTGAGTGTCTGTGCTGGCAGAGGGAGTGAATTTACCTTGAATCTAGCTTCATGTGGAGATAGAAGTGTGAGGCAAGGCTGTGTGGAAGCTGGTTATATGACTTTCGAGCTCCCCTACTTTTTAGAAATTTTGGCCATTAAAAAACAAAACCATCTATAGCAGGGATCGGCAACCTTTGGCACCCGGCCCACCACGGTAAGCCCCTCGCCAGCTGGGCCGGTTTGTTTTCCTGCCGCGTCCACAGGTTCGGCTGATCTCAGCTCCCACTGTCTGCGGTTCACCGCTCCAGGCCAATGGGGGCTGCAGGAAGTGGCGGCCAGCACATCCCTTGGCCTGCGCTGCTTCCCGCAGCCCCCATTGGCTTGGAGCTTACAGTGGTGGGCCACTTGCGAAAGGTTGCCGATCCCTGATCTATATTTTTCAATATCCTGCCAAAATTGCTATCAACTCTGCTCACTTCTAGGGGCACAAGTACAACAAAATATCAATGGAAAGATAATTAATATCACAGCAGGAGAGCTTGAATGTATTATATTTGATACTAGCATGTGTTCCAATGAAGCCAGGTTAGGCTGTCTTTCATTGAACAGAGCTATCCTTCATCCATTAAAAGAACCTGCAATGCCAAATTATGAAAACAAACAAGCAAATAAAATGACTTTTCACCATAGCTTCCTTAAAGTTCATTATCACTAAACAGGTTTTGTAGTTTTGTTTGTTTGTTTGAAACAGAGAATAATGTAGCAGGTTATTTATTGGAATAACTCACTTGATCTCAGAGTATCTAAAATCCTTCCAGCACATAGCTCTTTTTAATATCTTTTTTTTTAAAGCCTAACTGCCCTGTATTTTCAAAAAAGTAATCATTGTAGAATGGAATCAAGAAAGCTAAGAATGCTTTTATCTTTTTTAATCATCCCTTAGGAAGCTTAAAAGATACCCACGTTTTAAACCTCAAAGGCTTGAGGCTCTCATGCTGCATGAATCCTTTTCCCAATAAAGAGGATTCCCTTTGGAAGCTGTCCGGTGCCACTGGACAGGTTCCAAAGGGAATCGTCTTTATTTGAAAATATGGTTGAGGGTCACTTTCGGATTGCACAAGAAGCTACACCAAAAAGCTAAGCAATCTGCCTGCAAAGCATTTTTAGATCCTACTGCTTGAAGAGAAAGGGATAAGGATCTGGAATCAACCTTCAGCTTCCAACATTTCAGTAAAGAGCACTGGCTCAAATGTTTTCTAATCTTTCTTTGTTTCTCTTATTCAAATATTACTACTTGTCAACCACGCTAGATTAGTTCTTATAATACATTTATTGGTTCATAGACTTGTTGTTCCTTAACACAAACCTGGATGTAATATCATGATCACAGGCACCGACTTTCCAAACAGCCGGGGGGTGCTTGACCTCTGGCTTGGTCCCAGGTGCTGCCCCCACTCCACTCCTTCCCCCAAGGCTCCAGCCACACTTTGCCTTTTCCCGCCCCCGCTCCACCTCTTCCCCCCCAGTTCCGCTTCCTCCCCTGAGTGCACCGTGCCCTCACTCCTCCAGGTCTAAACTGAGCAATGAAATACTCTCTTCAGTGCTGGCCCCCAAAAGTCTTTAGCTACTGAGACCAATCCTGATTCTTTGGTATAAATCATATAATTTCATGTGTAAACTGGTCTGTTGATGATTCAAGGATGGGACTTGCTCTTCTATTGTACACAGAGAGTTCAATAGGCATTTTAATATAAATGTGAATTCTTCCATTGACATAAGGAATGGATTTTGCTGAGGCAGTTTCAGGGAGCTATGGCCTGAAATGCTGTTTGTTTTTAATGAGAAAATAATATCTCTAAGAACAAGTCACACTTTCACCACCTGATGGCAGTTGGGGTCCTATATGAAATCAGTGTGATAGATTCCATCCATTTTTCAGCAGATAACTAGCCAGATGCCAGTATACCTGGCAAATTATCCTTGGCTTCTGTGGAAACTGCCACAAAGTTATGGATTTTTGTCAGTAATTAAGTACTCTCTTATCTCTCAAGAAGGTCCCTTTAGACCAGTCTTTAGGCACACTGGCTAGATGACATGGGAAAGTTTGCATAGACTCAGCCTGTGCTATATTTGTCCTGAGGCTAAGTATAAGATTTCAGTAACCCTTACTAGCCCACAAACTCTTTTCATGAGCACTACATTCAGATTTTTTTTTTAAAGAAGGCTATTTATTGAACCTTGACAATATGGGACAGACAAGTCACTGTGCCCTTCCCTCCAATTAGCTGTTATGCAGGAAAATTCCTTGAGTCTTATAGGATGAGTAATTCTCAAGGCTAAAACGAAAATATTAAAAACAACCATTGTGACATTGTACCCCATAATGCTTTATGGGAATATGACATAACTGGAATATGTTTTATGCTACATGTGCCATGTAACATATCTCTGTAAAGGTTATGGTCTACTGAATCTATTCATTCTATTCGTATACATATATCATTTTTGTATTCAAAGTTATGAATATTGGCTGTATACTTGTCTGATTCTGAGTAGGTTTTAGTGAAGCAGTTGGTCAGCTTCCTGAGAAAAGACTATTCTCAGTAAGTGCCCAATTCAAGAAGCCCTTAACCCAACAATGAACTTGGAGACGCCAATCCACATCTGAGCTTTCCCAGGAATGTGGCTTGGCTGGTAAGGAATTCAGTCATGCATGGATATATGACTTGCCCAGGTGACTCCAAAACTCCATTTTGTAGCTGGACTTTGCATAGGAGAGAGGAGGGGGTCTCCACCCACAAGAGAAAGTCTATTTAAACCCCTGGGAGACCCCCTCCATTTTGTTTTCAGCTGGCTAAAGAGATAGCCTCTCCACCCCCAGGGACACCTGAAAGAAACTGGAACAAAGGACAGTAACTTCAGGGGGTGTGAGTGATTACTGGACCCAGACTAGAAGGAGACTAGTCTGTCAAAGGAAGCTTACTGGGTGAGGATTTTATCTGTATTCAGTTTTATTACTATACTAGACTTTGACTTGTGTGTTTTATTCTATTTTGCTTGGTAATTCACTTTGTTCTGTCTGTTACTACTTGGAACCACGTAAATCCTACTTTCTGTATTGAATAACATCACTTTTTACTTATTAATTAACCCAGAGTATGTATTAATATGTGGGGAGGGGGGTGGTAAACAGCTGCACATATCTCTCTGTTAGTGTTATAGAGGGTGAACAATTTATGAGTTTACCCTGTATAAACTTTATACAAGGTAAAACGGATTTATTTGGGGTTTGGACCCCATTGGGAGTTAGGCAACTGAGTGTTAAAGACAGGAACACTTCCTAAGTTGCTTTCAGTTAAGTCTGCAGCTTTGGGGCATGTGGTTCAGAGCATGAGTCTGTGTTGCAGCTGTCTGGCTCAGCAAGACAGGGGTGCTGGAGTCTCTAGCTGGCAGGGAAAACAGGGATGAAGTAGTCTTGGCACATCAGTTAGCAGTCCCAAGGGGCTTTCTGTGATCCAACCCGTCACAACCATCTTATAGCGCATCCTCATATCAACCTACAGACCACCTAATGATTCACCAAAAGTGTCTCAAGGAGAAGGCTCATTAGTATCGTCCTAAGGAGCAGCAATGCACAAGCCAAATATTTCACATATCTGGTTTCTGAGGACCTGATAAGAAGGGGTATAAACCACTTTGTGAAGAGAAAGAAATTACAGTTTGAATTATAAAAAGGCCAAGTTTACTATTTTTGGATCAAATATATTCTTGATCCACAACAGACCTCCCACTGCTAACAATAAGAGATTTTCACAAAGAGCAAGATTAGAGTATAGCCCTTATTCAGGAACTTCACTTACAGTCATATTCAGCATCAGTAGATGAAAAGATGTGCATGGTGCTTTTTGTACCACCACTATTTCTGCCTTTTGTTTGGCTATTTGCACACGCAATTACACAATTTACATGCACAATAAGGTAATTGTGCAAATCTGTTGCATACTTGTGTACCTAATTTATTTGAAAATCTAGCCTTTAAAGTTTCATATTTATAGGAGTTAACAACCTTATGGAGATGAATAGTGACAGCTAACAGAACTTAGAGCTGTTGTTCCAAGTTGTCTGCAGACTAAAGACGACAACTGTGCATTGGTTTTTCATCCCTTCCATAGATAAGGGCTAGGCTAGAAAGTTACTTTATTTTGGATGGAAGCTTTCATTCTGCAGACTCTGTCATAAGGGTCAGAAAAGCATCTGAAGTGGGCCAGAATGTATAACACCACTGCCATATCACCTAATTTATCAGACTTCCACGAAACCTAGATGCATGATCATCTGGAAAAGACATATATTTGAAGATATGTGGTACATTATAGATGTACAGAACTCTAACTCAGTAGGACAGTTTTGTTTCTACTGTATCTTCTGAGTAACTCCAGTGCTGACCAAGTGTAACTAATTTCCTCACTTGGGCCCCAATTCAGCAGACATAAGTATCTGCTTAACTTCCCACTGAAACTGATGGAACTTAAAGAAAAGCACGTGCTTGAATGGATCGTTAGAGAATAAACGTGCTTAAAGTTAAATACAGAATCAGAGCCTATATTAATGTCCAAACAAAGAAAAAACAGTGAAGAAAATTAGTCTAACTCAAGAAACACCCCTATAGTACTATAATATGCATTTTTACATCCAGAATATTTTTGATGGTTGCTCCCTACATTCCATCTTTTTTTCAAGAGTATATTTTGGTTCAGTTGCTTGATTTGTTGTTGCTAATTCAGGGAGCACAGAGCACTTTCTCCTTAATTGCCTTTTAGTAAATAATACAGTTATTT
Organism: Dermochelys coriacea; assembly: GCF_009764565.3. Lineage (NCBI taxonomy): Eukaryota > Metazoa > Chordata > Testudines > Dermochelyidae > Dermochelys > Dermochelys coriacea. The sequence goes on from NC_050068.2 coordinate 147,938,050, forward strand.
CTGGGATAGTTAATGCTCTGAAAGAGACAAGTAAGACACATGTTTACAAGTCAATCTGGCTCTTGCCCAACTAATCAGCACGTATGCTGCTAGTGCATCTTTTCAGCTACTACCAAAAAACAAGTTACTCAAAAGGGAAGCACCCATCAAATGCTAACAAACTTGACTATTATAAGAGTCAGAATGTCATTTTCATTATGGTTCAATGTTATAAAACAACATGGTAAAGCAAAGGGTAAACAATCAGTTGCAAATCTAGCTAAGCAAAACAAAATACAAACTGGCAGATGTTGCCTTAATGATCAAAATGCTTGCTTTGGTGGAACTATCACCAGCAGACAGAGTAGCATTTTTACTGGTGCTTGCCTGTTTCTTGTTTTATCAACCTATGGTTTGTGGACAGGGTGGCTCACATCACTCCCACTGACCCACAATGTTGCCATCAATGTTCACTTTGTAGAAAACAACTCACAACCATACCAACCATTCCATTTTTACTTCTTTTTTCTTTCCCTATGAAAATTCATTTTAGATGGTAATAACCCCCAAAGTAATAACCCCCATTAAAATAAAGTTTCAAAGCAAAATAAATCAAAAATTTGCAGCTGGTGCATTTTCCCTTGTTGCTCAGGCATTTTACAAGAGCTTGAATATGTAAGCGTCAACTTAGATATCCCTAAAGTGCAATCAGACTAATCCAGGACTGTTATTTTTTTAGATAAATTTCTAAGCCAATATCAGCTCACTGACTCACAAGACCAATACTTTATCCATAAAACAGTTTCTTCAGGAAAAAAAAACATGAAATCAATGCACATGCACCAGACTAGAGCATCTGGACCTTCAGGAGGCCAGTGATGGAGAAATAGCATATTCTTCACCTTTGTATTCCCAAAGTAAATTATGCCCCTACCCTTAAAATAGAGTTGCTCTTATTTTTCTCCATGCAACAATTTGAAAGCTTTCTTGGAAAGAAAAAAACTCCAGTGCTTATGTTAAATGTACTGAACAAATCTGATGATTTTCCCCAGTGGAACTGGCAGTTAGTGATTCGCCCCTCCCACGACAGAGCTAATGGAAGGAAATCTCTGTGAGGTTTTGCCAATTGTGCTTTTAGAGATGGACAGGGTTTTCCACCCCATATAATAGGTCAAGGATCCTGAGAGATTGGGAGAAGGTCAAGACCATCTGAGTGCAGGCCCTGTGTTCCTCCCCCTTGATGACAGGAATTATGCAGCCCCAAATCCCCATTTAAGGGGATTCCCTATTAAAAATGAAGCTGTGGAAATATGATACAGCCAGTGGAGAGGCTGGAGTATTTTCCATATTTCTTTTGCCTTGAGTTTCCCATCCAAGAGAGGTCTGGGGGCAGGTAGAAGACACAATGAGAATTTCTCAGCTGTGCACTGGAACACTAAAAGCCCCTCACAAAGCTTGGTTCCATGGCCTGCAGGACTGACTTGCAGACCTCCCCCCATGCAAACTTCATATTATTATTTTTATTATTACTACTACCAGGGAAGCAGAAATGACACTTATAATTAGGTTACCTATGGCCCTGATTACATACAAAAATTGCATTAATTTAACTAAACTGGTTTCTAAATGTATTCAGTCAAATTGGTGAAACCTCCTTAGGTGGACATTCTTAATTCGGTTTAACAGCTGCTAATATCTGTTTTGATTTACAGGTATTTGGAAGCTTATGCTCTAGTGGCTGCTGCTCATCCCTCTGGTAGAGGCTGTCTGTTAATTCAGGCAGACATTGTGACATCAGTTACATCTGGCTCACATTTTCCAGATTTTCTTCACAACCGTGAAGGCTGGAAGCAATTTTTTAAAAAACAATAGCTCAGATTCTGATGCCACTCTGGGAGCTGGAGCTCTGCTCCTAGGCATCTGCTTGGGGCTTGATCCCGTTCAGTTCATGGGTGTAGGGCGGGTCTGTCCTGCTTAAGGGGAGCCATGCCTGAGGAGTCTGTCAAAACCCAACAGAACATGCAGTATTGTGTTTTGAACATCTGTACAATCTAGTTTGACTGGTATTTCATTTTGACATCGAATGCGGGTGGAACTGAGCCAAACACCATTACAGTGGTTCGCAAAAAGAAAAGGAGTACTTGTGGCACCTTAGAGACTAACAAATTTATTAGAGCATAAGCTTTCGTGAGCTACAGCTCACTTCATCGGATGCATTTGGTGGAAAAAACAGAGGAGAGATTTATATACACACACACAGAGAACATGAAACAATGGGTTTATCATACACACTGTAAGGAGAGTGATCACTTAAGATAAGCCATCACCAACAGAAGGGGGGGGAAAGGAGGAAAACCTTTCATGGTGACAAGCAGGTAGGCTAATTCCAGCAGTTAACAAGAATATCAGAGGAACAGTGGGGGGTGGGGTGGGAGGGAGAAATACCATGGGGAAATAGTTTTACTTTGTGTAATGACTCATCCATTCCCAGTCTCTATTCAAGCCTAAGTTAATTGTATCCAGTTTGCAAATTAATTCCAATTCAGCAGTCTCTCGTTGGAGTCTGTTTTTGAAGCTTTTTTGTTGAAGTATAGCCACTCTTAGGTCTGTGATCGAGTGACCAGAGAGATTGAAGTGTTCTCCAACTGGTTTTTGAGTGTTATAATTCTTGACGTCTGATTTGTGTCCATTCATTCTTTTACGTAGAGACTGTCCAGTTTGGCCAATGTACATGGCAGAGGGGCATTGCTGGCACATGATGGCATATATCACATTGGTAGTTGCGCAGGTGAAGGAGCCTCTGATAGTGTGGCTGATGTGATTAGGCCCTATGATGGTATCCCCTGAATAGATATGTGGACAGAGTTGGCAACGGGCTTTGTTGCAAGGATAGGTTCCTGGGTTACTGGTTCTGTTGTGTGGTGTGTGGTTGCTGGTGAGTATTTGCTTCAGATTGGGGGGCTGTCTGTAAGCAAGGAATGGTCTGTCTCCCAAGATCTGAGAGAGCGATGGCTCGTCCTTCAGGATAGGTTGTAGATCCTTGATGATGCGTTGGAGAGGTTTTAGTTGGGGGCTGAAGGTGATGGCTAGTGGCGTTCTGTTGTTTTCTTTGTTGGGCCTGTCCTGTAGTAGGTGACTTCTGGGTACTCTTCTGGCTCTGTCAATCTGTTTCTTCACTTCAGCAGGTGGGTATTGTAGTTGTAGGAATGCATGATAGAGATCTTGTAGGTGTTTGTCTCTGTCTGAGGGGTTGGAGCAAATGCGGTTATATCGTAGCGCTTGGCTGTAGACAATGGATCAAGTGGTATGATCTGGATGAAAGCTAGAGGCATGTAGGTAGGAATAGCGGTCAGTAGGTTTCCGATATAGGGTGGTGTTTATGTGACCATCGCTTTTTTAGCACCATAGTGTCCAGGAAGTGGATCTCTTGTGTGGACTGGTCCAGGCTGAGGTTGATGGTGGGATGGAAATTGTTGAAATCATGGTGGAATTCCTCAAGAGCTTCTTTTCCATGGGTCCAGATGATGACGTTGTCATCAATGTAGCGCAAGTAGAGTAGGGGCATTAGGGGACGAGAGCTGAGGAAGCGTTGTTCTAAGTCAGCCATAAAAATGTTGGCATACTGTGGGGCCATGCGGGTACCCATCGCAGTGCCGCTGATTTGAAGGTATACATTGTCCCCAAATGTGAAATAGTTATGGGTCAGGACAAAGTCACAAAGTTCTGCCACCAGGTTAGCCGTGACAGTATCGGGGATACTGTTCCTGATGGCTTGTAGTCCATCTTTGTGTGGAATGTTGGTGTAGAGGGCTTCTACATCCATAGTGGCTAGGATGGTGTTTTTAGGAAGATCACCAATGGACTGTAGTTTCCTCAGGAAATCGGTGGTGTCTCGAAGATAGCTGGGAGTGCTGGTAACGAAGGGCCTGAGGAGGGAGTCTACATAGCCAGACAATCCTGCTGTCAGGGTACCAATGCCTGAGATGATGGGGCGTCCAGGATTTCCAGGTTTATGGATCTTGGGTAGCAGATAGAATACCCCAGGTCGGGGCTCCAGGGGTGTGTCTGTGCGGATTTGTTCCTGTGCTTTTTCAGGGAGTTTCTTGAGCAAATGCTGTAGTTTCTTTTGGTAACTCTCAGTGGGATCAGAGGGTAATGGCTTGTAGAAAGTGGTGTTGGAGAGCTGCCTAGTAGCCTCTTGTTCATACTCTGACCTATTAATGATGACGACAGCACCTCCTTTGTCAGCCTTTTTGATTATGATGTCAGAGTTGTTTCTGAGGCTGTGGATGGCACTGTGTTCTGCATGGCTGAGGTTATGGGGTAAGCGATGCTGCTTTTCCACAATTTCAGCTCGTGCACATCGGCGGAAGCAGTCTATGTAGAAATCCAGGCTGCTGTTTTGACCTTCAGGAGGAGTCCACCCAGAATCCTTCTTTTTGTAGTGTTGGCAGGAAGGTCTTTGTGGGTTAATATGTTGGTCAGAGGTGTGTTGGAAATATTCCTTGAGTCTGAGACGTCGAAAATAGGATTCTAGGTCACCACAGAACTGTATCATGTTCGTGGGGGTGGAGGGGCAAAAGGAGAGGCCCCGAGATAGGACAGATTCTTCCACTGGGCTAAGAGTATAGTTGGATAGATTACCAATATTGCTGGGTGGGTTACGGGAACCATTGTTGTGGCCCCTTGTGGCATATAGTAGTTTAGATAGCTTAGTGTCCTTTTTCTTTTGTAGAGAATCAAAGTGTGTTTTGTAAATGGCTTGTCTAGTTTTTGTAAAGTCCAGCCACGAGGAAGTTTGTGTGGAAGGTTGGTTCTTTATGAGAGTATCCAGTTTTGAGAGCTCATTCTTAATCTTTCCCTGTTTGCTATAGAGGATGTTGATCAGGTGGTTCCGCAGTTTCCTTGAGAGTGTGTGGCACAAGCTGTCAGCATAGTCTGTGTGGTATGTAGATTGTAATGGATTTTTTTACCTTCAGTCCTTTCGGTATGATGTCCATCTGTAGAAACTGGGAATGGATGAGTCATTACACAAAGTAAAACTATTTCCCCATTGTATTTCTCCCTCCCACCCCACCCCCCACTGTTCCTCTGATATTCTTGTTAACTGCTGGAATTAGCCTACCTGCTTGTCACCATGAAAGGTTTTCCTCCTTTCCCCCCCCTGCTGTTGGTGATGGCTTATCTTAAGTGATCACTCTCCTTACAGTGTGTATGATAAACCCATTGTTTCATGTTCTCTGTGTATGTGTATATAAATCTCTCCTCTGTTTTTTCCACCAAATGCATCGGATGAAGTGAGCTGTAGCTCACGAAAGCTTATGCTCTAATAAATTTGTTAGTCTCTAAGGTGCCACAAGTACTCCTTTTCTTTTTGCGAATACAGACTAACACGGCTGCTACTCTGAAACCTGTCATTACAGTGGTTGTTACAGTTGCATATAATGCCATTTTTTAAACTTAAAAACAAGGAAAATTGCACACAAAAAATAAATTACATTCAATAAAAAGATGTTTAGGTTGCAAAGTGGCATATTTGAAAGCTAGGAAACACCACATTTAGAGTAGCCTGTGTAAATTTAATTCTGCCCTCTGACAGTTCCTAATTGCATATTAGGTCTTTGCCATGAGGAGCTAACAATTTACAATTCCTTAGTAGTTTGCTGCCTCCATACACTACTGGCAATTCCACTGTTTCAGGGACCCTCCACATTTGCAAAATTTTGCCTAACTGTTATTTTTATGTATTTATTTTCTTTTGTAATCACGTCTTTGCAGCTTTAAACTAGTCATCTCATATTGTGAAAGTGACTGTCAGGTTGCCAGGTACTAAACCATTTAGGTCTTCATAGGCTAAAAGCAACAGCTGGAACTGCATTCAGAAACCAACCGGCTGTTCATGCAGCTCTCAGACCACAGCAGTTATGTGCTGAACACAAAGCTCCACTTTGTAAGTGGGCAACCACATTCTGTGCCACCTTCAGCTTCTGAGTAGTCTCATGGTGCAGCTATATGTAAATCACATTACAGTAGTCTAGTCTTGTGGCCAGGAGCATCGATGCCTCCAAAAGAAATGGCCACATCAGTATTTTTTTTTTAAACCTCTACTTGTCAAAAGGACTATTGGCTACCGCTGCTACCTGAGCATTGAGTAGCAGCCCTGGATCTAGCAAGACCTCAGAATTGTGAATCTGTCACAAGTGTGAGAATTCCCTAATTCAGAGCATTGATATAATCCCCTCCAATTCTTCCATTTGCTTCCTCATCATCTACCAATTTCACTTCCTCCTTTTCTGGACCAAACCTCAGACATCTAGCCCTTCTCATGGAGTCCCAAGCATCCCCCTGCCCCGAACACTAGGGACATAATGAGACCAAGTTGTATGGTTTTACAGCTTTCTCAGAGCACATCAATCACAAGACATGCGTCTTTTCAGGAAGAAGGCTACCATCAACAGTAAGGTCAGAAATGCCGACAGAAATTCTCTTTACTTTTAAAATACATTTCACAGTTTAGCTATGGTACTTCGCCCCAGCAAACCTTTCAGATTACAATACTGCTAAGAGGCCATCAATACTATCTTTTTTGTGCTTCAGTTGGAGCTAAAGTGGGAATAGTTCTGTTGCAAACAGAAATGCTGTTAAAATGAACTGTTGTGGAGGCATATGAATACCAAATTAATTAAAAAAGCAGTAAAGAGAAAAAGGGAATGAATTCCTCTAGTCACTGCTGATTTAAGTAGCTTTACTATGCAAGCAAATTTCCTAAATATGTTGCATATTTAAGTAAGTTTTCTTTGCTGACCTTGTTCATGAACTTTAATTAAAAACATTTTAAAAACTCATTCAGTTTTGGTTATAAGATATAAAACTTAATCCTAGATATTAAGTCAGTTAAAGTAGCTCTAAATCTATTTTTTTATGTATCCCATTTAATGTACAGCAATATAAACCTGTGAATCTGAGTTTTACCGATTTAAATAAAATCATTTTTATCCTGCAAAAAATTTCCTGTATAGATTTTATACTGGATGATTCATACTTAGTGGCAACCTATAAACATAGCTTTTAGTAATGAACTGGTATCTATACTAAATATTGAGAGACTACAAAATATAATCCTGAATGGTTTAATCAACACTCTAATCTTAAAAAAAATAAAATACAAAAATCTTGGCTGTAGGTTCTTCTCATAGATATAGTATAATGCTTCTACTGTGAATTATATTTCAGTAAGATGTGTCATTTTCATGTTCAATTTATGGCACTGTCTACAATTGTATAGAGATTAAGATGCTGAGAAAACTAAAAAACTCTCTTAATTTAAATATCTATGGAACTTTATGAAACACAATGAATTAACTAAAGTTAATTAGAAAAATGGTTAATATGTAAAACTGGCAAATGATAATGTTTCATGTCAGAGTGGTTGCCCCAAATGTCATTTAAAAGATAAGCACCTACAGAAAAAAAACAACTACATTAAATGTTAAAGTAGATCAATGCAATTCAGTGAAGCCTAACAACAGTGTTAGTGCTAAAAATGGCATTGTACCTCTTATTAATGGTAGCCCAACTGGTATTAATGTTATCTGTCATCAGTTCTACTTTTCTGGTGTCATCTGTTGAATAATCACGGAGAAGCTTAAGTGCCATGTCATTCGCCACATCCACATGTATTTGCCACTGCCGCAGCTCTTTTGAAAATTGCTAGAGGGGAAAAAAACAAACAAAACAAAAGAATGAATCTCACCTTCCCTTAAAAATATACCTTGAATATTTGAAAAGTAGATGAACCTTTAAACCTTTAAAACTTTCCTGATTTAAAAAAAAGAGAGAGAGAATCTTCTCATTGCTGGTAATAACAAAAACAGCCTCTGTCACATCTGCTGATTGTTAGGGTCAGAGCTTTTTTTTTTTTTTTTTTTTTAAAGTTATGGGACACAAGAAGACTGCAGTACTACCAACAAGTGGCTGACAGGACTAACCAATAAAATCTTCAGTGCAAGATAAAATGTGGCAGCCAAAATTGTTAAACTAGAGAATGGAATCATAATAGTTCTTTCTCAGAAATAAATAGTTGAATAAATTATTGTGCATGCTGACTATTTTTGTCTCTGTGATGGTGAATTCATTATGCTGGGGAGACAAGAAAAAGAGCATAGTAAAATAATATACTGCCAAACCTATTTTTTTTTTTTTTACAATATGACATAATACCAACGCTTGGACAAATAACATGTCTGTTGAATTTTTTCACTTTATTAAGAATGATTTGTTTATGTAATTAGTGCCACCTACTGGGTCAGTACTAAACTTGCATACATCAAAATACTAGAATATTGTTAAACCTAACAGTAAGTTATTATAATGCCATTACCTTTCCCAATTTTTCTGGAAATAGTTTTAAGAAAGCATTTACAATTTTGAACATAATTCTGTGTTCATTTTAATTTTTATCTAGATCTGCTAACTAACAATTCCTTCCTCATTAGAAAAGCAGATCAGGAGATTGATGAATTGGTTGCAATGGAAACCAAATTCCATATGCTTTTCTTGTTTGTCTGCTTGTCATAACCAACATCTGTAAAATACTGTGTGCATCCATGTCTCCTCCATTATTTGTAATCAAATAGCAGTAACAATACAGATGATCAGTTCTTAGGGCTAGACAAATATATAGGTTACCAACCATCTTTGACAATGTGAGTGCAAAAGCACATTATAATTTGCCAAAAACTCTCATGGAAGGTTTCAGAGTAGCAGCTGTGTTAGTCTGTATCCGCAAAAAGAAAAGGAGTACTTGTGGCACCTTAGAAACTCACAAATTTATTTGAGCATAAGCTTTCCTGAGCTACAGCATCCAATGAAGGGAGCTGTAGCTCACGAAAGCTTATGTTCAAATAAATCTGTGAGTCTCTAAGGTGCCACAAGTACTCCTTTTCTTCTCATGGAAGGATTATTAGAATCAGTAGCTGGCTGTATAAATTAGAAACTTTCTGCAGAAAATAACTTCTTTTTCAAATAGGAAAATCCTCCATGAATATAGATTTTCCTTTCCCCCAAAGTGATGTTCATGTGGAAATCTGGTTTTGATTAAACTAATAGAGTCTTCACACAAAGCTAATCATTAGTAAGCTATTTTGTCAAGACTGATGCATGATCGAAAGAAGTCTGAATGTCAAGTTAAATAAACAAACAGAGTGTAGCAATTGCTCACTTTAAAGTTTGCAGGTTCATTCTGGATAAGCTTACAAAAGTTTTGATACTTATCTGAACCTTTAAGGGACTCCCTACTGGGGCTAGTTTCTTCCATCCACAGAAAAAAGCTTTAGCTCCTCTTATCTGCTTTAAGCACTGTAGGTTCCTCTGACTTGGGAAGAGGAGAATTCCAGGATGTGGCCCCCATATTAGGGCTCCTCTAAAGGAAGTAGTCTTTGCTCTACTTCAAGTATGGATCTAATATGTTGCCTGTTAGGAGAGCTTCTCTTATTTCTTTAAGGTATACTGGCATTTTGGGATGTCTCTATAATATAAGACTCAAAGGATGTCATAAGATTATAAAATTCAGGAAAATGGTAGATCTCTCTTCATCTAAATTCTGCATTTCAGAGCAGCAGAGAATCTATCTTGGCCAGGTGAGAGGTTACAAAACTACCTGCCGAACTGGTGGGCAGCGATTGATCCAGAGGGGGTTGATTTATCGCGTCTTGTCTAGACATGATAAATTGACCCCCGAGCGCTCTCCCATTGAGTCCTGTACTCCATTGGTGTGAAAGGCGCAGGCAGAGTCGACAGGGGAGCGGCAGCCGTTGACTCACCGCAGTGAAGACACCGTGGTGAGTAGATTTAAGTACACAGACTTCAGCTATGTTATTCACGTAGCTGAAGTTGTGTAACTTAGATCGATTCCCCCCGCCTAGTGTAAACCAGGCCTACATCCTACTATTCTGAAGGTGATCTGTCCTTAGAAACCAGAAGGGCAACAACGTAACTACCTGCCTCCACAAAGAGAACTTGGTTTGCACAGGTAAACAGGTAAAAGGCTGTGGCTGGTAGATAGCGGAAAGAGGAGCCTAATAATCAATTTTTTTTGAACCTTCAAAAAGTTGTATTGAACGATGAGTGAAGGTTCAGGCTACTTTTCAATGTTATCTGAAACATTGCCTGGGCATTTTTTCTTAATTCACTCACCCATGACTACGCATTATCAAGAAGTCAGAATACCTCATTATTTTAAATACTGTGGGCTGGATTCAGCCCCAGGTCTTACCTGCTTCCACGTACATTACCCAGAGCATAGGACCAAACACTACTACAATTCCAGGTCCACTGTATCCCCCCAAACAGGTGGCATTCACTGGGGAGAAGACACAGCCAAGCCAACCAGATACATGCGGCTCTGGCAAAGCCCTGGGGAGCCTTGCTCAAATAAATTTGTTATTCTCTAAGGTGCCACAAGTCCTCCTTTTCAGTTAGTGGGGCTACTCCAAAGCTCAGACCACACTTGAACTATGCTCTCGCCTGGACTTATTGTTATTATTTGTAATTGTTCTTTAGATATCTTATATGTGGGCTTTTTTTTTTCCCTTCATTTTTTGCTGCAGACTTTGTCCATCTATTGTACATTTGTAAGAATTTCACCATGCTCATACTTTATTCTTTTTGGAAAATATTTTTCCAGTAGAACAATGTTATAAAGCACTAGCTATCATATGTACATAGTTGCCATTTTCCAACCAAAAATATTGTAGTAGAATATTTTACATTTCCTTTATAGATACAAAAACAGTCTGTCCACGTTGTGGACTAATGGCCTGTAAACTTTCACTTGGAAAATGCGTACCTTTTGCTAGTTCCCTGTGAATTTAAATGACCTTATAAACCCCTCCAAAGCAGGCTTTTTAATGGAAATGCTGACAGACCCATTACAATGCTACGATTCTTGCCATTAACTTCAAGACTAATCTATTAAGTTCCTGACATTACCAAAGAACAATATCATTCAGAACATAAATGAAGAGTATGGGGGATTCTGTTTGAGGAAACAATTTGCATTTTCCAGTTTACTGGAAATGAGTATTTAATCTTTTCAACAACTTTGAAGAGTGCACGCTTAAGTCATTGCACCTACTCTATACTTTTCACAGGGACCGAGAGCAAAGTGTTATAGTGAAAGGTTTATTGTCCAACCTAATACAGTCCCATTATTTTCTGTCTTACATGACTAGATGTAATGAATTTTTATAATTGAACTAATGGAATACTATTTCTTTCTTCTTTTTTTCTTTCAAGCCCCATTTCTCTTCCTTCTACTTTGGAATAAGTAGAAACAAAAAAGTGCTTTATTACCTTAATTTCATTATGACATTTGTAAAGCATTCTTCTTATTTCATCTGTGTCACCTCTTGAATTTGCTAGCTTTATTAAAAGGCTTAAAGAGTTAGGGATGCGCATTAATCATGCTGCTTATGTATATTTTTAATTTTATTTAATTAGAAGACACTACTTGCTATGTTATTAGTGGGAAAATCTAGGCAATTAAGGGTCCTTAATTAAAAACAAGTAAGGAAATGAGACTGGGCCTTTCTTTCTATTCATGCATTACCCAGTGGAGTAAAATAAACTGTGCACAGATACAGCAATATGTATGTACAGCACCATCCAATTTGGAGCATGTCACTTTCTGTATTAAATATTTATGTAACCCAGGTCCGGAAAAGCAGACCCACTGCCCACCCCTTCTCTGGATGTTATCAGCTATTTAGCTGGTCTAGAGAGGTATAACCATTCATCATTGGTCCTCTATTTCAGTGTTTGTGCAGCTGCGGGCATCATCCCTATAATATTCCACTGCACTTAGAATTGTACATTGTGAACTCTGGAATAATCCATAAAACAACACTAAGAGTATATTTCTTTCACCTTATGTAGTTAGTCCATATCTCTAATATTAGGTGGCAGCAAAACAGTTAAGGGTGACATTATAAAGCAAGTGGCAAGGTAACTGTTGCACACAGTATATGACTAAAGGCAAGACTGTCCCTTGCCTGAGGCACTGTGCAGGGAGTAAGGGAGGCTAAGGCTACTTTGCCGGTGAGTCCCTGGTAGGAAAGCAGCCTCAGTGGGACTGCTACTACATTTCCTGCACCGGTGAATTGGAAGTGGGCAGGCAGGGGAATAGCCGTGGCACTAGCTGCCCTCCCACACATTGGCCCTCTCACTTAAAATTAGAGTGACCATATTTCCCAAAGGTAAAACGGGACATTGTGCGGGGCTGGCCTGAGCCACTTTCACGAGCCCTCCCCACCCCCAGGCTGGGGTTGCTGGAACCCTGCCTCCCCCAAACCTGCAAGAGGCTGTTACTGGAATCCTGCTACCCCTCCCACACGAGAGCCCTGCCTCTCCCCCCCACAAGGGGCTGACATCACCACTCACCCACATCGCACATTCCTCTGCACCGTACTCCACTTGTTTGACAAAGGTGGGCATTTGTCCCGTTTGCTCTTGCCAACTGATCAAGTCGGCAAGAGCAAAAGGGACACATGTCCACTTTTGCCAAAAAAGTCAGGATGGCTCGGACAGGGTTTAAAAAAGGGACTGTTCCAACCAAAACAGGATGTATGGTCACCCTACCTAAGATAGTATTGAAGGGCAAGTAAACTTCTACTGGAATAGAGGAGGAGCAGATTATCTCTCGCTTGAGCCAAACAGGGAGCAAACTGAGTCTCTTTTTTAAACTTTTGAAAATCCCATTCAAAAAGTAAAACTAATGCCTTATATAGGATTTCTAGCTAGTTTTCTAACCAAATGTGTTTATACCATTTGTTGTACAAAGAGCAAGAATAAAGAGGGTATTTGTTCTCTTTTACTATTAATTTAAAAATATAACAATGAATGCCGGCAATACCAGTAACAGGCATCAAAGTCTCAGGTTTTATCAACAGAATAGATTACAAAACCAGAAAGGACTACTATTATCATTTAGTCTACCCCTTGTACAACTGACCACCAGACTTCACTGAATTAACTCCTATTTGAACCAGAAAAACTATTTAGAAATTAATAAAACAAAAACATTCAACCATGACTTCAGACCTTCCAATGATGGAGAATCCACCACAACCTTCAGTAAATTGTTACAATTGTTACCCTCACTGGTAAAACTTTTTGCCTTATTTCTAGTCTGAGTATGTCTAGCTTCATCTTCCAGGCACTAGATTATTATACTTTTGTCTTCTAGACTGAAGACCCCTTCGTTATTGTAATTAACATGTAGATACTTCTGTTCTATGATCAGATCACCCCTTACCTTTTTCTTTGTTAAGATAAACAAATAGAGCTTGTTGAGTCTATCATTATAAGGCTTATTTTCCAATCTTTTAATTGTTCTTAAAAAGAAAAGGAGTACTTGTGGCACCTGAGAGACTAACAAATTTATTTGAGCATAAGCTTTCGTGAGCTACAGCTCACTTCTTGGGGCTCTTCTCTGAACTCTTTGCAATTAATCAACATCCTTTCAGAGTCATTGTTTCCCGGGACAGAGTCCCCAATCCTGTAAGTATGGCCTGCGATCTTTGTTCCTGGATGCATGTCTTTACATTTGGCCTCACTAAAAATGCATATTTTCTTGCATCCAGCTTGCCAAGCAATTCATAGATTTGTAAATTCCAAGGCCAGAAGGAAGCATTATGATGAAAGTAATGCACACTGGAAAACATAATCCAAACTATACATATAAAATGATGGGATCAAATTTAGTTGTTACCACTCAAGAAAGATCTTGGAGTCATTGTGGATAGTTCTCTGAAAACATCCACTCAGTGTGCAGCAGCAGCCAAAAAAAAAGTAACAATGTTGGGAATCATTAAGAAAGGGATAGATAAAAAGACAGAAAATATCATTCTCTCTATATAACTCCATGGTACGCCCACAGCTTGAATACTGCGTGCACCAAAAAAGAGATACTGGAATTGGAAAAGGTACAGAAAAAGGCAAGAAAAATTATTAGAGGTATGGAAAAGCTTCCATATGAGGGAAGTTAATAAGACTGAGACTTTTGAGCTTGGAAAAGAGATGACTAAGGGGGGATATGATTGAGGTTTAAAATCATGACTGATATGGAAAAAGTAAATGTAAAAGTAAAGAAGTGTTATTTCCTCCTTCTCAGAACTAGGGGGACACCAAATTAAATTAATAGGCAGAAGGTTTAAAACAAACAAAAGGAAGTATTTCTTCATACAATGCATAGTCAACCTGTGGAGCTCTTTGCCAGAGGATGTTGTGAAGGCCAAGACACTAACAGGGTTCAAAAAAGAACTAGATGAATTCATGGAGGATAGCTCCATCAATGGCTATTAGCAAGGATGGGCAGGGATGGTGTCCCTAGTCTGTGTTTGCCAGAAGCTGGGAATGAGCGACAAGGGATGGATTGCTTGATGATTACCTGTTCTGTTCATTCCCTCTGGGGCACCTGGCATTGGCCACTGTAGGAAGACAGAATACTGGGCTAGATAGACCTTTGGTCTGACCCAGTATGGCTGTTCTGATCTAATCTGACCACCTATGTAACAGAAGCCATAGAACTTCCCTAGAATAATTGGTAAAGCTTGTCTTTTAGGAAAACATCCAATCTTGATTTAAAAATTGCCAGTGATAGAAAATCCACCACTATTCTTGATGAGGCACGTTTCAGTGTATCAGTGACCTGTTCTCGTCATTATTTATCACTCCCCCAATCTCTGTGTCATCTTCAAATGATTTTATATTGTCTTTAAGGACATAGGTTGAACATGGGTATTAGCTGAACAAGATTCCTCATACTTCCTTATCAACCCTGATTGAAAGGAACCACTTTCTAGAGAGAAAACAAAACTAGTCTCCATATTTATTCAATTAAAACTTTGGTCTGTCTGCCAAGATTGCTACTGCTTTCATTAGATATACACTATTAGTTCAACCTGCTAGGCTAACAAAGCTTACATTCATCATAGAACAATTAAAAAATAGGATAATTTTTTGAATTCTAGTGAAAAAGCGTTGCCAATTTACCATGTTTTGGACTCTCCCATACCTAAACCCAGTTCCTGGGATATTACTCTTGAATGGAAAGCCACAGACATTGTGAATGGACATTCATTTTGAGTAAGTCGCAAAACAGTTAACTATGAACTAACTTAAGACTCTTAAGTAAGACTAATTTTTAATTAGGAACTATATTAAAAAAACTCTTGCAACTGGAAATTTTAAAAGGGCATCAATCACAGGGGCAAATCCAGAACTAATTATAGGTTTGGGATATACGTTAGCATAGTAAAAGCAATATTACTGCATGCCTGTGTACTTCCCCATGTAATGTCCCCAATGCAGTTCATTTTCGTCCTTGGTAGGAACAATCTCCACTAAGAGGTTGGATCCAAAGCTCACTGAAATCAAAGGGAATCTTTCAATTGACTTCAGTGGATTTTGGATCATGCCCAAGAAATGGGATAGCTGAGCCAGGCGGGAACTCTAGCTGACCAGATTCCTTGACACCAAACTCCTCATAGATCTGGACTGGATGGATCTGCACTCTGTGGGGTCTGGGTATGCCCCAGGCTTAGCTGCTTATTTCCCCGCACGTGAATGCACTGAAGCATTTGAATTTTACTCAGTGTAAAGAATAACGAATCTATTAAAACTGCAAACACAAGAGATTGTGTATATTCTAAAAACACTCAGGCGTAGGATATCAAAATACATGTGCATGTTAGGACACAGAAGATTTGAAAGCATTCATTTTGAAGACCAGCTCTATTTCTAGATCCTTCAATTCAGATGCTATTTTATGAAAGAAATCTAAAAATCAGCTAAGCTCAAACAAGATTTCAGTTTTCTTTTGAATTCATGTACACTTAGCTCAGCCAAGCACAAAACAGCTATTGCTGTCACATCTGAGAGGCTTTTAGCAGGATTTGACACAATAGGAATCACAAGGCAGACAAAGATTTCTCATCCAAAGACTGGGGGATGAGAAAGAGGGGGAAGGGAACAGAATGACCCTCTCTCAGCCAGAGGTGAATTTCCTTTCTCTTGTGGGAAGGAGGACAAGCAAAACCAAACAAATGAAAGTGAACTAAAGTGACTGGCACTGCCTGAGGCTGTAAAGCCTCAGGCAATTATATCAGCATGTGGGGAGCACAAAGTAAAGCAAGGGCCAACTGCGGTTTTGATGATCTGACAGGTTTTCATAAAGCAACTATAACACATTTCAGAACATTTGTAGATCCGGGATCAAGATGCAAAATTTAGTTCCAGGTCTGGACACTGAATGCTCCAAATTTCAGGGTTATTCAAGATCCAGGTTTTGATTCACAGCTAGCACTAGTGGAGTTTTTCTCTTTTTTGTTCTATTGAAGGAATGGATGAGATTATTAGATGTTCTCTCATACACTCATGTATACAGAGCTGATGGGGAATTTTTTGACAAAACAAATTTTTCATCAGAATATGCAGCTTCATCAACTAAACTTTTAGTTGTAATGCATCAATTTTGATGAAAAACTTTCATCTTGAAAGTTTCTCAAGTCCAGGATGGAATTTCTGGCCAAAATGAGAGAGAGGGAGGGAGAGAGACAGAGAGAGAGAGAAAAAAAAAAAACCCAGCAGCCCAGAACATCCTACTGAATATTCAAAGCAGGGCCTAGAATTTGAGTGTCTTGCATCCCGGCTGACTGCCGTCATGACTGGGCTATTCTTGGGAAGGAGGAGGTGAGGAAGATTGAAAATTTTACCCCAGAAAGAGAGAGACAAAGGTCTCATATTTCATCCTGATTTGGAACAGAGAAACAATCTGAAATATCAAAAATGATTGCAGGGCAGGAACAGTTTTTCCATCAAGTTCTATTTATACGCAAGTATATGCATGAACACCTATAGATACATATATTTTGTAATTTTCATATAGATATTACAGTTTTGTATTTACCAGTTTGAGTTAAAGATTTATATTCTAAGGGCAGAGTCCTGTAAAGGAAGTATTTAAATTAAATTTTGTATTAAGATATGTAAACTTCTTATAAAGGTAATTCTGTAAGTCTAATAGAAGGAGGTGCTTGTAAGAAATGCTTGAAAGAAATGAAAAATATGGCATTCTATTTGTAAAATAGCTGTTTTCATTAGTCTTAATTGCCTGAGTACTTTGTATTTGAGATGGAGAATGTTAAAAAATAATTACTTAGAACTTGTTCACCTAATTTTTCCCTCCTTCCTTACACCTTTGCAGTTAGGAAACTTACTTTGAGGCTTATTTGTAAGCCAAACACTGGTCAGCATTCTATCTCCAGAAAGAGACAATGACAAATGTGTCTCCTCTCTGCTGAATGACAGTAGTGTACATAATCTCTAATTCTTTCTAATACATTAATGAGTGATTGTCTTTATAATAATCCATCCATGTCAGGCGATGACCCTTAAGGCAAAATCTCAAATGAGAAAACAACCAGTTACTAGCCCTAAAACAAACAAGAAAATGAAGGATTTCTGGTGTTTTCGTACTTTTCGTACTTCCGCAGGGCAAATTAAAAGCCATTTATATACTTCTAAAGTATAGGATGGGAGAGATTGATTAAAAACAATGGATGTTAATGTTAGCTAGACTGACATTTCTGGAAAGTGAAATCTTCTATTCATGTGGACCAGGACAATTTAAAAAGTGTGTGTGTGGGGGGGGTGGTTACGTGGGGGGACTAAGGGGATTAAGCTTTTACCAGAAAGCTAGATATTACCAGTTTGAGCAGATGCTCTCTATACTTATTTATGGGAATATTGCTAGAACCATCCATGACCTGCCCTCAAATGTACAGCTAAAAGACTTAAAAAACAAACAAACAAACCCACACATTTTGCCTACTGTCCCAAAAGAACAGATACAACTAGTTAGCAGCAATTCAAAGAGTGAAAGACTGGTGAAAGAGCATTCTCCAGTATCACCCAGCCCTTGGTCTCTCTGCTAATTAGAGCCTATTGTGGTGGAGAGGTTTATGTGATGTCATTTTTAGAATTTAGAATTTAGTAGCTGATAAATTTTTTTATTAGCAGGAGTGGAGGGAGAATCACCTGGTTTGTGGCTACATTTTTTGGTCCAAGTTACCCAACCTTGCAAGTATTTTTTCATCAAATCAAGTAGAAACATTTTTATCGGACATTTCAATATTTTGATTATTAATCTTTAATACAAATTCTCTATCTTCAATAATAACCTTAAGTTCGGTGTTCTGCTTTTTCAGAGCTTCCACAGTGTAGGAAATCTCCTTCCACGACTCAAGCTTGACTTTGGCCCGTTCTAGAACCTGCTCAGCTTCTTGTTTGGCTTCCAACCATTGTGTTGAATCCTTTAACATTTCATTTAGCTGCTGCCTGCGGCTTTGAAGGTGTCCCTGTACTTCGTCCCACTGGCTCTGGATCTTTTCAACTAGTGAAAAACAAATGTAAAAAAAAAAACTTATTCAAGATTAAGGTTTTTTTAAAAAAGCAGTTACTGAAATATTTAAGTAACATTTCTCATTGCAAACAACAATTTTCAGCTGTAACTAAATTTGGTTTATTAAAAGAGAACAAATAACGGTTGGTAGGACATAGCATAGGTCCTGATGCATATGTAGCCAGAAATGTCAGCTTTTTGTCTCAATAATGATGTAAAGAATACTCAAACAGGGTCACATTGATGAGAAAGAAACAGTTCTCATTCATTCATACCAAGCCAAATCAAGCTAGCATTTTTGATGAGATGTCCTATGGGGACTTCTAGAATCTTATTCTTCATTTTAAGATTAATTACAAGTGGTAATCAATGGTTATGCTATACTTTCTTGACCAGGTAAGACATATACCCGTAGAGTGCATGGCTGCTCACAAAAAACTTTCTCACATCTTCATGTTAGTTATTAGAATAAGGATTAGATGTGCCCTTATTTGGGAGGAAATGTAGTTTTGAAAGGGCTAATGATAATTGGAAGCTATGATAATGAGGTTTGGCCAAGGTCAGATTGGCCCACAAAGGCACAAGGAAATATCCTGGTGATGTGACACGGAGACCTAACCCTAAAACATGCAAAGCTTTGGGGGGGAAAATGTTCTGTGCTTTGTTAATAAGAAACCTGTATTGCTTAAAACTAGCACAGAGCCAGGCCTCTTAGTATTTTTCCCAAAGGCTGCCCCCATTATATTTAAAAGTCAGAGGCCATTTTCTCTTGGTGGGTTGAGAATTTCCTGAATGGTCTGAAAGCAAAGGCATAATCAGATGGAGGAAGCTGCCAGAGAGCACCCATGATAGGGTTGATTCCACAATGTCATTGCCTCTCTGGGCTGGAGCAGAGCAATGCCCCATCACAAACATGTAGAGTAAAAATCCTCCCAGGAGTGTCTCTCCTTTAGCCTGGAAGAAGGATTGTAGATCCTCCTGTGAATTCCCCCAGGCTTGGAGAAGGGGAAGAAAATCCTTCCAGCATCCCTTGCTCCAGCCTGGAGGAGAAGACAGAAAATGAATGGATGTGGGAAAAGGAATGATTGAGTACATGAGAGGGAGGAAGTAGGGGAAGGTAATGTAAATAACGAAATAGAATCCAAAGAGACCAGGTACAACCAGAGGACGAACCAAGGATGGGCCAAGGCTGGGAGGAGGGGGGAAAGGAGCAGTAACACAAATTACATATGTTATGCAAGGCAAGATCTGGATCATATTAAACCGTACAACTTGAAATGCGGAGTATTTAAAGGCTACACCACATTTGGGTGGCTACCTACAGCTCCTAACTGTCCCAATGAGGTTCGAGGATGAATGCATTTGAAACATAACTGATGTCCCTCTCATAAATACAAATCAGACCCATAAAAAGTAAAGGCAGCGTATTCATGTCACTAATAACTGTGGGGAGCAACAAAAATATTTTAAATTAACTATCAAGGTTTTGATTTTTACACTATCCAAAGGTGTGTGGGGGGGGGAGAGGGTTGTTTGTGCCTTATTGAGGGGTGGGGGCGGATGGTTTGGAAATTTTCCATTAAAAACAAAACACCTCCCCTCATCCCCCAAGAAACTGGAGTTTCAAATAAATGCATTTTTTGGAGGCAAAAGTATCTGCTCTCCACAGAAAATGTTCTTTTTTTTGTGTGCAAAAACCAAACAATTGAAAATCAAAATGTATTTATTTGGATATGTTGCCACAATGTCTCATAGGAAGTGTGGTTCAGTTGCTTCATGTCCCCAGTCTCCTTTGTGGGCCAGGTTCCCTTACTGGGGTACAGCATGAGAAATGTAGTCCAGCCAGGGATCTAATCTATAGAGGAGAATGAAAACATGAGACACCCAAACTGCAACCCCTATGAGGTACCTCAACATATTTTTGGCTAAAATATTTCAGTTTTCAAATTTTTGCCAAAAAGTCCAAGTCTTTATTTTTCTTCTTCAGAAAACAACAATTTTTCAAAACAGCTCTATTATTTTGTTTTATCAAGAATAAGTTATCATACCCAAAGAAAATCTTAGTGGTGCATGCCTTATTACATCAGAGCTTGACAGCCAGAGAGAGCTCAGGTAATGGAGTCTCTTTAAATTATTATCTAAGCAAACAATCAAAAGCTATGCATTTGATACATTGGGTCACTTTCTAGTCCCAGAAAAGAAAACATTTAAATGTGGGATAAACACTGGTCACATTTAAAACATTTAAATGTGGGATAAACACTGATCATTCATCTGGCTCTTCTGAGCTAGTCTTCAGCTCATTAAATATCATATGGGACAAATAAAATACTAGCAGTCAAAAAGATTTCAGAGATAGTTCATTAAAGAGGAAGTAAAGGGGACCTTTGTAATGCAGGCATTGCTGATTTATTACCGAGTAACCCAAAAGCAGTACACAAAAAACATCCATTCCTCACAGAAAGTTTACACATGATAATTGATGCTTTCACTTGAATGTGGACATTTAAAAATACATTTTGAATGAGGAAAGGCAATTTCTTTTAGCAGAACTTATTCAAGATTTCACCTTTGGCTCTCATTTAAACCACTCTGTGTGCTAGTAAATAAACATACCTGCTCAGAGTTTGTTTCTCTCTTATCTATACATTCTTATTCTCTAGCCCAGAGAGTCTCAATCAGATTCCTGAAAGGGATACAGTAGTCTAGAAAGGTTGCCTTGTGTACCCCAAAGTTTCACCTCACATAAACACTACTTGCTTGCAAAATCAGACATAAAAATCCAAAATGTCACAACACACTATTACTGAAAAATTGCTTACTTTCTCATTTTGTCTGTATGAAATTTTAGTTTGTACTGACTTTGCTGGTGTTTTTATGTACCCTGTTGTAAAACTAGGCAAATATCTAGATGAGTTGATGTACCCTCTGGAAGACCTTTGTGTATCCCCTGGGTACACATACTGTTGGACAAGGAGCGATGGCAGTGTAAAGGGGGGCCCAGAGTGAACAGAAGACAGACGTGAGGAGATCACAAACAAAAGGGGAACAGGCCCTGTCACACTCCACTGGCAATGCTCGCACATCCTACAAAAACATGTAGGGATTAGCTCTGTATCAGAGACTTTACTACCCAGGAACCACTGAGCCAGCTAGTTCAGATGAGGAGGATCAAAGAACTGCAAAATCTTTTCAAAAATGTTAGCCAACAGACCCTTCTTTAAAGGTTTCCTTCAAAGTAGATTATTTTTAAAGTATTTTGAAGGGCTTCTGTAACCATATTGGGTTTTTGTCTGAAGGCATAAGATCACTCTATAAAAGGTTTCCCCTGGTTGGAGGAGGGAATTTGTGGAAAAAAGAAAGTACTTAATACATTTTCTATGAAAGCGCAGCTGAACAGCAGGAAGAAGATGGGGAGGCATCCAGCATTCTGCCTTGTGCCCAGTAAGGGTCATTTCTGCCCACCTCCATCTCATAAGATCCTCCAGGTTACAATGGACATATGAGATTCAGTGGAGGGAAAAATGAGTTATTTCCACATCCAGTGACCCTAATCTGGGAGCATGAAGAGTTCAACCCTGGGAATAAGGTGTAGAGATCTGTGCATAGGTGGGATAAAAGAATCAATAACCCGTGAGTCAATTGTTCCAAGGATTTATCTGAGTTTTGAAGAAATACAAGGGGAGTTTGATTATCCACCTCCAGCCCTGAATCAAACACCTTCAGTAAAGTAAAACACAACAGAGGAAGGGCTATGCTGTTTTAGGATGGATGACAAAAGAAGGTCTGAGAGCTAAATAACATTAAAATTATTAAAAATTATGAACTCAGTATCACAAGGCTGGACGCCCTCTCCCTGGATTGCTTGCTGCAAACAGTCCTCACACCACCAGTGGCAAGTTCAGTACCATGTGCTTTATTTACAAGTATTTGTTCCCCACAGCATATGGCTTTTCACCAAGCCTTTACCACCAAGCTACAGGGCAGGTGGGGGAGATCGCACCTCTCTGAAAATCTGGGCTGCTTTACCCTTCTAGTCTTCCTCCTTCTCTCCTGTCTCTCTTTTAACCATCTTCAGCGGAGGAGCTGAGTCCTCTGGTTGATCGGTTAATCATCTGGTACTTAATTACTTATTTCCTTACTTTGGCTCATGTGGATAACATAAGAACATAAGAATGGCCATACTGGGTCAGACCAAAGGTCCATCCAGCCCAGTATCCTGTCTACTGACAGTGGCCAGGCCAGGTGCCCCAGAGGGAGTGAACCTAACAGGTAATGATCTAGTGATCTCTCTCCTGCCATCCATCTCCACCCTCTGACAAACAGAGGCTAGAGACACCATTCCTTGCCCATCCTGGCTAATAGCCATTAATGGACTTAACCTCCTTGAATTTATCCAGTTCTCTTTTAAACCCTGTTATAATCCTAGCCTTCGCAATCTCCTCAGGCAAGGAGTTCCACAGGTTGACTGTGCACTGAGTGAAGAAGAACTTCCTTTTATTTGTTTTAAACCTGCTACCCATTAATTTCATTTGGTGACCCCTAGTTCTTATATTATGGGAACAAGTAAATAACTTTTTCTTATTCACTTTCTCCACACCAATCATGATTTTATATACCACTATCATAGCCCCCCTTAGTCTCCTCTTTTCCAAATTCAAAAGTCCTAGCCTCTTTAATCTCTCCTCAGATGGGACCCGTTCCAAAACCCTAATAATTTTAGTTCCCCTTTTCTGAACGTTTTCTAATGCCAGTATATTTTTTTTGAGATGAGGGGACCACATCTGTACGCAATATTCAAGATGTGGGCATACCATGGATTTACATAAGGGCAATAAGTATTCTCCATCTTATTCTCTCTCCCTTTTTTAATGATTCCAAACATCCCGTTTGCTTTTTTGACTGCCACTGCACACCACGTGGACGTCTTCAAAGAACTATCCACAATGACTCCAAGATCTTTCTCCTGATTAGTTGTAGCTAAATTAGCCCCCATCATATTGTATGTATAGTTGGGGTTATATTTTCAAATGTGCATTACTTTACATTTATCCACATTAAATTTCATTTGCCATTTTGTTGCCCAATCACTTAGTTTTGTGGGATCTTTTTGAAGCTCTTCACAGTCTGCTTTGGTCTTAAACTATCTTGAGCCATTTAGTATCATCTGCAAACTTTGCCACCTCACTGTTTACCTCTTTCTCCAGATCATTTATGAATAAGTTGAATAGGATTGGTCCTAGGACTGATCCTTGGGGAACACCACTAGTTACCCCTCACCATTCTGAAAATTTACCATTTATTCCTACCCTTTGTTCCCTATCTTTTAATCAGTTCTCAATCCATGAAAGGATCTTCCCTCTTATCCCATGACAACTTAATTTACATAAGACCCTTTGTTGAGGGACCTTGTCAAAGACTTTCTGGAAATCTAAGTACAATATGTCCACTGGATCCCCCTTGTCCACATGTTTGTTGACCCCCTCAAAGAACTCGAATAGATTAGTAAGACATGATCTCCCTTTACAGAAACCATGTTGACTTTTGCACAACAATTTATGTTCTTATATGTGTCCGACAATTTTATTCTTTACTATTTACTACTTTACCTTTACGATTGTTTCAACTAATTTATCCAATGCTGTCATTAGACTTATCGGTCTGTAATTGCCAGGATCACCGCAAGAGCCCTTCTTAAATATTGGTGTTACATTAGCTATCTTCCAGTCATTGGCTACAGTAGCTGATTTAAAGGACAGGTTACATAGTTAATAGTTCTGCAATTTCACATTTGAGTTCTTTCAGAACTCTTGGGTGAATGCCATCTGGTCCCGGTGATTTGTTTCTGTTAAGTTTCTCAATTAATTCCAAAACCTCCTCTAGTGACAATTCAATCTGTGACAATTCCTCAGATTCGTCACCTACAAAAGACGGCTCAGGTTTGGGAATCTCCCTAACATCCTCAGCTGTGAAGACTGAAGCAAAGAATTAATTTAGTTTCTCTGTGATGACTTTATCGTCTTTAAGTGCTCCTTTTGTATCTCGATCATCTAGGGGCCCCATTGGTTGTTTAGCAGGCTTCCTGCTTCTGGTGTACTTAAAAAACATTTTATTACCTTTTGAGTTTTTGGCTAGCTGTTCTTCAAACTCCTTTTTGGCTTTTTTCTTATTACATTTTTACATTTAATTTGGCAGTGTTTATGCTCCTTTCTATTTACCTTACTAGTATCTGACTTCCACTTTTTAAAAGATGTCTTTTTATCTCTCACTGCTTCTTTTACATGGTTGTTAAGGCAGGTTGGCTCTTTTTTAGTTTTTTTACTGTGTTTTTTTTAATTTGGGGTATACATTTAAGTTGAGCCTCTATTATGGTGTCTTTGAAAAGTGTCCATGCAGCTTGTAGGGATTTCACTCTATTCACTGTACCTTTTAATTTCTGTTTAATTAACCTCCTCATTTTTTCATAGTTCCCCTTTCTGAAATTATATACCACAGTGTTGGGCTGTTGAGGTGTTCTTCCCACCACAGGAATGTTACATGTTATTATATTATGGTCACTATTTCCAAGCGGTCCTGTTATAGTTTCCTCTTGGACCAGATCCTGAGCTCCACTCAGGACTAGATAGAGAGTTGCCTCTCCCCTTGTGGGTTCCTGTACCAGCTGCTCCAAGAAGAGAATTATCGAGAAATTTCGTCTCTGCATTTCGTCCTGAGGTGACATGTACCCAGTCAATATGGGGATAATTGAAATCTCCCACTACTATTGAGTTCTTTATTTTGATGCCTCTCTAATCTCCCTAAGCATTTCATCGTCACTATCACTGTCCTGGTCATGCGGTCAATAATAGATCCCTACTCTTATATTCTTATTAGAGCATGGAATTACTGTCCATAGAGATTCTATGGAGCATGTGGATTCATTTAAGATTTTTATTTCATTTGATTCTACATTTTCTTTCACATATAGTGCCACACCCTCCCCCCCACCATGACCTGTTCTGTCCTTACGATATATTTTGTACCCAGGAATGATTGTGTCCCATTGTCCTCACTCCACCAGGTTTCTGAGATGCCTATTATATCAATATCCTCTCCTTTAACATGAGGCACTCTAGTTCACCCATCTTATTATTTAGACTTCTAGCATTTGTGTGCAAGCACTTTAAAAACTTGTCACTGTTTATTTGTCTGACCTTTTCTATTGTGTCAGATTCTTTATGTGAACGTTTCTTGTCTGATCTGGCCCATACTTTATCGTTTTCCATCCCCTCGTCCTGACTACAATCTAGAGAATCTCTATCAATAGACTCTCTTCTAAGAGAAGTCTCTGTCTGATCCACGTGCGCCTCTGCAGCAATCAGCTTTCCCCCATCTCTTAGTTTAAAAACTGCTCTGCAACCTTTTTAAATGTTAAGTGTCAGCAGTCTGGATCCACTTTGGTTTAGGTGGAGCCCATCCTTCCTGTATAGGCTCCCCCTATCTGGAAAGTTTCCCCAGTTCCTAATAAATCTAAACCCCTCCTCTCTACACCATTGTCTCATCCATGCATTGAGACTCTGAAGCTCTGAAGTGGATATGTTTACCAAATGGAGAGTGGTAAGTCAGCCTTAGGCTATTCTCACTCTGTCACACCAAGCTACACAATACTATAAATCTAGAGTAATTGTCCTAATTATACTCTGGATTCCAATGGTATAACTGAGATCAGATTCTTGCCCTTCATCTTTTTACTACAGCACCTAGATATTATGGTGATTTATAAATTAGGAACACATAGAATTAATGTAATCTATGTGAGGTGCCCTGTGTAGGGTCAAAACTCATGCTGTTCTTGGGGTTTTTACACAATTAATAAATAAAACAGTAAGACAAAGCCCATTGCTAGCCTTGTTCCAAGGCTTGACTGCTCCTAAGGTTCCTAAGTGCAGGGCTGCTCATTTCAGCCAACTCCTACATTCTTTCTCTCTCAGACCCCAAGATCTTTCTACCATGGTAGCTCCCTTCTGCACTTTTCTTCCTCCCTTTTTCCTCCCTAATGTTGAAAAGTTCCACTTTGGTTTGATACTGAGATCAGATGCTGCAGGGCAGGGTCAGTACCAGTGTCAGTTTCCATTAACCCCTTCATACTCTGATCCAGTGTGGTGTCTGTCCACCCCACCACAAGAGGGGATATAAGGAGAGAGATCTGGCAGAAGAATGGAGCCATATCTGGAGATTGGTATCACTTTTTCCTTCTGTGATTTACCAAGAGAAATTTTAAATTGTTCTTATTTCATGTGTGCCACTATCTGAACTTTTTTGTGTACACAGACTATTTAAGAATCAGTACATCTCAACCTTTTTTTTTCATATCTGATGGCAACACACAACATAAGAGTAGCAAAGCAGAACTCTTTGTCCCTGGTTAAACTACTACAAATTGTGAACCATTCATCTTTTTACAATTATTATTTATGAATATTACAATAGCACTAAAGGGCCTCAACCAGGACAGAATTACATTGTGTTAGATCCTTTGTAAACCCATAGTTAGAGATCATCCTATATGAAGAGCTTACAGTCTAATGAGACAAGCCAGACAAACTATACACAAGCAAAATATCAAAGTTTTTCCTGATTATAACTATTATTATTTTTAACTAATATTTTCCCCCAAACAATCCCCTACCTTAACACACTGTAATTCCCAGTGCTCCAGTCAAGTGGTTCCAATTTTGCTGATACAGTGGTGCCCTTTTTCATGCTGTCCATCCCATCGCATAGATTGGGGAAAAAATAAATGCCACCAGACAAAGCAAGTATAGGCATTTTTGTGATAGTATCCTAGGGATTGGACAGGGGTCCACATGGCCTCTTCTGCCCAGTCCAGAAGGGCTCCCTGCATCTCCCTCTATGTCATTGAATAGTCTAGACCAGTGCTACTCAAAGTAGTGGACCGGTGCCGGTCCGCGAGCCATCGGCTGCCAGTCTGTACGCACATTGGGAAAAAAAATTGCCAGTCCCCCACATCAGATAGCTTGAGAAGCACTGCTCTAGACACTTCACTTGACTCTAGCAGTGGAGGCTTGTAATTTCAGGAGTGCTATTAAATTTGTTTTGTATCACTAGTGCCACCAGTAGTTCAACAGCTGTTATGTCATTAAAGAGGGAAAAGTGAGATACCCTGAGCTGATTTATTGGTTTAGTAAGATACAGGAAGTACTAACAATCGAGAAAATTACATTTAAAAAAATCAAACACTAGATAACTATTTTATAATCCAGTTACCATTGATTTAGTATCCAGTAAAAGAACAATCCCAGCAAGTAAAGCTGCTAACTTGAGATCAATTTTTGTTTATTAAGTTATTTGCTCTGCTATACTTCATTTCTGGATAAAACTAATATAACTCGGTCTACTGCTGAAAACAAACAACTTATGTATTGAGCTATCTGAGCTGCCCACGGCTCATCCTTTCCTCGGAAAAGTGAATTTGTGGAAAAAGTAAATGAGCACTCTAAAATAGTGTGATCTAGAAATGCAAAGAGTAGTACGATTTGAAAATGGAGCACTTAAGCAGCAGCACTGTATCAGGGGGTTAAGACCTCTTCAAAAAGAAGTACAGCCTGGGCAGTCACTAATCCAATGCCACTCCAATGATGTCACCCTAGTGCAGTCTTTCTATGCAACTTCCTCCAAATAACAAATAGTAACAAAACCCGACATAAGATTCAGCAAGGCATCCTCACTTAGAACAATCTCAATGAGACAAACAATTATAGAGATGAAAGGAAGAATAAAAATAAACTGGAAAAAATGATCAGCAAAACTAAGAGAAAAGCAACTGAAATAGTGGATAGATTCTGCAATTACTAAAACATTCATAAAAAGAAAAGGAGTACTTGTGGCACCTTAGAGACTAACAAATTTATTTGAGCATAAGCTTTCGTGCGAAAGCTTATGCTCAAATAAATTTGTTAGTCTCTAAGGTGCCACAAGTACTCCTTTTCTTTTTGCGAATACAGACTAACACGGCTGCTACTCTGAAATAAAACATTCTTATAATTGACAATCTAAGATATAATCTCACCAGCAAAGGGACTGTGTTTTCCCATGTGTTTGTACAATGCTTAGTACAATGAGCTGAGTATCTGCTGCTCTGTGCGGCCCTGGGCAAATCATTCACTTTCTGTTTCTCAGTTCCCTTTATCTATGAAATTATTATTACTAATTATTTGAATTTCCATCACACGTGGAGGGCCCAAGATCAGGGCCACATCGTATATGCACATTTTAAGCAATTCGGGGTAGGGGCTATCTCTGACTATTTAAACAGACAAAGGAAAGCCCAGGCCCCCTCACAAATGAAAATACATATATACTCTTCCCATCTTCAGTGACTAAATTTTAAGGTCGACCTGTCTATACCCAGTTCTCCCATCTGGTTTAGTATCCAACCAGTCCAGGGACCGACCAACAAAAAGAACCAAACAATTTACTATCCAATCAATTTAAAAAAAAATAGGAACAAAGAACCCCCAAAAGGCAGATCCTTTGTCCTTAGACTCCCCAGACAGAGAGAGGGAGAGAAAGACTCTCTATAGCCTGGTGGCAAGGGCTGTCACCTGGGTCTCTCACATCCCGGTAAGTGACCTAATCACCAGAATCCTGGCTATTTTAGAGTGGGCTCTCTCCCACGGGATTGCCAGCCCTGTAGCTCAGCAGGGCTAAGGCAGGCTCCCTGCCTGCCCTGGCCCTGTGCCACTCCAGGAAGCGGCCGGCACCACATCCCTGAAGCCCAGGGAGGAGGGGAGGAGACCGAGGAAGGAGAGGGCTCTACGTGCTGCCTTCGCCAGCATGCACCCCCCACCTCCAGAGCACCCATTGGCCAGGAACAGGGAACTGCAGCTAATGGGAGCTTCGGGGGTGGTACCCGCAGGCGAGGGCAGTGCATGGTGGAGCCACCTGCTCCACCTCACCTCCCGGAGCCACTGCTGGAGATGCTGGCCACTTCCGGGAGCAGCATGAGGCCAGGGCAGGCAGGGAGCCTGCCTTAGGCCTGCTGTGCACCACTGCCATCCCGGAGCCGCTTGAGGTAAGCAGCGCCAGGCTGGAGCCGCACCCCAAACCCCTCCTGCACCCTGCACCCTAACCCCCTTTTCATAGGCAGTGTCATCAGCACATCTAAGTCTTGCCATAAAGGTAATCTTTTCCCAATACATTCATAGATTTCAAGCCCAAATGGAACTATTATGATCATCTAGTCCAGCAGTTCTAAAACTGGGGTCCATGGATCCCATAGGTCTGCAAAATATTATGAAAAAAATGTAAAAAAGTAATCTCACCACATGTCTGCATTGCATAACAATTAAAACTGACAAATCTACTATTTCTGTTTACAAAACATATTCAATGATGCATGAACAATGCTGTAATACTCACACTGCACAATGTAAAATTTATCACTCCTTGCAACAGCAAATCAGAAGTGAAGTCTAGGTTTTTTTATGACTAAGAAGTCTTTGGCGGGTGGAAGTGGAATACATTTTTACAGTGTGTAAGTAAATTACATTGAATATGGATACATTTTTAAAATGTCCTCATACTAGTACTGCTAGTTGTGCTGAAGTCATGGACAATGCAGTCAAGTAGTAAGAAACAAATAAAGAACAGAAAGTTTTATTAAAGTTATAATGATTTTGGTTTTATGGAATTTAGTGATGGATGATTGCAATGGATGTTGCATCGCCAGGCCCTTACATTAAAAAAAAAAAAAGGAACCCAAATTACATTACATACTAAATGCAGCCTTGACAGATGTGAATTTCATAAAGTCCTGGCCTTTGAATTCACGCCTGTTTGCAAAGCTATGTTTAGATATGGATGCAGGATATGACAAATTATTGTTTCATATGGAAGTGCATTGGCTATCTCGTGTCAGAAAGTTGAAAAGAGTTTTTGAGTTTCACAAATAGCTGCTGAGTTTTCTTTCTATGCACAAGATCACTGCACACTTTTCTGACCCGATATGGATTGTGAAGCTTGCACATCTAGCAGACATTTTAAACTTGTTGAATGCACTGAAACTCTCCACACAAGGGGGCGATACAACCATACTTGAGGTGAGTGACACAACTGCAGCATTTCAGAAGAAAATAAGAGATTTGGAATAGTAGACCGAGCAGTGGAATCGCAGATATGGTTCCACTACTGACAGAATTTCTGGATACTAACAGCATGACAATTGACTGTGTGAGAGACAGGACCATTGCTCACCTTTCAACTTTGGCGGAGTACTTCAGAGTTTACTTTAAAAATATAAACATGGAGGAAAATTGTTGGGTTTGGGATTTGTTCTCAGCTTGTGCAATGTGATCTTGCTGTTTGAGTGGAAAAGCAGAACAGGAGCTGCTTGAACTATCCTGTGACCGCACACTGAAAAATCAGTTTCAGGAACAGGCACTTTGTCAGTTTTGACCAACTGTTGCTGCAGAGTACCCAGTTTTAGTTAAGGAAGCAATGAAAGTGTTGCTTCCTTTCCCAACAACATATCACGTGAAGCATCATTCTCTGCCATGACAGCTATGAAGACAAAGTTCAGGTTCTGTCTAGAAGTGAAGAATGATCTACGAGTTTGCTTGTCAACCATCACACCAAGGACAGACAGACTGCAGTAAGAAGCAGTGTCACCCATCTCACTGATATCAGTAAGTATTCTTATAATCTTTTTCTTTAAGCATCACTAACAGTAAGTGTTTATATGAAGTACACATATATCGTTGTCTATCAGTTTCTTAGTTGGGAGTCCATGATTAATATTTGAAAATTCAACAAAAAAAGTTTGAGAACCTCTGTTTTAGTTTGACCTCCTGAAGAACATAACTTTAGAATACTAGGATACTGGTTACTAATATATCATATAGCCAAAAGGAATTACAGATGCAAGACATTCCTTAACTAAAAATGAAATGGAGTTTATTTGGATCTTTGAGTGTTTCAATGTTTATCCCTTGCAACAATGCTCACAATGAAAGGACACAGTCCACTTGAAATTTAGTCAATTTTGAAAAATTACTTATGAATAGTTTCAGGCTTTGCTGCTGTAGTTTCCGATATTTTAAATGTTTCTTTCTGCTATGCTGCAATGTGAAAGACACCAAGCGAAAAAAGTGAATAATCAAAGGCCCAATCCTGGAAGGTGCGGCATGTTCTGAATCTCCAATTGACATTAAAAGGATCTCAGGTTTCTCAACAGCTCCCAGAAGTGCTCAGCATTTTAAAGGATGAGCACTGACCAAATATAACAGGAAAAAAAGAAAGTGACCACTCAACTATATAAAGTAAATAAACTAAAAAAGGAGAAAATATTTAGATTTTCTAATCTCTGCAATTGTAAGGATTTTAGACGTTACTTGTAAATAAAGGAGAATAAAATCACACACTTCTGTTTGAATTTTTTAAAGTTTGTGTGCCCCTTTAATTGAAAATAGAATACATGATTAATAGATATGATAATTCTATCATCAGTTTATTCACAAGGTCTTGAGAAGTGGGATGGAATGAGGACCCAGATTGCTATTCAGTAGTTATTAGAAAATAGGTAGTATTTTGTTAGTTTATGTTAACTTGTCAACAAGTGCAATGCTGGAATATGTTGAAAACATAAAAGAAGTATAGATTTTTGTGGATAAAAGGTTTCTAATGTGGAGACTGTATAAAAATATCACATTGTCATTATTTGCCCAAGGAGCACACTAACTCAGCTTCAGAGCTGTCAACATTAATCCTTTTTATAAGATTTGTTGTCCTCAAAATTTCCTCTTTCTCTTCCCATTTTTCAGTTTTCAAGTCCTTTTCAAGGGCATTAAGTATATTTTCATTCTAAAACATAAACACTTTCTCAGTTTTATCTTAGCAACTAGACGGCTATATACATGTTTAATAGAATCTATGGTTGTTGTGACTTCCATTCCAAGTATTTCATTATGAGACATTTTTCTTTAAGTTTTTCGGCTAGTCGATTGTCATTTACTTATTTCTACTTTGTGAAGTGTTAATTCACGTTTGGATTTTTCAGTAAGATTTGTGGTATAAAACTTTGCTTACTTTCACATTTTTGCATTATAAAGTGTTAGTTTTTCTCACAACCCATCATACCACTGAACTGAATCAAAGAAACTGTTACTTTCCTTATAATAATTGTGGTTCCTCAAGACATGTTATCCATATTTATTCCACTGTTGGTGCCATTGCACCTATCAACTCAAGTTCAGATTCTTTTGGCTGACGGTGTCTATTGGGGTCACACCAGTGCCTGAGTGTCCTTGTGACTCCAACCAAGAGCATACAGGGTAGGATGACCCGACTGTCTCTCAGTCCCTTTGCCAGTACAGAATCCAGTTGTTAGAAGACTCCACAGTAGTGGAGGAGGGTGGTCATGGAATATATGGAATAAACATCTTGTAGAACCACAGTTACTGTAAAGTAAGAAACCGTTTCTTCTTTGAGTGCTTGTCCATATATATTCCACTGTTGCTGACTCATAAGCAGTGACCTAGATCAGTGGTTCTCAACCAGAGGTCCAAGCCTGCGTAAGGGGCCACAAGCAGGTTTTTTTGGGGGGGGGGCACCAAGCAGGGCCAGCATTAGACTCACTGGGGCCCAGGGCAGAAAGCCGAAGCCCTGCCTCCTGGGGTTGAAGACTGGGCCCTGAACCCTGTTACCTGAGGCTGAAGCCAAAGCCTGAGCAATGTAGCTTTGCAGGGCTCCTGTGGCATGAGGCCCCAGGCAATTGCCCTGTTGCTACCCACTAATTACAGCCCTGGCTCTTATATGCAGAAAATCCGCTATTGTAACACAGGTGAGCCATGTGTTTTATAGCATGTTGGGGGATGGGGGGGGGGTCAAAAAGAAAAAGATGGAGAACCCCTGACCTAGATCTCTGGAGGTGGGTGCTGGGATCTACCTCAACAATGACTGAAAAACAGCCCTACTAAAATGGGTATAATCAGTCCTTGATGTCAAGTATCAGAAGGGTAGCCATGTTAGTCTGGATCTGCAAAAGTGGCAGAGAGTCCTGTGGCATCTTATAGACTAACAGACATATTGGAGCATAAGCTTTCGTGGGTGAATACTCACTTCATCGGATGCATGTACTTGAGTGTGTCTACTTTGGAATGATGCTTGATAAAGATATCTCTTCCCCCCCGAACCTGCTGGGATTGCAGCCTTCCCCACAGATTGCACCTGCAGGGATTACATGTCACCAGTCCTGACGCAGCACAGGGAGCTGTGGTGTCATATGAGTGAGGGAACGGGTCTATGTCAGTGAAGCTGCAGAGTGCTCCATGTGCTGTCGCAGGACCTATGACACTCAATCCCTGCATGCTCAATGTGCAGGAAAAGCTGCAGTCTGAGCGGGGCAGAGCAGAGATCCTCCCAGCAACGAATGTGCATAGGAGGATAGTGCCTGGCTGTAGGGGGAGCCACTCCACTGCTGAATGGCTCCATCCCCAGGCAGGAGCTGTTCAGCATCTGGATGGCATTCTACCATCTCTTGGCTAGGAGACTCTGTACCATCCTGGTGGATGAAGAGTGGGCCTCAGTCATTCATGCCTTCACCATGTCTCAGCTGGGCATGAAGCCTGCACCACTTAGAAAACTCCAACTAGTACAGACTGCTGCAGTGTGTGTCCTCAGCAACACAGGCTACTGCAAACATATCAAACCTGCCCTCTCCTCGCTACAATGGCTTCTCATAGAATTTTGAATCACATTCAAAGTCTCAGTCCTTGTCTTCAAAACACTCCATTGCCTGAGTCCAAGATATCTAAAAGTTCCTCTAAAGCGCTGCGACAAAGAGAGTGGTCAACAACGAACATTTCTCTGGCGCAATGGAACTCTCAGATAATCAAAGTAAAGCTCATCTGTGTGGAAGACAGAACTTTCTCTGGGGGCAGTTGAGACTGTAGAATGAACTCCACCAAAAACTAATGACTAACGCAAACCTCATTACTTCATATTCAAAGCGCAAGGCACATTTATTTTATCTTGCCTTCTCTAAAAAATATACAGCAAAAGATTGGCAGTGGGGCAGATTGTGCTGGCTTCATGTTTGGCAGGAAAGGGGATCTAGCTCTGGATTGGGGTGGAGACACTGTTCTTCTAGCCTGATGAAGTCTCCATTGCACCTAAAATAAGCCTAAAGGTTTGGATAGGCATATGAAGCAGATGGCCATGGAGTAGTATCCTTCATTGGAAGTATCATGGCTGGGGTAATAAAACTGAGCTCTTGGCTGCCTCTCTTCCTCTCTGGCGTGTACTGGCCTGAGTGTCTCGTCTCCAGAGAACAAACTGGTGACATCTCCCTACTAACATCAGAAACTGAGGATGAGGCATACTCCTCATGGAGAGGTACAGCAGTTCCAGCTGGAGTGCTAAGAGTACCTTCAAACTGTGATGCTGGTATAAAAAGGGAGCTGACCATTTATATCACTGTTGCTACCATGGTTATGCAAATGCAATAGATCTTGTACACAGTATGCCTTGTAAAATATCATTTGAAACATTGTAATCTGAGGAATAATGTTAGTCTGTTTATATGTCAGTGTTATCATTGCACATGAAGTTATGGTTCTTTGCTATGTGGTTGTATCCCAAACATGTTGGGTTCCTGCGTAACACCCACAAGAAAGATTTACATCCAAACCAGCCAGCCATGGTTGATGGGCCATTGAGGAGAATCAACTCTTCCAATGGGCCATCTCCCATGGACAATGGAGACCCAGTGACTCAGCAGTGTACATAGATCATGTGATCCATGTTTGAGACAGTAACTTTCCGCACATAGACTGGGGGGGGTATAAATTGGGAAGTGTGACATTATCCCCTTGCTTCTCTCCTGCTCCACATCTCTGGATGATGATTGCTAACACAGAAGGGCTTTGAACAATGGACTGAAGCCCCAGTATTTGGGATGAACTGGAAAGACTTATTACAAACTGTCAGATTTAATATCACTGCTATTATCCTCATCTACAAACTCTGAAATCAACTGTAATGTATATGATTCATTTTAACATCTTCATAACTCTTCCTTTTTATATTAATAAATCTTTAATTCTTAGTTACTAAAGGATTGGCTACCAGTGTGGGTTTGGGGTAAAATCTGAAGTATATTTTGATCTGGGGTATGTGTCTGGTTCTTTGGAACTGGAAGAACCTAATATATGCTATTTCTGGTTTTAATAATCATTTATCATAGAAGTCTGGTTCATCTGTGTGGTACATGAGGGGCTAGAGGTCCTAAAGGAGACTGTCTGTGGCTTCATAATAACTAGTATAGTATTTTGGAAACATACATTTGTTACTGGCTTGGTGAAATCTTATGAGAGAATATACCACCAGTTTGGGGTACATGCCCTTTTTCCTGGCAGGCTGATCCAAAATTGGCACTTTTAGCCGTGTCCCATACCAGCATGACACAGATTGTTGTTCATCAGTATCACTGATATGCTTGGCACCAGTACAGGGTTGGCAGGAGGTGGCAGAAAAGGTATCTTTATTCTCACTAACAGTGGTGAGTCTGATACCAAAGAGACCACAGGGTCCCTTGATGCCTTATATGATTTCCATACTGAGCAAGCCAGCTCCGAAGCAAGGTGACTGGATGGCATTGGTACTGGACATGTCAATACCAGGGATATTGGTGGTATTAAAGGCCTGAGTACTGAGGGGTCAGTATTGGGTGATTTTTCAGATACCAAGTAAGTTGTTCTGAAGGCATGGTTTCTGGTGCCAGAGGAACCCTTTCTGAACCTTGAGCTACACTTTTCTGAGATAATTGGAGGCGATTTCTGGCTTCTTGAGAACAGATGTGATGGAAGAGACAGATCTCATCCACTTATGGGCTCAGTATTCCCTGAAGTTTTACCAGTTAAGGAGGATGAATCTTTGGGAAGGGTTGCCTCAGATCTGGAAGCAGAGGAGCCAGCAGGAGCACTCTTTGCAAGATGTGCTCAGGAATTTCTGCCACAACCACTTCGGGGTCTGAAGAGAGATGCATTTACCTCTCAGGAAGGAACACTTTCAGACAAGATTCCCTAGCTCTTTGGGATCTCTTTGTAAAAAGATTTACAAATAGCACATCTGTTATGTGCCCCTTTCCCTGGCACACAATAAGCATCTGGTATGGCCATCATTGAGAAACATTACCATTTTGCATGAAGGGAAATTTTTAAGGTCTGAAGATTTGTGTTCAGTCATAATAACCAATGCTGGTTCCGGGTCAGACTAACGCAAAAGGCAAAAGGTTTTCTTCTTCTAAAGAAAAAAAAATTAACCTCTACAATTAACACTAGCTGACCAACTGCTAAGTATCTATCTATTTACAATATAATGGGCTGATCACACAATGACTAAACAGCTCTGGACACTGCAAGTTCTGACTGAAAGCAATGGGTGGTAAGAAGGAAATGAGAATAGGTTGGGATTACTCTATGCTTAATTTATGCCATTGGCTGGAAGCAGAACACTCAGGGTATGTCTACACTGCAATTAAACACCTGTGCTGGCCCATGTCAGCTGGCTTGGGCTAGTAGCTGTTTAACTGAGGAGTAGACATTCAGGTTAGAGCTGCAGCCCGAGCTCTGGGACCCTCCCCCCTCATGAGGCCGCAGGTCCCGGGCTCCAGCCCAAGCCTGAATGTCTAAATTGCAACAAACAGCCCTATAGCCTGAGCCCCGCAAGCCCAAGTCACCTGACATAGGCCAGCAGTGGATGTTTACTTGGAGTGTAATCATACACTTAGGGTCCAGGTACGGACCCCATGGATGCTGCTGATCAAAAGAATTAAAATCTGAAAGAATCCCAACACTGGAATATATAAGGACAAGCATGGAAAGAAGAACTGATTCCCTCCTCCCTTTTTTTTGTAGTGTTCCCATGCATCTAGATGATATCAGATCACATCCTTAAAACTCAAAAACACATCTCTAGAATTGTCCTATTAGAATAATCAGAGGGCTCCATTACTAGAACTGTTCCAGTGATGCATTTGATTTAATAATCTTCTACAATGGTTGCTTTATTGAGCCATCTCACTCCTTTCTTGAGATGTTGTTTAATCCATTTTCTTAAGTCTCACCTTCATCATATACCTGTGAAGCTTCACATTGTTTTTTATCATAATATACTTAAGCATGCTGGAGCTCTACATGATTACGGCTATTCTAATCAGCCTTGGTCAATAAATATTTAAGTGATCCATGTATTTCAGTTTTGATTTTATAAAAAAAGTTTGTGAAGAGTTTAATAAGAAACAAATTGTTATTTTTTGTCCACTTTTAAGAATGTAGTTATTAACTAGAAGTGATCAAGTATGTAATTATTTATCTTTGTCCAAAAGTTTTGCTAATATTTTTTTCTTTAATTTTCAATACTGAAGCAAGCTCTCTGAGACGAAAGAATTTCTAATTAGGAATTTAGTTTCTGTTCATGGACCAAGGCACTTTTAATAATCACCCCAACAAAAAAACATGTTTAAAGGACATCTGTTTTCAGCAGACATGCAACTTGTCAGTGCATTTATTTAGAAATGAGATATGAAATTAATGAAATGGTACTCTATTTTCTCTGAACATAAACAAAAATGTTATTAGCATTATTAAAAGAAAGCAGCTCTTCTGAGGCTCTTAATATACTTTTGTACTTGCTGAGCAAAAACATTATGGTCAGACTGACAGTTTAAGTTTAGAAATGTGTGAAATTCATTACCTACCTAATGAAGTGTAAAGCCAATGAATTAAAGTGTTTTCACTGCCATAGCACTTACTGCTGCCTGCCACACATTCATATTTACCCTGAATTTCCTTAATGGCAGCAGCAGCAGCAGCCTGGCTAGCAATAAAACTCAGTCTAGCTTCAGTCCTAGGTTTTTCATGTATGTTACACTTTCATATTCTCACTTACTTTTTGTTTAGGTTTAATAACATTGTTTTGCCCTATCATTTGCTCTCAGAGCATATTTTCAAATTGCCAGCTTAAACAAATAATAAATTATCCAAGCAGATAAGAAAAGGAAACTCACCATTTTATTTCTTCTCCTATATTCCATTAAATGTGCAATATGTTCATATCCTTCCCATCTTTAATAAAAACAAATTTCCCCAAGAAAGGCCTTGTTATTCTTTTAGTAGGGTGCTCTAGTAAAGGAAGCAAAAAGTTATCTAGGAATTGAGATAGTGCTTTAAGCCAGTCACATAAAGTATACAGGCAAAGTGGCTGAAGAAAACGGGTATAAGAGAAACAGAAATAGTGTCTATGACTTGCTAACAACATTCAGGCCAGATTCTGTGCTACGCCTCACAGGACATGCAGCACAGAAGACTTAGCCCATGGTGTGGGGTGCAAAGTTGGCAATATCTATGCCACTTTTGTACCATTAGGATTTTGAGCTGGTCAACAGCCAGCAGAGCCCCCAAAATAAATTAGAGTAGTCCCCTCTAATGTATTGTAGTTTCCCTAGAGCTGCAAATTGATTGAGAATCTAGCCACTTCCCCTCCTGCCCCACACATCCCCAGTATGCCCATACACAGCTGCTTTGCTTAGGAACTTAACCAGGGCCATTCCAGCTACCACTGTGCAGTTACTTGGTTTGAAGGCACAAAAAATCAGGAAAAAAGTCATTTTGGGTGACCCCAAAAATTTCGATTTTCTTAGCAAACTGCATTGAACAAAACAAACATTTAGTTTAGTTTGAGGGTTTCCTATACATTTTTTTAAAATAAAATTGAAGCACAATTCAAAATGAAAAGTAATTTTCAACCAAAAAGTCTAAACCAGTGGTTCTCAATCTTTTGTATTGGTGACCCCTTTCACACAGCAAGCTTCTGATTAAAAAAACTTTTTAATATATTTAACACCATTATAAATGCTGGAGGCAAAGCAGGGTGTGGGGTGGAGGCTGACAGCTCGCAACCTCCTATATAATAACCTTGTGACCCCCAGTTTGAGAACCCCTGGTCTAAACATTTGATTTTTAAATTTTCAAACAAAACATTTTGATTTTTTTGACATTTTTCCCCATCCGAAACAATTTGGTGAATTTGATACCTGAATTTGCAAAACATTTCAATCAACACAAATCTTCATTTCTGGTGGGGAAAAAAAGCCCCATCCAAAATTTTTTCCCCAGCTTGCTTTCTAGCTTCTTTATGCAATGCAAAGTAAAAAGAGTTTTTAGCAGAAAATAGAATCAAGTATCAATCTCAAAGTATTTTGGAAGAGAGATGCAGTACTGCTAACCCCCAAGGTATAAAAAGGCATGAGTCAAGCCCAAGAATCATCAGCATGATATTAAAAAAAAAAGTTTGGAATTATTTGGCTTGTGGTTTTTGAGTTTTTAAGGTTCATGTTTTCAACACAAGTGAAGGACCTGTGATTTTAAGATAAAACTCCAATACTACATCTGTTGGCAACATCATAAATGTCTAACCAACAGTAGTGGTATGGGCCTGATTTTGAAAGATGCTGTGAACCCACAACTCCTTCAGATTTTAATTGGAATTTTGGGTGCTCAGAACTTCTGAAAGATCAGGTCCAAGATTACTAGGTATATTTATAATTATGTTTTATACTCCAAAATTTAAATTAATTTCCTCAGGTGAAACTCAGTCATGTGCAGAGGGTTCCCACATAGGCCTTGAACACCATACATAAGCCCCATATTAAAGACTTCAGTGGTACTAAGGCCTTTGTGCGCATGCACTGGGTTGAATTCCACTCTGAGCTTTTCCACTGCTTTGTTTGTTTGTTTTTGTTTGACTGGTTGGGGGTTTTTTTGGAGGGTAGGGGTAGGCATTTGTTTTTTGCATTAAAAATTATTGCTAGAGTAATTTCCCATAAAACTGAGTATTTATTTTAATTCTTAAAAATGTAACTGCTTTGTGAAATATCTAGAGCTTTTTGTAAAGGTTCTAATGCAATGTGGATTTCAAACATGCGTTTTAAGTATCTCCTCCATTCCCTAGTATTCATGGGAATGCTCTCTGTAAATGAACCCAAATGGGCCTTGGACATCAATAATGCTTTGCAAAATCTACAGCTATAACAGTATTTATCTGGCTTTTAAAAATCATATCTTTAGAAAGGTAATTCAGCTACAAATGAATGGACCTTGCAATCTATATATGTGTGGAAGCAAAACAATGAAGAAAGATTTAAATGCTGCACCTGGCACTATTCATCACCAACTACACTAGAATACTTGAATAACTAGACAAACCACTCTTTTTTGAAAGAGGACATACACTTTTAAAGCTGTATTATAGCTCCTCTGCAGTCTACAAATTGAAATGTGAAGTAAACATAGAAAGTATCAGGATTTATCACCAATTATTTTTCTCTATTGTAGTAAACTTAGAAGAGATGGTAACTCAGATTGCTATACTTATTTTTGAAGCCTTTCTTACTTGTTTGATGTGTGACAATTTCTTAAATCTAATTCACTTGCACTAAATACAACCATTTGTGCAGTATATATATGCTATAACAAAATAGTATGAAGCTGCTGTAATAAGAATTTTCAAATTAAAAAAAGTTTTCCTATCACTAAAAAAGTAGAACAGTCTACAGCATGTGAAACATCACCTGAATTTTAATTAAGACACACTACATATGCAGCAAAGCCCAGTTTAGGCTTCATTTTTTCATTTTACGGCACTGGACTGCATTGGGCAGCTTACGTTCATAGTTTACAGGAAAACAAGTCTGCATGTGATTGGCTCATGGTATTACCAACCACGAGTATTCAAAAACCATGGATCAGACCACAAAAATAGTGATTTAAAAATGTGGTGTGTGTTTTTTTATTTGCCTTTTGGTTTTTGAGACTTTATCTTTTGCATTTTCGAGCTTTCCTATTTAGAGTCACACAGTCGTAGAGCTTAAGGCCAGAAAGGATTACCTGCACATCTATTCTGACCTCCTCTATGTCACAGGCCACCAACACTACCCAGCATCTTCACACTAAACACAACAACTGAAATGCTGAGAATTAGAAACTTACATTAAAAAAAGAGCTGAGATTCTCACATCACATGACTCTACGAAGTGGGGCTTTAAGACAAACACTAAATATCACAATGCTTATGATAAAATTGCAAGAATTGGCATCAATGCACTTCACGGCAGGGGGCAAGAGCACAATGTGTCTGCCTCCTCCCTGTCCATAGTGGTGGTAGCTTGCAGCACCATCAGTGTTAGCCCCACATACTCCCTGTGATCAAATCAGGTGAGGTAAGAACTGCAGTTTTTACCATTTCCAGTCCCCTTATTGCTTCCCCACTGAAATGATGTCGTCTTGTTTTTTTTTCAACTAAATTGGCTAGTTGACTCTCTTTCAGACACTCAGTGAGTGCAAACCATTTTAATGCTGCCTTTTGAGGCTTCCTTATCTCCCCCAGACCACAGTTTCTCCTGCACATTTATCACTAAA
Source organism: Dermochelys coriacea (assembly GCF_009764565.3). Taxonomy (NCBI): domain Eukaryota; kingdom Metazoa; phylum Chordata; order Testudines; family Dermochelyidae; genus Dermochelys; species Dermochelys coriacea. Next base: position 147,979,963 of record NC_050068.2, read on the forward strand.
CCTTCAGTTTGAAGATACTAAACAGAGGCTTCTATAGCTTGATGGCTCACTTCACTCATCTAAAACCGTAAACAGAGGTGCTCCGTATACAGTTCTTAACTGAATGAACATACTCAGTACATTGATTTTTCCCTACAGTGGAAACAGCAAATTTTAGAGATTCATTCTGTTTGAACAATGGCTGCTCTACAATTTTGAAGAATATGTTTCGATTCTGTTTGGCCTTATTTTTTTCTTCTTCTGTGGACTTTTGAAGGATCCAGACATCTGAGCATGTGCTGCTTTTCACCCACTGTCCTAAAAACAGAAATACTCCAGGCAGTTTCGTGGATGTGTGATGGCGTATACAGAAACATGCCTGCTGTCTTGTAGGGCAGGAGTTAAGGTGACACTGGAAAGAAGCAGGAAATACTTTTAGCTGGCCCCAGTTATAGCTTTAGATGAAAGACACTTGTCTCAAAAAAGAGAGGCTGTACTCAGGGGAAGGAAGTTTTCATTGAGAGCTGAACAGCAGGGAATCAAACCAGCACAAACTAAAGAAACCTACAAAGGTTTGTACCAAAAAGAGGTTGTAAATCCAACTGAGAGCAGGGTTCAAAGATCAGACTGCATATAACAAGGCGGTGGAGGTACGTCATTTTCCTTACTTTCATTGTTCACCTGAGCTGAAAAGAGTTTGGTATTCTACAATTACTTTAAGACAGGACTTCTGTGAAAGACTAAATAAACTTGCTTCTTTTAGAGGTATAACTAGAGTTCCTGAGGAAAAAGTCAATTAATAGTCAACTAGGTGAGAAAATCCAGTTTGGACTCTTAAAGAAGCGACTCTGACCAGAGGAAATCTTGACACAGAGCTCTTGCTATTCTGAGGCAGATTCTCAGAGACAGCCTAAGAGTTATTTCCTTTGGGATTTTATTGGTTCTACCCTTTCACTTTGGATTGACAGCTTCCCCCACTCGTCTGCCCCATTCTGTCTTCTTTCTCACAAGCACGCTCATTTGCCACACCTATAAGAAGATGCTTTCAGTCTGATGCCAGCTAACCCATTCTTTCTCTGTAGAGAATGACAGCAACACCTTCACACCTTCACCCGCCTGAGGTGCAAGAGTCCAGAGGTAATTTAAAATTAGACTGGAAAATGCCCTAAAGACTATATTGTAGGCTGGGTGTCAGGGCTTTTAAAAATGGTACTCTACCGTTGGACATCCCATAATTGTTGCAAGTTTCTGCTATCATAAATAGTTAAAATTCACATTCATACAGTCATTCTTAGACTGCAGAGTTAATATGCAATTGCAATAAATATGGGCAGCTCACAGATCATATAGAACAAATGTTTTTGCTATCATTCTCAGGAGTAATTCAGAATATCATTCAAAAATGTTCTCTCTGCTACCATATTGGCTATACAATTTCTGTTTTGTATTTTAAAAAAAGTGCTTATGCAGAAAGTGAGGGGGCTACCCTAGGAATGCTGGTACCCTTAACTAAAAGGAAAAGTGAAAAACTGTCAGGGACTAGATACCATCATAGCAAAGGATGCTACTGGCACTTTTTTAAGGTAAGGGGATAGCTCTTTCCAATCTTTAAATGAGATTCATTCCCAAGCAAAGTCACATAATATGGCACTTTGTGACAGTGTGTGACATTTGGACTTGCTTGTATCTCATTAATTAACAGCTACATAAACTTAAAAAGTTAAATATGCTGGGCTTTGAGTAATTAACTTAAAGGAATCTATCAGACTAAACACATGAATGTTCATTTAACTCTAGAATACCAACCCCAACATTGGATATTTAGTTGGATATTTAAATCAAGAAACAAAATAAAAAAAGCCTCTCATGGTAACTAGATCAGTTTGGGAGGAAAAGCCAGATATAGTTTCCTTTAAAACCAAGTCTTTTTTTTAAATACATGCTTCAGCATTTCTAACTATCCTTCTAAGGTTACTTGTATCAAGGTTTCCTGTGCCACTTGAACACTAATCCTAATATTGCAAAGACATCATGAGGCATCACTGAATGACTACAAAGTATTCTTGAATGCATACTAAAGTGCCCCTGAATGAGTATAAAGATAATCAAAGGGAAAAAATTTCCAAGTTTGTATTTTGACTAGGTTGAACCCAAAACTCTAGATGTTGAACTAGAAGGCATGAGAAATACAGGTCATACTCACAAAAGTTCAACATTCACAGGAACTCTACATGGAACAGAGAGAGAATAAAACCTACGAACACACTTAGGTGTCATTGTTGACAGCTTAATGAAAACCCTCTGTTCAGTGTGAAGCTGCAGTGAAGAAAGCAAGCAAAGTGCTAGAATGCGTAAAGAACGGGATAGAAAACAATACTGAAAATATTATAATACCATTATATAAATCAATGATACACTCTCAGCTGTGATACTGTGTTCAGTTCTGGTCATCCTATTTCAAAAAGATATAGCAGATACAGAAATGGTCTAGAGACAGAAAGTGAAAAATCACAGGAAATGAAAGACTTCCATTTTATGGGTGGTTTCCCTATCAGTCCTTGGCATTCCTTTAAAGATTTCCCTTTAATTAGAAAAGATCTGGATTTGGAATATTTTTTTAATACTCATTGATACTCTATAGTCAACCCTAAACCACACAGAAGACTTGATTTCTTAATGCTATGTGATACTGCCTCAGATTACACAGGGTAATCCCCCTTACACGGCAGCCCCCAAGACGGGGCTGGGAAGGAGGGGGGTCTCCCCGCCACAGCAGTCCCTGAGCTGGGGCTGGGAAAAAAGGGGGTCTCTCCCTCTCTCCCCTGCCATGGCAGCCCCTGAGCTGGGGCTGTGGGGAGTGGAGTCTCTCCCCAGCAGCTGCAGCCCTGGAGCTGGGGAAAGTCGCCTCTTTCTCTGGCCACCGCAGCCCTGCACATCCCAAATTCCCCCCACCCCTCTTCTCACCCCACTGCCCCCTACCCCCTATTCTCCCCAAGGCTACCACTCACCTTACATGTGCATCTTCTCCAGGGTCCAGGCACCTAATTAGTCTAATTATTCATTCTCTTCTTTGTGGCCCGGGGAACACCAGAATGGAGCTCACGGACCTCAGGTGGTCCGCGGACCACAGTTTGAGATCTCTGGTCTAAGATTTAGCTAGGTATTCTCAGGGATGGTCTCTTCTCCACTGGTCCCATCCCCAAGAAGGAAGTGTACAGTGTTTAGTTGTTGGTTTCTTTTGCAATGACTACCCTGTAACGTTTCTAACCAAGATTTCCTCTTCCACACATTTTTTGCAAGGAAGGGCATAATGTAACCCCGTTACAGGAAGAAAAGTCAGTTGCTAACTACTAAAGGGTGATAAGGTCCCTAACAGTATACTAATGCTACTAAAAGAACCAAGGGCACACACAGAATATTCCTTTAGAAGCAGTCAATAGTATTACCGCCTGTATGAGCATTGTGTATATCAGATAACAAGCAACCACCAAATGCTGGAAAGAACAACCAGTTTCTTAGGAAATGAATGAATTACTCAAGCTAATCAGATATTTACTCAGGTTGCACTTGCAAAGAGCTTTAGAGATGCTCAAAACACAGTTTTCTTCTTACTGATTTAGTCACAACTCAAGCAAACCCAGAACCATACAAAATCTATACCGGGGTAGGCAAAATACAGCTTGTGGGACAAATGTGGTGCAGAGTGCTTTACAATGTGTCCCAAGACTATATTCATGTATCCCAGCTGAGGACTGCAGATTCCAACATATATCTGTTGACTTTGTGGGCTGCACCCTGTTTAAAAAAAACGGAGAGATTGCCGAAAACATGCATCAGAACTCTGCATTTTGCTTATCACTGGTAATGTTGCATCTACATTTATCTTGTAATTGAGCAGAGCAGGCCCTGCGTTCACTGTACGTTCTGTAAAAAAATGATGGCCCTGTATAAATAGAACAGTTTTTTCTCTTTATATGGCTCCATTTTATTCACACTGGATGTCACCCATCATACTCTCAATAAGCTACCAATTCAATCCTAGTTTGTGCATATTCTGAATGTTTCTTTTCTGTACAATTAATTTCCTAATTTATTTTGATATTGTTATTTTGTTATTTATTTTTCATCCTGTCTATGATCTGTTCAACACACTCTGACAATCACATTCCTAACCAACATAGCTATGCCATCAAAACATTGTAGCGTAGACCAGGCCTGAATATGGATTTACATGTTGCCTAAATTTAGCCAAGAAGTTGGAAAAAGTTGACCGAGTGCTTGAAATCCATCCATCTGGTTACAGAAGGGACCATTCTGATCATCTAGTCCAACCTCCTGCACAACACAGGCCACAGAATCTCACCCACCCTCTCCTACGAAAAACCTCACCTATGTCTGAGCTATTGAAGTCCTCAAATCGTGGTTTAAAGACTTCAAGGAGCAGAGAATGCTCAGCAAGTGACACGTGCCCCATGCTACAGAGGAAGGCGAAAAACCTCCAGGGCCTCTTCCAATCTGCCCTGGAGGAAAATTCCTTCCCGACCCCAAATATGGCGATCTGCTAAACCCTGAGCAAATGGGAAAGATTCACCACTCAGATACCACAGAAAATTCTTTCCTGGGTAACTCAGATCCCACCCATCTAATATTCCATCTCAGGGGATTAGGCCTATTTACCATGAATATTTAAAGATCAATTAATTACCAAAAACACATTATCCCATCATATCATCTCCTCCATAAACTTATTGAGTAGAATCTTAAAGCCAGATAGATCTTTTGCTTCCCTTGGAAGGCTATTCCAAAACTTCACTCCTCTGATGGTTAGAAACCTTTGTCTAATTTCAAGTCTAAACTTCCTGGTGGTCAGTTTATACCCATTTATTCTTGTGTCCACATTGGTACTGAGCTTAAATAATTCCTCTCTCTCTCCTGTATTTATCCCTCTGATATATTTATAGAGAGCAATCATATCTCCCCTCAACCTTCTTTTAATTAGGCTAAACAAGCCAAGCTCCTTGAGTCTCCTTTCATAAGACAAGTTTTCCATTCCTTGGATCATCCTAGTAGCTCTTCTCTGTACCTGTTCCAGTTTGAATTCATCCTTTTTAAACATGGGAGACCAGAACTGCACACAGTATTCCAGGTGAAGTCTCACTAGTGCCTTTATAACAGTACTAAAACCTCCTTATCCCTACCGGAAATGCCTCTCCTGATGCATCCCAAAACCGCACTAGCTTTTTTCACAGCCATATCACATTGACAGCTCATAGTCATCCTATGATCAACCAATACTCCAAGGTCCTTCTCCTCCTCCGTTACTTCTAATTGATTCGTCCCCAACTTATAACACAAATTCTTGTTATTAATCCCTAAATGCATAACCTTACACTTCTCACTATTAAATTTCATCCTATTGCTATTACTCCAGTTTACAAGGTCATCCAGATCCTCCTGTATAATATCCCGGTCCTTCTCTAAATTGGCAATACCTCCCAGCTTTGTATCATCTGCAAACTTTATTAGTACACTCCCACATTTTGTGCTGAGGTCAGTAATAAAAAGATTAAATAAGAGTGGTCCCAAAACTGATCCCTGAGGAACTCCACTAGTAACCTCCCTCCAGCCTGACAGTTCGCCTTTCAGTAGGACCCGTTATAGTCTCCCCTTTAACCAATTCCTTATCCACCTTTCAATGTTCATATTGATCCCCATCTTTTCCAATTTAACTAATAATTCCCCATGTGGGACGGTATCAAACGCCTCACTGAAATCTAGGTAAATTAGATCCACTGCGTTTCCTTTGTTTAAAAAATCTGTTACTTTCTCAAAAAAGGAGATCAGGTTGGTTTGGCATGGTCTACCTTTCTTAAAACCATGTTGTATTTTATCCCATTTACCACATAAATTTGAATGACATATAATACCATCAAACAAACATGTCCTGCTCACTTAGTTCTGATGGGACTTTACAAAGGTTTATTGCAGGAGATTAGTATCTCCGTTCCTCTTAAAACTGACGACGTGTTGAAGAAATCCCACTGGATTGGGTTTTCAGTGTTTGCTCAGCTCACAGGAGCTAGCAAACAGAGCTCTAAACAGGGGAGTTTGAGTGGGAGTTCTGTTGGAGGAGAAGGTAGTTGTACTTGGTTTTGTATTTTTAGTATTTGTGTGTGTGTAGGGGCTTTGTGCTGGGAGAGCAGCTGAGCCCTGCTTAGGGGGTGGGACTTCTGACTAGGGGTCCTATAAAGGTAGCCAGCCAGTCAGGCAGCGGCACAGACAGCTGCAGTGGCACAGGAGCTAGCAAACAGAGCTCTAAACAGGGGAGTTTGAGTGGGAGTTTGTATTGTGGTGCTTGTTTGGGGTTTGCTTTTGCTGGAGAGGGGTGGTCTTTTTGGTGTGCCTTGTGTTTCCCAGATTAACAGGATTTAGGTGGGAAGGCGATGACAGATATGGAGGCAGCTGTGGGATTGACACCTGTAGTAGAAGACACATTGAGGATGACTGGATGTGGAAGCTGTGGTATGTACATGATCCTGGAGGGGGGAACCGGTAAGAATTTTTTTCTGCATGAAATGCCGTCTGATAGAGCTGATGGAGGAAAAGATCCGAGGTTTGGAGATGCAGGTGGAAAGTCTTGTTGAGTTTAGGAAGGGGTTTGAGCAGATGATGGAGCAAAGATATGAGGTATCGAAGGGAAAAGCTCAGACTCATGGATGGAAGCAGGGCTGGGGAATTTTGAGGGGAGACTGGATGAGGAAAGTGGTCAGTGGAAACATGTGACTCAAAGAACCAGGCAGAGGAAAAGACGGGCTAGTAAAGGAGAAATAGAGCTTAGGAATAGGTTTGCAGAGTTGGAAAATGAAGAAGGGTTCAGCAGGTTCTTGTTGAAGGTGGAAGGGTAAGGAAGAAGAGAAGAGAGGCTAGTCCTATAGGAAAAGCGGAAAAGTCAAGGGAGACTACACCAAATATGAGCCCCAGTAGGATACAGGATGGGTTGAAGAAGATTATAAGGGAAAATAGGAATGGAAAGAACTTGCAGCCAGAGGGAACAGGGGAGAGACTGGAGAATAGCACCGTCACCAGGAAAAGGCAGGTCTATGTGATCGGGGACTCTTTATTGAGAAGAATAGACAGGCCTGTAACTAGAGCTGATCCAGAGAATAGAAGGGTGTGCTGTCTTCCGGGTGTTAAGATACGGGATGTAGACCTGAGGTTGAAAAAAATCCTAAAGGGAGAGGGAAAGAATCCCCTAATTATCCTTCATGTGGGAACAAATGATACGGCTAGATTCTCGCTGGAAAGTATTAAGGGAGATTATGCTAGGCTTAGGAAGACGCTTAAGGAAATTGAGGCTCAGGTGATCTTTAGCGGGATCCTTCCTGTTCCTAGAGAAGGGCAACAAAGGTGTGACAAGATTATGACTATCAACAGATGGCTTAGGCAGTGGTGCTATAAGGAGGGCTTTGGGATGTATGGCCACTGGGAGGCGTTCACGGACAGAGGACAGTTCTCTCGGGATGGACTCCATCTGAGTAGGGAAGGAAATAGACTTCTAGGATCGAAGCTGGCACAACTGATAAAGAGAGCTTTAAACTAGGAATTAGGGGGAGATGGATGGGAGATGTCCAGGAAATCTCCACGCCAGATTTTAGCATTGAGAGGGAAGAAGACGAAGTAAGAAAGGATACAGCCGTGGGTAGGAGAATGTATATAAGGAGCGAGGGCAGTGTGGATACTAGTCTAATAGGTTATACTGGATGTAGAATGACTTTGCCGAATAGGGTACAAAATGTGAGCGAGGCCAAACAGCAAAAATTAAGATGTTTATACACCAATGCGAGGAGCCTAGGTAACAAAATGGAGGAACTAGAGCTACTGGTGCAGGAAGTGAAACCAGATATTATAGGGATAACAGAAACATGGTGGAATAGTAGTCATGACTGGACTACAGGTATTGAAGGGTATGTGCTGTTTAGGAAAGACAGAAACAAAGGTAAAGGTGGTGGAGTAGCATTGTATATCAATGATGAGGTAGAATGTAAAGAAATAAGAAGCGATGCAATGGATAAGACAGAGTCCGTGTGGGCAAAAATTACATTGGAGAAGAAAACTAGTAAAGCCTCTCCTAAGGTAGTGCTTGGGGTGTGCTATAGACCTCCGGGATCAAATTTGGATATGGATAGAGCCCTTTTTAATGTCTTTAATAAAGTAAATACTAATGGAAACTGCGTGATCATGGGAGACTTTAACTTCCCAGATATAGACTGGAGGACCAGTGCTAGTAATAATAATAGGGCTCAGATTTTCCTAGATGCGATAGCTGATGGATTCCTTCATCAAGTAGTTGCTGAACCGACTAGAGGGGATGCCATTTTAGATTTAATTTTGGTGAGTAGCGAGGACCTCATAGAAGAAATGGTTGTAGGGGACAATCTTGGCTCAAGTGATCATGAGCTAATACAGTTCAAACTAAATGGAAGGATTAACAAAAATAAATCTGCAACTAGGGTTTTTGATTTCAAAAGGGCTGACTTTCAAAAATTAAGGAAATTAGTTAGGGAAGTGGATTGGACTGAAGAACTTAGGGATCTAAAGGTAGAGGAGGCCTGGGATTACTTTAAATCAAAGCTGCAGAAGCTATCGGAAGCCTGTATCCCAAGAAAGGGGAAAAAATTCATAGGAAGGAGTTGTAGACCAAGCTGGATGAGCAAGCATATTAGAGAGGTGATTAAGAAGAAGCAGAAAGCATACAGGGAGTGGAAGATGGGAGGGATCAGCAAGGAAAGGTACCTAATTGAGGTCAGAACATGTAGGGATAAAGTGAGACGGGCTAAAAGTCGAGTATAGTTGGACCTTGCAAAGGGAATTAAAACCAATAGTAAAAGGTTCTATAGCCATATAAATAAGAAGAAAACTAAGAAAGAAGAAGTGGGGCCGCTTAACACCGAGGATGGAGTGGAGGTTAAAGATAATCTAGGCATGGCCCAATATCTAAACAAAAACTTTGCCTCAGTCTTTAATAAGGCTAAAGAGGATCTTAGGGATCATGGTAGCATGACAAATGGGAATGAGGATATAGAGGTAGATATTACCATATCTGAGGTAGAAGCGAAACTGAAACAGCTTAATGGGACTAAATCGGGGGGCCCAGATAATCTTCATCCAAGAATATTAAAGGAATTGGCACCTGAAATTGCAAGCCCATTAGCAAGAATTTTTAATGAATCTGTAAACTCAGGAGTAGTACCGAATGATTGGAGAATTGCTAATATAGTTCCTATTTTTAAGAAAGGAAAAAAAAGTGATCCGGGTAACTACAGGCCAGTTAGTTTGACATCTGTAGTATGCAAGGTCCTGGAAAAAATTTTGAAGGAGAAATTAGTTAAGGACATTGAAGTCAAAGGTAAATGAGACCAAAAACAACATGGTTTTACAAAAGGTAGATTGTGCCAAACCAACCTAATCTCCTTTTTTGAAAAGGTAACAGATTTTTTAGATAAAGGAAATGCAGTGGATCTAATTTACCTAGATTTCAGTAAGGCATTTGATACCGTGCCACATGGGGAATTATTAGTTAAATTGGAAAAGATGGGGATGAATATGAACATCAAAAGGTGGATAAGGAATTGGTTAAAGGGGAGACTACAACGGATCCTACTGAAAGGCGAACTGTCAGGTTGGAGGGAGGTTACCAGTGGAGTTCCTCAGGGATCGGTTTTGGGACCGATCTTATTTAATCTTTTTATTACTGACCTTGGCACAAAAAGTGGGAGTGTGCTAATAAAGTTTGCAGATGATACCAAGCTGGGAGGTATTGCCAATTCGGAGAAGGATCGGGATATTATACAGGTGGATCTGGATGACCTTGTAAACTGGAGTAATTGTAATAGGATGAAATTTAATAGTGAGAAGTGTAAGGTTATGCATTTAGGGATTAATAACAAGAATTTTAGTTATAAGTTGGGGACGCATCAATTAGAAGTAACGGAAGAGGAGAAGGACCTTGGAGTATTGGTTGATCATAGGATGACTATGAGCTGCCAATGTGATATGGCTGTGAAAAAAGTTAATGCGCTTTTGGGATGCATCAGGAGAGGCATTTTCAGTAGGGATAAGGAGCTTTTAGTACCGTTATACAAGGCACTGGTGAGACCTCACCTGGAATACTGTGGCAGTTCTGGTCTCCCATGTTTAAAAAGGATGAATTCAAACTGGAGCATGTACAGAGAAGGGCTACTAGGATGATCTGAGGAATGGAAAACTTGTCTTATGAAAGGAGACTTAAGGAGCTTGGCTTGTTTAGCCTAACTAAAAGAAGGTTGAGGGGAGATATGATTGCTCTCTACAAATATATCAGAGGGATAAATACAGAAGAGGGAGAGGAATTATTTCAGCTCAGCACCAATGTGGATACAAGAACAAATGGGTATAAACTGACCACCAGGAAGTTTAGACTTGAAATCAGACGAAGGTTTCTAACCATCAGAGGAGTGAAGTTTTGGAATAGCCTTCCAAGGGAAGCAGTGGGGGCAAAAGATCTATCTGGTTTGAAGATTCTACTTGATAAGTTTATGGAGGAGATAGTATGATGGGATAATGGGATTTTGGTAAGTAATTGATCTTTAAATATTCAGGGTAAATAGGCCAAATCCCCTGAGATGGGATATTAGATGGATGGGATCTGAGTTACCCAGGAAAGAATTTTCTGTAGTATCTGGCTGGTGAATCTTGCCCATATGCTCAGGGTTTAGCTGATTGCCATATTTGGGGTAGGGAAGGAATTTTCCTCCAGGGCAGATTGGAGAGGCCCTGGAGGTTTTTCGCCTTCCTCTGTAGCATGGGGCATGGTTGACTTGAGGGAGGCTTCTCTGCTCCTTGAAGTCTTTGAACCATGATTTAAGGACTTCAATAGCTCAGACATGGGTGAGGTTTTTCATAGGAGTGGGTGGGTGAGATTCTGTGGCCTGCGCTGTGCAGGAGGTCAGACTAGATGATCAGAATGGTCCCTTCTGACCTTTGTATGTATGAATCTATTAAAATAATATGAACAACAGGATGCCACATGTGTGTATAATAATGTAAAGTATTGGTGAAGTTGCTTGAGTACAGATCAAAGTGCCTATGTGACAGCACAGTTCTTGTAAAATTCAATCCTTTGGGAGTTTTCCAACAGGTAAAACAGCTATGAATGGAACAATTCACTGCTCACTTTGTCTGTAACCAATATTTAAAATTCTATTAGCTTGCCAAAGATTTACAAACAAAGACAATGTCGGAAGATTATTTCACAGCCCGAGTGGAGATGCCCTATTGTGGTTAAAAAATTGCTAGCTACTTCCCACCACCAAGTAAAGAAATAGGGAATTTCAGCAGTTCAATATTCACTAAGAGCATGACTGAAAGAAATAAATCCAAATCAAATAGGCTCAGTAAACAAACAAACAAAATACTATGACATCTTGTCTAAAGGTTTGCTCACATGGACAACTAGCTGGACAATATGGAACTGCGGAACAAATTGATGCAAAGAACAATGAGGGCACCAAGCAGTAAACATCAAATAATTTTCCTGCCTTATGAATAAATGAATTAAACTTTAACAATCAAATAAAATACTAGAAATCTATGTCAAGCTCATGGAAAGAAGGAGAGTAATCGTGTTTTCTGAGACGTGATATCTTTGTTAAAACAGAACTTATTTACTCCCTTACAGGAAACAGTGGAAAGCTTCCAAACCACATAGCACAGTCTCTGTGAGGATTTCTGACTTTATAGATAAGAAAAAACTCCTCGCAATTGGTTGGAAAAAAAATGCATTAACTCAAAAGGGACAGAAAATACTGTTTTCCCTTGATCTGGAATAAACTTAACATATACAAAAAATAAATACCGATAGATTCTCAGATTTTAAGGCCAGCAGGGACCATTATTGATCATCTTACCCAGAGGTTCCCAAACTTTTTTTTTTTTGCTCTGCGCCCCTTTGGAGATTCAGGCCACATGCATGTTCCTCTCTCCCCGTGCATCTCCTTCCCATCCAGGAGACAGGAGAGGGATTCAGGAGAGGGACAGTCAGATAAATTGGCTATGCCAAGGAGAGTAGGAGGTAGGGTGTTGGGGTGGGTGCCTGGAAGGATGCAGGGTATGGTGAGTGCTGGGTGTCTGGGGGATGCAGGGATACGCACTGGGTTCCTGCAGGAGGTGGGGAGGCTGGGGTGCCCCAAGTTTACTCTCTCCCTCTCCCCCGTGCACACCCATCAAGAGTGGATTCTGGGTGCTCAGCTGTCACTGCTTCTTACCTGCTGCTGAGCCGAGAAAGATTATTTGCAGCTGCCAGGGAGGCTCTTCAGGCACTTCAATGCTGCCAAGTTGCCTGCCTGACCCCAACTGAAGCAAAGCCGCCTTTCCAAACCTGGGCAAAATTTCTAATCAAGCAAGGGCAGCAGCCTCCTAACAGTGCCATCAGGTGGGGCCAGCAGTATGCAGCTGACTCGGAAGCACTTCTACCCCTGCTGCTCACAGCCCCCCCTGTTAACCTCATTATGTTCCACCTTAAACAAGGCGTTCCCCACAGTTTGGCAACCTCTGATCTAGCCAGACCTCCTGCATAACACAGGCTTTAGAATTTCACTCAGTAATATTTACATCAAACCCACAAATCTCCTATACAAATTTTTTTTAACTTTGAAAAATCATTTATTTACCCAGCATAGAATCCCAATGGAGTTCTAAGTTGTGTGAGGTCAGTCATCTACCTCTCTTACTCATTTGCTCTGGAACCCAGTCCTTTTATTTACACTGGACATAGGCCACAAGCTGTGATTAACTAGACAGTTGCATACTATTTCCTAACATTAAAGTCCTTTTCTCACTCTTCTTCTTCTAAAACTGAGCCTGTGGGATGCTGCAATGAAGGCAAAACACCTCTGCTCTACCCCCCTGAAAAACCTTGCCAGTTTGGCTCAGAGGAAAAAAAATCATTCCTGATCCCCAAACAATCTGATCAGACGCACTGTATCCTGGAAACACATCATACCATTATCTCATCTATTGGCAGGGAGAACAAGGGAGCAATAGCAACACGAGCACGATTCTCTGTTGGATGCCCAGCAAAGCTTTAAACACTGGGATCCCCTTGTGTGAGCCAATCAGCTTCCCAACCCCTTCTCCCTCCCACATTCCCCTCATTGGAGGCACATTCCATAAGTGTGGTCTAAGGAACAGTAAAGAATGAAGGGGGAAGAAGAGGATGATGTACGGCTGAGCAGAAGTGTTTTCCTCATCAGGACTTCAGGATTGGCCAACCCCCTGCAAGTCCAATCACACCTCACTTGCCTTACTGAGACCTGGGAGGGCACATCTGAGAAAAAAAAGTTATACTATCTGGACGAACTATAGTGGTGGTGGGTTTTTTTTTTTAAAGAAGACAAGACTGCCACAGTACCACTGGGGAATACATGTGCAGTGATGAAGTGTGATTCCCTACACTTTGAACTGTATTTGCGTTGCTGGACATACAGTAAATCCCCTTCAGAAGGTACACTCAGTATTCTCGCCCATTCAAGATTGCAAACGGACTGGCAAATATATTCCTATAATTAGGTCTGTCAAGTGATTAAAAAAAATTGTGATTAATCATACAATTAAAAAAATTAATCACAATTAATTAATTGTCAAACAACAATAAAATAACATTTATTTAAATATTTTGCAGGTTTTCTACATTTTCAAATATATTGATTTCAATTATAACAGAATACAAAGTGTACAGTGCTCACTTTATTTTTTATTACAAATATTTGCGCTGTAAAAAACAAAATAAATAGTATTTTTCAATTTACCTCATACAAGTACTGTAGTGCAATCTCTTTATCATGAAAGTTGAACTTAAAAATGTAGAATTATGTACAAAAAATAATCTGATTCAAAAACAAAACAATTTAAAACTTTAGAGCTTACCAGTCCACTCTGTCCTACTTCTTGTTCAGCCAATCGTTAAGAGAAACAAGCTTATTTACATTTGCAGAAGATACTGCTGCCTGCTTCTTATTTACAATGTCACCTGAAAGTGAAAATAGGCATTCACATGGCATTGTTGTAGCTGGCATTGCAAGATATTTACATTCCAGATACGCTAAAGGTTTGTATGTCTCTTCATGCTTCATCTACCATTCCAGAAGAAATGTGTCCAAGCCGATGATGGATTCTGCTCGATAATGATCCAAAGTAGTGTGGACTGATACATGTTCACTTTCATCATCTGAGACAGATGCCGAAGGTTGATTTTCTTTTTTGGTGGTTCGGGTTCTGTAGTTTCCGCATTGGAGCGTTGCTCTTTTAAGACTTCTGAAAGCATGCTCCACACCTCATCCTTCTCTGATTTTGGAAGGCACTTCAGATTCCTAAACCTTGGGTCGAGTGTTGTAGCTATCTTTAGATATCTCACATTGGTACCTTCTTTGTGTTTGTCAAATTTGCAGTGAAAGTGTTCTTAAAACGAACAATTTGTGCTCGGTGATCATCCGAGACTGCTATGACACAAAATATATGGAGAATGCAGGTAAAACAGAGCAGGAGACATACCATTCTCCCGCAAGGCATTCAGTCACAAATTTAGTTAAGACTTTTTTTTAAAATGCGTGTCATCAGCATGGAAGCATGTCCTCTGGAATGGTGGCCGAAGCATGTATGTTTAGCATATCTGGCATGTAAATATCTTGCAATATTGGCTACAAAAGTGCCATGTGAATGCCTGTTCTCACTTTCTGGTGATATTGTAAAGAAGAAGGGGGCAACATTATCTCCCGTAAATATAAACAAACTTGTTGGTTTATCGATTGGCTGAACAAGAAGTTGGACAAGTGGACTTTTAGGCTCTAGTGTTTTACATTGTTTTATTTTTGAGTGAAGTTATGGAAATGTGATGCGAGACCCTTAAAAATGTATGGGGAGATGATGTTTGTGTTTTTGGGTATTTATATATATATCTTGGTAGAGGTCAACAATGTAATCTATGCTGTATTCTATGTCTATGCTGTATTCTGTTAATTCAGAGATCAAAAGAACATCTTAACATTTAAATGAACTGTAAACATAGGTTTCAGAGTAGCAGCCATGTTAGTCTGTATTCGCAAAAAGAAAAGGAGTACTTGTGGCACCTTAGAGACTAACAAATTTATTAGAGCATAAGCTTTCGTGAGCTACAGCTCACTTCATCGGATGCATTTGGTGGAAATGCATCCGATGAAGCGAGCTGTAGCTCACGAAAGCTTATGCTCTAATAAATTTGTTAGTCTCTAAGGTGCCACAAGTACTCCTTTTCTTTTTGTAAACATAGGATATCACTGTTAATGGTGAAAAACAGGCAATTGCCTTATGTTAATCTGTGTCAATAACTACCGGCAATGCTTAGGAAATGAGTGCCTATTGTTCACCGAGGGATCCAACCTGTCAAAGAAGGCCTAAAACGGTATAAAAATGGATTGGGTCCTGATCCTTTTTATCTTAGATCTTCTTGAGACTTCATGCAGGGGATGCCTAAGCCAAAAGGACTAAGATCCCAGTGCTGACTGAACCACCCTGAATATGATATTGGACACTGGATATAGCCTATGGACTAAATTCTAAAAGAACTCTTTGCAACTAAAAAGCTCACAATCTCTGCTATGAATCTGAACCTCAAGAATTGTACTCAAGTCTGTATGTATACTGATCTTTTAACCATACTCTCTCTCTCTTCTTTTTTAATAAATTTAATTTAGTTAATAAGAATTGGCTGTAAGCATGCATTTGGGTAAGATCTGGAATATTCATTAACCTGAGAAGTATTGTGTCTGATCCTGTGGGAGTGGTAGAACTTTTTCATATGATGAATAAGATTTTCAGTAATCCTCATCATTTTTGATTTGGGTGTCTAGGTGGAGGTCTGAGGCTGGGTTACTTTAAGGGAACTGTGTTGTTGACTTCTGCGTAACTGGTGAAGTATAATAGAAGCAAATTTATGCTGGCTTGGTAAATCTAAGTATTGGAATATCCACCAGGTTTGGGGGATTGCCTTCCCAATTCTTTGCAGTTCACCCTAATTGAGTGACTTCATCTGGCTCCCCTGGAACCTTGGTCACAGTAACAAAAAAAATCTACATTTGTTAGTTGCAGTTTCACTATAAAGAGATTGCACTATGGTACTTGTATACGGTGAATTGAAAAATACTATATCTTTTATTTATATTATTTTTATTACAGATATTTGCACTATAAAAGTGATAAAGTGAACATTATACACTTTGTATTCGGTGTTGTAATTGAAATCAACATATTTGAGAACGTAGAAAAACCTCCAAAAATATTTAATAAATTTCATTTGGTATTCTACTGCTCAACAGTGCAATTAAAACTGCTATTAATCATGATTACTTTTTTTTGAGTTAATCATGTGAGTTAACTGTGATTAATCAATAGCCCTACCAATAATTAAAGTTGTAACTGAGGACATTGTCCACCAATATTGGCTCCTTCATAGGCTGCTCTCAAACCCCCAGTAACTACCCATTTTAGCAATTAATATGAGTAATCTTTCATGCTGTATTTATTAACTTTGATCTAATCTAAATTTTTGCTCAGTAACCCAAAGCTGCATTACCAGAATGGCTTTTTGTGCACATAAAGGCCAAAACTTCTTTCAAAATTCCGTTTGCCATGTGGTTGATGGTTCCTCTTTCTACAGTCACTTCTGCAAGATATTTGTCTACAGTCCCACAAAATTGCACACCTAGAATTGCAGCCCATTTGAAGTGTCCATTGAGTATCTAAATTCACACAGGAATTGCAGAAAATAAACTTGTGTTTCTAATCATCTTTATTTAGGTATGTGACAGGTAAGCAACATTTCTGAAATTAGCAGGTCATGATGCCTATCCTACTGAACTACATATAGGAAAACATAATAATAGGGGCTGTGAGATTTAGGACTGTAACTTCTTTTATATGGTTGGCCACAAGTGAGTCATATAAAAGGTGCTCTCATCATGTTAAGGATATATTTCTACTGTGGAACTCTCACCAATCTTTATTGTTTTCAGATTATACAGTATTTTATATAAGCTTTCATTAAATTTAGCACAAGATTTTTTTAAAAAAAATCCAGTTTTTCAATGATATTTAATTGAAAACATTTATTTTCTCTCCCCCCATTACAATACTGTAAATAGGAAGTCTCAGTGCAGATACTGTTTAAATATCCTTTGAATCCTTTAAAATAAGCCATTGCTTTCGCACAGAATTTTAAATATCTTTACCACTGAGGCTTAGTCATGTATTTCTTTCAATAAAATAAGATATCCTCGTACAAATTCTAAAGGTATAGTAAACCTCGTGCTTCAGGTCTGAAGCCATTCTCTATCTATCCAAGGGGAAAAAAAAGCCTAATGACAGGGTCAGATTAAATGTGGAGTTCTTAAACCTTCCTCTGAAATGTCTGGTACGGGTCACTGCCAGAGACAGGACAGTGGAATTGCTGGACCTTGAGTCCAGTATGGCAATGCCTGTTTCTGTCTTCAGATACATTTGGTTTGTGTTTTTCCAATTAAACCCTGATGTAGACTGAATATATTTACTTCCTTTTGATTATTTTAAACTAAATTAGAAATCAGAGGCCCAGGGAAGGATACCACGCAGCATTTTGTTCAAACTCCAGAGGAATAACAGGTTGTACATGGAACTCTAATCATGTAAGGAGATGCATGACTCCCACAAAAGCCAAAAGGATACCATAAATAAAAATAAAGGCAGATTTCTGTGTAGAAGCGGTATACTGAATTATGCCTCCTTTAGTGAAGATTCACTAAAGGTGGGAGAGAGCCTTTTCCGCCTCTAGCATGCTTATGCAGAGGCCAATCCTGTGACCACAGACACTCAGGAACACCAGAGAAGGCAGGAGCCATTAGTGTTGACAGACTGTACACAAGATTTTCACCTCTCTGCATCAGTTTTCCCTCTCCTGCTTGGTGGTCTCCTGTCTCCACCTGATGGCCAGGTAGGTTGATGTTTAGAGAGGGTTAGATGACCTGGCCCTCTAACCAAGTCATAAAGCCAACCCCTCCACCCCAAAACCATCCAGTGAAAAAAATCTTTGCTTTTTTCAGGCTATATTAAGTCTTTGCCCTTCCTTAGCCACACAGATCAATGGTACCTTTCCAGACCTTTCACAATCTCATGAGAGTCCACTTCTATGGGGTAGCAGGGGTCCAAAGAAGAGAAATGGTCACCAAAGTTAAAAAGAAATAATAATAAACAATCAAACAGCGGTGCACTGGCTATGTGTCTGGCTATTCAAATCCCAGGTCTTCTAGCAGATTATGACAAATTCTATTCCCTGACTACAATGAGGTGCTTCCTTCCTTCCTCACCTTACAGTACTGATTCTGGGCCCCTACTTGGAAGAGGAAAGTTTATCTGGAGCTTTCTCCCAGTTACACTTCACTGCCCAGGATCACTTGCTTCATATACTAAAACATATTCTAAATAATGTTTTAAGTACTGCCTCTCAAACAAGCACACTCCTCTGTTCAGAGTTTCTCTTTCAAACTTTCTTAGTACAGATTTCACCTTCAGGGCATCATGCCACCATCTTTCTCTATTGAGCCACAGGCTTCCCTTATATGCTATAAAGGGTCATGGAATTGTCAGTTGGCCTTCAGGAATTAAAATTTTCCAGACCCTCCAAGGAACTACAGAATACCTGTTCTTAAAGGGCCAAGCATCCAATGCCATCCCAGACTAGCCAGCAACCCCTCTTAAAGGTCCTAGATCACTTTTGCTACACAGACCCAGAAGGGAATTTGTCTGGGCTGCAGCTACTGTACTGTGTAAGAAAAGTTATTTCAAAGATTAGCAAGGGATTCTTCTCCCAGCACCCAGGATACATTAATCCTTTCAAAGCTGGATTGGTACTCAGGTAGTGCACTCCTTCCACTTGCACAGCACAGGTAAGCTTCATAGGAGGCATAATTGAAGCCTAATAATTTTAATTGTAAAGAAAAGGGTCAGATAATTAATAGGTATTAAATTTTATGGAAGCTATCTAGGAAACTACAACTTATGAATAAATTCTTGAAATATGTGGAATAAGATTTATATTGGATTTCTTCAACATTCCAGCCATAAAAAGATCAATATCTTAATTTTCAAAACAAATTACACATGCAAAGCACATCTTTGTAACCAAAAAGTGCTGACTACTGGATGACAAATTCTGGATTATATGTGTTTGATTGTTTTCCACCCAAGTGATCATGTTTTTAAGGATATTCAATAGCTGTGACAAAAATCATATGGATGACAGTGTAATAATGATAGCTATTTTATTAAGACATTGAAAACAACAGCACCCCAATAATTCTCTACAGGAGTTGCATAACCTTTTGTGTAGAAGTGAATGATAAATTGATGATTTTTCCTATAAAGTTGTCAGATACAACAAGGTATTCAGTAAAAATGTTTTTATTTTTATGTAGCTACACACTCAGACTCTTTTCACCATATTTCAAGCACAGCTCTTTTTTAACAGCCAATAATGTATGGCTATGTTCTTCAAAAAATAAACATTTTTGAAGATTTTCTCTATAAATTATTCATATGTTTGTGATTTGTTTTAGAGAGTCATAGTCAAAATGCTTTTCAAAAGGAAATCATCTAGTTCCAATAGTATGATTAGTGGTCAAAATAAAGTTCCTTAAAATGCTTTTATTTACTGTCATTATGTATGCATTGAATGCAACATAACCTAATTTACTTATCAAAAATGTTTTGGCAGTTCATTACTTAAACCCAGTTACTGAAAATGTACACGTGTTTCTTTTGCTTCATCTAGTCCCTGAGACAGACTCCTTGGACCATTAAGAAGCTATTTTTCACACAATACTTTAAAGCTAATGTAATTTATTTTGGTATTTCCACACTACTACATACTCAGGCCGTAGCCAAATCACACAATTGGGCTATAAATCAGTAGTGAAGGCAAACTTTAAAGGTTATCCAAACTTCTGTTCAACTTAGAAATTGGGCTGGGACACTTATCAGGAAAATATACTTATGAAAACTTTCTGGAACTTCCTGGTTCCAACAAGATACAATTTAGGTGCTTCCATTTCCAGTCTTGACCAAAACCAGAAGTCAGCTTATATATTATACACACACACACACTCCTGAATATAAAACAAACAAAAATGAATTTAAAACCCAACTAAATTAAATAGAATTTCACTATATCTGAACTGGTTATAAATTAGTTTAACTTTATTTTTAAGAACCAAAAATTCTGACCAATGCTAAAGCGAAACATTTTGGAGCTAGTATTTATTCAGAATAATGAATAGCACACAGAAGTGTTACAAAAAAACTCACTACCAAGGATATTACAAGTGCAGAGAGATTTTTAGATTTCCTCTGGACAAAATTTAATTATTATACTTGGATTTTCCCAAATATAGAAGTCATAAACCATGATGGAAGGAAAAGGTATTTTAATATAACATTATATAAATATTAAACAAACTTCTCTATATCCAGATGAGTCTTTTCTAAGTACTGTAGCTCCTGCAATTTCATATAGATAATGAAGTAAGGGTGAAAAAAGCTTCAAACAAAAGAACTAGTTTTTATGCGCTTCTATTTCTTTTCTGTCCCTATTTTTTACAATGAAGACTAAACCTATGCAGTATTAAGGCAATTTTATTAAAACAATACTGTTTATGACTTGATTTTTGTATCCCCTTTCATAGATTTCAGAGAGATCTAATAAAACCACTGAAGTTCAGCTGTTTGGGTAAACTCTAGTTTCTATAAATATTTGTTAAAGGCAATAACCTTTTTCTAACTACCATTCACATTTAGATTTTTTAATAGGTAACATATATAGTAAAGCAGGCAACATGAGGGACTGGCACAGGAATGGGAGCCAGTAACCCCTTGATAGGGTTGGGCAAAAATATTTTTTCATTGAAAAATGCAGTTTTAGGTTTGGGTCAATCAAAACGTTTAATGAATTTGTATCGATTTGAAGAGAAAGTTATGCACCCTGCAGTAACTGAGGTTCTTTGAGATGTATGTCCCTGTGGGTGCTCCACTCCAGGTGATGGTGCATCCCGGCGCCATTGATCGGAGATCTTCAGTAGTAGTGCCTGGTCGGGATGCATGCGCTCAGCTGCTGTCTCATGGCATCATTAGAGTTTGCCTGAGTGTGCACGTCCTGCACCCCCCTCAGTTACTTCACTACCATAGAGTTGTCTGATTAGTACTTGAAAGTAGAGGGGAGGAGGGTGAGTAGTGGAGCACCCACAGGGACACACATCTCAATGAACTTCAGTTACTGCAAGGTGAGTAACTTTCTCTTCTTCTTCTTCAAGTGCTGTCCCTGTGGGTGCTCCACTCCAGGTGAATTTGAGGCAGTACCCACTATGGTTGGTGGGATTTTGAGTTGCGTGAGGAATAATGGTAGACAGTACAGTATGGCCAACTATGGTGTCTGCCGTGGTATCCCAGGTGATAGCATAATGTTTGACAAATGTGTGGTCAGATGTCCATGTGGCCATCTTGCATATGTCTGTAATAGGTATGTTGTGGAGGAAGGCAATAGATGTTGACATTGCTCTAGTAGAATGAGTTCTAGCACTCTCTGGTGATTGAACATTCTGGGTCTGGTACCAGGATCTGATGCAGTCCAAGATCCACTTGGAGAGTCTTTGCTTAGAGATAGCCTCACCCTTTAATCTCTCGGTAGCAGAAACAAATAACCTAGGGAATTTACGAAATGGTTTAGTTCTGTCAAGATAGAATGCAAGAGCCCGTTGGATGTCAAGGGTATGTAACGCTGCTTCCTGTGGAGTCGTGTGGGATGGAATACAAGTAAGTGTATTGGCTGGTTAAGGTGGAAGGTAGACACCAGCTTGAGGAGGAATTTGGGGTGGGGTCGCATAGTAACCTTGTCTTTAGAGAAAATGGTGTAGGGAGGGTAGGCCATCAGGGCACTTATTTCACCAACCCTTCTTGTTGACATTATGGCAACCAAGAAAGCCACTTTCATGGACATGTGGAGCAGGAATGAGGTAGCCAGGGGCTCGAAAGGAGATTTTATAAGAGCACAGAGAACTAGGTTGAGACTCCAGGAGGCTACTGGTGAATGAATCTCAGGGTAGAGATTTTGCAGGCCTGTGAGGAAGTGTTTCATGGTGGGGTGGGCAAAAAGTGAATAGCCATCCAGAGTGTCATGGAAGGTGGTAAGGGCTGTGAGGTGTTCTCTGACAGAACTGAGTGAAAGCCCATCCAGTTTTAGTTCAAAAAGATAGTCTAAGATATCAGGGAAGGCTGCAGTCTGGGGTGTCAGACATCTGTAGAAGCACCAGATGGAGAAGTGTTACCGCTTTTGCAGGTAAGTTTTACGAGTGGAATCCCTTCTATTGTGCAAGGGGACATATTGGATCTGTTCCGAGCAGGCTAATTCATGGGATTGAAACCAAGAAGGAACCACGCCGTCAGATGGAGTTTCCGGAACTGCAGATGAAGAAGCTGACCCCAGTTCTGGGAGAGGAGATCTGGTCTGTCGGGGAGAGTCCTTGGAGGACGGATGGACATGCGTAGCTGGTAAGGATACCATGTTTGTTGGGGCCAAGCTGCGGCAATAACCTGGGCCTTGTCCTCTGTGATCTTATGTAGGACCCTGTGTATCAGTGGAATTGGTGGAAAAGAGTACATGAGGGAGTTGTTTCAAGGAATGAGGAATGCATCCCGTAGAGATATGTGCCTGAGTCCCACTCTGGAGCAAAATAGATGGCATTTGCGGTTTTGAGGAGTGGCAAACAAGTCTATCGATGGAGTGCCCCAGTGGAAGAAGAGCTTTTGGAGTATCGTGGGATGTAATTCCCATTCGTGTTCTTCAGAGAAGTGTCTGCTGAGTGTATCAGCAGCAGTGTTGTGACTCCCAGGCAGGTAGGAAGCGGTGATTTCTATGTGATGTTGTATGCACCAATTCCATAGTCAGATGGCTTCTGTGCATAGGGAGTGAGATCATGCTCCCCCCTGCCTGTTGATGTAGAACATACATGCTATATTGTCCCTCAGAACTCGGATGCACTTGTTCTTTATGGAGGGAAGAAAGTGAAGGCAAGTGTACCTGACAGCTCTGAGTTCTAGAAGATTGATGTGCAGACGCGTCTCTGAGAGGGACCAGCAGCCCTGTACCTTGTGGTCACCTAGGTGCATTCCCCAATCTATCAGGGAAGCGTCTGGGGTAAGCATAAGTATGGGGGAGTGTGGATGGAAGGGAACACCCGTGCAGAGGTTCTCTGGTTTTGTCCACCATTGTAGGGAGGCCAATATGTTCGGTGGCAGAGTCAGTGTTATGCAGAAACTGTGTCTGCTGGGTTTGTAGTTGGAGTTGAGCCAACCCTGAAGGCATCTCAGGTTCAGCCTGGTGTATTTGACCATGAAGGGGGTGGCTGCCATGTGACCAAGAAGCTGTAGGCAGGTCCGTTCCTGTATTCTGGGGTGAACAGAGATAGTATGTATGAGATGCGTAATAGTGAGGAATCTGTTGTGTGGAAGGGAGGCTCTGGTTCAAATAGAGTCCAGGTGAGCTCCTATGAACTCTATCTGCTGTGTAGGTATCAGGGTGGATTTTTGGAAATTTATTTGCAAGTCTAGACTGTGGAAAAGAGAGATGGTAAAGTTTGTCTCTTTTAATGTCTTGTTGAAGGAGCTGGCTTTGAAGGCTATCGTCTCAGTAGGGGAAAAGTATAATCCCGTGTTTGTGGAGGTAGGCTACAACTACAGCTAGGGTCTTGGAGAATACTCATTGTGCTGTGGAGAGACCGAATGGAAGTACCCTGTATTGAAAGTGGTCGTGTCTGAGTGTGAATCGCAGGAAGCATCTGTGTGCTGGATGAATGGATATATGGAAATAGGCATCTTGTATGTCAAGGGTTGTAAACCAGTCCCCTTGTTCCAATGTGGGTATTATTGTGCTCAATGTGACCATCTTGAATTTTTGTACACATACAAACTAATTCAGTTGGTGTAGGTCTAATATAGATCTCCATCCCCCGCCTTTCTTTTGGGTCAGAAAGTATTGGAGTGGAACCCTTTTCCCCGATGTTGCATTGGTACATGTTCGACTGCACCTAGGTGGAGAAGATGAGCCGCCTCTAAGCGGAGAAGGTGTTCATGAGAGGGGTCCCTGAAGAGGGATGGGGAAGGTGAAAGGGTGGGTGGGGAAGATAAGAAAGGGATGGAGTAACCTGACTGAACTATTTCCAGGACCCAGTGGTCCTGCATGATCTGTGGTGGAAAGCCTAGAGGCGGTAGCCAAATGGGCCAATAGGTTGCAGAGTCAAGGGGTGGTCGCACAGACCCCCGACCAGCACTTCAAAATTGTTGTTTGTTACCCGATGGGTGGGAAGTAGTTGGTTGTGCCTGATTTTGCCTGCACCTAGGAGGTCTGTTGCAGTTCTTCCCAGTATCATACGGTCTGGACTGGAGTCGGTAACATTGTTGTGCGCAGGGCCTCTGATAAGGTTGATACCGTGGTCTCCTGGGGATGGATGGGTATAGGCCCAATGTGTGCAAAGTGGCTCTAGAGTCTTTCATAGTGTGAAGGACTTCATCGTTTTTTCTGGAAAAGAGTTTATCTTTGTCAAAGAGAAGATCCTCCACTTTGGTCTGCAAATCTTTGGGAATATCGGATATCACAGCCAGGAAGACTGGCGCATCACCACTGCAGTGGCAGTGGTGTCGGTTACTGTATCTGCCATGTCCATAGACTCTTGTAGTGCCGTCCTAGACACCAATTGACCTTCGACGAGGACCGACTTGATGTCTGCTCTCCTGTCCTCCAGTATATGAGAGGCAAATCAAAGAGCTTATTGTAGTTGTCATAGCTTGCGAAAAGGACAGAATAATTTGCAATTCTAAATTGTAGAGTAGAAGAGGTATAAACCTTGCGACCCAGGTGGTCAAGGCATTTGTGGGCCTTGTCCTGTGCAGTGGGCTGGTAGCATGGCTGCTTTGTTCTCTGCGTCGCTGCATCCACCACAAGAGAATTGGGTTGTGGGTGGGGAAAATAAGAAATCAACGTCCTTCACGGGTACGTAGTATTTACGTTCAGCTTTCTTGCACATTGGTGGGATGCAGGCAGGGGTCTGCCAGAGAGTATCAGCTGGTTCTAGGAGGGCTTCATTTGTGGGTTTGTGATCTTTGAGGGTGCAGAGGGTAGGAGGATTTTTAGGAGTCTATGTTGTGTCTCCTGGACTTCATCCAAAGGGATGTCCTGGCTGAGTGCCACTCTCTTGAAAAATTCCTGGAATTGCTTAAAGTCATTCACGTTTTGTGGAGGTGGATACACGAGGGCGTCCTCTGAGGCTGATGGTGAGGCAGGAGCTAGTAAATCTGAGAAGGGTTCATAGCCCACCTTTTCAAGAAGGGGTGCAGGAGCTCTAGATGTTGACTGAACTGGGGATATAGGTGTAGGACGAACTTGCAGTCTGGTAGAAGGGGCGCAAGGAAGAGCAGTGGCAGGAGCCAACCATGGGTATCACTGAGGCCAGGGCACTGGGTAGGAAAAGTTGTGTCCTGGCCACTGGGGGACAACATAGGGAAACTGAGGTTGATTCTTATGATGCACCATGTCTTGGGGTGTGTCTGGCTCCAGTGGAGGGGAAGACTCAGGTGGGGAGAACTCTGACTGCTGCTGTAGGTCATTGTCACTATCAGTGAAAGTAGCGAGGTCAGGTGGCGAGAACTGCTGTTCAAACAGTGAGTGCTCAGTGTCTAGGCTCAGGGACCATAGAGATATCCTGCTGATGCAGGAATTGTTGCTGCTTCCTAGGCTGATGTGCTGCGGAGCGTGAAGTGTGAGCAGTAGCCCCAAGTGATTTTAGTTTCGCTTTTGTCGGAGCTGTGAGATGTTTGTGAGACCCCCGCAGGGGGTCTGAATCTGCTCCATGGGTGGCAGGCAGGCTCGGTGCTGACGTTCTTATCGGCACCAGGGTGGAACACATTGCCGGCACTGGGTCTGTTGTCGGTGCCGGCAGAACCGGTGGCTAGGACAGCTTCCCGCTGTGGGAAGTCAGGTCCCTGCTTTTACGCCCTGCTGAAGTGCTGCAACGGTCAGAGTTGCCTGCTTTCAGTGCTGTCAGCACCAAGGATAAAGACCTTGCGCGAGATCCTTTATCCTTTTGAGTGTCTCTGAGAGGAGACATCAGGGCTTCCTGCCTTTTTGCGTGAAAGAGTGAAACCATGCTCCCGGTCAGTTCTGACTTGGCAGGGGAGCATGAGGGAGAGGGTTTACTGCCCTTCTCCATAGGCGACTGCAGAGCTTTCTCCATGATAAGCATTTTTTCACCGCAAGTCTCTGTCATAGCGAGCTCTAGTTTTTAAGTAGGTGCAGTGGAGACACTTTGCAGGGATGTGTGTCTCACCAAGGCATTTAACGCAGAGTCAGTGCCTGTCAGACTGCGGCATAGACTCCTTGAAGGAGCCACATTTCTTAAAGCCTGGAGACCCCGGCATAATGAAAGTATGAGCGGCCGGGGAAGACTCAATGAGAGACTAACGTGAGGAATTTTTTTTTTTGAAACTAACGAACTATGCTAAAGGAAAGGGACAGCTGGGAAATGGCTATCTAACTATTTCCATCTTTCCCTACTTATTTCCTACAGTAACCAGGGAAGAGATGAGCACTGCCCTGAGTCCCATCTTCAGCCGAGGATGGTTGAGAAGGAACTGTGGGGGGGGTGCGGGACACGCACACTCAGGCAGATCCTGAGTTAACTCATGCGATTAACTCAAAAAAAGTAATCACAATTAATCACAGTTTTAATCACATTGTTAAACAATAGAATACCAATTGAAATTCATTAAATATTTTTGGATGTTTTTCTACATTTTCAAATATATTGATTTCACCTACAACACAGAATACAGGGTTTACTGCTCACTTTATAATATTATTTTTGATTACAAATATTTGCACTATAAAAATGAAAAAAAAAGAAATAGTATTTTTCAATTCACTTAATACAAGTACTGTAGTGCAATCTCTTTATTGTGAAAGCGAAACTTATAAATGTAGATTTTTTTTTGTTATATAATTGTACCCAAAAACAAAACAATACAGAACTTTAGAGCCTACAAGTCCACTTAGTCCTACTTCTTGTTCAGCCAATCGCTAAGACAAACAAGTTTGTTTACATTTACAGGGGATAATGCTGCCCACTTCTTATTTACAGAGTCACCAGAAAGTGAGAGCAGGCATTCATATGGCACTTTTGTAGCCAGTATTGCAAGATATTTACGTGTCAGATATGCTAAACATTTGTATGCCCCTTCATGCTTTAGCCACCATTCCAGAAGACATGCTTCCATGTTGATGATGCTCGTTAAAAAAAAAAAGTCTTAATTAAATTTGTGACTGAACTCCTTGGGGGAGAATTGTATGTCTCTGGCTCTATTTACCCGCATTCTGCCATATATTTCATGTCACAGCTATCTCAGATGATGACCCAGCACATGTTCATTTTAAGAACACTTTCACTGCAAATTTGACTAAACACAAAGAAAGTACCAATGTGAAATTTCTAAAGACAGGTACAGCACTTGGCCTAAGGTTTAAGAATCTGAAATGCCTTCCAAAATCTGAGAGGAATGAGGTGTGGAGCATGCTTTCAGAAGTCTTAAAAGAGCAACACTCCGATAAGGAAACTACAGAACCCGAACCACCAAAAAAATAAATTTAAAAAAATAAACCTTCTGCTGATGGGATCTGACTAGATGATGAAAATGAACATGTGTCAGTCCACTCTGCTTTGGACTGTTATTTAGCAGAACCTGCCATCAGCATGGACACATCTTCTGGAATGTGGCTGAAGCATGAAAGGACATATGAATCTTTAGTGCATCTAGCATGTAAATAGCTTGTGACACCAGTTACAACAGTGCCACGAGAACACCGGTTCTCACTTTCAGGTGACAATGTGAACAAGAAATGGGCAGCATTATCTCCTGCAAATGTAAATAAACTTGTGTGTCTGAGTGATTGGCTGAATAAGAAATAGGACAGAGTGGACTTGTAGGCTTTAAAAGTTTTACATTGTTTTATTTTTGAAAATAATTCTACATTTGTAAGTTTGACTTTAATGATAAACAGATTGCACCACAGTACTTGTATTAGTTGAACTGAAAAATACTATTTCTTTTGTTTTTTACGGTGCAAATATTTGTATAAATATAAAGTGTTCACTTCGTATTCTGTTATAATTGAAATCAATATATATGAAAATGTAGAAAATATCCAAAAAGCCTGAAATCAAAGCCTGAAATCTTTAATTAGGTTTATTTAGGCCCTGCTCCTCCAGTGATCTCTGTGTGGGTTAGGGGTTTCTCCACAGAACTCTTAGAAGGAAGCAAATATCCGATTATCCCCAACAAGAAGGCTGACTTCAGGAATTAGACCTAACAGAGGACCCTTAATATTTTTAATGTAAGGAAAATGTCAATATACAGGAAAATATTTGTGCAATAATGATAATTTCCCATTGTTAGCATATATTAAGAAAAGGTAACTCAAAATGTCACATACTGACATCTTCATATGTCTAGTAGCATTTTTCTTAAAATATTACATCTGAATTATTTATCATTTGATCCACTCTTTAAAATTCAAAAATAGATAAAAAACTCTTCTGAATACTATTTAGTAGTTAAAATTCTACAAACAGAAAATATCTAACCATGATAACCCTTTCATGAATCCAGTCTGGTGCCTCAGAAGACTGGATCAAAAAGGTTCTGAGAACATCTCCTCTAATTAGGAGGGAAAAAATGAAGAATCATTGAACAGTAATTCCAGTGATATGGATATTCAGGTACATTCAAATATTTTCATTAACAAAATAAAATAATAATTAAACTGTGGCAGATACCATGTGATGACAGATTACGTATCCAACAGAGCAGGAAGACAGCTGCATTTATGATCTCTCTGTCTACTAAATAAAATATTACCTAATTTAAGCATGATAAAATCTTTTTTTGTTTTTTTTATATACAACTTTATATACATTCAAAGTCCAACTGAAAGTAGTAGGGTTGGAATGCATCCGATGAAGTGAGCTGTAGCTCACAAAAGCTTATGTTCAAATAAATTTGTTAGACTCTAAGATGCCACAAGTACTCCTTTTCTTTTTGCTAGTAGGGTTAGGACACCCATATAGATCAAAATCAAATAAAATATTCATCAAGTCTCATGTAAAAAGATACATACATGTAATTATTGTTGCAGTATTTGTAGTAATAATAAAGTTTGTAATGGTTTATGATGGGGTATTTTTTTTTATCCTCAACATATACTCACCTTTCATTTGTCATGACATTTCTCTGGAAGTTCAGTTTTACCAT
This sequence comes from Dermochelys coriacea, assembly GCF_009764565.3. NCBI lineage: Eukaryota > Metazoa > Chordata > Testudines > Dermochelyidae > Dermochelys > Dermochelys coriacea. The sequence continues at coordinate 148,009,387 of NC_050068.2, forward strand.
AGAAAGGACTCTAGGCACACATACAATTCACGTTAATGGTTGCATTTCAAGAAGAGACTATAACCATTACACATTTCTTCAGTATACTCTATATATCTATAGAGTATATATATACATACTTAATGAAACCTTAGTATAAGCTAGTGATAGGAGAACTACATACAATTGGTATGAACAAGCACTCAACAAGTTCAGGTTCTTATGCAAACTTTATCTGAATTATCTGAAATGGGACTCTGCTAGGGAGAATCTCTCATGAGAACATATTCCTTCAGAAGATTTCTGATGCTAACACCTTCTGCTCAGGATGCAAATATGAAAACAGGCTCTCTCACAACACTACTGTGCTTCAGGTCTCAGCCAGAACAGGAAGTATGTGAAAATTATTTACATAATACCATTAGTGTTTTGTACCACACCTAGCAAATGGGGCCTCAATCCCTAAATGAGAGGTTTCAGAGTAGCAGCCGTGTTAGTCTGTATCTGCAAAAAGAAAAGGAGGATTTGTGGCATCTTAGAGACTAACAATAGTCTCTAAGGTGCCACAAATCCCTAAATGGAGTCTCTAGGTGCTACTCCAAATAAGAGGACCAGATTTAGGGACTGGTATGCAACATAATTTATTTGAACATAAGCTTTAGTACCATTATACAAGGCACTGGTGAGACCTCACCTAGAATACTGTGTGCAGTTCTGGTCTCCCATGTTTAAAAAGGATGAATTCAAATTGGAGCAGGTACAGAGAAGGGCTACTAGGATGATCCGAGGAATGGAAAACTTGTCTTATGAAAGGAGACTCAAGGAGCTTGACTTGTTTAGCCTAACTAAAAGAAGGTTGAGGGGAGATATGATTGCTCTCCATAAATATATCAGAGGGATAAATACAGGAGAGGGAGAGGAATTATTTCAGCTCAGCACCAATGTGGACACAAGAACAAATGGGTATAAACTGGCCACCAGGAAGTTTAGACTTGAAATCAGACGAAGGTTTTTAACCATCAGAGGAGTGAAGTTTTGGAATAGCCTTCCAAGGGAAGCAGTGGGGGCAAAAGATCTATCTGGTTTTAAGATTCTACTTGATAAGTTTATGGAGGAGATGGGATGATGGGATAATGGGATTTTGGTAAGTAATTGATCTTTAAATATTCAGGGTAAATAGGCCAAATCCCCTGAGATGGGATATTAGATGGATGGGATCTGAGAAACCCAGGAAAGAATTTTCTGTAGTATCTGGCTGGTGAATCTTGCCCATATGCTCAGGGTTTAGCTGATTGCCATATTTGGGGTCGGGAAGGAATTTTCCTCCAGGGCAGATTGGAGAGGCCCTGGAGGTTTTTCGCCTTCCTCTGTAGCATGGGGCATGGGTGACTTGAGGGAGGCTTCTCTGCTCCTTGAAGTCTTTAAACCATGATTTAAGGACTTCAATAGCTCAGACATGGGTGAGGTTTTTCATAGGAGTGGGTGGGTGAGATTCTGTGGCCTGCGCTGTGCAGGAGGTCGGACTAGATGATCAGAATGGTCCCTTCTGACCTTAGTATCTATGAATCTATAATCAACATAATATGGAGCGAGGGATGCCCCCTTACTATCCTGCACCAACTATCTGTACCACTTTTTTGGTGGATTATCATGGAAAGCATGCATGTATACATAGAAGATAATGGGGGCAGAGGAGTAATCAAACTTTCTAGAGAGGCTCAGTGTAAGTTTTTTGTGAAGGTTATAGGGACTCTTTTTCTCTGAAAGGGTGCATCTAATCCTAGTGTAAAATCCTCACTCAAATGAAAATTACCTTACAAATAAAAATAGATAATTTCCACTTCTCATGGCAAACATACTTTGAAAAATACTGTGCTTAAAAGTTATTATAACATCCTCTATATTTCTTGCCTGGAGAGTTATATTGTAGCAAAATCACCACTTACTGCTATCAGTAATGATTTTTCTGGCCTCTTGATTGCCGGTCTTGTTTTTTAGATTCTGTGCTGCAGTTATTAGCTCCTCCAGTTGGGGACGCCTTTGTTCCAATTCCTGTAGTGTTGCCTAGTTGTACAAAAGAAAGTATACACATAAAATTGAGAGTAGCTCCAAGCCACTTATAGCTGTATTTCACTGTCATAGGAATACTTTTCTATACCAGTGTTCAACCTGGTCCAATAGCCTCTTCTGGAAATTATAGTGGAATGGCTCAAACCACATACTAGAATATTATACAATTACATACCTAAAAATGTATTCCTCACCACAGGAAAGTGGTAATTGTTTATTTTTTTGTCCTGAATTATGAACCTTTATATATTTTTATCTTAATTATTCTTACCGGAGGATAATGATATTCTCATTATTCATAAAAATGTCTACTCCTTTTTTGTGAATTCCACTAAATTCTTTGGGTAAAATTGTCAAAAGTGATTAAATAAGGAGCATAAGGGCATGGCTACACTTGCAGATGTAGAGCGCTTTGAGTTAAACACACCTTTGGAGAGCGCAGTAGGGAAAGCACTGCAGTCTGTCCACATAGACAGGAAGAAGTGCACTGGCATGGCCACATTTGTGGCACTTGCAGCAGCATTTGGAGCAGTGGATTATGGGCAGCTATCCCACAGAGCACCTCTTCCCATTCTGGCGCTGTGGCTTGTGGGAAGGGAGCAGCGGGTGCGGGGCATTCTGGGTGCTGTCCCAACACCCTGTGATGCATTGGTTTGATCTCAGCAATCCCTGTGTTTCCGTACACATTTGGCGCCATCTTTCAACATTTTTTGTACTGTGTGCTCTGTCTTCCCTTTTGGTCTGCGGGAATGGAGCCTGAACTGCTGAGGAGTATGCTGATGAGTCTCACCAGCATGTCACGTTTGGGAATTGAGTTATGCCTTATGATCCAAAGTGACAGTGAGGGCTCCGACGATGATATCGACTGGAGTAACGCATATGACACGAGTTTGCTTGTGACATTCATGGACATGCCCACCACTGTGGAACACCGCTTTTGGGCTTGGGAAACAAGCACTGAGTGGTGGGATCACATCGTCATGCAAGTCTGGGATGATGAGCAGTGGCTGCAGAACTTTCGGATGAGAAAAGCCACTTTCATGGGACTGTGTGAGGAGCTCGCCCCCACCCTGCGGCACAAGGACACGAGATTGAGAGCTGCCCTGACTGTGGAAAAGTGGGTGGCTATTGGAATCTGGAAGCTGGCAACTCCAGACAGCTACCGATCGGTCACTAACCAGTTTGGAGTGGGGAAGTCGACCGTTGGAACTGTGTTGTTGCAAGTTTGCAGGGCCATTAATCGCATCCTGCTCAGAAGAACTGTGACTCTGGGTAACGTGCATGACATTGTGGATGGCTTTGCACAAATGGGTTTCCCTAACTGTGGAGGGGCGATAGATAGCACACGTATTCCAATTCTGGCACCAGCCTACCTAGCCTCCGAGTATGTTAATTGGAAGGGGTATTTCTCTATGGTTCTCCAGGTGCTTGTGGATCACTGGGGCATTTCATTGACAATAACGCAGGCTGGCCTGGAAAAGTGCATGATGCACCCATCTTTCGGAACACTGGCCTATTCGGGAAGCTGCAAGCCGGGACTTTTTTCCCAGACCAGAAGATCACCGTAGGGGAAGCCAAAATGCGCATTGTGATCCTTGGAGACCCTGCTTACCCTTTAATGCTGTGGCTCATGAAACCCTACACAGGGAGCCTCGACAGCAGCAAGGAGCAATTCAACAACAGGCTGAGCTTGTGCAGAATGTCTGTGGAGTGTGCTTTTGGCTGTTTAAAGGGCCGCTGGCACTCTCTGTATGGGAAGTTGGACCTGGCCGATGACAGCATCCCCACGGTTATATCCGTGTGCTGTTCCCTCCATAACATTTGTGAAGAGAAGGGTGAACGATTCACTCAGACATGGAACTCGGACGTTCAACACCTGAAGGCTGAAGCTGAACAGCCAGAGAGCAGGGCTATTAGAGGGGCCCAGTGCAGGGCTGCAAGGATTAGGGATGCCTTGAGGGAGCAATTTGTGGCTGAAAGCCACCAGTAATGTCTGGTGCCCTGCACGGGAGTGAAGTGCAGTGGTTCCAATGTTAGTAGGAATCTGTGTTTGCTACGCTGATATGCAGTGCCTGTTTCTTTCCTGGGCTAAGGTATCTTTTACTTTATGCAATAATAAAGAATGTTTTCAAAGCCAAAAAATCCATTTATTGAAAAGAAACACAACTGCTTGGGAAACAGAAAGGGCAAAGGGGCGGGGTGGGGAACGGTACAATCACAGATTTGCATATGTCCTGTTATCATACTTAGCCTTCCTGTCTGGAGTGCTGTGCAATGAGTGCTGCACTTCAGGATGGCTATACTGCATGGTGATGGGGCAGAGGGTAAGGGTCATAATTTTCAGGGCTGGGTGGTGAAGCTACGGGTGTTGGAGGCAGCTGGTGGTGGTAAAAACGGGGATGTTGGGGAAAGTGGGTTGGAGGTGACATGGGGACACAAGGGAAAGTTTTGGGACAAGGGCTGTTGAGGTGGGTCGGGCATGGTAGTGCTCCACCTTAATGGCTACGAGCACCTGGATCGAGTCTGCCTGGCGCTACATTATGCTTATCACCCGATCCATGCTTTGCTGCTGGAGCACCGCGTTTTTGCGCTGACGCGCCTCATTCTGCTGGTGGATCCTCCTTTCACTGGTCTGCCACTCCTGCACTTTTCCATTTTCATTACTTGAATGCTGCATTACTTCATACAACATGTTTTCCTTGCTTCTACGTAACCTCTTTCCGATTCTTTGGAATCTTTCGGCCGGTGATAACACAGATGGCTGAGCTCTCAAGGTTGCATCTGTAAAGGCAAAATGCAACACTTAACAGAGGCAGCATTGTTCAGACCAGACAGAGCAATGATTACCGTTTACTTAAGGGCAAGCACAGTCTACACAATAGAATCATTTTCCCATCCCAAAGCAAGCACACATAACCCACAGGAGCCCCAAAAATGTGAGTAAAGCACAGGGTCATGTGTAACTGATTGTTTCACAGCTGTACTGTCCTTTGGGTTTCTGTGCCTTGGGGAGAGCAAAAAACAGCAGGGGGCCCCTATACTGAACACTGTCCCCACTTTTTCCACAGGAGTTCATCAGACTGGAAGATATCTCACTGCTGAGGGTAACCTGGGAAGCAAGAGAAGGTCTTCTACTGCAATGCGGATTCTGCCCTGCCCCATAAGCAGTTTGCCAGTGCGCAGCAATGGTCCCCCTGCCAATGTTCCCTCTAATTTTTGACAGGTCGTATGCGCAGAAAATTTCTTCTGTGCAAACTGTTAAGCGTGCAGGGTTTAGGAGCTGTGTGCGCACGCACACACACACACAGCTTAGAGGGAACAGTGCACCCCGCCCCTCACAGCACAGTGGCGTGGACAAGTTAGCCTTACTGGGACAAGGAACACAGTGGCTCTCTTGAGAAACCTGCGCAAGCGGATTGCCCAAGTTCTGGATGAGACCTTTGAAGAGATCACTGAGGCCGATTACCACAATGTGAGAGAGCACATCAACGCTTTATTCTGCATCTAGGCATGCATGCTGCCCTAACCCTTCTCACCCCAAGAGCCCGCACCGAATAACTTCCTTCCCAAAATAAAAGTCGCTTACCAGGAACCTCCTCTGGTGTTTGTCCTTCCCCAAGCACCAGCCGTGGCGACTGGCTACCTTCCTCCTGGCTTGAGAACAGCTCCTGGCTGCCTGCATCTCGGGATTCCAGCGTGTCTTCCTCAGCACCCTCGCTCCCGCTTTGCTCCTCCTCCCAGCTTGTTGAACTGGGCTCTGAGCTGTCCATGGTGGTCCTCAGAGTCAAGGTGGGGTCACCCTCAAGTATCGCATCCAGCTCTTTGTAGAAACGGCAGGTCACTGGGGCATCACCGGAGCAGCTGTTTGCCTCGCAGGTTTTGCGGTAGGCATTCCGCAGCTCCTTCACTTTAACCCTGCACTGCAGTGCATCCCGGTCATGGCCCCTTTTCATCATGTCCCTAGATATCTGCCTGAAGGTATCGTAATTCCTATGGCTGGAGCACAGCTGGGACTGGACAGCTTCCTCTCCCACAAACACTGATGAGGTCCAGCACCTCGCCATTGCTCCATCCTGGGGATCGCCTAGCGCGTGGAGGTATGGTCACTTGGAAAGATTCACTGAGAGCACTCCATGCTGGGCTGAGCAAACAGAAAGGGGATTTTCAAAATTCACAGAGAATTTAAAGGGCGGGTCTGACAGTTGGTCACCTGAGGGCAGGGCAGTAGAGTTCAAAGTGATGACCAGAGTGGCTAGCACAGGCATTGTGGGACACTTCTGGAGGCCAATCAGAGCACATTTTAGGACCAAGGCATCCACACTGGCGCCGCGATGCTCCAGCGGGGGCGCAGCATACATTATTCCACTCACAGAGATGGAGTACCAGCAGCGCTCTAGCCGCGGAGTTAGAGCGTTCTACGTGCCTTGCCAATGTGGACGGGTAGTGAGCTAGTGCGCCCGGGGCTCCTTTATTGAGCTGTAACTTGCAAGTGCAGCCAAGTCCTAAGTCCCAATGAAAAGGTTACCCTTTGGTTCAGTAATATCTATAGTAGTGAGTTCTATGGATAGCAAGCATATGTTACACAAGGGCTCTTTTATACTTGAATTTGCAGTGGGAAGGGCTGTGGAGATGAAAGTGGACCTACTACTTACTAGATCTACAAGTCGCCCCCGCCCCAAAGAGGCCGAGTGCTGAAGGAACTGTGTGGTACTACCTGCTGCCTGAGTATCACCACAAAGTGGCTCTGCTAATCCTCCATAGCCTGTCCAAGAAGATGTGGGGAGGAAATGATTTTGTGGAAGTGACTTCCAGCCACTAGCCCTCATGGAGTTACCCTCCACCAAGACTACAGAGTCTTGCTTGATGTGGGAAACAGATCTTATCCCTGCATGACCAACATGTTATTCAGAGAGATTTAGAAGAAAACGTGAAGGCCAATATTTTGTGTCAGTCTGATTTAAAGCAGAAAAAAATCTTTGCTACCTGAAATAAGTAAACTTTGGTCAAAAAAATAAAAACACCAAACAAACAAAAAAGCCAAACATGCAATACTGTTGCGGCACTTTACATGAGGAAAAATATCCAATATTATTCATAACAACTCCTAAAGGAAGGGCCTACAGAATGTAATGGAAAGTTATAATCATTCTCTAGATTTTTTTGAACTACCCTATAGAATTTAGTAGAGACTTACATCCCTGTAATAAAGCTATAGAAAGGATATAATTTTGTACAATTGATAGGTTTTACAATAATTTGCAGTTTAGCCATATAAAATTTGCATTGGCTTTCATTCTTATGAAATTATATAGGACTATTCTATGAGGGGAAGATCTTTAGTAAAAAAAATCCCTTCACTTCTTAATATTTTAGGTCTATTCAACAGAAATGTCATGCAGTCTTTGTGAACAGGGAAGACCAATGTAAGATTCCATATGTCTTATAATAATTTGTCAGTCTCGATACCTTACAATGTATGTAGCAAAAAAGTAGCTGGTAGTTGTGATCATTTAAGGAGGCCTCAAGCACAGATATAAAACCCTGGAAGCGTGACCTTGAGAATCTAGTCTAGAATTGTTCACAGAAAGTAATCATAGCTATCATAATAAGCTACTGTAAATTCCATATTGTGACAGAAGGGAGCCGGTACATAACAGTGTAATGCATACTGATATGTAAAAAATTTATGAACATTGTATGTGGCCAGGTCTGTAAGGGGAAGTTATTGTGTTGTTAGAGAACCAGGGTGTGTCGGAATAATAAACAGGAAGGCAACACACAACAGCTTCCCAGATCAGAAAACATCAAGCATACTCTTGGAAGACCATGGGAAAAACTATTAGTTTCAAGGATCTTACCTCCTGTCTCCAAGGAAAATGCAAGCTTGTTTTGCCAAGTTTGATGAACTTGGAAATCAAAAGGGCTATAAATGGCGTAAAAGTGATTTGATCCCTGAGAAGGGGAGTTGAGTTGTCAGGTGCTCTCCAGGCTATTGTCTAACAAGGAGCTCTAACAAGGAGTCAAGATGACAGAGAAAAGAGCACTGTTTAGCTCAAAAGTGTGCATCTTCCACCAACAGAAGTTAGCTCTATAAAAGATATCGCCTCACCGACTTCATTTCTCTTATAGGGAATTAGTCCTTCTAGAGTTCCCATGTGAGAGATGGTTAGATACTTAGTAAGCAAGACATGCATATAACCAGGTTGATTGTTTTAATGATTTTTTTTCTGGAATGCTTTTCTTCTAAATAAATGATACATTTCTTTTAGAAGTTTATTAGGTCACTGCTTAGCATTGTAATTGCCCCGGAGGGAACAGAACTGCAGGGTCTTGGCCTAAGTCAGACCCGCGGAGGCAAACATGATTAATACCAGGGGACTGCAACCCAGGGCCCGGTCTAAGAGTAGGAGAATTGTGTGACTACATTCCCAGTTCAGGTGACAGCTAGATGCCTAACACGTGACAAGACCAGGTACTGATGAGACGTGCAGCTCACTCAGTAACATATGTCAAAAGCAAAATACATGGAGTTGGGTTTTGTTCTGTTCAAATAGCTACACATCTCTTTAGTAATTGATTAATTCTTTAACTAAGTCACATATCTGTATAGCAAAAGTGCACGGTACGTCTATCTCGGATTTTTGCCCTTAACTACCATATTGGAGGCTCTTTTACAATCTATGGGCTTTGGCGGCCTACATTCATGCCTGTGTGTTTGGATGGCATTATGCCCATTCATATGTTGATTACATTGTTTACCGGGGCACAGGTGCCAACTAAACATTGGTTAAGATGGGCAGTTTACATAATTCAGAGAGAAAAAATTTTTTTTTTTTACAAGAAGTCTCTGACAGCACTCAAGCATATGAGCTTTGTTTCTTGGACTTTGTTTCTTAACACCGCTCTATATAATTATGTGCTTCTGAAGTAGTAGTACTCAGTCTGGCAGAGCTGGAGGGCCAAGCAACCAATAAAATGTTATATAACACCACAAAATAATCAGTGTTATGTTCTGATGCTGTATATCAATGTTTGCGTCACACACACATCACCAGTATGGACTGTGTAGATGGAACAACACAAAACAGACATCATCATGTAGCATTCCATCTTCATCCGATTAAATATCCTCTGTCCCTCCTTGCCTTTCCTGGCTTTTGAAAGGCAAGAGTTATTTCTCTTCCCTAGCTTTTCCTCAACCTGAAAACTGTTTGGAAAAAGTAATCAAATGATTGACATCCCCTGCCAGAAATGGCTCAGAGCCACCTCCACAATGCATGTCTGTGTTCTTCACACTACCTCGTGTACTGGACAGCAAAGAGAGCTCTTTTCTCACTTTAGTTGAAAGCAGGAATAGTCAGACCAGAGGACACCATGAGAGCTGCAAAAAGGATGCTTACAAGCAGCATATCTCTCCAAATCCAGAGATTAAGTAACAGTGCCTTAAAGTCTGCCCACAGAACAAGAAAGAAACCCATGTAGCATTTATACAAATGTTTGGTTGCCAGCAAAAAGCAAGACAGTTATACTACAGTGGGCTCCAAATCACGTTGAATACAAAAATACAGTCAATGAAACTTAAGCATGTACTTAAGCGCTGTCTGATGGACCTGATGCTTAAGTGCTTTCCTGAATCAGGGCCTCTGAGAATATTGGCACTGTTTCTCTTTCTAGCATCACTCCTTTCTGTGGGAGATATGATCTGGGCCTTTGTTTGAGCAATTCTTTCTCCTTGCCATTGAATGTGTGGGTTTCAGAAGATGTTCCTCCAAATGAATTAGCCTGTATTTTTCCAAAGAACCAGAGAGAGGTCCTGAAGTCCCGACTCCAGTACAGAACATGAATCTTCAGATTCTATACTCCTAGGAGGTGATAGGAGTATAAAATCACAGGAAGAGTCCCTTTCTTCTGACTCTGAGAACTTTCTCTGAGTAAGGAGGAAACTATTATCTGTTACACTACCTTCCCCTCTCTCTCTGCTTCAATGTGTAGATTCTGCCTAGTACGTTCTTCAGCCACTTCCTGCCTAACTTCCTGACAGACTTTTAAAGAAACAATCCATGTACCTTTACAAGGTTCAACCCCCAGCTTTTTGCGCAGTGACAGGAAAGGTGTATGCATGTACATGTGCAAATGTGATTTCATCCCCAGAATGATCTGAGGAAAACTCCCTGAACTGAAGGAAACTTATAGTTTTTCCTCAGTTTTGGTCTATACTTATAGGTTTTTTCATGAAATGTTGCAATCTGACTCAAAGCCTTCCACAATCAATTTATTCTAAGATGTTCCCTCTGATTTAGGCAAGCCCTGTTGAATGCTGAAAAAGATTAACACATCCACTTGGGTTTTTTTTTAAATAGAGATGATGACAAGTGCAGGTGAGTAAATGCAACAGTCAGAACAGCTGAGAAAAATGATTAGAGAAGGGTGTAAACCTGAGCAGCAGCAGCTGCAACAGAATCTTTAGCAAGAAGGAACACAGCAGACACTTAGGCTTCAGCTTTGCTGATATGGAACATTACAAAACTCATGTAAAGGTTTTTGACTGGTTGAATAGATTGTCACTCCCCCACATGTTTGAAAGAAGTGTTTGGATTGGGGACAGGTATTCCATCTAAACAATAGTTTAAGATGGAAAATAGTTGATCAGACAATTTCCAATTGTCTTCTGACAATACACAACTTTCAGAAATCTAAATCAGGAGCAACAGGTGTTTTGAAATGTTCAGAGGAACTCTTCAAACCCAGGTCATAAGTAGAAAACATTCAATATAATAAAACTGGATCTCAAAGTGAAACTAAGCAATCTTTACAGACATACAACTGTATAACTGAATTTCTTCATTTCAAACATTAAAATATATTGTTACAATAGCCTAGACAAGTAAAACTCATTAATAGTGTCATCCTGATGGTGACAGCAGGTGCAACTGACCATAAACTGTGGCCTCAAAATGGCAACTCAACAAAACAAATGCCATTTGTTATTAATAATGGAAATACCATAAAGTATTAGGATACCATTATATCAGGATTCTCAAAGGAAATTAAATAAAATAGAAATCAGTCCTGTACATAGAAACCGACAAAATGTTTTTTAGCCATCCATGGCACAAACAAGGAGTCCAGCTGTTCACTGGATAGTGATAGATATTGCATTTCTGTATTTCCAAATACACAGAGCTTTGCTCATTTAATTTTTTCACACCCTCCATTCACCCAGTATACTCTACACACACTATTTAAAATATACAAAACTATGCAAACTGTATTTTTAAATCTGAATATGAAAAGATTAGCTCCTTAGTTAGTATAACATCTTGGCAACAGAATGGAATTTGCAAATGTTTAATGTGAATATGACTGTCATTTGTTACATGTTTGTACATCACCTCACACAACAGGACCCTTGGTTGATCTCTAGCAGCTACTACAATATAAATGCAAAATAATAATTAAAAATTCTGAAATTAATTTAGATTGTTTGATAGGAATTTATTTCTGTTTTATGTATAATTTGATACCTGATGCTTAAACAAATCTACTGTGTTAATTCAGCACAAAGATAACTGTAGGATCTTATGTTGTCTACTATCCTATCTCTTAATGTATTGTCATGTGAAGAAGCATGTGGCATTGGAAGGGTTACACAACTCAATTTAATCAGTGAAAATTACAAATAGGGATTGAAACGTATCTGCTGTGTGGTGTACAGACGGGAATCTGACCCTTTAAAATGTGATGAAACATTTTTTTTGTTATCTTGACTACTGCCTTCTGCTATAATCCTGATGGTCACTGTACTTCTCACAGTTTATAGTCTTAAACCTATAAACCTTTAATTCATATGAGTTGCTCCAGTAAATTAACCAGAACTATGTGTAGATTGGGCCCTATATTTGAAAACAAATATTGTTAAGATGGAGTAATACAGTGGTTAATCAGGCCATTGATTTCAAAGGCTACAGAACTGGGCCCCAACATTGAAATCTCTTTTTTCAGAAAAGTAGTTTTATGAATTTAATCATAATAGCCTGTGGTAGCACCACAATAATATACAGATGTGATTCAAACAGCAAACATCTCTGTTTTGATAAAAAGTGGCCCTACAGACTTTTAACACATTTTCCACATTGATGGACAGTGATTGCTCAAAAGAGAAATCCAATTTTCAAGCCCCTAAATTTTATGGTTTCTTTACACCAAAGGGTGGTTGAAATATGGAACAAATTGCTAAAATCAGCCACTGAAGCAAGTAGTATAAATCAGCTGAAAAAGGAATTGAAAAAAAAAACTGAAAGGAAGAAATTTAGTGAATGCAAGTACCAGCTGGATTTGTGGCAGTTAAGACAATGCTATAAAAAGTTCACTGGGTTTTAAATGATTTGACTCTAAAAAACTACAAGCTTATATGTTGAAATGTATATGTAACCCTTCTGCCCATCAGAGTTGGCAGCAACAAGGGCTGGGTTCAGTTTCTAGGGGTTCCATTCCAATAACATAATGCAAAACCGGCTCGAGCCCCCACCCAGTGACCTGGGACAAATATATACCACCCCCACTGAGCGCCTCTAAGAAGCAATACTTCCCCGCTCACAAGCCCAGAGTCTGAGTGTAGCAAAAGCCTTTTAATAACAGAGAGAAACAATGTGGCATTATGTTGGGGAAACACCACCAACAGGATTCATAACACAACCTATGAGCAAAAAACCCACCCCAAGCAAATTGGGGCATGTCCTTTCCCTTTGGTTCTTGAGTCCAGCAACCCAAAGTCACCCAAAGTCCCAAAAGTCCAATAACCCAAAAGTCTCTGTCCCTGGTCAGTGCAGCACCAGAGTTTGAAAGTTTATCTGCAGAGTTTTACCTCCCAACCTGGGTGGAGATGGGGGGGAGGTTAAGGACCACCTTACGTGGTTCAAAGCCGATTGCCCCACTTCTCCATGGGGCTCCGCTTCGCTCCACCAGCCATCCCACAAATCGCTCCACTCTGCCAGCCGCCCCCATGAGCCGCTCCAGCTGTCCCCGGGAACTACTCTGCTCCAAGAGCTGCTCTGCTCTGCTCACTGTCCCACTCCAGCCATCCCGCGAACTGCTCTGCAATATATCTTCAGGCTCCCCCACTACTTAACACAATACTCAGTAATTTCAGCTCTTAGTAAGTTTAGCTCTTTTGTGATTTCAACTTGTAGTAGGGGAGCCTCAGTGCTGGTGCACCACTGGCCCGAGTGAATTGAGCTCAGCATCCTGTAACTAGATTGCTAATGGAATCAAAATTAGCTCTGATATTCCACAGTGGAGAGAGGAGGAAGTGCAATTAGCATGTAAGGCCCTCACCAGGGGGGCCTATATCACCAGGTATAACTTAGATAATAATTTTTACTTCAGATTCCAAGAGACACAGACAAGGTTTTCATCTTGAGGCCAAAAGACCAAGAACATCAAGACACTTGAACATGGCCTTTGATAGGCCAAGAGACTACTGACACTTGATCTTAGCCTGTCCCCAGCCTCTCTCCATTCACTGAGTTTTGGAACCCGTGTCCCTTGCTTAACGAGTGCTACTTAGTTGATGGTGAGTCCCTCCACCATAACAAAAGGCCAAGTACAGTTCCACTGTCCTTGATTCACATAATCAGGATAATAACAATTTATTCTTCCTGCCCCAATAACAGAGAAACTGGGGATCCCACAGCAGCCAAAGTGACCATTTGGGCAGCTATTGGCTCATGCTAGGCGGGGTGGGTGTGCCTATGCAAATGAGATCAGCCCCTGAAGTTCTTTTCCACAACTTGCCACAACTCACCACCAGATGTCAGGTTGGAGCTCATCCTGACTCTGCTTACATATATGAAATAAATTGTGTGAATTCTGAAATCTATCTACTCTTTCAGCTATGCTTCTGGTTTCCCTTTATGGCAGCATTACTAAATTAAAGTATTTGTTTACATAGCAGTACTGGTAGTACCAAGTCTGAAGCATTTATCTCGGCATAGCTACAGCTGATTACCACTTGGGTCTGAAAGGAATTTTTCTCTCACACTGCAAATGGATTTTCTTCACCTCACGCTGGACATCAAACAGTTAAGTCAATGGACAGAGCCATAAGTGGTTAGCTTTACCATGCTTTAGTAGGTTGTGATTGATTCTGAGGTTCTCTTTACAGAGATTATAAGCCTCTTCTCACCATTGTGTTACGCTCATATAAGTTTACTGGAATCAACAGAATTAAAAATTATTTGTTTTCCAATAGGTTGGTTGGTGGATACAACCGGCAGCTACACTGCATCATTCATTCTGTGTGGATTTTCCATGATACTCGGTTCAACATTACTGTGCTTTCCTAGACTAGCAAAGAAAATCAAAAGGACACAGCTGAGGTCTCTTACCAGAGATACTGACATAAAACAGTAGATCTGGACAAATGGAGCAACAGCTTACTCTGTGTCTGGAGATTTAGACCAAAAGGATGTAGAAATATTGGCCACTGAGGCAAATAGATGACAAGTGCCATCAAGCTTTGGTATGCAGCACAGCCATGGCTAAGAGAAATGTGACTGCACATGCTACACTCTTGAAGATATATTTTCCCAATACAATGAAAGAAACAAGCCATCTTTCAACTAGATTTTTCTCTCATATTTTATTAGGGTAAAAACTGTGGTTTATACAGCTCTAAAACAAAGTTAGATACAAATGAGGAAAGTTCTTCAGTTAACGTATGCAGGATATTTTCTGAGTAAGTAATGCTGACTCCAGAGATAACAGGATGAATCTACTGAGGTAACTGATCATAATCAGTGGGGGGGAGGGATAGCTCAGTGGGTTGAGCATTGGCCTGCTAAACCCAGGGTTGTGAGTTCAATCCTTGAGGGGACCATTTAGGGATCTGGGGCAAAAATTGGGGATTGGTCCTGCTTTGAGCAGGGGGTTGGACTAGATGACCTCCTGAGGTCCCTTCCAATCCTGTTGTTCTATGAATTATGTGGCATAAAACTGAATTAACACATGTCATAACTTTATTGAAGGGTCCTCAGCAGTAATGCCACATCTTGGGGCCACATCTACTGTCTACTTTACAGACTTATATAGCACCCATCGCTGTAATATATAAGTAGACTCAAGAACAGGGCCAGAAGTGAATAGGCCATGGGATGAGGTATGTAGCAGTATAGAAATTTAGGGAGGCCCTTTTGATCAAACAGGAAATAGAGGTACCATTTTGTTAATGTCCATATCAGTTCAAGGCCAACTCATGGTAAAGGGTGTGCGCAATTCCTGGGTTGAATAATTAATATAGTTGCTGCCATTTATTTATACTCTTACTAAATATGTGAAATCTTTATTCACTGGACTCTGTAACACCACTCTCCCCTCCCCTGATATTTCTATACAATAACTGTTAGAAGGTAGTGGGGGAAATTTGTTCCCTTCTTTATGAATCTACTCACTTTTGTATACTCATGATGAAGTTCTTTGCTTGGGTAATTCAGAATTCAATTAAAGAGGTTACTGAGGAAGAGGTTTGGTTATCTGTCCTTTAACTTGTACAATGTTCTAAATGAAATCTGACCAAACCGATAATTTCCTTTAAGAACTTAAACAGAAACCTTTCAGTGGTGTTTCGAACCTGCTCACAAGTGGATGATCCTCTAAATCTCACACATGTTATGCACATACCTATGAAAACTGTAATTAGCAGGCTTTGGAGAAAACTTCCTAACAATCTCAGAAAATATAAATCTGTAACACCTACAGTGCATCTGCATAACAAAATAGGCTCTGTTAAATTATTCCACCCCAGCACAATTTGTATTTGTTTTATTTTCACTGAGCAGAAACAGAATCTTAGAGAAAAAGATCTTCATTTACATATACTGTCAATTTAAAAATAAAATGACATAGTAATGCAACTTATTAATTTAACTCTTCAGAGTTTTCCTTTAAAAAAGGAACATTTTGTTGCAGAAATTAAACTCTTCCATGTTAATAGACTTACAGTTTTCCCTCAAAGGGGCTACAAAAATTATCTAACAGCTTTGCTAAACTGACTGAGGTCAATACAACCAAAATGGTATCAGAAAACACACTAGTTCCTCTCTGATTTCAATGTAATAATAATAAGAAAACACTTTATGCCCATTTAGGGCTCTGTCTATTCAAAAGCTGCCTTGGCAGGCCTCACTAGCTGGAACAGCCAAAGTATCATCTTCCTCACTGGTGACTATTTAATATTTTGAAGCCATGATTTTCCCCTTGCCAAGCAATAGGGCTGATGGAACTGATTATGCTCCCACACTAGTATCAACTTCCTGGACAATACAATCAACTTCAACAAGGGGGCTGGAATGCCTGGCAGGCAGAGTGGGCAAGCCCCCATGCCCTGACCCGGCTACACCCCTGCCTCAACGAATCTTCACATTCATCATTGGTGAGTGCAGTATTAAATTGCTTGTTTAAAATTATTTAAAACTTGTACATGTATATAATGTTTTTTGTCTGGCAAAAAAATTATCCCTGGAACCTAGCCCCTCCCCACATTTACATTAATTCTTATGAGAAATTGGATTCACTTAACATCATTTTGCTTAAAGTTGCATTTTTCAAGAACATAACTAGGACATTAAGTGATGAGTTACTGTATGTATTTGCCTGCTTTAACCTGTAAATAATGTTTTCATTTCTTTTTCCTAGTTAATAAATCCTCACTTAGATTACTACAGGATTGGCTATAATCATTGCCTTTGGTAAGAGATCTAAGATATAAAATGGCTGGAAGTAAATGACTGGTGTCTTGGGACTGGAGGCAACCAGAATCTTTTGTGATCTTTGGTGTATAGCAACCAACTATTACTAAGGCCAGGTTGACATTACAGACTTATATTGGTATAACTAAACCCCTTAGTGTGTGAAAAATCCACACCCCTGAGCAATGTAGTTATACCAACCTAACCCCCAATGCAGACAGTGATATGTTGGCGGGAGAGCTGCTCCCATCAACACAGCTACCACCTCTCTCAGAGGTGGATTAACTACACTGATGGGAGAAGAAGCTGCTGCTTTGCTGATACAGCATTTTAGACCTACCCTAAATTCAGCTTGAACAATGGAACCCTACAGACAACTACATACAAGAAACCCATGGATCACCAAACCATAGACCCAGTAACCATCCCAAATATACTAACAAATGTTGTCTAATGTCAGGCACTCACATACCACAGAATATGCTCCAAGGAGAAAGTCTGGGATATACACTTTACACATTCAACACTGCCTTCACCAAACAAGGACACTCCAACAGAGAAGTACATTGCATCATGGAATGGGCCTCCCAAATATCCCAAGAAAACCTGCTTCAATACAGAAATAAAACCTCTTCTAACTGCACACCCCTAGTTATCATATACCAACCCACACTGGAACCCATACAGAGTATCATCAAACAACTACAATCCATACTCAATGGGGAACCCCATCCTGAAAGAAATCTTTCCTGAACCCCTTCTTCTGGCTGCCAAATAATACCCCAATCTCTCCAAGCTCATCATCACAAACAAGCTCCCCATAGACCAGGACATACCAACTCAAAATAGCACCAGACTCTAGAACAAGAGATGCAAAAGGTGAAGACATATTTCCACTGCTACAATGATCAACATTCTCCACAACACAACTTTCAAGATCCATGGATCCTACACATGTCCATCACAACATGTGGTATACCTCATTCAGTGCACTAATGTCCCAATTATGTGGGTGAAACCAGACAATCACAACACTCTCAAATGAACTCACACAGGAAAATGATAAAAAACAACAACACACTACATCACATGAAGGTGAAGATTTTTCACAAAACAATCACTCAGTATCTGACCTAATGCCAAGTCTTGAAAGGAAACCTGCACAACACTTTCAAAAGATGAGTATGAGAGTTTAAATTCATAATTTTGCTAGACATTAAAAATAAAGGACTGAATAGACACACTGAATTTATTACAACAATCTATATCTGTAGGGTGACCATAATTTCTAAAGTAAAAACGGGAGGGCCGAGGCTAGCCCGCCCCGCCCCGCCCCGCCCCCCCCCCCCGCACGTGCACGCGCACACACACACACAGCTGTGCAGGGCTCGCCAGAGATGCCCTCCTACATGCCACCGGCAGCTTGGTCTGACTCCCCAAGTCCTGCACTGCCCAGGGCTGGGGCTGACCCTCCTGAGTCCTGCTGCCCAGCACCTCGCATCGCTGACCTCCCCCTCCAACATTCCTTCATGCCCCCTGGTGGGGGCGGACATGACTTTTTTGGTAAACTGGGCATTTGTGCAGTTTGATCTTGCCAATTGATCAGTCTCCCCCATTGTCTCTCTAATGTGTCAGTTAATCATTTCTGGAAATAATTTTGAAGGGGGTATGCAGCCCCAAATGTCTGTCAGCTGACAGTTTCAACTAGAATGAAAAAAGGGAATTAAAGATATTTGCTTCAAACTAAACAATGATCATTGAGACACCCCTACATTATCAATGGTGCCTGACTCTTTCTGGCAATTAGGACAGGAGTATATCTGAACCCCACAATCTTCTTAACTAGGGATATGAGTACTGTCCTCTCACACACATTTCATTTTTAAATAAAAATCCCATAGCCAAACCGGGGCCTACCTCTCTACTGTTGGATTCCATGTGGCTGAAATGAGGGAAGGACAAGCACAGGATAAGGAGTTAAGGTGTTTTGGCATGAAAGAGCTCTTTGCATCTAGAGCTCCTTACTTTGAAATATAAAGAGGTTTTTGGAGGGAGGAGAGACGGTTGTAGAACTGTCCTTACTCAGGAGGTCAACCTTCCTCTAAATATCTTGGCTTGCTGCAGAGCCAAAGTTGATCTATACCCAGGAAGGCTTCAATATTTTCTGCCACATTGGGTCCTCAGGATTGTAGTTCTATGAGATTTTTTAACATATAATTTTAAACATGATATATAGTAACTTCTTCAGAGTTGAGGAGTCTTGACAGCCACCTCAGGCACTCTTTGGGGGAACACAAACACTGAACAGAGGAATTCTACATGGGAAAGGTGCTATCCAGACTATTTGTGAGCATATGGTAAAATGTTAACTAATGGGGTCACATTGACAGCAGCTTACCCCTTGGAGATCCGTTGTCATGATGGATTCTGCTAGCTGAGAGATGGAGGAGGGGGAAAAAACAGATAAAATGATAACACAATGAATTGTAACTGTTCTTTGAATCTGTCTCCTAGCATATGTGTGCACACCAGGACAATCACCACAACAAAGCAGGAAAAAGATAAAGTTGCCTCTGTAACAAATGATAACTTCTGATTGTATGGATGTAATAATGATTAAAACACTATTAAAATTAACTTAAAGAACATGGTCTAGGGATAAATCAGAAATGAGGGGACAATGATAATATCAAGATTACAGACTCTGGAAGCAAATTTGAGTTGAGGACTTGCATGAAGTGTGACAGGGTCGGGCCAGATGGCTACAGCAGAGTAACAGAAGGCAGATATATTAGCCCCAGGTTAAGTAGGTCCCTTTCCCTGGGTAAGGTAACAGGGAAGGTTCCAGAACAATCAGAAACCTTCTGGAGACAATTAAGACAGACAGGCTGATTAAAACACCTGCAGTCAATCAAGAAGCTGCTAGAATCAATTAAGGCAGGCTAATCAGTGCATGGGTTTAAAAAGGAGCTCACTTCAGTTTGTGGTGCATGTGTAAGGAGATAGGAGTAAGAGGTGCTAGGAGCTAAGAGTGAGAACGCATAATGTTGGAGGACTGAGGAGTACAAGCATTATCAGACACCAGGAGGAAGGTCCTATGGTGAGGATAAAGAAGGTGTTGGGAGGAGGCCACAGGGAAGTAGCCCAGGGAGTTGTAGCTGTCGCACAGCTTTTTCCAGGAGGCACTCTAGACAGCTGCATTCCACAGGGCCCTGGGCTGGAACCCGGAGTAGAGGGTGTGCCTGGGTTCCCCCCAAACCTCCCAACTCCTGGTCAGACACAGGAGAAGTTGACCTGGAATGTGGGTTCACGAAAACGGCCAAACTAATGGCTGCCGTGAAGCTCCAAGGTGAGCAAATCTGCCAATAAGCACAAGACCCACCAAGGTAGAGGAGGAACTTTGTCACAAAAGGTAAATAGAAAATGAAGCTGCTTTTAAGGATGTAACTCCAGATAAATCAGAAACATGCAGATCGAGTGAGTAGAGTGACTTTTTCCCACTACTAAAATATTCTTCTGTAGATTATAGATGTATTCAGAGTATACAAATGGTACCTGGTTTTGAGGACAATAGATATAAAATATTACTGAAGAATAAAAATGTTACTGGAGGCAGTATTTCCCAATCAAGATTACTTTTCCTTTTTCTTTTTGTTGTTGCCCAAGCCTAATCGTTGATAATTTGGACTTATTTTCAAAACTGTTTCCAGCCTTTAGTTCCTCAGAACCCGTTTGTTTGATTCATAACTTTATCCCAATAATCTCTATTATTACTATTATTATTTTGTTTTTGTCATGTTTATATCAGTTGTAACACACCTCTTTAGGTTCATTTTTTATTTTTGTGTGTGTATGTGTGTTCTTGCAGTGTCATTTTGCTGTCATTTTTCTTAATAAAATATGTGAATGTAAAGAAGAAACAAAGTACTAAAAGTTATTTAGGTGCCCCTCTCCCATTGATTTCATTTTTATTATACCTTTATAATTTTTAATAAGTGTAAAATTTATAAGTTTTACAGTATTTCAGTATGCTATGTAAGATGCTGGTGCTTTCCAAAAACAAGTTCTTGAGCACACACACAATCCAGTATCTGATTTTCTAAGCAATAAGGCAAGTTTATTTTAGGCCATCTTGTATTATTTCAGACAATCAGAATCAACAATATAACAGATGGGGCCCAATCCTGTGAGCTGCTGAGTTTCCTTAATTCTTACTGAAGTCAATAGAACTTTAATCTCTCAGCATACAGGGATCATTTGCCAATCTAAATATTGTGATTTGCACAATTTATTCCTTCATTTCTTTTATATAACTCAGCTAACTCCCCCCCCCCCAAATCAGAGTTCTATTAACCTTCTAAACCTCTATTGTCATAAAAACTCTGAAGATTGATTTAATTATCCTTAGACAATGCATTTTACATGCACGGAATGAAGGTAACTAAGTAACAAATAAGATGCATTTATCCTGCATTATAGGCTAAGGAATAACAAAAACACACTAATACATTTGTGAACTGATGCAAAGTATTTAGCTATCTTTAGCTATCTGCCTCTAAGTTAAAATCAGGGAAACAAAATTAATTTTGATAGGGAAGAAAACAAAGATGTGAATTACTGAACTGGGACATCTTAGCTCTTCAAATTATCCAACTTTCCAAAATATGACAAATGAGTCTCAGTTCTGCCATGGTGATTATTTATTATTGACAAAATACAGAAGGCCTTTCTCTGTGTCTACTGATTTCATTCTTTGGAAACCTCCCGTTAACTTTAATGAGAGTTTGCCTGAAATTAAGAGTGAGTGAAAAATGAGTATGGAAGAACATAAGTATCAAATGCCAGTTAAGACTTTTTACACTACAGAAAATGATATCATTGACAAGCATATGCTCTCAAATGAACATACATATATTTTTATATTTCCTTGGAAACTGCAATTTTATTAGGTGTAGTGAAATTAAGTCTTATAAATAAGACCTGAATGAATGACCTCCTAGTGATGGTGGGCAGGGTAACCTGTGTTTTTAGCAGGCCCTTGTCAAAGGTGTCCCACCTAGCAAGCCTGCATGACTACTTTAAAAAGTAGCTTAATGGAAACTGTAAACCAAGATACAAAAAAGACTAAAGATGAGGAGTTAATTTGGACTGACTAAAGCAGACAACATCTGACTTCTTTGCCCAGAATAAAAAGAAAAAGTCTACGGGAGAAATTATTCCAAAAAGGTTGAATCTGGTAGAAAAATAAAAACCGGCTAAATAAATAGTCTCTTAGCATGAATTTAACAATGCCTTAAAGATGAAAAAAGAAAAGGAGTACTTGTGGTACCTTAGAGACTAACAAATTTATTTGAGCATAAGCTATCGTGAGCTACAGCTCACTTCATTGGATGCATTCAGTGGAAAATACAGTGGGGAGATTTATATACATAGAGAACATGAAACAGTGGGTGTTACCATACACACTGTAATCAGAGTGATCACTTAAGGTGAGCTATTACCAGCAGGAGAGCGGGGGGGGGGGGGGAAGAACCTTTTGTAGTGATAATCAAGGTGGACCATTTCCAGCAGTTGACAAGAACATCTGAGGAACAGTGGGGGGTGAGGAGGGGGATAAACATGGGGAAATAGTTTTACTTTGCGTAATGACCCATCCACTCCCAGTCTCTATTTAAGCCTAAGTTAATTGTATCCAGTTTGCAAATTAACTCCAATTCAGCAGTCTCTTGTTGGAGTCTGTTTCTGAAGTTTTTTGGTTGAAGTATTGCCAGTTTTAGGTCTATAATCGAGTGACCAGAGAGATTGAAATGTTCTCCAACTAGTTTTTGAATGTTATAATTCTTGACGTCTGATTTGTGTCCATTTATTCTTTTACGTAGAGACTGTCCAGTTTGACCAATGAAGTGAGCTGTAGCTCACAAAAGCTTATGCTCAAATAAATTTGTTAGTCTCTAAGGTGCCACAAGTACTCCTTTTCTTTTTGCGAATACAGACTAACACAGCTGCTACTCTGAAACCTGTCATTAAAGATGAAAGTGCACTAGGAAAGCTATGACAGCAAAGCTAAGAATTTAAATCTTTTGGACAACTTTAGTTTATATACTAGTAGAGCTGAGTTAAAGGAGCAGATCCTTTATCTTTCACTCTTTGCTCTTAGTCTGTATTCTGCTTTTATGTTAATACAGCATCTCAACATAGCATTTCAATAGCCATCTATTTCAATGAAAAATCACTGAAACAAAAAAGGTAAAGGCTGAAGACAAGGCATTAAAATGAAAGATACTGACACCAGTGATATTTCAGTAAAAGGATAAACATGCAGATGATTTGTACAGTCTGGATTCTGAAAATCCAAGACCCATATTCTGCTTTTAACTAAAAGAACCTGTGGATTATGAAGATCGGTACAGAACAGTCACTTCAGTGTATATTGTGAAGACAGTCTATTACTTCTGAACTGGGAAAAGCTTACCTAATAACTATTTTGAAAGGGATGCGATGGGATGCATTATCATGAGCCTACATTAATACTGAAGAAGAAAGAGACAGGATAACAGCAGGAAAAGAAAAGATAATTGTAAAGGTTGGTGGACCCCAAAGCTTGACTTTATTTTCAGTCATATACCTGTTTGTGAAGTTTACATAATTCACTGTGAGTGTGTTTAAACTCATTTCAGTGTTTCTGTTCCTAAAAAACAAACAAACAAAAATCATAATAGCCACTTGCACTCCAGTGTGATAGGGAATTGAATATCTTTTTTTAGAAAATATCTTTCATTTAAAACTTGCAAGGGGCTACAGTCAAATCTAAGTTATTTGAAACGATGAGAAATATATTGATGGTATCCAGTATAGGGTACTAGAGAAGACAGACTAATGATGTATCAATAGTCTTTTAAAAATTCTAATATTATACACCCATAAAGTATATTTTCACTTTTTGGATATGAAATTTGAAAAAATTTTGAGAATACAGCTCAGTGACAGAGCATATGTTCAAATTTTATTAACAAGTCCTCAGTTCTAATCAGTGAGTCTCCCTCTTATCTTGGTTTAAGGAGCTCAATCTATTTAATTTATTGCAGAGAAATAATATCTTCCCACTTCCCAGATGAGTTCCCTGATCACTGTGCTAAAGGTTAGAAAGATAGTACCAACTCTTCCTTCAACCATTTTGTAAATCTAACTCATTTCCTTTTCTTTTGTGTTAAAAAGTGCCCAAAGGCTAAACAAAATGGTTCATTTCAGATCAAACAAAATGTTTTGTTCCACGCAAAATAAAATTTTGTCAATTTTTTCAATTTACTGAAATTCTTTGGAATTTTCTGATTTGGTTTGGGCCAACCCTTTTATTTTATTTTTATTATTATATAGAAGTGGCAGTGAACTGAAAAGTAAGTTATTCGCCCAGCTCTAGAATCACTAGATGAACTTTTATGGACTGTTGTGCAGGTGGTCAGACTAGATCAACATAATAGTTCCTTCTGACCTTTAAATCTATGAATATGAAGAATTCAAAAACTCACTTCCTAGTCTTGTCTCCAGTACCAATTGATTCTGAGACATTTATGCTTTCATCAGAGATGATCAGTTTTCTCAGAGATGACCAGTCTTACTTCTCCGTTCCCCTCATCTCCAACATGTTATGGGACTGGAGCGATTAAATCTATCTCTGACTGAAAGCAGCAGTGTTTAAGCATAAACTTAACTGTAAACCATTATTGAAGCCATTTCTTTTGTGAGAGGATTTGCTATTATGGGGTGTTAATGTATTTTTGCTGTAATGTTGCTTGTAATAGGAAGTGTCAGACTTTGATCAGTAACTTTTAGATGAGCTATTCATTTTCATTTTTGTAAAAAAAGTTTCTATTTTTCTCTTTCAGAAATATGGATTCAGAAGCTAAAAGACAGTTTCAGAAATGTACCTCCGTAATGTAAACAGAAAGAAGAAAAAAAATGCTGGTGAAGTGGAAGGGCAATAAGGTAGTAATAACAGGTCATTAACATTGCATGTTTCCTATCCATAACAAATTTAAGTTTTGATGCATTTTTTTTATTTGATTTGATTTGTGCAATGTGTCTATCATAAAATTGTAGCTATGTAAGGTACATTTTTTCAAAAATGCCAACATGATTTAGGAGCACAGCTTTGTGAATAACAGCTCTTTTGGTTCACTGGCAATTCCAAACAATTCAAATGAAAAATCCATTTCAGACCAAAAAATAAAATGTTTCAAAAATTTTGGCAAAGCAAAAAGTAGAAAAATATTACACCAGTGTTGAACAAAATGTTTAATTTTGACAAAATGAAAACTTTTTTCTTCAAAAGTTAGGTGTCTAACTCTCCTAGGCCCTTTTTAAAATTCCATCCTCAATTACTATCTTTCTTAGCCCTGATCTACCCTGGGTGGGGGGTGTCGATCTAAGTTACGCAACTTCAGTTACTTGAATGACATAACTGAAATCGACATTCTTAGATTGACTTATCGTGGTGTCTCCACCACAGTGAGTTGACTGCTGCCATTCCCTCGTTGACTCTGCCTGGACCTCTCATGGTGCTAGAGTACAGGAGTCGACAGCAGAGCGCTTGGGGGTTGATTTATCGTGTCTAGACTAGGCACAATAAATCGATCCCCGCTGGATCGATCGCTGCCCACCGATCCGGTGGGTAGTGAAGACATACCCTTACATATATATAAAGGCACCTCTATCATACTAAGATAGAATAATCAAAAAGTGTTGTTTAGATTTTTAACTTTTTAAAATATTTGATTAAAAAATAAAAATTAAGGAAATTTTAAAACAAATGGTTGCTCCAAACTGAAAAATGGAAACATTCTTTTCAAAAAGGACAAACAAACATTTTGATGTTGCAGGGGAGTAGGGGGATTAGGATTTTAATTCTACTTAAATGATTTGGTAAAACAATACAAATTTGCTGAATATACATTTTTTGCTAAAAGAAAGTGTCAGCTGAAAAAAATCATTCTGCTCTAATTAGAAGCCTACCTCCCATTTTCACAAATGATTTAGGCACTTAGGAGCCTAACTCTCATTGAATGTCACTAGAACTTAGGCTTCTAATAGCCAGCGTCCTTTCTGAAGATGGGACTTAGGTTTTCACTTTTGAAAACTTTACTCATTATCAATATTTAAAGACACGTATTACAAAATAAATTAAGTATCAAAATCAGCAAACAACTAAATACTTACCACCTGATAAAACCTGAGTCCCTCTCTAATCTGTCCACACCATCATAAAGAGGTTGAGTGAATAGATAGGTTTTATAATGTGTCCTGACAATAAACAAACAAACTTAGGACCAGTCAGACCAAAGAGAAAGCACTTTTCAAAAACAATGGCCTTTCCCTGACAAGGACTCTGTTACTTGACCACATACATAAATTGAGGGACAGTCAGTTTGAGCACCCCAAATGAGATACAACAGGAGAGGAGGATTCTCTAAGATACAGAGGGTCCAAAACCATAAGAGTTTTATGGATTATAACCAACACCTTGAATTACATCTGGAAATTAATTTGAAACCAATGCAGTTTAAGAGTGGGTGTAATATGCTCCACAAATGAAAATAAACTTGGTGCAACTTGGGACATTAAAAATGAAGACATAGTACAATCTGGTGTAATATTAGAAGAAAATCTACCTGCTTTAAAGCAGTAGATTGGTCACGTACTTCCTCTTTATTTTCTGTTGTTGAGAATTACTATAGAACTTTACATTTTATTAGTATGAAATCTTTCCTCATTGGCAGTAGCTCCAGTCTATCCTGGTCAATTTGCAGTTTAGTTCTGGTTTCCTATGTTTTCTACCCCTTCAATTATATCCCAGCAGAATTCATACTCACACAACACCTGATGAAAAAAGACTTCAAACATCTGTGCAGGGGACACAAAGGTAGTTTTGTTCATTTCTGTTTTGGGTTTTTTAAGTGTATTATTTTGTCAAAAAATGTCTCATCTGTGGGCCTGATGCAATGCCCACTGAAGTCAGTTACTCCTTCCATTGATTCCAGTAGGCTTAGCCACTCCAGTAGAAAAATTTTCAGGGCAGGATTTTCAAGAGTTGGGTATCTAACTCTTAGGCACTTTTGAAAATCCTATCCTCAGTTAATATCTGTCTTAGATCTACATAAAGTCACCTATCAGACTGGTATCGAATAATACTTAGAATGTAATGAGTGAGATTCTGTGCTGCTCCTCTAAAGAGAGCCACCCCGTGAGTCCTGTGAGCCTGTGACTCTGCAGTGGCTAAGAAACTCCCAGGATGACTTAGCCTCAGGTGTCCCTCTAAATTATAGCAGCCGCTGTGGGCTGCCCTATGAGCTGCCATGCTGCCTGGAATTTTAGCAGTGGTGTGTGCTGAGGTCCCACCCCCAGCCACATCTCCTAAAAAAGGGCTTGAAATGGGGTTCTAGTAAGGCACCCCTATAGCAGCCTTTCACAGAGCCTGCACTGGGAGAATCCTCTCCCAGTCAGCTGCAGGGGGCAGTTACAGCACCTTTACACTGCTCCAGCCCTTTGATGCAGTTAAAGGGGCCAAAGGAGCAGTGAGGATCTCATCTCATATTTTCAAATGGGAGTACAAACATTGGACACAATCCTGCAACTTGTACACATGTGTAACTTCACTAAAGTGAGTAGTCTCATTGACATATGCCATCAGTGATTTCAGAATTAAATTCATTACCTAGTTAACTACTTTAAATGCACACAATGAAGGTTAAGGATTCTTATAATTAAACTAGTGTATACTGTAACATCTCTGGAACTGGGATTATCTTTTAACTGGCACCCAGCATGAAGGGGCTCTGATCCGCATTTTGGACTCTTAGGAGTTATAGCAAAATAATTAGCAATAACAATAATAATACATATTTTAAAGCTGGACAAACAGATATAGAGAATACAATATAATTTGTCCATGTACACAAAACAAGTCAGTAGAAGAGACAAAATTAGACACTGCTTTTCTAAATTGCTTTTTAAGTACAGAGATTTTGTTAAAGAAAACATTCTTCATTAATCACAAAAGATTGTTTTGTTCCAATAGTGTCCTGACTTCACAGAGGCTATGAATTTGATTTCTAGAGTCGGTTAATTCTTCACTGTGAGAAAAATGAATGAAGATGGATATAAGATAGTCTTTCCTAGTCTATTTTTATTTTTAATATATTCATAGTTCCTATTATGTTTTGACAAATATGAACAAAAGGGGTAAAGCACTAGTACCGTAATTTAAAAAGATGGTGGAGCACTTTTGCAGCTCTGGCACAAAACCACATTGTTTCTCAGTTTCAGCTAGACTATTCTCATGCAAAACCTGTCCCCCCAACTTTATAAAATCAGTGAGTCTTAGCTATATCCCAAACTGCATTAAAAATTTCTTTATAATAGAAGTGTTAGTTTGTCACTCAGAAAGTTGCTACACCCAGCTCTAGCCAGGTGTCAGTCAAAGCTAAACTAGAGCTGAGGGCAAAACTCTGAGGGTGGGGCAGGGGTGTTGCACTCCTCCACCTCCTGCAGCTGTTTTTTAACATAAACATTATCTCATTTGCATTTAGTGACCCCACCTATTAAACACAAGTGCTTGGAATTGGCTTCTAATAGCCCATTATTCTGCAAAAGATAAGGTGGGTAAGGTAATATCTTTTATTGGACCAGCTTCTGTTCTGTTTTTGAAAGATTGTCTTTCTCACCAACAGATGTTGGTCCAATAAAGATATTACTTCACCCACCTTGTCTCTCTAATATCCTGGAACGCACATGGCTACTACAGAGAAGGTTACTCACCTTGCACAGTAACTGAAGTTCTTCGAGACAGTGTCCCTGTGGGTGCTCCACCTTAGGTGTCTTGACGCGCTGTGCTTGTAATCTGGAGATTTGTGAATAACAACCTCACCCTCTGTGTTGTAATGGTATGGGGTGGTTTATTTCCTGTTGTAACACATGCTCCTGAGAGGAGTCCCTGAAGAGGGATGGGGAAGGGGAGTGAGCAGGTGGGATAGAAATAAAGGCGGTGGAGTAGTCCTTCTGGGTGATTCTAAATCCTATTTGTCTGTCATGATGGTGTTCCAGACTGGGTAGTATGATGACAGACAGTCTCCAAATGGTTGGGGGGAATCAGAGAGTGTGGAGGGCTTGTGCCCTTGACCACACCTTCAAAATCATTGTTTAGAGGAGGATTGCTGAGATGTCGAAGGGTGATCTTGGTTCTGCCGACATCTGTTCTTTGTTTACGCCATTGATCGTACTATCTTTGGGGCTGAGAGTATGACATAGACCGGAATCTCTGATTGTAAAACATGCTCTGTTTCTTTTTATTTGCAGGAAATGAAACATTGGTTTTGTCTGCAAATAGAGTCTGCCCCTTGAAAACATCCTGGACATCCCTTGGGAACCCAGAGGGGTGGAGCTATGATGCATGGCACATGACCACAGATGTCGTGATGGAAGATGCTGCCATATCTGCAGAGTCAAGGGAGGTCTAGAGGGCCGTGCTGGCAATGAGACACCCTTCAGATGAAGTGAGCTGTAGCTCACGAAAGCTTATGCTCAAATAAATGTTAGTCTCTAAGGTGCCACAAGTAGTCCTTTTCTTTTTGCGAATACAGACTAAACACGGTTGCTACTTTGAAACCTTCAGAAATGTTTGCCTTGCACTGTTCTTTTTTGTCATCTGGTAAATTTTCAATAAAAATTGGCATTTTGGTGAACAAATTACACGTATATGTGGCCAGCAGGGCAGCATACTTGGCTATGAGGAACTGAAGTGTAGCTAAGGAATAAGCTTTCTGCCCAAAAAGTTATAACCTTTCCCAATTTTTATCACATGGGGTTGTTTGGGACTGGTGTTGTTTCCCCCTTTGATTGACTGCCTCCACCACTAAGGAGTTTGGTGAGGGATTTGTGAATAAAAATTCAGCTCCTTTTGCTGGCACATAATATTTTTTGTCAAACCTCTTACACAAGGGTGGTTCACTAGCTGGAGTCTGCCAGATGATTTTCGCAGACTCCTTAATGATATCATTTATCAGCAGGGCTATCTTTGCCGATGGAGACATCTGGAGTATGTCCATGAGCTTATGTTGGGATTCTGGTAACTGTGCCAACAAAATGCCTAGGGATTCAGCAACACTTTTGAGAGGGTCCTGAAAGGATTTGAAATCATCACCCATAGTAGGGGGTGGTGGCATTATGGTTTTGTCTGGTGACAAAGATGAGAGGTGAGTAGGCGATGAAGTGTCATGCTCAGCTGTGTCCTTGGATTCCTCAGTGTCTTCCTCTTGTGTTTTTGAGGGTGCTGGGGCAGTTTGTGAAGGGGACCGGGCTTTTCTGGACCTAGGTGGGCTAAGGGACCTGTGGTTTTGGGCCCTGTACATTGCCCATGGATCCCAGTATGACCAGTTAGGTGGGAATGGTATGGGGGGGTTGCCCATATCATCCCTGTATATCTGCAGGTGGTGGGTGATGAGATGGTCCTCCTGGTTTGGGTGAGGAGTTTATATTGCTGCACAATTCTCTTCTTCCTCATCACTGGAAATAGAGAGGCTGATCTGCAGGCAGTAGTCAGCTGGCTTGGTATTGATCTGGATGGGATGCCCTCAGTGCCAAGTAGAGGAGATTCAGGCTTTGAAGCCACTATCAGGCCCACATGACTCATAAATTGCTGCAGTACTGTAAGGCTCGGTGCCGGAGATGGTATGGTGGACGGCATGGGAACATGAGTTGAAACTGCCAGTGCCGAGCATTTATGGCTATGTGGCATAGGTACAGCAGATGGCACCACTGTACAGCTCAGTGCCGAGATCATCTTCGCCTCCATGGGTGCCAGGTTGGCAGATTTCACTTTAGTGTGTGAACCTCCATTAGAGCTTCCTTGCAAAGGGTCTTTAGCTCGTTGGGAACTCTCGGTGCCAGATGGTCCTGGTGCCTCATGGTCCAGCACTCTCGGGGCTGTCGGTACCAGGACAGATTTTTCAGTAGGAGATTGCTTTCTTTTGGGTGATTCCTGGTGCGGGGATGCTTCCGACCACTTCTTTGTAGCCTTTCTAGGAACAGGCTTTGGCAGCTGTT
The DNA here is from genome assembly GCF_009764565.3 of Dermochelys coriacea. Classification (NCBI taxonomy): domain Eukaryota; kingdom Metazoa; phylum Chordata; order Testudines; family Dermochelyidae; genus Dermochelys; species Dermochelys coriacea. Next base: position 148,040,274 of record NC_050068.2, read on the forward strand.
GTTGGAGCAGAATCGCTGTCAGAGGCTTCCACTGGCGACCGTTGACCGGGGGTGACCTGGACTTGGGGTCAGAGGCTGGCCTGAGTGATTTCTCCATCATTAGGAGCTTCAGTTGGAGATCCGTGGCTTTTCTTCTCCTGGCTGTTAGCTTTCTGCAGTGTGGGCACTTTTGAGTAGCGTGTGTCTCGCTGAGGCAGCAGACACACTAAGCATGGCTGTCAGAGACTGGTATGGAGAGTGTGCAGGTCAGGCAGGGTTTAAAACAGAGGTGGGCAAACTACGGCCCGCGGACCACATCCAGCCAGCGGGACCCTCCTGCCTGGCTCCTGAGCTCCTGACAGGGGAGGCTAGGCCCCAGCCCCTCCCCTGTTGTTCCCCCTACACCGCAGCCTCAGCTCACTGCACCACCGGCACAATGCTCTAGGCAGCGGGGTGGCGAGGTCCTGCCGGCCGCGCAGCTGCAGCGTTGCAGCCCGACCGGGTGCTCTGTGCTGCACGGTACAGTGGCTGGCTCCAGCCAGGCAGCACGACTGCCCGTCCTGATGCTCTGGGCGGCATGGCTGTAGTGCCCCCACCCACCGGTGCTCCAGGCAGTGCGGTAAGGGGGCAGGGCGGGGTTGGATAGAGGGCAGGGGAGTTTGGGGTGGTGGTCAGGGGGCAGGGTTGTGGATTGGGGTTGGGGAAGTCAGAGGGCAGGGAACAGGGGGTTGAATGGAGCACCCACAAGGACACTCCTTGAAGAAGAACCACTGAACACATTATGTTCAAAGGCCTTTATTGTCCGTATCAATTAGTCCAACTTGACTCTGAAGTTGGTGAGTTTGCACTGATTTTAACCCTTTCCATGATCTAGTTCAATACATTTATTATTTCCACATCTTTAACAGCTTTGACACAATGGAGTACAATGGAGTTAGGTACTTTAGCTATTGGGATCATAAATGTTAAACCAGATGCCTCTGAAATTTTGGCTTTGTCCTGTCTGCAATACTACTACTTTTTCTTCACTATAATACCATGGTTTTCAACGTTCTTTTTTTCATTTGCAGACCCTAAAAAATTTCAAATAGTGGTGTGGACCCCATTACACATAGTCTGTGGTCCCCCAGAGGTCCACGGATCACAGTTTGAAAATCATTGCTATAATATCATGTTCAGGAAAAGAACAGGTGTAGTAAAACCTGCTGTCTGGAAGATACATGAAGTTCAATGCAATCAAGTCTACTCTACAGGGATGAAGAATCTCAATTAATGAGGAGACTACAAAGGTTCATCCGGACCCCTCTCTTCCTCTATGTTACACTAATAAAGTCAATTTAGCTGAATGGACATACGGGGAGGTGGAAACCAGAGTTTCCAAATGTGTTACATTTTAAAAAATTAATGGAATGTATCTCCTTGTGGAAATGAGTGTGTTGTTAGATAGTGACAAGCCACTCTTCAGGAGCTAAATCCTGGAAGGACTCCAGATTGAGGTTATCATCTGTCTGGGAATGACAGCCTGTAGGAATGGGAGGTGCACTACATTCCATGCTGCTGAGTAGCTCTTACTATCTCAGCACAGTTTTTCTCATTCAACTTTCTGATCTTTATCCTCACTCTCACTTGAAAATATTAAAAATGTACAGATACTCCTTTTCCTCTGGCTTTTTTCATCAGCAAAAAAAATAAGATTGATTGTTACTAAGCATTAGACACCTGCAGGCAGGCAGCTCACTCATTGGGGTTATAATAAAAAAAAATAAGCATCTGAGAAAAGAAAGTGGAGTTTAATAAGTTACCTATTGTGTCCCCCCTACTAATGTCCAATTACATCTCCTCACTTCCATACACTGGAAGATATAAAGCAATATATGGTAGGTTTAGACTAAGGATCTGAATGAATTGCAGCAAATAGAGGGAAAAGAATCTTAAACTTGGAAATAAATAATAATGTTAACACAGAAGTATTACACATACAATTGAAAATAAGGGTGCCATTATCTTAGTCGTGCACAGCTCCTGGTGAACTAGCCAAAATCAATGTTGAATTCTTTATCTGGGCTAGCATAATACATCCAGGTAAATACCAGCCACTTACAGAACCTCTGACACTGACAAATTTAACAACTAATCACAATCTTTCAAGCTAAAAATCAGGCCACTCTTTCTTCCTTGAGTATGACTGAATGTTTTTTCATAAAGAGGAGGAAGAAAAGCGAACATCAGACAATCAGACATTTGAAAAACTGCAAAGATCTTAATTACCATCTGAAATTTTAGATCCCTTTCAAAGAGTCAGTGCTCAATGCTGCAGATATGGGAGCATTAAGAGATATCAATAATGATAACATCCACAGTTTATGCCAAAGTAGCTTTCCTGAGACAGGATAGTTTATTATTTTCTTAAGTCACTCTAGATCAAAGGAAGATGTTTAGAATCACACACATTATATATGGAAATTAGATAATCCATTCAATTTTCTTGCTGATGAAGGACCATTCCCTACCTTACACAACGGAAGTCATTTGGGAAGATGTATCATACATTCCCTCTTACGGATCACTAGTGAAGATGTGACATAAAGCTAGTCCTAACAATAATCCTTGTGACATCTGCTCTCAACTCACTACATTGCTGTTTATCATCATTATCTGCTTACTGTCTTTCAGCCAATTTTGAAATTCGCATGGCAATGTACTTAGCTAAGTCAATATGAAGTGCGAATCTTCTATGAAAAAGTGGCTTAGTTAAAATGACATCTTGGGTTCATTGAGACAAACATGGAACTCCCTAAGGCCATTTTTACCAGATAAGACTTGAAAATTTTACATTGGCTTAGATAAGAACATGGTCATTTTCTTCCTGTATCTGATCCTTTTTCACTCTCCCTTTGCATTTTTTGAAAATAGATAAAATGTAGAAAAGGAAAGAGAAAGCATGAGTTTATGCACTAATTACAGAAGAATTAGATATGTTGAGGGGGAGGAGGAATAATTTTTCAAGTGAACTTTCCAGTCTGTAAATTCAAGACATGGCAGCTTGATTTAAGATAGTATTATTAAATCTATTATCCTTTGCTGACTCTCAAAGTGCAATCCATTGCTGTAGATTCTGATAGTGCCATTCTACTTAAAAAATTACTTTGCAAAAACGGCAGTTTAAGAGTTCTTTTTTTGTGCTGTATCAATGACTTCCAGCTCAAATTTGCTCAGTGCACAAATGAAGAGATATTTCCCTTCTTTTAAACTTCCAGCCCCAAAAAACTAAGCCATGGAGCTATAAAGTCAAGCTTGTTCCTTCTGGCTGGGCATATCACCACTAGAAATAAAAGATTCAACAGACCAATTTTATTCTTATTTACATCTTTGCAATCGCAGTGGTTTTGAATTTTGCCCTCACTTGCACAAATATAATAAGGCCAAAAACAATACACAGTTCTACAAGACTTAAATATTACAAAAATAAGGTTCTACATTTGCAGAGAACATAATTTTCCTCCTCCAAATCAATACTGACCATGCAAGTGGTCACAGTGGGATTTTCATATTTTCTCAGAAGTGTTTGGGGAACCTGTAGCATTAGAAATAGAGCCTTTTCCAGTAGTAAACAGGCATCAAGGAGCTTATATATTCTTATATTGACATAATATCTGCCAGCAATGGGTACTTAATTTCCTAGCTTCTGATAAAGCAACTCTCCAAAACACTTGACTTTGTATCTGTCTACGACAGGTTCTGATAAATAATTAATAATCTAGATACAGGTGAAGAAAATCTTGCCTGTCCACAATGTATGTGGATGTTTAGTCATCATAATTCAGAATATTTCAGCAAAGTGGCTGTTCCAAGCAATGTGAAGGGCTCAGTCATGAGTCCAGCTCCATACTGGGGAGTCATGGGGCATGAGGGACTTCCTAACTCCCCTGCACCAGAGGAGATCACTTCGCTCTCAGGAAAGGAGGAAGCAGAGATCAGGTTGTGACTCTCAGGATATGATTACACTGCACATTTCTTATGGAAGTGTTAGAGTACATACACTACATGTCCTACTAGCCTGGATCTTAATAGCAGTGAAGATGGTGGGGCACTGCTTAGGTGAGTAGAAACATACCTGTACCCTTAGGGTATGTACCCTACATGACTGTCTACACATCCAAGCAGTGCCTCCTTGATCTACACTGCTATTTTTAAAAGTGTAGTGTCCCATTGCCAGAGGTTTCCCTTGCTGCAGAGAAAGGCTCCGGCAGAGGGGAAAGTCTCTGGCAGGGGGTAGGTAGAGGAGAAAGGTCCCAGCAGCTCTTCGCTGCTACAGCCTTTTCCCACTGCAGGGAGCTGCTGAAGCCTTTCCCCACCCAGGCAAAGATTCTGGTAGTGGGGAAAGACTCAAGCAGTGCAGAGGTGACAGAGCCTTTCTTCTTTGCCTACCCCTTGCCAGAGCCTTTCCCCACTGCTGGAGCCTTTCCCCAATGCCTCTCCCCACTAGAGCCTTCCACTGATGTGTGTAGCTACACACTGCTGTATGGGTGCATCCTCCTTTTCACTGCAGCATTTAGCTATGAATACCCTTCACACAGTCAACAGTAGTGTGCAGACATATCTTGAGACTCAGAGTCATTATGTGGTTCCAGTCCATAACCTGAGATACTCCTACATTATGCTTCTCACTGGGCATGTAAAGTTACACCTAGCCCAAAGTGAGTGAGTCTAACAAATCTTTTGATGATGCACGTGTCAGAACAGAATCCAGTTTACTCCTTCATAGCAAGTTTGGCTATGAAGTGCCAAGAGGAGTAAAAAGTAGAAAAAACATTTTTTTCCCCAGGAAAAGTAAGTAGATATGGCCCTGAAATCACATATGGAGCTAACATGTCAAATACAGTGTCATTTTTATATAGTCACTTATTAGAGTAGAACGACACTCTAAATTCCCATCTTCTCTATCCTACGATAATTTATTTTTTGGAACATCATAGTATCTGCAGATGTGATCTATTTTCATCATGACCATTTTACAAATAATTCATTCATAGAAGCAAGTTTTATAAACTGCAAAAAGTGACTATCTTAAATAAATGAGTTTTCAATCAAGACAAAGTAGATGGTACAGTGCTTGTGAACAGACAGAAGAATGGATAAATCTGTTCAGCCACTCCCCCTAAACAGGCTGATTTAAATCACCCCTTCCTCATAATCTCCCCTAAATCCTAAATAGTATATTCCCAGAGAGGCATCTAAGAAGTAGTACATGTTTTTCTTCCTGATCAACTCAAATACAGTATTCTGAACTGGAAAAGACATACACAGTCTCTATTGACAGGTTTCAGAGTAGCTGCCGTGTTAGTCTGTATTCGCAAAAAGAAAAGGAGTACTTGTGGCACCTTAGAGACTAACAAATTTATTTGAGCATAAGCTTTCGTGAGCTACAGCTCACTTCATCGGATGCATCCGATGAAGTGAGCTACACACTGCTGTATGGATGAAATCACAATCTACAAAATGCATGGCTAAAAACTGAGATGATTTGCATGGAGACAAAATAATAAATTATATTCACAATGTTGGCTGAGAGTTTCATTAAACAAAGTTGTAAGAAAAGCCACATATCTTCTCTATCTCTTGATTGTTGCTGTTTCCGTATATCCTATGCTCCGTTACCGCCGCACCAGCCAGGGAAATATTTACACATAATAGCATTTCATTCTTGACTGAATGCACACTATGAGTGTTCCCCTCCTAGTATGTATATATACTGTACCATTTTTCATTTTAGTACTGCTGGGAAGATTTTCTGAAGCCCAGGTATTATATGGGGATATAACTTCATTAGCACACTGAAATGTATGCAAAGATGAAAGGTTCTTTTTAGTTTCCACAGTTGGTAGAACTTGTGCCTTCACAGAAGATACATTTGCCTGTTGTTCTTATTCTTGGAAAGGATATAATTATAACAGATTTTGTATGTTTCTTGTTTGACAGACATAAATAAAAAGATAAAAAAAAATAAAAGAACTGCAAATAATTAAATTAAATTAAATATGCATTTTGTTAGTCCCACAATTTTGGTATGAGTATTTTTAATCCCCACCTTTTCAGCAAAGGGCATGAGAGTAGATGGCTGGATTAAAAATAAATGTTCTCAATTAATATATTTCCTCCTGCTGTTTGCAAATTGAATGTACTGTACTGCAAAAAGAAGGTGGTGGATCCAATTTCTAATTCTATCTATTTATAACCTGCTTATCATAACACAGTAATAAAAAGCAGATCGAAGATATCCAGGAATAACTTTTTTTTTCCTTGTCCTGTAAAGTGACAAATTAAAAGCGTCTAGATAGTATATCACATTTATGACTAGATATTTTTTTTCCAGAAATCTGCACATTTTTAGGGCTTAGGTAATTTTTTTTAAAGTGAGTTTGTGTATTGATTTTTCCTGACTATCATAAAATGAAACTCAATGAACATGATGCAGATATTTCAACACCTCTTCCCTTTTCCCAAAACATGTGCAAGAACCCATCTTATCGTTCATCCAAGGACTAATCACATGTTCACAATTCACAAAAACTCATTTGTGCATGATACCCTGGATCATTATAAAGGCCATGAGATAGTAATACTACTATAGTTAAAAGTACCATGTATGTGTCTTCTAAAAGTAAAGCCTCTATATTCTGAGTTTTCAATCTCCTCTGTTAAAATTTGCTGTGGGTTCAAAGTTCACAGGGTTTGAGCCACTGAATGCATTTTTTTCCAACTTAGTTTTTTGTGTGTGAGATTGTAAATCAGTATGTTGGCTTGATTTTAAGTTATATGACTATAAGATAGTAAAGACCAAACATTTAGGATTTATTTTCAATTTGGTATCACCCCTCCTGAGCCACTCCAGACCTCTCTCAGCCAAAACAGCAAAACCCCCAACTATTTTTAACATGAGTTTAGTGCAAGTAAAAGGATCAAACTTATAGCACTAAACACACAGAAAGGACTCCATTTGCCAACAGTATAAGGTACAATAATATAAGCTACCTACTATGCCCAAACATCATGACAACTCTTAGCTGAAAAGTCTACCTCCAAAGGTAACAGAACTATACCCATACCCACAGGATTCTTAGCCTCACTGATGAGTTTGCTATTAAAGGGGCTAAAAGTGGTGATTGCTTTGAGATTGGGGTATCTGTATTCATTTAAACGTAGCTGAACAACTAGTTCATCTCACACAGACCATCAAATTGTAAGAAATTGCCTTTCAGTCAAGCTCTGTTTTTATAGTTTATTTTTTAAGCTTAATATTCTTTAAGTCATTTTTCAAACAAAACAAAACAAAACAAAACAAAACAAAAAGTTAAACTATTCTGCTTGGCAATTATTTCTGAAAGTCATTTCAGAGGGAGAGTATATGCCAAACTACAGCACTTTTTAAAAAACTACAATACTATGAAATATTAGTGCTATGGTAGAGGCAAGATTCATAGGTGATGTAGTATAAAAGGAAAAGAAAAAAGACAGGAAACCCACCTCCTTCCATTCCCCTTCCCCCACCCCCGAAAAAAAGAGTTGGATCAATTACAAAAAATTAAAATAAGGCAACACCAAAAGATCATTATTTTCTGTTGTGAACTGTCAAAATCACTTGTTTTCACTTATTTTTAGAAGCAGTTATCTTTCTTTTGCTGTACAGTAAACTGAAAATGAGTACTTCTGTTCATTTTTATTCCTTTTGAAATGGCACAAGAATTTTTTTAAATAATCTTTGAGTTTGAAACTCTATAATTAATTACACTGAGAAGACTTAGTTATGAGATGTCAGTGGATGGAAAGGAAACAGAAAATGAGTAAAGTCTTTGAGAATGCTTGCTTAGATCCCACTAGAAATTATGTCTGGTCTATATTCAGTTTAATGGCTCAATTTAGCAGAGTGTCAGATTTTGAACTGATTCAGCAAAGAGGCTGGCCTGACATAGAAGACAAGGAAATTTGTTGTGTTTGGAGTAAAAGTAATTAAGTATGGAAATAAATTAGAACAGTAACAACTGCATTTTTATTATGAAATTTAATTCAGCTATGCAAGCAAGCTGAAGAGGGATGTTTTGACTTATTCTCAAATTCCATCTCTGCCTACACAACAACTTCTCCAGCAGGATTCCGAGTAATAACCATCAGTGAAACACAAGGCAATTCCTTCTGCCTCTTCCCCTTGTCTCAGGGGTGCTTGACCAAGCTGGCTGGGAGGAAGAAACTCCTTGGGGTCCTGGCTAGGCTGTTGGAAGGAATCATCAAACCTCACAAATGTTTGCCTCATATTCAGTATAGCTGACAGACCATAACTGGTTGGCTGTGCGCCACCCCAACCCTTCTGCCTTCTCCCTGAACTAGATGCCATCTTAGCAGGTGTCCAGGCAGCACTCATTTATTCTCCATGTGATGTACTGGATCCTGAGGGTGGTAAAACTGAGTTTTCTGACAAGCTGTGGTAGGGCCTACTAATTCCTTGAGGGGGTTGGGAAACCTGGCTGATGCACTGAGGGATTTTGACTTCCTCGCATCTGGAAGATCTGATTTGGTAAGTAAGGTGTTGATTTCTTGCACCTTTTAAGTCATAGTCCAGTGCAGCATAGGGTAGTTGTCAGTGGGCCAGCTCCTGGGGTAAATCTGAACATGAGATTCTGGCAAATATTGGTATTACTGGGACATGAGAGGTCTCTTAGATCTAAATCAGATCAAAGGGCCCCTCATTCCTTCAACAAAGGGGAGGTGATGGGGGAATCTCAACAGCTGGAGGGATCCCATGGTAACTTTGGGAAGTAAAACAGAGGGCACCTGATCCCTCCTTTTGTGGTTATGGTGTAAAGCCATGTCCTCCCACAATGGACGGACTATTTATTTTGCCTGGAACAGCTTGGGATACTGTCACCCATTGTACACTTAGGCCTTGTCAACATAGACACTTAGTTTGTGGCAAGCTGAAGTGAGCATCTACCCTGCACTAGCCCACTGCAGACAAACTATTCATGTGGACCTTCTGACACAAATTAACAATTTGTTAATGTGCTTTGATTTAGTCACATTTCAATGATGACTAGATCGAAGTGCATTAACTAACTGTTAGTGAATGTCAGCAAGGTCCACTTGGGCAAGCTAATGCAGTGTAGATTTACTGCTGCTTTCTGTGAACTAAATCTGCATGTTGACAGACCTTAATTTAATAGAATTGCATACTGCAACTTAATCCCATCCTCTGTTGGCTACGTTTAGCTAGATCAGTGTGTCTGGGTCAAAGCATTATCAAAACTCCTTTAATTGGTTACATATACCATGGGGACAGGATATTGTTACCAAATTTCTGGAAGCAAATTAACCTTTTTATGGATGTCATATACACTAGAAAAATTAACATTTATTTCATTCTGCACCAGAACTAAGAAAGGCCAGTGTGGAAGCAATCCTTGTTCCAACGCATATTTAATGATGCCCTTGTCACCTGCAATCATATTTAGTGAGAGCAGAATATAACTCACTAATTCAGATGATCTGTCATGAAATTTTGGACAGAAATTGACCCACTCATCCAGAGAACTGAAGGCTGCATAAGAATTTGTCCTGTACTTCATTAAATATGTCTGTGGATATGGAAGCTACATTAGACAACCCAGTCACAAGAATGGTCATACACTTCAGAAAATGGTATTTAATTATCCAAGTAGGTAAGTGGGCATGTCATTTCTATGTTTCCTACTGTAGGAAAACCAGCACTTAATAAGAAAAAATACATATTTTCTTCCCTAGATGCCTCTGCTAAGAGGACTTTAAAGAGATGCCCATTATTTTGAAGAAGGTTTGCTTGTTTTCTTTGTTTTGTTGTTGTTGTTTTTTTTTAAAAGACTTTTAGGCTAAGATTTTTCAAAGGAGCCTAATGGAGACAGGTATCCAGTTATCATGGAAATTTCAATAAACACTGCATGGCTAACTCCCTTAGGTCCCATTGAATATTCAATCGAGTCTGTTTTAATATTATACCATTGAACAATTACAGACTGTTTAATAATCTAACACCGTATCTTCATAAATAGGAAAAGCAGTTAGGATTGATACACACACCATACTTGTCACAAACCCATCAAATCAAGGGAATAAAAAGTTAAGCCACCTAACAATACATACCCTGTTGTCTTCCATACAGACTACATCTATACTACACCCCACTGGCAGCGGTGTTCAGGGTAGGTGCACTGCAGTGAAAAGCAGGCTACGTCCACAGTGTGATGTATAGCAACATGCATTGGTGAAAGGCTCTGGTGGGGGGAACGGTCCCATTGTTGGAGCTTTTCCCCACTTTGCCCCCACTGCCAAAGTCTTTCCCTGCTGCCAGAGTCTTTCCCTGCAGCAGGAAAAGGCTCCAGCAGCTCTCTGGTAGGGAAAGGCTCCAGAAGTAGGTAGCTGTCAGAACTTTTCCCCTGTGATGGAGAAAGGTTCCGGCAGTGGGGAGGCAGTGGGACACTACAATGCTAAAAACAGCAGGGTAAATGGAGAAAGCACTACTTGGGCATGTAGAAAGCCATGTAGGATACATACCCTAAAGGTTCAGTCCTGTCTTTATTCTATTCACCTAAGCAGTGCTTCACCATCTACACTGATATTTATACCCATGCTATGAGGTTGTGTAGTGTATCTACTCTACACACCATCATAAGGAATGTGCAGTGTAGATGTACCTTGACATACTTCTTACTATTACTACAGCAGGGAGCTGCTGGAACCTTTCCCCACTGTCTCCGTCCTACATCATAGACCACATACCCCAATCTTAACTCTTCTCCCCTGAATTCTCCTTTAGCAAACTACCCTTCCTCTCAAAACCACTAATTGTGGATGTTTGGTGTAGTTGTGTCCTGTGCTGAGCTGAGATGGTATAGTTTGATAGATGTCCTTTTGAGGTGGGGGGGAAAGAGGGAGGAGGTGTCTGGCCACAAAAAGCAAGCAGATCAGCTGCCACCACCTCTCTCAGAATTGGCAAGTTAGCCTTATTCTCCTCGCACATGAGCTTTACATTGCCTTCAAAGGAGTTCTTCTAATCTGCACCAGTTAACATGAGAGAGCGAGTCTCTTAAATAAAAAGGGAAACAAATAAAGCAAGAGTTTAAAAATGAATGGGAGCTGATCACAATGCTTAGAAAGGGCTATATATGTATTACTAAAGATCTATTGTGTTACTCCACACTACTTCACACACACACACACACACACACACACAAAATCCTGCTACATCTTATGTTTCAGATACTGGAGGTCCTCAAACACAAAAGAGGATTTAGGATGTTGGGATATGAAAGAGAAATAAAAATCAAAGACATGTAGTTGGTAAACCATATGTTAACCCCTTGGACAGTAATTTTGGAAACCTAGTCCCACTCCAGGCCATCTTCAAAACTGCCTGCATTAATGAATGCACAAAAAAGGGATCTAAGATAAATGATGCTAATGGATCACATTCCATTAAGCACAAATTCATCATTCTTCTCCACAGATTTCTCAATCCAGATCAATGCCTTGATTGTGCCATTTGATATGTATATTGTGGTACTCACAGACATGCTTATTTGTACTCATATTTTGTTCATGATGTTACAGGTTTTCAATGTCAATGTCTTCTTGCAGTGGTGAAAAGCATGTAATACAAAGTTAGAATAAGCATATGTGTGATAGCTCTTGGTGATTTGTAAAGGATTTTAAGTGGGATATAATGGTGTCTCTAAGGCCACGCAACAGATGTGACAAGAAAATCCCAGCACTAGTGATATAGTCAGTATGCATGAGTTTGTAAAGACTTGCAAATTTATACCTGCCTCTGGAAATTTCCATGACATGCATCTGACAAAGTGGGTATTCACCGACAAAAGCTTACGCTACAATACGCCTGTTAGCGTATACGGTGCCTCAGGACTCTTTGCTGCTTTTACAGATCCAGAATAACATGGCTACCCCTCTGATACTATTCTCTGTGGAATGTTTTGATTCTGTTGAATCAGCATTTTCTAAAGGAAAATTGTTCCACTGAAAAATTTCTGACCAGCTGTATCCAGAACCTCCAAGAGTTGGAGACTATTTAAAGCACAAATATCACATCATAAACAAATGAGAGAATTATCAAAAGATATGTATAGATGATTATATAGACCCCAGATCTCCTGGATCCAGAAAATATGAAATTGTAATATTCATTTCAAATAACCATACCTTCCTTTCTATTGTCAATAACTAGAGCCAAATCATGAGAGATGCCTAATACCTAGTGCTCCTATTGATGCTCAGGTGCTCTGCACCTTTCAGGATTTGGCCTCTAGAGCCTACCATCTACTGAAGTAGATATCTTTTTCAATTAAATTGGGGGTAAGTATGGTACAACATACTTCAAAGGGCATTTCTGATTATGTTTCTGACAACTTTTTTAAATGATTTTTATAAGATCTGACATCAGAGAAGAGCTTAGCATCAATACAGCAGAGTTTTGGATTATTTACACCCTTGTTATAACCAATCATTTAGGGGGAAAAAGAAAAATCTTACAACACATGCATACAAAAATGAAATATAAATTTTAAAGCCCCTCTCACCTACACACACACACTGTTCTTTTAGAAGTAATGGATCTGCTCAGTTCATGTATGTTCTCACTCTTGGGGTCTGCCTGGCTTTATTAACTATTTCTCTTTGAGGATTTAGAAATAATCTGCAACAGAAAACAGATAAGGTGGATCCTTTCTTCTTTTAAAAACGGTCTTAAGCAACATTTCTGTGAGTAGCATATGAATGCAGAAATCAAGTCTCTACTCCACACAGCTACAAACAGATGTTACCACAAACCTTTGTTCCTTGGGCCAATACAGTAGATAAATGCAATATTTGAGATCTCTGAGCCCTAGTGTGAATTTCATGATTAGTAATTGAGCTGCAACAATTGACAAGTCAAAAAGCAAGAGGAAAAATTTATAGTGTTGGCTGAAGTGACTACATTTCTGGGTATGAAACTCAAATTTGGTTGCATGAAATCCTTTCTAGAAGAAGAGGAGTGAACATTATGGATTCCCACGAGATGCATTAAATTGCTGTTTTGTTTTTTAAAAGTGGATGGATGAGGGAGGAAAATGCATAATGTTGACTGGTTAAGAGCAATGGGAAAGTTCATATCATATGCATTCACAGCAGATTACAGAATGTTTGCTGTGACCTTGCTTATGGTGTTATTGGACATAAGGTTTGAATAGTGCAAAATCACCCATGTTTACTACAAGAAAGATCATTAGGACTTGACCTTATTCTTGGAGAATGTTGATCACTCTGGCCTGATGCAGTGAAGTACTTAAACACATATTTAACTTGAAGTATATGAGTAGTCCCTTTGGTTTCAATGGGATTATTCAGAGTCCCTACCTTTCCTGTTAGAGTAACTTTGTTCTCTCTTCAGCATTGGATATCTGGGGATTAGTTTCTACTAATGAATGGTGGGGAATTGGCATCAGCAAATTTTGTGAGCCCCGCATGGGACTAACATCTTGGGCTGTAGGCCCGGGGGCAGTGGAGCTCCAGCTGTCAGTGCCTCACAATGCATCACACAGTTAAAGCTGTGGAAGCGCTCCTGGTGAGGAGCACTGCTGACAGAAGGAGCACAGTGTGAACTACTGCTTTAATTATGGTGTTAGCTGTATGTCGATTTCACTTAAATTGAATTAATTTTGTAGTGTAGACGTGTCCTTAGATGCAGGGCCTGACCTTACGCCACTTTTATGCCCTCTGATTCTGGGGCCAGCTGGGAGCCAGTAAGAGCAGCCTGAGGATTCTTGTTACTTATGGTATCTGATAATGGCTGGTAAGTGCCCAGCAGGCTATCTAGGAATTGATGAAAAGCAGCTGTGCACCAGCCACATCCCCAAAACATCCACTATGCTAATGACTTAAAAGGAAGTGGTATAGATCCAGTTATGCCACCACTATGCCATTCATGCCTCATGCAGGGGAAATGCTTAGCTGCTTGGGTAAGCCAGTTTTATGGCCCCTTCGTGCTAACACAGTAGCAGGGGTTAGCAGTTGACTAAGTCTTCTTCTACCCATCAATGGAGTCAGCTCTTCAAGTCCTTCTTCTCCATTTCCAATCTATCTTGAAGTAGTTCCTCGGCACCTCTGCAGTTAATCAGATCTTTTGGTATAACAGCCATCTAGCTAGTTTTGGGTCTTCCAAACCTTCTCTTATCCTCCACTTCTAAGTTGAACACCCTGTTTCTTATGTATTCTTCCAATCTTCTTTTCCCATGCCCAAACTATCTAAACCTGTATTCCCTCAGTTGTTCTGTTGGTACCACCTTCACACTTCTCTTAATTCATTCATTCTGAGCATGGTCCATACTTGTAACTCTGAGCATTGATCTTAACATTTTCATTTCCACTGTATTCAAGATCTGCTCCTGTCTCTTCCTCAGTGCCCAGCATTTGAAGCCATGCAAAAGTGCACGTCTAATTACCATCTTTTAGGATGGTTTTACTTTTCAAGTTGATCAGCATTCTCCTATCGCAGATCACTCCGCTCACTTCTCTGCAATTAATCCATGCCTCTCCTGTTCTGCTTATAACTGCGTTGTTGAGTTCACCATCATCCTGTACTATCAAACCTGTCCCAGTAACTTCATAAATTCATCTAACTTTCACACAGTGTCCTGCCCAGGTCCTTGAATACCTGATATGCAGATTGCTATGCACACACAGAGAATTAGTCATGCATGTCATATTTAAGGTGTGAGTGTAATTTGTTTATGTTTATGTGCCATGAAAAAAAAATGTTCTAGGCTATTGTCACACATGTAATTTTCAGTTAGAATATGTAAGGAAGTACAGAAATGCACAGGCATTTCAAGACAGACAAGTAATGATTAAGTTATTACTTTCTTATTTTAGGGATTAAAAGGTTAATTACCATCTATGATTCTTGGAAAATGCAGCTGTAGTATTAGAGAGGCAGAGAGGAAGATTTAGAACAGCTACCAGACACACTCCATCCCTCTCCCCGCATTCCCTTCTCAGGATCTAGCAGAGGAATAGATTTTCCTGATTCAATAATTATCTGATCTCTCAGAGGAACTCTTTTGTCAAGTTCTGCACATGTTTAGTTGTTATTGCATAAGTATTCACTTCAGTGGGAAAGGAGCAATATTAATATTTTAGAAGTACGGGACTAGGACTGTATTTACACTTTACATAACGGTCATCTCAAGACTAAAATGACTACTGATCTTATAGATTTATGCACCCTTTTTACCACCCATGCTGGGATGGGAAACACTGGAAACTGGGATGTGAACTATGAAAAATATATTTTCTTTAATTAGAAGTAGCTCTGGGATTTTCATTTATTTATTTTGGAGGAAGGGAAATAGTCTTTTAAAAAAATTATTCATTTATTTTGTAAAGTACCCAGAGCACTGGATATCCCATTTATAAATATAAATACATATTTTCCCTTTGGATTAGAGTCAGGGGAGAGCTAGGTTGCCTAGTAGGTAGTAAACCCAATACACCTTCCCTGCAGAAAGGCTGTTCAGTCCAGTTCCTCACCCGAGGATGGATTTAACTTTACCTTGCATTGAAGTGTCCTTCTTCTCAGAGGAAGTGTGTGATTGGAATGTGACTTATCTTCTCCTTCAGCAGGGGCAGTTGGTAGGAGAGCCCAGGCCCTCCCAGTCCCCTGGGCTCCAACTTAGGGCCTTATCAGAGTCAACAGTATCGAGCACCTGGAGTGCACCCGGAGTTATCCTACCATATCTCTCACCCTCCACAGCTTCATGTCCAAATATGATACCAAAAGAAAAAGAAGAGACAACTAAACCTTCAGTCCCAATTGTGTTCAGCATACCATCCTATTCCTCACAGGGAGGCTTCTTTTGCACCCTTGTCCAGGATTCCTTAGGGTAGGTCTGTCTTTCTTGCCAGCCTCCCACTGACTGAGCTCAGTTGCTCCTGTGACACTTCGCCCCCATATTCTTCATAGAAATATTGTTATAATGATTATTGCATAACTATGATGTATTTTTTTCAGAGTAGCAGCCGTGTTAGTCTGTATTCGCAAAAAGAAAAGGAGTACCCGTGGCACCATAGAGACTAACAAATTTATTAGAGCATAAGCTTTCGTGAGCTACAGCTCACTTCATCGGATGCATTTGGTGGAAAAAGCAGAGGAGAGATTTAAATACACACACACACACACAGAGAGAGAACATGAAACAATGGGTTTATCATACACACTGTAAGGAGAGTGATCACTTAAGATAAGCCATCACCAGCAGCGGGGGGGGGGGGGGGGGGGGGTGGGGGGGGGGGAGGAGGAAAACCTTTCATGGTGACAAGCAAGGTAGGCTAATTCCAGCAGTTAACAAGAATATCAGAGGAACAGTGGGGGGTGGGGTGGGAGGGAGAAATACCATGGGGAAATAGTTTTACTTTGTGTAATGACTCATCCATTCCCAGTCTCTATTCAAGCCTAAGTTAATTGTATCCAGTTTGCAAATTAATTCCAATTCAGCAGTCTCTCGTTGGAGTCTGTTTTTGAAGCTTTTTTGTTGAAGTATAGCCACTCTTAGGTCTGTGATCGAGTGACCAGAGAGATTGAAGTGTTCTCCAACTGGTTTTTGAATGTTATAATTCTTGACGTCTGATTTGTGCCCATTCATTGTTTTACGTAGAGACTGTCCAGTTTGGCCGATGTACATGGCAGAGGGGCATTGCTGGCACATGATGGCATATATCACATTGGTAGATGCGCAGGTGAACGAGCCTCTGATAGTGTGGCTGATGTGATTAGGCCCTATGATGGTATCCCCTGAATAGATATGTGGACAGAGTTGGCAACGGGCTTTGTTGCAAGGATAGGTTCCTGGGTTAGTGGTTCTGTTGTGTGGTGTGTGGTTGCTGGTGAGTATTTGCTTCAGATTGGGGGGCTGTCTGTAAGCAAGGACTGGTCTGTCTCCCAAGATCTGTGAGAGTGATGGGTCGTCCTTCAGGATAGGTTGTAGATCCTTGATGATGCGTTGGAGAGGTTTTAGTTGGGGGCTGAAGGTGATGGCTAATGGCGTTCTGTTGTTTTCTTTCTTGGGCCTGTCCTGTAGTAGGTGACTTCTGGGTACTCTTCTGGCTCTGTCAATCTGTTTCTTCACTTCAGCAGGTGGGTATTGTAGTTGTAGGAATGCATGATAGAGATCTTGTAGGTGTTTGTCTCTGTCTGAGGGGTTGGAGCAAATGCGGTTATATCGTAGCGCTTGGCTGTAGACAATGGATCGAGTGGTATGATCTGGATGAAAGCTAGAGGCATGTAGGTAGGAATAGCGGTCAGTAGGTTTCCGATATAGGGTGGTGTTTATGTGACCATCGCTTATTAGCACCGTAGTGTCCAGGAAGTGGATCTCTTGTGTGGACTGGTCCAGGCTGAGGTTGATGGTGGGATGGAAATTGTTGAAATCATGGTGGAATTCCTCAAGAGCTTCTTTTCCATGGGTCCAGATGATGAAGATGTCATCAATGTAGCGCAAGTAGAGTAGGGGCATTAGGGGACGAGAGCTGAGGAAGCGTTGTTCTAAGTCAGCCATAAAAATGTTGGCATACTGTGGGGCCATGCGGGTACCCATCGCAGTGCCGCTGATTTGAAGGTATACATTGTCACCAAATGTGAAATAGTTATGGGTCAGGACAAAGTCACAAAGTTCAGCCACCAGGTTAGCCGTGACAGTATCGGGGATACTGTTCACCTGCGCATCTACCAATGTGATATATGCCATCATGTGCCAGCAATGCCCCTCTGCCATGTACATTGGCCAAACTGGACAGTCTCTACGTAAAAGAATGAATGGGCACAAATCAGACGTCAAGAATTATAACATTCAAAAACCAGTTGGAGAACACTTCAATCTCTCTGGTCACTCGATCACAGACCTAAGAGTGGCTATACTTCAACAAAAAAGCTTCAAAAACAGACTCCAAGGAGAGACTGCTGAATTGGAATTAATTTGCAAACTGGATACAATTAACTTAGGCTTGAATAGAGACTGGGAATGGATGAGTCATTACACAAAGTAAAACTATTTCCCCATGGTATTTCTCCCTCCCACCCCACCCCCCACTGTTCCTCTGATATTCTTGTTAACTGCTGGAATTAGCCTACCTTGCTTGTCACCATGAAAGGTTTCCCCCCCCCCCCCCCCCCCCCCCCCCGCTGCTGGTGATGGCTTATCTTAAGTGATCACTCTCCTTACAGTGTGTATGATAAACCCATTGTTTCATGTTCTCTGTGTGTGTGTGTGTGTGTGTATTTAAATCTCTCCTCTGCTTTTTCCACCAAATGCATCCGATGAAGTGAGCTGTAGCTCACGAAAGCTTATGCTCTAATAAATTTGTTAGTCTCTAAGGTGCCACGGGTACTCCTTTTCTTTTTATGATGTATTTTGTACAAGATAGGTCATGTGACATATTGAAAAGATTATGGTTTACTGAATATGATTATCTTATTTGCATCTTATTTGTAATGCCTGTATCATTTTTGTATCTGAAGTTAAGTATATTGTCTATGCATCTATAACATATGTGTTTACACCTGGGGAATGTCCACTAGAAGAATACAATCAGTCTAGATTTCTGGATGGGAAGGGCCATTAGGGAAAACAATAGGACTTTGAAGCCTTCCTGCGGAGATTACAAACAGCCTCTGTCTCATGGCTGCTCCTAAGTTATTTTACTTGGTCTTGTAAATTCTGCCCTTAGCTTTCAGTCTCAGTTTATCTACAAGTAATAATTAAACATGGGATTTTCAAAAGAACCTAAGGGAGTTAGATACCCAACTCCTACTAACATTCAGTGGTGCTGGGCACCTAATTCCCTTTGGTTCTTCTGAAAATCCCAAGTGAATTTATATTTCTTTACATCACAAGGATGCTGTGAAACAATACGGTAGCAAGAAATGTTATTGTTATGGCCTGGTTCACTCCATTGGCAAAAGAGAAAAGTCCTCCTGGAGTTTAGGCAGTAGAAGCCATCTCAACCAGGAGACTAAGAACTGGCTACTTGGCACAGTCCAGAAAGACAGATTTTAAAGCAGGCCTCCCCTGAGAAAAGGTGGCAATGGTATTGCTGACTGCTTTTATTCAGAGGAGATATACTCCACAGACATATTCCCTGTGCCTATATTATTATCTTTATTACAGAACTGTGTTTACATAAGATATCAGATGGATTCACTTCAAGGGGTTGCTAGTCTGGATTTACAGAGAGTGACTATTTTAATTTATACTTTCGGGATAATTTTCATCTCTCACATAAAAATGGTCTGTTTCATGCTCAGCTTCATTAGGAAGCTCTGCTGGCACCCCATGTTTATATTTAGAACATTTTGTCCCCTCCTATGAAAACAGCATATTTATCAGTCAGCCCCTGTAGTTTTGATTTGCATTCTATGATTACAACTGCATTAGAGTTTTCTATATTGCATTATTACTTGGAAAAGAAGCTATTGTTATAACTTCCACAATTTCTGAGTAAAAAGTGAACCACCCCTAATTTTGCCCCCTCTCTCTCTCCTGTGCACATGCATGGACACACACACACACACACACACAATATGGTCAGTTCAGATTTGCACAGCAGCCTGCAGGTGTCTTATGTCCTCCAAGTCCCACGAGGTCTTTATACCAGGGACTTCTACGGTCCCTGCAGCAGTTCAGAATTGGGAGGGCACAAAGTTGGCTTAAAGCCATTTTAGTGCTCCCCCTGCCTTTGGGCTGTGAGTTCCATGCTGTGCCGATCAGAGATGCAGCATAGAATTTCACTTTATGTATACAGAATGGTAATTGGCTCTTGCAGACTGACTGCTGGTATATAACATAATATATCAACTGTCCATTATGCATGTTAGTGTAATTCAGTATCATGGGATTCCTTGCCATTTTTTGGTTATTAGGCTGTCTCACAATTCACACTAAAATGGGGGCTTATGAAATCTTTGCACCAGTTGTAGCAAAGGACATTATAGGGTTGACTTTCAATTCCATCTCTAGAAAGGCAGGAAGGAAACCACCCATAGTTACAATCAATCATTTCACAAACAAAAAGGCCCATCAGAGTTTTTTTGTTATTGTTGTTTCAGAATCAGGTATTAATTGAAAGCTTCTTACTCAAAATATCAACAGCAAATTTGATTTTAAGTGATTTTTAATAGAACATTCCTTATACATTACCAATTCAGAAAACAATGTTTTTTACGTTTTTCTTTTGGCATGAAAACAAATTGTATAACTTATTCCTCAAAACTCATATTCATGCATCCGATGAAGTGAGCTGTAGCTCACGAAAGCTTATGCTCTAATAAATTTGTTAGTCTCTAAGGTGCCACGGGTACTCCTTTTCTTTTTGCGAATACAGACTAACACGGCTGCTACTCTGAAACATGCACATACCATGCACTCATACCCCAAGCCCACACACAGAGTAACACATGTATTTACTCCACCACTAGAAAAACATTATCAAAAGATCAGCAGTATTAAAATGATTAACAATGACTATTCAGATAAATTCTCTCCCCACCAGTGAATTTCGGCCCCAGTCCAGCAAAGCACTTAAGCACATTCTGAATGCTTAAGCCTGGTCTACTCATGAAAATTAGGTTGGTATAACTTTGTCTGTTAGGGGTGTAAAAAATCTACACCCCTGAGTGAAGTTGTTCACACCTAAATCCCTGTGTAGGTAGCACTAGATTGATGGAAAAATTCTTCCGCTGACCAAGCTACAGCCTCTCGGGGAGGTGGATTAACTATAGTGACAGGACAACCCCTCCCTCAAGGAGATTTTGATGAACCAGTAAAAGGCCAGGGACCACTACCAATAGTATACTATTGATTATCATACTTGTTGCTAACAGCAAGCCAAAACAAATAGGTCTTTTTGCAAGCCTTTGCAGCCTTAGCATGACTAAGCCAGGAGGACTAAACCTTTTGCTCAACCTTTGCCTGATCCTGCGCCCATCCCTGATGAAATCTCTCTTGGAAGTGCTGGGATCTGTGTTTAAGGAGGAAAGCAAAAAGCTTATCTATATTTGCATTCTGGGATGTGTCTGTCAGGGCCTCAAGGCATGCAGACCCTGCAGGAAAACATCTTGCTAATTAGTAATCTGAGGAAACCTCTTGCTTAGGTTTTGAAGCTGCTTGCCTAACAAGTTTTTTGATTGACATGTCATTGTCTACTAACAAGGATAAATGAGGCGGGAGAGGTTTGGAGTTTTCGGGATCAGTTCATGGACTCAGTTTAGGGCCCCCAATGGAAGCTGAAAGATAGGCTAATTGGACAGCTGCTGCTGTACCACATGAGAGCCTCACCAAATTTTGGTAATTACTGAGGGTTGGGGGAGTTTTACTAACCTATTGAGGATGTTGTATTGTACTGTTTGTGCAAGCCATCTATCAGTCGGATGGCCGTGTCTCCACTGATTTATTTCCTGACACTACCTCAGACAGAGTAAATTTACCGGTTTCAGAGTAGCAGCCGTGTTAGTCTGTATTCGCAAAAAGAAAAGGAGTACCCGTGGCACCTTAGAGACTAACAAATTTATTAGAGCATAAGCTTTCGTGAGCTACAGCTCACTTCATCGGATGCATCCGATGAAGTGAGCTGTAGCTCACGAAAGCTTATGCTCTAATAAATTTGTTAGTCTCTAAGGTGCCACGGGTACTCCTTTTCTTTTTAGTAAATTTACCAAGAGCTTTGGGTTGGAAGAACCCCGGAAAACAACAGTGCAGGTACAGTCTGCACCATGGATCGGCAACGTTTGGTAAGCCCCCTGGCGGGCCGGGCCGGTTTGTTTACCTGCCGCATCTGCAGGTTCGGCCGATCGCGGGTCCCACTGGCCATGGTTCACCACTGCAGGCCACTGGGGGCTGTGGGAAGCTGCGACCAGCACATCCCTTGTCCCGCACCACTTCCTGCAGCCCCCAATGGCCTGCAGCAGCAAACCGCAGTCAGTGGGAGCCGCGATCAGCAGAACCTGCAGACGCGGCAGGTAAACAAACCAGCCCCCTAGCGAGCCACGTGCCAATCATTGCCGATCCCTGGTCTACACTGAAATGCTACAGCTGCTGAGCTGTGCCGCTATAGCATTTAAAGTCTAAACAAGCACTTTTAGGGCAACTTCATTTCCTACCCTCCACTCCATTGATCATCTCTTGAACAGTATCAAGACACTGACTCCCACCTTTTTTCCACAAATGTAGCCAGTCTTGACAGCCAAATTTTAAAACTTTCCAAGAAGCACCATCACACATTCTCTCTTTGCTCCCGCTATGCATGGGAGGAGCTCTCCTTAAATATTCACAAAGCCATTTCACTGTTCTGCTTCATATACTCTCTTCTCTGCTGTGATGGATGCCTATAAAAAAACCTGATCAATTGTAAGGCACCTGATTTGCTGTGAACGCTGTTTCTTGTGCTGACTAATATAGTTTCATGGTTTCTTTGTGCTTCACCCCATCAGTTTGTTTTAACTACCAGCTGTCTTACACTTAGATTGTAATCTCTTCAGGTCAGGGGCTGTTTGTTATATATTTGTACAGTGTCTAGCACAGTGGGTCAGCGGCCTCTAGGCACTAATATAACATAAATACATAAATGGATAATAATAATAATGCCAACAGCAACTTTAGACAAGTGAGCAGTCCTAATGAAGTGGTGAACTGAACTGAAGCTTTTATACTCATGTAATAGGTCACACAAGGAACTACGGGGAAAAAATCTATTACCCACAGAATAGATACAGCATTGACAGTGGTGGTACAAGTTTCTAATCATTGACATGCAAATGTGCCTCAGTGCTGACTTGGAGAAATCAGTGAAAATTCACTCTTAATGTCCTTTCTGCTGTGGCTAACAGCATTGCCAATTTGTGCCAAACATGATGGCTTCCTTTTGAACATAAACGTATGGATCGGAAATGGACTGAGATCATACATTCACTTAACAACAGACCTACAAACAATAATTGGAGGGAAGTGACCTTCAGCCATTATTAACCTATTTTTGTTTCAAACTGATGCTTAGGGCCTCATCCAAAACCAACTGAAATCAGTGGAAAGTCTCCCATTCACTTCAATGACTTTTGGATCAGGTCCTTAGAGATAAAAAGATATTGCATGTACCAATGTTTGAACACCTCAGAGAAATAAGGAAGTGGCTGCTAAACACTTTTCCAGAGAAATTTGTTTGAGTGACTTTTTTATTATTGCAAAACCCACATCTATTCTCTGTCATGTCATAATGAGATGGCCAAACGATTTTAAAATATTGGCTTTCTTTATGGCTATAGAGTAATAAAAAGGAGTCTTCTGGCATATATTCTATATCCCAGGAGATCCAATTTTCAGATTGATGGCAGTTTTCCTTTTTAAGACTCAGCTTTCTTTTGGATACAAGTCCCTCTAGCATATCATGCTGCATTTCTACCCTTTAATGGTAAGCTTAAGGACTGGTAGAAATTCTTTCATTCTGCTGTGTTTTATAAAAATGCTAAAATGTTTGAAAAAAAAATCTTATATTCTAACTCTTTTTTAAGGGTATTTAGAATGCCACTTGGTTATTAGTATATTATTTGCTTCAAACACACAAACCAGCCTTCCAGTATTTATGATAAATTAGAATAACATTTAATTTAAGAAGTCTAACAGCATGGCATAGTCTCAAAATAATTCTGCTAGCTATTTCATGTTAAACAGAACAACAGTAATGCTTTGAACTAAGCATAAATGATAGCGCTAATCCCCCAGGTGAAAGGACCCAAGGCAAAATTTGCCCTGCTGAAGAGGATTGGCTCAAGGTTCTCCACACCCCTTATACTCCGCATAGGGGCGGCAGTGAGGTGCAGCTAGCAGAGCAGCTGCACAGGAATGCCTATGCATCCACTGCATGCTGCAGAACTGATTTCAGTCCCACCTCTCCTTTGGAGACAGGATACGTGTGGCCAACGATGGGTCCAGAGGGTGTCTGCAGATCGGCGTTTATGCAGATCCAGAGGCCACAGTGCACCCTGCAACCGGCACAGAAGAGGTTGAGACTGCTAATACAACCTATAGCAGTGGTGGGCAACCTGCGTCCCGTCAGGGTAATGCACTAGTGGGCAACCAGACTGTTTGTTTACATTTGAACTGACCTATAGACTGGAGCAACATCACTTTGGGAGTTATGGTACAGTCTTTCTCTCTAAAGCGGGATTAGAAAGGGCGAGTTTTCACTCCCAAACTGCCTGCACTCCACCTGAATTCAGTCTGGTTCAGGGAAGGTTCTTCCCTTAGTGTGTATTAATGGACAATTTAACACCACATGCACACATGGGCCACACCTTTTCCTGTTGAGCCTTTCGGTACCATGCAAAACGTGAGGAGGTGCTGAACTGTCCATGAGAGTCACACAGATATGTCACTATTCTGAACGTGCTCCATAGATCTCCAGGAAATGAAGGACTGCATTTTCAAAAGCGCTGAGGCCTTGCTGGCATTAATACTAATAAAATTATATGCAATATGAATTACCGGGACAAAGCTGAGTGTCTATGCCTCTGCCTCTAACTACATGATTTGACCCATAATTAGATAGTTAAATGTGTGCAAGTACCTAGATTCATACCCTGCAAATCAACTGTAGATACAAAACTGAGTTTAAACTTAGGAAGTGCAACTGGCTCCTGCAAAAAGTGATCGTGATTTTGAAAAATTGGCCATTAAATGTACCTTGCAAATACTATACAGAGCTGGCTGAAGACGGTGGGAGTTTTTTGCTGAAATTTTTAAAGAAAATGAAAAATATTTCATTTTAGTCTAAATTTCCACAGAACATTTCAATTTTTTAGGAGAAATTCGAACATAAAAAAACTTCAGACAAAACATGAACATTTCAATTTTGAAATGCTGCTGCATCACCTCATGGCATGGGTATTGTAGTTCCATTGCCTCAAGCTCCCATTCTCCTCTATGCTTTGGGCTGACTGGTCAGCCTGTATGTCTGATAATGCAACAAGGTCTCTTCTCTCAGAGAGGAGAATCAGTGCATCATAGCAATCCCTGGCTATTGTGCATCATGGGAAACGTATTCCCGCCATGGAGCCTGGCCCATACAGAAGATGGGGACATGAGGCTACCAAACTCTCATGAGGCACCAGGTCAGCATTTCCAAAACAAAATATTGTTTTTTCAATAAAAACAAAATTAAGTTTTCTGACGAAAGCAGATACTTTTCATGATATTTTGTTTTGTTAAAAAAAAGTCAGTTCAAAACAGTTTAGATAGAAAATTTCTGAGCAAAGGTAACAATGTATTCCACAGAACTGTGATGATGCCATGTGTTCAGGTGTATACACAGTACTTAGTAAACACTACTAGTAATAAAATACATATCACAGAACTATGCCCAAAGCCAGGGGGAAAAAAATTACCTACTGAAATGCTAATTTTGTCTCTTTTTTAGGTAATATCTGTAAACAAGGTACGTAATAAACCATTAACTTTCCCTACTTTTTTAATTATCACTCTCAACTCTACTTTCCTCCCCATCTCTCATAATCAGAAACTTGGTGCTATGCTCCTCTCTATTTTTCTCAAATGACATCCAACTTCTTCACAGACCATGGTGTGCTCCCTCCATCTGTAAATTCAAACCAATCAACAGAAAAGGATGGGCATCCTTAACCCTAATTTTTCCATTGCCTAAGTACAGAGGTTTCAAACAATCTGAGGAGCGCTGTAGTCTATCAATGAAAACTTGGCTCTCCTACCTCAAAGACCAGGATATTGCTTCCATGAACTTCCTAATTAATCTAGAGCTCTTAAAATCTGTTATCTCATTTACACATCTTGAAAAGAGTTTGGCACACGTTCCCCTTAAATAAAGTGAAAAGAAAAGGAGTTCTTCTGGCACCTTAGAGACTAACAAATTTATTAGAGCATAAGCTTTCGTAAGCTACAGCTCACTTCATCGGATGCATTCAGTGAAGTGAGCTGTAGCTCACGAAAGCTTATGATCAAATAAATTTGTTAGTCTCTAAGGTGCCACAAGTACTCCTTTTCTTTTTGCAAATACAGACTAACATGGCAGCTACTCTAAAACCTTAAATAAAGTGGTTATTTGTTGTAGAATACATGAATAATTGTATCAGATCCTGGATTTTTTTCTTCCCTCCCCTGCCACGCCCCACTGTCTGAAAACTAGGCTGGCCAGATCAAGGGTCAGTGGTAAAAACAATCACCTTAGCCCTGAATTTTTGTTTGGTGTTATTTTTTCTCCATCTCCTTCACTGACTGAAAATTGTGTCTAGTTTTCAAATGTTCAAATTCTTAAATATTTTACTATTCTTGCCCTTGAAAACTGCCTCTTTTATAAGACAATATCAAAATCTACCTGTATTTCCAATTTTGTGATGTAATGTAATTTCATTGGGTAAAAAGAAGAAACATCAGACTATTTGAAAAAAAATAAAAAAGGAGCCACATCAAGTCTTTTAATTTCAGAAAGTACACACACAGTTTAATTAAAGATTTCAGACACATTCTAGTTGTCAATAATACTTAACTCTAAACATTTGAAAACATGAGGATTTTGCTTTGTTTTCTCTTTGTTGCCCCCCCCCCCGAGTTAAAAGGGGGAACAAAATTAGCTATTTAATGGGACCAGAATTAATCATATAATGCCAGTGTGGTTCCAACTTTAATTATGGAGATACCAGCAGCTCTCCATAATAACGTTAGCTCTGCAGTTCCAAAGCATACAGATTAATGGAACACTTCTATTAGCTATAGAAGGGCCTTGACTTTGTTTCAAAGCTGCAGCTACTAAATAGAAGGCAGAATGTTCACACACATATTGTGCCTGATCGATCCTGCTGCCTCACAAGTTGATAGCAAAAGTGGGCGCAGGATTAGACCCAAAACAACCCACAATGAAACTCATTAATAACTTTGCTAAATTAAAAGCTCTTTTCTTTAAATGCAGTTGGCACATGTGTTTTCAATGAGATTTAACTATGTGAAAAGTCTAAAGTTGTTTTGGAAGTAGGGGAACACAAAGAAACATGAGACAAAAGTTAAAATCTCAAGTGAGCCTTACATTTTAATGATCTATAACTCAAAAATAGTGTGATTAATTGTCTTTAAACTTTGCACATTCTCCTCTGCTTTCAGGGGAAATATGACAAATTATAGGACAAACATTTTCCAAGTTATATTTATGACGACGACAAACAGGGCTTTATAAGATAGCTTGTTGACACCTTAACTCTGGAGAAGTTACTACCTTTCCATAATAAAGCAGAGGGAAAAAAAGTTTATGTCTGTGTCCACTCATTCCTCTTTCACAAAGAAAATAAACTGTTACTTGAGTCCAGATCTTTCTGACTGCTCTGAAGTCATGAGAATAAAATGAAGCATCATTTGAAACCAATTGAATTGAACTTTATTAGGTTGATTCTCTCAGCAGTCTACATATTAGTATGTTATTTATTTTCATCATTTTCCTCAACTTTAGCCATAGAACCAGGTTAGGAAAGACAAATTCCATATAATTCTGTTTTGTCAGTCAGTTTTCAGACAATATGCTGCTCATATCACAGCTTTGAACTCCCAACTGTTGCAAAAGATTAATCCTTTGTGTTAGAGTGTACAGTACAGTAGTTTTCCCTTGATGAATACATGGCAAAGTAATTAAAACTATTATACCAATATTAATTTTTTTCTGTGGGTTTTAAAGTGTCTGTTTCTTAAACTATACAGAAGAGGACTATGTATTTATGTACTTCTAAAAATACTTTAGTAGACTTGCATTAAAGAATGATATATTATTACAGCAAAAAATCTGGTCCCACTCATATTTTTGAAAGAAATATGGGAAACAGGATGAAATTATTAGATATTATAATACCTTTGTGCTATGATGCAAATGTCCTTTCTCTACACGACGTATGCATTGCTTACTATATTTTAAAGTCTTACTGCTTCTTGTAACACTAAGGCCAGATCATGTTTTTGTTGTTATACACACACACACACACACACACACGCATGCATGCAAGCTCTGTACTTGATACTTTATTACTGTAACCATTCATAGTTCCAATTCATTGGGACCACTTTCAAGCAAAGTTCACTTGAGGGCTAATGATGTCTTAAATGTTTTTCCTTCATAAATGTGGCAGGGTTAGTGTTTTTGATCTTGTGACTCAATGAGAGTGAAATGAACCTGAGCAAAATGCCCCTAGAGATTTAGTCTCAATAACATTATGTGCTGTTGTGGAGGAAAGGACAGCTTAAGGTCACTTGTTTTTACTTGGACAATTTGGAAACTACCCTTTTACATGTACTGCCAGATTTATGGAGGATTTTCTTTTTTGGTTCTTTAAAATATTATTTAACTTTTATATTTATTAAAGAAAATTTCTTCTTTCTTTTAAAAGGAAAGATGCAGAAATAAAACAAAGACTTGTTTCCTCTTTTTAGAGCAAGGTATAAAAAAGGCCAACATTTTCAAAAGTTTTGTGTGTGTCTATTTTTGGATGCCTAATTTGAGACACCTTTATGAGACCCAATTTTTACAGGGTGATACTCAGCACTTAAGAAATCTTGGGTTGGATCCCCCAAAATTGCAGCACCATAAATCAGTTCACCCACACAGAGCCGGATTTTGAGGTTTATAGGCTTTGCGTTGATGCAACAATCCATGTGCACAATCACAATGTGCCTTACCCCCTGTGAGGTAAGTACTCTCATCCCTGTTTTATAGGTAAAGAAATTGAGGCATATAGAAATTAAGTGGACAACATGTTCAGTAGCGGATACTAATTTTGGGTGTTCAATTTCAATCACCTTTGACCGATTTTCAGTGTAGCTGAGCATCCACAGCTCATATTTACTTCACTTGGTGTTGTGGTTGCACAGCAGCTCCTGAAGCAGGCCTTATTCATATCAATTTGGGAACCACAAAATTGGGACACCTAAAATTAGTTGTCAGTCCTGAAACTATTAGGCTAAATTATGTGGCTAAATTCATATAACAATTCGGTGATACAGTTAGGAACAGAATCAGGTTTGATGACTTTCTGTCCCAGGTGAAGGACAATATATCTGCTCTCATGGTCATCACAGGACTGAGAGTCAGGAGACATGGATTCTCAGGTGGAATTTACAGTACCACAACCTTGGCAATTACTAATGAAAAATAGGATGTGTATTTTGGTTGACAGATAGATAGCTATAACTGCATTATACTGGATAAATAGACGTTTAGATAGACTCAAACAGAGATGTAGACTGGCTAATTTTAAAACATGTAGACGTAGAATTTTGCTCAGAATTATGGTGCTCTAGAGAAAATGGTGGATATCATTAGATGTCATTTTTGTTAGTAAAGGAGATCACCATGAGTGAAGATTTCAGACTCCTAAAGAAGTCTAGAGTAGATGAAGGCATAGATAAGGAAAGACAGAGGCGTACAGTGTAGGCAAAATGAGCATATTCTTTGGAAGACTTAAGTCCACATGAAGATACTCTCTAAGAAATAAGATGGAGCAGTGAAAAGCTATTGATTAACTACACTTCACAATGCTAAAATCTGGTAAATTAACACAGAGCAAGGAAAAGTATTATGGTTCTTGAACATTTATGTTTCAAAATTCTTCTGGAGTTTAGCTGGAGAAATAATAATTATATATCTATGAAATTAGAACCCAGACAGTTTATGGTGGCTAAAAAGAATAGAAAGAATCTCAACTGCCAACCAAAATAGTCCTGCCCTGTAAATTTTTCAATAAAAGGGAAAAAAGTGTGGTACCGTACAGATCATAAAGAATAATAGGCAATGTTCGCTGGAAGCCCTAGACTGCCAAATATAAAGTAATACCAGGATGTATTTTTGATATTTTCATCTACTGATCTATATTTTAGTGTACATAGGAAAAAGTGGCAACTTTCATTTTTTATGGGATAATAGCTCTTAATAAAGTAAGTATTTTGATAGCAGGCTAATTCTGAAAATGTGATTTATGAAACTCAATAAATTTTGAAGGTTTCACAACAGATCATTGTTGTAAAGATGTATATTTGACCTGATAAATGATAGACTGTATTGTAAAAATTCAACTTTATTTGCAGACTATTATTAACCTGACAGATTATAACAGCTCCTTAGGATCTATTTTTAGATTATTATACCAATCTGCTAAAGTATATAGGGACAATATGCTTATTTAGTTGGGTTTTTCCTTCCAAAATTACAGTCATGTAAATTTAAGGATTTATTACTTTGGCTATTACTATTTAAATATCAAAATGATCAGATCATTTAAAAAGAAGTATTTGACAACATGTACCTTTTCAATCTAAGGTTTTACAAAAAGTACAAAAATCTTAATCATCTAACATGTCTGTTGTTTGGGCTTCATGTCACTTAGAAAAAGGCCAAAATAATATGTTTTGAAACTGTTTAAAATTATTTTTATCTAGTTTCTGTAGTACACTATGTTAAACCTAATACAATTATGACATTCTTAAGAAATGGTACAGATTTGCTCTGAAAATATTGACCGGCCCTATAATCACTGTTAGAGATGAATACCAAAACCTTTTGCTACCTCAGGAAGGAAATACAAAATAAAAGTATCTGGGGGGGAAAACAACCTATGTCAAATAATCACAAGTTGTGAAAAGTGAAATACACAAAAAAGAAACAGGAAAGGACATAGCTGGTTATGTATTTAAATAAATCCTTCTCTTGTTGAATTGTTTAAGAGAAAGATCATACACAATTTCTCCTTTCTATTTTCTTTTTTTCTTTAAATAAAAAAGGAATTTTAACTTCTCTCCTCTGCAATAATCAGGCTTCATTTTTGGAGAATGAAGTAGAGGAATATTTTATAATACAAAGCCATAAATTCAGTTTACAAGAGCTCAAATGAATGGAAGTTTAGCACTTAAAGTTTTGCACAGGCAAGCTGAATCTTTTATATTGAACACTGTTAAATCTGTAAGGCAGGTAATTACTTTCAGGCTATGTAATAACAAATTACTTTTATTGCAACAGATTTGGTGAAGTTAAAGTTTTGCTTTTTTTATGCACATGTATTTCCATATTTGTGTGTGTTTTCAAAGATGACTAATACTTACGCAGTTTGCTGACAAAACACTTGCATTAATAAGCTATTATTTTGTATAAAGGGACTGAGGAGCTTTTCATAACAGGATGACAGCAGGATATAAGCCTCTCAGAAAGTTCTTACAGAAACACTCAAACATGAAAAAGGTACAGAACAGTTTATTTTTTTCTCTGTTTACATCATGGATCTTTCTATATATTTCCTTCCTCGTTTTGTGTTCCATATCTGACTCCTTAGCCTTTGACACCATAATGATGGGTGCATTACAAATAAGATAGACAGACAGATCTGATTTCACTGCTGTGGCACACACATGTTCATAAAAGGGAACATTCTGATACTCGGTTAAATGCAGTTTTCATTATGAAAAAAACTATTCTGTTCTTTTTTCAGTTATTTTAAAATTCAAATCCTAGACGTCAATTTAAAACAGATTAACTGTGGAATTTGTATGCTACTCACCTTAACCTAAATGTTTCCTCTTATGTTCCCTGCTGAAATGATTACCTTTTTAATAGCTGTTACAGGCTTTCAACCGCAAAAATCAATGTCTAAATGTTTCTCATACCTTTTGTTTGATGATCATGTCGTTGATGTCCTCAAGATCACCCACTGTCACTATCTGGGATTTTATCACTCGATCCAGTAAAGAAAGCCAGTCAGTGAGTTCTGCCCAGGCCTTATTAAAGTCAGCCAGAGCTGGCACCTCCAGAAGCAAGGAAGATGGCATTTCTACTTTGGAGATGGTGGTTTCCTTGGTTACCACGGTTTGTGTAACCACAGTAACAGTTTGACCAGAAGTTTCTGAAAATTTTAAAAAAAAATGTTGACATTATTGGATAAAGGGACTATGATAAATTGCTCATTTCAGTAACATAGTTCAGTCACTGAAAAGGTAATTATTTGTACCATTTGTAATATTTTGCTCACTTGAAATGTGAAAATGCAAATAAAACAAATCACATGAATTTATATACATATACCCAGCCTCTCCCCTCAGCCCCCCATACCCAACTTACCTATAAGAGCTCACCCCATCCCAGCTGTGACAAAGGCAGTATCAGGAATACCCCCTGTGTAATCACAACCCCCAAATGCATGGTCACTGAAGTACTCTGCTCCCTGAAAGCCTGGGCTGCACATCACGCCCTGTTTAGTTTGGATAAAAAAATCTGTTGTTCCAGTAGTGACCAAGCCATTGTGACCTACACCCTACCCCTCAAATCTTGAATTACCAGTGAAACTGGGATTGTCTCTCCCTCCATTTATCATCGTGTTGGCTGCTTTTGCTACAACAGTAAGAACAGTCTGTACTCTGTGAAGGTTGTGATGGGAGTGACACTTACAGATGTGGGACTCAGGGAAAATAGACTACAAGACAACCCAGATCAGAGATTGGTTGGTTGGGCCATCTTTGTTTTTTGTGAGGTTAGAGTCTCAGCAAAGACAGGGGGAAGCTGCATTTTATTCACCTCTTTGAATGGGTTGCTCTTATTTCCTGGGCATAATTGTGGGTGGGACTAGGAATGAATGGGGACTACCCTCCAATATTACAGGCCAGGATAAGAACGTCATTGGTGGTTACCTCATTGGAAAATTTCTATTGAAACATTATGGGGAGGGGATATATTGTGTGTGCATGTAAAATGGGGTTAAAAAAACTTCCTTTCTCACACCCTTTGTCTGATTATTTAGATTGTAAACTTTTCTGGGCACAGGCTGTTTCTTAAAGTGTATATGTTCATCACCTAAAACAACTGGACTCTGATCTCACTTGCAGCATTATACATGTTCCCACATTATATTAGCGGTGATTAGCAAAAATGTTTATAAGAGAAGAATCTGCTGGCAAGGGAAATTCACTTATGGGTCTCTCCATTTTAGAATTCTTTCCTTGCTGCTCATCTAAAATTATTTGATTCTGATGACTGAATCTGCATAGTTCATCAATATATGCAAATTACTGAAGAGATTCAGGGTTCTCAATAGGGGCGTTTATTTTATTTATTAGGGGCATTAGTGTTTTGCAGGAGCTAGGTTAGTTTTGTTGGTGCGTATGATGTTTTGGGGCACAGAGAGGCCTTTGGTTGCTACTTTGGTTGCTTGTTTGAACTTGATTGTATTTCTGATCTCTTGTTAAGATGCCTACCTCCTGGAACAGGCGTTATTGTTTAGTCCATATAGGGAAATCAAAATATAACTGATTTCAGAGTAGCAGCCGTGTTAGTCTGTATCCGCAAAAAAACCAGAAGTACTTGTTTAGAGCATAAGCTCTAATAAATTTGTTAGTCTCTAAGGTGCCACAAGTACTCCTGTTCTTTTTGCAAAATATAACTGACCTTCGTATTTGTTTATAAAGAAAATAATAAGTAATTGTATAAACAAACATCTAGGACTTGCATCCCCACTGCCTGACAACATGCATTCTCATTTACCACTGTGCAAAGTATGTGTAAAATGGTAAATAATCAGAATGGAAGCATTTTAGACAAACATCACACAGGTGAAAATAAATGACAACATAAAGTGCCAGGTACTTACAGTCTTTATTTTGCTGCATGATTTAATAGTATAATGTATCTTATCTTCACTTGGTGGGACAACTCACGTGAGTAAATATTTACTTACACAGGGCCAGGTCCTAAACATACAGACTGGTTTAATGGAACTAGCAACAACTGACAAATGCAGCAATTTCATATATAAGTCCTTTAAAAGATGACAACAAAGAACTACTCAATATCTGACTTGAGTCAACTGCTACACAGACAGCATATAAATTCACATCCATGCTTAGATGGAGGGGATTCTTGGAGCGAAGGAACAGGTTTTAGGATAGTAGTGTTCGTATCAGGAATGGTTCACTGGATTCTCATTGTAAGACAGGTAAACATAAATGACCCTCAATGGAAAGTTATGAAAGCATAATTACTCATGGTAACTCATGCCTAAGAGTACTACATGGCTCTACATTGCTAGTGCACCATTTTAAACGTGAAGCATCTGTCCCTTAGTTGTGCTTTTATCATTCAAAAATTAGATCGATAACTGGCTGCACAGAGAATTTGGGTGTGTGTGTATGTGTGTGCGCGTGCGCGCAGTTAATCATAGAAAGGCAATTTATGCTTTAAGTTGCTATTATACATACAGTTTGGCAAAGCAAAAGACAGCCACAAAACCTATTAGCACGACTACCGATTGGAAAACTACATTTCCAAAGTATTTTTAAAGGTGAAGACCTCATATTATTATAATGAGTGTGTTCCCAAAAGGCTCACTCAGATGTATTAAAATACATTTATAGATTACTGCCCTATTGTGTTAAAATGTAACTCCATCATAAGAAGAAAATGGATAAAATAGTACAGGAGGTTGATGTATTAGGACTTGACGCTTTAAAAAACCCCCAGAAAATCTGAATAACTCCCTTGCAATGTAGCTGCAGAGCCACTACCTGATTCAATAGCCTAAATGGCACAATGTCAGAGCCATGAGAGCTAGAATTAAGCCTTGGGTGGTGCCACTTGCAGTTTCTTGCATTTCAGATGCAAAACAGTTATTGGGCACTGGATTTAAGTTTTTCAAAAGGACAAAGGTGAATTTTGTTTTTTGTAGACAGGCTAGTTCTTGCGCTGAGAAAGGCTGTCTGTGGTGTATGTTGCCTTCAGAAAGCAAAGAGGCATCATTGCCCCACTTAGGTAAGACCAAGATGTTGTTTTTTGTTTGTTTTATTGTAGTTTAAACTTGGTCCATTTGGAATATGGGCCACTGAGACAGTTTACACATCTATGTTTATTCCTTCCAGAAGAGCTACAGTCTGGACTAAAAAATTCAATCGATAGGTTGAAGTTCACATTTAAATTGCCAGTTAATTTGAGAATAATGATCAGATAATTCTCAAATAAATTTGTTAGTCTCTAAGGTGCCACACGTACTCCTTTTCTTTTTGAGAATACAGACTAAAACGGTTGCTACTCTGAAAGTTGTAAAAACATTGTAATATTTACTTCTTATGGCTGTTTTGAATAGATTGGCCTACTTTATTTGGAATAGTTAAAACACATTACTCAATATAGTGGCAATTAATGACTCCGAAAGCCTGGACAATTTACAACTATCTATATTGTAAATTACTCTACACTAACTGAAACGTTGAAAAATGTGTTTTGATATAAATATTTTTAAATTAACATTTTATAAATTCAGGAAAAACACAATGTTTCATCTGTACGATTAAATAATGTAATATCTACTATCTGAATAGTTAGAAATGTGCTAATATTTCATAATTATTTCCTATTCTAAATATAGGGAAATGGCATGGTATTTCAGTTACTTTGGTACAGTGACTGTTGCAAATGTTAATTTTTAAATGGTTAATTTTTAACTGCTACTGCAGTTAAATCTATCTATCCATCCATTTATACCACATGTATCAGTTCAATATCCGAGTGCATTATTTGCACTTTTTTCTTTCTATGCTTAAATGAAAAAAAAATCAGTGAAGCATAAGTTATGATTTAATTGTTAGTTCTTGAAAATCATTTTAGAAAACAGCTTGTGTTAACTGAAAAACACATATAACAAAAAATAGTGACTTTCCTCCCTGACCATGCAAGAGGTTCACAGTTTGTTATTTATATGACATCATAAAAATTAACATGATACAAATGCTTCCACAGTCACAGACAATATTGTCATTTTGGTCACAAAAGAAAAAAGGATGACATGTAGGACCACAGTTTTTGGGGTTTTTTAAGTCACACAGGCCTCTAAGTAATCATTAACAACATTGGGTCAAATCTGTTCATGTCTTAATTCGTCCCCAGTGTAATTAAAAGTATAGAGTTATTCCAGGGCTGAATTTGGCTCCAGTATTTAAAATGTAAGTGAAGCTCCTTTTAAAAATTGCTGAGCTGCTTCTGTCCAGCTCTGTTCCCCTTCTTGCTTACATGGGGCAAACGGAGTACAGACTATCCATTTCCACCTACTGGGTGCAGGGGGTATCACATGGCATGGCAGGGAGGAGAGGTGTCATGATCTAAGTGTGCACTGTATTGTTTGTATCCTCAGCTTGCATGAAGGCTCTTTTTACCTGCTCCTGGATCCCGCAAAAGGGAGGGTTGCTCATTGTCTCGAAGACATTTAAACCAAATGAATGTCAAACAGAGGCAGCACTGGGGGGCAGTTAAAAATCTCAGAGAAAAATAGAGAAACGGGAGCAAAATGTTGTTGTAATACGGAAATAATTAAATGGAAAGTGTTATGAGTTATTCTTCTTATCCCATAGAAATAAGAAATACTATCTGTTGTCAATGTGATTTTGGTTCATGGCTAAATGTACATCAGTGTAAGAAATGAATGATGTAACATTTATTATTATTAGCTGCTTCAGACTAAGTTGACACTTGTCATCTTTCCTAGGCGGCAATCTTCAATTATTTGGATTGGCTCTTAGCAATATCCTTCTTTATACAGAGAAAATTTGTCTCCTTTAAAGCAGTGATTCCCAAACTTGTTCTGCCACTTGTATAGGGAAAGCCCCTGGTGGGCTGGGCCGGTTTGTTTACCTGCCGTGTCCGCAGGTTTGGCCGATCGCAGCTCCCAGTGGCTGCAGTTCACTGCTCCAGGCCAATGGGAGCTGCTGGAAGTGGCGCGGCCTGAGGAACGTACTGGCCGCCACTTCCAACAGCTCCCATTGGCTTGGAGTGGCGAACCATGGCCACTGAGAGCTGCGATTGGCTGAACCTGCAGACATGGCAAGTAAACAAACCGGCCCAGCCCACCAGGGGCTTTCCCTGCACAAGTGGCGGAACAAGTTTGGCAATCACTGCTCTAAAGCATTGTCCAAATCATAAAGAATAGCACTAAAATCATTTGAATAGAAGTGGATTTTTTACCTTAAAAAAAAATCTACTAAAGCAACAGATGCATAAGTGCACTTTAGGATGAATGTATTATGAGAATGGAATAATCATTATACTCCTCACAATTGCTATCAATTTCCTTCTGCTCATGCAGCACACACCTGTGGCTTATTGGCAATGCCCTTGGTTGCACTTTTTAAATGTTTACAGTCTATTTAGAGGTCTGTTGCATTCCTTTTTCTTTTTTATTTGGAGGGGAAGGGGAAAGGGAGAACAAGTTTTCTGTTTACATTTCTTTTAGTAACAGATTTTATCTAATTGCTGGAAAGAGAAAGAAATACATAGGAAATTATACTGTAATGAATCAATACATAAAAGCAACAGATACTTCAGTTTTCTATTGTTTTTTGTACTTGTAACACTGTATTTTGTTTTGTATCTGTAACGCTGACCTTGAGAGACTTCTATATATGCTTTGTTTTTCTGCCTTCTTCTTTTTGAGCTGGATATTACATATCTGTAATATCAGATGACAATATAGTGAAAAAATGACTTCACAAAACTGTGTGTATTCTCTCTGCTGGACAAGATTTTTTCATTCCACACGTCAGTCACAATTTGCTGCAGCAATCTCAACATATCTTATTTCATCCTACCCTCACTTTAACCCCTTAATGCTGAGGGTCACATTGATTTGGATTGGGTCTCAAAACAAGGTATTCCACACTGATGCCAAGGACAGGACGACAAAAAACAAAGTTTTCTTGGGGGGGGGAGGGTGGGTTGTATTTGTCATTAGGGAAGTTCGGCATGCAAAGTACGTACTGATGTTGGTTTGTAGTCTTCATGAAAATATGGTCATTACTGGTTTTCAAAGATATAAATTATCATTATATCTATATAAGCCATACTTGAATTTGCAGCTTAGAATGTAAAGGTGCCCATTACTAATCCCTCAACCATTAAGTTCCCATTTTTATTTCTTTTCTGTCCCCGCTACACTCTCTCTCTCTCTCTTGCTCTATCTCAAGTTCATCTGCAAGGTAGGGGTTTCTAGCCTCTTAGGACTCCACTTTTTACCTCACATTGCACTCACTATTAAAGTTTAACATGTTTACTGAACAGATATCATTGGAGATTTTTTTAAAAAATATCCATTTTTTAACTTCTTATTCCTCTGATTAAATATGCAAATACTACACTGAGTAAGGTACACCAAATGTAATGGCTTATTCTAAAATAAATAACAAATGTTAGAGTAGCAGCAGCTAATGGGAATTTGCCCACTGGTCCATAGTGAAAATCTTTAGATCCCGTACATGCAAATTTTTATATACATGTTGTATATAAAATAATTAATTAAAAATTCATATAACAATTCATTTTTCAATATGTTGATATTTTATATTGTTACATTAATTATCTCTAATAAAATGTATAAACATCTTTATAATGAAAACAACTTAAAAAAAGTTTGGTATTCAAAAATGTAGGCCTTGATCCTGCAAATTGATCCACATAAGTAGAGGCCCATTGAAGTCAAACTATGTTTCCCAACACCTATTTTGTAATAAGACTACTAATGTATCCTTTTTATGAAAACTTGCAGAGACTCCTTTACTGTCCAACATACACATACATAACACACTATTTGCTCTGGCTACTTAGCGTTGCTTCAGTGCAGTTGAAACTAACCAGATAAACTGGATTTGCAATGGCTTTGTGGAATAGGTCTAAAATCTGTATCAAATACAGAGTTTCAAAAGAACTGTTAATCTCATTTATTTTAACACATACATATCTGTATTCTTTACCCTCCGATATTTGAAGACAACTTTTTAGTTAATACCATTAATTGAAATGTAGTCTATATCATCTGAGTTTGTCAGTTTTCAAAGCAGAATGAATACTACAGTTCTTTCGGTCAATATCCAAATGCATCAACCACATCAGCAAACAGAAAAACCTGCTCTATGAACTTTTCTATTGGCTAATGGTCCTATGTTAATGGTTGACTCATTCTCTTTATGCTTGCCCATGCAAGTGGGAAATTTTTTATGTGACCAAAATGTTACAGGTATGTGCTCTACCCATGACAACACCATATTGTCCTTGGAATCCAATCTCTGTATATGGCTGAGTCCAATGGAAACTCTCACCACCGTGTAAACAAGCTCCCTCATCCTCCCAGTTTGAACTGGCTCAGCTCCTGGTTCAAGAGGTGAAACTGATGCTGGATTGCCTGCCCTTAATGCTGGCTTTAATAACAACCATTGCTCCCTCTTATGGATATTCTGGGCACTGGTAACAGTGCTCCTACACATATATAGAAACAGATGATTACAATTCCATTATTTCTCTTCATTCCCTTTCTCTGGACTTAAAACACATATAAACAGGCAGCTTACTCATGCTTTTGCCTACCAGAGGGGGATGTGATAGGTTCCCCCTGTGGTGCCACCTGGAACTGGGGTACCATTGAGCCCCCCGACCCACCAACCTGGACTCCCTTTACGCTGTACCACTGTGACCAGCCTACCAAACCCTCCCCCAAAATTCAACACACATACAGGTAGGCACACACAGAGCTGCACAACATACAGATAGTTGTGATCTGCTCTGCATAGGCAGGCTACAGCTAAGGAACTGCCCAAGCTGCTCAAGTGCACATTCCCCCATCTGGAGCATAACCCCAAGATTATACCATCTTGTGCTGCACAGAGAACTGTACAACGTAAGCTCATGAAATTTGCCCCTTCCGTCAATATGGAGAGGATATGCAACAGTTTTCTGCCCAAAGTTATGACTCTCACACTCCCCGGTTTTAGACAAAGCAAAAGTTAGATTTTAAGTGATTATAAGGGATAGCAAACAGATTAAAGCAGATTACCTAGCAAACAAACAAAACACGCATATTAAACTTAATATACTAAAGAGAATGGATATGAGTAGCAAATTCTCACCCTAAATGATGATTCAAGCAGGCTGCAAAAATTCTTAAGGGGCCAGTTGCACTTGCTTACAGCTTAAAAACCCCAGGTATTCTTTTCCCCTTTAGCCTGGGTCTAGCACTTCCCCCCAGTTCAGTTCTTGTTCCTCAGTTGTTTCCAAGAGCCTCTTTGGGGCAAGGAGACAGTGAAGAACCATGATGATGTCACTCCCCTGCCTTAAATAGCTTTTGCATATGGCAGGAACTCTTTGTCTCAAAGCTTAGTTCCCATGCCAGTCAGAGGGAAAACAGAGGTATTCCAAGATGGAGTCCAGTACCAGGTGACCTGGTTACATGTCCCTGTAATGGCACAGCAGCTGTGAGTCAGAGGTTTTTGTAGTGTCCTCAGGAAGGCCCCCTCTTGGGAGATAAAGTTTTTCTATTGTTTTCTCTAATGGTCCTTTCTAGCCAGCCATCTAGACTGAGTGCATTCTGCCTAGTGGGTGCTCCCCAAGTATAAACACATTTGCAATGCAGAAATAGAGCCACTGTTCCTAACTTCAGATACAAAAATAATACCTGCATACAAAGAGGATAATCACAGTCAGTAAACCATAACCTTTTCAATGATATCTTACATGACTTATCTTACATAATACATCATAGTTATGCCATATCTATGCCACATCATAGTTAAGCTGCCTGTTTATATGTGATTTTAGCCCAGAGAAAGGGAATGAAGAAAATAATGGAATTGTAATCATCTGTTTCTATACATGTGCAGGAGCACTGTTACCAGTGCCAGGAATATTCGTAAGAGGGGGCAATGGTTGTTATTAAAGCCAGCATTAAGGGCAGGCAATCATATCATAATAATATCTCTATGAAGACTATGGGATGCAGTGTCACAGGGCATTTAACTGCCCTGCAGATAGACTGCAAAAGCCATTCAGAACTTCACTTGGCTGGCTATGCCTATGTTTGAGAAGCACAGTGAGGCTGACTAGAGTTTTGTCTCAGTATTGCCACAGTACTGCTGTGATTTACTGCATTCAAATTAGTGTTGAAAAGGGTCTTTTAGGCTGCTACCCCTTTTGACTCAAGCAGTTAGCGATATTCAGGGTCTTGTGGGTTATTTCTGGTAAGAGGAGAATCTGATGATAGACTCAAGTATTTCTTAGATGTAATTCTATTATTTACAAAGTCCCGTTTCCCTGAACACATCAGGAATCAAACAGCAGGAGACAAGTTTCTTTGATCACTGTTTTAAGCCTCTTTTTCAGGGAGCAGTGTGTCCAATAAGCTCTCGCAATTGGCTTCATCTCAGGGCCATATTACTTGTGCTTCTCTTGCAGTCTGCTTCTGGCTGCTACTGCCCTCAGACACACAGACCTCTACCAAACAAATCCCAGCCCCCTGCAATTGCAATCAGCCCCCAGCAGAACACCCCCCCCACCTACACAGCTCAGCTTCTCTCCAGTCTTGCTTGGTCTTTGTTTGGATGGAGGTTCCTATTGATTCAGCTATCTCATGCCAAAAACTCTCTTAACTGCATCTTACATTTCTACTGAATAATGGGCATCTACTATGTCCTCCAACTTCAGTGAGGTTTCACTCAGCTTCTATCACTATGTAGACTAAAACTGAGTTGCATAGACTTCACATGTCACTTGATAGTATATTGGGATGGTCTTTCTGTAGATTCCAGAGACCTGGAATGAGAATATAAGCACTAATATTTGTCTCAATTACTGGTGAGACGCCTGACCTGGAGTAATAGAGCCATTTCTTTTGAATCCAAGAGTCCCAAAATCCAAATGAATTATAAAGGCATAGATGAAAAGGCAAGTACTAGATTAAAGGGATTGATTTACTATAGCTAAGGCTATGATTTTGTCATGGAAGTCGCAGGAAGTTACGGAATCCGTGACTTCAGCCTCCAGCAGCTGGGAGCTGCAAGGTCCACCCGCCCTGCTCGCGGTGGCTAGGAAATGCAGGGTACCCCCAACGCTCCCCAAGCCACTGTGGGTGCTGGGGTTACCCTGAAGCTCTGGGCCACCGTGGGCGGGGGGGGAGGTGCTGCAGCTCCCAGCTGCGGGCAGCAGGGACCCCACAGCTCCCGCCACAAGCAGTGCAAGACCTTGGAACTCCAAGCCCCCGTGAGCAGTGGGGGCCCCCAGAGCTCTGAGCCAGCCCCCCTGAGGGTGGTGAAGGGACACAGCCACTCCCCATTTTGTCATGGATGTTTTT
This sequence comes from Dermochelys coriacea, assembly GCF_009764565.3. Lineage (NCBI taxonomy): Eukaryota > Metazoa > Chordata > Testudines > Dermochelyidae > Dermochelys > Dermochelys coriacea. The sequence continues at coordinate 148,082,503 of NC_050068.2, forward strand.
AATAAAAGTCACGGACAAGTCATGGGCTTCTGTGAATTTTTCTTTATTGCCCAGGACCTGTCCATGACTTTTACTAAAAATATCTGTAAAATCTTAGCCTTAACTATAGCTATGGAGACCAGTGACCTATTGTTCTATCACAGTATAATCCGAGATTTACTGGTTACTTCTGAGATTTCCAGGGGACTGCATGTCAGCACCAAACTTTTTTGAACTCCTAGATTAACAACTTCGGTCTAGTTTTATTTCCAAAATTACAACCTGGGGTAATTTAGTGATATCCAAATTGTTTAAATTTCTTCAGGTGTTGTCATGTAAATCAGGTATAATTCCAGTCCTAATGATCTACACAAGGTATCTAATATGTCCCTACTGAAATGTTAATGTTTCATTAAAAGTTAATCTTTTATGGTATAAGAGATTCCTGCAAACAGAAGATTGTATAGTATTTGCCTTTTGAAATTATTTATTACATGCAAAAATAGGAAAGTGAATAACAAATATCTATTGTTTTATATGTAATGTATTTGCATTAATCTTTTCATGTTGTAAAGAAAATTGTCAAAAAACTTGTAAAAAACCCCCCAAACAAACAAACAAATACAAAAAAACCCCAACCATACTATGAAAACTACATGGGAGTACAGCAGCAAATGGAGCTAATAGAGTCTTATTATGAGTTGTTCTCGTTGGTGAAATGCCTGTTAGAGAGTTCCTTGGGGTTACTTAAATATCTGTACTGCTTATGAGACTCCTCTGAGTGATGGCATAAGAACACTTGTCTGTGCCAGCTGATTTTAAAATAAAATAAAAATATCTTGTAAACAACCAGAAAAAAAGTATAAGTGGTTTGACTAAGATATAAAAATGAACTTGACACGTTTACCTAATGTACTGTGCTAGCAAGAAGAAGACCTGTTTTGAACTCAGATGTCTGGGTTCTGGGCCAACAAACATGGAAGTAACTGCAGAAATGACATGCTCAGCATTGTAAAAAAGGTGGTGCTGAATGCAGAAGACATGCAATAGTTTCTCAAAAAGAAAAGGAGTACTTGTGGCACCTTAGAGACTAACAAATTTATTAGAGCATAAGCTTTCGTGAGCTACAGCTCACTTCATCGGATGCATTATGCTCTAATAAATTTGTTAGTCTCTAAGGTGCCACAAGTACTCCTTTTCTTTTTGCGAATACAGACTAACACGGCTGCTACTCTGAAACCTGCAATAGTTTCTGACTTCTGTTTCAGGAAACAACACTACTATTAGCTCCTGAGGAAGTACTTTCTAGACAGAGATACAATTGGATCCTCTGAGACTGACCAATTGCAACATGGATCAGAGATTGGAGAGGAAAATGAGTCATTCATAACTCTGACTAACTCTAAACAACAGGGTTTTTAAATGTTATTTATTTATTTATTTTTATAACAGTGCTAAGCTTGACTTTTATGTTGTGCCAGCTATTAAAAGTGATTTTCTTTAATGACAACTGATCCTTGTAGAATTGGCTAAGCTCTCTTCTAATGCACATGCTTCTGTTACTCTGGACTCTGGCTTAGTTTCTCAGCATTTTGCAACAAGAAGCTGAAATGCTCCTTTGAGAAATCTGAAGCTCCAGATGATGAAACGTTGTCCAGTGTGATATCCTTATTAAAAAGCTTCAAGGTAGCTTATGACAAAGTTCTTGCTATTAAGAAAGATATAATTTCTTCTATTTTGACTGAAGTGTTAAACCTTTGAGATTACCAATTTAGAGTGATGTCTTTTAGAAACCAATCACACGGTGTTTTCCACATGGCATTTATGTCCCACAAGTACTGAAACAATACTAGAACTACACAGCACCTTCCTTGTATTTTTCTCTCTCAATACACATATTTGCACAAACACATTCACTACAGAAGTATAGATAAGTGATTAAAATTAATAAGGAAAAATTAAATTAAGTGTTTGATAGTATGTAACAACAGATCTGGATATTTTATCCAGAGTGAGAGTGAAGGATGATATGGCTCAAAGGAGATTTTTCTCCCAAGACCATTAGTTTTTTAGGAACCGAATGAACTTACACAAATACAAAAGCCATCAAGTCAATAAGACTCATAGCTCTAGAGCAGCAAATCATGATGAAGAGAAAATAAAACACATCCTTTTAATGTTATTTGAAGACTACAACAACAGGTCATTCCTGTTACATGCTCAAACCAAAAACTAGAAAGACCATTAAAGCTTCCAGCATGAGAAACACACAATAGAAAACTTATTTGTATCAATGTGAGTCCTCCTCATTCCTATTCCACTACATCATAGAGAAGGGAAAGACTTAAAGTACGCAGTTAAGAAAAATAAAACACAGAAATAATATATCACTTTGCTTAGGTTAAAAAAGAACAAGAATATGAAAGAGAGAGAGAGAATAAATATATTTTCTAAGAGTACTCCAAACCATTAGAGCAGATATAAAGGCTCCAATTCTCACCTTACACCAGGGATTTGAAATACAATGGAAGTATGCCAAGAAAATACATGTGTATTTTGTGCTTCTTGAAAGGTTGAATCTCAGGAGTCAAATTACTGTGGAAGTTCCATAATCTGGAATTCAAGGCCAGATTCTATGTGTCTATCACACAGAAATAGGACACAAAAGAAATAGGAAAGGTGGCATGGAAGTCTGTTGCAGGGGTGTACAAGCTTTCTTTTAAAATCTCTTTTATATCAATTTAATGCTTCTGAAAAGTGCCAGATTGACAGTTCTGTAAAGTGAATACATTTATTTATCCCCTGAATTGGTGTATCACAGACATGAAGAGTAGTAGTATCCCCAACCCATATCATCCTACAAGCCTCAAACTTTTTTCTGAAAAGACCTCTTCAAGGGCTGAGAGGTTAATTCAATATCAGTGTCCAACAAGGTTGCCAATTAGCACCAAACGTTGTCTTTTTAAATCCTAAACCCATTCCATGAATGAGACTGAGAGCAAGGAGGTGTTCTTAATGTGTACATAAGAAATGGGTTAATGATCTAAAGGCTTTAAATACCTAGGAAAACTGGAAAATCCTTTAGAATTCCAAAGTCCAAAATCCTTTAGAATTCCAAAGAATCAAAGAATGAAAATCATGTCAGGGAGTCAGCCAGAGGGAAGCAATGGCATAGAGCCAGCAAGAGGAGAGAGCAGAGAGACTGCAAAGCTCTCAGGGAGGGAGGGAGGGAGACTCAGCCCCCACTGACAGAACATATATAATTATAATGGAGGGAAGTAATAAAAGAGAGACATCTTCAGTTATTGACTCATGTGGCACTTAAGCAGGGCTTTACATTTTCAAAGTGTTCAGTGTTTTCAGGGGGTTAAAGTAATCTGTTTGTCTGGTGACATTTTAGTATTTAGGCCCATTCATTATTTTAAAATAAACAAGAAAAACATTTAAAATGTTTAAGCATTCATTTAATATCAACTTTTTCTCAAGATTAAACAATTGCATGATTATAAATGTCTAATGAGCTTTTATTGCTCTGAAATATATTTTAGTGTAATGAATCATTTGATATTTGAACAAAATGCCAAATGTCTGATGGTTCTTTACAATGAAATATTCAGTAACATGACAATCGCTAGAATGATCATATGACTATGAAATGAATATTCCATGAAAGACAATTGTTTGGGGCCTGAGTGGGCAATCCTTACCATGTTGGTGAGCACTTAGTCACACAGGTTGTTCCACTGACTTCAGCAGGACAATCTGTAGGATGAAGAGATCTTACTGTGTGGCTGCACAGTTGAGCCCATAATATAGAACATGTGGGATATTTTTTTATTGTTTACTAATTTTTCAGAATTCATGGGAGTTGTCTGGTAGCTTTGGATTCTTTGGTCGGTCTGTACTATTTTTTTGTTTGTTTGTTTGTTTTTTAGTTAGAAATATGGGCAGAGACTGAGAATTGAGGGGAACAGTGGAGATGCTGGGCAAAATGAGATTTAGATTTAAACTGCAATGTACAGTAGGCTGGAGAGCAGAATCAAAAGTACAGATGCAAATGCGAAACTACCATATACCAGAACCACAGAGGTTTAAAAGGAAGTACTGTAGGAAAAGTAGGAAGTTTAGGAGAAGATGATTACAAAGAAAACAAGCTAGATTACTAGAATTGGTATTATTGGTCACTATTATTGGTCAGTATGAAGGTCACCATAACTTTAGACTGCTACTGTGAATTTTAAAGTGCCAGCTAGCTTTCTCAGGCACAGCTGGCTTTTTCAGAGGGTAGAACAGGAGGAAATTTCTACTTCGCCTGTTCTTGCTGCCCCGGGCTTTTCAAATGCAGCAGCACCACTAAACTGTTTATTGGACACACATTTCCCAACACAAAAAAAACATCATGGTCACAAACTTAATCAGTAAGATGTTAAGACAGTTCTTTCAGTATAAATAAATGCCCTGGTTGCCCCCTCCCTCCCCCCCCGCAACCCCCGACAGTGGCTTTCAATGGGGGGGGGGAAACGTAGCTCCTTGAAAGAACATGATGCAAGAATTATTCTATCCAATGCTTAGAATCATTTCAGTGAGGTAAATTATGTAAATATCACATTTCTGAAAAGCAATCTACATAGTTTTATGCCCATGATAGCTAAAGCATCCCTAAGGTGAAAGTAACAAACTGTTAAGTACCGCAAGGATAATTAAAATATATGTATCAGCAAATGCTGAGCCACTGGTCTTGACAGTAGCCTCTGCCAATTTTCTCGCTCAGGACTGGGACACCCACAGCGGGTAAATGGAGTATAATACCTTATTTGATAAGCAGTAGAGAAGGGACTCCTAAAGCAAGTTTCTGAGTATACAAGTTGATCAGAACTTTAAAGCCATAATCTGGGTTTCAATCACTCAGGATCAGTATGACTCTATAGGAGATAAACGAGTTTAATTATGTGGAATACAAAGGAACTGAGGAAATCTTTTAAAGACAATATGGGGAAATAATCCAGGAATAGGCACTGCAGAAGTTCATTGATTCATAGATACTAAGGTCAGAAGGGACCATTCTGATCATCTAGTCCGACCTCCTGCACAGCGGAGGCCACAGAATCTCACCAACCCACTCCTACGAAAAACCTCACTTATGTCTGAGCTATTGAAGTCCTCAAATCATGGTTTAAAGACTTCAAGGAGCAGAGAAGCCTCCCTCAAGTCACCCATGCCCCATGCTACAGAGGAAGGCGAAAAACCTCCAGGGTCTCCAATCTGCCCTGGATGAAAATTCCTTCCCTACCCCAAATATGGCAATCAGCTAAACCCTGAGCATATGGGCAAGATTCACCAGCCAGATACTACAGAAAATTCTTTCCTGGGTAACTCAGATCCCATCCATCTAATATCCCATCTCAGGGGATTAGTCCTATTTACCCTGAATATTTAAAGATCAATTACTTATCAAAATCCCATTATCCCATCATACCATCTCCTCCATAAACTTATCGAGTAGAATCTTAAAACCAGATAGATCTTTTGCCCCCACTGCTTCCCTTGGAAGGCTATTCCAAAACTTCACTCCTCTGATGGTTAGAAACCTTCGTCTAATTTCAAGTCTAAACTTCCTGGTGGTCAGTTTATACCCATTTGTTCTTGTGTCCATATTGGTGCTGAGCTTAAATAATTCCTCTCCCTCTCCTATATTTATCCCTCTGATATATTTATAGAGAGCAATCATATCTCCCCTCAACCTTCTTTTAGTTAGGCTAAACAAGCCAAGCTCCTTAAGTCTCCTTTCATAAGACAAGCTTTCCATTCCTCGGATCATCCTAGTAGCCCTTCTCTGTACCTGCACCAGTTTGAATTCATCCTTTTTTAAACATGGGAGACCAGAACTGCACACAGTATTCTAGGTGAGGTCTCACCAGTGCCTTGTATAATGGTACTAAAACCTCCTTATCCCTACTGGAAATACCTCTCCTGATGCATCCCAAAACCGCATTAGCTTTTTTCACAGCTATATCACATTGGCAGCTCATAGTCATCCTATGATCAACCAATACTCCAAGGTCCTTCTCCTCCTCCGTTACTTCTAATTCATGCGTCCCCAATTTATAACTAAAATTCTTGTTATTAATCCCTAAATGCATAACCTTACACTTCTCACTATTAAATTTCATCCTATTACTATTACTCCAGTTTACAAAGTCATCCAGATCCTCCTGTATAATATCCCGATCCTTCTCCGAATTGGCAATACCTCCCAGCTTTGTATCATCTGCAAACTTTATTAGCACACTCCCACTTTTTGTGCCAAGGTCAGTAATAAAAAGATTAAATAAGATTGGTCCCAAAACCGATCCCTGAGGAACTCCACTGGTAACCTCCCTCCAACCTGACAGTTCGCCTTTCAGTAGGACCCGTTGCAGTCTCCCCTTTAACCAATTCCTTATCCACCTTTTGATGTTCATATTGATCCCCATCTTCTCCAATTTAACTAATAATTCCCCATGTGGCACGGTATCAAATGCCTTACTGAAATCTAGGTAAATTAGATCCACTGCATTTCCTTTATCTAAAAAATCTGTTACTTTTTCAAAAAAGGAGATTAGGTTGGTTTGGCACGATCTACCTTTTGTAAAACCATGTTGTATTTTGTCCCATTTACCATTGACTTCAATGTCCTTAACTAATTTCTCCTTCAAAATTTTTTCCAGGACCTTGCATACGACAGATGTCAAACTAACTGGCCTGTAGTTACCCGGATCACTTTTTTTTCCTTTCTTAAAAATAGGAACTATATTAGCAATTCTCCAATCATTCGGTACAACTCCTGAGTTTACAGATTCATTAAAAATTCTTGCTCATGGGCTTGCATATTCAGGTGCCAATTCCTTTAATATTCTTGGATGAAGATTATCTGGGCCCCCGATTTAGTCCCATTAAGCTGTTTCAGTTTCGCTTCTACCTCAGATATGGTAATATCTACCTCCATATCCTCATTCCCATTTGTCATGCTACCATTATCCCTAAGATCCTCTTTAGCCTTATTAAAGACTGAGGCAAAGTATTTGTTTAGATATTGGGCCATGCCTAGATTATCTTTAACCTCCACTCCATCCTCAGTGTTTAGCGGCCCCACTTCTTCTTTCTTAGTTTTTTTCTTATTTATATGGCTATAGAACCTTTTACTATTGGTTTTAATTCCCTTTGCAAGGTCCAACTCTACTTGACTTTTAGCCTGTCTCACTTGATCCCTACATGTTCTGACCTCAATTAGGTAGCTTTCCTTGCTGATCTCTCCCATCTTCCACTCCCTGTATGCTTTCTGCTTCTTCTTAATCACCTCTCTAAGATGCTTGCTCATCCAGCTTGGTCTACAACTCCTTCCTATGAATTTTTTCCCCTTTCTTGGGATACAGGCTTCCGATAGCTTCTGCAGCTTTGATTTAAAGTAATCCCAGGCCTCCTCTACCTTTAGATCCATAAATTCTTCAGTCCAATCCACTTCCCTAACTAATTTCCCTAATTTTTGAAAGTCAGCCCTTTTGAAATCAAAAACTCTAGTTGCAGATTTATTTTTGTTAATCCTTCCATTTAGTTTGAACTGAATTAGCTCATGATCACTTGAGCCAAGATTGTCCCCTACAACCATTTTTTCTATGAGGTCCTCTCTATTTACCAAAATTAAATCTAAAATGGCATCCCCTCTAGTCGGTTCAGCAACTACTTGATGAAGGAATCCATCAGCTATCGCCTCTAGGAAAATCTGAGCCCTATTATTATTACTAGCACTGGTCCTCCAGTCTATATCTAGGAAGTTAAAGTCTCCCATGATCACACAGTTTCCATTAGTATTTACTTTGTTAAAGACATTAAAAAGGGCTCTATCCATATCCAAATTAGATCCCGGAGGTCTATAGCACACCCCAAGCACTATCGTTCAATTGTCTGCTCTATATGTGTTGGCTAAGATCATTAAATCTGAACCCAGCTAGACCCATGCCTACAATATGGACAGGTGGCATAGAAATTGATTGAAGAGTATATTATATATCTGCAATCTGGGGTATCATTAATAAAGCTCACTCAGTTTGGACAACTTATTGTTCCATTCAAAACCTTGCTGAAAGATAAACTACTTGAAAGTTCAGTCTCCTAGTAGTAACATACTGTTACTGTGGTGTTCCCTGTGAACCTTTCCTCAGGCCACGTTCAAGATGATTGATGGGCCCACTAAAAATTGAAAAGTGAACGTGGCCAGGGAATGGCTTCGTTGCAGTTCAGTATAAGAATTAACTAGACAATTATGCTAAAAAGTAAAAGAATCTTTTGAATGGTTTGGACACTTTCTAAATTCTACTGCTCTGCATCATTGATTAAATTATCACCAACAATCTTTAATTGACCCCACTACATATTTTTAAGAGGTGGATGAAGAGATGTGAAATTTAGTATCACTTGATGATTTTTGAAAATTAAAAATACATGATGTTGAGATAATAATAGAAGACAAGGCTTTCTGAAATACCCACAATTGAAAAAGTGCAATAACAGAGATGATTTGTATTAGCAAAATCTTAAAAGCCTTCCTTTACTATTCATATCCATTCTTGTTTATACAAGCCATACAGATCAAATATGATACTTTGTATCAGGTATGCTTTATTCATTGGCTCTTAAAGATTGTCAAACGATAATTAATTACACAGCTACATCTATTTTTTTCTACTCCTATAAACTCAATTATTTTTAGAAAATGCTAGTGCTATTAACATAAAAATAGGTTAAAATGTTGCCATACTGGTATACTGTAAATTCATTTATAGTGGCAATAATGAAAAAGCCAGAATTGCTGTGGGGGAATTGTTTTTGTAAACAATGGTTTGTTTTTAAATCATGATGTGCAGCACCAGGAAATTTACAACTGAAGGAAACAATTTCTGTCTGGCTCGCCATTTGCCCTAGAGGATCTATCATCATCATGAGCCTGAATGTGCTTATGATTTGGAGTATAAATAGTGAGGGGGGAGAAGGCAGAAAACTGTGCCAACAGGAAATTCAAACAGCCCAGAGTGAAACAAACAAACAAAAAATTAATGTTCACCAATCTGATCAGCTATTGCTCTGAATGTGATTTGGGTTTTCTTTTGGTTTGTATATTTTTAGTTTTAGGATTTCCCTCTGGCTGGTTTCTTTCATTGTATGAGACTACACTAGTGTACATGAGAGAGGTCACGTAAGAGGAGGAATGCAGACAAATAATGTGCACAAAAATGAGACATAAAATCATAATATAATCTGATTGTTATATATTTGTATCAACTGAAGCATTGTGCTACTCATACATGACATTTTTACTTATTTAGAAATTTTGGACATACATTTTTATAAAGCATTTTAACTCCCAACTAACTATCTGGATATTACTTGTTTGTGGTCTACATGCTTGGTATCAATATTATGAGCCAAGAACTTCCTAATAAAGAAGGTAGCTATGTTTCTGACAAGAAACACAGTTCATCACCAGTTTGCATGTATCAACAGTCTTATTTCATTTTTATTTTTAGTGGCCTGTCCACTGTTTGGCAGGGGCTCTGCCCCCATCCCCCACTTCCCCTGAGTGCCCCCCCTCCTGCCTTTGCCAGTCCAGCAGCTGGGGCCTGGCCCGGGAGCCCGGGAAGTTGTGGGGCGCCGCATAGTGGGCTCTCCACCTGATTGGGGGTGGTCAAGAGCAGCTCCTGGCTTACGTCCCCACAACATGGACCCCCGCCCAGGGTAAGAGCCGTGTGGGGAGATGTGCCATGGACCCTCCACCTGCTCAGGGCGGGGCACAGGCCGGAATCTGCTCTTGACCCCCTCACCCTGGGCAAGTGGAGGGTCCGCAGCTCCCAGACCGCTCCAGCTTCTGGTTTGGCCGGGGTGGAGCCTCCGGCAGAAGAGAAAGGGCAGGAATGGGGGGCCCTCGCCTTCAGACCCCCCCACTTTTGGGCAGGCTCTGCCACCCTTGTTTCTGGTGATGAATTACCTGGTCTGTCTGCAGCAAATGAGGTTAATTTTTAATTGAAGATAATATTTTAATTCTTTTGGACAGGAGATGTTAGCTACTCCCATCCTCTGACGGGTTTGCTGAACCATAATAAGAGGTCATTTATAGTAAAGCTGAGGACCTGCTAGATGTAATCTGAAGAATACTAGTTCTAGAAGTAGATTACTGACAAATATTACTTATTTTATTGTAGCCTTGTGACCCTAACAGCATCCTCGTGCAAGAAGGCTACAGGCTCACTGGTACCTGATAATGAGTTTCAGCGAGGCAGACCAGTTCAACGTACCTCAACTCACTAATGTCATAACCCGTATGTAAAATATATCAATAGAAATATAACAACATACTGATTATTAGTATTATTGTGTACGTAAGTGGACAAATTCAAAATTACAAACCTATTGGAAATTATGGGCTCAAGTTATCCCAACCTAGACAAAAGAAATGTGATTCTGCCACCTTGAAGGTATTTCAAAGTAAATTAAGAGAAAATGGAAATGCTATTTACATGGATGGTAAACAAGACCATCAAGCCACCAAAAGGAAGAGATAACCACTCAGCATCACAGCAGTGGGAGGAGACTACAGGAAACAAATCAATTTTTATTTTAACAAATAAAAGCAGGGAAAGAAACCAGCATGAAACTTTCTTCACTAGGAGATTCCATGTCACCTTCCTTACAGCTTGAATGAACATTACTTTGATGGGGTGTAATCATTAGAAGAATCTATTTCAAAGGCTGACCTGACTATAAAAAAGAGATGCAAAGAATCCCAAGGAGTCTTTCACCTAAGAAGACAAAGGAACTGGCACTTTGGACTTTGTGGGAGATCCTAACCAGGGGGCAGTCAGCCATCTTGCTGGAAGTTAGATAGGTAAGGAAACTATCTTGAATAAAGACTATAGATTGTTTTGTTAAATCTCTAGAAAGCATTTTACACTTTTATTTGCTTATAATCATTTATAACCCTATCCTTTATACTCATTGAAAATCCTATCTCCTTTTGTTAATATACTTATTTTAATCAAACCAACTTCATGCTGTGTTGGATTTAAAGTGACTTAACACAAGTTAATGTGGCAAGCAGGTGGGTATCGTATCTTTAAAGGAAAAAAAATGAACCTTAATATCTTTCTGAATGATCCAGGAGAAGGCTGGACATTGCAGAGCACACAGTGTTGGGAAAATTCAGGATTGGAGGGTGTTGGGGTCAAATTGAGAGGTGTAACCAGAGCTGGTGTATATCAGAATGTGACTGGGGTGTAATAAGCAACTGCTGCTGGAATCAGTGTTGCTGAGTCAGAGCTGCTTAACACACAGACACTCAGTGCATAGAGGGAGGGATAGCTCAGTGGTTTGAGCATTGGCCTGCTAAACCCAGGATTGTGAGTTCAATCCTTGAGGGGGCCATTTAGGAGATCTGGGGCAAAAATTGGGGATTAGTCCCGCTTTGCGCATGGGGTTGGACTAGATGACCTCCTGAGGTCCCTTCCAACTTTGATATTCTAGGATTCTATGCTGACTGGAGCATCCAGAGAAGGGAACTACAGCAGCACAGAATTTTAAGGCACTCTGGGTTACAGGGTAAGTGATGACACATGCCCTCACTGATCTGAACTGCACCCTAGAACATGACAAGATTAAAAGATAACTTCTTAAGTGGGGCAATGAAAGTTTCTTTTTTCTAGTCTGTGTGTTTGTATGTGCACGCAAGTGTGTGTGTGTGTGTGTGTGTGCGCGCGCGCGTGTGTGTGAGAGAGAGAACAAGAGAAAGAAAGAGACTTTTAGATAATCATTTCTTGATTCTTCAATTAGGCATTCCATTGTCTCTCAAACCTCTAAAGCATTTGTTGGTGGGAGTCTGAGAAATGTGAGAGTTTTAGGGGTCAAACTATTTTCTCCAGGAATTTTTATGCATGTCAATTTTTTATAAGTGCATAAGTATTAAAAAGTTTTTCATGTAAGCAATTGCTGTAGTTAGAGGAATGTTATAATGAATGGAAGTAAGTTGTCCATGTGATTGTGAATGGGGAGCAGAAGTGTTCCATCAGAGAATGGCTCTATTAACATATCAGGCCCCTATGGGTTAGTTGCAGTAACCTCTTTCATAGATGATGCCAGACCTCTTTGTCAACAGAAGTCAAAAAATTCAACATCCCAGTATGTTGCTTTCAAATGGATGTCAATCTGCAAGGCAATAATTTCCATTTCTAATGCACCACTGTCCAAATGTAACTGTTCATTCCCTTTGGCTGCCAGTTCACTGATGTCATCCATCATGATAAGGGACAATAAAAGATAAACATTGCCAATGGCTTCAATTTCTCAAAGGTCTGCAAACTTTCTGGTAAATTCATAATGTAGATTTTTTTTAAATCATCCACACATGTGCACAAAACTCTTTAGTCTTCATCATGTCCCAGTGTACTCTCGTCAAACTTCTCCACAAATATTTCCATGAACAGGAAGTGCTGTAATGCTGTCTTTTCTGTTAGAGCTACCCACAAGCTCAATTTCTCTTTGAATACATTGCACCCAGGTGTATAATAACCTCTCTTTTCCCCTGCAGTTGTTGAGTGAGTTCATTGAGCTTTTTAGTAAGGTTAGTCACAGGAACAATCTAATGCACCTTTTCAGTAAGATCATGTTCATTTTTTTGATCCCAATAATATTTGGATCATGTTGAAGACTGAAAAACCTTTGGAAATCTCAACCCATCTTTTTAATATACTCAAAAGCCCATTAGGATTTTTGGATGTTACATAAAAAAGTCATCTGCAGAGGTTTGATCAAAGCAGCTTTGAAATGAACAGTGTTGAAGGCCTCAGGATTAAATTAACAGCATTTACTACTACTCATGTAACAGGTGTCAAGTCCATTACTTTTCATCGTAGAAATAATTAATGAAAAATGTTGAGGTAATTAAGAAAAGGCTGAAGGTTCTGCTGTTATATAAGCCAGTTTCATCAATATTGCTTTCTTTCTGACAATGTGTTTCTTTGACTGACTGTAAATATCTTCCCCTCTTGCTTTCATTGTCATCAGTGACAATGTTATCAAAATATTTTTCTTCATGACACTTTTGCCAACCATTCGTTTTCACATACTCTTCAAGAAAATGATACATAACGTGTTCTGTTTTCAAAAGTCCAGCTAAAATATTCATGATTACAGTTAGTTTACTTTAATCTTATACAAGAAGTTTTCCTCAGGTATCTGCTTTCTTCCCCATCTCAAAATGGTGAAGATCTATTGTAGGAAATTCAATCAATTAGCTCCTTTTCTTCACTTACTACCTGCTCTCTTCTTGACCGTTCATTGACTGAAGGGAAGAATAGTATGTACAGATACTACAGTGATGGGCAGCAATATAAAAGCCTAGAATAGATATCATAGGAAAGTTTACTGACTGAGTAGCAGCCTTGTCTTCTGCAGTCTGAGAAATGAAGATTTTTTGTATTTTTCCTCCTCACCATTAGAAACCTGGCAGTGATTGAGATCTTAAGATCTTCATCCAGGATGGTTTGCATCATACTCCCTCTTCTTCTGTTAGCAGGCTGCATTAGCACAGAGCAAGTCACTCTCGGCATCACCTCCTGTTGCCACAGAAACACCAGGAGGCACTGCAAAGAGAGACCTACACTGTAAGGCTTTCAGCCATGGTGGGTGGGCCAACAAAGAGCAAAACAGAACCCCCTTGGGATGAACGAGAATAAACTAAAAAGAAAAGCCAACCAGCAACAGCAGAGGGAAGTAAAAAGCAATGAGTGCAAGATGCTCCCTAAAACTTACTATGGTTTTTGTTTTCTACTAAACAACTAAAAATATTTTAACAAAAATGTAATTTTCAATAGACTTATTTTTTTCACAAGGGAAGAGAAAGGACTAACTTCTATTTCCATTAGCATTCTCTCTAAAATCATAGTAACTTAAGATAGGCTACCGTAACAGTGAGGAAAGAGAGAAATAATGCACCTGTCTTTAAAGTGAGAGAGGATGGGGGTGGGAATCTTTAAGACTCTGTAAGCAAAGTGTGAATGAATGCTCCCCTGACAGCTATCTGGGAGGGAGAGAAACTTTGGGTGTGTTTATGTAAATACAGTTTGCTCCTAGTCAGCTTAGATATTCAGCAGATAGAGTGGTGTCAAAGTAATCACTTTATTTCCAAATGCAGGGGTAGTGAAATGCTGTTACCAAAATGTTGTAATTATGTAGGAATACAGAGAAACAAGACTGTGCTTAATTTGTCCCAAATGAGGGGGGTCACCTTCAGTTGAAAGGACCTCATTAAGCCAGGGACTTGAACGCCAGATCCCTGTGAAAGTAAGAGGAGTGGGGACAGATGTTCCAGCTAGGAGGTGTGTTGACGCTCCCTAGGAGTCCCCAGACTGGTTTCACCTGTTCCTCCCCACTGTTCAAAGAAAGAGCTAAATAGGCTTCATTTGGAGCCTCTTTTGTTACTTTAAATGCTCAATCAGAGCTAGAATCACTTGAGATGGGGCAGTGTTTCTGCCCAGCTTGCAAAGAGCTGAAAATCACTAAGACTGATGTGCAGAGGTCACAGCAGAGAGGCAGGTGTCAGCAGAAGGTGACTGATGGTCAGCTGGTGAATGAGTGGCTCGTGAGGTGGTGAGCAGAGCAGAGCTGGTGGCCAGCAGGGTGGCTGGTGGAGAGGCGCAGTGAGCGGCCAGCAGGGCAGCTGGTGGAGAGGGGAGGCGGATGAGAGCCTGAGCAGTGGTTCAAGTAAGGTGCCTCCTTACCTCCACCCATGGTGGGAGATGCACTCTGCAGATGCACCTTTGAACACTGTGTCTGCACTGACCAAGGACAGCAACTGTGCATTGGGCGCAGAGAAGGGACAGGCACTAAAGGGACTTTTGGGTTGCTGGACTTATGAACCTGAGGGGAAAAGGACACTGCCCAACTTATTTAGGGGTGGGTCTTTTGCTCATGGTTTATGTTTATGAACCCTGTTTACGGTGTTTTCCATAATTAACGCCGATTACTTCTCTCCTTTTATTAAAAGTTTCTTTTCTACACTCAGATTCTGTACTTGAGAATGGGAAAGTATGGCCTCTCAGAGGTGCTCAGGCATAGTGTGTAATTTTCCCAGGTTACTGGGTGGGGGCTCGAGCTGGTTCTCTGTTGTATCCATGGAAAGGAACCCTTAGATATTGATTGCTTCACCTAGATTCATAGATTCATAGATACTAAGGTCAGAAGGGACCATTCTGATCATCTAGTCCGACCTCCTGCACAGCGCAGGCCACAGAATCTCACCCACCCACTCCTATGAAAAACCTCACCCATGTCTGAGCTATTGAAGTCCTTAAATCATAGTTCAAAGACTTCAAGGAGCAGAGAAGCCTCCCTCAAGTCAACCATGCCCCATGCTACAGAGGAAGGCGAAAAACCTCCAGGGCCTCTCCAATCTGCCCTGGAGGAAAATTCCTTCCCGACCCCAAATATGGCAATCAGCTAAACCCTGAGCATATGGGCAAGATTCACCAGCCAGATACCCAGGAAAGAATTTTCTATAGTAACTCAGATCCCATCCATCTAATATCCCATCTCAGGGGATTTGGCCTATTTACCCTGAATAATTAAAGATCAATTACTTACCAAAATCCCATTATCCCATCATACCATCTCCTCCATAAACTTATCGAGTAGAATCTTAAAGCCAGATAGATCTTTTGCCCCCACTGCTTCCCTTGGAAGGCTATTCCAAAACTTCACTCCTCTGATGGTTAAAAACCTTCGTCTGATTTCAAGTCTAAACTTCCTGGTGGCCAGTTTATACCCATTTGTTCTTGTGTCCACATTGGTGCTGAGCTGAAATAATTCCTCTCCCTCTCCTGTATTTATCCCTCTGATATATTTATAGAGAGCAATCATATCTCCCCTCAACCTTCTTTTAGTTAGGCTAAACAAGCCAAGCTCCTTAAGTCTCCTTTCATAAGACAAGTTTTCCATTCCTCGGATCATCCTAGTAGCCCTTCTCTGTACCTGCACAAGTTTGAATTCATCCTTTTTAAACATGGGAGACCAGAACTGCACACAGTATTCTAGGTGAGGTCTCACCAGTGCCTTGTATAACGGTACTAAAACCTCCTTATCCCTACTGGAAATGCCTCTCCTGATGCATCCCAAAACCGCATTAGCTTTTTTCACAGCCATATCACATTGGCAGCTCATAGTCATCCTATGATCAACCAATACTCCAAGGTCCTTCTCCTCTTCCGTTACTTCTAATTGATGCGTCCCCAACTTATAGCTAAAATTCTTGTTATTAATCCCTAAATGCATAACCTTACACTTCTCACTATTAAATTTCATCCTATTACTATTACTCCAGTTTACAAGGTCATCCAGATCCTCCTGTATAATATCCCGATCCTTCTCCGAATTGGCAATACCTCCCAGCTTTGTATCATCTGCAAACTTTATTAGCACACTCCCACTTTTTGTGCTAAGGTCAGTAATAAAAAGATTAAATAAGATTGGTCCCAAAACCGATCCCTGAGGAACTCCACTGGTAACCTCCCTCCAACCTGACAGTTCGCCTTTCAGTAGGACCCGTTGCAGTCTCCCCTTTAACCAATTCCTTATCCACCTTTTGATGTTCATATTGATCCCCATCTTCTCCAATTTAACTAATAATTCCCCATGTGGCACGGTATCAAACGCCTTACTGAAATCTAGGTAAATTAGATCCACTGCATTTCCTTTATCTAAAAAATCTGTTACTTTTTCAAAAAAGGAGATTAGGTTGGTTTGGCACGATCTACCTTTTGTAAAACCATGTTGTATTTTGTCCCATTTACCATTGACTTCAATGTCCTTAACTAATTTCTCCTTCAAAATTTTTTCCAGGACCTTGCATACTACAGATGTCAAACTAACTGGCCTGTAGTTACCCGGATCACTTTTTTTTCCTTTCTTAAAAATAGGAACTATATTAGCAATTCTCCAATCATTTGGTACTATTCCTGAGTTTACAGATTCATTAAAAATTCTTGCTAATGGGCTTGCAATTTCAGGTGCCAATTCCTTTAATATTCTTGGATGAAGATTATCTGGGCCCCCCGATTTAGTCCCATTAAGCTGTTTCAGTTTCGCTTCTACCTCTGATATGGTAATATCTACCTCTATATCCTCCTTCCCATTTGTCACGCTACCATTATCCCCAAGATCCTCTTTAGCCTTATTAAAGACAGAGGCAAAGTATTTGTTTAGATATTGGGCCATGCCTAGATTATCTTTAACCTCCACTCCATCCTCAATGTTAAGCGGCCCCACTTCTTCCTTCTTAGTTTTCTTCTTATTTATATGGCTATAGAACCTTTTACTATTGGTTTTAATTCCCTTTGCAAGGTCCAACTCTACTCGACTTTTAGCCTGTCTCACTTGATCCCTACATGTTCTGACCTCAATTAGGTAGCTTTCCTTGCTGATCCCTCCCATCTTCCACTCCCTGTATGCTTTCTGCTTCTTCTTAATCACCTCTCTAAGATGCTTGCTCATCCAGCTTGGTCTACAACTCCTTCCTATGAATTTTTTCCCCTTTCTTGGGATACAAGCTTCCGATAGCTTCTGCAGTTTTGATTTAAAGTAATCCCAGGCCTCCTCTACCTTTAGATCCATAAGTTCTTCAGTCCAATCCACTTCCCTAACTAATTTCCTTAATTTTTGAAAGTCAGCCCTTTTGAAATCAAAAACCCTAGTTGCAGATTTATTTTTGTTAATCCTTCCATTTAGTTTGAACTGAATTAGCTCATGATCACTTGAGCCAAGATTGTCCCCTACAACCATTTCTTCTATGAGGTCCTTGCTACTCACCAAAATTAAATCTAAAATGGCATCCCCTCTAGTCGGTTCAGCAACTACTTGATGAAGGAATCCATCAGCTATCGCATCTAGGAAAATCTGAGCCCTATTATTATTACTAGCACTGGTCCTCCAGTCTATATCTGGGAAGTTAAAGTCTCCCATGATTACGCAGTTTCCATTAGTATTTACTTTATTAAAGACATTAAAAAGGGCTCTATCCATATCCAAATTAGATCCCGGAGGTCTATAGCACACCCCAAGCATTATCGTAGGAGAGGCTTTACTAGTTTTCTTCCCCAATGTAATTTTTGCCCAGACAGACTCTGTCTTATCCATTGCATCGCTTCTTATTTCTTTACATTCTACCTCATCATTGATATACAATGCTACTCCACCCCCTTTACCTTTGTTTCTGTCTTTCCTAAAGAGCACATACCCTTCAATACCTGTAGTCCAGTCATGACTACTATTCCACCATGTTTCTGTTATCCCTATGATATCTGGTTTCACTTCCTGCACCAGTAGCTCTAATTCCTCCATTTTGTTACCTAGACTCCTCGCATTGGTGTACAAACATCTTAATTTTTGCTGTTTGGCCTCGCTCACATTTTGTACCCTATTAGGCACAGTCATTCTACATCCAGTATAACCTATTAGACTAGTATCCACACCGCCCTCACTCCTTATATACATTCTCCTACCCACGGCTGTATCCATTCTTACTTCATCTTCTTCCCTCTCAATGCTAAAATCTGGCGTGGAGATTTTCTGGACATCTCCCATCCATCTCCCCCCAATTCCTAGTTTAAAGCTCTCTTTATCAGTTGTGCCAGCCTCGATCCTAGAAGTCTATTTCCTTCCCTACTGAGATGAAGTCCATCCCGAGAGAACTGACCTCTGTCCGTGAATGCCTCCCAGTGGTCATACATCCCAAAGCCCTCCTTATAGCACCACTGCCTAAGCCATCTGTTGACAGTCATAATCTTGTCAGACCTTTGTTGCCCTTCTCTAGGAACAGGAAGGATCCCGCTAAAGATCACCTGAGCCTCAATTTCCTTTAGCGTCTTCCCCAGCCTAGCATAGTCTCCCTTAATACTTTCCAGCGAGAATCTAGCCGTATCATTTGTTCCCACATGAAGGATAATTAGGGGATTCTTTCCCGCTCCCTTTAGGATCCTTTTCAACTTCAGGTCTACATCCCGTATCTTAGCACCCGGAAGACAGCACACCCTTCTATTCTCAGGATCAGCTCTAGTTACAGGCCTGTCTATTCTTCTCAATAAAGAGTCCCCGATCACATAGACCTGCCTTTTCCTGGTGACAGTGCTATTCTCCAGTCTCTCCCCTATTCCCTCTGGCTGCAAGTTCTTTCCATTCCTATTTTCCCTTATAATCCTCTTCAACCCATCCTGTATCCTCCTGGGGCTCATATTTGGTGTAGTCTCCCTTGACTCTTCCCCTTTTTCTATAGGGCTAGCCTCTCTTCTCTTCTTCCTTACCCTTCCACCTGGCAGAAGGGTTACAACTGTAACTCTGGCTGCCATCCAAAGTCTATTAGTGAGTAGTATTAACTGCATCTTTGAAGAAATGTGCTTCTGGTGGTTTGGGACTCTAGGAGAAGCCCCTTGTCTCCGAGGATGTAACAACACATGCCTGGAGTCAGAATCCACGACACTACCCATCTTCTAGAATTATAAAATGTTGTCATTGTCACATTTCCTGGAAATGGCTTGATTTACATGAAGAAGAAAAGTAGGTCAAATCCTATAATAGGTTTTCAATTTAACTTTCTGTATTTTAGATGAAAAACATAAACACAGCCTTTCTGGACTGGAAGTTTCTCCACATGGATCAGGTATATCATTTCAACTTGTTTTTTGGACCAGGAGTAAGCAAGTCTGAAATTATGCATAAATGCAAATGGGGTTTCACTGATATTCTGATCAAGTCTGTATAACACCATAGCCTGAGTTTCAAGAGGATTATCAAAATGAGCCTTGCACATCTTCTGGCTCTCCCCAACCTGAAAGAGAAATTAAATACAAGAAAGAAAAGCTACAAAGCCCATTTTATTGAGAACAAGAAAAGAAAAATGAGTCCAGACACAGATTAGGTAAATACTGACTGTCCTGTGAAAGAGTGCTGCTACCATTGCTCTCTCTTGTTTCATCTACCCTGATGCTTATGTTCAAAACCACCTATTAACAGGTTAAAAAAAAAGAAGAGTTATGGATCCAACACTATATTAACTGCAAATTGGTGAGGTAGCTTACTTTTTATAATTCATTTTAAATATATTACAATAAAAGCTCTGTCAAGTAACTTTTAAGGGTTTGACGTAAGCAACTAGATTCTGAAAAATCAAGTAAAAGTCAACACTCCATTTGTCAACTACATTGTCATATCTGTGTATTACAGAAAATGTATTCTCAATATACTGAGACCCCTGTAACAGGCTGGCTTAAATATAATGTGGAAGCCTTCTTTTTGTTGATTTAAATCAAACTTTTGTAATTGAAACATATGTGTGTATGTAATGTTTATTCTCTTAGATTATACAGAAATAAATCCATGCATTACAGCATTCTATAGAATCAGAGACCAAGCTAGAAATTCTGAGAATCACAGAGATTTACGTCCATAAACTTCCTTATGTTTTTATTCATGCAGTTTGAAGGCATAGTGTCAGCTTTTTATCCAGGTTCTTTTCATTACTTCTCCCTGTTGGTGTTGCAGCACATGCTGTGACATCTCCAAAGATTCCTCAAGCTGTATGCAGAGAGTAAATTGAATCTGAAAGCTTTATTGGACAAGTTTGTCTTTCAACTTGTGTCTGATGTCAGCTGTATTGAAAAATAAAACTTCTAATGAAGCTGGGTCTTCATCTTGAAAAATCTCCAATCAAATGGTAACAGATTCAGTTTTGTGCCATACCACTATTTGTTAAATGTGGCACATGCAATGAAAAGGGGGGGGGGGAAAGACTTCTTCAAGGAAAAGGAAACCATCAGATGGAATAATCAGATAACTTCTTCTCTTTGGGCTGTGATTTGCTCAGATATCACAAATTAAGCAGCATCAGTCATTATTTGGAATGGGAGATCTCCAAGGAAGACAAGATGCTGCAGAAAGTGGTGCTGGTGATTCTATATGTAGAATTCTTTCTTGCAAATTTACCAATGCCCTAAATACTGTTCAGAAGAAATGTACTGTTAGAGGTGATTTTTGTCTTGTGTACAAGATGTAAAACTAAGGTCCTGAGAACTTGTCATATTAGATGGACCCAGTAGCCATTATAACTTCCTATCCTCACCTGCTGAAATCTTGTACAGTATAGCTATGCAACATTAAATAACTACCATGTTCCATCCATATGATGTATGTTGTGTATGATGTATTTTTGTTATAGAGGGAGTCTCGTAGGGCACTCTGTACATAAGATTATGTCACGTCTTTCATTATGACCCCATGAATTCATATGCTTCTAAATTTCTGGGAAATTCCTCTTTGGGAATATTTGTTTTTCTATGCTCAGTCTCGGCCAGATGTGGATTTTTGAAAGCTAATGAGCAAACTCCTATCACCCAGATACATATATATTTAATATTTTATTCCTATATTGGACTTGTACCTTGCTATTTAAATGCATCTTTTGATACATTAATTTAATTCAGGAAATGTATACTGTCACAGTTTAGAGCAATTATGTCTGTATTCCTCTTCCCTGGTCCAGCAAGGGAACCCTCTCGAGGCTCTAAAGCAGTCAGTCACCTGCTCTGGGTGAAGCCCCATGCCTCTCCCTCTCCCGAGCAGGGTATTTCCAGGCTACAAAGTCCCCTCACTGCACTGTGTTATTCCCTAGAAGACAGGCTGCCTAAGGAGGCCTGCGTTGCATCTCTCTGCGGAGAAGGTACACAGTGTAATTACCACAGTTAAGTTACAACACAGCAGACACGTTTATTCTTAAAATGGAAGCTTTACAAAGAAAATATATTAAATACATCAAAAACAATAAAAGAACCTTCACATAGGGTAATCAGCTTATCAGAGATCACTCCATCATTGTTTGGTGATTAGTTCTTCAAACCCCACAGGAGTGTTTTCCTGTGGTCACAAGTTCATAACAGCTTCAGCTCAGAACCAGCAACCAAGTCCTATGGGACCTCAGTGGGCCACAGACCCAATCCTTCCCTCTTGCGCTACAGGTCCTGGATCAGAAAGGAGGCTCTAAAGTCAGTTTTAACTCAGGTATTTAACCAAAAATCCTTTCTTTGTCTGTTGGTTCCTGGAGAATCCAGTCTGAACCAGTGTAAGTGACCCTTTCTCTAAGTTGTGGTAGCTCTCTGAATCTATTACAACCTGAGTGAATTTGCTTAATCATCCTCCACCATTCTTAGTTCCTGGATGGCTGGAAATATATACAATTTCTCAGTAGTACATAAACATTTGCTTTTTTAATATAATGAACTCATAAAATATGTAAACCTAATCCAATAAGGTTTAATTTAATTCAATAAGTTTGTCCAGAAGATTGTCATATCTGTCACACATACAATAAAATACACAAGGTTTATAATACTGAGAATTGCACATTACTCTAAGAAACTTAATTTCAAATTACATTAATGGATGTCTTCATATGTACATGTATAGGATCCAGGCAGGGAGAGGCCAACAGCAAACTAACAGGCAAATATGTCCCCGCTAAGATGACCTCCAAACTGGCTCTGTCCAACAGGCAAGCATCCTCCCTTTCCCTGAGGTGCCAGGTCAGGGGCGGAGTCACTTCAGTCAATTTATAAGGCACATATCACAGAGCCTTGAATCAGAGCAAACAAACTGTCAGAAAAACAAAGTCTCTAGGGCCTGCAACCTGAAGCAGCCAAAATGGCTAATGGTCTCCCCTCCTCAATTTCCTTTTTCTGTTTGTATAACTCAGACTTAAGGTAGAGCAGGGCCTCTCGCTTGTACCCAGGCTGTTTTGGCTGCAAGTGCCAGACTATCCCTGGAAGATGTAGTACACCCCTTCAGAGTATGTGTTTTATACGTTTATAAAATATGTGTTTGCACGAACACAGTGTGTATTGTATACACAGTGACTGTTTCAGAAGGCAACAGCCATGGAACACCACTAAAGAGAAAACTAATTTCTAATATTTTGTATCTTGATAAAGCTGGAATGTTTATTTTGTATTTTTCTGTGGTTCCTGGAGACAATCCATACTGAATAGTAAATGAGTCAACTATATATTTAACAAGAAAAATAAAAAAGAATAGAAAATTTGACATACAGGCAATGCATTATTATAATTATTGTTAATTTGTATTATTATAACACATAAAAGCCCTAGTCACGGACCAGGACCCTATTGTGCTAAATGCTGTACACACACAGAACACCAACATTTGTGATGCAGTAACCCTAACTTTTGCATTCTTTAAACATTATTATTTTAGCTATTTAACCTTACTGTTGCATTGAATTTATTCATTTTTCCATTTAGTTTTCTATATTAAAAAAAAGAATGGAAGGAATAAAAATGAGAAAAAAGGAACCCTCCCATGAGTCCACATGTTTGGAGGCACATGTACCTCCTTAATTTCTATTAAGCCCAATACAATACGTCTATAGATTTCACACACTTCTAACTGTACCAATAACACATGGGATATACCTCATCCAGTGCACAAAATGCCTCCAATATCAACTATGCACGTAAAACAAGACAATCACTACACTCTCAAATGAACTCACACAATATCACTTCATCTGTGGGCAAACACTTTTCACAAAACAATGACTCCATAGCTGAACTCTCAGTCCTCCTTCTCAAAGAAAACCTGCACACCTTCAAAAGACAAGTGTGGGAGCTTAAATTCATATCTACATTAAACATCACGGGTCTTAAGCCACGCCGCTCCCCGCAGTCCGCATTGGCCTGGAACGGTGAGCTGCAGCCAGTGAGAACGGCGATCAGCCAAATCTGCGGATGCTGCAGGTAAACAAACCATCCCGGCCCACCAGCGAATTTCCCTGACAGGCCGCATGCCAAAGGTTGCCGATCCCTGCCTTATATAACATACTAACACTTATACAAATGTAGCACTTTTCAATGAATGTATTAATGTGTATAAAAATATTATTGAAATTTTGTATTAGGATGTGTTAATGTGTATAAAGATATTGAAATTTGTCTCCATGGTGCATTAGCACACTACAAAACCACTGAAACTGCATTTTCCCTCTCGATTTATAATATTTTTCATATTACTGGCTATGTAAGGCACAGAGGTGTGTGGTTAACGATGTTCATATAATTTCATGTTCCAACTATTAATGGATAGTGAGCACAATTTGCCTATTGAATCATCTTCCCTGGGAAGTCAAGTTTAGCTGAGGTTTCTGACATACCCTTCAGCTAAGTACATTTTCCTACCTGGAAAAGTAGTCTTCTGTTCATTACGCCTGAAGGCATACTGGCCCAGTGGGATATTAGCAACCTTTGTAGTACCTTCTCTGTGTCCAAGAAACATTTACACACATACCCACAGAAATAATTATAAACCTAATTCTATCCTGTTTCCTACCCCCACCACATCATCTTTCAAGGAGAGATACATAAAATGGTAAGTTTACTGAGGGCCCCCTGGCAAAAGCCCTGTAACTAGACGAGACAGAGTGACACTTGACAGGTAGCAAGGCCAGTTATTTGTTCTCTGCTCTGACATACAGATGTGAACTACATTAAATTCTGGCTGTCACACAAGTCTCTACAGAATATAATAATCAACAAGTACTGCCACTGCTTCACATAGTCCTTTTCAAACCACAGTGGAGTGCCATCATTAATTTTGGGCTCCACTTTTATATTCATCTAGTTTTCTGGGTGATTAAGGCCACTTCATACAGTAGTGGTTAACATTCTGTGCTACAGTGAATATATTCTTGGGGGTTTTTTTTCCTCTGAAGGTCAGTTTTCATATGTCAGTTTTTCTTTGTTTCATCTGAAGATGTGTGAAATCCTGAACCCACTAATTCAATAGAAAACTCCCACTGACCTCTACAGGGCTAGGATTATCATGCCTGGTGTTTTATACTAGTTGAAACTGTGTGGAACTATCAATACATTTTGCAGATTTTTTAATTATTAGTATGCAGTATACAGGAAGATCATAAGGATGGGTACTAGGTTCAAAAGATATATGTTTACCCAACTACACATGCAAGAGAACTGTGTTTGGAAATTGGGTTTAAACAGAGTTTTGATAAATTGGAATCTAATTTTGTTTAAAGAGCCAGTGTGGATGAGCCCAGCACAGTAAAAATTGTAGCACAGGTAGTGTCTAAAGAAAGGTGTTTTAAAAATGGTTCTAATGCAGTTTTGCCCAATTTATTCAGAATCATATTTTAATATGGTCTTAAAATACAGTTTCCTCATAAACATAGATACAGAGTAAGAGAAGTCCTAAGAAGTAAAATGAGGTCAGAAGGTAGGCAGTCTGTGAGGGTGGAACCAAAATAGCTGGCTGCAGTTACTGAGCAGCTGTACCATTATGCTGGATAAAAGTACAGTTCAGTTCTTGATCAACCGAGAGCCCTCCAAAGCACAGGTTTTCATGAAACTGACTGCGGGCTGGATTTATTGAAAACTTAGAGAGTTTATTAGTTGTAATAATATAGTACATGAGAAACATGGCTTTGATTCTCAACATTTTTCAGAAGTAAGTACAGAACAAGAAGTTTTATGAACATGTGCCGTTTTCTGTCTTTACTGAAAAGAGCACCTTTAGGATGAGCTTCACCCATGTTTTCTTTGTGAATTCAAAGGACTTGCTAAATGGCAATGAACAGCTAACCTGAATTTTTATGTGAAATAGACAAATGGTAGCTAAAACTGATATTACAATTAAAATGGTGGCATTACAATATATAATCTCAAATAAGTGCTATTGGCACTGGAAACAAACTCAATCTTAGTTCTTGCCCAATCCTTTAGAAAAGCCCAATACCTTCATTTTATGTATTTATGTTTTCATCTCCTTAAACTGAGAAGTGCTGGTTATTCACATTATACATCTGCAAGTAAGGAACATGTATAATTTTGCAATTCTGAGGTTGAAGATAATGAGTTAGTATAGGGATCTATACTTCTGTGACATCTCCTCTTTCTTTTCTTGTTCTTTTCATTACCATTGTAACAACAAATTTACAACTCATAAAAGAAATTAATCTGATATAACCAGCTGAATGCAAAACCTGACACAGCAAATTTCGTGGCCCAGCATGGCAAAAAAATAAAATAAAATGTTTACACAACATATTCAGTTCTGCAGTGTCATTAAATGAGATTCGTTGGCTTGTCTCACAACTCTCTACAAAATCAATGTAAGGCACTTTCCTTGTGTTACAGAATCATTTTTAAACCATTAGTGGTGTTTACTTCTTATAATGAAATTGGAAAGTTTGTCACCAGAGCCCTGACTGAATTAGGTGACAATCCTGAATTAGTAAATTTCTAAGTGTCATGAAAGAGATGTCTGCATTGTTTGAACTGATATACCAATGACCATGTTCTGGTGGAGCCAGGACTGTCTCTTGATCTTACTAGGTTCAATCCTGAAAAATCAAGCGGATGTTTTTTGTTCTCTTTAGAAGATGGAGTT
The DNA here is from genome assembly GCF_009764565.3 of Dermochelys coriacea. Classification (NCBI taxonomy): domain Eukaryota; kingdom Metazoa; phylum Chordata; order Testudines; family Dermochelyidae; genus Dermochelys; species Dermochelys coriacea. Next base: position 148,109,020 of record NC_050068.2, read on the forward strand.
GTTTACTTTCCTGAACATCAGACTTTTCTGCTTTGGTATTCTAGAGAATCATGGCTACTGCTAGAGGTCATGGGTTTCTCTACTATCTGCGTTTGATACACATTATCCACAAAAAAAGTCTAGTGTAAAAAGAATACTTAGCAAATAAATAAAACAAACAAAACATGTAGATAACAATTCAGATCTTCCTTCGTCTGACTACACCATGCATCACTGCATACTCCTCTTTACCAGTCTATGACCCTGAAAGCATTAAAAGCATTTCCAGGACAATGAAATTGAAATTTCCAAAGTCACCCTAATTCCTAGAATGCTTGTAAAAAGTAATATTTTAAAAAGCCAACTATAAGCCAGGATTTGTTAACTTAGCAGCTGGGACACATTATACAATATGAAAACAAACCTGAGAAAAATGAACCAAACTCAAAACCAGCACGTCTCTTGTTTATACCACACCGCCTAGTGTCCAAATCCCTTGGGGTCAGCTTTAAAAATCTCGGCATTAATTTTCACAATATATTTCTATTTTTTTGCATTTGTAAACCCATTTAAAATGTATCAATACTGAAGCACTTACGGAAACCAGAAGGGATAAGTCCAGGCGCTCCTGAAGCTGGCTTTCCCTTTAGTGCTTGAATTAAATGGTTTACTGCCGTCCAGTCAGTACTCAAGTCTTCCAATTTTCTCTAGAAGAGGAAAGTATGCATATTATTCATTTGGTAAATATTTTTGAAATATATGCCACATGAAAGAACACGAGATGTCTGCAGCACTGTTACTTTAAAAGAGTGAGAGGTCCTTTCCCACAACACGTTTGCTTATATTTCATGTTCAGACATAGTATCTCTATCATTGCATGTACAGAGTTTTTCCATATTGTAGAACTGCCCAACACCACAAATCTAGAAACAGGAACTACTTTGTATTAACAGGAGGGACAATAACTCATCATACCCAGACAAGGGTGAGAAAGGAAAAATAGCTCCTTAACCTTCTTGAAGAGGACAGACCAATGTAATATGTACTTGTGTGTTTTATTAGCAGGAATTTGGGATGGTCATCATTTTGCTAATGAAGCCACAAGTGAGTTATTTAGGTCATCCTAAACAAAAGCCAATAAGACTTTCATACTTCGTGACACCATGTCTTGTTCTGAACATTACACATATACTGAAGGGTATGATAAGTGTTTTAGACTAGCATAATATTACGTTCTGTGTGCACAATGTTGAAAGCTGAGGGCTATATTGTGACGGTAAGTCCAAAACTAAGCAAGAAGGCATAAACTGCATCACTACTGGAATAGCTCAGGGAGGCATTTTAACTGAGACAGTGCTCTGCTAACAATTCCTACTCTGCTTCCTTCCTGCTCTGGGGAGGGGAAGATGGTTCTGATGGCAGGACTGGAGAGAAAAACATAGTTATTTGTTGCTGGCCTGTATCAAAATCAAATGACACCACTTACATTTTGGCTCTGCAGTACTGACCAGAAAGTAAGGAAGCTGGACCCAAGACTCCACCCCTTCTCTGCTCACTCCCTGCCTACACATTGCAAGGAGCAGTAAATAAGTATATCGCACCCACTCCTTCCGAGTGCCCAGCCTCAAGCTTCAGGTAGACCATGCATGGGTGCTGGGACCATTCTTATTTCCCCTTACTTCCCTGCATAGACACATAGTCCAAGTCATTATCTAACCCTGAATGATGAATGGTTCGTAATAAGCAAAATGATTTAGCTACCTTGAGTCAAACTATACGGGGCTCAACAGGAGAAAGAAAAAAATAGAATACCTTTAAAAAATCCCAATGTTTCTAAAAATGACTTAAAACATTTTCCTATACTTGAAAATTATCCAACTTCAGAATCTAATTTCTCAGTACTTCCCAAGCTAGAAACAATTGATTTTGCTCAATTGAAAAGGAGAGCTCTAACTTGGTAGAGTTGCATGACACTGACCCTTAAACATATTACCCATTGAGGCCGGACTATTGCCTGTTCTGCACCTGGGCCAGCGTTGCTGTTGTTATTGTTCTAGTTATGGGGATAGGAGAGGAAATTCCACAGAGGAATAGATGATAACATCTTTGTTTCTGACCAATTATTTTTATTATTATTATTTAATTGTAGTTGTTTAAACTGCTCAAAGTTTGGAATATTTGAAGTTAAGTCCTGGTGGATATGGATTCATGAATAGAAAGCAGATGACATAATCAAAGATGCATGATAAATGCAGTTTACCACAATACTGTTATTTTATCACATGGCTATCACTATCATATATGTGCCATGTTTCTGTGTGAGCGGATTTATACACACACACACACACACTTTTTCCACATGGCCAATAGCTCCAGTCCATTCAATAGGTTTTAACCCGAGACATTTATCCCAGAATTGAAGCTGAGGAAAAGACAGCTACTCTAATAATTATTCATAAAATAATAGGAGAGAGGTCTTAAACAAAAGTTTAAAAGATTACACAACTAAGACCTAGTCTGTTTTAATAATGTGGTGAGAGTTATATTTTTCTTGTGTGTCGTACTGGTCCTGCCAAATAAAAATCTCACTTTTGTAATTGCTTTGCTCACTCATTCACATAAACAGGGGCCACAGATTTGTTCCTGACTATAATACAATGCAGAAAGCGCTTGTCATGGACCCTAGGAAAGGTAATGTGTAAGACACAGTAGAACATGAAAGGGAGTATTTATCACTAAATTCTTCAAAGAGAATTACATTTTAATCTACTTCTGCATCTGCAGTAAATGAGAATGATTGTTGTAAAATGTTCACTCATTTAAAAGGATCAAATTTGTGAAGGTGAATGCAAAATGCTGTAACAATAGCCCTACAGTTTTAAGGACAACTTAGGTTAGCAAGAAATATTATTTTTTTTTTAATTTAGGCACACTTCAGTTTAAGTTAGGCAATGTTCAAATGAATCTCTGTGGAAGCATTTGGATATATGTATCAAGATACAAATATTAAGAGAGAGGTAATGCATAATATACAATAGCCCTGAGCACAAGACTGAGAGAAAGGAGACGTAGTTCTAATCATGACTCTGACACTGACTCTTTCCGTGGCCTTAAGTAGGTAACTTCTTTTCTCTCCTTTGTGTGTGTGTGTGTCTCAATTTTCCTATGTGTAATGTTAGCGTATTAAATACTTATGTTAAATCAGGGTGCTTGGTAGATGGAAGGACTACTGTATGAAAAGTGCATTGCAGTTTAGAGTACTATATAGGTACCTGATTCAATAGGAACTGATAGCATGCACTCAGAGTGTTGTGTCTGCGTGCTGTCAATCACCAGATTGGGGCCATTATATATAGTTATCGTTACAACATTCAAAAAAACCTCAAAACCCCTGAGCTACATTATTTTATAAAAACGGCTCCAAAACTATAAAAACTATATCATAACAGTGAGTGCTTTGGACTACTAATGTAGCATGATAATATTTTTTTTTTAAAGGGATCACATTTTCTATCCTATTCTCTACCATGCCCATTACCATATATTCAAGGGTCTTCATAAATCAATGCTACAAAGCAACAAGACCAGTCTGCCTAAAGTGAACTCATTCTCTCCAGATTACCATGCAAAATGGTTTTCCCACCCTAGCCCTCAACATTAAGGAAGTTTCTAGAATTATTGGAATAACATAACTTTTCGCACTTTCCTCAAAGAAATATATAACATGGAATGTGGAGATGGCACTAAACGGTCACTCAAACGTTTACTGACACAGCTAAGAAATAAGATGTGTACCTTATTATCATCATCAAGCAACATTTATATAATACCATAGGTCTAAGGAAGTGCTTTCTATTTCTCTTTACAGAGAAAAAAATAACTTTCCTGACTACATTTTCGGTGTCACACATGGCAGTTGTTGAAACACATGCTTAATTAAATACTGGTAAACAAATATGTTATAAGTGTCTTACCTGGACAAAGAGGCCATTGGTGATTCACTGCTCAGCTATTCTTACCAGGCCTGATATACTCACTACTTCCCTAACACATTGTTGTCATAATCTGTATCTAAAAGATGTCATGGAAGGTATCACACACAAAGTGGTAAAACAATGGTCCTGAAAGTCACTGTGGGATGAATGTACAGGGTATGTACAAAATTATAAATATGTGCTAGAATTATGTTCTTCAAATATGTTTGGCAAGCAGTGCCTACACCCAGTCTGCCCTAGACAAAGAAATGTGTATTTGCTTCTCTGACCAGCCTGGGCACCAGGCAGAGACAATGAAGCACATTTATAGGCAAGGTAAACAAAGCCATCAGGGGAGCAAGTGGAGAAAGACGATCACTTAACAGTCTCCATGGGCGATGGAGACTTCACCTCCTGGAAGCCTTCCTGCCTCTTACATCAAGGTCAATGAACACTGGGAAACTACAAGTGTGTGTTTGGGGGTGGGAGGGAATACCATGGGGAAATAGTTTTACTTTGTGTAATGACCCATCCAATCCCAGTCTCTATTCAAGCCTAAGTTAATAGTATCCAGTTTGCAAATTAATTCCAAATTCAGCAGTCTCTCGTTGGAATCTGTTTTTGAAGTTTTGCTGTTGAAGAATAGCCACTTTTAGCTCTGTAATCGAGTGACCAGAGAGATTGAAGTGTTCTCCGACTGGTTTTTGAATGTTATAATTCTTGACGTCTGATTTGTGTCCATTTATTCTTTTACGTAGAGACTGTCCAGTTTGACCAATGTACATGGCAGAGAGGCATTGCTGGCACATGATGGCATATATCACATTGGTAAATGTGCAGGTGAACGAGCCTCTGATAGTGTGGCTGATGTGATTAGGCCCTATGATGGTGTCCCACCATCAACCTCAGCCTGGACCAGTTCACACAAGAGATCCATTTCCTGGACACTACGGTGCTAATAAGCGATGGTCACGTAAACACCACCCTATACCGGAAACCTACTGACTGCTATTCCTACCTACATGACTCCAGCTTTCACCCAGATCACACCAAACGATTTATTGTCTACAGCCAAGCTCTATGATACAACCGCATTTGCTCCAACCCCTCAGACAGAGACAAACACCTACAAGATCTCTATCAAGCATTCTTACAACTACAATACCCACCTGCTGAAGTGAAGAAACAGATTGAGAGAGCCAGAAGAGTACCCAGAGGTCACCTACTACAGGACAGGCCCAACAAAGAAAATAACAGAACGCCACTAGCCATTACCTTCAGCCCCCAACTAAAACCTCTCCAACGCATCATCAAGGATCTACAACCTATCCTGAAGGATGACCCATCACTCTCACAGATCTTGGGAGACAGGCCAGTCCTTGCTTACAGACAGCCCCCCAACCTGAAGCAAATATTCACCAGCAACCAGACACCACACAACAGAACCACTAACCCAGGAACCTATCCTTGCAACAAAGCCCGTTGCCAACTCTGTCCACATATCTATTCAGGGGACACCATCATAGGGCCTAATCACATCAGCCACACTATCAGAGGCTCATTCACCTGCACATCTACCAATGTGATATATGCCATCATGTGCCAGCAATGCCCCTCTGCCATGTACATTGGTCAAACTGGACAGTCTCTACGTAAAAAGAATAAATGGACACAAATCAGACGTCAAGAATTATAACATTCAAAAATGAGTCGGAGAACACTTCAATCTCTCTGGTCACTCGATTACAGACCTAAGAGTGGCTACTCTTCAACAGAAAAACTTCAAAAACAGACTCCAACGAGAAACTGCTGAATTGGAATTAATTTACAAACTGGATACTATTAACTTAGGCTTGAATAGAGACTGGGAGTGGATGGGTCATTACACAAAGTAAAACTATTTCCCCATGTTATTCCCCCCTCCACCCACCGTTCCTCAGACGTTCTTGTCAACTGCTGGAAATGGCCCACCTTGATTATCACCACTAAAGGTTTTCTTCCTCCCTTCTTCCCCCCCACCCCCCGTCCTGCTGGTAATTTCTCATCTGAAGTGATCACTCTCCTTACAGTGTGTATGATAAAACCCATTGTTTCATGTTCTCTCTGTGTGTATATATATCTCCCCACTGTATTTTCCACGGAATGCATCCGATGAAGTGAGCTGTAGCTCACGAAAGCTTATGCTCAAATAAATTTATTAGTCTCTAAGGTGCCACAAGTACTCCTTTTCTTTTTGCGAATAAGACTAACACGGCTGCTACTCTGAAACCTGTTCTTTGAACAAGAAACTCTAGTTTGTTAAATCGGGTTTTAGTCTTAGAAGCATATTTTTACTTTTGTTTCTTTGTAACCCTTTCTATTGTTATTCCTTGTATTTGGTATCACTTAAACCTATTGCTTCTTGTTTAATAAACCTGCTTTACTTTAACTATAAACCAATTCACTGCTTTAATTAAAATAGGGTGCTTGTTAACCCCATTTAAGGTAATAAGCTGCTGGTTATTGTCTTTTTAAGGGAGCAGCAAACTTAACTTCTGTGAGTGTTCAGAGAGAGGGCTAGATACTGCAGAGAGAGGTATCTGAGGTACTCCGGAGTAGGGGTTCACTGACTTTTTTCAGAGTAGCAGCTGTGTTAGTCTGTATTCGCAAAAAAGAAAAGGAGTACTTGTGGCACCTTAGAGACTAACAAATTTATTTGAGTATAAGCTTTCATGAGCTACAGCTCACTTCATCGGATGCATTTGGTGGAAATGCATTCACTGACTGTTACTTGCTAGGCAAGGTGGGGAATGGCAAGAGTTTGCTGGGAATAGAAAACTCTGGAAGAGTTTGCTGGGAGAGAAAACAAGCTGGTGTGTTAGGGAGCTGAAGCATAGCTTAGCAGCAACAAACTCTTAATTACTGAGGCGGAGAGGGATAGCACAGTAACTCACCATCTTGGGAACTCCAACAGATGGTGTCACTTACTGAATCAAAAGTCAATCCTCATTCGAGGACACCTAAAGCATGATCCTTATACGCATTACAGTTTATATACAATGCTCTATTATCGTGAATTCATGCAAAGAAAAGAGGCAAGCACTGTGGTAATAGGAGATTTCAATTGTCCATCTTATCAAAGAATTGCTCATTAGGGACTGACAGACAAGAATTTGAAAGATAGGCTATCTAAATGATCAAATCTACATTCGTTAGACTATCATTTTGAAGTCAGTTAGACATTGATGAAGATTCCTTGGTAATATACAAACACTGATTCTGGCAATGGTGTTTGTTTGAAAAGGTAAGTAGGTTTAATCTAGGTAGTTAAAAAAAATAAAAACAACTGGAAGAATAAAACATCTCTGGCTGTGAGTGACTGTAACTGAAAATGACTAATGATGCTGTCATTTTGCAACACTTATCTGATGAAATGATGGCTGGCAGATTGTTATTGCCTCGTCTTCAGCAATTATTTTATGTCAGTGGGAGGGGGAAATAAACTTTCAGGCAAATGTAGGAAGCAATGTAGGCATTTATCTTTTTTATTATTAAATTGGGAAAGAAAGCCCTTTTAGATATACAAAGCTTGAAGTACGTGTGAAGCAACTGGGTTGTCGCTTTTGAAACTGACAAAACAAAATGATGGGAAAGGTCACTTACATTTCAGTATTTAGCTACTATATTGTGTTAGTTTCTCTTCACCATAGGGATAACCTTTAACATACATTTCAAACAGGATATAAGAGAGAGATTATACTTCCTATTCTCGGGCAATTCATGCCATACAATTCTCCACTTCCATTGTAGTTTAGATGAGAGAGAAATGTAATACAGATATCTTGAACAAATTATTTTTCAGCTGAAAAAAATGCTGTAAAATTCCAGACTCATTTAACTTAAATGAGAGGAGAGGCACATGTGAATTGCATCAAACATAGGGGTGGAGTCCCCTCTGCTGTGCCTGTCCAAACCAGAATACCACATGTTAATATTAATCCTGTTTACACTTTAAGTGCATTGATATTTAACAAAGATATTTACATTTCAAAAAGTAGTTTTAGTCCTAACTTATTACAGGTGTGCTTGGCAGTACCGTCTATTATTAAAGTTGCCTGACTTTAGAAGACTCTCTTTTCAGTTGCTTATAACTTTGCCAAATATTAACCACTTGATCTGAGATTCTCCACATCAAGTGTCTACCTCAGGCTGAACTGTTTGGGAACATTTCAGCCAAAATTGTTCATTTACCTCCAATAAATTGGAAGTATGTTGGTTTGCCCATGTTAAAACATTCTTCAGACCTTTCCTCTGAAATATTCTAGTGCCTCCCAGTCTTTGGGGCAGAGACTTAAAAAAGGCAGGGAGTATGATTTTTATCATCCCAGACTAAAGTAGAGGGCTCTTTGGAAAAATTAGTAGGTTGTCATTCAATTAAAGACTATATCATAATGCATTTGCACTAGGGGGACAAAGTAAGGCGGCACAGGCAACCTGAACTATCACATTTTCTAACTTCTCAGTGCCTTATTTTGCAACCTTCATAATGTTCTCTTAACATAGTTTTTTGTGTGTGCAATTTAATCTAAAGCAAGAGATATAAAGTTATTACAATTTGAACTGCACCTTTGCTGCAGAGAAAGAAATTGTTGCATTAGCTATAAAGACTTTCTTGGGACTTACAAACAGTGATTGGTACTGGAATTTACTCAGTAAGAACCACCACAAAGAGGCCATTCAATATAAATGGGTGAAAGCCTAGGAAAACTACATCAAAAAAGCAATTTCACATTCTGACATTATATGTTCACATTTCTATTACTCACTGTATACCAGATAGTCACTGAGACAGAAATTAACTTCACAGGTTGGTCAATTAACTGAATGGCAGTGTAATGAAAAAAGTGAAATGCAATTAGAGGTGGATCAGAAGTGAAATTCCCTACACTCCACAAATAGTTATTAACTTACAAGTATTTCACACAGGCACATTGTATATTGTCATCCTCAAAATTACTGCTTAAGAGACACTATTGTTTTCAATTACACAACAGTACCTGGCATTCACCACATCTAATACAGTAATTTAATTCCATTAAAAATATCTCTAGGAATTCTACTACTGGAATCAGTTTGGCCATCTCTAAATAACATGGATAGACTAAGCATGCTTCTTGGACATACCAAATATTTGTTTCACAAACTAACACAGACTAAAAGCTACAGCAGCACACATTTGTAAGTCTATTGCTAGTGGTGCTCACATCTTACTCATTGAGATGTGACATAAGGTCTTCTAAGATTATAACTGCAGTCAGGCTAAATGTGTAAATGCAATAATCACAGTGAGACCTTTGTTCCATCATCCACTCTGTGCAGAGGGGACATGTGCTTACTCCCAATAATAATAGCTCCCCTCTGAAGCCAAGAAAATTCAACAACAGTCTAAAGCTTTGTGACTCCTCACTATCATCAGGGCACTAGCTTAAAATCACCTTGAATTCACCTTTTGGGGTATTTTCTAAAGGTTTCCAATTTAACTATTAAAGAATATTGATTGTTTTAATAAAAGCTGGAATACCAACAAAGAAAGAAGCTCTCAAAGGTTTCTTTGGAGAAAAAGAAAAGAAGATGGCCAAAAATATTATTAAATAAAAATATATTCATTTTTAAAGTGGAGGTAAAGGTAGAATTTAAAAGTGACTTAAGGAAGATTTTATAAATAGTAGGAAAATAAACTGCAAATATATTTCACAGGAATCAAGCACAAGCTGCAGAACAAATAGGGAAGTATGTAACCTTACAAGAATATAAGTCACAATAACTTTGTTTGCAAGGACAAACAGTTTTGGTATAACAACATTATTGACCTGTGCTGTTTTGAAGAAGCTTTAAATACGAGAATGAGTCTTGCTATCTCTCAGCCCTCCAAGGGACAATTACAGTAGAAATTTGGACTGACCATTAAGCCACTGTTAGATGCTCTTAAGAACATTTAATCACAGTGTCCACTGATAATCTGTCAGATACAAAAATATAAGTAATACAACACACATGGAATAGCTTGTGTCACAAGATTGTGCTTTATGGCTATGTATGATAATGTTTGAGTGGTGGCTTCCATCCCCCTTTGATCCTCCAATCCAAAGATAGCTGGACTGTCATGGGGAGGATGCTGGTGGCCTGCTCTATCCAGTCGGTAGAGACAATTATCCTTATGCATCAGTACCCTATTGATATCATCTTTAATCTGATACCAATACTGAGAAAAGCAATTTGAGAATGAGCTCCCACAAGACATCAGTCAGCCTTTCCTAACAAAATACCCTCTCCTCCAAACAAGAACAAAACACATGATATTTCAAAGGCAATTCTGCCTGCGCTTTGCCAGAGGCCAGCAGAAGAGGAGTTGTTTCAGTTGGCCTCATCCTCCTCCCTTATTGTAGGAAAAATCTAGAAGACGGGATCCTCTCTGGCCTGCCTCTTGTTCCCTCTACAAAAAATAAAAGCTTTTTCCACAGAAGGTCTGTAAGCCTCATTTGGAATAGAATGGTCTATGTTACGTTTTTAAGATGAACTACTTTTTTGACTAGGTGGGTGAACACCAGTGCAGAAAGGAATACTTAGTATCACCATGCATAGATAATTCTGGCTGTAAGCATAACATTATTTCTGCTTGTGCTGTTGCATAACAAAGCCAATATTATTTTCCAAGTTTTTTCACTGATTTTAAATAGACGACATCAAGGACAAACCTACAACAGGGGAAACAGAACCCATTATGTGGTAATGGATATTACTAAAAGTTGCCTCATTACCTTTACTGGATGAGTGGCTGGTTTTTCCTTATATAAATGATGCCCTTTAGACAAAACCCCTTCCACATCCGGCAGTTTAACTTGAACTGCTGCTTCAGTTTCCTGGAAGGGGGGAGAGTGAAATAGTATGAAATTAGCTTTACTTTCAAGAATAAAACCACAAAGTCTTAAAGCTCCACAGGAGGCTGTACACACCCCAATAGATTACTTTCTGTTTGTGCATGGTGTCAGGACAAAGAAGGTCACTGAAAAATAAAACAGGAATAGCATAGAATAAAAGTAGTAAAATAAACAGTGATATATTCCTTCATCCATGAAGGTCTCAATAAAACAGAATTACAGAAACCAGTACAAATTCACACTAGAAAGAACAGGCATTTGAAATCCAATATAAACAACTCAGTCTTGTTGCCTTACTTTACATTTAAAAAAAAAAGCTAATAGTAGAAGTTAGTGCTGTTGAGGACATCTTGCCCGTGTGGTAGTGGACATCTTATTCATGTGACCATGTTGAATGCTGTTGGGTAACTAAGACAACACTAATAATACTTTATAATGAAACTTTCAGCATGATGAGTCCAAACCAACGTTACAAACTACACACTAGCAGCGCAGTAACTACTAAAGCCATGCTAAGACATTTATTATTATTGAGAAGGAAGAATGACACTGATTGAATTAGCAAACCCATTTCCTCTTGCATTTTTTTAAAATCTCCTTGAAACTTCCCATTCAAGTGTTGAACACATCCAACCCAGAGACACTTTCACCCCAGGCTGGTACTGTATAACCGCTGATTTCAAAATCATGCAACGGGGGAACACGGCATGTAGCTAATTTAGGGGGGAAAAGGCATCTGCACAAAAAAGGGGGAAGAAGGAACATACCATGTATCCTGTTCCGAGGAATGCATTTTTGATTTATTAATATTATTATTACTATTTTAAAAGGATAATGAATGGAACACAACAATGCAATATTATCTGAGGAATCTGAATGAGTTCTTAGTTTTTCCTCCATTTTGTAGTTTCATCTGAACCTAGCAGCTTTTCAAATGAGCTATCTCCTTCACACAATACTACTAGCTGTGCACCAACTCTCAATCTTATTTTCTACCCGCAATCTGAGTTACCATTAGTATGACAGGACACAAAATAGTATCCCAATAGCTTCAGTCAAGGGCTCAAGCACATCATGTCATTGATGAAAATCTGAAAAATGCTACTTTTTTTTCCTGTGCTCTGCATTTCTCTTGTTCAAATCAATGTCATTCTAAACCACAACAAAGGACCATTTCACTTCTCAATTTCCAACTGTCAATAGAAAAGTTGTCCACAATTCTTGCCTGAAAATCTATATGCAAAACATTCTGAACAGTACAGTGAAGTTACCCTTGATGGATGTCCAAAAGTCCACTGCCTTCTCTTACTTATATTTCCTTATGATGTTTATCAGCCCAGAATAAAGACTGCTAAAAGCTATCAAGTTTTTTGCAGGGATATTTTAAATATGTTTGCATTTCACTGAGTCCTGTTACACATCTCCATTCCAGATGAAGAATGGTCTGAAGCAAATAGGATGAAACTCAATAAAAACAAATGCAAAGTACTCCACTTATGAAGGAACTATCAATTTCAAACATACAAAATAGGAAATGATTTCCGAGGAAGGAGTCCTGCAGAAAGGGATATGGGGGTTATAGTAAATCATAAGCTAAATATAAATCAACAGTGTAACACTATTGCAAAAAAGTGAACATTATTCTAGGATGCATTAGGAGGAGTGTTGTAAGTGTAACCCTTCTGCCCATCAGAGTTGGCAGCAACAATGGCCGGGTTCAGTATCTAGGGGTTCCATTCCAATAACACAATGCAAAACCGGCTCGAGTCCCCACTCAGTGACCTGCGACAAATATATAACACATCCGCTGGGTGACTCTAAGAGGCAATATTTCCCCTCTCGCAAGCACAGAGTCTCAGTGTAGCAAAAGCCTTTTAATAACAAAGAGAAACAATGTGGTATATCTTGGAGAAACACCACCAACAGGATTCATAACACAACCCATGAGCCAAAACCCACCCCAAGCAAATTAGGCCATGTCCTTTCCCTTTGGTTCTTGAGTCCAGCAAAAGTCACCCAAAGTCCCAAAAGTCCAACAACTCAAAGGTCTCTGTCCCTGGTCAGCGCAGCCCCAGAGTTCAAAAGTTTATCTGCAGAGTTTTACCTCCCAACTTGGGTGGAATGGGGGGGGTAAGGGGCACCTTACATGATCCAAAGCTGACTGCCCAACCTCTCCGTGGGGCTCCGCTCCACCAGCCACCCCACAAATTGCTCTGCTCTGTCAGCCGCCCCGCTCCACCAGCCGTCCCACGAACTGCTCTGCAATATATCTTCAGGCTCCCCCCCACTACTTAACACAATGCTCAGTGATTTCAGCTCTTAGTAATTTTAGCTCTTTAGTGATTTCATCTTGTTGCAGGGAGCTTCAGTGCTGGTACACCATTGGCCCAAAGTGAATTGAGCTCAGCAGCCTGTAACTAGACTCCTAGTGGAATCAAAACTAGTTCTGATATTCCACTGTGGAGAGAGGAGAAGGTGCAATTAGCATGTAGGGCCCTCACCAGGGGTCCATACCAACAGGTATTAATACCTGGCCCCAGCCTCTCTCCATTCACTGGGTTTTGGAACCCATGACCCTTGCCTAGCGAGTGCTGCTTAGTTGGTGAGTCCCTCCTTTGTAACAAAAGGCCAAGTACAGTTCCATTGTCCTTGATTCACATAATCAGGATAATAACAGTTTATTCTTCCTGCCCCAATAACAGAGAAACTGGGGCTCCTACAGCAGCCAAAGTGACCATCTAGGCGGGGTGGGTGTGCCTATGCAAATGAGATCAGCCCCTGAAGTTCTTTTCCACAACTTGCCACAACTCACCACCAGATGTCAGGGTAGAACTCATCCTGACTCTGCTTACATAAGCAGGACACAAGTAGTAATTATTTTATTCTACTTGCACTAATTAGGCCTCAACTGGAGTATTGTGTCTAGTTCTGGCCATCACATTTCAGGAAAGATGTGGACAAATTGGAGAAAGTCCACAGGAGAGCAACAAAAATGATTAAAGGTCTAGAAAACATGACCTGTGAGGGAAGAGTGAAAAAAAATGGGTTTGTTTAGTCTGGAGAAAAAGAAAACAGAGGGGACATAATTATCTAGTATATAAAAGGTTGTTACAAGGGGGAGGGAGAAAAATTGTTCTCCTTAACCTCGAGGATATGACAAGAAGCAATGGGCTTAAATTGGAGAAAGGGCACATTAGGAAAAACTTCTTAACTGTCAGGGTGGTTAAACTCTGGAATAAATTGCCTATGGAGGTTGTGGAATCTCCATCATTGGAGATTTTTAAGAGCAGGTTGGACAAACACCTGTCAGGGATGGTCTAAATAATACTTAGTCCTCCCATGGGTGCAGAAAACTGGACTAGATGACCTACTGATGTCCCTTCCAGTCTTACATTTCTATGATTCAATAAGGAGTCTTACTCCTGAGCGCTATAATCACTGCAGATTTACTTTTGCCTTCTGCCACTGTTCCTTCTATTAATTATTTCCTTCACCTTTAGTTCAAGTTCTCCATCAGAGTCAGATTTCCTTTCCTTTTTTGCCACAACATAGTCTAATATTTTCCTTGACCACAGAGAAATGAGGAACAAAGGACATGTAAAATAAGGAGAACCGTGTCTTCATGTTATATTAAAGAAATTATAGATACTGTACATTTTAATGAATTAAGAAACTGTTTTTAAAGTAAGTGATTCAACACTAATATTTTGTCTGGCATGTATTCTTTTGTCTTATCATTATTGTTTTATATACTTATAAAGTTAATTTGTGAGTTTATATGAATATCCAGTATTCATGAATATTGAATGTCAAATGGCATTCTGTACCACCAGCTGAAAGTAGAGGTTATAATTTACTATGGAAATCTGAGTCTAAGGTAGATCTCTACCTCCCATAATAGATGAAGACTTATCTAAAGTAGAAAGAGCTATACAAAAAAAAAGAAGGATGGAGTAAGCCTATGCAGTAGCAAGACCACTGGAATTATTTTGTGTACTCTACCATCGCCCTTCCCAGCACTCTCCAGACAAAATGAAACGTGCCAGCTTTTCCACAACTTAATCAAAACACTAACCTCAATTAATATGTGAAATTTATAATAAGGAGAATTAATACTTTGGGCCATATTCTGCTAGAGATGTTCATGCTGAGGTCTACACATAGGACTATTAATGAAGTTAAGTTATTATTCAAGATGTACAAGGGTGTTAGAGATGGGCCATTCAGTATTTGCTATCTTCAAGGTACAATTGATGAGTTTTAGTTTACAATGTATACACATTAAATATGCCTTACATAGTTTATTTGAATTTATAAAATTCAAAAAAGGAAAAGCAAGTTCAACAACTGAACAATGGCACTCCAAATTCTGCAGCAAAAAAGGCTTCAATAGGCCTTAGAATAAAAATATTACAAGTTGTAGCCACATATTTCGCACCACATATATAATTTTTAAATAAAATATTTGTTATTGTCACATGTTGGTGGGTAACATATATTTTGCATTACATAAAAATTGGAAAGAATATTTTTTCTTGCCTACTAGAGAACCATTACAATTTTCTATAGCTGGGTAATCAAAATGTAACATACTTAGAAGTTAAACTACCAGTTTCTTTTGTTTTAACAGTCTTTTGGAAGTATTTTTCAGTGTATATTCTTAAGTCTAATATCTCAAAGTCAATTATCTTGATCTGAATCTAAGTTCCATTGTTCAAATGTGTATTAAATGCAGCATGCTGCATAATTCCAGTTTTGTTTACTGTACGAATTTTTTTCTTGTCAACACTGTCAAAGAAAAAAGTCCTTAATGTCATTCTCAATGGTTTGTGCTTCTCTGGGCTGACATTCAAAAGTTGCACACAGTCTTACAGTTGTGCTGACCCTCCAGTTTATTTTGTGATCTGCTACAAACATCATAAGCCAAACATGTTATATGAACTGTTTTAAGTTGTTACGAATGCCAGATGAAAACATTTTTTAAAAATTTTGACATTCATGAAATATTTTCAAGAAAAGTTTTCCTTGAATTATTCCTTGCTTGAAAGAAATAAACCTTTGATAGCTTCTGTTTGTCAATGAACAAGTGTTCAATATGGTATTGTGTAGCACAAGAGTTCAGGTCTGTCTGACAGGTGGCACTAAATGAATGTAAGTAGACAGTCTTAAATGTGCATTCAGGATTCTGTTTTATCATTCAGTCCCCCAAGGAGAAGAAAAAGTAGCAACTCTGACCTAGACGCCACTAGTCAATTCACAGCAAAATGAAGACAGCAGTTACCATCTTGTCTGTATAGAATTAAAACCCAAAATTTAAACTAAGATCAGAACTTGGGCCAAACTTTGCCCTTGGATGTATACTCCATACTACCATGGAAGTTAATGGGAATTGTCCAGGATGCCTTCCAACGGCAGAGCTGGGCATTTAGAGGAGGGGAAAGCCATAACTTTTTGATAGTGCTGTTGCAAGTACATATACTGTATGTAGTCCTGAAAGTTCCACCACATACACTTTGTGTCTATTGACAGACATGCTATGGGACAGATGCAGTGTTTTCCAGTTCAACACAAAATATTTCACCATCTAAAATGTTGGTGGTTCCACTGGAATTTCATATTAGTGAATCTTATGAACTGCCTGTTAAAGGGACCTGTGACTGTGTTGTTGGTCTAGCTGGAGGATTTGCCTATTAAGTCTATCAAACAGATATGTCAAGTTAAAATATGCCTGGTGACTAGAACCCCCGCCCCCCAAACATGTAAAAAACAACAGAACAAACATAGAATATGTCTATTACCTGGAACTTTATCCAAAAATTATCACTGGTGTTAAAACTGATTCAGCAGCAGCCTTCCAGGGGGAGCAAATGGGGCCATAAAACCTAACTGGCCTCAAGACTGAGCTTGATAAGTTTATGGAGGGGATGCATGATGGGACTGCCTACAATGGCATGTGGCCTACTGCCAACTGCAGGTAGCAAAAATCCCCAACTGCTGGAAATGGGACACTAGATGGGGAGGGCTCTGGGTTACTACAGATAATTCTTTCCCAGATATCTACTTGGTGGATCTTGCCTACATGCTCAAGGTCTAACCCATTGCCATATTTAGGGTTGGGAAGGAATTTCCAGTATCGCTGGGGGGTTTTCATCTTCCTCTGCAGCAAGGGGTCACTTGCAGGTTTAAACTAGTGTAAATGGTGAATTCTCTGTAACTTGTAACTTCTCTTTAAACCATAATTTGAGGACTTCAGTAACGCAGCCAGAGCTTAGAGGTCTATTTCAGGAGTGGGTGGGTAAGGTTCTGTGGCCTGCAATGTGAAGAATGTTAGACTAGATGATCATGAGGGTCCCTTCTGACCTTAATGACTATGACTCTATGGCAGCCCAAGAGTAGAAAAGACTCTGTTAGCTTCTAGCATTTTTAGCACCATGTCAATTCAACTTGCTGACAGAATGAACATGGTGGTAAAAGTTCCAGAGCTAACAGAGTCTTGTCTATACTAGAGCAATGAAACTCAATCAATGCTAACAAAAGTGGATTAAATTTTGGATGAAAATTACCAGTGTTGAGAAGTCAGTATGGAAATTATCTACACATACACTTAGAGAGGCCAACCATGGTTAAAGCTGTGTTTTAAAAGTGAATGCAAAGTTAAAATGAAAAGTGAGTTGTAACTTTAAAATAAGAAATAAAATTTTGAAACTAGTATAGTAGATTCCAGTCAGTCATTCTTTCAAGAAAAAAAAATAGTTTCCTTTTAATGGGATGGCAGGTGGGAGACTCGTTAAAAAAAAAAAACTTTCTTCAAGGGGAAACAGCAGCTAGAAGATTTTGATGAGAAATGTTCACTGCTTTACTGTGCTTAACACACACTGACAATTGATAAACAAACCTATCAACGTTGAGACTATAGAGTAAATTAGAGGGCTTCATTTTCTAAAAGACTTTGACAAAATGTTCAGACTTGGACTACAAAGTATATTTTGATGTGAATACAAGAGGCTTTATTTAATTAGACATGAAATAGTATTGTGGTCTGTCAAACATCCATAGCTAGGACAGATATCGTTATAGAAGTGGCTTAAAACTGTAGCTCACTGGTTATCACAAGTTTAACTTTGTATTGACTATCTTTTGTAATCCCAAATTGCCCAGGATTGTAAATTTTTCATGGAAGAAACCAGCTTTTATTAAGTTTCTGTCTAGCACATAGCAAAATGGGGCTACTATAGTAAAAATGATGAAACTAGTAATATTAATTGATGGACTACTGGATGGAAGAATCTCAAATGTAGTGTGATGACTGGAACTGTAGAAAGAGGATCAGGTTTCGGTAGAGATCTAGTGCGATGAGGAATGCAGACATGTCCACACTGCAACTAGATACCCGCAGTTGGTCTGTGCTAGGAGACTTGGGCTTGGGCTAAGAGGCTTTTTAACTAAGGTGTAGACATTCCAGCTCAGGCTGCAGCCCAAGCTCTGGGACCCTCCCACCCTGCAGGATCCTAGAGCCCCGGCACCAGCTCAAGTCCACACATCTACACTACAATTAAACAGCCCCACAGCCCATGCCCCACAAGGCTGAGTCAGCTGGCATGGGCCAGCTGTGGGTTTTTAATTGTAGTGTAGACATATCCTAAAGGCCAGGCTACTATGGACAAACACAGGCCTTTCTCAGCTTATAAAACTGCATGCTCAATAAAGATTTCTCCCCGATAACTCAGACTGCATTACTTATTCCTAATGAAACATCATGAAGCTAAGCTCTTTTGGTAGCAAATATTTATTTATTTATGCTAATGTTGTTGTGTTTCCTTTTGACCAGACAAAAGGAGATCATTCTTGAATGGAAGGAGACAAGATAAAACACAGGCTGGGCATTGCATCATGCTAATTATGGCTATCTGCCAGATTGTTCTGTTCTACATATTGAATTTAAAAAAATATAGCAGTTTTTTTAATTGACTAAAGCACTAGTAAATGTGTGGAATGATCCCACTGACACTTCAGAGAAGCAGTTGAACTCAGCACAAGCATATATTTAAAATATATGTATTTAACATCCATGTGGTATTTGAATTAAATAGAAATACTTCAAGGATTTTTTTGAGAAATTTCTACTTCAAATACCAAAATGATGAACTAGTAAAAAGAATTTTCACTTCATTCTGTTTTAAATACCTCTGAGGCTAAATGAGCTTATTCATTTTACAAATCAGGCTTCTTTTGCTATTGTGTCTCACAAGGGTGCAATGCAAGGATTTTGTGAAATCACTAGAAAAGGTCTGATATTTCAGGACATAAGACAGATTGGGATAAGCTATTTAATAATGATCCACTACCAAATACATCAAAGAATCCACAGAAACCCACAGAAACTTCTTCTTTTTTAAGTTTGGCATGATGCAAAAGGTCCATGCTAAAAAGACAGCAAGGAAGATGAATTCCTTATGTCTATGAACAGCATATATTGTGGGAAATTCTAGTACCTAGGGATTCTAGAAAAGGTTATAAACACAACAGCCTGAATTACTTAAACGGATATCCCACTAATCTCAAAATAATGCTTTGGCTAAGAATTTGAAAATGCTCTCTGTTAGCCTATAAAAGTTAGTAACAATTAGCACGGTTTGACAGCTTAATTGATATGACAACCCTGAAACCTGAGATACTTAAAATTATTTTAGATCATGGCTACAGCAGTGTATAAATAGATAACAGGGTCCATGAGGCTCAATTTTTGACATGCAAGAGGGATTGTTTAGAGATAGGTAAAATATGTGCACAGAGGATGTGTGGTGAAGTGGAAAAGAATAAGAGCTGCCACGGAAATAAAATACAGAAGCAGCCAGGTAGTGAACTCTCATACCATTTATAAAATATCTCTATGCATTTTAGCCATAACAACAACGATGATGAAGATGACAGATATTGGTGGCTTCCAGAAGGTACTGAGTGCTGAAGGTTTTGAGCAAGTATTTTCTTGTCTTGGGAAGAGGAGTGGAATAAATCACAGAAAATGTCCAGTTCCCACTCCCTTTCTGGACAAAAGTGACAAAATCATGTTGTTTTATTTAGCTGAATTTAAAAGCATGTAATTTATTTATTTAACACTGCCTGACTCCGGATTTGTTGTTCCTTTTTCTTTTGATATTTGATGTCCTTTTAATGTTCACATTCATATAAAAAGCTTGCTCCTCCTCCCAAACTTATTAATGGAATTAATTACCTTTAGACATTTATTGCCTGGAGAATGATGACTTTTGAAAGAAGGTAAAAGAAAAATTTTAAAACTATATTACTGGCCCTACACTGCTTTGTTGATTTTTCTTGATATACTATTTTCAGAAAAGTGTTTCTTGAATAACAAGTGTCTATAATAAATCACTGGAGAGAGCATTATGAAGATATATTTCATGCAACTTGTCCCCCATAATTTGTATACGTATTACTTTAAGAAATGGCAGATGTTGCCAAGAGAAACAATAATATCCAATGTTATCATCTGCGTGTTCTTTTATGTGTTCTTTTAGTTTTTACTTAATTGATAAATTAAAAGAACACTGTCAGGTAACTTAGGCCCGAATTTTCACTTATAACATCTTTAAATTTATGTAAGATGACAAGGAATGTTCTTTGTATTTTACATCTTTTTTTTCATATTGTTCATATAGTTCATATTACTAAGCCGGTTTTTTATTCTGATTTTTAAAAGCTACCACTTCCACAAAGAAGAATTAAAATAAAGAAAAACAACAGTAATATACACTGATTGAGCCCTGGAAATTTTCAAACAAATTCCTATTCCCATTATGTCATCACAAGGCTTGTACAATAAAGTAAAGGAAAAGGAAATATAAAGCATGCTCGACTACATGGAAGGGAAGAAAAGAATGAAAGACAGGAGGCACACACACTAAGGGCATGTCTACACAGGGCGCTGGAACAATCTGTGTAGTGTGGGTGCTGAAAGCCATTGAATCAAACTGTGAACCCTGTATATAATGGAAACCACTTCAAGCCAGCACCCATAGCTCCAGAATTTATAGATCTACATGTACAGTGCTGCATCACTGCTGCTGCAGCACATCTGGTGAAGACACTCAATGCTGATGGGTGAGAGCTCTCAAATGTCAAATGGAAACAAGGTGAAAATTAAAGGCAAGAGGATATACAATTTCAAGCTTGCAAAAAGAAGTTTCAGGCTATAGAGAATAAAATGAATAACACTTTTGTATAAAATCTATGTATAACTCTATAAAAGAGTGACAATGTTTCCTTATAAAATATTGTTAATGAAAACCTACATTAAATAACTCTAAAGGTGTTCCTGAAACCAACAAAATGATGGTTCTATGAACAGTCATCATTTCTTTCAGCTCTCTTATAGTACAGCCACCATCCTTCCTGATGAGAAGAGCCTGCATGAGACACTCCAGATCATCATAAGAAACCAAAGGGCATGAAGAACTCAACCTTTATTTTCGTTATTGGCCGAGAACGCTAACTATTAATGCTGGGGGCCCCGTCATTGCCCAGGGAGTGAGAAATGGCAATGAAATCCTAGATACCCATTGCTCTAGCCCTCTATAGCTTGGTTCATGCATTCTGCATGCTTGCTTTTGAGTTCAGAACTGGGTTCTCATGATGTGTCTAACATAATTAGAGAGTCCATGTGGATGAAATCAGCTACATATTTGCTCCCAAGGCCAAATCTGTCATCAGAAATGAAGGCAATATGCTACTGAAAATATCATGAGTTTCACTTCTTATAGAATGTTCCTCATTTAAAGACTTCACATACTGAGAAGTAAAAAGAAAGCTAATTATCAAAAAAGTTAACCAAGATAAGGAAGGCTTGTCACTAAACAGCATCCAGTTTTCAAGAGCAATCACAGTAAAGACTTAAATGGTTTAGAAAAAGTTCTCATAGCCTTGATAACCATATTTTATTACAGATTTTGACGTCTTATATGTAAGCTCTCCTTTGCAAGATCAGTTTACCTTGCAAGAGTCCTCTACTGTGTTCTGCTCCTTGAAATCTTAATGCAATACTGTCTGTACTTGGAAATTAAATATGAAACTCTGTAGCAGGTGTAAGAATTCCCTACATGATCACTAAACATTCAATAAGCATGTTAATACATTCTTATTTTTACATAGTTATGAGATGGCTATTATTAAGCTCACAGTTCTCTATGCTATACAAAACAGAAAGGAGGCACATTTCCTGCTGCAAACACATTACCAATTAGAGCTGAAGCTTGTAACCCCAAGGGGACTCCATATAGGCCCCACCTGGATTCCTTTGCAGGATCTGCACATGGAAGAGATAACAGAAAACACCTAACACACATTGAGCCACCATGTGATGAGGGCAGAATACATTACCTAGCACAGCAGGAGGAGTTATTATTTATTAAATAAATCAATATAATCAGGAGGCAGATTGACATACATAGCATTCACAAAATTCTGTTTTGAAGACAGATATGAGAGAGAAGAGGGTGAACTTGCTTCTGCAAGAATAAAAGGATATTACATGCAAAGAAGCATGGAAGAGAGCACGGACCCAAGAGCGGGAGAAAGTTTAAAAATAATAAGATGCGTGGGGTGAAATCCTAGCTCCATTGAAGTCAGTGGTGGCCAGGATTTCACCTAGGGTGGTTGCATACTATCAGATTGCCCTGTCACTTTTGTAATTCACCCCTATTTATTTACTTATATTTATAAAGCACTAATCCAGTGCTCTAAACATCATTCAGTAATCCATTATTAATAAAACTGAGAAACCAAAAGACCAGGCTGAGAGACATACCCCCTAACTACTGTACTTCCCCAGATAAACACAACAAAACAAACGCAGCCTTATCCCCACCACTTCTTATTATGAGAACAAGATGTTATTCTTGACGTATCAAACTTCCAACAATTTCCTAGAAAAATCCAGCCTCTTCAAGTCAGCCAAGTAGTCTTCCCCCAAATAGCCTCTCTCTCCTCTGAGGAATGCCTAGGAAGACAAATGGGTCTTGCAGCACATCCTGAAGACTGCAAAACCTAATCTCTGGTGCACAAAGAAAGAAAGGTAATTCCAAAGCCAAGGATCCCTCGCTGAGTATGCCCTGCCAGCAGCCCACTCCAATTTATACCTGGTTGCTATAGATACAGGTAGCCACTAGGTCAAGCACCTCAGATGACATCTACTGCTCAGGTACCCCAAAGGGAGAAATATAGCTTGGACCTCATCTAGTTAGGGTTCTAGAGGTCAAATCCTGTCATATCAATCCAATGTTTTTCAGAAAACAATACATAAAAATTTAGTTATCTCTGAAGAGAGTCAGATCGTGAACAGAATATCTACATTTAATCCTGTGATCTGATTATACTAATGTTTTCTTAAGTACTTAATAATGAAGTTGCGTATGTGATGATGTTACAACACTGAAAACATGGCATGAGCAATCAATCAAATGATCTTTTGTCATCAGAATAGCTTTCAGACTTGGACCTTTTGCCTGAATCAGATCCTAAACGCCATTTAGTTTAATAAGAGGAATTGGCCAACTACTTTGATACTTTGACAGGCACATTCAACACCACCACGAAGTACATTGCAATATTGCATTGCTGCTTTCCTTCCACAAGTAAAAAGTGAAAACTTTGGAGTACAACACTTTAAAAAGAAATGTATTCCTTATATTCTTTTTAAGCACATGACCTATGTCATCTCCCTTACACAATACAAACTGTTTACTAAAATAGGTGTTAACAAAATTAAATGGAATCTATACTGAATTAAAGCCTGACTTCTCCGGCCTATGTTGTCAAGCAACCACTGACAAATCAAGAGTGATAGAAGGAAAAACAAAACACTATTCAGTCGGCTTTTTCCTCGTTCTCTCATGCTGGGTGAGTGTTCTTTTATTTATCTACAATTAGGTTTGCTAGACCACTACTATACTATTCTCTCATTCTTTGACTGCACGTTGTCAAAGATATAGTGCAGTGATTGACAAAGGTTGACAGTTTTTCTACTGTCATTCAAAGCTTATCCAGAGAAAAAACCCCAAAAGGAGTTATTTTTTAAGAATTAGAGATTTAGCTTTAAAAATAAGATTCTTAATCTGCCAAAAATGAAAAGCTACTGTTCTGTTAAAATAAAGGGCAAGTGACCAATATGTGAAATAAACTAAAATACAGCCTTTTTCTGAGCATTCAATCACATGAAAACACCTTCCCGTAGTATAAAATCAATCTATTTAATCTAATCTAATCCATCTATTTAACAATGCATATGTCCGTTTCGCATGCCGGTGACATGGAGAGAAATATGTGGTCATATTTTCACGAGTGCTGAGCACCCACAAATGGGAGCTGCAGATGCTCAGCACATTTGAAAGCCAAGCCAACAGATCTCACAGGAGAGAACATTTCAGAGAACAAGTAGCAGTGGAAATATGGTATTAAATTTGAAAAAAATGGCATTAGTGCAGTGTTAAGGTTGCAGTTAAAAAAATCAGAAAAAAGTCAGGAAATGCAAAAGAAAAAGAATGTAACTCAGCTGTCCTCTAGCTTATTTATAGTATATGGTTTACAACCTATTTATGGTGAACATTTGACCAGATAAAATGAAGAGCAAATATTAAGTGTGTGGAATGAAGACAACTTGCAACTTGGAATGTCCATACCCTACGAGACGAATCAAAAAGTGAAAGACCCAAACACAGAACAGCAATTGTTGCCCGAGAACTCTCGAGGTACAACATCGACATTGCTGCTGTCAGCGAAACAAGACATGCAGATGAAGGTCACTTGAGGGAAGAGGGTGGCGGTTACATTTTCTTCTAGAAAGGAAAACCAGCAAGTGACAGACAAACACATAGTGTTAGCTTTGCAATCAAAAACCTTCTAGTCAACTGCCTGACCAAGTTCCCCATCAGCATCAACGAGCACATTATGACCATCCGCATCCAATTGGTCAAGCCATTTGCCACTATCATCAGTGCATATGCCCCAACTCCATACTGAAGAACAGAAAGAACCCTTCTACACTGACCTTGATAAAATTTTGTCATCCATTCCAAAAACAAAAAAGATAATCCTTTTATGGAACTTTAATGTAAGAGTTGGCCGAGATTCTAACATATGGAGTAGCACCATTGAGAAGGAAGGAATGGGCAAGACCAATTCTAATGGCATCCTTCCACTCAGCAAATGTACAGAGCACAGCCTTGTGATCACAAACACAATCTTCAGACAAAGCAACAAGTACAAAACAAGTTGGCAACATCCCTGCTCTAAACAATGGCACCTCCTAGACTATGTCACTGTAAGAACACAGGATTTAAGAGATGTCCAAATCACCCATGTCATGAGAGGAGCCGACAATTGCTGGACTGACCACTGTCTGGTGAGATCAGTCACGTCCATCAGGATTGCACCGAAACATAGAAAGCAATCCAAATCACATAGATGGCAATACAACATCCAAAGATTTCAATCCTCAGTGCACCAAGAAAACTTCCAAACACTCCTCAATGAAAATCGGGCCATATGCACACTCGGAAAGGAGAACACAAGTGTTGAAGAAGACTGGGAAGCCTGAAAACAGACCATCCATGACATTTGCAGGAAAGCCATTGGCCTTGCTACCATCAGGACTGGTATGACAACAACAACATTGAGATTACAGCCCTTTTGGCCCAGAAGAGAAAAGGTTTCTGCGACTGGCAAAACCAACCACTATCCAGCTCAAAGCTGAAGTTCAAAGGACGATCCGAGAAAACAAAAACAAATTGTGGGAGGACAAAGCAAAAGAAATCCAAACATTTGCTGACAGACATGGTATGTGGAGCTTTTTCTGTGAGACAAAGACCCTGTACAGACCAAGCTCATGTGGCCTCACACCTTTGAGATCCAAATACGGTAGTATCCTTCTTAAAGATAACAAAGCCATTGAAGACCACTGAAAGGAACACTACTAAAAGCTTCCAAATTCAGAATCGACTGTGACTGATGACACCATCAACTCCATCCCTCAGCACCCAATCTAGTAAACTCTTACCAACCTGAGGAGGTCTGCAAAGCAATTAAACGAAGAACAATAAAGCACCAGGTCCTGATGGCATACGAGCTGAAGTGCTGAAAGTAGGGGGAGAAACACTGAAAAACAAACTTCACTTGCTGCTCCTCAAAATCTGGCACACCAAAGAAATTCCTGCTGACTTACGTAATGCTAGCATCGTCATCGTTTTCAAAAACTGAGACAGGGCCAACTGTGGCAACTATTGAGGCATTTCCCTCCTCCCCATCGCTGGGAAGATTCTTGGGCTGCTCCCCCTTGCAGAAGAAGTACTTCCAGAGTCCCAGTGCAGCTTCAGACCATCACAAGGCACAGCCAACATGATTTTTGCAGCCAGGTAGATTCAGGAAAAAAAATCAGGAACACCACCAGGAGCTGTATATGGCTTTTATCAATCTGACCAAAGCTTTGACTCTGTCAGCAGTGAGGCTCTGTGGAAAATTATGTCAAAGTTGGCTGCCAAGAAAATTTATCACCATTGTAAAACTCCTCCATGACCAGATGACTGCCTCCATCCTTTGCAGTGGCTCCACCTCTGAGCCCTTTGTCATCTGAACTGGCGTAAAATAACGCTGCATACTGGCACCCACCCTTTTCTCTATTTTCTTAGCAGCTATGAAAACATTAACCCAAGACTGTCTATCACAGGGCATTGGCATCCAATATCAGATTGACAGCAACCTCTTCAAACTGTCTCATCTCCATGCCAAAACTAAAGTAATATCAGCAACAATAACTGAACTCCAGTACGCAGATGATTGTGCTGTAGTTGCACACTCAAAGGAGGATATAGAAACCACCCTTAATTTCCTCTCTGAAGCTTACAAAAGCCCAGGGCTAACTCTGAACATTGACAAAATAAAAGTTCTCCACCAGTGAGTCCCCAGTCAATCATCAGACCCAGCAAGGAAGATCTATATCAACAAAGAAGAACTGGAAAATGTAGAATACTTTCCCTATCTTGGCAGCCATCTCTCACAGAGGGGAGGTATAGACGTCGAGATTCAGCACAGAATTCACTGTGCCAGCCTTGCCTTTGGCAGACTGTCTCGCCGGGTGTTCAACAATCACAACATCAGAACACATACTAGACTTTTAGTTTATAAAGTGATGGTAATCCCAAATCCCCTCTACATCTGTGAGACTTGGGTGACCTACAGAAAACACCTGAAAAACCTGGAACACCAGCACCAGCACTTTCTTTAGAAGATTGTCAACATAAAGTGGGAGGATCATCGCACTAATGTCAGTATCCTCACAAAGGCCAACATCTTGAGTTTTGAGGCACTGATTATCCAGCACCAGCTGAGGTGGAGTGAGTACTGTGTGCGCTTGCCTGATGTACGCTTACCAGAACAACTGCTGTATGCCTAACTCACCAAAGGAGAAAGGAAACGCAGAGGCCAAAAGAAATGGTTTAAAGACACCCTCAAAAAAAACCATCAAGAGATGTGGCAACGACACCACACACTGGGAGAGAGCAGCCCAGGATAACTGGTAAAGACTTGTCAGAGAGGCAATGTTCACTTTTGAGGAAAACCGCCTTGTCCTGGTCACAGAAAAATGCCAGCAAAGAAAGGAAAGGCAACAGTCACGCAGCAATTGCGGGCCAACTCTGTCTTTCAACACCATTGCAATGTCTGCCAATGAGCCCGTGGCTCAAGAATCAGACTCCTCAGTCACCAAAGGACCCATGAAAAATAAAACCTGTGAAAGAAATCATCCTCAACCTCAAGGGATTGCTAACTATCTTGAACATTTGACCAGAAAAAAATGGAGAAAATACTGTGTGTGTGGAATTAAGATGAACTAATGTTTCTCTTAAGTCAGAAAATGCAGATTTTTTTTTATATTTTGATATGCAACTTTTTACATTTACTTTCCTTTAAAAAAAAAAAAGACACAAAGACTGTGCTTTATATTAATTTTAGGACAACTAAAGGATTTCCTGATAAATTAAAAACAATCATTCTGCGGTCAAAGAGTAAGTGCAGAAATTTTCTTGGGGGGATACATTGTATATAATGTAGAAGGTGACTCTCTGCTTTAAATGCGAAGTTCAGCTCCACCTTAACTATGGAGCCACAACCAACACTTTCGTAACTAGCATGTAAATAGTCTCAGTCAAGGCCCAGATAGGGTGACCATATTTCACAAAGGGAAAACAGGACACCGCATGGGGCTAACCCAGCCTCCCAGCCTCATGTGGGGCTGGCCTGAGCTAGTTACCTGAGCCCTGTCCTCCCCCACCCCCGGCTGCCATCATCATTCGCTCAAACCCTTCCTGCTCCTTGTATGGGGTTGGGGATGGCATTGCTGCTTGCTTGAGCCCTGCCTGCCCCCCGTGCAGTGCTGTGGCTGGCATCTCTGCTCACTCGAGCCCTGCCTTCCCCCGCCCATGCTCTATTCCCCCGCCCCCGAGGCTGGCATTGCCGCTAGCCCCCCCACACATCCATCTGCACCTCACATTTTTGGCAAAAGTGAGCATTTGCCACATTTGCCAAAAAAGTCAGGACAGCCTAGACAGGGCTTAAAAAAAAAGGAACTGTCCTAGCCAAAATGGGATATATGGTCACCCTTGGCCAAGATCATATCCTCCTTAAAATCCCACAGGAGGGCTTCAGGCAGAGAAATTCTGTCAAAGAAAGAGAATTTTGTCACATATTTACCCACGTTGTTCCATTTCCCACATTGTTTCATTTGTCCTGGCCAAACCCCTGCAGAAATAGTCACATGCTAAATTCCAACTGACAGTTTTCCACAGGTTCATGGGAGGCTAAAGCCATTTGCCTGGAGGCCCCAACGCATATAAAGCTCATGACTACCCATGCTCCCTGTCAGGCAACTGGGATGAGGGCAATTTAGCCTAGTAGTTGGAGCAGATGCCAAGCCTAGTGGTCAGAGCAGGCATCAGGAACCAAGGACTAGGGTCAGAGCCAGAGTCATACTCAGAAGCCAGAGCCTTGGGTCAAGCCAGAGGTCTGTAACTGAAGTTGGCGAG
Organism: Dermochelys coriacea; assembly: GCF_009764565.3. NCBI lineage: Eukaryota > Metazoa > Chordata > Testudines > Dermochelyidae > Dermochelys > Dermochelys coriacea. The sequence goes on from NC_050068.2 coordinate 148,137,976, forward strand.
GAGTCATTCAAGGCAGGGGTAGGACAGTCAAGGCTGGGTGCAAGGAAAAGCTGCAGGAACATGGTAATGCAGGAGCAGTCACAGTGGTAGGCATCAGCACTGAGCAGCCATGAGGAGCTGCTGCTGCTGGCTTAAGAGTCAGCCTGCTGGCCCCTCCAGCCAATCGGGCAGCTGTTGTGATGAGGCTCCTGGAGATTTGCTCTGCTGCAAGCCCTGATTCCTGACGCTCCCAAGGCAGGAACACTCCATTACACTCACATTACCACGGTCTCCATCCAGTGGGCCTATGCAGTAACGGTAATATAGACTGGGAATGGATTATCTTTCCTAACCAATATCTTTGTGTGCAAAGAGAGATGATGTGCTCTAATTCATTTCAAATCATCTGACCTTTAACAGGAGACCCTGAGGTGAACCATTAGCTTTCTGCTTGCAATTCAGTTCATTTAGATAGACTTGTAAGGAAATGTGTAAAAGGTTTGAGTCTGAAATGGATCCTATTAACTCTCTGGAGAAACTCTGAAAATAGGTTAAACTCATAGTTGCCAACTTTCACACGGTAAATAAGCCAAATACCCCGACTTCCACAATAAGCCAAAAATCAAGCCAATCCCATTTCAAAATAAGGCCAAAACAAGCCAATCCCTAAGAACCCCAACACTCTATGCGACTAGATCCCCCCGGAGTGCAGTCTGGGACTGTTGTGGGCCCGCTGTGCACTCCTGACTCTATCCCCTCCCTTGCCCCTGCTTGCCCCTTGCCCCTGCTCACTTCCCATTGTCCCTGCTTGCCAGGAGCCAATTAAAAACAAAAAAAAGAAGTAACAAGCTACAAGAAGCTAAAAGCCAAACAAGCAAACTACACACCAAAAACTAGCCAACAAGCAACTCACAAACCATTAAGCCAAAAACCACCCCAATTTTTGCATTTTTTTCCACAGGTTTGGCATGTCTGGTTAAAATAACATTTGTTTAAAAAAAAGCTGTGAGAAATACTCCCAAATATACTGTAATATTCTAGAAAATAGGAGAAAGCGATTCTATTTATTTATTTATTTATTTACAACTAATGTATTGAAACTCATGGTCAGTATTGAATCCTATAATCCAACTGGCATTCTCCAGTAGCTTTAACATTTTTCCAATTACTTCCACCTCCCAATTCTCTCAAAAAAGTTTAAGTATTTTAGTAATAGTGTGATTGAGAAGATGGGGAAGTAACACACTGATTCGCTATTTACTTTGTGCAATACCAGTTGATAGCTTGTAAGTGTCTCATTACATTTTCTGACCTGAGTGCTCTTTGACCTGGAAATACTATTGCTAACAGTATTACACTGAAGGAGCTAATCTATCTTGAAACTAACTGTATCTAACTGAACCACAAGACTTAAAAAAAGTTAGAAAGATTGATTCACTCTCTCTTTTTCCCGACAAGAATCACTTTGCATTTTCTGGTTACTAGGTTGTGAGCAAGATTCCAGACTCGTATTCAGAGGCAATCCATTCAGCTAGGGTGACCAGATGTCCCATTTTTATAGGGACAGTCCTGTCTTTTGGGACTTTTTCTTATATAGGTATCTTATATATTACCTCCCACCCCCTGTCCTGTTTCTTCACAGTTGCTATCTGGTCACCCTACATTCAGCACATCTTTCCCTGTACAGAATTTACTTCTACCACCTTATGAATTCATTAATTTCGGAACCCACTGCCCCATGACTGCTGGAGTTTTCAGCCTATAATCATATATTGCAAAACATTACCCAATTTATATATACACACACATACACACTGAATGGCAGTTAAACGTCAACCTAGCAGTCTCAGTGCACAAGTCTACTGTGTTTGACAACTGATGCAGGTGTCCCTATCAATGCTCGTTCTGATTTCCATTTGTCACTGTATAGTGCCTTTTCAGATGTTCATTGTGTAAGAAAGGGCTACCGGCAAGGGTATGTAGATTGTTTTATTTGAAAATATCTTTAAGGTGAAATATGTTGCTAACAAGTTATCTCATTTGTTACAATTCAGTTCTTCAGTGATGTTTCTTGGGCATTGCCTTGGCATGACCCATCCTATGTTGTAACCAATACCAACTTGCCAGCTATAGTCACTATGAGTTACTGTAAACACATTTCCATGTTAGTGATATCTTCAGTTATGGTTGAGGACATCAAGTTAAAGCGGAATCTTGGAAAGACATTTGAGAATGGCTGGCTGATATTTATTCTTTAATGTGTAGTTGTTGTAATGATATGTTTACTTGCAGTATATTATGCAAACATTGGATACTTGTGTACCTTAGGTTATAGAGTACCAGTTATGGTATAGTTCATAGTAAACAAGGCATGAGATACTAGAACTCAAGCCTGTTTATCTATAGAGGTATTTGGCTTCTATAATACACACACCCTGTTTAAAAGGTCTTTGATTCCATGCATTGTGACATCTAGTATAACTATTAGATTTTTATTAAATGTAAAAAGAATTGTTGACAGCACATTTTCTTACCAACACTGGAAAATCCTTTTTTATTTCAGAAACTCTACCTGTTTTTTTTATACAAACTGGAAAGACATTGACCACAATCTATTTGCAGGATAAAACTGCTATTCTGTATATTTTCATGAACAAATAAGTTTACTTTTCTTTCAGACTACATTCTTATTTTTTTCTTTGAAAACCAATGTAAGTAGTAAAAGTACTGATTTTTTTTTTTCATTTGTCTTGTAAACAGTTACAACACAATGGCTCCATAACAGACACATGGTACATCACCCATGAATTTTAAAAAGATAACCTATGAATTTTTGGTTTGGGACTCAACTATAGTTAATACTTTGGTATCTGCAGTGACTATTGGGTAGAATTAAATTATATGGAAAGAGAGGAGAGACAAAACAGGTGAAATATTTGGAGTTAAAATAATGTATCAGAAAAGATGAGTGCATAAGATAGAAAATATTATATCCAAACTTTTGTATACCCAAGAGCTCCAAACAGAATTGGGGCCCCACTGTGCAATGAGCTACATGAATACATAGGAAGTCACCAGTTCTCTGTGCAAAGACAACGAATCCCTTGAATTGGGATTCAGAGTAGCAGCTGTGTTAGTCTGTATCTTGCAAAAAGTAAAGGAGTACTTGTGGCACGTTAGAGACTAACAAATTTATTTGAGCAAATTGGGATTGTTTAGAATAGCGGGTTGGCCATTTTGTATAATCTCTGCATGGTACTGAACCAAATATGATCCATTAGGCATATGTAAGTATTCATTGATGTTTTGCAGTCTTTAACTTGTCATCAGATATTACTGGATTCTCTGCAGTGCTAGCTTGCACCATCTGAAATAACATACGGAATAATCAAACCACCATTAGAATCTGGGTCACAGGTGCTTATTGACCATATGCAGGTTCAAAATCTACTGACTACTGTGTTCCGACTTAATAAATTATCAGTTACCAATGAAAGAAGACATGAGGAAGGGAAAGAGCATCTTTGGATACAGACTGGTTAACTTTAGTGAGGAGGGCTTTAAACTAGGTTTGATGGGGGCAGGAGACAAAAGCCCACGGGTAAGTCAAAAACATGAAGCCTGGGAGAAGGATTGGAATCTGGGGAAGCATGGGCTGTTATAGCAGGGATAAGGGAGAGACGAGAGAACATAAAGGGGAAATCAAATCAGTACCTTAGATATCTGTATACTTCTGTGAAGTATGGAGAATAAGCAGGAAGAGCTAGAAATACTAGTGAATAAACACAAGTTTGACATGGTTGGCATCACAGAATTGGTGGGATAATGTACATGACTGGAACATTGGTATAGAAGGGTACAGGTTGCTCAGGACAGACAGGCAGGGGGAAAAGGGAGGAGGTGTTTCCAAAGATAGATATACACACGCATATATACATACATACTTTGTCTCCTATTTCCATCTGAACCTCAATCTGACTTGTTGAAAGTCTCTGGGTAAGAATAAAAGGGATAAAAACAAGGGTAATGTCTTGGTCGGGGTCTACTACTGACCACCTAACCAGGAAGAAGAGGTGGATGAGGCTTTTTTTAAACAACTAACAAAATCATCCAAAGCACAGGATTTGGTGGTGATAGGGAACTTCAATTACACATTCATCTATTGGGAAAATGACACAGAAGGGCACAGATTATCCAACAAGTTCTTGGAATGTATTGGAGACATTTTTTTATTTCAGAAGGTGGAGAAAGCTACTAGAGGAGAGGCAGTTCTAGATTTAATTTTGACAAATAGGGAGGAACTGGTTGAGAATTGAAAAGTGGAAGGCAGCTTGGGTGAAAGTGATTATGAAATGTTAGAGTTCATAATTCTAAGGAATGCTAAGAGGGAAAATAGCACAATAAAGATAATGGATTTCAAGAAGGCAGACTTTAGCAAATGCAGGGAGTTGGTAGGTAAGATCCCATGGGAAGCAAATCTAAAGGGAAAAAACATTCAAGAGAGTTGGCAATTTTTCCAGGACACTTTATTAAGGGCACAAGAGCAAACTGTCCCACCGTGTAGGAAAGAGAGGAAGTATAGTAAGAGACCACCTGGCTTAACATGGCTTTTTGAGTTCAATGATCTGAAACTCAAGAAAAGAGTCCTACAAAATGTGGAAACTAGGTCAAATTACAAACAATGAATATAAACAAACAACACAAGCATGTAGGGATAAAATTAGAAAGGCCAAGACACAAAACAAGATTAAACTTGCTAGAGACATAAAGGGTAACAAGAAAACATTCTACATATACATTAGAAGCAGGAGGAAGACCAAGGACGGGTAGGCTCATTCCTCAATGAGGGGAAAAAACAATAACAGAAAGTGTAGAAATCACAGAAGTGCTAAACAATATTTTTGTTTCAGTTTTCACCAAAAAGTTTAGTAGTGATTGGACATTTAACATAGCGAACATCAGTGAAAATGAGGTAGAATCTGAGGTTAAAATAAGGAAAGAACAAGTGAAAAATTACTTAAATATGTTAGCTGTCTTCAAGTCACCAGGGTCTGATGAAACACATCCTAGAATAGTCAAGGAGATGACTAAGGAGATATCTGAGCCATTAGCAATTATCTTTGAAAAGTCATGGAAGACGTGAGAGATTCCAGAGAACTGGAAAGGGGCAAATATAGTGCCAATCTATGAAAAGGGGAATAAAGACAACCTGGGAATTACAGACCAGTCAGCTTAAGTTCTGTACTTGGAAAGATAATAGAGCAAATAATTAAGCAATCAATTTGCAAACACCTAGAAGATAATAAAGTGACAAGTAACAGTCAGCATGGATTTGTCAAGAATAAATCACATGAAACCAACCTCATAGCTTTCTTTGATAAGGTAATAAGACTTGTGGATTGGGGGAAGTGGTAGATGTGGTATATCTTGACTTTAGTAAGACTATTGATACCGTCTTGTATGACCATCTCATAAACAAAGTTGGGAAATATGACCTAGCTGGAGCTACTATAACATAGGTGCATAACTGGTTGGAAAACTGTGCCCAGAAAGTAGTTATCAGTGGTTCAGAGTCAAGCTGGAAGAACTTATAAAGTGAGGTGCTTCAGGGATTAGTCCTTGTCTGGTTCTGTTCAATATCTTCATCAATGATTTAGATAATGGCATAGAGAGTTCACTTATAAAGTCTGTGGAGGATATCAAGCTGGGAGAGGTTGTAAGTGCTTTGAAGGACAGGATTAAAATTCAAAATGATCTGGACAAACTGGAGAAAGGGTCTGAAGTAAATAGGGTAACATTCAATGAGAACAAATGCAAAGTACTCCACTTAAGAAGGCACAAATAATTGCACACATACAAAATGGGAAATGACTGCCTAGGAAGGAATACTTTGGAAGGGATGTGGTTGTCATACAGGATCACAAGCTAAATACGAGTCAACAGTGTAACATTGCAAAAAAGCAAACATCATTGTGGAAGGTATTAGCAGGAGCATTGTAAGCAAGACACAAGTAGTAATTCTTCCGCTCTACTCCGCGCTGATGCAGCCTCAACTAGAGTACTGTGTTTACTTCTGGGACCACATTTCAGGAAAGATGTGGACAAATTGGAGAAAGTTGAGAGAAGAGCAACAAAAATGATCAAAGGTCTAGAAAACATGATTTATGAGGAAAGATTGAAAAATATGTGGTTGTTAAGTCTGGGGAAGAGAGGACTAAGGGGGGACATGATAACAGTTTTCAAGTACATAAAAGATTGTTACAAGGAAGAGGGAGAAAAATTGTTCTCCTTAACATCTACAGATAGGATAAGAAGCAATGGACTTAAATTGCAGCAAGAGAGGTTTTGGTTGGACATTAGGGAAAACTTCCTAACTGTTAGGGTAGTTAAACACTGGAATAAATTGCTCAGGGAGGTTGTGGAATCTCTGTCACTGGAGGTTTTTAACAGCAGGTTAGACAGTTACCTGTCAGGGGATGGTCTAGATCAGTGGTTCCCAAACTTGTTCTGCGGCTTGTTCAGGGAAAGCCCCTGGTGGGCCAGGCCAGTTCATTTACCTGCCTGCATCCGCAGGTTCGGCCGATCGCAGCTCCCAGTGGCCACGGTTCACTGCTCCAGCACAATGGGAGCTGCTGGAAGCAGTGGCCAGTACGTCCCTCAGCCCATGCCACTTCCAGCAGCTCCCATTGGCCAGGAGCAGTGAACCGCGGCCACAGGGAGCCGTGATCAGCCAAGCCTGCGGAAGCGGCAGGTAAACTAACCAGCCCGGCCCGCCAGGGGCTTTCCCTGCACAAGCGGCAGAACAAGTTTGGGAACTACTGGTTTAGATAATACTTAGTCCTGCCTTCAGTGCAGGGCCTGGATAAGAAGACTACTTGAGGTCCCTTTCAGTCCTACGATACTATGACTAAGTCAAAGCCAGAGATGTGGTGAATTATTTCTCAGGACTGTGGAATTAATTCCAGAGCAGCTAAACTTTAAAGAGAATAATTAATTAACTTCACTATTTATCTGCCACTGAGAAGAATAATTTCCTTTTTTTTTTTTACTTCATCCAAGGAAGAGAGCTAGTTTTTGAAGTTATTCAAATAATTTTTATACATACATATATATATGGGGAGGAGGGGGAGAGAGAGAGAGAGAGCTGGTCCCCTGTGAAATTAGAGTAGAGCATCTTTGAGGAAAAGGCCATGATTTATTACAATATTTCATTTCCCTTATTTTAAGTTTGCACTTAAACCCCCCCATAAAACTCTTGTGCAAGTAACGTGCTGCCAAGACCCACAATTAAATGTATAGAAATCATTGTGATAAAGGGCACAATGCTCTGTTATTAATGTATTAACATAATGCATTTCTCCTTTGATAAGGTGTTTAGAAGTTTGGTGCTGGGCCACCTATACTCTAGCACTGGTGTACCTATAAATATCACAGCGCAGCCGTGCCCAAGCACTGGCTAAAAGAATAAAAGGGTCTGGAGTCTATAACTGTGGATGGTCTCACATATCACATATTGCAACAATGTCTAAGCATTAGGTAAACTGAAGTCAACATTTCAGACCTATATACATACATTTATACAATGCAAATTAAGGCTTAACCTTATATTTGATGGCTTAATTGTGGGGAAGGTCGGTGTGAGGTTAAGTCAAATAATTAACATTATCTGAATATATGTTATTGGCTTTTAAAATAGTGTTAATACTTTTTATATGTATCTATGTTCATCCTGAATAGAGTAAGAAAAGTATCTAATTATGCAACATTATAAAAAAGAGATAATATGAAGATTCATCAGTATGCTAAACTGCTAGCTCTTTAGTGTCCTAAATGAGCAATTTCAATTTCCTTCATCTAAAAGAAATGCATCATTTTACTAAGGTTGTTTTAAGTTGTGAAAATATTAAATGTTATATAGGGAGCAAATTTGTTAATTCAACGGGGGTGGGGGGAAGAATCACAGACCTAGGAAAATAAAACATATGAGGGAATTGTTGTGTTGTGCATTGCTTTTTAAAATTGCAATCAGCCTCCACCATCTTGGTATGGTTGGGGGCTCTGACTTGAGGTCCAGGGACCAAACTGGGTGGTTTTGAGCTTTATGATTATTAACTATTGATGCAAGGTAAGATTGCAGTAAAAGTAAGTATATTTCAATAGAAATTACAGATTTGACCTTAAATTCAATTACCACTGTGTTAGGTTTTCTGTCGGCATCATCCAGAGTGACATCAGCAAATTACTATCATATTTTATTTTTAAACAGGATTTGACTATCAGAACCACTTAATCTAAATAATGCCACCTGATGAGAAGGCCAAAACCACACCACTCTATCACAGTTTAAAAGGCTGTCTATTTTTTTTTTCATATCCTCTCCATGTTCAGGATCACTGATATTCAAAAACTATAATTAAAAGGACATCAGCTACTGGCAAAATTATATTATAAACTCATCTGGTAATTATTTTATACACTTAAAGGTCCATTTCAATTCATTCTGCATCGTTTCCTCCCCTAAAATTTGATCTCTGAATTATGTATTCGCTAAATAACATTTCACTGAGCATCAGAAACTAATAATATCTCATCATGGAAGAATACTTGATTGAAAATAAACATTCACTTATGATGCTCATCAGTAATGTTGAAGAAATGGCTGCTTGTTTTCTTGATTATTAAAAGATTTTCTAGATTACTGGAGGCAGCTCTTCTGAGGAAAAAATAAAAAAAATAACTACACAACATGTTCTTTTAGCTTTTTTGCCAAAAAGTAAAATTACATCAAACTATTGAACATGATGATACTCTAATAAGAAAACAAATCTTATTAAAATCTCTCTAGACAGTTCAAAACTATTGACCTTATATACATAAAAACTCCTGGGTGTTAAAGTTTGAACACCAAAGTAAAAAGAAGGACAGTAGCTGCAAGGGTAACAAGATGGGAGATGATTCTCATTTTTCATCAATCTTTTAGTGAGCATTTTTTTCCATTAAAGTACACAGTAAGAGTTAAGGGAGGAAGAATTAATATTGGGAATACCACACCACAGTGTAAAAGCAGTTTTGTTTTAATACAGTAGAAATACTTGCTCTTATGGTTCTAAAGTACTTTTAAGGCATCAGATGAAAGACACTATAGAAGTGCAAAGTATTATTGTTATTTAAAAAACCCTGAGGATATTCCATTTACTTGAGTTTTGAACTTGAAGAAAAAGTAAAAAATTGCATGAGATAAATATTGCAGAATGCTTAGCAAAGAAGGACCAACATAGTGTGGGAAAAGCAACTTCCAACCAGATGTACTTATTTGGCAGAAGGAAATCCATTTTCTAGCAATGCCACCTGAAGATTATAGAACCTCTATGCTTTGGATGTAATTATATTTTCACATTGGAAATTATAATGGAAAGGTTTTGACTTCATCTCCCCAAAACACCATTTCTAAACAGTAATTTCCACAGTAATGATTTGTTCATGCTGTTCAGAATACTCATTGATATAACACGCAGGCAATTTTAATACAGACCTTGTACGAATCAGTTCCAGATGATCTGGAGCATGATCTTCACACCAGTACTAGTGCAAGAGTGCACACTGGTTCATGGCTTTTGCTACCTTTCTGCACAACCTCAGTGTGTGACAGTGATGAATTATTGCCCCGGCACTATTCTGTCAGACTATCAACTGGATAGTAGGAGTTGCTGCTCCACATGTTGGAATTAAGTCTGGTCAAGAAATATTTACCAACAAATGCTGTCTTGCTTGTGGAGAAATCAAAGAAGCTCAGCCCACCCACCAAAGTCTCCAAGGAGCTGCCCACACTACAGGGTTGAACATCTCATGGCAGAAGAACAAGGTCCAGAGCCATCTGGGCCATCACACCCCCCCCCCAGTGCAGATAAGGCCAAGTACTATGGAGAGCATTGATAAGTTCATCTGTTTAGGCTTTAAGTGGCCACAGCAAACAAGACATTATTCGATTAATAGGTCTCACTGATTCCTACATCAAGTCCGTGTTTTGCTTATGGATGCAAAAAAGTTTTTGCTCTGAGACAAAGCTCAGGATCTTTCAAACCTGGGTAATATCTGTATTACTCTATGGGACAGAAACCTGGACCTTCTTTTCCGGCAGGCTTAAGAGATCCTAGAGTTATTCCATATGCGCTGTCAGCACCACATCCTGAACAAAAAGTGGTTTGACTTTGTGTGAAATGTCATAAACTCTTCCTTCAATCAACACTATATTTAAAAGCAGTGCTGCATGTTCCTTAGGCATGTCACCAGGATGGACAGAAACATCCAAGTATACCATGCGTTAAAACTCTTGATCAATGTGCAAAGGACTGCATGCCTTGATCCTATTTAGTGCTGCCCACAGGGACACTCCAGAGATTTGTGGATTTGCAGGATTGAGCCAGATCTGGGAACTTCACTACACAATGCCTGGTGTGACATCATCAACTGTGGTCATTCTGGCTGGTGCAATGGTCTCCAGTTGATGACATGTTTGTTGAGGACACCAATCACTTCCAAGCATTTTAATATTTTTGTCCATATCTTCTATAAAGATCCTTTATGTGCTCTTACTAGACTTAGTGAGTTAATGACAGGTAACTAAAATATTAAAAATGAAGACTGCTAAACTCAAATAGTTGTATAGTACCTTACCTATGTTGTGACATTTTTTTCATAGATACTAATGTCAGAAGGGACCATTATGATCATCTAGTCTGACCTCCTGCACAGCGCAGGCCACAGAATCTCACCCACCACTCCTGCGAAAAATCTCTCACCTATGTCTGAGCTACTGAAGTCCTCATATCGAGGTTTAAAGACTTCAAGGAGCAGAGAATCCTCCAGCAAGTGACCCGTGCCCCATGGCACAGAGAGGGGCGAAAAACCTCCAGGGCCTCTTCCAATCTGCCCTGGAGAAAAATTCCTTCCCGACCCCAAATATGGCAATCAGCTAAACCCTGAGCATATGGGCAAGATTCACCAGCCAGATACTACAGAAAATTCTTTCCTGGGTAACTCAGATCCCACCCCATCTAACATCCCATCACAGACCATTAGGCCTATTTACCGTGAATATTTAAGGATCAATTAATTACCAAAATCACGTTATCCCATTATACCATCTCCTCCATAAACTTATCGAGTTTAATCTTAAAGCCAGATAGAGCTTTTGCCCCCACTGCTTCCCTTGGAAGACTATTCCAAAACTTCACTCCTCTGATGGTTAGAAACCTTCGTCTAATTTCAAGTCTAAACTTCCTGGTGGCCAGTTTATATCCATTTGTTCTTGTGTCCATATTGGTACTGAACTTAAATAATTCCTCTCCCTCTCCTGTATTTATCCCTCTGATATATTTATAGAGAGCAATCATATCTCCCCTCAACCTTCTTTTAGTTAGGTTAAACAACCAAACTCCTTGAGTCTCCTTTCATAAGACAAGTTTTCCATTCCTTGGATCATCCTAGTAGCTCTTCTCTGTACCTGTTCTAGTTTGAATTCATCCTTCTTAAACATGGGAGACCAGAACTGCACACAGTATTCCAGGTTAGGTTTCACCAGAACCTTGCATAACAGTACTAAAACCTCCTTATCCTTACTGGAAATACCTCTCCAAGACTGCATTACCTTTTTCACAGCCATATCACATTGATGGCTCATAGTCATCCTATGATCAACCAATACTCCAAGGTCCTTCTCCTCCTCCGTTACTTCTAATTGTTGCGTCCTCAGTTTATAACTAAAATTCTTGTTATTAATCCCTAAATGCATAACCTTACACTTCTCACTATTAAATTTCATCCTATTACTATTACTCCAGTTTACAAGGTCATCCAGATCCTCCTGTATGATATCCCGGTCCTTCTCTAAATTGGCAATACCTCCCAGCTTTCTATCATCCGCACTCTTTATAGCACATTCCCACTTTTTGTGCTGAGGTCAGTAATAAAAAGATTAAATAAGATTGATCCCAAAACTGATCCTTGAGGAACTCCACTGGAAACCTCCCTCCAACCTGACAGTTCACCTTTCAGTAGGACCCATTGTAGTCTCCCCTTTAACCAATTCCTTATCCATCTTTCAATTTTCATATTGATTCCCATCTTTTCCAATTAAACTAATAATTCCCCATGTGGCACGGTATCAAACGCCTTACTGAAAGCTAGGTAAATTAAATCCACTGTGTTTCCTTTGTCTAAAAAATCTGTTTCTTTCTCAAGGAAGGAGATCAGGTTGTTTGGCACGATCTATCTTTTGTAAAACAATGCTGTATTTTGTCCCATTTACCATTGACTTCAATGTCCTTAACTAATTTCTCCTTCAAAATTTTTTCCAAGACCTTGCATACTACTGATGTCAAACTAACAGGCCTGTAGTTACCTGGATCACTTTTTTTCCCTTTCTTAAAAATAGGAACTACATTAGCAATTCTCCAATCATACGGTACAACCCCTGAATTTACAGATTCATTAAAAAAACTTGCTAATGGGCTTGCAATTTCGGCTGCCAATTCCTTTAATATTCTTGGATGAAGAATTATCTGGGTCCCCCGATTTAGTCCCATTAAGGTGTTTGAGTTTCGCTTCTACCTCCGATATGGTAATATCTACCTCCATATCCTCATTCCCATTTGTCATGCTACCATTATCCCTAAGATCCTCTTTAGTCTTATTAAAGACTGAGGCAAAGTATTTGTACTGAGGCAAAGTATTTATGTAAGTGAGCCTGTGAAAAGGAAAGCAAATGACCCGACAATTTTCAATTAAACTCAAGAGAATCTGAAAAGCCTATTGTTCTCCAGCATTAAGTATATCAAGCTAAACATACATTTATTTGGGCCAGTGCAAAATCATAAAAGATGAGGGTTAGGATTGCAACCTATTATGATGAAAAGAGAAACAAAAAGAAAAGGAGTACTAGAGACTAACAAATTTATGTGAGCATAAGCTTTCGTGAGCTACAGCTAACTTCATCGGATGCATTCAGTGGAAAATACCAGTGAATGCATTTTCCATTTTCCACTGAATGCGTCCGATGAAGTGAGCTGTAGCTCACGAAAGCTTATGTTCAAATAAATTTGTTAGTCTCTAAGGTGCCACAAGTCCTCCTTTTCTTTTTGCGAATACCGACTAACACGGCTGCTACCCTGAAAAGAGAAACAGTGAGTTAATGTGATTTAAGAAAATGGCTAATTGAAGCCATCAAAAACATTTGTGTCAGGACTCTCTATTGTTTTATCTCTTCACCAGTACCATGTGAAAGATAAGAATTCCTATTTGTGCATCTGAGTAGAGAGAGCAAGTTGTTTTCCATGGAGGTTTCTCAACTTTGGAGCTTGATTAGCCTATTGGTTCAAAATACTCTATTTTTGTTCACCTTCAGAGTATATTGCAAGACAAACTTATTCAGGGTTCTGCTTGAAAGGATGATTTACATGAGGATATGACTTGAGGGAGAATGAGTTTCTTTTTCAGGGAGGTTTATTTTTCTTCTCTTCAGCTGACTTTGTATGGATTTAGTGATGTTCATTTATGGCTACCATGGCACTGAAAATGTCTCATTTGCAGGATCAAACTCATTGATATTTTAAAATCATTCACTTCAATAGAAACAATTATTTTTAAAACTATATTAAATCTTGAAGAATGTGATGAAACTGCCTGTTTGCACTTTTTAAGATGAGCACAAATCCTGTCCATGTTACTACAGCCTTTAGTAACGTTTACATTTTGAATGAGGTATTTTCATTACTTCAGCCATTTAATTGATTGTTTCTTACCACTTTCTTAAACTTCAGGCATGTTTAAATCAGATACATTCATATTTGATGTTTGGTAATCACTAAACACTAATTCCCCATTTGTGATGTTGACCAGGAACTTTCACATTTAATACAGGTAGAATCAGAAATAATCAGAATTCAGAAATAACTACTGAATTGAATTCTGCGAATACTGAAGATTAAAGAATAAGTTGAGCTATCAAATTTTATAGAGAACCACATTAGCAGAAGTCCTGCCCATCTTCTAGAAATTTTTAGATTCTAGCAAAGAAATCCATCCCCACAAGCATTTACAAAGACCATCCACTTCTATCTCTTCAACATCCCATTGCAGGTGATTTCACCCACTAGCAACATACCTCTTTCAAATAACCAATGAGTCTACTTATTCCCCTTTTCCTCAAGGTTTCCATGCAGTTTTACAATTTTCATATTATTTCTCTAATAGACATAGCAAGAATTGGCAGTGGATGGGTCATTACACAAAGTAAAACTATTTCCCCATGTTTATTCCCTCCCCACCCCGCTGTTCCTCAGATGTTCTTGTCAACTGCTGGAAATAGCCCACCTTGATTATCACTACAAAAGGCTTCCCCCCCCCCGCTCTCCTACTGGTAATAGCTCACCTTACCTGATCACTCTCCTTACAGTGTGTATGTTCTCTGTGTATATAAATCTACCCACTGTATTTTCCACTGAATGCAACCGATGAAGTGAGCTGTAGCTCACGAAAGCTTATGCTCAAATAAATTTGTTAGTCTCTGAGGTGCCACAAGTCCTCCTTTTCTTTTCGCGGATACAGACTAACATGGCTGCTACTCTGAAGCAAGAATTGTGATGTTTATCACTTTATTCTTAACTTTTAAAAATATAGTATTTTTTCTGTGGTTGAATTTAGAAATTTGTGTTTCTAGTGTTCAAATATACATTATGTTCATGTAAATACTTCCAAGGTGATATAGACATTAAGAAGGAAAGAAATAAAACCAAAGGGGGAGTCAGAGGGAGAGAGTCCCAGCCAAGAGAACCAAATACCGTCCCTTCTGCCTCTCACAACTATTCTGCCCTCATATAGGAACAAAAACATAACAAAATGAAAGTTGGCAAAACAACCTACCCTCACACTCCTCCCCAAAGGTATTCTCTCCAAAACCCCAGTGTATAAGGTATTAATTATGTGGAAAGCGGCAATAAAAACACTTAATAAATAAAATAAATATTATTGGGATTATAAGGAAAAAATAGGCAGATAAAACACAGCAAAGGGGAGATGGAGTTGGTTCGTCTTCTGAAATTTTGTTCTCAAGCTTCCGAAACAAATATTCTTTTCTGAGGTAATTAAACTTCACTACTTAATTTAACGACCTTAGGAACCATAATTTTTCTTAGCAGGTGAAGTTCACATAGCTCAACAGAAGAGTCAGCAGGAAAGTATTACAGACCATAAATGCTAATGCTTTAACAACTAGCTTCAGATATTTTTCTGGAGCTCCGCAAATTGTTACTAGCCCAACTGTTACTAGCCCAAATGTACTGTATAGGTCTATAGCTGTATGCTTGTAATAGTGTATTATTGGGAAATACCAAGTATATCAAATAACTAATATATCTACAGCTGGAGTTGAATATACTAGGTGTAAAAGGTTATTAGAGGACTTGCACATGTGCTGAAATCCAGTATGTTTTATTGGGAAGTCTAAATTGAAATGATATGGGGGCTTTCAACATATTGATATTGTATGCCCAATTAATGCCCTTATTCAATAAACCACTTTAGCACACACTTAATTTCATGAATGTAGTAGTCCCATTGACTTTAATGGGATCTAAGCATGTGCTTAAAGTTAACCACATCCTTAAGTGAGTACTGCCAATTTCAAACATTCTAATGTCAGGCCCATAAAAATCATGATATTTTAAAAATAATAACATTTGGGTTCTTTTTATTTGCTTTCTGGTCTGAATTGGAACCGTATGCAGTAGAACTAATGGTGTAAATTTGAAGTAGAATTCTGCTGTGCTTAAAATGCAAGCCTATAATTAGCCTTTAGACACCTCAGCTTCAGTCTAAACAAAGTCAAACTCCTATATGGGATTTCCAAAATTGGAGCTAAAGAGTATATATGGTCTGCATAAAAATAAACTGTGGCATTTAGCAATTCTACCTGGTCAATTTGAACATGCAAGAACTTCTATTCCTTTACCAAAAAATGCAAGAACAAATATTATCGTTGTGAGGATTTATGTAACAAATATTTAGGCAAATTATGTGGCTTTAAGGACTTTGGGAAGTTCTGAATGCAGCTATCAGTGATGCTAAGTTTATGAATTCCTGCTCCATAGAACACAACTTTTGTAGTAGATTTTTAAAATGTATATATGTCAAGGTTCCTTCCTCACTCTGAACTCTAGGGTACAGATGTGGGGATCTGCATGAAAGACCCCCTAAGCTTATTCTTACCAGCTTAGGTTAAAAACTTCCTCAAACTTTGTACAGTACAAACTTTGCCTTGTCCTTGAACCCTATGTTGCCACCACCAAGCATGTTAAACAAAGAACAGGAAAGAGCCCACTTGGAGACGTCTTCTCCCCAAAATATTCCCCCAAGCCCTATGCACCCTTTCCTGGGGAAGGCTTGATAAAAATCCTCACCAATTTGCATAGGTGAACACAGACCCAAACCCTTGGATCTTAAGAAAAATGAAACAGCAATCAGGATCTTAAACGAAGAATTTTAATTATAAAAAAGTAAAAGAATCACCTCTGTAAAATCAGGATGGTAAATACCTTACAGGGTAATCAGATTCAAAACGTAGAGAATCCCTCTAGGCAAAATCTTAAGTTACAAAAAGACACAAAAACAGGAATATACATTCCATTCAGCACAGCTTATTTACCAGCCATTTAAACAAAAGGAAATCGAACACATTTCTAACTAGATTACTTACTAACTTAACAGAAGTTCTGAAGAGCATTCCTGACCTGGTCCCAGCAAAAGCATCACACAGACAGACAGACCCTTTGTTTCTGCCCCCTCTAGCTTTGAAAGTATCTTGTCTCCTCATTGGTCACTTTGGTCAGGTGCCAGAGCGAGTATCTTAGCTTCTTAACCCTTTACAGGTAAAAGGACTTTGCCTCTGGCCAGGAGGGATTTTATAGTTCTGTATACAGAAAGGCGGTTACCCTTCTCTTTATATTTATGACAATATAACAAAGCTTTCACATATTGATTCAAGATAGCATCAACACATTACCTGTAAAACAATAGGGACAAATTGAAATATGTAATAATGCGCTATGACCTAAGTAATACTAAATTCTGATGATCAGCCAAAAAGTAACACACTGATGAGGAAAAATGAGTACTTCACAAAATGTATGCAGCACTGTTCACACAATGCCTCTTAGCATTGACAATAAAGGCAACAGTTTAAGGACAACATCAACCAGATGCAAAACTAAGGAGACAGAAAGTTAAAACAGGTAATTTCCTGTCATCTTTTATGATGGGAACCATGTGTATTTTATAATATCACTGTACCTCAGTGTATTATACTATTTCTATAGGATTTTTCTATGCAGCATTTTGTTAATCTTAGTTTGGGAATCCACAAAACTTTTAACTGGTCAAATATCATCAATATTATCAATTTGGCAGAATTCTTTGCAATGTTCACTTGTTTCAGCAAAGTCAAGAAATTCTGATGCATTCCTCTCCTCTTCCATGTATCTAGACAAATATTTATGGATAGTAGTCTGTATTTTGTGCCACTATCTGAAATGAATAGTGAGTTCCCCTCCCACCCATGATACATATCTAACAATGAATTGTGTAAGATTTCACAGTAAGCTGTGAACAGCTAATTGTGTATATGCACATAGCTTCTTTAGTCTTTACTAACAACAAGGAGTCCGGTGGCACCTTAAAGACTAACAGATTTATATGAGCATAAGCTTTCGTGAGTAAAAAACCACTTCAGATGCAACAAGGCGTCTTTAAGGTGCCACCGGACTCCTTGTTGTTTTTGGGGATACAGACTAACATGGCTACCCCCTGATACTTTAGTCTTTATTGCATCTAGTGTTCAGACTGTAATAATCAAAATATTGTAGTTGGTATTGAGTGACTGTAATCATACCTATTACAACAGAGCACAGAAGAAAAAAGGGATTTGGGTGATTTTCACTGAGCATTTGTAGTTATACACAATTATTGTTCTTCCATTTCTAAGGAAAAACTTGCAGGGTAAAGGGTGTCATTTTTATTTACAGATTACAGGAGGAGAACTCTTTCTATAGGGAAAAGAATTCTATGCAACATGCACACACACATTCAGATCAGGAAACCATTTTAATAATAACTGAGCTTTAATCTGTTTTTTTTCATATCTTCTCTTCTTAATGCTTTAAATTATAGTTCACAAATACACCTTTAAATGTAGATGCATGTAGACAGTTTTAAGATTTTAAAAAGATACCAGCTTTGGCTTCTTTGTGGAAAAAAATGTACTAAAGTGAGTGAAGCTTTTCTGTAGTATCTGGCAGGTGAATCTTGCCCATTTGCTTAGGGTTTAGCAGATCGCCATATTTGGGGTCGGGAAGGAATTTTTCTCCAGGGCAGATTGGAAGAGGTCCTGGAGGTTTTTCGCCTTCCTCTGTAGCATGGGACATGGGTCACTTGCTGGAGGATTCTCTGCTCCTTGAAGTCTTTAAACCACGATTTGAGGACTTCAATAGCTCAGACATAGGTGAGAGGTTTTTTGCAGGAGTGTGTGGGTCAAATTCTGTGGCCTGCGTTGTGCAGGAGGTCAGACTAGATGATCAGAATGGTCCCTTCTGACCTTAGTATCTATAAATCTATTACTATAGATGGATTTTAATCCCTAGTGAAGTCCTTATTCATTTATTAAATGGGAAATAAGTTAATTATTAAAACTAAATACTTAACATGTATTTGGAAACCTCCGTTTAAATCAGTGGTGTTAACTTATGGTCTGGGGGCCAGTTGTGTTACTAAGCCATGCTGCCTTCTACAATAACAAAAGTGTGTACACAACACAGCATATGTTAGCCTTAAAAATCTGATGGCCTCAATTTACTGACCTGTCAAAGGCTATATTCATTATTCCTCAAACGTTAAGGTTAAAGTATTTTCAAATTGATTTAGGTATCCCTACACTGATTTTCAGTATGCGGGATTTATGGCGATGCCAAAATATTTTTATGATGTATCATTTTATTTGTGATGACAATTATGTTGGCCATACAGAGATTAAATTAAATATAAATATTTATCTTACGCTCACTATCTTGGTATTTAAGTGATTTATCATAGGAAGAATAGTTTTCAGAAGAAAATAGATGGTCACTATTCCCTAGGCCAAAGAAGGTGTAATGTCTGGAATCTACCACCATTCTTAGTGCAAGTGGGTTGAGCAGGTGGTTGTGGCAGAGGTGGGGTATCGTGGCCTCTGCAACCAGAGTTAGCTCCATTCCAGCTCCTGCTGCTGTTACTAATATGCCAGATTGAGGTCTTGAAGTCGTATTCTGTTATCTGCACCTCGGGGCCAAGGTGTAGATTCTAAGGAACCTGAGGATGGCTTGAGAGTCTTTGAAAGAACGGAGGGTCTCATCTGTTTTCTCACTTTTTGTGTGTCAAAGGGGAAGTCCTCTATGGTGGTTTGCACCTCCTTGGGTGCACCTGGATGACTGCAGCCAGCAATTACTGCAGATCATGGTTGCCAAAGACCAAGAGGCAATGTTGGCCACATCCAGAACGACTTGGAGGCCCACCTTGGCCAGAATTCTCTCCTTATCCAATAGCACTTGGAGCTTCTATTATTTGTCTCATGGTAGCTGGTCTTTGAACTCCGTTAGTTTTGTGTAATTGTGAAAATCATATTTCGCCAGCAGAGTGAATGTTGCATGTCCTGGACTTCCTCCAGTGGGATCCCAAGATCCATCGCCACCAGCTAGAGTGGTTCTTGGTACTGGAAGTGGTCGTCCTGCGTGGAGAGTGAAGCAGGAATGAGTGCCTTTTCTGGGGATGGAAAGGTAGCAGTTGGGACTGCCAGAACTGGTTCCACGTTTTCTTCCTCATTCTCATAAACAGATGGTGCTGGAGAGTGAGCGGGGACTGGCCTATAAGAAGCCACCAGTGGTGCCCCATGGCCCCAGTACAGATCCCAGGGTGGCCAATAGGGCCAAATATAATGGTCTCTGGCCATTGGTGGGCCCCACAGATAACACTACCAAACCAGAGGGATTGTAAACTGGGGATATGGCAGTCTGAGGTGTGAGTCCAGACTCTGAGACACGGCAGGGGAAAAGGAAGGGTCCACATCTCGAGGGTATATCTACACTACCCGCCCGATCGGCAGGCAGCGATAGATCCAGCAGGGGTCGATTTATTGCATCTAGTCTACACATGATAAATTGATCCCCAAGCACTCTCCCGTCGACTCCTGTACTCCACCATCGCAAGAGGAGCAGGTGGAGTCAAGAGGGGAGCAGCAGCAGTCGACTCACCGTGGTGAAGACACCACAGTAGTTGATCTAAGTACATCGACTTCAGCTACATTATTCACATAGCTGAAGTTGCGTAGCTTAGATCGATTCCCCTCCCCCCCCAGTGCATGAGAGGTCCTTGAACTCCAAGGACAGCTCTGGGAATGGCAGCGCTGATAGTATCAGAGGATCACGATGTAGCAATGGGACATCTCGCCCCAATGGTGGCAGCAATGGTTTGTCCACTGGAGAGGAGAGGAAGAAGGTGAGTGGAGGGGTGGAGAGAAATGGAGACCATGGGTAAGGGAGGAGCAGCTCCTCTGCTGACAGCAGTGGTTCCAGGTGCCTGGGAGTGCAGGGAGTCATGTGCGACAATCCTGAGGATACAGGTGGAATCAGCAGACCTGGTGGGGTACGCGGCAGATGCCCCAGTGAATACCAGGGAAGCCAACAGTATCTCTGGATTGCACTACCATTTCGTCTTATCCTCGATTCTGGGAAACTTAGGTGGCAGTCTGGTCAGATCTATATGTGACTTCTCACCCAACCTGGTGCGGCTTTGGGAGGAAACGCTGCATTTCTGAGTAGTCATGTATGGGGATCTGCTCTTATGCCTATGTCATGCTTCTTCTCATGGCAGGGCTTGTCCAGTGGTCTTGGTACCATCGGATCTGGAGCCTGGGAGGTGCTTAGAGGAGCACTGACCATCAATGATAGGTGGTGCACGTCTGGTTCTGGATCTGAATGCACTCATGGGCACGTGGCCTCCTCCATTAAAAGCTTCCAGAGGTGAAGTTCTCGATCCTTCCACATTTGGGGAGGGAATGACTTACAAATAGCACAGAGGTTAATGTGGGCCTCACCAAGGTAGTACAGACAGCATTGGTGTTCATTGCTCACTGAAAATGAGAGCAGGCAAGAGGCAGAGTTCTTGAAGCCAGGACCCTGGGGCATAGTCCCCAGGAGGCCAGAGTTTCCCCACACAGGGGTGAAAACTACATCATATATCTACAAGTAACTACAACTACATAACACAAAAAACTAACTATATACAAGAGAAACGCACAGGGAATCACTCAGCAAAGCTAAGAGCACAAAGGAATAGGGGTTCCGACTCTAGCCATGAGGCAATAAGAGGGAACTGGAGCAGCATTTACCCACATGGCCATATTATAGCCTCGGCTGCAAACGTGAGGGGGACACGTGCGTGGGTCAACGGACACTGCTAGAAAACCCTTCCAGCTCCAGTGCATGGCGCACATGTGCACTGGAATCCATATAGGGACCACCACTCAAAGAAGAATAAGAATGATATTTCACCCATTAATGTTTATGCAAAACATTAGAGTTTAAAATGAATAATTCCAAGAAATGTTTAGCTGTGGATTATCAAAAATATTACATACTAGAAAATTAGAGATCCCATGACAACATTGCTGTACCCCTCATCTTGTTTACAGGCACAAAAAGGTTAAAAGAAAAAAAATCCACAAAACAAACAAACTAATGGCATGTAGCATGCACA
Source organism: Dermochelys coriacea (assembly GCF_009764565.3). Lineage (NCBI taxonomy): Eukaryota > Metazoa > Chordata > Testudines > Dermochelyidae > Dermochelys > Dermochelys coriacea. Next base: position 148,159,789 of record NC_050068.2, read on the forward strand.
TCACAGATCAGTTTTGGGTTCTGATTCAGTACAGCACTTTAGCACACACTAAACATATATTTCCCATAGACTGCAAGAGAATTACTCATTTGCTTAAAATTAAGCACATGCTTAAGTACTTTGCTGAGTTGGGGACTTAGTGCAGCCCTTAAGCCATTACTGTTTGTAATGGCCATTTGAAAATGTTAAGCTTGCTCAACATAACAGAATGTATAAAATGTTCTTTATATTTGGGTCGTGGCCAGGCAGTGGTGGGTTGTAAAACTATTTACCCCAATTATCTTCCACATACCTAATCACAACGTACGGACATTACCATGTTTTCTACTTTCCATTCTTTTTAAATTTTGTCCCTATGAAATTGTGTTGTTTAATGATTTCTCTTCTTAATTATATTTACTTTATTTTAATTAATACTGTGTCCTGCCTTGAGTGCAGGGGGATGAACTAATCTATTCAGGTCCCTTTCAGACCTACACTTCTATGATTATATGATTTTTTTTCCTGTCTTTTAACAAAATAGTCAATTCCAAAACTTTCATCTTACCTATACAAATAGTATAATCCCTAAAATAGCACATTTGCTTTCAATCAAATAAGATACAGACTTTTTAGTAAAGGGCTAGCTCAGTGCACTGAAGGAAGTGACAAACCAAGCAAAGCATAAATCTGTGCGCTTTAAAGACATTAAAACACAATCTACTGACATAGACAAGGATGCAGATAAAAACCTATTATGTTTTATATGCCAGTGATCATCTTTGTCAATGACCTGTCCTATATCATCCACAATAAAAAAAATAAAAATGGTTCATGCCAACATTACTTATAAAATGAATTATTTTACACACAAATGAATACAATTTTAATAAAAATAAATGGCTTAAAAGCAAGACAAACCGAATTTTAAAAAACAATGAAAATTTAACAGAAAATACTGCTTTTGACGGTCCATATCTAGCACACAAATAGACCTATATGATCCATTTGCAAACTATTATACTTTATTCTACATATCCTTAAATTATACATTAAAAGTCCTTTCCATCAGGCATGAAGGAAGAGATTTTCAGATACATCAATTTGGTCTTCCAACAATAAGTGCATAAATCAACTGGTTAATAATATATATGACTACATCAACAGAACACAACAAAGGGAGTGCAGTAATAATCTACCAGTGCATGCCTCAGGCACACATCCACCAGTTGCCTTCTAATTCCCACCTTGGTTTACTTCTAGATGCATATGGGTTTTTAATTTAACAGTTAAAGAAATCCCTTTAAACAAAAAAGTTTGATTTTAGGTTGGTGATGATGCTCTAAAACAGGGGTCTCAAACTCAAATGACCATGAGGGCCACATGAGGACTAGTACATTGGCCCAAGGGCCATGTCACTGACCACCCCGCCCACCGCTGCCCCAGCCCTGCCCCCACTCCACCCCTTCCGTGAGGCCCCGCCCCACCCCACCCCCCCACTCTTTGCACCCCTTCCCTGAAATCCCCACCCCAACTCCGCCTCCTCCCTGCCCCCAGGGGGTTCAGGAGGGGTGCAGGGTGCAGCAGGGGGCTCAGGGCAGCGGGTTGGGTGCAGGGTGGGGCAGGGGGTCAGGGTGCAGGAGGAGTGCAGGGTGCAGCAGGGGGCTTAGGGCAGTGGTTTGGGATGCAGGAGGTGTGCAGGGTGTGGCGGGGCCTCAGGGCAGGGGGTCAGGGTGCGGGGTGCAGCAGGGGGCTCGGCTGCAGGAGGGGTTTGGGGCATTGGTCTGGCCTGGTGCATACCGGGGTCAGGGCAGGCTCCCTCCCTGCCTGCCTGCCCTGCCCCCGCTCTGCTCCAGGAAGTGGATGGAACCTGGGGGAGGGTGGGGGCCCAGGGGTCTGTGTGTTGCCCTGGCCAGTCCTCCAGGTGCCTCGCCAATGGGAGCTTCGGGGGAGGTACCTGGATGAGCGGCCAGGGCAACACACAGACCTCTGGGCCCCCTCTCCCCCAGGTCCTGGAGCCTGCCCTGCCCCCAGTGCAGGCCGGGCCGGAGCCGCTCTAGGTAAATGCTGGGGGGGTGCCCCAGGGAGCTGGCAGGCCGCAGAAAATAACCCCATAGGCCGCATGCGGCCTACAGGCCGCGTGTTTGAGACCCCTGCTCTAAAACATGTCATTCCAAAGAAAAGTGATTCATAATAGGAGAAGAGAATTTAGTAGGAAAAATATTTCAGCACCATTTCTTAACTGTTCTCTAGAGATTTATTGTTAATTTTCTAGTTTTGTGAGGTCCCCTGGATAATTCGGAGTCTTAATAATGCAATAAAACTACAATTATGTCATTTACATGGTGAGAGAAATATATACACCTATGGTAAGGAGCTTACAATGTATGGGCCCAATACAGCACATGCACACAAGTAACTTTACTCAGATGAGTAATGCCATCTTTTTCAAAGTTGCTCACATGCATGTTTACAGGAACAAAGTGTGGCATGAAACAACAGTGCAGGAACGTGAAGAAGTAGAGAATGAGGGTGCATCAGATAAGGTGGAGCTTGTGTGCACTGCATCACTGGGCTGCAGAGAGAAGCAGTGGTTTGGTCTGAAGCACCCACCTGGAGATGCACTAGCAGGGGGACTTCAAAAATAAATTGTTGCTTCCCTGTATAGCCTTGACACAAATGGCAAGGCTGCACTTAGCAAAACATATAACTGGTTTAAGGCTCTCAATCAGTTTATACATAACGTTATGTAAAAGAAGCCCTTCTTATAGAACGGAAGTGTGTGTGTACACAACAAAAGGGAAGAGGCAGCTGACATGGAGAGAGAAGCACTGTATATAAAACAGAAATAGATTAGGTATAAATAACTAGACCAGGGAAAAAGCAGATTGTTCTCTGGCAGAGAACTGGAGAAACAGCGAGGGTACTGGAGAGAGGAAGTTTAGGGACCAAGCTTTGTCACTTTTTATCCCTTCCCTCCATTACATTTTTATCTTACCCATTCAGCATTATAGGAATATTTTTGTCTTTTTGTTTCAGAGCTCCATATGGAGAATGACTGAGACATCACAAAAGAGGCCCCAAATAGCCAATCAGAATGTGGCTTTTCACAAACATTAACAAAAGCAATACTCTGTTATAATTCACAGCAATTTAGCCAATTTCCGATAGAATGTTTCTGGACAGCAATGGAATATCAGAAAAGACATAATACAAATATTAAGTATAAAATCTGTTAAAATTACAGGAAATAAACACAGATTATTTTTTGCAAAAACACAAGTACATCTTTTGCTCACTATATATAAAGGTATTTGCAATTGAGCTATTTTATATCTTTCAAAGACAGAATCAATGTTGTAACTGAACTCATTCTGTCAGTTACAGGACTTGAGATCAGCTTTTTATATAAATCAATGTGTGAGATGCAAAGTGTTTTGGTATTAAAACACTTCCATAAAAGAAATAGAATTGATTAATAAACAGCTTCAACTCAACTCAATTATTTGGAAATAATTACAGTTTCACTTCATTCAAGACAAAAAAATAATTCTACTGTATTCATTTAAAAAAATTTTCTAAGATGTTTCACCAAACGTGTTTTGATACAAAACACAGCAACATCTAAAAAAATATTCGACTTGACCATTAATCAAAGAGTGAGACAGATCCTCAGCTGGTGTAAACTCTTGAAACTCCACTGATTTCAATTGCTGACTTCAATGGCGTTAAACCAATTTTCACTAGCTGGGGATGTGTCCCAATATATTTCACATACCTATACACATCCAAATGCTCCAGTGGTTCTCAAACTTTTGTACTGGTGACCCCTTTCAAACAGCAAGCCCCTGAGTGCAACCCCCACCCTTATAAATGAAAAGCACTTTATATATATATATATATATATAATACACACACACACTATTATAAATGCTGGAGGTGAAGCGGGGTTTGGGGGTGGAGGCTGACAGCTCGTGATCCCCCACATAATAACCACGTGACTCCCTAAGGGGTCACGATCCCCAGTTTGAGAACCCCGTCCTACATGCAGAAACCATTAAGATGCAGTCCCAAGAAACTGTATCATAATAGATTTTTTAAATCTAATTTATCTGACATCATTCATTCATCCTATTCAAACACATTTTGTTTTACATATGATTACACATCAAGTGTCAGATTACAATACTATTGCTAGCATTGAGTAGTATTTTATTTCATAAGTAGGCCTAATGACTTCAATAAGGCTATTTGTAGAGTTAGATACTTTTCAACGTAAGTAAGAGTATCAAAACATGGCCCTATATATGCTGAGTTATATCTAACCATAATACAGGACTTGAACTTACAAACCTTATCACCACATAAAATATTTATTCCTGGGTGTTATTTCATTGAAGATATTGGTACAGCACTAGTATTAACCACTGCATACTCTAGTAATGGTTGCAGAATCCAATCCATACATGATGTTTTATAACTACTTTAGATTTCTCAGAGCACAAATGTTCAAGGTCCTTACTCTGGTATGAAAGAATAGGGTAAAAAAATTCTCAAAGATAAAGCTGCCAGAGCTTTACATTTATCCTTTGCAATGATTTGCTCTAAATCTGGCATCTGCTGGTAAAAGAATAAGTAAATAAACAAAATGCATCTTAATGCATAGAATTTTTAATACCAGAGGTCTAGGGGACTATTCTCAACTTGTTTCATGAGACTTTATCATTACGTGAGCTGCACACCTAATTCGCCTATCACTGCATTGACAATTAACAGTATTTGAGTCATATTTTTTCTTTGGATTCTTAAGTAGAAAGTATTTATTACAATTTTATTTTTTCATACCTGAGTGGAAAATCATCACAAACCAAACAGACTGCACAAATTACATTGCCAACGTAACAAGAAATGTTTTGTTTTTTATGAATAAGAGGAAGAGGGGGGACAAAAAGTCCATGTTTCATTGTAAAGCTGACTTTGTATCAGTGAAAAATACAGAAATTTAAAAAAGAAAACATTACCTTAATATCAAAAGCTCCTAGTTGGCCCACTTGGTTGTAAAGTTCTAATTGATCCTTGACGGGAGATACCCACAGTATCAGCTGACTTAACTGTTGTTCAAACTGGGTGAAATTATTTAGCAGATGCTCAATTTCTCTTTCTTTCTCCGGTAGATCTTTGGATACCTTAAAAATACCAGAAATTTGATTTGAGAAAAAAATAAGCTACATATAGCAACATAATAGTACACTCTTTTATGTTAAGAGAGCATAAATCATATGCACACACTGGGTGGGAGTTAAAGAAATAAATGCACATATTAAAGGACTGTACTACACAACTGCATATATTTACCACAACACTCCCCCTGGAAAACAAGTGATGTCACATTTCTCATGTTTTCAGTTATTCAGATGTATACTGTGTGCTACATAAAGGAAGGTTGTTTTCTCAGGAGGTGAAAATCTGAAAAGAGTTGGCAGTCTATTTAAGTTCAGACAAACATTCAAATGTCCAGATGCTAATTCAAACTATCTAAACCTCTTAAATCTGGAAATCTCATGAGAACATGTTTTCTTAAAAGATCCTTAGTTCTGCTTGTTTTCAGTCAGGTTGGAACATGAAAGTACAAATAAAAAAAGTACACATAAACAAAAGAAAAATAATAAGGGGAATATATATATATACTTGTGCCTCCAGTCTGAGTTCTACTTGGTCAGTTTTTAGGCAAAGCCCAAGGCAGGTTCATATTTATCCACAGCAATTCTCCTATTCTCAATAGCATCAAAAAGTAAGAGTTACTAGATGGTATAGCACTAGTCCACAACATAGAAGTGCTTGAAAAATTAAGACAAGAATAAGATGGACATAAAAATGGAACAGAAAAAAATCAACGTTTTCTTCTTTCCAGCATCCTTTAAACCAATGCGGTGCTCACGTAGTATTAAAAGAGATGGCAATTAATTATTCAACTTGGACAAAAAAAAAGTGGGTCTGCTCTGCAGATTAAAAAAATCAGTCTTCCGGGTGGCCATTGTTTCTAAGAGCAGGCTTTTACTAAAATGGTTCTTTTAAAAGTAGTAAAATGAGGGAAGCATCTGATAAACACAATATTCCCTTTGAAGTTGCACTATATTAATGGAAGCACTACTATGCTATTGGCTGACTACAAAAATATTACTGATGCATACTACCTACTAATCTTTCATCTCCGTTATTTACATAACACAATAAATCTAAATCGATTAGAGACCAGAATGCAATGAAGGTTTCTATGAAAAACACAGCTGAGATAAAAGGGAGGAAAATATGAATCTCATGACACGTAATTTTTAATTTGTTTTTCCAAATAATATTCAATTTGAAAATATCAATTAGACTAAATCAAAGGAATAACACTGTTGTATATAGTTTATTTTAGAACATCAAGAGGTTTTTGTCATTCATATATTTCCCCAATATGTTAACTGATTTTCACTGTTACTATTTTTCCTTAATACTCTAACACAGTGGTTCACAACCTGTGGTGCAATCAGCACACAGCTGTGACCCATGTAGATGTACAGGTAGTATATATATATAGTGTGGGTGTGACCCAAAGAACACAGAACACTGCACAATGGTAAACAGGCTTAGAACCTCTGCTCCAATATCTATTAAAAGCTGACCAATAAGTCAAAATCCTTTTTGTTTTCTCTTAATCTTGTTAAGTATAATAAAATCACTTCCACTCATAGTACAGCATATGTCCCCTGAGGTGAAGGAAAACAATTAAAAATGCATCCATTTCCCTTACGTGTTAATTCAATATTATGCAGACGTTGGCTTAATTTCACAGAAGATTAGCTTCATCTTTCTTACAACATTTGAATGTTAACCTGCAATGTTTAGAAACTTTAATATTAACATAAACAGTTCAACAGAGATATTATTCTTGAAAGTAAAAAGGTGATCAGAGGTCCATTATATAAATGTGAGCTTACTCCTAAAAGTTCTAGACAAACTAATTTCAAATCAAAATTTATTAGGGGTGTTAAGGCAAGTGTGTTAATAAGAAGAAAAGAAACATTAATGTGATAGTTTTCTTTTTCCAAAAAGAAGAGTATAGTTAGCTATATTCTTGGATATATTCAGCTTCTAATATCAACATGTATAAATAATGCATAAACTAAAACAATTAGGTTTTACGGTCCACATTATAAGTTATTGACCCTGAAAATATCATGTACACAAAAAAGATAACTTAATAAAATGGGCTCTCAACCTTTCCAGACTCCTGTAGTTCTTTCAAGAGTTTAATTTGTCTTGTGAACCCCCAAGTTTGACCTCACTTAAAAGCTTAAAAAATCAGACATAAAAATGCAAAGAAAATGCAAAGTCTCACAGAACACTATTAATGAAAAATCGTTTAATTTTTCATTTTTACCATGTTATTATAAAATAAACAAATTGGAATATAAATATTATACTTATATTTCAATGTATGATATACAGAGCAGCATACATAAGTCATTGTCTATGAAATTTTAGTTTGTACTGACTTTGCTAGTATTTTTTATGTCACCTGTTGTAAAACTAGGCAAATATCTAGACAAGTTGATGTACTCCCTGGAAGACCTCTGAATATAGGTTTGCCAACGTTCTAATTGCAGAAAATTGAACCTCCTTACCTTGCCCTGTCCCTTCTCCAAAGCCTCACCACTGCTCACTCCATCCCCACTCTCTCCGTATAGTTGCACCTCAGATATGGTTCCAAAAGTTCACTGTCTTCCTTCTAAACAGAATAATCCCTGGTGTTTTTGTTTTTTTCCTGCACCCCCACAAATAATTTGCACATTGCCAGAGAGGGAGCATCTCGCTCCCCTCCCTTCTCCCCCCGCATGACTGGAATATGTGAATAACCTTTTGATGACTTACTTTAACTCGCAAACCTAGTGAACATAATTTTTAGTAATTATATACATAACTCCTCACATATTTTCCATATATACACATCTCAAAATGATTATGATGACCATAAAAGATGACATTAAAGATGACATTCTTTGGTGGACTAGTATGTAGACACTGGACCAGGGGAATCCTATAGCCCCTTATGTAACCCTGTGACCTTTGCCACTGATATCAAGAAGTTCTGGGGGGGTTCATAGAAGAGTTTAATCCTGAGCTAAATACTGTAGCACTGGCATGGGATTATCTTTTTAAGAAGAAAAACTAAAAATTTGTAAAATGGTTAATATTTTGGAAAAAAAAAGATATTTAAAGAATCTATTATATATGTAAGATTCCATGTCAACTAATTTATCATGCAAACAAAAAAGTCATATCTAGAAGATGAGTTAACTTCTTAGATGTGGTCTTGAAAAGCATCCAAAATTATTCTATATATTCCTAAACTTAGGGCATGAGACTTATTACTCAACATAAAGAAACAAAGACGAGGACTCCAGTAATAGTTATCTTAAAAGTACCTGAGATTAGCAGATTTTGACAGTATGTCAATAAATGAAACCCCTGTAAGAGCCAAGGAGGGTGTTCTATGCTACCATATGGGAAACCCAAATTCTCTCACTGCTGAGAGAAGTTTCAGGCAAGACTATTATGAAGTGAAAGCAACAGAAAAGGTTTGGGACCCGTTCAATACATTGTTTTTATCATAGCCAGTTGACACCAATCAAGAAAAAATCTGGTCAGCTAGGGGAAATTAGAAGCACTTCTACCAGCCGAGGGAGTAACGGGAGAAAACAAGCTAACAAGTTTTAAGATAGAGTTTGATAAATTTATTAAGGAAATTATATGATGAGGTTGTCTGAGATAGCAGGGGACTGGATTCAATGACATAGGAGGTGCCTTCTAATCCTATTCCAATATCAGTAGGCTCCTAAAAACTAACTGCATTGCTCCCTACATATGAATATGTATTAACCTGGAACACTGGCTTGGCTGCCAGGAAATCAACAGAACATAGAAAGATACACCTTTGTCTGCCTCCAAAGAAAAGTGGACCTGGCAGAAAGATAGATTAAAGAAAGAGCCTCTGACTTTAACATCAAAGAACCTTTGCAATTTTGGCCATGTGTGTCAAAACTGTAAAACTTTGGATACTGAAATTTGGTACTTCAGTTGAAGAGTTAAGTTAGACCGATTGGCAGCTTAAGTAATAGAATAATTGAAAATATTTAAGCTCTAAATTGGCAAACAGTAGATGATGCTAATTTTATACAAACTGACCCAGGTTTTCACAAGATGTTCATTACTATTGTAGTCTTAAAATGCATACCATTTTGAAGTAATTTAATTTTACATCGCTGAGTATTCATATTTTTACTGTCTGCATTTAATATAAATTTAAAAAAACTACCAGAAAAGTAATTAACATCTTGGGGAAATATTGGAATGTTCTGAGAAGTTTGAATAAAATATCCTCAGCTCAAAAGTTTGAATCTTTATACAAATATTTTTGTATCTTCCCTCTTACAGACCTAAGAAATAATCCCAAGGGCTGTTTCCAACTTTAGGTGTTAGATGACCTTTTATCCCTCATTAGGAGCTTAACTATCACTACAACAGGCCCTTCCCCTTCCTTTTTTCTTTAATGTAAAACCGCTCACACTATTGTGCTTTGAAACTTTTCCTATGAATTTTTTTTTGGCTGATTGTTCAGCTCAAAGATATTCCTCTGTACATTGCAAACTGAGACGGAAGTAATGTGGAATGCAAAACCACTGCTGTAGTACAAGGCAGAAAAGACAGTGACCAAGTGAAGCTGAGAAATCACTGCAGTTGCATTCTAGGCAGTTAGGCTGGAGTGATATTAGAAGACAAAAAAAAAAGTGAAAAAGTGTAGCAGGTCTGTAAGAAAACAGTTTAACCTAGGATTACAAACACTAACTGTAACTGTATGGTTATTGCATGGCATTATTAAAGGATGGAGTACAGTTATGTGCACTAATTATGCATGTCCATATCTTAACATGATTGGCTTACTTTTAAGTTTAACCTTAATTCAGAATTTCCTGGGTCTGTAGCGCTCATTTTACCCTAAAAGTAGTGATGCACTTACTGATCTTTTAGTATAATTCAAATTTTGGTAATGAGAAGAGTAGAATGATTCACCTGGCTCTAAAAAAAAGCTCCTACTGGGTTTCCCCTCCCTCCCATATTCAAATAAAATCTATTAGTAACCACATATTAAGTCTTACTACAAATATGATTGTTATTAATATTACTGTAAAGGTTGTCATAAATTCATTATAAATGTGAATGAGAGGGGATAAAATAGTTCTAATTAAATGTGGATTCTTAAAAAGTACATTAGATACATCAACTGACATGAATTTTTACTGCACATTCTTTTATCTTAATTATGAACAGAGAGAAAACAGGTTCTAACTAAAACTATCATTTGACATAATAGCATAGTGTGAAATAGTCCATTGTCTCACAGAGAGGTTGGGCCATGGAAGGTGTTAGATTTAATTTAAAAAAAGATTAAAAATCTATCTTTTGAAGAAAAGACTGTTTTGGATTACTTTACAGTGCAGTAGCTGCATCTTGCAACAAAATACTAAGAATTCTAGGAGCAGAAATCAAACCAACATTTCTTTGTTGTTGTTGCTGCTGGATTTTTGTTTTTAAGTATCCTAAATTTTCACATAACCATGCAGTGTTCACGAACCATTAAGAATCGTAATGGGTTAAGAGAGAGAGAGAGAGAGAGAGAGAGAGAGAGAGAAAATGTATGTCTAGTAAAAGATTTATTGACCTATCTGACAATTAAGCAGTCAATGCATGTGGCTTCCCAGAAGAAGAGGCATAGCTGCAATATCTAATAATGATCAGATGCAAAGGTGAATGCAAAACAGAGAGAGGCCACTACTTTATTAATTTAATAATGGGTGGGGCACTATCTGCCCCTTCCCTCTGACATTGCAGATATTTAACTAGGTCCAATTTGAAGTTACAGAGAGCACACCATATAACCAATAAGTTGGGACAGATCCTTGTAAGTCTAACCCCTAGGACTCAGCTCAGTTTTGAGTGTGCTCATTCTCTCCACCTCTCACAATTGGGGCAGAAGGTAGCAAGGTGACTATCAGTTTGACAATTTTAGGTCTCCCCTTCTCCTTACAGGCACCCTACCCATGTCATGGTTTCCTTTACCTCTGGGAGTTGGTCCTTTAGCTTTTGCCTGCAGTAGACGCTGACCAAAAGTTGTGACAGACATTACAGTATTATTTCCTAACAGTGAAATTCCTGCATCCTTTTAACCTAAGCACTGCAATGCTCTGAGGAAGCTGAAAAACTCTCTAGACTCCTACAAGTTCTGGGTCAATGGTAAAAAATTCCTGAACTATAGGGAGGAAGGGCAGGGCAGCAATCATGGTGAGATGTCCCCAGATGACTGGGAGGGCTTTACACTGAGTGGTGACATGAGAGAAACTCAAATCCCCTTGCTCCAACCTGGCTGGCCAATGGGAGACAGAGAAGCCCCTCGCTCTCCCCCAGACACACTGATGTCCATTGTGAGGCAGGAGAAGGGGCTCAGCTCCAGTATGTCTGGGCACAGGATCTCCCTGTGACAGATCCTACATACTACTATAGTAATTGTTGTACAAACTATACCTTGTGAGGTATTATTTGAAAACTCATAATTTGATGGTCAATATTGTCCTGATAAAATACATGTGGCAACACATAATACGAGGTTATAAAATTTCTCTGTAAGATGCTGTTAATACATGTTCCAAACTACATCCCCACCCAAGCAGAAGTTCACAGACAGGTAAAGGTTATGTGTGCTCTACTGCTTAAATGCAAATTAAGCAAACAGAGTCATCAAGCAGGAAGGAAAGACAAAGGAAGTTCAAATAGGTGAAAAAACCAGCAGGGAATATCCTTCCACATAGATTCTTTGTCTCCTGAATCTTAGCTGGAAATGTTTTTTTCAAGATGGGGACTGAAACTATAAAAAGGAGGGACACATACCCCAAGTGACCCCCTCTCTCCATCACATTCACGGCACCTGAAGCAACAAAGGAAGCCTTTGCTGGATTCTGAGAGAAATTTGTTCAGTAAGACTGCTCAAAGCATATGTTGGGAAAATTTGCATGACTGATATAGTTTGTTAAGTTAGACACCACTAGGAGTGTTCTGGAGTCACCTGCTATATAACCAAGGCTGGTAAGAGCCAAGGTCTGGCTGGCTGGCTGCAGCACACAGGGACATAGCTGGGAGTGATTTGCATGCTGGCAGCTGTTTGTGAGCAGTCCATACTAGAGGCTTCAGCAGCAAAGCATTGTAAAGGGCAGGCCAGGTTAGAGGGCAGGCGTGACATACCTACCCGTTGGTCTGGATTGTACCCCGGTATGTCATAATGGTACCAACACTGTCAGCTACCTCCAAAGCATACTGAGATTCCAACTATACTGGACCTCCTCTCTCTGAAAACACTGGGGTTGTCCCTCAGCTTCTCACAAGTGCATTTGGCAACTACTAAAATCTTCCCCGCCCCCCACAAGTGGACGGCTATACAGTCTTTGCCTATCTGGTTAGAAGGCATGTGTGACACAGCTACTCATTAGTATGGATTGTACCCTGGTGTGTCAAACCCCCTCTCCTTTTCAGAAGTTGGGTATCCTCCTGCTGGCCCAAGCAAATTCCCACCACCCTACCAAAACAGGGCACTGTGCCATACAATGATACACTTTATCACATCTTCCACGGTGATATGATGTGATATGCCATCGGTATAGCATGGCATGACTTAATATAACCCCACCCATCAAATGTCTGAAACACACACAGACTCTTTTACTCTCCATGCAGAATTAGTACAGAGCAATTCACTAGTTATGTTCATACTTGTCTCCCTTGTTGACAGTATGTATCAAACAACCTGAAGATTCAATTATGGTCTCATTGACATTAATGACAAAGTTCCAAATAACACAGATGGGAGCAGGATTGATCCCTTGAATCAGAAACAAGTGTTCAATTTGAACATTACTTCATTTCTAACTATGTGGACACAGTAAACTATTCCTCTGGGGTATCATTTTCTGAGGGTGAAGAGTCAGGCATTTTGTTATTTTATATGTATGAATTAGAGAAATTCTGCAGAAATAGTTTTAGAAGAGTGACAAGGCGGACTGCATTACTAATTAGTGATATGCTAAACTTTCCCGCAACTTAAAAAAAAAAAAACACACAACCACAACCAACAAACCAACCAAATTTGTTTTTGTCAAAGGGAGTTGTGTACATGTGACCAAGGACAGAATTTGGACATCAGATACAGGGGGTTCAATTTAAAATAATAAATAATATACAGAATACTTTATAATAAAATACATACACTGGGGTCATTACTACCAGCTCTAGCAATCAGCTGACACAGGCATTTAGTATTTTGTCAATTAAAAAAGTGCTAGACATATTTATATTCTCTCTGTGTAAATTTATACAAGTCAATCAAAATCGGGACTTTTAAAAATTTTGTTCAATTTTTATATTGCTTCAGGCCAATTCCTTTGGTGCCCTCTGGCATCTTTTTACTGAACTACTTTAAATAGCTCCAGGAGAACTCCTCTTGCATATGCCCCCTAATTCCTGGTGTCATGTACTTCTTGCACACAGTTGGTTGCAGGGCTGCTACTAGCAAGTCAGAGTCTTGTACTAGATTTGGACTAACTATTGAGTTTTTTTTACAGAGTGATATTAGAGATGTGTCTTCCATGAGATCCTTTCATGAACATCCAAGAATATTGTGGCCAGAAAAAAAAGCAGTAAATGCTCAGAACATCCATAAATCCCTGTAATCCACAATTGTTGGACAACCTCTGGGAGCTATGTTTAGTGGGTGCCTGCCAGACCTTTGTTTCAATTCTCCCACTGAAGACTAAAGCAGTGTATAGCTTGGCTACTCCACAGAATCTGGACCTTCATATTGAAATAAAAAATAAATGAAAAAAAAAAACGCTTTTCTTTTAAAATAGTTACATTTCAAAACATATTTCTGCATATGAAACTGTACAGTTTGACCTATTAATTATTAAAAAAACCAATGTATTTTCACTTAATGTATATGGATAATTCTGTTACTTATCTACTCTCTATAAAAAGGGTCTCCCTTTTAAGGAAACAGTTATTATACAGAGATTTTTATAAGCAAGAAGCCCCTTTCTCTAGCTAACTATCTCTTTGTAAGCTAACCATTATGTATCAGAGTGGAACATATAACTGGATCCTAAATGCAGCAATTCTGACAAACATGATGCAGTACAAGTTTGAATAAAAAAGAACATAATATTCTTGATAGGTATCCTTATTCCAAAACAATTGCTGAGCTTCAGCAAGCATTTGAAGTTTATTGAGACATTATAGATAAAACAACAGAGTACAGCATGCTAGTTTTATTTTACTGTTTAAACACTGAGGCACAGATGGGAGTTCAAATGTTTTGAGACAGTTAATCTTCTGAGGTATTTGGCTGCGTGATAAGTAGTATCTAATTCCCAAAGGTACATACACATCATATGAAATAAATATAATAATATATTATGCCTGTCACATTATAAGACAAGCATAGGAAACATTTTCTTGTTCCAAAAAGGCTGGTTACAGGGGATGGATTTAACTATGAACTAATCTAATATACAGTATCTTTATAACAGTAGTGCATTGTGTGGGTGCTGACAGTCAATGCTTGTCACCAGAAATACCATAGATATTCTAAATAGGGGGAAACAAATGGTATCTTGCATCCTGATCCTGCAAACTGTTCTGTGAGGGTGGGCCCCTCTGTATAGGTGCAGACATCTGGCTATATAAAGCACTTTGCAGGACCAGGGCCTTGGATACCATTTTATGGTAAATGGTGATGAATGCCAGCTTTTTAACATTCACTATCATTTATGCACAGAAAAAGAGAAAATCTAATGCACTGGAAAAATTACTTTCCTTAGACAAGCGGGAACTAGAAGCAACTTCCATTTTGTCCCCCTTCCTCCCTCTTCAGCTAAGTGATGCTAGCAGGGAAAAAGATGGAAAGGAGTGAGACAGGAAGAGACATCTGCATCAACTGCACAGCAGCCAACATATGGCAGGGTTGGAATCAAAGCAGGCTTTTGTTGAGCCAGAACTTGTGAAACATAGAAACTATCACAGGAACAGGAGTTACCATTTTCTGTCTCTAGCCCAAAGTGGAGAAATTGTTCCTCATTCACACTCCTACGTTCAGAAAATTTTATTCCTATTAAAATGTGCTTTCCAGGCCATGTTGACTATCCCAGAGAGTCCTGGCATTTTATTTTAATATACCAGGTAGGATTTTTCTCTATACATTAACCACTGCATTTCTTTCTCCTGTATGAGTGTTGAACAGCCTATTTTGTGGTATACACTATGGATGGGAAAAAGAGGTATTTGCCATGAGAGTAAATATTTCATTTTTCCTTTCTGAATTAGATCTACCGAATTAGATATACCAGAAATTATTAACACACCTTTATTTTACTATAAATATCAATCTTACTTTTAGGACTACTCAAGCAATACATAAAAGAAGGTTGTCTAGCTAAGGAAAATAGTCAAAGTTTAAGTCACCTGTAAGGTTTGGGGGCTTAGTGCCTTTTCCACTTCTCTCATGGAGGTTGCAGGTAGGGAGACATCTCCTTCCATGGATTGGAAACAAACCTATTATTGGAGACTGATACCACTTTGTTCATGGGAGGGGTCTATGCTTTCCACATGGCCACTCATGCACCAATATGACTTGAGTGCTTTAGTCAGATGAACCAGGGCAGGGAATGAAAAGGAGGTGTACCCAGCTAATGGTATAAGGTAGCTTACATGAAAAGACGTACTTCTCCCTATTAGTGGTGCACTAACTACTTGCTGGGAGACAACAGCACACACAATTCATGTTAATGAAAAAAAGCTGAAGTTAATATTGTCAGTCTTAACTAAATGTTGCGTACATATACTTCTGGTGCCTGCCCCTGCACCACTGAAATCAATGAGAGTTTTACTGTTGACCTCAGGGGGATGAGATAAAGTACTTAGCATTCATTAAGTGAGGGAAGAACAGACACAAACAATGAGGAAAGGAGTACCGGTGGCACCTTAGAGACTAACAAATTTATTAGAGCATAAGCTTTCGTGAGCTACAGCTCACTTCATCGGATGCATCCGATGAAGTGAGCTGTAGCTCACGAAAGCTTATGCTCTAATAAATTTGTTAGTCTCTAAGGTGCCACCGGTACTCCTTTTCTTTTTGTGAATAAAGACTAACACGGCTGCTACTCTGAAACAATGAGGCAAAGTGAATTCACATAGTTTAAGGCCAGAAGGCATCATTAGATTACCTAGTAGGACCACCTGTATATCACTGGCCATTAAAGTTCCCCTATACCGAACCCTATGAAACATGTTTGACTAAATCATAAATTTGTGTTCAAATAAAGCATTTCTTCCAGAAAGGCAACCAGACTTGACTGAGAATACACTACTTCCTTTTGTTAGTTTGTTCCAGTAGTGTGACAAAGTTCCCCTCTGCCTTGGTGGATCCTGCGCTTATTGGCAGATTTGCTCGCCTCAGAGGTTCATGGCAGCCCTCAGTTTGGCTACTTTCGTGGCTCAAATCTGCCGGTCACTCACTTAGCCTCATCACTGGCCAGCATGGGGAAAGGAAGAAAAACAATCCCCACAGTCTCTGCTGATCCACCTAGTGGATCGGGGAACAGGCCAGAGACCTTCCCCTCTGGTGGAACCCACAGTCCAGGTCAACTTCTCCGATATCAAGTAGGGAGTTTGGAGGGATGGGGGGAACCCGGGCCCGCCCTCTACTCTGGGTTCCAGCCCAGGACCCCGTGGATTGCAGCTGTCTACAGTGGCTCCTGTAACAGCTGCGTGACAGCTACAACTCCCTGGGTTACTTCCCCATGGCCTCTTCCCAACACCTTCTTTATTCTCACCACAAGACCTTCTTCTTTTGTCTGATAATGCTTGTATTTCTCATTCTTCCAGTAGTATGCCTTCTCACTCTCAGCTTCGTGCGCCTCTTGCTCCCAGCTCCTCGCAT
Organism: Dermochelys coriacea; assembly: GCF_009764565.3. Classification (NCBI taxonomy): domain Eukaryota; kingdom Metazoa; phylum Chordata; order Testudines; family Dermochelyidae; genus Dermochelys; species Dermochelys coriacea. The sequence continues at coordinate 148,176,851 of NC_050068.2, forward strand.
ACACCACAAACTGAAGTGAGCTCCTTTTTAAAACCCAGGTGCCCTGATTAGCCTGCCTTAATTGATTCTAGCAGCTTTTTGATTGGCTGCAGGTGTTCTAATCAGCCTGTCTGCCTTAATTGTTTCCAGAAAGTTCCTGATTGTTCTGGAACCTTCCCTTTTACCTTACTCAGGGAAAAGGGACCTACTTAACCTGGGGCTAATATATCTGCCTTCTATCACTCTCCTGTAGCCATCTGGCTCGACCCTATAGTACGACCCACAGTAGTTAATCACCTTCACTGTTAAAAATGTGTGGCTTACTTTTCATTTGAATTTGTTTGGCTTCAGCTTTCATCCATTGGTTCTTGCCATGCCTTTCTCTGCTAGCTTAAAGAGCCTTTTAGTATGTGGTATCTTCTCACCATGAAGGTACTTATACCCTGTAATCAAGTCACCTCTGTCTTCTTTTTGATAAACTAAACAGATTGAGATCTTGAAATCTCTCACAGCAAGGAATTTTCTCCATCTCTCATCATTTTTTTTTTGGAACTCTTTTGTGCACTGTCCAATTTTTCAAGATTCTTTTAAAAATGCAGACACTAGAACCATATTCAGTATTGTCTCATTGATGCTATATACAAAGGTAAAATCATCTCCCTACTGCTACTCACCATACCACTGTTTATACATCCAAGGATTGCATTAGCACTTTTTGCTACCGCATCACTGGGAACTGATGTTCAGTTGCTTGACCACTAAACCCTTAGGTACTGTGCAAGCTACCCACTAAGGTCTACACCTTCATACTTGGCCTACAACTCTCTTGTTTCTTTTCAGAAACTGTCAAACAACACTGTATTTTAAGAGAATGCTCTTTGTAAACCTGATGTATATATGGATATTAGAAGATGAAACATAATAATAATATACTGTACTGAGAGAGTCCCAAATAAACCTATTTTATTTTGATAACTGAATAGTTCAGAACTGTTGTTGCTGCTTCCCCCATCCCAACATTTTCTGTACTTGCTTGCATTTCTTTCTCTATCTCTCTATCTTTGTGATTTATCACTATGCACATTATTATATGTTAGCTTTTGTGATTCTGGGCAATCACACTGTACATGATCATCTCCATAACAGGTAGTTGAAAAATAGCTAATATTATAACATGCTATTACATGCAAACTTCAATCCACTCAACTATGGAGCCGCAACTGGCACCTCCATAAGAGTACTAAGATAATTACATAAAAGAGAAGTTCACCTCTTAACACCTACTGTTCAAGAAGTCAGGTTATCTATGTAGACTCACCTTCCCCTAGAGCACATATAAAAGGATAATTCAGTATAGAGGGGAGAGGAGCTTAATTTTTATGCATCATTTCTTCATGAAAAACAGTCACAATGAGCAAGAGTTTCCTGTAAGTTCAGTTAAGGTTGCCATTTAATTAATTAACAACCATTTTCATTAAACTCAATATTGACTTCAAAACAAAGTCTACTTACTTTTCATTTAAACAATGAATATTTATGAAGCACATTGTCAATAATAAATTTTGAAGTAAGATGATATTACTGGAGGACAAGGAAAAGCAGACTACTAAAATATGTATAAAAGGTCATCACTTGTAACATATTTAGTGTTTCAAATTCTCATAGAAGCCTCTTAAGATCTGACTCTGGCACACAATTATTTTTTTAACTGTTTAACTGTGGATTTGTAATATTTCCAATTTTAATTTTTATTAAAAATAATTTTTTTCCATTGGCGCAAAATCTAAAATAATCCACAAACCCAATGCACCAAACATAATTTTCTGCTTCAACTAGCAGCCTCGCTTTCTGAAAACAAAACAAACAATTTGGATTTGTTTACTGTGTGGTATTACAACTACGTATGCCACAGTCATCAGAATATCAATATCCTTTCTATATTTAAAATTTAAAACTAATTTTTTTTCATTGAGCTATTATGTGGGAATGTGTATGTGTTGGATATAAAATGTTTTGGTTGGATCCCATAGAAGAATTCAAGTGGGTTATTCTAATTGCAAACAAAGAGCTAAAATTTGTAAATATACAGATCCAGTTTTGTACGAGTTGTCCCACTGAGATCAATAGGACTACTCAAATATATAAAGTTACTCACATACATGTTTATTTGTAGGATCTGAACCTAAAACATCAAATATGGATATGCAGTCACCTATTTTATGGCCAAAGTTGTCTATAGTTTTATTCTCCGTATCAGAGATCTTACTGAGAAGGACTAGATACACAAATACTATTTTGCCAACAAATACTTTTTTTCCTTCAATTACATGACAGAAATGAATAGTTTAGCAAACAGATACATCTTAAAAGGTTAGCTCCTTCTCCATGTACGTAAAGTAATACCTACAATTTTCAAAAGCTCCTAATATACTTATGTGAAAGATATCATAATCCCAAGCAATATCTGTGGTAACCATATTGTACCAGGTTTTTGTGTCACTGTGGGCCAGGGATTGTATGCAATTCCAAGAGGGACAGGTTGCCACAGCTACCCCAGGAGCTTAAAATAGTGGGGGGTGGTTTAGGTGAATCACTCAGGTGGTACACGCCTTGAGAAAAGTACACCCCTTGGGTGGCCTGCATATATTGGTTCAAGCTAGGTTTTCCACAGACTCAAACAAAGAACTATTTTTGGTATAAATACGCTGAGTTTACATGGACTTGAGGTTTTCTTTCTGATCAAGCAAATGGACAGAACCTCCCAGCCAAATGCCCCCAACCCTTGCAGAAGGGTTAGAAAGACGTTGGCCTATTAAGGTCACCTCTGGTAAGCTAATCACCCCCTATAATAGGCAATGCATAACTGGCTACTTGATTCTCCTTACACAGCATCAGGTATTACATAATGGCTAAGGCCTGGTCTACACTACGAGTTTATGTCTGATTTAGCAGCGTTTAACCCTGCACCTGTCCACACAACGAAGCCATATTTTGAACATAAAGGGCTCTTAAAACCGATTTCTGTATTCCTCCCCAATAAGGGGATTAGCGCTGAAATCGACATCGTCATTTCGAATTAGGGTTAGTGTGGACACAATTCAAAGGTACTGGCCTCCGGGAGCTATCCCACAGTGCACCATTGTGACCACTCTGGACAGCACTCTGAACTCAGATGCACAGGCCAGGTGTACAGGAAAAGCCATGGGGACTTTTGAATCTCATTTCCTGTTTGGCCAGGCGAGCTCATCAGCACAGGTGACCATGCAGAGCTCATCAGCACAGGTAACCATGCAGTTCCAGAATTGAAAAAGAGCTCCAACATGGACCGAACGGGAGATACTGGATCCGATTGCTGTATGGGGAGAGGAGTACGTGCTATCAGAACTATGTTCCAAAAGATGAAATGCCAAAACATTTCAAAAAAATCTCAGAGGCCATGAGGGACAGAGGCTACATCAGGGATGCAACACAGTGCTGCTTGAAATTTAAAGGAGTTCAGACAAGCGTACCAGAAAACCAAAGAATCAAACGGACGCTCTGGGACAGAGCCCCAGACATGCCACTTCTACGCTGAGCTGCATGCAATTCTAGGGGGGCCACCACCACTACCCCACCCCGTCCGTGGATTCCGATGATGGGGTACTCTCTGCCATGCCTGAGGATTTTTCAGATGGGGAAGATGAGGAGGAGGACGACGAGTGGGGAGAGCACACAGCACACCTTTCTCCCCAACAGCCAGGATCTTTTTATCACCCTGACTGAAATACCCTCCCAACCCAACAAAGGCAGAGAAGGGACCTTTGGTGACTGTACCTTTTTAAATATAATACATGTTATAAAAGCAAGCTTTTGTTAATGATTAAGTAGCCCTGAGGACTTGGGATGCATTCATGGCCAGTACTGCTACTGGAAAAGTCTGTTAACGTGTCTGGGGATGGAGTGGAAATCCTCCGGGGACATCTCCATGAAGCTCTCCTGGGGGTACTCTAAAAGACTTTGCAGAAGGTTTCTGGGGAGAGCAGCCTTATTCTGTCCTCCATGGTAGGACACTTTACCATGCCATGCTAGTGGCAAGTAATCTGGTATCATTGCATGATAAAGCCTGGCAGTGTATGGTCTCGGTGTTTGCTGGCATTCAAGCAACATCCATTCTTTATCTCTCTGTGCTATCCTCAGGAGAGTGATATCGTTCATGGTAACCTGGCTGAAATAGGGGAATTTAATTAAGGGGACATTTAGAGGTGCCTGTTCCTATTGGGATGTTTGCCTGTGGCTGAAAAGAAATCCTCCCTGCAGTTAGCCACGCGGTGAGGGGGGAGGGGGCATTGGCGCTGAGCTGTTCGCGTTTGGCTAGCAGGGCTCTTCCCTGATATGAGCCAGGCAGTGGGGGGAAGAGAAAAGTGATCATCCCAGAGAATTGGATGTGGGGAGGGGGTTAGTTTGGTTTCTGCTGCTCCACGTTAAACAGGAAAATCACAGCACTAAATGGCCAACTGAACGGGCTTTGCTTGGTATGGGAAAGGAGAGCACTGCTGTTATGAAGGTTGCAGAAGCTAAAAGACTATGGCTTGCCATGGCCGCCTGCAAGCCGAATTCTGTTGCCTGGCACTGCGTGTGTGATCTCTAACACCTAAGCCGCAGGCACTCAATAGAAGATGCAAAATGCAATTGTGTACCAAAATCACATGTACTAGGTAACGTGAATAGTGTTGTTCACCGTGAAAGAGGATAGCCATTATTCTCTAAAATCTATCTTTTTAAATTCTTCACTCCCTATTTTTCCTCCAGCAGCTGCAAATGTTTCAAGCCTCCCTCCTCCATCCCAAAGGCTATCTCAGATAAGGCAGCGAAAAAAAATGCATGCGCGATGACATGTTCTCTGAGCTCATGCAGTCGTCCGGCATTGACAGAGCTGTGTCGAGGGACACAATAGCAGAGTACAGGATGGTGGCCGATGAACGTGAGGAGAGGTGGCGGCGGGAAGATCAGAGGAGGCATGAAGCAATGCTGGGGTTACTGCGGGATCAAACAGACATGCTCCGGTATCTGGTGGAGGTTCATGAACGGCAGCAGGATCACAGACTGCCACTGCAGCTCCTGCTTAACCGCCCTCCCTCCTCCTCATTTCCATAGCTTCCTCACCCAGACACCCAAGAACACGGGGGCAGGGAGGCTCCGGGCACCCAACCACTCCACCCCAGTGGACAGCCCAAGCAACAGAAGGCTGTCATTCAACAAGTTTTAAAGTGGCCTTTTCCTTCCCTCCTACCCTCCTCCCACCCCAGCTACCTTGTGAGTTATCTCCCTATTTTTATAATCAATTAATAAAGAATACATGGTTTTTAAATGATAGTGACTTTATTTCCTTTGCAAACAAGCTGTGATCAAAGGCGGGAGGGTGGGTGGCTTACAGGGAATTTAGAGGCAACCAAGGGGGCGGGTTTTCATCAAGGAGAAACAAACAGAAGTGTCACACAGTACCCTGGCCAGTCATGAAACTGGTTTTCAAAGCTTCTCTGATGTACAGTGCTTTCTGCTGTGCTCTTCCAACTGCCCTGGTATCTGGCTGTGTGTACTCAGTGGCCAGGCGATTTGCATCAACCTCCCACCCTGCCATAAACATCTCCCCGTTACTCTCACAGGGATTGTGGAGTGTTAGGATATAGATATTGAAGCCTGCCTGTAAAGGCCTATACTTTAAGAATGTAGGTATATGTTTATCATTTAGCTAGTAATAGAGGTATACAAGAAAGAATCTGTGTAAAGGCCTTCTCTCACTGTGACAGTCTGAGGCCCTGTTCTTAGGCCAATGCCTTTGGCTAAGCAGCAGAGGAAGCCATAAGCTGGGAAGCGACCGGTCACATCCTCACATTACAAACTAGTCAATATGGGGCTGTTAGGAAGGTGATCTGATCTATCACCTCCAGAGAAAGAGAAGAGCCTACAAGATGTAAAAGGAAATTTAGGTTGATAGTTTTCTGTCTGGTAAGAACTCACTTATCAATAGACACAGCTGGAAAACCTTTATGTCGTTATAGATGTAGTTGTGAAATCCTCACTTCTGTTTTGTTTTCTCATTATAGTTCCCACTTTGCTATTGTTTATTTGCATGGTCTCGGTCTGGTTCTGTGATTGTTTCTATCTGCTCTATAATTAATTTTGCTGGGGTAAACTAATTAAGGTGTGGGATATAATTGGTTAGTTAATCATGTTACAATATGTTAGGATTGGTTAGGTAAATTTCAGTAAAAGGATTGGTTAAGGTATAGCTAAGAATATTACTATATAAATTAGGGGCAAACAGGAAGTAAGTTGGGATTCGAAAATAAGAGAAAAGGAACTTGGATTTAATCTTGCTGGAAGTTCACCCCAATAAACATCGAATTGTTTGCACCTTCTGACTTTGGGTATTGTTGCTCTCTGTTCATGCGAGAGGGACCAGGGAAGTGGGAGAGTGAAGGAATAAGCTCTCTAACGTGGAGCACACAGCAAGCAGCAATAACATAGAGAATATTGGTTTCGCTGAGGTCTGAGAGAGTCAATAAACTGAGCCAGCGACCCTTTAAATGTCCAAATGCACACTCTACCACCATTCTGCACTTGCTCAGCCTATAGTTGAACAGCTCCTTACTACTGTCCAGGGTGCCTGTGTACGGCTTGAAAAGCCAGGGCATTAACGGGTAGGCTGGGTCCCCAAGGATAACATTTCAACATCCCCAACAGTTATTTTCTGATCTGGGAAGTAAATCCCTTCCTGCAGCCATTTAAACAGACCAGAGTTCCTGAAGATGCGAGCTTCATGAACCTTTCCCGGCCATCCCTCGTTGATGTTGGTGAAACGTCCCTTGTGATCCACCAGTGCTTGCAGCACCATTGAAAAGTACCCCTTGCGGTTTATGTACTGGCTGCCCTGGTGGTCCAGTTCCAAGATAGGGATGTGCGTTCCATCTATAGCCCCACCACAGTTAGGGAATCCCATTGCAGCAAAGCCATCTAGTATGACCTGCACATTTCCCAGAGTCACTACCTTTGATAGCAGCAGCTCAATGATGGCATTGGCTATTTGCATCTCAGCAACCCCCACAGTAGATTTGCCCACTCCAAATTGATTACCAACTGACCGGTAGCAGTCTGGCATTGCAAGCTTCCACAGGGCTATTGCCACTCGCTTGTGAACTGTGAGAGCTGCTCTCATCTTGGTATTCTTGCGCTTCAGGGCAGGGGAAAGCAAGTCACAAAGTTCCATGAAAGTGCCCTTACATATGCGAAAGTTTCAGAGCAAATGGGAATCATCCCAGAACTGCAACACTATGTGGTCCCACCACTCTGTGCTTGTTTCCCGGGCCCAGAATCGGCATTCCATGGCATAAGCCTGCCCCATTAACACCATGATCTCCAAATTGCGGGGGATGAAGTGAGCTGTAGCTCACAAAAGCTTATGCTCTAATAAATTTGTTAGTCTCTAAGGTGCCACAAGTACTCCTTTTCTTTTTGCGAATACAGACTAACACGGCTGCTACTCTGAAAGCAGAGAAAAGTGTGTTTATGTCCTCATCACCGCGCTTCCGTCGCCTCCTCGCCTGGTTTTTCAGGTGCTGGTTCTGCATAAACTGCACGATAATGAGCAAGGTGTTAACAATGGTCATAACTGCTGTGATGAGCTGAACGGACTCCATGCTTGCTGTGCTATGGCGTCTTCTCCTGCTCGGGCAATCCAAGGAAAAGGGAGAGAAATGATTGTTCGCAGTTGCTCTGACGGAGGGAGGGGCGACCGACAACATGGCTTACAGGGTTGGCTTGCAGGGAATTAAAAATCAACAAAGGGGGTGGCTTTGCAAGAAACAGAATGGCCCCCTCAAGGATAGAACTCAAAACCTCAAGGATAAAACTCAAAACTGGGTTTAGCAGTTGATTTCACAGAGGGAAGGAGGAAAGGAGGAGAAAATGAATACAAAACAAATCTGATCTATTTCTTGTTTTGATCCACTTCATCTATCTTATACATCTTGCTGGCAGCAGACAGTGCAGTACAACCGCTAGCCATCGTCATCTCCTGGGTGCTCGGCAGAACTGCTGGCCATCGTCGTCTCCTGATTGCTCACTAAAAGACGATGCAGTAGGACTGCTGGTAGGACTGAATCACCATGAGACGAAACTTAAACGGGTAATGACCTGACTGAGTCACTCCCATGTTTGCCCAGGCACCCCTGACCTCATCGAGGTCAGTTAAAAGAGCACCCTGGACTACGTATGGAGAGAGGGAGGAAGGGAAGGGGGGCCTGATGATATATACCCAGAACCACCCACGACAATGTTTTAGCCCCATCAGGCATTGGGATTTCTACTCAGAATTCAAATGGACGGCGAAGACTCCGGGAACTGTGGATAGCTACCCACAGTGCAATGCTCCAGAAGTCAATGGTTGCCTCTGTACTGTGGACGCACTCCATCGACTACATGCACTTAGAGCATTTGTGTATGAACACACACAATCAACTGTACAAAAACATTTTCTACAAAACCGACTTCTATAAATTCGACCTAATTTCGTAGTGTAGACAAGGCCTAAGGCAGGATGCGGGATGAGATGGGCCAAATGGTCTGTTATAGGATTGCCAATACTGTATTTCTTAATTATAATCTTTATTTTGTATGTACCATATGGAAAAATGGATGTGAATTCATCAAAGCACTCTTCCTTAACTGAAGCTTTTTATTTACTCTTGAGACACTTGACATATGGTGGCATGCCCTGGCAAGGAAACAAAGCTTGGGAAAGCTATTCATAATTTATTATGTATATATTAAAAAACAAAAACACCACACACATTTTACTATGTTGATGGGCAATGGAATGTTGAGCAGCAGTTTCAGTTAAGCTGGGCAATTCACACAGATCAGCACTCCAATTTACATCTTCCCCGGTCATCCCAAATGTCTCCATAAACCATAATATTTTATATTAAAATAATTAATATACCTAATTTTAGGGGGGGAAATATTGCTTCCCAATCATGTCACTTATTGGGTAAAGAAAAGGAAAAAATATTTATTCCTTTTCAGTTTAAATCCTTTGCACCATTTTAGAGTGTTTTGGAACGAAATGTATTCACATCATAAGATGAATTTGTCGTATCTTTTTTCAAGTCATCAGAGCTGGAGATTCTGTAGGAATATGTCCTCATTAAGAAAATGAAGTGTGCGCACAGATATACAAATGCACACAAAAGATCATAGTCGAGAATATTTTTTTTTTCCTACAGCACTATGTTTCTGTTAGGATTCTTTGACTTTGGTTAAGGAAAGAACACTTGCTACTGCACCTCTATTTAGAAACAAATCCAGGATATAATGAAATCCTAGCAACAAAGTGAGTGAAAAAGAGACAAAGTAAGGTCAGCACAGATTCATTCAACATATCCACTATAATCCATTTTAGTGAGGTAAAGGGATCAAACTATAATATTGTGAGACAGAAGGAAGCCATGCAGTTATCTTTCTTCCACCCCATTAGGTTATTGTTGCTGTGTAACTTATTTCCTTTAGTCCTTCAATTACTTTGAGGTTTAATGTACAGCACACAGAATGGCAACATGGCCCTGTGGACATGCATCATGAGTGTTCATTCCAGTTATCAGGGATCATGCCAGATAGGACCAAGTACTGGCCTGCTTCCCTTCTAACTTCGCTGCTAGGCAACGAACAGGTCCAGATGCACTGTCCTGCAGCTACCCGATTAATCGCAGTGCCTGACTTGCTGCAGGGCCAGCAGCCTGGTTTATAAGCCCAGAGACAACAGCAGAGCACTGGTTGCTCAATGTGCTCTTTGCCTGTAGCTGTGCTTGGTCCTGTCCCTGTCTCTAGATCTACTCCTGTCCCAGTCTGTAACTGTTCCTGCCCCAACCCTGTCCAGGCTTCTGACTCCCAGCCCTGACCATTGGCTCTACTTCAGGACCCTCCCCTTCCAAATTCAGCTCTAACTGGTAGGCCCCATTCTTGCTCCAATCATTAGGGCCAACCACCCACAATTCAGTTGTTGACACCAGTTAAACAGAATCAGTGTATCCTGAGTATTATGTCTAAGTGCCTCGAAAAAACAGTAGTCTAATCTATTTTTCTTTGTTTCAAATACAAGTTAATATATTCAAAATACATAAATATCAAAACCTAGTTAGTGACTAGGTTAAAGCAAAAGAAAATCATTGATATTTGTGCTAAGCAAAGAAGTTGCCTTTGGTGGTGGAAGCGGGAGTTTTGAAACTGTTAGAGTGAAAACAAACAGGAAACAAAACAATAACAGATATATGTATCCTTAAGGGTACAATGAGGGTGCTATTAATTGAGGAATGGCCCTGCCTGGCCCCAACCAGGCTAGCAAGGTTTACTCTTTCCAAGTCTGAGCGTAGAGTCAAAGGATAATGAAAGGACCCTAGGCCTTGAGAAGGAAGGGAGGTTGTGTAAATTGACAGTAGTTGCCACGGGTGTGGGAGGACCTGCCAGACAGACACAGAAAGTATGCTGCAGCAGGGCACCCTAAACATGGTCAGTGGGCTGAATAGAATCTACCAATACTGGGAAGGAAAAAAATAAGGTTTAGGTAAGGTAGGAAATATGACCATAGGCATTTATTATTTTAACCCTTGTGTCTGACTGCCATATATCTTTGGGTGAACAAATAAGTAATGCTTTGTTTTGAAGAAGATGCTTTTGAGTCACTTTAATCAGCCACTGTCAGGCTCCCAAAGAAAAAAGGCTTGCAAGTGCCACTCCCAGTTGGGCCTGTCAGGTTAATATAATTAGTAAACAGGAGCAGCTGTGGCCCAGAGATTGGTTCTATGAGTGATAGGACTGAATGGTTTCACCCAGATGGGCTGTCGGTAGCAAAACCCTGAATACATCTCTTTGGGGACAGAAGGAATAAAAGGGGCCCAAAGCACACCTTTGTTATAGTTGTTGGTTCTGTGTGCACGTGGAAGGTTATTGGCAGCAAGATGATGTGCATGCACATCCATTTGAGAAGAATGCTACTGAAAGATAATGGATTGTGGCAAATGTCCATGGGGAGAGAGGAAATAGGTTGGACAAAGGTTCCCTGATTTCTATAGAGTCAGTTGGGTCTCTAGGACAGACATGCCGAACTGGGATGTCTGCTTATCCTATTGGTATTGATGAGTTTGAGGTAGTGAAGTGGATTAGTACTGACCTAGGAGACCTGATTCAATCTTGGCTTAGACCTGAAGGGAAAATTAGTTTGAAAAACCCATTATAGTTCCCATTGGTGCATGGGTTTTTTTTTTTTTACATCACCCTATGATTTGGGACAACTGACAATTTGCTAGGGTAGAAGAGCAGGGAATATTTAGTCCTAAAACCCATAGCATTACAGAGAAACCATATCAACAACAATAAAAAGAACCTACACACATGCTAATAAGCTTACCAGAGATCACCCCGACACTAACATGAATTCTGGCAGGAGCAGTCCTTCAATACTCCAGGCAAGGGGTTTCCTTGTGGTTTAAAAGTTCATCACAGCTTCAGCTCAGAACTAGCACCTAAGTCTCATGGGTCTCAGTAGGCTCCGTGGACCTGGGTCCTATCCAGTTGCTGGAGCAAGAAGAAGGTCCTAGTTTAAAACGAGGCTATTTATCCAAACATCCCCTCTTTATATGTTGATCCCAGGAAAATCCAGTTTGAACTAGTATATGCAAACCTCTTCGGGGCGGGGGAGTGGCTTCAAAGGGTTAACAATAGAGGAGGTACATTAGCATCCCTTTGCTACTAGAGAAGGTATATACAATGCCACAATAACATATACAGAATTGCATTTTAAACACAATGTACACCAAGATATTTACCCTAATTCAGTACATTTATTCAATATATTTTATCTTAATTTCATAAAGTTTGTTCAGAATATTACAGGATATGTCAGTCTGACATAGGAATCACCGGTATATAGAAAGAATAAACTGTTCAGTAATAATGTATCCCTTTAACAGACTTGAAAAATCATTAAAAAGTTACTTACTCCATTGATGAAATGGTGTTTAATAGTTATTAAATACGTTTGAGGAAGCCCAACCAGTATTTTTATTAGAGCTTTAACTTTTTGCCTTGGATTAAATGAACAAAACATATTAGGATTTCTAATTCGGGGGACACGTTCAGGAGTCAGAGTAGCAGCCGTGTTAGTCTGTATTCGCAGAAAGAAAAGGAATACTTGTGGCACCTTAGAGACTAACAACAGACTGGACTTCTACATAGAGTGCTTCCGCTGACGTGCACGGGCTGAAATTGTGGAAAAGCAGCATCACTTGCCCCATAACCTCAGCCGTGCAGAACACAATGCCATCCACAGCCTCAGAAACAACTCTGACATCATAATCAAAAAGGCAGACAAATGAGGTGTTGTTGTCATCATGAATAGGTCGGAATCTGAACAAGAGGCTTCTAGGCAGCTCACCAACACCATTTTCTACAAGCCATTGCCCTCTGATCCCACTGAGGGTTACCAAAAGAAACTACACCATCTGCTCAAGAAACTCCCTGAAAAAGCACAAGAACAAATCCGCACAGACACACCCCTGGAACCTTGACCTGGGGTATTCTACGTGCTACCCAAGATCCATAAACCTGGAAATCCTGGACGCCCCATCATCTCAGGCATTGGCACCCTGACAACAGGATTGTCTGGCTATGTAGACTCCCTCCTCAGGCCCTACGCTACCAGCATTCCCAGCTATCTTCGAGGAAACTGACTTCCTGAGGAAACTACAATCCATCGGTGATCTTCCTAAAAACACCATCCTAGCCTCTATGGATGTAGAAGCCCTCTACACCAACATTCCACACAAAGATGGGCTACAAGCCGTCAGGAACAGTATCCCCGATAATGTCACAGCAAACCTGGTGGCTGAGCTTTGTGACTTTGTCCTCACCCATAACTATTTCACATTTGGGAACAATGTATACCTTCAAATCAGCGGCACTGCTATGGGTACCCGCATGGTCCCACAGTATGCCAACAATTTTATGGCTGACTTAGAACAACGCTTCCTCAGCTCTCATCCCCTAATGCCCCTACTCTACTTGCGCTACATTGATGACATCTTCATCATCTGGACCCAGGGAAAAGAAGCCCTTGAGGAATTCCACCAGGATTTCAACAATTTCCATCCCATCATCAACCTCAGCTTGGACCAGTCCACACAAGAGATCCACTTCCTGGATACTACGGTGTTAATAAGCGATGGTCACATAACCACCACCCTATACCAGAAACCTGATGACCTATTCCTACCTACATGACTCCAGTTTTCATCCAGATCACACCACATGATCCACTGTCTACAGCCAAACTCTATGATACAACCGCATTTGCTCCAACCCCTCAGACAAAGACAAACACCTACAAGATCTCTATCAAGCATTCTTACAACTACAATACCCACCTGCTGAAGTGAAGAAACAGATTGACAGAGCCAGAAGAGTACCCAGAAGTCACTTACTACAGGACAGGCCCAACAAAGAAAATAACAGAATGCCACTAGCCATCGCCTTCAGCCCCCAACTAAAACCTCTCCAACGCATCATCAAGGATCTACAACCTATCCTGAAGGACGACCTATCACTCTCACAGATCTTGGGAGACAGGCCAGTCCTTGCTTACAGACAGCCCCCCAACCTGAAGCAAATATTCACCAGCAACCACACACCACACAACAGAACCACTAACCCAGGAACCTATCCTTGCAACAAAGCCCGTTGCCAACTCTGTCCACGTATCTATTCAGGGGACACCATCATAGGGCCTAATCACATGAGCCACACCATCAGAGGCTCGTTCACCTGCGCATCTACCAATGTGATATATGCCATCATGTGCCAGCAATGCCCCTCTGCCATGTACATTGGTCAAACTGGACAGTCTCTACATAAAAGAATACATGGACACAAATCAGACGTCAAGAATTATAACATTCAAAAACCAGTCGGAGAACACTTCAATCTCTCTGGTCACTCGATTACAGACCTAAGAGTGGCTATTCTTCAACAGAAAAACTTCAAAAACAGACTCCAACGAGCGACTGCTGAATTGGAATTAATTTTCAAACTCGATACAGTTAACTTAGGCTTGAGTAGAGACTGGGAGTGGATGGGTCATTACACAAAGTAAAACTATTTCCCCATGTTTATCCCCCACCCCCTACTGTTCCTCAGACATTCTTGTCAACTGCTGGAAATGGCCCACCTTGATTATCACTACAAAAGGTTTTTTTCCCCCGGCTCTCCTGCTGGTAATAGCTCACCTTAAGTGATCACTCTGGTTACAGTGTGTATGGTAACACCCATTGTTTCATGTTCTCTGTGATTATAAATCTCCCCACTGTATTTTCCACTGAATGCGTCCGATGAAGTGAGCTGTAGCTCACGAAAGCTTATGCTCAAATAAATTTGTTAGTCTCTAAGGTGCCACAAGTACTCCTTTTCTTTTTGCAAATTCAGGAGTGAGCATTTAAATTTTACATCTAAAAGTAAACGCATTCAGGACAGTCTTCTATGGAACAATCAAGTGATTTTTTTTCTAAAGTAGACATCTATTTTATGTTAATTTCCCAAGGTAATTCAGGCAGCTTTTAGTAAGATGCCTGTTATGAAACTTGGAATGTACAGCAACTTACATTTCATATCTGAAAAAAAAATGGAGAATGGCAAATCGGACTGCTACAGAGTATCATCTAAGTGATATATTCTCATCTGGAAGTGGGAGATTTATGTCTCTAACTTCTGCTACTTCTAATTAGATTTATGTATATAAATGCCTGCACATTCACAACAAATAAACAGACATCACGATCGATGCTCATTGCAGTTTATTTTATTCTGATATTATGGTATAATATCAGCAAAAAATAAACACATTTCTTTATGCTGACATTGCACCATAAAGAAAATTTCCATTGAAATATATGGAAATTTTACTTACAGAAATATGGCATGGCATAGCCCATTACTAGGAGAGACTGTCTTAATAGCACTTGCTGGTGAAAAGTTAAAAAGGAAACAAAAATAAAAACATCAGGACTCCTTGATCCAGATGCAGAAATGGACCCCATCCACAACTTCGCAGAATCTTCAAAGCCTTCTCCATGTGGTGTCATGGAGATGGAGCAGGCACAAAGGTCCACCTCTGACCTTGCCGAATTTACTCAACAAGAGTTAATACAGTGGGGATAGCTTGAATGGAGCCAACTGACAAGAAGCCAGTTGGTGGGCAAACTGCCAGGGGCACCAGAGCAAAAATGACAGTATGAGACCACCATGGACACAGCCCTGGACTTCCATGGATTGGGGGTGGTGCTCCTATGGTCATTGTCACAGGGAACCATTCAAATTATGGCAGCTTCCTTCTAAGTAGTCCCTTCCGGTAGCTGTACACATGTATGCACACAGCCTCACCTGAAGTCCATGGGCAACATTGTATAGAATGTCAGAAGAGTCATTTGTCATAAATACATCTGAGAGAGGTTTTTGATTGCATTAGATAGAATATATTTACTGTAATGTATTGCTAAGCTCAAAACAGACCTGGAAATAAAATACAATACAGGCAAAGCTAATGGAACAATACTTTAACATTGTTCTTTGTAAAAAAATCCTACCTGAGCTTGAGGAATTCAGAAACTTGTCTAAAAAAAAAAAGGAACAGCAGATATTCAATAGTGATCTTGATACTTTATAAGCATTGTGTGGTTGAGATATTCAAATGTTTTTCAACTCCTCTTTCTTCGAACGGCCTTCAGAATGACTCAACCTTTCAAACAATGGTAAACAATATACTGTGTGTCGGGGGGGAGGGGGAGAAACTATTGCTAAATAAGAAATTGAGTGAAATTGACAGTGTCATTAATAAAATGACAGTGATTACATTTTTTCACTGCAGGAATCCTGAAATAATGTGCAACACTTACCACTTCTACAATCCTTTAGATCTTCAAAATGTTATAATATCATTGTCACCAGGACGATAAGTGACTTCTGCAGCATTACCAGAGAATTGGTGGCAAACCCATAACAATCTCTGTTAAGTACAGTATTTCTAATGTACCTATCATCCATTCATTTATTAAGACATTGAGTAGCTCATCTTTTCCAATCCAGTCCTATAATATCAGAAAACACTGCCTATCAATAAAATGCATGTGGTTTACTGTACAAATGCTACTTTTGTTGAATAATTGTCTTTTGCTTTTAAAATAATGGATCCAGCCAATCCTCAGGGCACAGGATTTCTAGTGGGCTCAGACTATTCCCAGATCTCCCATCTTCTTGAAATGAGACTTCTCTGAATGTTAAATTACATATTTTGTTGAATCCAGCTATTTGTTGGTACTCCAAGATATCTTGAAGACGGTTGGTACTCTATTTAGAGGTCTTTCCATCTGTCTATTTAGAGGCCTATTTGTGAGTACAATCCTCAGAAACCCTACTGTTCATGATACTTCAGGTAACCCTACATGTAATCACTGAACATTACACCTTTTCTAAGCTAATTTTAATAGAATGCTGCCTTGTCACAGGACAATTCAAATAAATGCACGTATACAAACAGCTGAATGTATAACCTATGTCCTAAAAACATAGAAAAGTTATTTTGCTAGAACAACGTTGTATATCAAAAAGGATAAATTACAAATATGAAACATTTTAAATTAAGTTGTTTCCATTGCTACAAGTAATGTTAAATCAATAAGTCACATAGTTTTCCTCTGGGTTTCTTCATTTATTATTTTGTTTTATAAGAAAGAAAGTATTTCTAATCTAAAGTGAAATTTCTAGATAGATTCTGCCTGGTTCACTTGAATGACTGGGATGCCCCCTGTGAATTACTGAATTTTACTCATGAATTAGTAAACAAGCTCAATAAAACAGCAAGATCAATGCATCACAAATTGTACTTAATTCATTTTGACAATATAGCAAATAAGTATCCCCATACGCTGTAATAAGGAGTGATCCCTTGTTAACATATTCTACAAAAAGAACTCAAAACATTGCATTAACACTGCTCTAATCTGTATGGTTTGGACCATTGTTGAATAGAGTCATGGTAGTCTTTTATAAAAGATTTTTTGCTTAGCAACCTTATCTTCCTATTTGAGAGTTTGGTTTTCAGGTGAGACATTTCTACAATAACAGGCTCCGCTGTAAATTCACATGGATAATCTCCTATCTTAGTTCACTGAAAATAAACTGCATTCTAATAAGGAGCAACAAATCTATATAAAAGTTCTGGAAATCTTATTAGGTCCTCTCTCTCAGTACATTCTATTTCTTGTCTTTGCTTTTTTAAAAATACATGTGGACACTCTCTTTAAGTCCAAAGTTTCTATCATCTGTAAATTGGCTCACACACTGCGTCTAGAAACCAAAGGGAGAAAGGCTACATTCAGCTAAATATAACTTTTCTCCAACTGTGAAGCTCTCTATTTCTATTTCAAACAGTAATTTAGAAATTACCTTTGCCTGAAAGATTCAAATAGTCAGAGCAATAGTGCCTCTTCCATATCTTGCCCAGAATAAAAATCTCTCCAACTGAAATGAGACCCTTTTGTCTTCCTTCACAGATTTAGAAATTCCATATCAGAGTATTTTTATATATAAGGTTAAAATAAGGGACTATCAACTTCAATTTTCCTTTTTGATGTGCCATCTATTTCTCCCTCCCTCCCCCGCTCCCAATTCCTTCTAATTCCAAACATAGCATTCATGTGATTTTAGTTTTGGCTTTATCACCAGTTCCCATTTATTTCAATATGTTGTAAAGTCAGGCTCTTTTTAAGTTAAGAAAGGAAAGGAACAATATTACCATATCTCTGGTCAGGAGTAATTGTTTTTCTTGAGACTGTAAAATTAAATCCAGCTCTTATAAAACTGTCATGTTTGAAACAGTAAATGGACTACCAGACAACTGTGATTCCCAGCCTTCTTTGAATCCACAGATCTGAAACACCTCATTTATACTTTGATTTTGCGTCAAATACAAAACCAGGAAGGGCTGGTTTTACAGATTCAGATCAGAAGTGGCCTTTGATGGCAAAAATCTGTCAATAGTAGCTCAACGGATTTTGCAGTTTCCGAATCCAAACCTTAGTACTAAACCATCCCAGAACCCCAAATTCAAGTTTAATCCTGACATGAACACTGCAATCTCCTCAATTTGTCTCTAATCTTAAAAACAGCAAGTATCCAGGTTTAACTTCAATTTGAGATGAACTAGTCCACATTCCTCTGTCTACCACGAATGCCCATACTTATCCTTGATTCTAGGCATTCAAGTGGATATTATAATCCACCTTGTAAAATGACTTCAACTAAATGGAGTAAACCAATATACAGAAACTTGCTGCACTAAAAATATCTGTCACCTGTGTCTCCTCATGGTTTATCATAGTCTTCATTTTTTTCTGATAGCAATCATTGGGATGATTTACAGCATGACATAAGATGGAACAAAAACTAAGGCCTGAAGCTTCTCTTAATGACTAAAAATTACCTTTGATGGCTGAGCAGGATAAGAGTATTTCATTCTCGATATGTGTGGTCTCATCTCCCAAAACTTGCAATACATTGTTTTCCACGTCCAATAGTCACAATGAAGAAGTGGAAGCAAGTGCATGTTTTCTTTTTGTACTAACAGAAGGCAGGGGTGAAAGTAACTTAAAAGACTTACCGGTACACCAGAGTCCTGAGCAGGGGAGCTGGGCCTCAACTGGAAGAGGCAGGGCCTTTAAATCCCCAGGCCCTTTAAATCAAGATTTAAAGGGCATGGAGCTTGGGCTGCAGCAGTGGCTGCTGGGAGCCCTGGGCCCTTTAAATCACTGTTGGAGCTCCAAGGCTCCTGGCCACCACTGCTATCCCAGGGCTCCAGCAGTGGGGCTCTGGTGTTGATTTAAAGGGCCCAGGGCTCTGGCTGCTGCCATCGCAGCAGGGCCCTGGGCCCTTTAAATCGCCGCTGCTACCCTGGGGCTCCAGCAGTGGGGCTCTTGTGGTGATTTAAAGGGCCGGGGCTCCGGCCGCTGCCTGGACCCCCAGGCCCTTTAAATCGCCAGCCTGGGGAAGCTGCCCCCTGCTGGTACGGTCGGCTGCGTACTGGCTCTTGCCAGTATGCCGGACCGGACCGGCTTATTTCACCTCTGACAGAAGGTCAAATTTTTCCAACCTTCCTCAGACTAAGTAGTGCTTTTCTCTGTGAGTACTCCCTGTGACCTTAGCCCTCACTGAACACTGACATAGTTGGAAACCAGTGCAGCTCACCTGTGAGTTAGCATTGTTAAAATAGATGTTATCTTTATCAGAATGTGTTTAGTAATTGGACTATATGAAATGCTTGTGAGTTGTTGCATGCATTAATTTCACTTATAATAGCTGTATCCCATTTTATAAGTGTTTGCTCTGTAAATATAAAAGTGTTTGCTATGAAACTGGAAACCCACATAGAAGTTTTACCAAGTGTGAAATACCAGTTTACCATAGAGGTGTCATCTCCTGCCCAATAAAAGACGACCTATTGACACCAGACAAATCATTGTGGAACATCAATGGACAAAAGATTTTGTTAATTGCTCCCCCCACATGAAGAAGGAACATGCACAAACCCTCATCCCATCACAGTTTGAACTCTGGGGGAAGGGAATAAAAATCCCTGACCAGAAGGAACTCTATTGTTACGTTGCTTCGAATTTGGAGAGGGCAATATTTCTAAACATAAATAAGGGATCACCACACTACTTAGCTTGGATTAGCCTTAAAGGATATATAGAACTTGCATATTACTGCAGTTTCTATTACCTTTTGAAACCTAAGACTGTAAGTCATTGGTGTGTGTGTGTGTTACCTGCTTTAACCTTATAAATAACTCATTTCTTTTTTCTAGTTAATAAATCTTTAGTTACAGGATTTGCTACAAGAGTGATCTTTGGTGAGAGATCTAAGGTACAACTGACCTGGGTAAATGATTGGCCTTTTGGGACTGGGAGTAACCTGAATATTGTTGGTGTAAGGAATCATCTAGTATAAAAACAAGAGGACTATCTGTGACTCCGTTTCAAGGCTGTTATTCCGTGCTTTGTCTGGGACAACAGGAGAAAGAAAATCCTAGGCCCTTGTCAGTATGGCCCCCTCCTTGCTTCTTCCTGTCCTTGCAAGTAGTCAGCCTATTAGTGAACAGGGGGGTGGGGGTGGGGGAGTTTCTTGGCTAAGTGGCTGGGAAAAGAATGCAAGAGAAGCCTATTGGCTCCTGTACCCCCAAGGGGAAGGCCTATAAATGCTACCGCTGCCTGGGGTGCCATTCTGACTCTCGCTTTCCCACCACTTCTTGTGATTAGAATAGGACTGCGTTCTGAGACATTACTGTGGACATGTTACTCTCTTGTAGGGACTGGGAAGGAAACTTGAGCTGGCTGACCTAGGTTTTCTGCCTTTCTCTCAGCAGCTGAGGCACCAGGTGGGTAGGATAAGTTGTAAAATTTACATTGTCCCAGGTTGGCAGGGATTTGATCGATAGGGTGTCCAGCTTGCTGATAAACTAGAACTGGATGCAAGATCAGGAGAAAGCATCTCCAAAAGAAGATGGGGAACAGGATTGGGGCTTCTAACATCTTGTACAGCATGGAGACAACCTCCTCTTTCCCATACTCTCAATCCTCTTACAAAGGGGGATGCTGGAATCAGGTTAAAGTTGTGGAGGGGGTGGATTGAGGGTAGCCTCTCTCACATGACACAGCTTACAGAAGGAAGGATGGATGACCTGCATCGAATGAGTCATTGTCAGATAGATTCCAGTTGCGTTACTTAATAAAGTTGTAGCCTACTTGAACCACATCCTGGTGTCTTGTCCCTTTCTTAGAGCGGTATCCAGGGAAAAGGGGTAAAGCACCAAAGCACAGCTAATAGGACTAAAAATAACTACTCCTAACAATTAGTGAATAAATTCACTAACTGAAATAAATATATATACTCGTGACACATACAACATGGTCTGTTGTTTACAGTCTAAACAACCATACTTCTCTAGTTTAGAAATGCATGGAACTATCAATGCCAAATTATTCATAAAGTTCAAAACTTTAGACTTTTTTTAAAATCAGAAATTTCTGAAAGATAATCAGCTTTGAATAGATTAGATTGTAAGGGCATATCTTTATATGCAACTTGCCTTAACCTCTCCCAAAAGATCACCAGCATAGGCTGTCAGCACTGTTTTATTTTTGCAGCCAACCAACATGGTGGGAAGACACCCTTGATGTTTTATATGCTTACTAGGCCCGATACTAGAACAAATACTATGATCTTTATTGCTGCTATTAAATTTTGCTTAAAGGACCATGGTCTATTTTTTAAAATAGTTTAAAATCTTCATTGTCAAAAAGGCTCTCAGAAAAGCATACACATAAAGTGTTGTTATCTATAGGTACCTATTTTCTTTCATTACCAATGTAAGTCCTTATATGGCCCCTCCACTGTTGTAAGGTTCTCCAAGGTTCTCCAGTTCTCTTTTCTACTCAGCGGAGGGGGTGGTGGGGAAGACAGCATGATTGCCTTTTGCTATTTTTCAGCTTTTGTGCATCAGTTAGAGCTAGGAAAATAACAGAATTTTTGGTTTACTGGCAATTCTGAAAAAATCAAAAGAAAATGTATTTGGGTCAGCTCAAACAAAATTTTTCAGAATGTTATTTTGAATACTTTTGTTTTCAATAATTCGCTCAACCTGAAATTAAATGTTTTGTTTTGATTTGAAGCATTTTTTTAAAAAAACTTTTCAATTTTTTAAAATAAAACTGAAGGAAATTTCAAAATGAAAAGTCCGTTCAAATTTTAAAAAATTGAAATGTTTCAGATAGAATGTCAAAATAAAACATTTAGACTTTTTTAGATTTGGGGGTTTTTTCTTTATACAAACAATTCAGCAAAACTGATGCACACTCACAAAATGTTTTGGTGTTGCTAAGTCTGCATTTTTCTCTGAAAAAAGTTTCAGTCGAAAAGTTTTGCCCAACTCTAGTATCAGCATCACTGTTGATGTAAATATGCATGTGCACCTTTATAAAAACAACTTTTGTAAGCTAATGGTCTATGTGACAAACCAGCAGGGAGAACTTTACATTTTTTTCATAGCAAAAATGGTTTCGTCAATATAATGACAAACCATTGGAATAGCTCCAATCTCACCCCCCTCAAAATATTGAGTGTCTCACTTTAATTAAAAATAAATAAAGTGAAAAATCCAACCATACACCCAACATACACCCAAAACATTTAACATAACATCGTGTCATAGTTTTGTAACTATAAACACAGACCAAGATTGATTAATTGATGTTTTCATGAAAAATTTGACTTCAACATAGGAAGCCAATGAAGAGTCACTACTAAAGGCAACACATGAACTATAACCTTGTTGTGACTTTGACTTCCTGCATGCTTTCTATACCCATTTGTATTTCTCTACACTTGATCAACCAAGCTAAGACGATCTGCACTTTTCCTGGTGGTACAAAAAATGTTCACAAATTATAGCCATGTCATTCCACTCACATTTTTTTGTTCATAGAGCAAAACAAATTGATTTGCTCTGGAAGTCAACACTGAAACAGTCTCTTCAATGTTTAGTAATTAGTTCTAATACCAGCAGACAAATTAAAAGGCAGCAAACCAAAATGTCTCCATCAGACACTTATAATAACCTTCACAATCCATACAGTACATGTCTTGAAGACTAAGGCAGATAAATGATGAGAATGCGGATTGTGGCACCCAGCTTACTTTCAGATAATCTAGCTCATCTCTCTTGGCTGACGAGAGCAAGAACAACATTAAAGAGTAATAAACTCCTTCCAGCAAACCTCTGATTCCATGGTTCACTGGCCCCAGGCCTAATCTATCAATCCATTTACTTGCACAATAAAAGGTAAGAAACCCATTACAGATCTGTTGTGCCCTGGCAGGTGGTATATGACAAGCACTGAATTCATCACCAACTCCAATGCCTAGTGTCCCTTTTCTATGCTTTGAAGCACCAGGTGGCCAGCTTACCCGGACACAGCAATACAAGTTTAGTT
This sequence comes from Dermochelys coriacea, assembly GCF_009764565.3. Lineage (NCBI taxonomy): Eukaryota > Metazoa > Chordata > Testudines > Dermochelyidae > Dermochelys > Dermochelys coriacea. Next base: position 148,199,953 of record NC_050068.2, read on the forward strand.
ATTAGATTCTTTGAGCTATGGAAATAAGTAATGTGAAATTCTTGATGCGAAGGCATAAAGACTGTGATAGGACACTTTATTTTCTGTATTATTAAGACCTTTCATAAAGATAGCACAATATTACACAAAATATTGACTTTGGGAAGGTATAATAAATGAAACTGGGTTGGAGTTTACAAGCCATGATTTTAAATGTGGCCTTTAATCTTTGTTCTCTACTTAAATTGAATCTAACATAGCATATTCAAATCACTATTTAGAAGGGTGACAAAAATGTCATTTAAAAATTATTGCTATTCCAGAGGAAGGAAAACTCGTCAAATATCTGTTCTCAAGGTCATCACCATGTGATCTAGACACTTAAAAGCAAAGAGAATGCTAAAGCAAAGCAAAAAGTCCCTTTTATTTGACAGCAATTCCTTTCATATTTGATTTCTTTTCTAGGCTTATTTTCATTGCTATAGGGCAATGAGTTCTGTCACTATAAAGAAGTTTTGAACAGGACTTATTTCAAATATGTCACCTTGAAGGTCAAGACTCAAGTGATATCATTCACATCAAGACAAACAAAACAAAAACCCATCATAACCCAAAAAGACAGTGGGCCAGATCCTTGACTAGTATAAATTGGCATAATTACATTAAAATCAATGGCACTACCCCAGTTCACACCAGCTAATGGTCTGCTCCAATGTAGCTACATTTTAACATAATCTTCCTGCCATTCATAATACATTCTAAAGTAATGTAGGATGAGGTCACCAGGAATGACATTCCCAGCACACAAAATGTCATCTATGAAGTGACTAGCTGAACTGCCTATCCACAAAGCAAAACTCTTTGAAAGGGGTCCAAGGAAAGGATAACCTCACAAGGATCCCTGCATGCCACCTGGTAGATCTGATGGAAGAGAAGATCAGAGGATGGAGAAGCAGCTAGAAATGATGGTTGAGTTTCAAAGGGGATTTGAGCGGACGATGGAAAGAGAAGGCTGAAGGGAAACATCAAGACTTGAAAATGCATGCTGGACCAGAGAATTATGAGAGTAGATTGCTGGACGAGGAAAGTGGCCACTGGAAGCATGTAACAACAAGAACAAGGCAGAGGAAAAGACCGGCTAGCAAAGGAGAAATAGCACTGAGGTACAGGTTTGCAAGTTGGAAAAAGAAGATGAAAGGCAGGCAGTAACCAAAGATCTAAGAACAGCTAGTCCTACAGGAAGGAAGGCAGAGAAAATGGAGATAGTCAGAGTTTGGAGCCCTTGGAGGATAGAGGATGACTTACAGAAGATTGCAAGAGAGAACAGAAGACAAACGACTTGCAGCCAGAAAGAATAGAAGGGAAGGCTGGAGAATCATACCAACACCAGGAAGAGGCAGGTGTTGGGGACTTCCTATTAATAAGAACAGAGGTCATAGAGGACAATCTTGGTTTGAGTGATCATGAGTTAATTCATTTCAACTTAATGGAAGGGTAAACAAAAATAGGTCCACAATTAGAGGTCCTTGATTTCAAAAGGGCAAACTTTAAAAAAAATAGGGAATTTGTTAATGAAGTTGACTATGTTGAAGAACCCAAGGATCTGAATGTAGAAGAAGTTTGGAATTACTTTAAGTGAAAGTTGTAGAAAATATCTAGAGCCTGTAACCCAAGCAAAGGGGGTGGGGGAGGGGGGAACTCATAGGGTAGGGTTGGAGACCAAACTGGGTGAACATGCATCTTAAACAGGTTAGTAAGAGAAAGCAGAAATCCTACAGGAATGGAAGAAGGGATGGATCAGCAAAGTCTTAGAGGTTAGAAAGTGTAGGGGAAGTGTGATAATTGCCAAAAGCCAAGCAGAGTTGGACCTTGCAAAATAAATTAAAATCAATGGTAAAAGGTTCTTTTACCATATAAATAAAGACAGTTACAAAAAGAAGTGAGACCACTAAACCCTGAGGATGGGGTGGACATTACAGATAATCTAGGCATGGGCAAACACCTACATGAATATTTTGCCTCAGTTTTTAATAAGAATAATAAAGAGCTTGGGCACAGTGCCAGAGTGGATAATGGGAACAAATATATGGAAGTAAAAATGAGCATATCCAAGGTGGAAGCCAAACTCAAACAGCTTAATGGGAACAAATTGTAGTGCTCAGATAATCTCCATCCAAGAATATTAAAGCAACTGCATATGAAATTATAAGCCCGATAGCAACGATTTTTAATGAATCTGTAAACTTGGAGGGTCTTAATATATGACTGGAGAATGGCAAATATACTGCCTATATTTAAGAAAAGGGGGCAGGGAATGAATCAGGAAACTACATGCACTTAAGGAAGAAAAAAAGAAAAAAAATTTTTTTGCTATAAATTGGGAATGTATTACAGTGGAAGCAACAGAGGATGAGAAACATCTGGGGGTTGATGAAAGGATGATTATGAGCTGCCAATGTGATGTAGATGTGAAAAAGGCAAGGTAATTCTAGTAGACATTGGTATATGTTATTAACATTATACAAGGTACTGGTGAACCTCATATGGAATACTGTGTCTCCCAGGTTTAAGAAAGATTAATTCAAATGGGAATATGTGCAGAGAAGGGTTACTAGGATGTCAGAGGTCTGGAGAACCTATGTTAAGGAGCTTGGCTTGTTTAGCTTAATAAAATGAAGGCTGAGGAGAGACATGATTGCTCTCTATAAATACATCTTAGGGATAAACACAAGGGAGGGATGGAGGGGAGTAATTTAAGGTAAAGGCCAATGTCTGCTCAAGAACAAATGGATATCAACTGGCCACCAAACACGTTCAGGCTTGAAATTAGACAAAGTTTTCTAAACATCAGAAGAGTGAAATTCTGGAACGGCCTTCCATGAGAAATGGTGGAAGGAAAAAAACCCAATCTATCTTGGTTTAAGATTGTGCTTGATAAGTTAAAGGAAGGGATGGTATGATGAGATTGCCTGCAGTGGCATACTGTCCATCCACAACAGCTATTAGCAAATATCTACAACCCCCAGAGACAGGACACTAGATGAGGAGGGCTCTGAGTTACTACAGAGAATTCTTTCCCAGGTGAGTCTCACCCACATGTTCAGGGTCTAACTGTTCGCCATATTTAGGTTTGAGAAGAAATTTTCCCCTACGTCAGATTGTCAGAGATTCTGGTTTGTTTATTTTTTTTCCTTCCTCTTAACCGTCACTTGCTGGATTGAATTAGAGTAAATGGTGGATTCTCATTAAATCAAGATTTACGGACTTCAGTAATTCGGCCAGAAGTTATGGGCCTAGTGCAGGAATGGGTGGGTGAGGTTCAGACAAGATGATAATGGTCTCTTCTTGCCTTAAAGTCTATGAGCAATCACCTCACATTGTTCTATCAGCAAGGAAGGGAAGTGGGGGGTGCTTCTCAAAGCAATAGGCTTCAGGACTCACACCACAGGCCCTGCACATCCCAGGAGATCTACAAGATAGGTCATGGTCATCCATTCTGAAGGCCTGTGCCTCCACATTGGTTCTGGCCCCTAGTGACCCCAGGCTTTTGTAGTTTTCCAACAAATGAAAGGAGTGGGGATCAGGGAGGCAATTGAGCCTGCTATCACAAGCTTTAAATACCATGTGAAAATCAGGAATTTATGCTCCTTTCAGACTACAAAAGAATTAGGATAAATAGATTGCTTCACTTTAACACTCCCACTCTCTTTGTGGCATATACGAGTGCCAATAGCACTTTAGCTACTGAAGAAGGGTCTAATACTTTCTTTTGATTTATCTTACCTCTAAAGACACAAGCAATAGAGCTTAACAGCATATTCACAATGAAATCTGAAACCACACTAAACTTGTCTGAACTGGAGTTTCATCACAAATTTGAAACACAGATCAAGTTTGTTAAAACCACAAAACCTTTTGAGCTTCTCTATGTCCACTTGAAGCAAGTCTGGGACAGTTTATAGCTTGCATAAAAATCATGTGAAATTTGCAGTTCTGCACACTTCAGTGTGTAAGCAACTGAAAATAGGTGATTTCAACTGAAAGTTTAACTTTATGATTTTGATCTCTTTTAACGTTAAAAGTGAAACTTATGGGTGTGAATCTATGCGTAGCAGCCTGCACGTGAAATAGCAGCAGAAGCTGTGCTGGAACCCATTATATTTTAGCCACCATATTTGTTGTTAATATAGGAATTGAAAGGATTTTCAGGTTATGCCAAATTACATTATTGTTACAAGCAGAGGGTTGTAGTGTGGTTCCATTGAGGGGGCAACCCAGGCCACTTTCCTAAAGGCTGCTTCACTCCCCACTTCACCCCCAAAAGCACACAGAATTCAGAAAGGATACAATAAAGTGTGAAAAAAATGTTTATTAAAAACAATTATTGTGACATTTGTATTAAATATACACTTACTGTTACAAAGCCAGGTCAATGCATTAAACTTATGAGCCTTACATTCCCTCTCCTGCAGATACAATGTAGCTTAGAAATCAGTCACACCGGATCATCCCGGATTGTTCTGTCTGCCTGTATTCCGAGTCCAAATCATGTCTGAGGATGTATCTAGTCTGCTTCTTCCAGTACTCTGAATCCAAATGGTACCTGCAGTTGTATTCAGTCCATGCTTCCCTATATTAGGGGTCCCAATGGTTGCAGATGATGTATTTAGTCAAATACAGGAAGGTCCATCCAGGAATACAAGGTACTTCTAAGGACTCTAATGTGTCTTCATCCTAAATCAAAATTGTATTGATTTTCCCAGAATTTTTGTCCCATTCCTGACTGATGATGCATGCAGATGTTTTGCTGAATAGGAACTCCAGACAGCCAGTTACATTCTGGGACAGGGCATACTCATTAGGGATGCCTCTGTAGCACATAAGCCCCTCCATTCATAGATGTGCCAGGCAGTCACCAGATGCCTAAAAATCTCATTAGCTTATATGGGTGGCTTTCCTCTGCCTGAAACAGAATGCCATACTTCCACACTGGCACTTCCAGACCAAGAACATCCTCCAGAGCTTTCCCCACATGAAAGTATTGTAAAACCAATGCTAATAAAACCTCCCCCTCTCACACACATTGGGAAAAATTGTGAGGATTTATAAATGGTTTTAATTGCTTTTGCTATGTGCTCTTACCATCATATATGTTGGCTTGCAGCATAGCCTGCAAGATCTTATGCACTGTCCAGAGATTTTTGTGTGAATAAAATAAAACCAAATGATAACAAGCATCATCCTTTGATCCTGAATTGATCCGGCTCCTGGAAAATGGTAGAAAAGTATTTTTTCTAACGATCAGAGAATAATGTGCACTTTCTGTCCACTAGAGGTGAAAGGACCTGCCAAGGCAAATGAGACAAGGAATAAGGTGCCTGAGGGAGCTCTCAGCCAACACACAAGAAGGAAGACAGTCAGGGTTGAAGTGGCAGACATTCAAACGACAAATTTAGTACCAGTGAGAGAAAGTGAAGAAAAGGCTGGAAAGACACAGAGAGTCTCCTCAGAGCATGGAGAGAGATTGGCAGTGCCATTCCTGAAGCATGACAACACATTGAGGGAGGAAGATAAAATTCAGCAGCAGGAGCTTTTCAAGAGATTGCTTGCTCTGATGGCCACCAGACAACAAGCTCAAGTTCCAGCACCAACCCCACTTCCACACGCTATGGCAAGGCACCTCCTTCGCCTTGCTGGACTAACCGTTTCCCCCCACTGGTGATGGGAGGGCCTGGAGTCAATCAGTCCCACTCTGGAGAGATTTTATTCCTCACTCAGGTTTTATTCTTTAGTATTTTACAAGGTAGGCCTCAGGATAGGCCCACGAAGTGCGCATCAGCCAAACCAAAGAAACAAATTCATAACACAAAAAGGGATTACCTTTCCCTGTCCCTTCTCTGGAGTGTTGTTTTTTATGCTGGCTTCAAGGTGCCAGTCCTTCCCCAAACAGGCAGAAGGTTGCTTCGACATAGGGAGGAGAGCAGCATTCCATCCAAAAGCTTTTTCTTCCTGCTGCCATGAGTCATGCTGCAGTTTGTCTCTCCTCTTTCCTCACCCTCTGATTAGGGGAGGATGTTTTTAAAGGTCACAGGCAGCCCTTACTTGGACTCAGATGGCCTTAGTTGACTTGAGGTAACCTCTTTTCAGCTCATGGGGAAAAGAGCCTTTACCATTCTGTGGCTGATTAACCTGCCTTCCACCGCTCTTATAGTTGTTTGGTTTGACTTTGTCACAGCACTGAGTCAGCTCCGAGCTAAGATATTCTGCAGCCTATACAGCCTTTGGACTATTCTGGGGCTGGCTGGTCCACGTCTCAAGCAATAAGCACTATATGGAACAGTCAGATGTACCCTGTTTGGTTCTCCAATATTGTTCAACTGCGATCCACTCATGCAAAATGCACCAGAAGAGCCAAGGACAACAGGACACCAATGAGCACCCAGAGGCAATTAAACTGCTATGGTGACAATATACGTTGTTTGACTGTTGTGCACTTTGGTCTGTTTGATTTGTTAATAGCCACTGTTTTTGTGTATTGCTTTTTATGTCTTAATTTTTACATTGTTATTTGTCATTTGCATGAATGTTTAAAATAAAATGTTCAGTTTCCACACAAGGATGTAAAAACAGGTTTCATTAATTTTATCAAAATGAAACATCACAATAATCCATATGCTGTGTGTTCAGGTACATGACCAGTTTCGATAACATGCACAACAAAATTCATAAGATTTTATCACAGCAATCCAAAAACAGTATGATGAGGTACACAAACAATATGTATAAAATGAATAACAAAATTTAATAAAAATAAATGTTTCCCAACCTGCCCCACTCCCAGAAATAGTGGAATGGGTGTGGCACAATTACAAATACTATGTCATTCCTCCTCATGCATTGCACCATGAAAACCCATGATGTGGGCACACAAAGCACCCTGATTTCTATTACATTTGTGGATCCTGTTCCAATAATAATTGTGTACTTTCTCTTTGAGTGTATAAGTTCAGCAGTGTTTTGAGTCCACTTATGGCAAAATGACTTATCTTTGTATTCGCAGACATTGTACAATACACAGCAGGCCACAATAATGTAGATGGTTTTGATAACATAGACATCCAAATGATTTTGAGGGCAGTGACACAGATTTTAATCTGCCAAATGCACATTTCACCATCATTCTACAGCTACTGAGCGTTTAGTTGAACTTTCTTTTGCCAGGCCTTCTATAATCAGGATAAAAAGACTAACACGGCTGCTACTCTGAAAAATAATCAGGATACAGTTTCATAAGCCATGGAAAAGGGGGCATGCAGGATCCCCTAGAACAACAGTGGGGACAGTGACTCCATTCATAATACCATTTGATGGGAATAATAGCCCATCTTGTCTGTGAAGGTAAAGTTCCAAGCTCCAGAAAACCCTGGCATTATGTACCCTGCCAGTGCATCCCATGCTGATATCCATGAACCAGCCTCTGTTATTGACCAAGGCCTGAATAAAGATGGAGTACTACTGTTTGCAGCTTATATACTCCCGTGCTTCTTATGGAGGGCAAACTATGGATATGTGAGTCCCATTGACAGTTCCAGAAAAGTTTGGAAAGCCCATTCTTTCAAAGCCGGCAATTCTTTTAGGAACATTTTTTATGCCCAACACCTTTGGGTAAATCACAGTCCTGATGGCCTCACAAATCTCCACTACCACAAGCCCCACAGTTGACTTGCCAATTCCAAACCGGTTAGTCATGGACATGTAGAAATCTGGAGTTGCCAGCTTCCAGATAGCTATGGTAACCTGCTTCTGGACTGCCTGGGCCATCCTCATGCACATGTCCTGACATTGATCACACAGCTCCATGAACATCTACTTCTTCTCACATAAGTTTTAGAGCTGGTCATCTCAGGTCTGCAAGATGATGTGATCCCACCAATCAGTGCCCATGATCTTGCTCCAGAAGGTCCATTGTATGTATGGGAAATCTGTGGTTATGGCAACAGCCATGAGCAGCATCAGCTAGGTTCTGGCTGCCATGTCAGTACTGCCCTCTGAGAGATGACATTGATAGGACAAATATTGCTGCTGAAGCATCTCAGAGATATTCTGCCTGATTCCCGAAATAGGAGTGAAAGCACAAGCAGAAGTTCTTCCACCAATGCTGGATTACTGTTACTGGCTCTTGTTTCAGGGAGCTTGCAGACCCAAAAATGGCTCTGCTGGAGATGTTGGCAGGCTATAAGCACTTCCAGTCAAGTACCATGAGATGTAAAGACAAGTTCTCCCATGATATACCATGAACCAAGGCCTAGAGAAGCTACAGCTAGCAAGGGTGTTTAAGAATCCTGAGATAAGACCCCAGAACTAACGAGATCTGACTTTCATATACTACAAAGGTGCTCATAGTTTTCTGGGTCACTCTGGCCGTGAGAAGTGAGAAATAGAACATTTCTGTATTAACAATCAGGACATAAAAAGGAATGTAAAAAGATATCCCTTTCACAAAGTTTTGGAATACAGATATAGTCAATGACAGATTATATTCAGAGTCTGATAAAATTAGAAATCACAATTTTTGTGTAAATGCATTTGTAACAGCTTGTACAAAAAAAAACACACTTTTCTTAAAAAATAAAAAAGTTAGGCATGTAAATCCATATTTAGTCATGTAATTAGATGTCACCTGATTTTCAGAGGTGTTGAATTCATTCATTTACAATTGACTTCAGAGACATATCTGGGAGCTCACTCCTTTTCTAGAGAAAAGGACACTTCTGCGCAGGTGCCTAAATACTGATTTATGCACCCATTTCTAGCCATCTAGGTTTGCAAATTTTGGTCAATATTGTTTCTTCTTTCAACCTGAGCAGTTAGCCAATCTTCAAGGTTTTGAAAAGTTGTTTCTGTAATGAAGTGAAACTGATTATATGAATCAAATGATTTTTTGGTGTAATCCTGATTATACAAAGAATGTACACAAAGGCATGTCCAGAAGAAGGATGATGCAGTGGTTAGGGCACTAGCCTCAAACTCAGAAGACTCTGTTCTCCAACTTCTTGTGTGACCTTGGGCAAGTCACTTAGCTTCTCTGTGCCTCAATTCCTCAGCTATGAAATGGATAATAAAACTTCCCTACCTCTCAGTAAGGCTAAATACACATCAAAGACTGTGAGGCATTCAGATACCACAATGATGGGGGCCATGTAAGTACCATGATTCCCTGACCACAGTAGAAACAAATAGGAGGTGTTTCCTTTTTCAAAAATTCAAGTCTAACCTCTCAGTAAGAACTCTACCTAAAAGAAGCTCTCTTGGTTTTTTACTAGGGGCATATAGCACTGATTCTCTCACTATCTGCTGAATTTCCCCCTGCTTTCAGGTTCTTTTCATACATGCATGTATTTGCAACCTAATCAATGCCCCAGATCCTGAGTATGCAATCAGTCCCCAGGAAAGCTCCTTGGCCCACATAATTCCGCTTCTGCTCAAGCCTTGCCATGCTGTTCTGTGCCTTGGGTGATGGCTTCTATTGTTTCCACTATTAATAAATAAAGGGGCATTTAATTGCTACCTCATTTAGCCTGAGGTAGCCTGAGGGGTACTTGGAATACTCATCAATTTCTCCTTTAATGTGTGACTGACTGCCAACATTAACACTTTTCAGCATAGCAATATATATTCATATATTCAAATAAAAACCACCAAAACCCTTCTCCACAGGCACAGAAATCTAAGATAGCAGAATAAGTACAATGCTGCTGCGCAGGAGACAGGATTTGAGGAAGCATGGAAGGCCTGCCTGCATGATGCAGGGCCCAACGCCACAGAGGCTGCCTGTATAATTTTAAGGTTTTGGAGAGGGAAAAGAGCTGGGGTGTGGCCAGTGGTTCCACAAATATAGACACCCATTGGATATTACCCCCAATGGAGCAGTGCCATAAATGTTACAGATGTTACTCTAGCCTCAGACCAGCAGTAGCAGCCACAAAACAGCCAGGATTGGAAAACAAATCCTTCCTCTCTGCTCAGCATTTTGTAACAGAACACCACTTACTTAAGTGCTCATACATGGCTGCAGAAAACTAACATTAGGCACCCATTTAAAAAAAGAATCTTGACCATACCACTGTTAAGTCACCCAGCATCACAGCTACAATTCTTGTTTGCTGCTTTTTTTTCTTCTTATCCCATAACAGATGCAGATTAACCTTCATGTTCATTCAGAGAAAAAGCATACTCCTCACAGAATGTATAAGTACTTCTAACAGATTAGAGTTATATGCCATAATATCATTGCTAATATGTCTAACCTTTATCCAGCGATGGTTAGCCTCTTTGAGCCTATTTTCAAGCTTATGTTTTTCTTCTGGGTTCAGTGATGTACTTCCAAGTGTTATTCCTCCAGTTTCAGTTAATCGTTTCAATATTCCCTTGTGTGGAGGCAGCTCTTCCACTCTTAACTGGAACAGACACATACAACATCTAAAATGAACTGTGGCAGAATTTTCAACTCCCTTATCTTCACTGCTATTGATTAGTCTATCAGCTGCAGAGACCAGGCTCAGGGCTCAATTCAGCACAAAATAACCATAGCTTTCTAAATTAAAAAGGCTCAGAAAAAAACAGCAAATGCTGACTCTATTAGGCAGACTTATATTGGGAAAAGACTGTCTCCCTGAGGGAAATTTAAGAAAAGTTTGTCTCTGCTGTGTGATTCAGCTTTCCTTCTGGTCACCTGGTGCTTTACTAATTGTATCTGCCTTTTGTTTGTGTGAACTGTAAGTCCTTTAGAGCAGGTTCCATGTCTCTTCCATGTTCTGTGCAGAGCTAAGCACTGTGGTCCAACCTCATAAGCAATAATGTTCATAATATATTCATAAACACTGCAAATCAGAGGGATACTGGTAATGTTTAGGAGTGTCCTGCCTATCGTGTTTGTGTCTCCATAATCTGAATCCATTCTCCTTCTAGTATGCAATTACTGCAAATTTATAGTGTCAATTTAGCTTTACATATCAAGTAACCAACCAGTTATATAATAGAAAGTGAAAACTTCTGCAGCCATCATTTTTAAAAATTATCAAAGTCCGAGTTGGGCCACAAAAGAATCTTTAATAGTTACTATATCACTGGGGGTGGGGTAACTTCCCTTGGGTGGATCGAAAAAAAAAGAGGTGGCTCATAGCATGATTTAAAAGCCTGAGCTATTAAGGAAAAAATATCTTCACCAGTAGGTTTGACTTTGGACAACTACTAAAGGATGGATTATTAGGGGAGGGGCTCCCCCCTCATTAACATACGTTTCCCCCTCCCACATTAATACATATTGAAAAGAGAATCTTCATCCATATATGCCCTTATCTCCCCGACCTGCTGTCCAGAATGCAGCTACTAGCTACTGACATTAGTACATTTGGGTCTGAGCCCTCCAAAGCTCTATACATATGTATGAAAGCACAGAGGAGCTTCGCAGCAAAAAAAACCCAACAACTTTCTAATGTAGGTAGCATTTCATTTAGATTGCAAGTTTCAGAGGACAGGGATTGTTTAAAGTGCTATGGACATTTAATGCTCTGTCCATAAATAATATTTTCTTTGCTTTGTTCCTAGATTTCATATTTTTGATATTACTGACTCACAGGGTTAAAAACTAGGTTTGCGAGAGCAGAAGTATACCTGCATCTAGAAGGGCTAACTTAAACAAAGGCAGATGAAAGATATGAAAAGCCTCTTAAAAATTCTTCCTCTGACTTTCTGACATTCAGTCAGTCAGGATGAAGTCCATTTAGCCATACATGCATCTTCCATAGACACTACCAATAAGACAATCTGGTTTATAGAAATAGGAAATAGAAATAGCCTGGTCATAGGAAGGCTAATATTACATTATGTGTCTAATAATGAGAGATTTTTTTCATTAGGAAGAGGAAGAATGCAACCTCTGTGGATTAAGAGGGCAGTAGAAGTATTTTAGAAGGAGAGGTCACAGACGGTTACCTTTAATATATACAGAAAGGAGCAAAAAGGAAAGGAGTACTTGTGGCACCTTAGAGACTAACAAATTTATTTGAGCATAAGCTTTCACGAGATACAGCTCACAAAAGCTTATGCTCAAATAAATTTGTTAGTCTCTAAGGTGCCACAAGTACTCCTTTTCTAAAGGCAAACTGTAACTTCTTGCAGGAAAAAAAAAGGCTTATATGAAACTGTCTCCCCTCCAACAGTTGCAGGGTGCTTTACAATCAAACTAGTTTTAAAATTATAGTTATTGAGGATGGTTTAGTTTTAAAAGCCCAACAGCTCAATAGGGAGAAACAAACTGTACAAATGAAGGGCAATTACAGCCTGCTCTGTTTACATTGATGTAAGATCATAATTAGGACACAATAGGTCATTAGCTAATTCAGATCTCAACAGATGACTAGCCATCTGATAATAGATAACAGAGTGTTTGGGAAGCCTGGAGGTTCTCACATTTGGCTATGCCTGGGGATAACAGGGAGGCAGTTTTCTTGTATTCTAACTGGAATCTCTGGGGCGCCCAAGACTTTTCATTTAAACTTAATTTTTCTCATCAAAATTGCCCACTTTGAGTTTTTTATTATTTTATATTTTTAAAGACCCTTTTGGGATTTCTTTCAGCCCTCCACAAGGAAATATCTTGTTGCTAAAATGGTTCAGCCAAGAATGAAGACATTTGTTAATTAAATTAAAGATCTTAATATTAAGCATTAGGTTTTCTTCTCCGTCCCATTTCCTGCTAAACACAGACTAGTCAGGAATGACAAAAAGTGTCTGTTTTGCAGCTATGATTAGCCTGAGGATTTCTTTTCATCCCAATTACACACAAGAGGAGAATTTTCTCTAGAGAATAAAGCAAAAAAGATGTAGAGGATTCTGTCTGCTGGCAATAACTAATTGTACTATTTTTTCTTTCTACTTGCTTGGAAATAAACTTTGAAGACAGAGATTTTATTATAATAATCCTTGGATCTCTAAAAACCTACCTGCCAAAACACTGAAATAAAGGTAACTAATGTCTCCTTTATTTTCCCCTCTTTCCTATGCCTGAGGAGATGGAGAAAAAGAACTTATCATTACTTTGTCTTTTTAAGACTGATGTATACCCTTGCTGTCTTGGAGATGCTCCAGGGTCATTTATTTGTGGTTTTGATACAAGTTGCATTTTTTAAAACCTTGTTACATATCTATTATACATAATTTTCATATTTAAAGACATACACACATTGGGAAAATTAGAGTACTATAAATTGGCTGAGCTCCAGCTACTTGCTGCATATCTGAAAGAGATTCCAAAAGAGCAATATACAATTCAGCAGCATCACTCAGAGAGGTTTCTTTGGGTTCAGTTTTCACCCTTTCTGCCCAAGCCCCTGGAGCAGCGGTTCTCAACCCAGGCCCCTCAGGTCACATGTGGCCCAATTAGCACACAGCTGTCGCCCAGCTCAGCTATGTGCTAAAGCCACAGGCTCAGGGCTCCCAGCTGCCCTGCCGCATGGTGGGCTCCAGCGTCCGAGCTGCCGGCTGCCCTGCCACGCAACAGGGCTCAGGCTCTGGGCAGCCAGATGCCCCCCCCAGCGCGCATGGCAGAGGTCCGGGTCCCCTTGCAGCAGGGTCCGGGGTCAGGGTCTCTGCCCCATGCCCAGTTCTCTGGTCCTGGCCCCACTCTGTGGAGGAGTTTCTGGGAAAAGGGTACTGAGCATAGGGGTTTGTGGGGCAGTTTAGGTGAGGGGCACTGTGATTCTCAACATGCGGCCCAGTTAACACTTTGTGGCTGAATATGTGGCCCACAATGATAAATAGGTTAAGAACCACTGTCCTGGAGCTTTTCTTCAAGTCTAGGATTCTAAAGAATTCCTAATGATAGGCCTACTCTATACATAGTTTTTGTACCACTTTAAATAAAGGGTGTGATTTTGTATTCATATAGCTGTACCAGCACAACATCTAATGTGGACACAGTTAAATCAGCATAAAGGTGCTTTATACACTTATAGCTTATTCTCTTAAATGGTACACTAAGAGAATATAGTTAAAGTGGTATAAAAACTGTGAGTAGACTAGTCCTATAAGAGAAACTCTATAGAAACCCTGAATTTAGTCCCGTTGCCTATAGAAAGCAAGCAAAACTCGAAGCTTCATTTCATTCTGACACAAACCTATAATTCTGCTCTAAACTGGGCCCAAGTTCCTTTGAAACTTTCAGCAAACCTGGACATCTTTTCAACTTGGAACCTGAAACCAAGTGAATTTTACATGGTTCTTGGGGGTTTTGTTAAAAGTCTTTTGCTCAGCTTTAGTTTTCAACCTAACAAGCTTAGGAGATGATCACATTTTTTTTTATTTTCCACTGTAATTATCAGGTGCCAAAGTTAATTAAACTAATGTATATTTAATAGCTTTAAAAAAATCTCAGATTTGAAGGACTTTAACCATACAATTAAATGCATCCAGCCAATGGACATGCCTACCACAAATCAGTACCATCCTCAATGAAGCATAGTAGCAATTAGAAATATTTTCCTTCATACTCTTTAGTGGTCCATTCTCCACTTGATATATTTAACTGAGTAATTTTAATGGAAGCTATGTACTTAAAAGAGAATAGACACCAATTTCTGTATTCATCAATTATCACGTATGGTATAAAGTTTCATGAATTTAACAATTTGAGGGCTAACATTAACAATGCCAGCTCACAAAAATACCAGCCCCTACTGTACAGAGTTTATGAATATCACTATGGTTTGCAGATAATTACTAGCTTAATACCCTCCCCTCATCCCCTCCCGCCAAAATGCTTACTATTCTGATGGTGGGGGGGGGGGTCAGATCAAACACAGAAAAAAATATTTGACAAGTTATACAAAAAGAGGGTGGCAAAGTGAGACATTTTTTACCAGTTCACAGTTGTAGTAATATACAACTCTAAAACGAAAAATCATTTTGGAAATGAGAAGGCATAATGAAAACAAAGAAATAAACATACATTGAGAGAAAAGTTTCAGCTAAAGTGAAAATGAATCAAATGTAAAGTACTGTAGAATCTGGAATTCAAAAGCTATTAGATATATAATCCATTGCACTATTGGTGCAAGTTTGTTCCTTATTTTAGATTTTCAATTACTTTTTCTAGTCTAATTTTAATGCAAGCAATATATTCTGGTACCTGGGTTTTAAAATCAGGACTTCCAATTTTTTGAATTATCTAGTACATTGTGGAATAATAGCAAGTACGTGTTTGACAGAAATCAATCTGGATTAAGAACAACAACAATTCAATTTGTTTATGCTGATATGACAAACTAAGACGACATTAAATAAAAGAACTTATGTTACCTTCACTTTTTCAAGAGAGTCTTTTAACTGTTGTTCATTTCCCGGTTCCAGAGGAATACCAACAATGCTGTCTGCTTCCTCTAACCATAAAATGAACTCATTTAAATCTTTTTGCAATTCTGACAAAATATTCTTTTCTTCCTCCAGCCTACAGTAAAATAAAAAACACACTAGTGTTAATAGGGGAACTCTGTGTCATATGTAATTATATTTCAAATGCAATCTTTATTATTATAAAAATAAAAAAATCATCACTTTTTAATACAAAATATAATTCATAACTAAATGGAGGAAAAATATACAGATTATTTCACATTAACAGTAATCCTTTAAAAGCAAAACTTTACATATTTCTTCAAAATTAATCAGAAAAGAAACATCACTCATGATAAATAGAATTAAATGTATCTGAAAATAAGCTTGGAGTTTTAATTTGCAGTTCTAAACTACCTTCCATCTCAAATAATTATGATTTTTAACCCAGTCCTGCAAGAGGCCAAGAAGTCAATAGGAGTTGAAGGTGTCCACCACTCTGCGGGATGAGCCCTTTGTCACAAATGATATGAAAGCCCAACTTCAGAAACTGAAAGAAATCTAAAGGCAAAGTTTACTAAATTGGATCCCTAAAGTTAGGTCCTTAAATCCAGTGGGGATTTTTTTGGGAGTTTTTGTGATTAAGGAACTGAATTTGGGATTCAGGAAAATTAGGTTCAATTCCCACCTGTGCCACAGATTTCCTATGAACTTTGGACACATCACAATCTGGAAAATTAGGACATTAATGCTTCCCCCTTTTCCAGTGTTTGTTTGCTTTGTCTATTTAGACTGTAAGGTTTTCAGGGCAGAGGCTGTCTCGGACTGCGTATGCACTGTGACTAGCACAATGGGGGCCCAGGCATAGTTGAGAGTGCTAGCTGCAACAACTACAATACAAAATTATAATGTGGTATAAAAACAAAGAAATTCCCAGACAAAGCTATAAGGTAGAAATTAAATTTGAGATATGTATCAGAAACTTAAGGATAAAATACATTACAGGGATATTGTAAACACTCTGAATGTGACTTTCCGAAAAGTGAGTTTTTAAAAAATATTTTAAATTTAATCTGGGACTACAAAAACTAAAATACCTTAATTATAATCATATGGCTATGACATCACTACAGGATAGCGTTAAGATTGCTTAAGTGCTCTAGCTATGTATGGCCTTGCATTGTAATAGGCTTGGATTTCTTTTCAATTTAGGAAAATCAGAATTAAAGTTAAGTTTATAAGCCTTGTTTTGGGGTAACTGCTCCCCTGTGACATATTTTACCTTAAAATACTGCTAAAAACTCAGAGTACTGTTAGGTAAAGTCCCACAGGAAGAAAATCTAAGGGAAAAGGAGTTCAGGAGGGCTAACAGTTTGTCAGAAACATATTAAAGGCACAACAGCAAACTACCCCAATATGAAGGAAAGATAGAAAAAAATTATAAGCCGCCAATATATGGCTCCATCAGGAGCTCTTTAGCCTGAAAATCAAAAAGGAATCCTACAAAAAGTGGAAACGTGGATGGGTTGTTAAGAAGTACAAGAGAATAGCACAAGCATGTAGGGACAAAATCAGAAAGGCTAGTTCACAAAATAAGTTACACATAACAAGGGACAGAAAAGGCAAGAAGAAAAGGTTTTATAAATTCTTTAGGAGCAAGAAAAAGATGAAGGGAAGTATAGTGAGGAAGGAGAGCTAAAAATGGATGACATCAAGAAGGCTGAGGTGTTTAATGCCTATTTTTCTTCAGTCTTCACTAAAAAAGCTAATGACAGATACATAACACAATTAATATTAACAACTGGGGGTAGAACCACAGGCCAAAATAGGGAGAACAGGTTGAAGAATATTTATGTAAATTAGATGTATTTAAGTCAGCTGGGCCTGATGAAATTGCTTCAACTTGTTCCTTAAATGCCCTGGAATGAATCTCAGAACCATTAGTGATTATCTTTGAGAACTCATGGAGGTTTGGTGTGGTCCCAGAGGACTGGAGAAGGACAAATATAGTACCTATCTTTAAACAGAGGAACACAGAGGACCTGCGAAATTACAGACCAGCCTAACTTCGATAGCTGGAAAGACACTGGAAGAAATTATTAAACAACCAATTTGTAATAACCTGGAAGACAATAAAGAAATACGGAACAACCAGCATGGATTTGTCAAGAACTAGTCATGCCAAAACTACCAAATTTGTTTCTTTGACAGGGTTATTGGCCTAGTGGATAAGGGGGGGAAGCTATAGATGTGATATATTTTAATTTTAGTAAGGCTTCTGACATAGTCCCACATAACATCTTAAAGGCAAACTAGGGAAATGTGGCCAAGATGAAATTACTATAACCATATGCAGAGTGTATGGTATGAATGGTTTGCTGTCAAACTGGAAGAATATATCTAGTGGGCTCTGCATTGGTCTGTCTTGAGTCCGATACTATTCAATATTTTCATTAATGACTTGGACAATGGAGTGGGAAAGAGGGCTTATAAAATTTGCAGATGACACCAAGATGAGAGGGGTTGCAGGCACTTTGGAGGACAGGATTAGAATTTAAAGCGTCTTTGACACATTAGAGAATTTGTCCGAAATCAACAAGATGAAATTCAATAAAGACAAATATAAAATGCTACACTTAGGAAGGAGACATCACATGCGCAAAAACAACCTGGGGAATAACTGGCTCGACAGTAGCACTGCTAAAAGGGATTTGAAATTTTGGTGGATCATAGACTGAATATGAGCCAACAGTGAGATGCAGTTGCAAAAAGGAAGAATATAATTCTGGGGTGTATTAAAAGAGTGTTGTGTATATAAGACACAGGAGATAGCAGTCTCTAATCGGCACTGGTGGGGCCTCAGCTGGAATACTTTGTCTAGTTCTGGTATCACATTTTAAGAAATATGTGGACAAACTGGAGAGAGTCCAGAGGAGAGCAGCAAAAATGATAAAAGATTTAGAAAACCTGATCTATGAGAAAAGATTTTAAAAAAATGGTCACGTTTAATTCTGAGAAAAGAAGCCTGATAAATCTTCAGTATGATAAGGGTTGTTATAAAAAAGGATGGTGATTGTTCTCCATGTCCACAGAAGGCAGGAAGTAATGGACTTAATCTGCAGCAAGGGAGATTTAGGTTAGATAGTA
Organism: Dermochelys coriacea; assembly: GCF_009764565.3. Lineage (NCBI taxonomy): Eukaryota > Metazoa > Chordata > Testudines > Dermochelyidae > Dermochelys > Dermochelys coriacea. The sequence continues at coordinate 148,218,469 of NC_050068.2, forward strand.
AGAAAAGCTTTCCAGCTGTAAGGGTAGTTAAGATCTGAAATAGGCTTCCAAAGGAGCTTATGGAATCCCCATCATTGGAGATTATTAAGAACAGGTTGGATAGATGTGTCAAGGATGCTCTGTGTATCTTGGTCCTGCTTCATTACAGGGGGCTGTAACTGATGACCTGTAGAGGTCCCTTCCATCTCTACATTTCTATGATTCTATGTAGTCTCAGTCTTATCTCCATCTTAATATAGTTTTTGTATTGAAATGGAAACACAGAAATGGGAACGAGTGAGGTACTCCATATCCAGTTCTCTTGGACTGTCAGGAAACTTTTCTTCTGAGATATTTCCATTTGATCTTAGAAGGCAATCCCTATTCATTCCACCAGAAAAGGACAAAATTCCCACCAAGGTTCCCACCAATATTCCAGCCATCACTTTAACAGACTTCCCAAGATTCCCACTAAAAGAAGGAATCCCACAAATTCAACAATTTCTATTATTTGCCCTATATTGACAATGATCCTACGCTCTGCTCTTCCCTTCTGAGCTGCTTGGAGTTGCTATCTTGATTGTTATGATCAGGGTCAGCTAACACTTCCTCCTCCCAGCACCTGGTGTGGACATAGTACATGCTACTTGTAACCTGAGCTGCCTGTTGGTCATGTGCCTGAGTGCACAGGGGGAGAGTCAGGTCAGAGGGGGCAACAGATTCTGAAAGAAAACAGAGGGGGCAACAGATTCTATTCCAGAAATAGATACCAGCTGGAAGATTTAGTCCCTGTGAGGGAATGGAATGGTTGTGTGGGCAGAAGCCTATTCACAGGCTATTATACCTCTATTCCAGGGGTTCTCAAACTTCATTGAAACAACAAAAATTACTTCACAACCCAGGAGGGGGGACCAAAGCCTGAGCCCCACAGCTCTGGGCAGGGGCGGGGGGTGCAAAGCCTAAGCCCAAAACCACTGCTCTGGACAGGATGGCCAAAGCTGAAGCTCAAGGGCTTCAATCCCAAGCAGGGGGCCTGAAACCTGAGCTCTGCTTCCCAGGGCTGAATCCCTCCGGCTTTGGCTTCGACCCTGGGCAGTGGGGCTCAGGCTTCAGCCCTGGGCACCAGCAAGTCTAAGTCAGCCCTGGCGACGCCATTCTAAGGACACCATTTGGGGTCCAGACCCACAGTTTGAGATCTGCTGCTCTAGGCAACTGAATTTCTGGATACTTATCAAACTAATCAAAAACTAAACTTTTGAAGTTCTCCCATCACTAGTGCTTTTTTTGTGGTTGTCTCCCGCCGCCAACCACTTGAGTTTTTTAGAGTGCTGATGCTTCTTTTTGGCAAGATCCTGCAAACACTTGTATGCATGAGTAACTTTTTGTTCATGTTAATGAGCAATCCATTAACTTCAGTGTGACTACATGTTTGTTTGCAGCATGGGGGCCTTTGTGTGCATTTTGGGTATCTTTGCATTGTTGTGACAAAAATCCATGCATAATGATGCAATATCACAATCCCAATAAATATTTGCTTGTCTCCTGGCTGGGGACATGTAAAATTGATTAATAGAATACTTGGGCCCTGTGCAATTCATAACCATACACATCTCCTTTCAACCTCTCTTGGAAATCTCAATCTCTATTAATATTGTAATCATTACTTCTGCTGGTGCACTGATATGCCACATCTCTTCTCTAACATATTATTTGGGCAACTGGGGAGGGCAATCCACTAGAGATTTAGGTTTCCTCAAGCTTAATGCCTGGGTTGTACCCTCTACATTCTACTCTTTGCTAAAGGCAAATAGAACACTGCAGATTTCCAGGCCAGCATCAGTACTCGGTATGCCTCATTGGACTGTCTCTGCACTGGTTCCCTGCCCAGTTTTCAGCTATTTTCCCACAAGCTCTATGCATAGCCTGTCCCAGTGCTAGCTCTGCATGTTGTTCCCCATCAGGTTTCCCTGCTGCTCCCAGTTTGCCACATTAACATGGTTTTCCCAAAGCAAGGTTGCTTCCTGGATCAAGGTCTTTCTCCTCCCCTATTGCCAAGGGGAAGGGAACTTGTCCTCATATACACCCGAAGAGTTATAGCATTCATCACAATATTCATTTAAGACATTGATATTTGAACATGGAAGTGAATGGTAGTAGGTTAGAGGGGGGCCATGTGATGCATCTGTTAAGGGTGATTCTGCTACTGTTGAAGAGTTTAAATCGGCAGGAGGAGAAGGTTTTTTGGCACTTGGGGAGCAGGTCACAGAAACACGGTGTCTTCTTGGTGGAGGAATCTGGTGGCTGCAGGCAGTAAGTGGAGTGCTATTTAAGACCCATCATAAGCTAGAGCCTTAAGGCCTAGCAGCTAAAGTGTTTACAGAACTTGCCTGGCTGTTGGTACATAAAGGACACGATGCTTTAGGACAAAAGTTTGTGACCACAGATTGCTTGTGACACCAATTAAGCAGATTTACTTGATGATTTTTAAACCATTGTATAAATTGGAGAAAGACTAAAGACACCATTTTCAAATTTAGATTCTTAAAAGAAGTCATTTAAGTCCACACAGACAACTCACTAAGTGGTCTGACTTCAAAGATGTTCAGGTGCTTACAGCTCCTGTTGAGTTTGATGGGGGTTGCTGGCATTCACCCCATTTTGAGAAAAAGTAGGTCTTTTACTTTGTTAATTTATAACAAAAGTTAAAAATTCCATACACAAAACAAATTTCTTTTTTATGCCAGATTCACCAATAATATCTGGCAGCTTTAGACCACTCTGCAGCACCACAAACAAGTCAGAGTATGCAAAGTTTCCACCTTTCTTCGGTCCTTCTCATCAACCTGGATGAACCATCTCCATAAATTCCTCCTACAACCTCCACAAGCTACTGCATGCAAACAACAGTTTTCCATTTCCCTCCTGCCTTCCATATACCTCTCAACATATGCATTTATGTGCAAACCCCTCTCTCTCTCGTCCCCCACATTCACCCCCCCCAAACACACACACACACACACACAGTGAACCTTTCCCTCCATCCCTGTCCGTCCAGTAAGACTGGCTCAATGGAGAGCTGTTGAATGTATGTATTTACCTTATCACTGGTGCTGTTATTTCTCATAACTGAAAAGTGTGTGTTTCAAAAGGATGAAGAATAAAATCTCTTAGATAAACACATGAAGAATTGCACTCTCAAAATGGCCACCATCTCCCACCATTCTCAATGGGACAGAAATCACAGGCTGCCCTCTGTTTTAACTAGCCACTGCTACAGCTCGACTGCCCTAACTGGTGCTCTCCTATTCTATCAGGAGATGGAGAAGAGCACTGTGAATAGATGACTTGAGACAGTTGACCAATGGGAGAATGCAATCATTTTGGAAGGGGGAAAGTCTTTGTAACTTTCTGAAGGAGAAGATTATGTACTAGTCTGTGCCAAAGGAGAAATGTTCAGTTATAAAGAAAATCAGCCAAAAGTGACCCCTAATCTCCCAAACAAATTTATTCAAATCTTACCTACATGAGAAATGTGCATAGTCTACTTCTGTTGCTACTAAAATCATGTGAGACCCCCCCACACCCCAAAAGTTTAAAACCCCGTACCAAATTTCTTAAAAGATCCATTTTTAATTCAAAGTAATTTTTGGGAAGGTATACTGACATTTTTTATACATAACCAAGAGGTTGCCTTAGTGTGTTAAGTGCAACACGCAACTCTGCCTTAACTGTGGAGTTGCAACCAGCAAATATTCTTTCCAATTTTAAAAATGATTATTAAAGCAGAATAGAAATTGGTTTAGTGTCTGTTTTTCCAGACTTCAGAGTAGCAGCTGTGTTACTCTGTATTCGCAAAAAGAAAAGGAGTACTTGTGGCACCTTAGAGACTAACCAATTTATTAGAGCATAAGCTTTCGTGAGCTACAGCTCACTTCATCAGATGCTGTAGCTCACGAAAGCTTATGCTCTAATAAATTGGTTAGTCTCTAAGGTGCCACAAGTACTCCTTTTCTTTTTACTGTAAGGAGAGTGATCACTTAAGATGAGCCATCACCAGCAGCAAGGGGGGGAAAGGAGGAAAACCTTTCATGGTGACAAGCAAGATAGGCTATTTCCAGCAGTTAACAAGAACATCTGAGGAACAGTGGGGGGTGGGGTGGGAGAAATAACATGGGGAAATAGTTTTACTTTGTGTAATGACTCATCCATTCCCAGTCTCTATTCAAGCCTAAATTAATTGTATCCAGTTTGCAAATTAATTCCAATTCAGCAGTCTCTCGCTGGAGTCTGGTTTGAAGTTTTTTTGTTGAAGGATAGCCACCCTCAGGTCTGTAATCGAGTGACCGGAGAGATTGAAATGTTCTCCGACTGGTTTTTGAATGTTATAATTCTTGACGTCTGATTTGTGTCCATTTATTCTTTTACATAGAGACTGTCCAGTTTGACCAATGTACATGGCAGAGGGGCATTGCTGGCACATGATGGCATATATCACATTGGTAGATACACAGGTGAACGAGCCTCTGACAGTGTGGCTGATGTGATTAGGCCCTATGATGGTGTCCCCTGAATAGATATGTGGACAGAGTTGGCAACGGGCTTTGTTGCTTTGCCTCAAAGAAACTGCGGAACCACCTGATCAACATCCTCTACAGCAAACAGGGAAAGATTAAGAATGAGCTCTCAAAACTGGATACTCTCATAAAGAACCAGCCTTCCACACAAACTTCCTCGTGGCTGGACTTTACAAAAATTAGACAAGCCATTTACAACACACACTTTGCTTCTCTACAGAAGAAAAAGGACACTAAGCTATCTAAACTACTACATGCCACAAGGGGCTACAACAGTAGTTCCCGTAACCCACCCAGCAATATTGTTAATCTATCCAACTACACTCTTAACCCAGCAGAAGAATCTGTCCTATCTCAGGGCCTCTCCTTTTGCCCCTCCATCCCCACGAACATGATACAGTTCTGTGGTGACCTAGAATCCTATTTTCGATGTCTCCGACTCAAGGAATATTTCCAACACACCTCTGACCAACATATTAACCCACAGAGACCTTCCTACCAACACTACAAAAAGAAGGATTCTGGGTGGACTCCTCCTGAAGGTCGAAACAGCAGACTGGACTTCTACATAGAGTGCTTCCGCCAACGTGCACGAGCTGAAATTGTGGAAAAGCAGCATCACCTGCCCCATAACCTCAGCCGTGCAGAACACAATGCCATCCACAGCCTCAGAAACAACTCTGACATCGTAATCAAAAAGGCTGACAAAGGAGGTGCTGTCATCATCAAGAATAGGTCGGAGTATGAACAAGAGGCTACTAGGCAGCTCTCCAACACCACTTGCTACAAGTCATTACCCTCTGATCCCACTGAGAGTTACCAAAAGAAAGTATAGCATTTGCTCAAGAAACTCCCTGAAAAAGCTCTATGGGTTAATATGTTGGTCAGAGGTGGGTTGGAAATATTCCTTGAGTCGGAGACATCGAAAATAGGATTCTAGGTCACCACAGAACTATATCATGTTCATGGGGGTGGAGGGGCAAAAGGAGAGGCCCCGAGATAGGACAGATTCTTCTGCTGGGTTAAGAGTATAGTTGGATAGTTTAACAATATTGCTGGGTGGGTTACGGGAACCACTGTTGTGGCCCCTTGTGGCATGTAGTAGTTTAGATAGCTTAGTGTCCTTTTTCTTTTGTAGAGAAGCAAAGTGTGTGTTGTAAATGGCTTGTCTAATTTTTGTAAAGTCCAGCCACGAGGAAGTTTGTGTGGAAGGTTGGTTCTTTATGAGAGTATCCAGTTTTGAGAGCTCATTCTTAATCTTTCCCTGTTTGCTGTAGAGGATGTTGATCAGGTGGTTCCGCAGTTTCTTTGAGGCAAAGCAACAAAGCCCGTTGCCAACTCTGTCCACATATCTATTCAGGGGACACCATCATAGGGCCTAATCACATCAGCCACGCTGTCAGAGGCTCGTTCACCTGCGCATCTACCAATGTAATATATGCCATCATGTGCCAGCAATGCCCCTCTGCCATGTACATTGGTCAAACTGGACAGTCTCTATGTAAAAGAATAAATGGACACAAATCAGACGTCAAGAATTATAACATTCAAAAACCAGTCGGAGAACATTTCAATCTCTCCGGTCACTCGATTACAAACCTGAGGGTGGCTATCCTTCAGCAAAAAAACTTCAAAAACAGACTCCAATGAGAGACTGCTGAATTGGAATTAATTTGCAAACTGGATACAATTAATTTAGGCGTGAATAGAGACTGGGAATGGATGAGTCATTACACAAAGTAAAACTATTTCCCCATGTTATTTCTCCCACCCCACACCCCACTGTTCCTCAGATGTTCTTGTTAACTGCTGGAAATAGCCTATCTTGCTTGTCACCATGAAAGGTTTTCCTCCTTTCCCCCCTTGCTGCTGGTGATGGCTCATCTTAAGTGATCACTCTCCTTACAGTAAAAAGAAAAGGAGTACTTGTGGCACCTTAGAGACTAACAAATTTATTAGAGCATAAGCTTTTGTGAGCTCACGAAAGCTTATGCGCTAATAAATTTGTTAGTCTCTAAGGTGCCACAAGTACTCCTTTTCTTTTTGCGAATACAGACTAACATGGCTGCTACTCTGAAACCTCTCCTTACAGTGTGTATGATAAAACCCATTGTTTCATGTTCTCTGTATGTGTATATCAATCTCCCCTCTGTATTTTCCACCAAATGCATCCTATGAAGTGAGCTGTAGCTCACGAAAGCTTATGCTCAAATAAATTTGTTAGTCTCTAAGGTGCCAGAAGTACTCCTTTTCTTTTTTCCAGACTGTTTCAGTATGATGGTTACGGCCAGAAGGAAAGTCAGAAAAAGCAAAGACATGAAAGCTATTTGAAACTACGTCACGATTTATTTACGGTGAGAAGGACTTTTTAACCTGATATGCTTCCTGATAGATGAGCAAAATGGATGTTATTTTCCTTTACAGGAGGCTTGTAAATAAGCTTTAGGCAAAAGAGACTCAACAATAAAGTGCCAGCTTCACACCATTTAACAAAAATCCTTCCAAACAATTATTTTAAAATATATATCTTATATGACAAATAATTTAGAATTTGACAGATTTAAGAGTTTACCTCAAGCAAAATAAGAATACAGAAATTCCAAAAATGAATATCAGTCTCTTGGAAACTTTGACTTAGATTAGAATAATTTTGGAGATTTTTTCCAAAACATTCTAGATATATGAGAACGAGCCTCTTATTTTAATCCCTTCAATTAAACTTTTAGAATAATTTCTTCTCTCTAATTCATAGCACTCAGAAAAATGTGTTCAACTGATTTCAAGCTTCTAGCATGGATTTTTCTCCTTCACATGTCACGACAGCTGCTTCACTGTTTTACTGTGAGGGGACGGAAGAAAAACAGGAGTATTCCTTTTATATGATAAAATACAAGTCTGAAAACTGATAGAAAGAAAACTTCTATTTGCCACCTAAATAACTCATTTGTATCATCAATGGGAGAAACACAGATCAATCAGCAGTGAAAAGGTACCAACAGGGGAACCGACTTTGAGAGTTGAATTGAAATTTCTAGTATAACAAGAGACAGGGAATCATAAAACTATACAGTATAGCCATGAAGTTTTTATAAGTCAACACTATTCATTTACAGTGAATGAAGTATTTCCATTACACAAGGGGAAGAAAGACTAAAACTGCTTCAAAATCGAACCTGAGGTAGTCACCTGGTGCCTATGTACTATCTGATATACTCCACTGCCTGGCCAGTTGACATGCTCTCTCATTCACAAATGCAGACCAGGTTGTTATGCTTTCACCAAGCTTTTCTTACAAAATAGCAGTCTTATAGCAAGAAGAAACTTCTGTCACTTCGCTCCTCAGCCCAGTCTCACCTTCTGAGCTTCCCTTCTGACCTACCCCTTGCTTATATCCTCCCAATTCCCTCATTAGCCCAGTGATTACACCCCAGGTGCTCCAGTCATTACAACCCAGGTGCTCATAATCCCTCCAACATAATTAACTGCCTCCAGCTGAGCCTGACAGCTATCAGGGTGCTGCTGATAGTGCCCTGTCACAGAGGTATAAAATTAAACAGTTTGAAAATACTACTTTCCAACCAAGCTAGCAACACTATTAAAATTTACCTTCCTTCCATCGCTGTAACACAATGCACATCCAGTTTTGCTATGACCATATACAATTTATAGGTTGAACTTGGTGTAGTAAATTTGTTTCTTTTATAGGAATTTAGGTTAATATGTTCTACTGGAGCCAATATATACGTAGGCTTGAAAGGATTAGATTTCTACCAGTAAATGTCTATTTCGCTGTACATACACAAACTGACAAAAATATTTCCATCAATAGTAATCAAAATGTACAGAAAGGCAAAATAAGAAAAATGCCACTTGAGACATTATTAGGGTTAGATTTAAGGATATTTACTTTGTATATTTTATATGTAATGTTGTCAATTTGTGTTGTAATGGTTATAGAGCTTTAACTTTATGAATCTCAACATCTGCTGTCATTAAATAATTATTGTCTGACCCCTCCAATAATTTCCCACAACTGTGAAAATTGTACTTAGAACTCAATTTTGCACGGCTGTGAAAATGTAAATGAATAAACATCAGAAAAAATGCTTAAAAATAAATATCGGTATTATCCCAGTAGTACAACACATCCAATTACAAAGCCAAGTTGCTGACAGGTTGGTATAACAGTACAACCACATGATACCTCCTACCACCAACACTTTAGCCTCAAGCCAACTGTTCTCCACCAGTGACTGAGAAGATTGCTGTGGTTCACAGATGAATCCAAGCAGATGCAGCCAGTACACAGGGGTGTGCGCGCACACACACAAATCTAAATCCATCCACCAAGAGAACAAAAACCTCTTACAGCCTTTTTACTCCTCCAACATCAATGCAGCAGAATTAAAGCCAGCAGAGCTAATACTCACAGAGAGCCAGTTAATCAACCCATACTTCCTGGTCCATACTCTGAACCCAGGAATCTCCCCCTGTGAAACACTTTGAGAGGGAGAGGGGGGAAGAACCCACACCCAGATGTAAAAGAAACTAACACATTAAGAAGCCTGCACTACCATGAAGTCATGACCAGCCTGCACTATCCAGCTTGCCATATCCCAGATTTTGACTCCACCACACTCTCCACAGTTCAAGAGGCTCTGAAAAATATTATAGCTACCACCTATAAAAGAGGTGCATGTATCTCCTGGATAGTGAAAGCCATTGAAGAACAGCTGCATCCCCTACTAATGGAAATTATAAATGTCTCTTTCAGAAAAGCACAGTTGTCAAACTCCTTGAAAAATTACAACCATCCACTCAATCCTCAAGCAAAACAACACTGGATTCCCCTGATGCTCTCTCCAGTTACTGTCCGATCTCCAACTTCCCATTCCTGGGGAAAATAATTGAGCAAGTCGTAACTACCAAGAATCCATTCTTCCTCTAAAATACTAAGTGCACATCTGGAGTAGGAAAAATCTTAATATAAAGCATACTGATGTTACCAAATAATTATGTATAACCAGCATGCATTTTCATTGCCTCCTGACAGCATAGTTTAAAAATACTTTATACTGGCATTTGTAAGTTGAAGTGTTATTTCTTTGTTTACCAACAAATTTAAGGTTTTGGCAGAATTTTATTCAAGCAAGTGGTAGTAATAATAATGAATGGGGTATTTAAAACTCTGCATCTGCAATTAAGTGCTGGATATTTTATTTTTAAAGTCATCTCAACGTATTTAGATAACAAAAAGCAGTGGCTTCTGTTTGAAATATTGGATAGGTAACAGTTTGCATTATAAATGTTCTTAATGCATTTTCAGGAAGTGGACAGCAATAATTTTGGTTGTAAAAACACATATAGTGAAAAGGAGAACATCAAAATGTATTAACTAAGTTAATAAGTGGTTAAAGTACTTTGAAACAGGAGCAAGGGCTCTTGCTGCACCAACCAAATCAGAGGGGAAGGTAAGGAAAAGTGCTTTTCTGCCAAGCAAAGGAGGGGAGTGGACTCTCTGCTTTGAGTTCTGAAGGAAACTCTCTTTCCTCCTCCCTCTTTCCCACACTTCCTTTACTCAAGTTTGAATCTAGAATGGACAGCTGGCTTTCCAGGAGGCCTGCAAGTGCCTTTCTTGAGAGCATCACTAGCTACATACTGGCAGTTATCTTTGAAAACTCATGGAGATTGGAGGAGGTTCTGGATGATTGGACAAAGGCAAAGATAGTGCCCACCTTTTAAAAGAGGGAAGAAGGTGAATCTGGGGAACTACAGACTGGTCACCCTCACCTCAGTCCCTAGAAAAATCATGGATCAGTCCTCAAGAAATCCATTTTGAAGCACTTGGAGGAGAGAAAGGTGATTAGGAACAGTCAACATGGATGGATTCATGGGCAAGTCATGCCTGACCAACCTTATTACCCTCTATGATGAGATAACTGGCTCTGAGGATATGGGGAAAGCAATGGACATGATATATCTTGACTTTAGCAAAGCTTTTGATATGGTCTCCCACAGTATTCTTGCCAGCAAGTTAAAAAAGTATGGATTGAATGAATGGACTACAAGGTAGATAGAAAGCTGGCTAGAGTGTTGGGCTCAATAGGTAGTGATTAATGGCTTGCTGTCTAGTTGGCAGCCAGTATCAAGTGGAGTACTGGGGCGGTACTGGGGCGGTACTGGGGCTGGTTTTGTTCAACATCTGCATTAATGATCTGGATGATGGGATGGATTGCACCCTCAGCAAGTTCGTGGATGACACTAAACTGGGGATGGAAGTAGCTATGCTGGAGCATAGGGATAGGGTCCAGAGTGACCTAGACAAACTGGAGGATTGGGCCAAAAGAAATCTGATGAGGTTCAACAAGGACAAGTGCAGAGTCCTGCACTCAGGATGGAAGAATCCCATGCACTGCTACAGGCTGAGGACCGACTGGCTAAGTGGCAGTTCTGCAGAAAAGGACCTGGGGATTACAGTGGATGAGAAGCTGGATATGAGTCAACAGTGTGTCCTTGTTGCCAAGAACGCTAATGGCATATGGGGCATTGCCAGCAGATCAAGGGAAGTGATTATTCCCCTCTATTAAGCATTGATGAGGCCACATCTGGAGTATTGCATCCAGTTTTGGGTCCCCCACAAATTGACGAGAATCCAGTGGAGAGCAACAAATATTATTAGGGAGCTGGGGCACGTGACTTATGAGGAGAGGCTGAGGGTACTGGGGTTATTTAGTCTGCAGAAGAGAAGAGTGAGGGAATATTTGACAGCAGCCTTCAACTATCTGAACGGGGGTTCCAAAGAGGATGGAGCTAGGCTGTTCTCAGTGGTGACACATGACAGAACAAGGAGCAATGGTCTCAAGTTGTAGTGGGGGAGGTCCAGGTTGGATATTAGGAAAAACTATTTCACTAGGAGGATGGTGAAGCACCAGAATGGGTTACCTAGGGAGGTGGTGGAATCTCCATCCTTAGAGGTTTTTAAGGCACGGCTTGACAGAGCCCTGGCTGGGATGGTTTAGTTGGGGTTGGTCCTGCTTTCAGCAGGGGTTGGACTAGATGACCTTCTGAGGTCTCTTCCAACCCTAATCTTCTATGATTCTATGATACACCTTTCATAGAATCACGGAAGGGGGCTCTCGGACTACTTCCCCAGGAAGCATTATGCTTTCCAGAGACTGAAGGAGGGCCCTGTATATTTTGCAACTGTGCAGACAATCAATTCAGTTCTTAGTTGCTCTGGCCCAAGGACCCAGGAAACTTTAATTTGCCTTTGTCCATGGCCACGGAATTTGATGTTTTTCCAAGACAACATGGAATTCAGCATTTTTGCCATGAATTTGCTGTTTCACTCCAGCCTGCTGCCCAACATTTTTGTGTCTTTCAGATCTTCAGCTACCTCTTGCTCCCCAGCTTTCCACACAAGAGGGAGATAACTGGAGTACAGAGAATGCTCTCTGCACTCTTCTATGGCAACAAGTAGCAGGGTTCTGCAGGCTCTGAACTGAAGTCTAGTTTGCAGCCACAGATCAGCGAATGAGCTGTGGTTCCTAAAGAATAGATCAACACAACTGGCCTGAGGGAGATGCATTGTTGAACCTAGCTAGAAGCTCCTCACTTTCTCTAGTGCAGGTGGTGCTAGGGAAGGAGGTTTTGAACTAGGCTTCCTGGATGACAGCCCAGGAGACAAGGCCATGGAGTAAAGTTGGCCCCTCTGGAAAGCACAGTGAAAAATAAAATCCCTGAAAATAATTACTGACAAAATTTACATCAAATTAGTATTTTCAATTACGAGCCAGAGTTGAGAGACTTTGATTAGGAGCTGGAGGCTAGGAAGGAAACAGAATAAATTAACCTTGCCAATGGCATTTACGGATTGCTGCCATGGAACATTGTGTCACAGAACAAAAAGGTGTCTAGGTATAATGTATCCAGCCACCTCATCATTAGGCCACTAGCACTGATCCTAGCAGCAGCAGAGACACCCTTAACTGCTTTGGGTGTGCAATTATGCCTCCCACAAACAGGCATGTAAGGGAAAGATAGGGTTCCTCATAGCCTCTTGTCCTTCTAGCATCCCTCCATTACAGATGGAGGCATAATTTTGCCCATTATATACAACAATGATTTACATCTCTGTAAACTGATTAGAGAGAGGTTTTCATAGTACTTACTCACACTAAACCATACAGGGCCAATTCTGAACTCAGATACAAACATAAAGTTCTCAGTACCATTGCTACAAGTTGAAAATATATATCTGACAGCAGAATTAAGCCTTATTTTGCCTCACCGAATGATTCTGACTTCTTTCCCAAGCTCAGTCCAATCAACAGAAGGACTTCTACTGATGTCATTGGGCTTTGGATCAGGCCCATATTGACCTCAACATGGACTTTCTTCTGGTACAATATTCTGTATCAAATATCACCTAGCAACACTGTTTCTAGAGGAGAATATTGCAACCATAGATCGTATTACTTTCCTTCAAATGGTAGTTTTGTGTTATGATTGCCATTTGCTATAATTGCTGAATAGAGCAAAACCATTTGTAATGAAACAGGTGAAATTATCACAGCCATCTAGCACACAAAAAATATACTTCATAATGAAAAAAATTCTCAATTAGTAAAATTTTCATTTCTCACATTACACTTTGCCTTGAAGCTAAAACATTTACTATTGTGTTTTACAGTACAGCACTTAATTAGATTGCAGCAAAACAAAGATTCTATAGCTATTTACAAAATGAAAATTTGAAATGGTCATTATTAGATAGATACTTTTAACTTTGTTTCACTTTTTTACTTTTGTAATTTATTAGGAAGGGCAAATTATTTAATCAGCAAGGTAATCAAATATCAACAGGAATTCAATGCCAGTCAGTGGCATATACCTTAGGGACAGAAATATGCTTGTAGACAACTGGAATTTTTGAGACTCCAGAGGCCAAAATTAAACCTTGGAACAATAAATAGTGAACTTGGAGTTAGCACTGCAGAACACTATCAAAAGAAGTGTTATTTCTGACGAGGGCCAAACACGTTGTAGCACTGGTGGGTGCTTTTGCATGTTCCCCAAACCTTACACAGATCTTTCAGTGCAGTTCAGTACTGACCTGCCATAGCCCTGCTCTTCCAAAAGTTGCTGCTCTACTAAGCAGAAGTTAGTTTTATATTGGAACTAATGGGTATTGTTTTTTGGTATGGCAACTGGCTAATGTTGAACAACATTTAAACTTGAATAGCAATCCCATTTTAACCTGTGATATCTGAGAGATGCAAGTCTCTGCATGTGAAATACCTTATTTGCCACCTAGTTCTCAAATATTTTAAACAAAGAGGATCCAAAATAAATTACTCTAATAATGTCACAAATGTGTGATTCCAATGTTAAAGAAAGGAAAAAAATGGTCAAAATGAGTGTGAAAGTTAACAAAAATATTAATGAAAATTACAATAAATATAATGATTGGGAAATTTGCCAGGATGATAAAGCGAGAGATGGAAATCCTGCATTTAGCTACAGAACACAGACAATAGCAATGCAAAGTTCCTCTCATACCACCTCTCTGGTATGCTTCTGTCCTGACTAAGCTAATCAGTTGTACGTGTGAGAGAGTAAAATGTCTGTGTTTATTCAACACTTTAGAGAAAGATATGGTCTGAGCACAGAACTATAATGACAGAAAGACTGAAGGCTTTGTCTCCAACTTTATTCATATCTTTGGGGAAGTCATTTCCTTTCCCTCTCTGTCTCAGTTTCCTTGTCTGAGGGTAGTACTAACTTACCTCCCAGGAATCTTGTGTTTTTTAATTTTTGGAAAGTTCTTTAAAGATGAAAAATACTATCTCAGAACAAGATACAAAAAATCACCAGTTCAGGATCTTTGTGGTTGATGTTGACACTAGGAAACTGAATTGTGACTCATTTCTCACAGTTTAAACAGGCAGCATATAAGAAAATTTTAGCCCACCAGTAACTGGCTGCCTAATGAAAACCTTTGATCCCCATGTGACTCACATTGGCCATCTCATCTAGTTCACAAAATGTATTTCCAATAATAGAAAAGCAGCAGCAGCATTCACCAGCAGATTGAGAGCATGAAAACAATTTTGAAGTTAAATCTATTTTAACTTGAATGTTTGGCTTTTCCAAAAAATAAGAATTCTAAAGTATGCTGTGTTGGTCCCAGGATATTATTTTGTCTCTCTCTCCAAAAGAAATTGGTCTAATAAAAGGTATAATCCTCACCCACCTTTTCTCTTTAATTTTAGAGCAATAATTTCTGTGCTGTTCATCACTGATACTGAATTCTAATATGGAAATAGGTCTATTTGGTTTCATATATACTCTGAGTTATATATATATAAAATCTACACATGCAAATATTTACTCGACACAGGTGCCAACTTTTGTTTGTTGGTTGGTTGTTTTAAACTTATCAACAAATTATTCTGAAATAATTAACTAGAAATTAAACACGCACTAGACTACTGCCAAACTGCTGTGAAGGAGAAAAGAACATGGGGAGATAAAAGTAGTGTGTGTGTGTGGGGGGGAGAATACACAAAACGACGCAAATGGTGAGTGGCATGTACAGCAGAGTAAACCAATTAATTTGTTGAATGGAAGAGAAAGAAAACAGAAAGGACCAGAATTCACAGCAGCGTTCCTGTCAGGTGGCACTAAAGGAGTGGAATTTGCTTGTATCCTGGAATTCACTTAAAGTGGGGGAGTCCCAGTGGATGCAGAGCAGGTGTAATGAAAGTCATGAGACAAACACCTCTCTTGAACCATGCTGCCATTTTAACCATCCACCATGCTTTGATAAAATATGTAC
Source organism: Dermochelys coriacea (assembly GCF_009764565.3). Classification (NCBI taxonomy): domain Eukaryota; kingdom Metazoa; phylum Chordata; order Testudines; family Dermochelyidae; genus Dermochelys; species Dermochelys coriacea. The sequence goes on from NC_050068.2 coordinate 148,233,862, forward strand.
ATTTTGCTATGGAAAAATTCAAAAATATGAGAGTAAAATTATTGCACTTGAGAGTATCTTAAAATATTTAAGAGATGTCATACCTCATAGCAGAGGCAACAATTGGCATGATCCCCCTCCCTTCCCTCCCGTTACCTTTTTTAGAGTCTGCTACATCCTTTTTATTTAATGTTTAAAACTTTTCCAAAGCATAAAGCTGAAGGAAATGTTTTTACTTTCTGATTCCACATTGTCCATGGCTGCTCTATTTTAAATATGTATCAAAAGATTAAATTTTACTATCTGTACGAACAATATGTAATTCTTCCAGCATAATCAGCTTTTCAACAATGCTTTAATGAATATTTACATTATGCATAATACATACACACAGTTTTCAGAATCCAAATAAAAGATAATTAGGTTCCATGAGCTCTTTTTATTTATGTTACTCAGGGACAGTATGTAGTAATCTATTTAATAGGTTCATTGGAATTAATGGGAGTTGCAGGTGCTCAAAACTTCTCAAAATTTGTCTTTTGTCTGCTAAAACATTAATTTTATCATAAAACTTTCCTTATGTTAACTGGAACAGCTAATCACATACAGGAAGTTATATCTCTATGGATGTTTGTGACTTCTAAACTAAAGAACAGGTATATAATAGCCATTACTTTTAGGGTGACAGAACCAAGTGCATGTAATTCTATATTAATGTTATCTTACGCTTATAGACCACCTTAGTTCCCACAGGGTCTTTAAAGGGCTTTACAGATAGCAGATTGCTTATTTCCTTCACCACTGAAATGTAGCCACTTTGCGTGATGGAAGACAACAACCAAACTATACTAGAGATGCACAGAATTTCATACCCATTTGAAACTGCAAAGGGAGTATTAGGTAGATAGAATGCAATTACCCGAGCTGGAAGTTAGCCAAGACTTGGAGCTAACACTTCTACTCTTGGTTTTGTTTCGGGTTTTTTAAGTTTCTTGGGATTTTTAATGATTCCTAGCGACGAAGACATGGATTTTAAATATCACCTGTAACAATACTTCCAGCTGTATAGCATCATGTAGGACCATTCAGAGACACTAGTTCAGAGCCAATTCAAAGCAAAAGGTGTTGCTTACTGAGTCACCAACCAGGTTATTACAGCACCCAAGTGTTTCTGGCATCCATCTCCCTACCAAGGAAGGACTATTCACTACAATACATTTTCAAGTGCTTTATCCAAACTAGTCTGTAGTGATGGCACTACCATCAATTCCACTGGGAGACTTCCTTAGCCTAGTCCATTTCTGTTAGGAACATTTTCCCTGCTACTCAGCATAAATTTGTCCTAACTTTTCCCTATTTTGTCTACAAATTTCTCTAGTTCTTCCTTGGTTTTACTACATATTCATACATTTGTACACTTCATCACATTTCTTCCCAACTGCCCTGTGCTGTCAATCATAACTTAACCAAAGTGTATCCATTTTTCCTCATAAAAGAAAATTCCTTGAGACCTCAGCATTTTTATTGCTCTTCTCTTAACTTCCCTCAATTTGACGATAGATTTCTAGTAAACTCGTGCCCAGAAATTAATGTATACCCCAAGCATGTATAAGAAGGGAGTATTACCCTGTAATTGCAAAATGACCACACTGCAGCTGTAGTACAAAATTATCTGACCCCTTCTGTAGCCATATAATATTGAAAAGCCTTGTTTCTTGTCAAACTCTTACCCTTTGGTCTTCTACGACTTTACCCATTTCTGGGTTTATCTCAGATATATTACCTGGAATTGTTCAAATTAAATCTCATTTTGTTTCTTTCTCTTCATGTTTTTAAATCACATAGGGCCCTTGGTATTATTTCACTGACTGGATGTGGATTTGAAACATTTACCCACTTTAAAATTATAGGCAAATATAATTCATGTGTTCCCTCTTCTATGAATGTGCTCCCTTATCCTTTATGAATAAAGAAATTAAAACTGGATCAAATCCAGTGGTACCATTCTATGAACCTTCCACACACCGCTGGCTGTCATTGTCCTGATATCATAGTCTTTTTGTAAGGTTTTTTTTATACACATTAATATTCTTTTCCAATTATATGTGTATTTATTTTTCAGTTACTGTTTTGAAAAACAGTATCAAATGCTTTGTTAAAAATAAAAATATATTATATCTCCTACTTTCCGCATCTTCACTAACTTGGTACCAGTATCATGGTGAGATGGAAATTCATTGTGAATAGCATCAAGTACTTAAACATTCTACCTACACATAACTGAGACTGTTCATGAAAATTTTTGTGGAAATCTGTAGCCAGAGGAGAATAAGAGCTCTGGATTTGTGCTGGTGACTCATCACTATCTTTGCACTCCCAATGCTATTCTGGTGTTGGCTCTATTTTCTAAACCAACTGTTTATTATATATCTAGCATTTGCTGCTACAGGGATTTCTGGGAGTAGAGAAAGGGGGCATTAGATTCCTTGATACCTGTTATTTTTTTGGTGAAATTTTATTGAGCATTTGATGAACCATCAAAACAGTAATATGAAAATATTTACTGAAAGATCAAGGAATTCCCCCTCCCCTCTCTTTTTCTAAACAATATGCAAATATAATCTCGCTCTCATTTGAGTAAGAACCTTTAAACAAAATAATTAAACTACAAAATATCACATAGACCCTGGAGAAGCCAATCATGACCAGTAAATAATGGCAAGTTTAGCTACAGTACTATATGCATATGCATTTCAAATTTAAATCAGTGAGATTTCTTTTCTAATTAATTACTCTAAGAAATCTGTGCATACTTATCACTGCATATTTGCCCAACATTCATAAACAAAGAACATAAAATTAAATATGCATCATTTTGTTCTGGGAGGTAAAAGAAATATAAAAAAACCACAGTAAGTTAGCTGTACTGCAACTGCGTCATCTATGAGCCAACTTTTGATTTTTAAAGAGAAGTTAATAACAGGTTTCAATATATTGAGAGCTCAGGTGAAAGACTAATGAGAGGTAGCTAATGTATTGTAGCTAAAGCAATACTATAATGAAAGTTGAGTATAAAAATAGAACAGTTAATTTATAATAACCATATATCATTTTAGAGTTAGAGCATAAAAGCTTTTGTTTGTATACCTCAGGAAACCAAACACTTTATATATTCAAAAGCACCCTGCTAAATAGAGTTAATGGCTGTGCAATTCTTTGCATAGTTATTTCAAACTAACTTGAGCTCAAAATAGATACCAAGCAGGTTTAAGCTTGTTCCAAGCGCAAATCATTTGGAATTAAAATAATAAGAAATGTTTTTCAGCTCAATAGAACAATTTTGTTGTCAGTGGTAGGGTTTTTTTAATGTCAAAATCTAGCAATTAAAAATATAAACTGATTACTTTTGAAACAGCTAGAAATTCTATTTTCCATCAAGTATACTTGATGATGCTGGGTCATCAATCCTCCTTTTCCAAATCATCCAACTATAAGACTGATTCTGAAATTAAATATTACACATGTACTCTCTGATTCACTGTATAAGTATAGGTGTGCCACAATAATTAAAAAGGCATAAACACTCTCCAAAACAAAAAGTTTTGCAGTTCTTAATCAATAAGAATGTAACTGAATCCGCAGTCTGCTAGGCAGAGTTTATCGCTTTTTTCAATCCAACCACAGAAGGGTTAATATATGCTTAACAAAAATCTCAATGTTTTCATCACCCTTTTGACTGTTAAGAAGCTTTCATTTGAAGACAAAAATTTAAATATTAAATAAACTTTCAGTTACGTTCATACTTCGTAGACAGACAAACATTCCAAAAAAACAACAACAAAAATATTGAGTTCAGGTGCAATTTTTTGTTGTTGTTGGGGTTTTGGGTCTTTCTGTCTTCTGAAAATGAAATTTTTACAACACTGAATAATAAACTTTGCAATGTTTTAATACACACAGACATTCTTAGGCCATGTCTACACTATGGGCACTACAGTGGCACAGCTACTGCGCTGTAGCTCTCCTGCTGTGGTGCTATAATGTAGATGCCTTCTATAGTGACAGTAAGGGTTTTTCTAATATTGTAGGTTGTCACAGTTCAGGGCAACTGCAGCCATATTCCCGCCTCATGGCCTGGCAACTCATAGGTACCAACTCATAGGCTTCCAGCTCCCCCGTTGCCTCCCATCTTAGGCAGATACTTTCATCTCTCTCCCTCCTGACCAGGGTATTTCCAGCCAGCAAGTTTCCTGCCTATGCTGAGAATTCCACGGAAAAGTCCAACTGTCTAAGCAGGCCAATCTCTCGGCTTTGCTTTCTCTTTGAAAGCTGTGAACAGGGTAATTATTCACTGTTTTAAGTTCCACACAGCTCTTTCTAAGAAAGCACATTTATTCTTAAGGTAGAAACATTACAGAGACAACATATTAAAGACAATAAAAAAAACCTTATATGCATGCTAATAAGCTTATCACAGATCACTCCCTTCCCTCTTCTCCACAAAGGCGCTGGTTCGTATCAGTTCTTCCAACCCTTCCCTAAGGATTGGGTCCTTCCCCTTAGAAAGAAGGTCCTATCCATTTGCTGGATTAGAACGAAGGCTCTGAGTCAGTTTAAACTCAGGCTATTTATACCAAAGTCCTTTCTTTGTCTCTTGGTTCTTTACAGAATCCAGCTGGACTCAGTATATGCAGATCCCCCCAGCAGGTGACACCTCTCTGGAGGTGTTACAACCTGAGTGAATGTTATTAATCACCACCACTTAGTTCCTGCAGGGAGTGTTATTACCCTCTCACATATTATTAAAGGAAATTGCCATATCTGTCACATCTCCCCAGGCAGCAGTAGCTAGGCTGATAAATGCTAATGCATCCGATGAAGTGAGCTGTAGCTCACGAAAGCTTATGCTCTAATAAATTTGTTAGTCTCTAAGGTGCCACAAGTACTCCTTTTCTTTTTAGGCTGATAAAAGAATTCTTCCATACACTTAGTTGTGTCTATACTGGGGATGTGGTCAGCTTAACTACAATGCTCAGGAATGTGAATTTTTCACACCCCTGAGCACTATAGCTATGTTGACCTAACTTTCAGGTGTAGACCAGGCCTTAGCTCATACTATATCTAAGCAAAAAGAAAAGGAGTACTTGTGGCACCTTAGAGACTAACAAATTTATTAGAGCATAAGCTTTCGTGAGCTACAGCTCACTTCATCGGATGCATTTGGTGGAAAAAACAGAGGGGAGATTGATATACACACACAGAGAACATGAAACAATGGGTTTATCATACACACTGTAAGGAGAGTGATCACTTAAGATAAGCCATCACCAGCAGCGGGGGGGGGGGAGGAGGAAAACCATTCATGGTGACAAGCAAGGTAGACTAATTCCAGCAGTTAACAAGAATATCTGAGGAACAGTGGGGGGTGGGGGAGAGAAATAACATGGGGAAATAGTTTTACTTTGTGTAATGACTCATCCATTCCCAGTCTCTATTCAAGCCTAAGTTAATAGTATCCAGTTTGCAAATTAATTCCAATTCAGCAGTCTCTCATTGGAGTCTGTTTTTGAAGCTTTTTTGTTGAAGGATAGCCACTCTTAGGTCTGTAATCGAGTGACCAGAGAGATTGAAGTGTTCTCCGACTGGTTTTTGAATGTTATAATTCTTGACGTCTGATTTGTGTCCATTCATTCTTTTACGTAGAGACTGTCCAGTTTGGCCAATGTACATGGCAGAGGGGCATTGCTGGCACATGATGGCATATATCACATTGGTAGATGCGCAGGTGAACGAGCCTCCGATAGTGTGGCTGATGTGATTAGGCCCTATGATGGTGTCCCCTGAATAGATATGTGGACAGAGTTGGCAACGGGCTTTGTTGCAAGGATAGGTTCCTGGGTTAGTGGTTCTGTTGTGTGGTGTGTGGTTGCTGGTGAGTATTTGCTTCAGATTGGGGGGCTGTCTGTAAGCAAGGACTGGCCTGTCTCCCAAGATCTGTGAGAGTGATGGGTCGTCCTTCAGGATAGGTTGTAGATCCTTGATGATGCGTTGGAGAGGTTTTAGTTGGGGGCTGAAGGTGATGGCTAGTGGCATTCTGTTATTTTCTTTGTTGGGCCTGTCCTGTAGTAGGTGACTTCTGGGTACTCTTCTGACTCTGTCTATCTGTTTCTTCACTTCAGCAAGTGGGTATTGTAGTTGTAGAAATGCATGATAGAGATCTTGTAGGTGTTTGTCTCTGTCTGAGGGGTTGGAGCAAATGCGGTTATATCGTAGAGCTTGGCTGTAGTCAATGGATCATGTGGTATGATCTGGATGAAAGTTAGAGGCATGTAGGTAGGAATAGCCGTCAGTAGGTTTCCGATATAGGGTGGTGTTTATGTGACCATTGCTTATTAGCACTGTAGTGTCCAGGAAGTGGATCTCTTGTGTGGACTGGTCCAGGCTGAGGTTGATGGTGGGATGGAAATTGTTGAAATCATGGTGGAATTCCTCAAGGGCTTCTTTTCCATGGGTCCAGATGATGAAGATATCGTCAATGTAGCGCAAGTAGAGTAGGGGCATTAGGAGACGAGAGCTGAGGAAGCGTTGTTCTAAGTCAGCCATAAAAATGTTGGCATACTGTGGGGCCATGCGGGTACCCATAGCAGTGCCGCTGACTTGAAGGTATACATTGTCCCCAAATGTGAAATAGTTATGGGTGAATACAGACTAACACGGCTGCTACTCTGAAATATATCTAAGCAGTTAAACAAGGGTGTTTTTTTTTAATTAAAGGATACTCTATATTCTGAGAACTGAAGTGAAATTGCAGAACCCACACATTATTATGTCATCATGACAAATATTTGGGTGCTCTTCCATATTTGTTAACATTGTGCATTGGCCTGCCATTGTAATGGCATTTTCTGTATGTATATTTTGGTTTAAGTGCTTCTCAACAGAGGACTGTCTGGGACGGATCAGGCAGGAAGGAGGAGGTGGCGGCTCAAGATGGTCTGCTAACAGCTTTCACTTTAGATGGTTAAGGGACAATGTCTGAACAATTAGCTCTAATGACTCTCTTGTTCCTCAAGCCAGCATACTAAAGAGATTTGACCAGGAAGGACCAAAACCCAACAGCACATGGGGAAAACTCCTGTAGAATAAAAAACACTTACAAGGTTTGAAAAGACTGTCTTGAGGGTGCAGATTGAGACACACTCAAAGGGTATGTCTACACTGCAGCTGGGAGGTAATGCCGAGCTTGGGCAGACACACATACACACTAGCTATGCTCAAGCCATCCTGCTAAAAGTAGCAGCATGGCTAGCTGCCCAAATACAGCCCATCTGAGGTCCTAAATACATACTCACATTGGTAGTCTAAGCCACTATTTATGCTGCTGCAGCCAGATTGCTATTTTGAGTGCACTAGCTTGAGCGAAGCTACAGCATGTATGTCTACTTAAACTGGGAATTACACCTCACATCTGCAGTGTAGTCATACCCAAAACACAGGAACCGGCAGGGGTGCCTGAAGGATCCTGGAATATAATACTTTAGGTAAGATAGACCTGTGATCCATTTTTTTTAATTTTTTTTTCATCTAATGCTTTGTTCTAACTGCTGAACAGAGATATTTTGCTTTAAGAAGGCTGTTGGTCAATTTATCACTGGTCATTTGTCCCTGAAGGGAGGAAATGCAAGTGCCCAAAACCCAGTCAGTCTCACAGAATAGTAAGTGGTAGATATACACAGATTGACCCAGGTCCCAGTTTTAGAGTAGGATCCTACACAGGGACAGGCAAGGGCAGGGAGTCCAAGACCTGAGCTGGATAAACTCAGAGAGACCAAAAAAGGGACAAAAGTCCAGCTAGCCCTTCAACTATGTCAGTCATTAATGACATTACCATAACGGACAAGAATTCCTACCAGTTGGAGACAGTACTATCTTTTCTCACTATATGCCAATGCCTTTTTTCCTGTTTAGTTCACTAGGATTATTTGTACTTAAAATACCCAACTGGTTAGCTAGAAAAAAAAAATCAAAGCTGGAACAAGTGTACTACTGCTTTTTCTGGTTAATGCAATGTAGCTCATTTAGGGAATAGGACTGTTATTCTCAGGTAGCAGATTGTTGGTCTTATTCTTTACTGGAGAGAATGTGCAAGGAAATTCAATTATTCAATGCACAGAGAGAGCCTGAAGCCAAAGTGGCATTCAGATTCACACATCTGTAGCTATGAAATAAAAAAGGTGGAGATGCAAGTGCTGTACTGCCACTGACCAGAACTGGGACAGAATTCACATTCTTGGTCAAAGCTAAATCCCCAAACCTCCTTTTACATGCTGCAGCAGCAGCATACGGAGCTATTAACATGACATTATTGTTTCCTTCGTGTTAGCACTTACATAAGAGGCAAAGGTTTGGAAATACAGCTGGGTTTCAGTGGTGCAAAAGAATAGTTTTTAGTGTGATAAATAAAGGCCAAGCTCTCCCTGGTGTAACAAGAAACATTAGCATCAACACCTGGAAACACAACAGAAAGAACCATTTAAAGCCATCCAACTGCAGCAGTTTACTCTTGGCATTCTCATCTTTTAGTACATTCCAAGGGAGAGTTTAATGATAATTAAAGTCAATAATAACCTTTCAGGATTCCCACCTCACTCCCTTTTGGATGTGAACATCTTTACAGTTCCTCCCTCTCCACAATTCTAAACTGAAAAAGGGTAGTCCTTAGGGTAACAACGAGACATTTAAGAGGTGAACAAACTGTTGCACACTATTGGTCTTCCTCCTAAATACTGCACTCACCATTATATCTTATTCATGAGATACTCATTTCTGAAAAAGAATATGAATGAAGGTTGGCAATAAAATTACTGTATTTGAAAGAAGCACTGGTAGGTCAATTTCAGTCCTACATTTAAGTTTAGAAAAAAACAAGTTTTTATAAAACCCAATATCAATAGAAATGTTTGTGATATTTTTTAATTCAAAGGAAATCCTTTCTTGTAAAAGGAAAAACACTCTCCCTGTAATATTTGGAACTCAAATACTGCAGCATCATGTTAGTGCAGGAGAATGAAAAACGGATGGGTACACTGCTTATAAATGACAGTTAAACTGATTAAACCAGTCTCTTTATCGAAGCTGAGCGAAATGCCCAAAGTAAGCAAATATCATACATGGTGAAAAGTAAATAATATTGTTAAAATGATTTCCTAAAATGTCATTAGTGCCACAGTTACAGAAACCTTTTTTAATATACAATTTTAATGACACACTATCAGGTAAAAAGTTACTTTAAAATGTGAGCTCAGGTGTAAATTACCTATGAAAAACTTCATTCTGTTGTTCAGCTTTTCTAAAAATAATGTCATATTTATGGTGTTTTTTAAACATTAGCTGTGGGAAGTATGAGGACATTTGTTTATGTGGGGCGGGATGGGGGGTGAAGGAGACCGTGTAGAAACAAAGAATTGGACAAGTAAACAAGGATGTTGTGTTTAATTATGGACAGTTAAATATTAATATTTAAGGAACAGTCCAATGGGTTCCTTGCAATGTTATTGTTAAAAGAAAATCTGAAATAACAAGAAACGATTTCTGAACATCCATGTTTTTAACCTACCTCTTTCTTCTCTCTGCCAGCTGCCTGCAGACTTCCTCCCACCGAAAATTCAGGCTACCCAGCTTTTCCCTTAGAACATTAGCATCTGCTGTTGATGACTGCTCAATAATTTCTTCAGCAGTTATATTTAATGTTCTGATAACAGTTTGCTGTCGTCCAATGCCATCATGGAGCTCCTGCAAAATATATATATATATATATATTTTTTAAAATGTCAAAAATGAAGAATCATATCCTTTTATTCAAGCATGGATCAAAAATGCTTTACCAACTACAGGTCTGGTAGCAAGAGCTCTGTGGAAAAGTTTTTCTCTACTCTGAATCCTAAATGCATACATCCAAAAGGCAATAAGACAGAAAGGCCGCTTTTATGTTTTTGTAACAAGCACCTTTTCAGCTCAGTTTCTGCCTCTTTTTTTTTTATTGGAATGTTCTGGCCTGCTAGAGAATGTTATAATGTTCTACAGCTCCATTAGTGGGAAATCCTCTTGAGCAAATTCAATAGTGTCCCCACAGAGATGTACCATATCTAATAGTGTACAAAATGTTGTAAAATGTGAAAGCAAACAAAGTATTTTGGTTTTCCATTAATTGTCAATAAAAGTAATGAAAAGGTACATTAACAGAAACAAGGAGACTGCTTATTTATACATCTGAAGTACTTTTCCAAATCCCTCTCTGGAGTAGATCCACTCCCAGTTGTGAGAGGCTTTATAATCAGCTACCCTACACTTCTTAGAAAAAATACACTCCTGATAAAATCCTTACTTATCTCACTTCTATCTACATACTGTGAACTGCCGAACTACTAAAAATACAACCAAACACTGCTGATGGGCAGTTTTCTACTCTTCACTAAAGGCACTCAGATTAATTTCCTATATCTCTTTCATTACTGGAATCCCAGTTTTCTATTTGTTATCTTAATTCATCATTAGCAGTAACAGTCTTGAAATGTAACAAACTTCCACACTACACAGCCATTAAACCAGATTTGAAAAGGGACAATTAGAGCCAGGTATATAATTAGGGAGTGTAATTTATCAGTAAAAAGTTCAAATTAATTTTGTATCTTTATTTATTAATGGAACAAGACTGACTTTTTCTTCTATAACTCTCAGAATTTATAAGCATGTAACTGTGAAATGGAGATGTTAAACTTTTTACTGCTAAAATAAACACAAACTGAAAGAAGGAACTTGCTTTGAACTCTACCTTTGTTTTTTGTTTTTTTTATTGGGCTCCCAACTTCTACAAAATAGTAGAGTCCAGGTACAAAACAGCGTACAGTAGAACCTTGATTTTATGATATTGGTTATATGAACCATTGTTCCTGGCAGGAGGGGAAAAAAAAGAAAAGGAAAAAAAAAACCCACATAACAACAGTGATGTTGATGAAGAACAAGTCAACATCTCTTCACATTCCAATGCCTTCAGCACATTGAAAATTGCTTTGCTGTGATTTGAAGGACAAGAAGAAAGTGATGCAATGCACCATACTACAACTTAAGCACAATACATAAAATAATGTTGAGGTGTTCAATTTAACAAACTTTTTTATTGTTTGAACTCCTTAATCCCAAATTAGTTTGTAAAAAGGTGTTCTATTGTATTTCAATTTAAAATTCTGAATATTTATATTCTCTTGTAGCAGAAAACTGACACATTAGCAAATCCTTTTTTGGACCAATGCTATATATACTCTTGTTTTCCCGCTCCTGAACTGCTCTCTCTGGTCTTTGTTGCAGCACTCCTGCTTCCAACATTAAGAACGTCTCCCTTGAAGGCGGGGGAAAGGGGGTTGTCTCCTCACTGTTCCAGATATTAGGAAGCTCACTGCCATACCCCACCTTCTTTAGGAGATGCCTTCCCCTAATTCTGCTATCAATTCCAGTTTATTAGGGAACCAGACCTCCTGTTGATCGAGTACCTGAACTGGGCACCAACCAAGTTGGGACAATGTGAATTTTACAACCTAACCTACTCACCAGGCCCCCCTGGGCTGCTGGAAGAAAGGTGAAAAAAACCCCATCCTGTCCCAACGAATCAGGCAATGTGGGAAAGATTCCTTCATAGTCCCTAAAGGGCAACTAGCATGATACCTACAGCAAAGCCCTAAAACTCAACCCCATTCTAATCCCAAAGAAGGGAAAGGGGGACTTTTTTCCCAGCACAGAATGGTGCCCCAGGCAGGGGGGAGGGCTTATAAGCCCTCCCTACTTAAGCGTATGGGAGCCAATGAGCATAAGGCATATACTGCTCCTTTCTGTCCAACCGATCAGCTGCAGAGCCCTCCTCATCAAGACCATTAGGAGGATAAGCACCCATGAGGAGGATGTGTGTGTGCAATCTTTAGAGGGGTTAAGAGTTTTTTCTCCTGGGACCAAATGAAGCTTGTGTGGGTGTCTCCTAGAGGTGGAGCATCTAGAACAGGAATGAGGCACAACGGTGTGACAGCCTGAAGTCTGGTCTACTCTAGAAAATTAGGTCAGTTTAACTATGACAGTCAGAGGTGTGAAAAATTCACATCCCTGAGCAGTACTGCTAAGCTGACTTAAGTCCCTGTGTAGACAGCACTAGGTCCATGTCTCTTAGAGAGGTGGATTAACTACAGAAATGAGCATAGGTAGTGTCCACACTGAATGCTACAGTGGCACATCTATGTCGCTATAGCATCTTAAGCATAGACAGGAGCTCAGGAAGCTTTCATAGACACTATCCATGTGGTAACATCTGTAAAGGACTTTACTCTCCAAGAATGTTATTTGGACACGGTGACAGTTCTCGGGGAACCCAGGACTGCGTGTCACCTTCTTACCCCCTGTCTCCAGCAAGAGGTAGTCTTCTTGTGGTAGCTGGGTGTCAGCTCCCTACCAGCAACCCAAGCACATCATAGGTGCTAAATAGGTGAAGGCTTTCTTAATATAAACCCTCTGAAATCTTATTTTCATTGCTGATTTCTAGGTCTTCTGCCAAAGAAATAAATAAGAACATATTTATCACACATTTTTCTATTGTAAAGACCATCTTAAACATAAATTATAACGCAGTTACTGAAAATGAAAATGGTATAGCCGAGAGAAAAACTTATCAGAATATGAAGCAAAAATAAATGCAGTGTTTAAGACTATGAAGATAGATGCAATTATTTTATCTCATCATTCATTTCTGAGAACTTGGCCTGAGGATGATCATTATCATCAAATACTGTATCTCAAAGGGTAGAGTTTGATGAGGTGTCAAACAAGGGTCCCTTTGAAGACTTAAGTTGCATGGTAAACAGTGCTGCCATCCTGCTTTTGCAAGCAATGTCCTTAATTTTATTTATGACAAAGTGGGGCTGTAGTGATTCTTGCAAATGCCTTGTCTTCTTTCCCATTCACTTCTACCTTCAAAAGACTCTGCTTTTAAAATATCCTCACTGCAGTTTCTTCTTTGCTGATGCTAGTTCATTAGTCTGCTTTGCTGAATTGACACTTCAGAAAGCAGTGCCTCCTGTCAAAAAAGTGCTGCCTCTGGAAGAGCCTATGAAAGAGTCCATAAAACAGAACCACCCGTGGACCAGTAGTAACTACAGTAAGAATGTTTTAAAAGAAGCAAAGGTGTTAATATCCCTAAAGGTGAAAGAAGGGGGAGAAAGAATGGGAGAGGAATAGGGAAAAGTATAACTAGAGAAACAAAAGGAGAAAGAAGATGATAGGAGAGCAGGGGGATGGGGAGGATAAAAAGAATGGGGAACCAAACTGATACAAGTAAAAATGACTAAAAAGAGGGATGAAGGGAAAAGAAAGACGAGGAGAAAGAAGAAAGATGAAGGGCAAAAGGAGTTGGAAGAGACTGAGAAATAACAGAAGGGGCTATAACTGCTCCTGTACCTCTTACATTCTCTCCTAAGCATGATTTTTTTTTGTACAAAAATCTCTCACCCTGCAGCCCAGGAAGGAAATTGGTACTCACTGTGTCTTGCCCAAAAAAATGTTGACAGATAGGCCCAACACCCCTACCCCTACGTCCACTGCATTGCCTACTTCCACATTTCATTTTATACACTGGACAATCAACCTTCCTATCACCACCTTCCTACTATGAATACTAATTTCCAAAACTGTCTCATTTTAAATACAAATTGCAAAATGTTTGTACTAAAATATATATAAGATCCAAATGCCAGAAAGAAGGGTCAGATCATCAATATAATATTAATATATTTTAAGATAAAATTATTAAAAAGCAATTCCTTTCTTACTCATACTTGCATTTGAATTCGGGATCAGAATTTTGTTTTCTGCTGAACTCTCAAATGTTAATAGTGAAGTTCAGGCACTATGGCAGCGGATAGGGTTGTCAACTTTCAAATCGCACTAGGGGCAGGGGCAGGCTGCTCAGCCTCCTTGGTCGCCCACGCACCTGGGGCTGCAAGGACCTGGCGGCCGCTTCCCAGAGCCAGGTGGAGCCAGGGAGCCTGCCTTAGCTCTGGGCTCCCACTGCACAACCCACCAGACTTTTAACAGCCCGGTTGGCAGTGCCAACCGGAGCCACCAAGGTCCCTTTTTGACTGGGCATTCCGATCAAAAACTGAATGCCTGACAATCCTAGCAGTGGACACATTTAAGAACTTGAACAGTGGAAAAACCATATATCTCTTCATCTGTCTTGTTACTTAATTATACCAATGTATATTTTTTTTCAAACATTGTTATTCACTCTAAGGTGGCTCAGAGGTTGCATTCTTAGACAAAATAATAAAAATTTCTAGTTCAAGTAATTTTCATCAAAAATAATGCAAGGTTGAAATATCTCCTTATCCCTCCAGTGCTGGAAATTTCTGGTCAGCCAGATGAATGCTTATGAAAATGTTCAGTATAAGTCAGATTCTACACTCAGAGATGATCCGTGCCTGCTGATAATTGGGGGCGGCATGGGGGGGGGGAAGAGAGGACAGAGTGAGGGCAGCCAGCTTCAGCAATGTTACTGAGCATGCTCAGTCAGTATGAGCTTACTTCCTACAAGCCAAGCCACAAATCGGGGATTGCAGGGGGGAACGCGACAGCACCCTTCCCATGACCCCCATGCGTCACCTTTGCTTACTCTCTTTAAAACAGTACCTTACTGCACAAGTTGTCACATTAACTTCACTAGGACAACTTGCAGAATATTGTCATATTCAACATGAGTAAGGCAATCATAATCTGGTCCTACATAGACATATAAATTATTTTAAAACCAATGTTTCAACAGCTCCTTGTTTCATACTTTCCACCAGCCCTATTTAATTCTAGCAATGAGCAAGAGAGCAGTAAACGGTAGTAAAGGAGACCTGGCAACTGAAGATTGAGTGGGACAGCAACATAGAAAAAGATTGTTGTCTGTTGTTGGTGAAAACATATTTAGGCAAGTTGTCTGCCTCTGGAAACTACCCTATGGACCACAGTACATGAAAAAAAAAAGAGAGAGAGAGACAGAATTAAGTTCTCCATGTTCAAATAAAGTTATCTTGTTATTTAGATATCTGAAATCAGTGCACAGAAGCATTATTTTCATGATATATTTTCCTAACATCAAATTAAAATGAAACTTCTATGCAAGTAAATATTCCTCTCCATCAGTATTAAATACTGTCATTATGATGATACTGCTATTAAAGAGAATACCAAATAAATTCATTATGATAAAATACTTAAAGTATTACAAGCTCTCTAGCTCAGGGAAGTTTCATTATATGAAACCCTAATTTACTTGCTACATTTCCTCATCTAAACCGAGCTCATTTTACCAGGAAGATAGTCAAAAGAAAAAAAAACGAGAAATACTTTTGTCTTTAAAATGAGCCGCTCCTTAAACAAGGGGTAATTATGTTTTCAAACCGCTCCACCTGTAAGCAATTATCACAGCGGTTTTCGTAGCCAACACACCATATATTGAACTAGGGAACCTTGAGAGCTAAACACATGAGCAGCTACAGCTTCAGTTACAGAGTCAACATGCTGTAACTGGTAGTTGTAAAATCTCACATCCTCTGTGAGCCAGCAAAGAGAGGAAACTGTAATACGTATTCACCACTGGGTTATACAACAGTCAATGACAGCCTTATAAATTTAGGTGTCAGTATATGTGAGCAACATTCTAGCCCACAAATAGTCTTCATATTTTTTAAGAAGTTGGCCACTTGAGATGGGCTAAATGTTTTCAGGGAAAAAAAGTAAGTTCCCTCTGAACAGGGAGCTATTTAGATATCTGTGATAAGAGTAGTAATTTAGCTCATGCTAAATGCTAACTAAAACAAACTCAGACAGCAAGTCTGTGATTTTTCCCATTACCACTAAACACAAAGTTTGCAGCTTCAGTTAAATATTGAAACAAATCATGCAGGTATCCTAATTTTATCCCAGGTATGAGGCATCCTTTCTCCCTCACCCTACTTCCTACCAAGTGAGCTAAATCCTGTTCCTTTGCCCTCACGTTCCCAGCTCCATCCCTTCCTCTCTCAGCCCTCAAAGAGCCCCCTATGTCTAACCAGAGAGCACCTAATAATTTACTATCCTCAAATTCTAACAACCATTCCAGTTTCTTCTCTCTGTTATCACACACCATAGTTTCATATTTAGGTAATATTTAATAGAAGGGGGTTAAATCTATAAAACTGAATATTTTTTTCTAGGGATCCTGGGCAGCTACCTTAATGATGTAGTCTCAAAGTTCTTCCTGGCCAGATGTAACTCAGAACACTTTGGGCTCTAACACTAGTGAAACTTGGAACTTTTAAGATTTTAAGACACCCACCATCACAAAAGAAACTGCAAGATCTGAGACTGAGAAAAGCTTTTTTGTTTTTAATGTACCAGAGATTCTTTTTCTCACTCTTTCAATGGCAATAAGGCTGTATGTTAGTGAAACTGTAGCTCAGACAACCTCAAGCAATTATTTTCAGGAAAATAATTTGTTGTTGTGAATACCAATATGCCAACTACCAACATGCCAACACCAGTGAGATAACCTGACTAAATGCAAATATTTTGGTACCACAGGAATGGTCCTTTCCATGCAACTTGATCTGAATAATACTTGGATATTATTGGCTATCCAGTTTTTGCACATTATTATTGGCTATCTTAAAATGGCTATCCAGATTTTGCACATATACTCTGTATTTCACCTTGATAATCAAGTTTTAATTCTATGACCTTTGAATTATGGATCAGTGGAGCCTTATGTGGGAGAAGCCACACAAATGACAGGTCTGTTTTTGAGGAGAACGCAGAGCACATATATGGCAGGATGACTCACTTTCACCATTTTATTTTCCAGATAAGAACCCATAGCATTTGTAGCTGTTTATATATCTGCTCCATGTGAACATGAGAAACCAGACAGCTTAAAAAAAGAAGAAAAAAGGTCTTTAATACATGTGCCAGGGTTGTTCATTTGGAATCACATAAACTTGAACCAGTACAGAGAAATACTACTTCTTGAATTCCAAAGCATTTTAGGAGTGATTTTAGTAGAAACTCTAAATGAATTTTGCAGCACATTTTCCTTAAATGGATAGAAAGTCAGTGACAATAATAACCACTTGTTCGCAAACTGAATATTATTGTAGAGCAAAATGCTAATTAAGAAGGCCTTTAAATAATGTCACTGAGCTCTTCTAATAACATAATTTACCTGTCTTTTAAATGACAAGTTCCCTCACAAATTAGTACTCTGCAGCTATTAAATGATTTCCATAGCTAGTTCTATAGCCAAAGGAACCCACATTATGCATCAGTCCTGTATTATAAAAAATGGAGGGAAAAAGCTAGCTCCGGAATCAAAATTATAGCCCCTGCTTGGGATGGAAGAGTTGCCAAGTTGTGCAGAAGATGCACAACTGAGAGAGTATGTATTTAATGATGGCAAGAAAGAACTCTTCCGACCTTCTGGATTTTATACCACAACATAAACCAATAGCTCACATGACAAATCTTCCAGAGATGTTTTTCCTCAAGTGCTGTGATAGTGGAAAGAATATTTCCACTCCAAATTAAGATGAGGTGAGCAAACTTTGATCCATCTGTCTAGATTCCATAACCTAAGAGAAAAGTAGATCATCCTGGAAGTTGGGTGCAACATTTGTTCCGATCTCTATAGAGGAGTCGATTTAAAAAAACAAAAACTGTTTATATATAAAGTGAACAGAAACTGTTCCCTAATGTTCTGAACCATATTGCTGTGATTCTTTACACCCATGCTGGGGGCTGGAGCGAATGCATCCTTATGCCCTCTGCAGCAGCACAACTAACCTGCCAGTGAGTCCTTCCATGTAATTGCAAAAGACTGAGATGGAGATGGAACAGAGCTGTGCCAATAACTGATTTTTCAGTTTGGCTACCAAACTGGAAAAAAAAAACTGGATCAAACTAAATGTTTTCTTTGTCCCAAAGCTAAATATTTCATCCCATTCAAGTTTTGTTAAACCTTTTTAAAAATAAAATTGAAATAAATTCAAAACAAAGTTATTTTGAATTGAAAATATCAAAACAAAATGTTTCAATTTTTTGTAATCTTTTTCTCCAGTTGATAGAATTTGGTGAATTCAAGACAAATTCACAATATGTTGCACTAAACCCAAATCTGTATTTTTTGGATGAAAAAAGTTTTGTCTGAAAAATTTCACCCATCTCTTGTCAGGAAGATGGTAATGACACTAGATCTGATCCATATAACTGTTAGCTCTGTGTGGCTCGAAAGTTTGTCTCTCTCACAAAAGAAGTTGGTCCAGTAAAGGACATTACATCATCCACCTTGTCTCTCTAACTACTTCCCCCACACTCACACACAATAGAGGGGCACCGCTAGATAAATAAATACATTCAAAGCAAAGACATACAAAAAAACCCAAAAAAGTTAAACAAAAGTTAAAGTTTGTAGTAAAACAGAGAAGTCAAGACTTTTGTTTGATGACTTTAAAAACAAAAAAACAAAAAAACAAAAAAACCAGCGATTGCCATACTGGAGGTAGGAACTCACAACAGTTTACCTAGAACTGTAGATTCTGAGAGTGAACAATGCCAGCCACATTATAGGAATACAAAATTTCTATAATCAATTTACTTGTATAACACTGCATTATTTGGGGGAGAGGAAGGAACTTTCCCCTGCTCACAGACAGTGTTCAATATGCCTTGAAACAGGATAGTCATAGTTTTAGCCTAACTAATATTAATGTAACTGCAGGTTGTATTCTTAGTCATATACATTTATGATCTCATTGAAATTTACTATGCTTTTTAAGACTGGGATTGTGTCTCCAGGAACAAATAAAAATAACAAGTTATTTATTGTAATGATGCCCTGCAGCAGGAAGTTTTATATGTTGCATAAGTAGTACCTCTTACTTATAAAAGTTGATATTTTTTAATTTCATGCAAATTGTGTATTTGACACATCAGTTGTTTCTTTCTGACACTATCCTGTTTATGTTGTGATTATCCTGCTAAACACTAGTTTATCATACCAGACCCCAAGGAGTAACACCTGGAGTTATTTCTCTCTTGGAAACTCTGATTAGACCTTGTATGGGTAAGGAGGGGTGACAAACCCCATTAGCTGAACAATTTGCCATCCCATTTCACACAAATTGTGTGCACTTTCATATGCCTCATGCCATCGTTTTACTCATGCCTTTTAACAGGTTCATGAGTAGCAAACTGAACAGGCGTGTGAAGATATACAGGGATAAACTAGTGTTTCAGAACAGATTCTTGCTATTAATTCAGACACCAGAAGGAAAAATAAAACCAGACAGCTGGAGCTACATCCAAAAGGGATCTGGGCACTGCAATACTAAGTGTAACATTTAGGCATCCTGCTACCTAATGGAATCCACAGCCCCAAGTTAGGCTCCCAATACCAGGGATTGGCAACCTTTGGCACACAGCCCGTCAGGGAAATCCGCTGATGGGCTGGGACAGTCTGTTTACCTGCAGCATTCACAGGTTCGGCCGATTGCAGCTCTCACCTCTGAGATGCAACCACCATTGCAGCTGGTGGTTCACCATCCAGGCCAATGGGGGCTGCGGGAAGCAGCGTGGGATGTGCAGGCCGCTGCTTCCCACAGCCCTCATTGGCCTGTAACTGTGAACCGTGGCCAGTGGGAGCTGTGATTGGCTGAACCTGCGGACGCTGCAGGCAAACAAACCAGCCCGGCTCACCAGCAGATTTCCCTGACGGGCCGTGGGCCAAAGGTGCCGATCCCTGCCCTATACAATGCCTGAGAAGAGTTAGGCACCTAAGAATGGGATCCACAAAAGCCAGCACACTGAACAGGGAGCTGCATGTGCTACCCAACCGGAAACGCCAAGGAGAGAGGCACATCTAAGCACCACCTTCAAAGGGATTTAAGTGCTTAACTCTACTCAGGATTCACAGCCATGAACCCACCCCTGGAGTTAGGTGCCTAAGTCCTTTCCCACAAAAAAATGGAAGTGATTCCATGGCTGAAGCTTCTCCTTAAAACCTTTAGCCTAATTGTTACGGTGCTCATTCAGTATGTGGGAGACCTGGGTTCAATTCCCACCTCTGCCCATTGTGGAGCAGAGATTTGAATCAGTATCTTCTACCCCTCAGGAGAGTGTCTTAACTACTTGGAAGGGAATAGGTTGGGATGGGTCTCTCTTGTTGAAATCATTGTAATTTGTATAAATTAAAGTAATTAGAACAGGAACTTGATCTCCCAGATCCCAGGAAAGTGCCCCAAAAACTGGGCTATAAAATCCTAGGGATTTTAGGCACCTACAGGTTTACGCAGCAGATAAACGGAGGTTTCAAGGTCCAAATTTTGGACTTAGGCACCTAAAATGGCTGTTAGGCACCTAAATCCCTTTGTGGATTTAGCCCCTAATGGGCAGATTTAGAACCAACAAAATGATGGTTACAGTATTATTTCCTAACCCAAGCAATTTAAATAGGGGCTATGTGTGGTCAGAGTTCTGTTCAGGGTATGAGAATCTCACAATGTCTCAAGTATCCTCTGTTACTTCATAGGTAACCCATACACATACATTTCAGAATAGTTCCTTGAATTTCATCTTCTGTTGTCATTGAATGATACAATGTCTGAATGTTACACTTAATTAGAAGCCTTTCTACTACCTATCAAACTGATCTTTTGTCTTTTTATTGTACCAGCCAAATATGCTCAAAGGTAATTTATTGTTATTGAATAGCCCTATAACAACATGATAAAATCATGCAAACAAGCTTCTATTTTCTGTCAGATGCACTTGCTAGCACAACATTCCCTTTTGGAGGTGAAAAAAACCCTTATTGCTTTCCTTAATTTATGGCATGTCTCTGGATCATAAAATCACATAAGTGTATCATGCACAGCTTTTAAAATCTGCAGCCTTGAATTAGACATCACTCTGCTACTCTTCAGTCATTTACATAATTCTCGTTTTTGCCTTGTACTGGATGAAAGCACAAGGTTCACACAAGAGCCTCCACACTGATGCAGCAATGGAGTTCAGAGACCACTGGGAGGAAAAAAAAAAAGTAGTGGAAAACTGCTCCAGCTAAAGTTTTGCTCCCTTGGGGTGATTTTAACTAACAACTGCTCACATCTCCATCAAAGATCCAAGCAAAAATAAGAGAGAAATTAATTAATTTTCCAACCAATTAAATCCTATTAATCTAGTCTGGAGATTGATTATTGGCAGCTTCTGAGTATTAGAATGTAAAGCCAAACATTTATATTGTAGTCCTTTTTGCTGCTTGTCGAAAGGAAGTTTTTTTCCCTGTGACTAAGACTGCTGTAAAGGAGAAGAAAGAAGTCTAAGAGGAACCCAGGGCCATGTGTGGAAAGAAAGCAGGGGAGCGGGAGTGGAAAAAGAGTAGAACAATATGATCGTGTTTGCCATTGAAGAGTAATTTAAAGCAAGGCACTTTTCTTTTGATAGTAAAAGATACATTGACTTGATAGTTATAGTCTGATAAATTGGTTTGAAAATGACTATTATATTCGTAGAAATGAGTGGCACTGGCAACTGAAACAAACAATAAGAAGATCTGGACAATCACTAAACACAGAAACAAGCCAAAACAATTTCAATTGCACATAGGAAACAAGTATTGTGCTCAACAGAAAATTGTATGCAGTTGGTGGTCTACTTTCCAAATACAACAGCAAAAGGGACATACAGTATAATCACAGGGAAATTTTACTGTCATTTGATTTAACTAGAAATGTTGATTGCATGATCCAGATTATTTGTAATGTAATCAATATGGCCAAAGGGCCAAAGAACAAAGTTATTTATAAGCCTGTTTCCCTCAGAGGCCATATATATTTCTTGTGTTGGTAGAGCTGATTTAACAAATTGTTTTTCAGCTCCTATGTTCCATATTATTTAGCTATTATTTATACAGCACCCAAAGATATAGTTAAGTTCTAGTTCTCACCCCTGAAGAGTTGGTGAGCACTCAGAGCTCCAATTCATCCATTAGCTGTGAGTGCTAAGCATCTCTGAAATTAGACAACACACAAACAAAAAAGTGGGAGAAAGAACATTACTTTTCCGGCCCTATTTACCCCTACTCTATTCCTGGCTACCTTCTAAACTCTTCACTTTCTTTTCTTTTTTTTTTTTTAAAATCAAGTCTTACCCATTCACCCAATGCTATTTCACCCTCTCCCTTTGGAAGTAGCCACCATCCCACAAATGTAGATTTAAGGGTAAGGGCCTAGTCAGCAAAAGAACTGGGTGCTCAATGCTAAGAGCTTCAATTAAAACCCACTTTCAAGGTCTCTTATCAGGTCTTCACCCTAGAGGATCCAACTCAGGCCTTACAATGTAGGTTATGGTGCTCGGGGTGTAAATAATTCACACCCCTGAATGCCAAATGTATGCTGAACTAACTCCCGGGTAAAGGCAGCTAGGTTGATGGAAGAATGCTTCTAACAACCTAGCTACATGGCTTGGGGAAGTGGTATTCCAGTATTGACTGTCGCTGTAGGCTGCATATACTCTGCAGGGTTATTCCAACGTAGTTACAGCACCAGAGCCATGCCTCTATAATCCCCATAATATAGACAAAACCTAAGAGAGGGCCTACCCCTTATTTTTCAGCTATACCTATCCTTCAATTTGTCTCTGCTGTCCTTCCACCAGATTGTTAAACTAAAACCAGGTCCCTACCATCTCTTCCGATCACTCTGCCCATAGCAACAGTTCACAGAATGTTAGCTGTGTGAACATCAGTTGTGTCTCTGAATGCACGACTGCTGTGTTCCTACTGTTGCTGAAATCTTACTTGTAGTCACTGAGCTGGGGCCTCCCCAGTAGATCCCTGAGAGGCAGAGATAAAATACATTGCACCAATAGGTGTGGGTGGATGAGTTGGGGGGAATATGCTGAGCTTTACACCCTTGAGTGGCACTCTGGTTATGGCCTGGGTCTGGAGGTGGGGGTAAGTTCAAATAAAAGGTGGTTTGTTTGTTTTTTAAACTCTTTGACCCCTACAATGAAAGGCAAGGCATCCAAGTATTTGTCTCTTCCCTCAATTGATCTTGCTCTTAATTTTAAAGCTTTTGGGGGGTGGGGAAGCTGTGCTTCATGAGTGCAATGTCTTTTGGTGTACATGGATAGTAATAAACTTAATTTGAAGACAATGAAGTTTCTCATTTGTTAATTTACTTATTCTTTAAAATATATGGGGTCAATACAGACTTTATAAGCACTACATGGTCCCCTCCACCCCACAAAAATCAGCTTAGAAACTCTGCAGAGCTCATGCACCATAGCCCTGAAGAACTTCTGGATTTCAAAAGGGTACTGGGTTGTCTCTCTCTCCTCCACTTGTCCTTGTCCTACCTAAACTTTACAACATGTCCACTGGGCCATGCAAACTTCATGCACTGTTCATTTATATACTAAAGGATGAGAATGACTGTGGTAAGTCTGCACTTTTTTTAATTACCTAGATTTTAATTGTATTGAATTGTCTGTAGAGTCTGAAGTTTTACAATCAAGGTGATACAATTTTAGTTAGAGAGATTTAAAAAGTTAGACATTAATTCCATTAAACTTAAAGAAAATCTAACATACCTTGCAAACAGCAGCAAAAGTCATTTTTGTGCTAAACTGTAAAGGAAGTGAGTAGAGAGTTTATAATGAATCCTAGTTGCAAGCTAAACTTTGGAATTGCTACTAAATGGCTCATTTTTCAAGGTAAATTTTCAATACTTTCCAAGTGGAAAATAAGAGCCATTATTCTGCAAAAAATCAATTGCTAACACACACACAAGCCACACAGCTATTAGATATTTCCCAGAAACCTGCAATAGAGGCCTCCAAGCACACAGAACTATGTCACACTTTGTGTCATTTAGATCTGTGCACAGCAAGCACAACCTCAGTGAAAATAGCCTGATTTGATAGTGTTTTACAAGCAATTTGCATTTGCCTGCACGGGTGTGAATGACTACTAAATGTCAAATGTGAGGGCAATCCGGGCTGTTGTCTCTAAACTGTAGTCAGTTATCAGAAGACAAGTTGCTTATTCACACATGATAGCCATTATTACATTTGAGACAATAATTTAGCTTAAACTTATTTTCTTCAATTATAGCTCATACATGATTTTAAGGAGATTTAACTATATGGGGAGTCAGATGGTCAGGAATAGGCCATTTTTGAGCAAAAGAAATTATTTCATACCCAGGTTGACCAAATGTTGCTGAAAGACTCTCCTTAGCTTTCAAGATAAACACATTTTTTTTTAAAAAAGAAAAAATTTTTTTTTTAAAAAAGCTGTAGCTCACGAAAGCTTATGCTCTAATAAATTTGTTAGTCTCTAAGGTGCCACAAGTACTCCTTTTCTTTTTGCAAATACAGACTAACACGGCTGCTACTCTGAAACCTGACATTTTTTTTTAGTCAAACTAATTTTGCTAGACAACGTGAAAAAGGGGTTAAAATGAGAGTTTATAATGGGAGCTGACTGCCATCTTACATCTTGACCATCTGTGATGAAGAGGGAATTTTCTGTAATATTTTTATGAAACCGAAGTACAGTTTCCCTCTGTACTTTGCATGGTTACCCAGTGAAGGGAAAAAGTGTTAAGTCTCCTCTTGGAGGCAGCACAGGACATGAGGGGTGGCTGATGCCTTGCTGTCTGGGCCGCAGTGAATGGGGTCGTTACAGAACTGGCTGGAAAGCAACTCAGATCAGTGCAGAATCTGGAAGAAACAACAAAAAATCCCCAGTGACAAGAACATTGATACCTAGCAGACAAGGATCCAGAGGAAGAAGGTTGTTCCCCAACCTCTCGGCATGGAAGCTGAGCAGAGACCCCAGCTCAAGAACAGAGGACTGAGACGTGACCAGAAGGGAACAACGTGTAAAGCTGACAGCTCTCTTCTCAGACTGACTAAAGAGAGAGACAGAATTGGAATCGACTACAGTTTGGATGGTGTTTGCTCTGGCTTGACCAGAATGGACTATGCTCCATTTCTCTATGCTAATCTAAGGACTTCCAGTGTTGTGTTCCAATTATCTAATAAACTCTACTCCATTTTGAAAAAGCTGTATGGTGTCACTACAAATATGTGCTGGGGTGAATTAGTACCTGAAGAGTGCACAGTTCTCTAGCTAGGTGTCTGTCTCAATTGAACTGTCTGAACAGAGCTCATCGCGTGAAGCAGGGGAGGATGGAGCAGAGAGGCTCAGTCTAGTAGGTGGTGAGGCTGCGCTGCCTATTCTGAAGGAAGAGTAGGACTCCTTGGCAGTCTGCCACACTGAAAAGGTTCCTACAAGAGACTGTTTAAAAGCTTGGGTGTAGCACTGATCGTGTGGATCAGTGGCACCATCAACTTAAAATTGAACTTCTGTCTGAAAACAAACAAACCTTACATTCTATTGTTACTAGTAATGTACCAGATTACTATACCAAAGAGAACAGAAAAAAAGCACAATTATCTCTTCCCCTGTTTGTTTGGGTCAGTCACTTTCCTCTATTTGTGTGGTTCTTTCACATGACAACATAGTAGAGAAAGTCTCTAAAGAAATTAAGAAAATATTAATTTAAAACCACAAAAACCGAGAGGGGGACTGTGTGCTGGTGGGGAAAGGGGAACTCACCCATCAGAAAAGGTGGATTAAAACTCCATTCAATTCATGTTCCTTCCTCAGGGCTGGCTTTACTTTCAAGTAAGAGTTCCAAAAGAAGAGCAAATAAATTCAAAATACTGGATACTAATGACCCACGGTTTTCCCACCCAGGAGCGAAGAAGACACACTCTTCTCCTTCAGTAACCCTTGCTGCTAATACTGAGATGCCCAACCTCTTTCCTGATGCTGGTCTTCCCTGTCTGCTTCCTTTGTCGAAGTGGCAGAAAGTCTATATCTGTCTTCTGTAAGTCTCAGGCTGGCTCCTAGTCACATATTCTGGGAGTTCAGTTCCTAGTTTTGAACAGTCTGATGTACTGGGATGTGTGGAAGTGGTCCATTGCAGCGACTTGGAGACAGGAATAATATCTAGTTATTCTTAACTCACTTTAAAAAAAAATGCCAAGATTTCAAGTTGACAGTGTCCTTTGACTATGGAGAAATGACCATCTCACCAAACTATCACACTGAAAATATGGAACAAGGGTGCACACAATAGGCCTAATTTAAAGAGTTGGAGAGCTGTGTGTGCTTTGCACCTTTGGAAAAAAAAACAGCCCCAATAGTTTTCTGAACTCTCATATTCATATCCTTTATGCTTCATTTTCAAGCAAGAGAGAATTGTATGCACATTTTTCAATAAAATAAAATCTTACATTGAGATGAAATATTTGTTCTAAATCACTAATAATTTAAAAAATGCCTTTTGAGAGGCATGAGAAATGTCTCTAAATCCTTTTTTTTCATCTGTGGAAACAGCAAAAATCCTCCCCATCTTACATATAAGAGAGAAACATAGCACTACACTAAGGCAATCACTTTGTGCCCCCTAATAAGGAAAATTAATGGCAGAAAGGACTGGGCTGGCTGCCAGTGCGCCCTGCTTGTATTGACTTGGCTTCAACTGTAGCAGGTAATAAAGGAGTAAATTTATTCTGGGCAACATTCAACATGTGAAAGTGGTTTCCTTGTAGCAACAAATTACTGAGATAGTCAAGATGATGAGTTACTTTAGGGTTTTAACTGTTTACATACTCCAAGCCTTATGTATGAAGCAGGCAAGGTAGACTTTGGTATATTACACTACCTAACATGGTAACAGTGATACTTTTCACCTTTATAGAGCCTTTCCTTAGACGATATCCAGTCAACTTACACACAAGAGGCTGATCCTCTGGTCTGAGGATCAAACCCATTAATTGGACACTTAATTCAAATTTGTCTGAAAACTTGATTTTGTAAAAAGCTGCTTTTACAAATGCAAAGCCCAGCAGAAATATTCCCTTAAAATTCAGATTGAAACAGATGTTTTAAAATAATAATAATTTAAAAAGCTCTTTCAGTCAGCAGCCCAAACACTGTAGCACTGAGAACCTGAAGGTGTAACAGAGTTCCCTGATTTTCAGGCAAATCTGGAACCCCCAACCAGGTTATGTAATTTGGAATCCCAGCTGCCAGGGTCAAGTGTCCTACCTCCGCTTCTCCTCCTGTTAT
The DNA here is from genome assembly GCF_009764565.3 of Dermochelys coriacea. Classification (NCBI taxonomy): domain Eukaryota; kingdom Metazoa; phylum Chordata; order Testudines; family Dermochelyidae; genus Dermochelys; species Dermochelys coriacea. The sequence continues at coordinate 148,261,097 of NC_050068.2, forward strand.
TAAATTGTTACTTGTCCCAAACTGCTCAGTCATGTCAACTCAGGAGTTCATTCCTGCTTCTGGGAGTTAAAGAAATGTAGATTTGTAAGTGATCACACCCTGTTCCTAGAATTTTTTTACCTACTTTGGCTTTCATGTCACCATCCCCTCCTGGTTTTTCTGTACCTCTGGCTGCCTCAGTGTTTCCTTAAGGAGGGGCTCCTCCTCTCTTCTTGTTTCCCCCCTTTCTGTGAAAATCTTAAAAGGCTCTGTCCTTGGTCCTTTCTTTTTCGCCTTCTACATGCTTTGTCTAGCTGATCTCATGCAGTCACAGTCTTCTAGTCTGACAGCTCACAAATCTTGGTTCTCTATTCCTGATCCATTTCTCTCCATCCAAACCTGCATTTCATCCTCCACCCCCATGACATTTCATCTTGGAAAAACACTGATCAACTTGAACTGAGTTTTGGTTTTGCTAATGATATTTTGCACAATTCCTATCCTGTTCCCCGTGGTAACCACTAGAGACAATGCCCTCTCTCAGTTATGCTTTGGAATCTTCAGTATCTAATACCATTCCTCCATAGAGCCATTGTGCAGGATAACTGTTTCAGTTAGAAACCTTCTAATCCAAAGGCTTAATTTCACTGCTTTCATAAGCATGGAGAACTAAGGATACTAGATTTACATATTCTCATAATTTCATTTCTGATTGCTAAATTCATCAACTGATTTCAATGAAGATAATATTAAGTTATAAACATAAAAAGGGATCTTCAGGAATACTATTGCTACCAACTGTCTAATGTTAGTCATTTTTGCCTCAGTATAATCTGACATTTAAGAAATAAATTTAAGCCAAGGAGCTTATTGCAACATTTGCCATGGATGGTAAAAAGGTGCTGTGTCATTCTGGACTTTATAATGAAAATAACCATGTCTCATTACAAACAAATTATAGTATGTTTTACCTCCAAGAAAAGGAGGAACCATTTTACAAAAACAAACAAACAAAAACAGCTGTGACAAATCTGTAGGCACCCTAGGTGGTTCCTGCTGAACAAAGAGTGACTTTAGCTCAGCCCCTCCCTTCCCTTCCACTGGCGCGAAGTAGTTTCCATATACAGGGCTTACAATTTGGTTCAATGGCTCTCTGCATCCCCATTATACTTATTATAAATTGTCCCAGCACCCCTGCGCTCAAGTTCAGAGGAAGGGCTATAAGAATAGCTGCAGGAGAGGTAGATGAGGAGAATATGCCTAAGAGAAGAAAGAATTCCGAAGCCAACGGTCAGAGGAGGACTTTGTTGAACACCAAGGTAGGGAATAAAATATTTTTCCCCGATGTGACATTTTATTATAGTTATAAACACTAATCTAAAAGCAAACCTTGCTCTTTTTTTAAATGCTGAGTCATTTCACTAAATTACATTAGCTCAATGGAGAATCAACACACAAGACATAAAAAAGCCAAGTGCCTGACATCGCAAGTTGCTAAACACCCTCACCATCCTTGGATTTGATTGGAGTTAAGTGTATTCCATACTACTCAGGGCAGGGCTCAGAACAATGGTTACTAACTTTTCATAATTGTTTTCTTTGAGATATGTTGTCTATTCCACTTTTGGCGTGGTCTAAGCTTATAATCCCTACTCTTCTTTCTCTGCAGATCTTGCCAAGAAGTGGGGCCAATGTAATGGTTGGTCTTCTGTGGGCAGAAGTGCTTCCTGGATGGGGCTGGGGTATACAGTCCCAGAGACTTTAAGGTTGCCCTTGAGTCCTTTCACCCATGGAGCTTAGAGTCATTCTGCTCCAAAAAGAGCAAGGACCCTTCAAAGGGCAGGTTCTATAAAGATTATTGGACCTCCTGTGGAAGCCCTGACAACTGCAACCAGGAGCTCCTGTGCACGGCTACTGCAGAAGCCATGGACTTGGCCTCTGAGTCCATTTTATCCAGTATAGCTTGTAATGAAGCTCTCATCACAGATTTCCCCTCATCCACAGTGAGGAGAACTCCTGCCTAGCATCTTCTGGCATAATGTCTCTAAATCTGAACATGGAGTCACAGATATCAAAATCATGCCAGCCCAAGAGTGCCCGCTGGTTGGCGATCCTAAATTGTAACTCCTCAGTAGAATAAACTTTCCTACTAAACAGATTTTTTTTGCGTCTTTTGATTTGGGGGTCACACCTTGATGCCCCAGATGTTCCCCCCCTCATTGCCTGCTGATACTACCAGAGAGCCTGGGAGTGGGAGGGGGAAGATGAGAAAAGAGGTTCTCAAACCCCTGTGCTCGCACATAGTATTTGTGCTGAGCCCTTTTAGAGGCGAGGGAAAGGATTAAAGAGTCCATAATTGCCTCCATAATGGGGTACATATTGCCTTGGTCAAAGGCAGGGACACTCTAGAAGGACCTGCGGTGGACAAAATATCTGTTAGGTAGCGCAAGGATTCTTTCACTTCCTCCACTGGATTCCCAGGCTTAAAGCAACTCTCTTTAACAACTCTTGATGGGCCTGACAGTTGTCTGCTGTGAGGAGGCCAGCAGAAGCTCAGGCTGCTCTTCCTCTAACATTTGTCCAGTGGGGCCCTCCTGAACCAGCTCTTACAGCCCAGTTCCATGCCTGGTGCTGCAAACTGGAAAAGCAGTAACACATTGTTCTAGTAATAAAGAACACCATTACTGGTCATTTTATTTCACTCCCAAGTTCTGCCTGAGAGGCTGCTACACTAAGGGAAGTTTGCAGGGGTTGGCAAGTGAGACACTGGATATATCACAATTGTGAAAATGTGATTTGAACTTGAATGCAAATGTAAATACAGATGCATCTGCCTGACCAATAAATGATAAACGATCAGAATTAGTACCCTTAATGATAACCCTTCTTAAGGGCTAGATTTTGGATTCCCCCCCCTTCTGTGATAGGGTTCCTTCTTTCCCTTGACCTTTGGAGGAATATCTGCAGTTCTGGGAATCTGCAAGTTGGGACAAACATCCCCACTACCCCACTAACACCTAGTGGAAGAGGAAGGTTAAATGAACAAGGAAAGTTCACACACTCCTGGTATTAAGTTTTTTCCAGATCCTCCCCCATACTGAGGGACCCAGTTAAAGGAAGCCAGGCACTAAACAGGAAATCCCAGGCAGCACAGCTCCAACAAAGCCACACCCAATAAAAACAAAACGAAAAACAAAATGGTCCTCTAGATTTAACCAATGTAGCTATGGCTGCCTGAGTTTGTAGCAAGCCTGAAATGCAGCTCTGAGGTGTGAACTGCCCCATTCATTTCAATGGGTTCTGACTCAGAGGCCAATGATGGTACTTTAAATGTTAGTGAACTTTAAATGTTGTTAGCTATTTTGCTGTTCTAAGAAAGGAGAAGCAGTACCATAGTATGAAGATATACCTCCGCTTTTCCACCAACTGTGGGGTGTATGCGGCGAAGGCCTGCCCGGGGCCTATAGAAGGGCATAGAAGTTGTGTCAGTTAAGACGCGTTTGCCTTTAACAACACATGGTAAAGTTTAAGAGGAACACCAACTGGTTTAATTTTCTGGAAGGGGAGCTCAGCTTTCAGAAGTTTGGGAAATGCTGATTTAGGTCAACAGGTACTTACGTTGCAAATTTGTTTGTTGATTGATACTTAGTGCGCCTCTGTATGTGAATATATTACATCAGTTAAGCATATGGGGAGAAATGTTCAGCCCATGTGGATTTTATTTTTATTTGTAGAATAAAGAATTAACTCTTTTAAGGGTTAAGTGATTTTTGATGGGCAAGATGCTCATGTTTTACACTTCTGAGATGCCAGCAGCATACTGTCACCACAAGAATATGTAGGAGTATTTAACTGAGTTCTCAGACAAACTTTAGGTGCTAAGTAGGCCTCCTCACAAAACAAACAATTCTGACAACTCTCCAGACTTCTACTATAGAACAGTGACTGCCAAAATGTGTTGTAAAAGAGCCCAACATACCTTTAAATTTAAATTAAAATATAACTCTATGCCTACAGAGCCAGTTAAAATATTAATGTATGGCAGTGACATAAGAAAAGTTGTTTTGTGTATTGCAGGATCTCTCACTGCCGGGGGAAAAAATTAATTCATGACAGAAGAATTTTTCAAGGTTCACAACAGGTTGACCAATTGCTAGCTGTAAGACAGAAAGTTTCTGTACATAAGGTAAGGTAAGTTAATAGAATGGTGGAAGCCACTTTAACAGTTTAGCTTAAACTGAACAGTCCTACTAATTGTATAAGTTAATACAGGAGAACAAGAAAAATCAACATTTGACATAAGTAATTTGGGGCTAAAAAGACTGACTGTCCATATTTAAGAACATTTTTGTAAGAATGAAATAATACTTGACAAGTTAACAAATTTCACGTTTTTGGTACCATAAAGCAATCATATCTTCCTGCATACTTTTGACTAAACAGATTTATTTGTTTCTACTACACCTCAGATTTCTATTAAAGCTTAAAAATCTTTTAAGATTATTTGGCGCATAACAACATGAACTACTGGTTCAATCCAGTATGGCAATTCGTACCTAAAATCCCTATTTTGCATGATTTCAGTAATGCATTAGCCACAAAAGTTTATTAAGGAAAAAGAAAATGTAATTTGTGTAAGATGCATTTTGAGTGAGAGGTCTCTTACAATCCTAATATTCTGTGATTCTATGGCTCTCTAATGTCCTGCATTTCTTCAAAAGCACTGAGAACTACAGGGTTGACATTCTGTGATGATCCATCATACAAGACATGAACAGCAATTCTCAAAACAAAATAAAAGCTCTGAAAGGGTTATCAAAACATGACTACACCTTCTTTAATTGGTAAATCAGAGGCTTCAAATATTTCCACTTGAAAAAAGTGCATTTATATCAGAAAAATGCCAGTTGATGCAAGAGAGATGTGAAACATTAGTGATAGCTTCCAACCCATCTTTTGACAAAGAGATAACACCCACAACAAGGCCTTTTATGTATTAAAACATCTCTTAAGGTCACTCCAGAGCAAACTACAACATCAGCTCAGGAAAATGCATTAGCTCTGAAACAAGCAGCCAGGGAATCAGAGTGGAATGAAAAATGTGAAACAAAAATACCATTTTAGGGGGGGAAAAAATCTGTATGTTAATCATTTTACTTCATTTATCACTTGGGAGCATCTGAAGCAGGCACTTGCTTCCATGATAGCTAGCCTCCAGGCAATCTCAGGCATTTTACTTTGCATGACACACGTGCTCTAAACCTTGATTATTTCCCTATTAAGAACACTGTTGCTTGTCAGTCTCCAATCTGCTTAATATGCTAATGTCATATGGAAGTAACCTCGACTCCTGGATGACAAGTAAGCTGCACTGAGCTCTGGTAAGGAGAGAAACAATTACCTGCAAAATAGAGATAAGAGGAGTCTGAATTCATTGAGGCCTTTTGAGCTTTTTTCTATGTGAAACCAAGCATTTACAAGCAAGAATAGCAGGTAAGAATCTAATTATTAATGAGCTGGAAGTGGCCGGGGGTTCCTAATTTGCCATCTTCTAGATTTTTTGAATGTTGTAGAATTCAAAGCACTGTGAACTACAATAAGTGAAGTTTTACAGCTTCTAAAAGTCCTGGCATGATCCAAAAGGAGTGTGTTAATACACAGAAAATCTATAAAGACTGGAGTCACGTAGTTCATTGTTCAAGTGGTGAATCAAGAAGATATCTATTTGTCTGGGTAAATAATCTCATAGAAAGAATAGCAGGAGCATATTGACTAGAAGGGTTTGTCAGTGATGATAACATGCACAAAGCAACAGGATTTTAAATGAAAACACAGCTTCTGTGAATAATGTAAACTCTTCAAGGTACTCTAGAGACACCAGACGGCACAATTTCTTTAGATACGGATCGTGCCTAGAATACTCTGTTTCTCTCAGCATGTGCTATCTTCATCAGAGGCCCAAGCCAGAGGAAAATAAAATGTTTCTGAGGGAGTGTGTTGAACCCCCTAAAAGACTGGATGGTAAGGAGCATATTGACAGAAGTAACTCATACTGTTTCAGTGTCTAGAAAACTGCATTGGGCCAAGGCAAGGATGGTTTTTACTTTATTATTTGGAAGTTGATTACTATACATGGTACAAATAATTTTGATGACCACAAGAGGAGTTTTATTCACAAAAATAGGCATTCTACTCTAGTCTCTCCATTGATGAGCCCCAGACAGAAAAGCAGAAGACTTCTGCTCAACTAGTTCTTTTGTGGGGTCAGTTGTAAGGGCAAGTCCAATTCAGAGCTCTAAAATTTAACATAGATGAATGATATATTTTCCAATTTAAATAACCTTTGGATTATGTTTTTGGATTAAGTAGGGTTGGAGTAGTGGTAGAGGAAGATACATGATTTTAACTGAAATTGGAAGTGGCAATTAAATATAAATATATGTATAATTATTAAATTATATATATACACATTTCCACCTCTTCCTCCTTTATATGGGGATCATCCCTTCTGCAGCTCATCACCATTGATAAAATTTCAGTTTATGTGGTAGGGCAGCATGGAAAGATTTCCCTGTGGAGCCAAGAACAATATCCTCATGAATTATAAACAAAGTACTGTGGCAAGATTGTCCCGTTTTTCTTTAACTTTGTCAGTGCTCAACACCTGCCAAAGTTTGAGACTTCTCCCTTTGAGACAGCAGTTAAACTGGCTTAGCCAACCTAAAACTGAATATAAATACTTCAGGCAGTCACAGGCACTAAAGATAAAACATGTTACAACATTTATTCCTTCCTTCCTTCCTGCTTTCGATTAACCAGGGAAAGTTTTGGGTATAACTGTGATTGGGACATAGATAGAAAGTAAACCTGGTACAATCTAATGTATAATATACATGTAAATATTGAACAGAACAAATGGTTGATCAACAGAATATAACGTAAGCAAAAATTGAAGATATACAATAGAAATATGTTAATGTGTACCACATTTATTTTTAAATAATATAATAACTGAAGGCTGAGTTTACTAACTGATTTTGATAAACAGATCATCAAAAGGTGTCAGTTTCCTCTCTGGTTTGTTCCTGGGGCATTGTTACTATATGTCACTCCTTACTTGGGCTTTGTAATTTTAGATTGTTGTAAATTATCTGCAAAAACTATACTAACAGTCTAACTAAAAGATTAAAATAACCGTGAGGCGATTCAAAACTAATGCTGAAACTCCTTCTGTTCACCACAATGTAGTGCTAATGACATTACAAAACAATGTGTTCTTAAATGACATAATATATGTATGTCTATACCTAAAACCAAAAATTATACTGTGTCTTTTAAGGCACAACCCATTGAGAAGGATGGGTGGAGCTAAGCCCTGAGCCTGTGGTACATACAATGTTTCTTGTATAGAAGCTTGGTTGACATAACGTGTGACAGAAGGTAAACAGTAGAAGCAAATAACCTGCAGACTTTCTGCAAAATAAGGGGGCAAAATAATGACGGTTGGAATAGTCTAGCCAAATCTTTAATACTAATGTTCAAGGGTTTTAAATAGAAATGGAGGCACATCTAAATGATAAGCACGTCTAAAAATCAGGCCACTTATTTAGATGTTTAACTCTAAGGAGCGAAGTTGGAAAATGTTGGCTAGTGTCCCACTGCACAGCACAGTATGCATTTATAACCCTAGATAAATATTCGTTACCAAACAGCAGCATTGTACATAACTTTAAAAAAAAAAGATTAGAAAAAGCTCTTCCTGTGTACAAGAATGGAAACCGCATTTTGGTATCAGTGCTGTGCTATATAAATAAATGTAATGTTCCTGAAGTTTACATTGGATGCATTAACACAACTAATTGACATTTAGTATTCCACTGCTGTCAGCAATGAGGCATTTTGAAAATACAATCAATTTTGAAAATGATCCTTTTAAGCCAGAGAAGAGAAAAAGCAGGGAGGGGGAACCCACCACATATCACACAGGCCTGGTTCATTTTTAATAAATCAACATAATTACACATTTACAAAGTCTCTTCTAGGACTTCAATCAAGAAATAAATATGACAGTGACTCTAAAGTACAGAAACAAGACTTGTTTTTAAAGTAAGTAGAGTTTGTGTGGAGTATAATATATTTTGCTTGTAAGTGATCAACTACAAAAATCTACAAACTGAGTTTAAACCTCAGAATATATTCTTCTACAAATCACTTTGACAGCTTTGGTACTAGCTAGTAATCCAAATGATGAGACAGTATAAATATCTTAATCCTAGTTTCCTGTCCCTGGAAAACAGAATTCAGAATCATGATATCTTATAGATCAAAACCTTGACATGTGAAAACCAATCTCTAGAAATAAATAATGGATTTGTTTCATTTTGTAATCCTTGCCTTTACTGAATTCCCATAGAACTCCTTTCCTTCCTTCTATTCCATGTAACTAGGCTCTACACATCCTTTAATCTGCTGTTTTCATGGCTAGCCTACATACCAATCAACCTAGTTCCTTCTCCTGACTCCCAGCTGGAAATGGAATGTCAAATATTTTCTGAAAAATTTCCCACCACAACCATCAGTTCAGATTCTCCAGCAGCTAAGGCTCCTGGCAGCCACTGACATTCAAGGCACTGCATTACTTAAAACTGATCAGAACAATTTAAAGTGACCCCAGTGGTTAAAAACACCAGCAGTCCCCAGAACCTTAGTACACTGGCACTCCCATCATTACTACCTCTGTTGAAGAGGAACCAGTGTTAGCTACTATTGGGAATTTTTCTGAAATAAAAGCTTACTATAGATGAAGTCTAGATTGTGGCATGTTACCACAGCAGGCACTGTGGAATTCTCACTGACCATTGGATTATTTATATTCCATTTCCCTCATCCTCCCAATCCACCTTCTACCTCTGCTTGATTTGCTTTATGGTTATCCAGAAATTGATGATACTTGCTATCCAGACTGATGATTAAGATCAGGTGAATTGGTTCAAATTAAATAATAATAATCCACTCAAAGCTTGAATCTTTTCAGAAGTTTGAAAAAGTTTGACTTTTGAATCTAAGTGTCCTTTTAAATGTGCCTCTGCACTTCCTGTGTGTGACTGAGATGCAGGTATTCAATGAAAACAGACTCACTCTAGATTTATTAAAAATCACATCAGAACCTTCTCCAGAGGCATTTGCATCATACTGTGTCAGTATGTTTAGCACGATTGAGGTAATTGATTATTTACTAAGGAATAATGTGGCAGCTATAGGAAGAAGTCCCTGGTGGTTAGAGTTGGGTTTTCCCAAAACCTGGGTGAGGGCTTGGGGTCTTGCAGGTTCAAGGTGAATTTAGAAAGGAAGAAACTGGAGTGTGTGAAGAAGGCATTGATATCAGGATTAGGAACAAGATTACATCCAAAGGAAGGCTGATCTGAGGACTTTTTGATGTAGATGCTAAGGGCAATCTCAAACTCACTGGATGCACACCAGCTATGTGTCCATGGGGCCTTCTGAGAAGTTATGGACCACAGAGGCAAAAAGTTGCCAAGCAACTGTGATCTATATTAAACAATAAAGTTGTGGCCCAAGGCCTCTAAATCATAGAATCATAGAATCATAGAATATCAGGGTTGGAAGGGACCCCAGAAGGTCATCTAGTCCAACCCCCTGCTCAAAGCAGGACCAAGTCCCAGTTAAATCATCCCAGCCAGGGCTTTGTCAAGCCTGACCTTAAAAACCTCTAAGGAAGGAGATTCTACCACCTCCCTAGGTAACGCATTCCAGTGTTTCACCACCCTCTTAGTGAAAAAGTTTTTCCTAATATCCAATCTAAACCTCCCCCATTGCAACTTGAGACCATTACTCCTCGTTCTGTCATCTGCTACCATTGAGAACAGTCTAGAGCCATCCTCTTTGAAACCCCCTTTCAGGTAGTTGAAAGCAGCTATCAAATCCCCCCTCATTCTTCTCTTCTGCAGACTAAACAATCCCAGCTCCCTCAGCCTCTCCTCATAAGTCATGTGCTCTAGACCCCTAATCATTTTTGTTGCCCTTCGTTGTACTCTTTCCAATTTATCCACATCCTTCCTGTAGTGTGGGGCCCAAAACTGGACACAGTACTCCAGATGAGGCCTCACCAGTGTCGAATAGAGGGGAACGATCACGTCCCTCGATCTGCTCGCTATGCCCCTACTTATACAACCCAAAATGCCATTGGCCTTCTTGGCAACAAGGGCACACTGCTGACTCATATCCAGCTTCTCGTCCACTGTCACCCCTAGGTCCTTTTCCGCAGAACTGCTGCCGAGCCATTCGGTCCCTAGTCTGTAGCGGTGCATTGGATTCTTCCATCCTAAGTGCAGGACCCTGCATTTATCCTTATTGAACCTCATTAGATTTCTTTTGGCCCAATCCTCCAATTTGTCTAGGTCCTTCTGTATCCTATCCCTCCCCTCCAGCGTATCTACCACTCCTCCCAGTTTAGTATCATCCGCAAATTTGCTGAGAGTGCAATCCACACCATCCTCCAGATCATTTATGAAGATATTGAACAAAACGGGCCCCAGGACCGACCCCTGGGGCACTCCACTTGACACCGGCTGCCAACTAGACATGGAGCCATTGATCACTACCCGTTGAGCCCGACAATCTAGCCAGCTTTCTACCCACCTTATAGTGCATTCATCCAGCCCATACTTCCTTAACTTGCTGACAAGAATGCTGTGGGAGACCGTGTCAAAAGCTTTGCTAAAGTCAAGAAACAATACATCCACTGCTTTCCCTTCATCCACAGAACCAGTAATCTCATCATAAAAGGCGATTAGATTAGTCAGGCATGACCTTCCCTTGGTGAATCCATGCTGACTGTTCCTGATCACTTTCCTCTCCTCTAAGTGCTTCAGGATTGATTCTTTGAGGACCTGCTCCATGATTTTTCCAGGGACTGAGGTGAGGCTGACCGGCCTGTAGTTCCCAGGATCCTCCTTCTTCCCTTTTTTAAAGATGGGCACTACATTAGCCTTTTTCCAGTCATCCGGGACTTCCCCCGTTCGCCACGAGTTTTCAAAGATAATGGCCAAGGGCTCTGCAATCACAGCCGCCAATTCCCTCAGCACTCTCGGATGCAATTCGTCCGGCCCCATGGACTTGTGCACGTCCAGCTTTTCTAAATAGTCCCTAACCACCTCTATCTCTACAAAGGGCTGGCCATCTCTTCCCCATTTTGTGATGCCCAGCACAGCAGTCTGGGAGCTGACCTTGTTAGTGAAAACAGAGGCAAAAAAAGCATTGAGTACATTAGCTTTTTCCACATCCTCTGTCACTAGCTTGCCTCCCTCATTCAGTAAGGGGCCCACACTTTCCTTGGCTTTCTTCTTGTTGCCAACATACCTGAAGAAACCCTTCTTGTTACTCTTGACATCTCTTGCTAGCTGCAGCTCCAGGTGCGATTTGGCCCTCCTGATATCTTTCCTACATGCCCGAGCAATATTTTTATACTCTTCCCTGGTCATATGTCCAACCTTCCACTTCTTGTAAGCTTCTTTTTTATGTTTAAGATCCGCTAGGATTTGACCATTAAGCCAAGCTGGTCGCCTGCCATATTTACTATTCTTTCGACTCATCGGGATGGTTTGTCCCTGTAACCTCAACAGGGATTCCTTGAAATACAGCCAGCTCTCCTGTACTCCCTTCCCTTTCATGTTAGTCCCCCAGGGGATCCTGGCCATCTGTTCCCTGAGGGAGTCAAAGTCTGCTTTCCTGAAGTCCAGGGTCCGTATCCTGCTGCTTACCTTTCTTCCCTGCGTCAGGATCCTGAACTCAACCAACTCATGGTCACTGCCTCCCAGATTCCCATCCACTTTTGCTTCCCCCACTAATTCTACCCGGTTTGTGAGCAGCAGGTCAAGAAAAGCGCTCCCCCTAGTTGGCTCCCCTAGCACTTGCACCAGGAAATTGTCCCCTACGCTTTCCAAAAACTTCCTGGATTGTCTATGCACCGCTGTATTGCTCTCCCAGCAGATATCAGGAAAATTAAAGTCACCCATGAGAATCAGGGCATGCGATCTAGTAGCTTCCGTGAGTTGCCGGAAGAAAGCCTCATCCACCTCATCCCCCTGGTCCGGTGGTCTATAGCAGACTCCCACCATGACATCACTCTTGTTGCACACACTTCTAAACTTAATCCAGAGACACTCAGGTTTTTCCACAGTTTCGTACCGGAGCTCTGAGCAGTCATACTGCTCCCTTACATACAGTGCTAAATCCATCACACTGGTCTGTTTGCTTAGTTGGTGCCATCGGAAGTGGCACAAGCACAATATACTACTTTGAAAGACAGCTCACTTATTGCAACTCACACAGCCTTTCAGTTCACAGAAATGTTATAATTTAGTACAGGGGTTCTCAAACTCGGGGTCGGGACCCCTCAGGGGGTAGTGAGGTTATTACATGGGGGGTCACGAGCTGTCAGCTTCCACCCCAAACTCCGCTTTGCCTCCAGCAGTTATAATGGAGTTAAATATATAAAAAAATGTTTTTAATTTATAAGGGGGGGTCACACTCAGAGGCTTGCTATGTGAAAGGGGTCACCAGTATAAAAGTTTGAGAGCCACTGTTTTAGTAGATTCTGGTTTGTCTTTCAGTTAAAGGGTCCATCCTACACCCTGTGTTTTATCATCACACACACACACACCCCTATACATTAGCAGATCTATTTTGCCAAATTTAAGTAACTCCTCCAAGTAGCTTTCCTACAGAAAGCTTTCAAACCACTTAAACTCTATCTAATCTAGCTAAAGGGAGCACCAATATCAAGTCTGACCACCTGTATATTTGTATCTCACAGGCGAGCAAAACCACCAAGAACCCCACACTAAACCCAACAACCAATATTGTTGGTTAGACCAAAAAGAGGCTAGAATATTTTCTGTCATAGGCAGAGAATAGGACGGATCAAGGTGGACCAGTGACTGAGAACCCTGCAATAGCAGGGAAATGATTAAGTGAGATATACCCAGATAATCCTGGCAAGTAAGCTGCACCTACATGCTACAGAGGAAGGCAAAAGTTCCCCTAGGTCATGGCAAATCTGATCCGGGGAAAATTCTCTCTCACCCCCACATATGGCAATCATTTAGATCCTGAGCACATGAGCAAGAACCAGTCAAGCACCTGAGAGAGAGAGAGAGAGAGAGAATGCCTGGTGCCACCTCAGATCCCTGGCTCTCCCCACCCAAGATCCAGCACCATTTCTTCTAATTAAAAATAAAACTTTCTTGTGAGAATCTGATAGTGACGGTATTATCTAGCCATCATAATTTTAAAAAATCCTGACAGTTTCAAAAGCCTCATGGTCATATAAGTCTCACATCTAAAATAGGCTTCTGTTAAAAAAGGGAGCTCTAAAATGTTATTGTAACAGGAACTGTTTTCAGACCCCGGATCTTTTATAGATGTAGTTTTTATAGATTGTATGCAAAAACAAATCTATTACTGTTCTGGGATCACGCTAATTTTAAATAGAAGCTTCTTGAGAAAATAAATTCTTCTGTCAGGATAAATATGAAAGTGTTCATCAGATTTCTCTCTTCAATTTCTGTTTGAGAGAAGTTGGGACACATTTCTGATGTGTTTGAGTTCCACATTCAGTCTTTGCCACAAAAACATACTAGGGTTCAAACAAAAAGAGCGTTCCAAATTAATCATTAAGAAAAACACAATACCTTGACCTTGTATTTTAAAGTTAAATGGAGTGGCATTATAAAAATTAAATTGGTTCTTGCTCATTTCCATAACATTCTTTAAAAAGCCTTGCCTCGCCGGGAGTGGATGTCCTATTTCTTTATCTTTCTTGATGACCTCTCATGCCTGCAAGTCAGCTCGTTTTTCTTTGCTGAAGACTGCACCCTACTGCTGCATACACTCTAAAATTTCCATTAAAATCTAGGGCACCATCACTCATTCTTATCTGCAGCAGCCTGCTGAACAGTGCGATACCAGCAACTGCATGCAAACTAGTCTCAAAGGACAATATTAGTTATACACATTGTCATCCAATATGGAGCAGAACTCTACCTGGATAATACCTTATCACATAAAGTACATCTTAAACATGGCTTCCTGAGTTTGGTGCTATTAGCAATTCTCTTGCAGCAGTAAGTATTACTTCAAAAGCAATTTAGCAGCAGGCAATTAGACTTTCATAGAATTCTCTTTAATAAACTCACTTTGCAATGAACTAATATCCAGAATTTTGTGTTATCACCTCCACCACACCCCAGAGTACCGATTGGCCAAAACATTATGCTCTTAAATTCATGTACATGTGTCCACTCTCTCTCTTTCTCTCGCTCCCTTCAGGTCTCTCTGTCATTATTTGTATAGCTTCTTAAATGATCTAAGTGAGCTGTAGCTCATGAAAGCTTATGCTCTAATAAATTTGTTAGTCTCTAAGGTGCCACGAGTACTCCTTTTCTTTTTGCGAATACAGACTAACACGGCTGCTACTCTGAAACCTTCATCTTCATAGTATCTGAGCACCTTCCAGAAGTGCATGAGTAGCATGTGTGGTCACATGTGGTTCTATCTTACTTCTTCCTCTTCCCAAGGAGAAGTTGTATATTTTTTGTATATAGTTTAATATATGTACTCAGTACTTTGTGCTTATTTTAGCAAACCTAGGTTATTGATGTATGCTCTGCACTTGAAACGGGAGGTGGTAAGGTTTGTGATGATTCTTAATTCCTGTTAGGGTTTGTTCCACAGGCATGGACTAACCCCAGAGAAAGCGGTGTCTTCTACACAGATGAGATTTACTCTTGCTATGCTGTTTCATAGTGCCTGATGCAAGGAGCTGCCACCTGCAGTCCTCATCCTGGAGCTTTATGTGATTTTTCAGGTATTGTGGGCCAATTCACCCACTCAGTGTCTTGAAGATAAGATGCACGAATTGAATTTAACATGGTATGGGAAGCCAGTATAGACATAGCAGAGGGCAGTTCTGATGTGTTTGCAATAGCTGTCTTACTGAGGAGATGTGCTGCAGCATTCTGTACTAGTTGGAGTTTTGGGGGGTTTTTGAGTAGATGCAGCTGTGTATTTCACTTAGCTGTGCAAGTGTTCAGTGCACCAGAGTCAGAGAATTTTGCCCAGTAGTATCTGTAGGAGATGGTGCTTGTGCCTCATGTTCATAACACCTCCCCAGGCTATATGGGGCAGCACCACCTTAACCACCATCAGTTCCTTCTTACCTAGGGTTGCCAACTTTCTATTCACACAAAACAGACACCCTTGACCCACCCCTCCTCCGAGGCCCTGCCACTGACCCACCCATTCTCTGAGGCTCCGCCCCCACTCACTCCATCCCCCTACCTCTGTCACTCACTCTCCCCCACCCTCACTCACTCGCTCATTTTCACCGGGCTGGCTCAGGGGGTTAGGGTGCCAGAGGGGGTGAGGGCTCTGGGGTGGGGCCAGAAATGAGGAGTTCAGGATGCAGGAGGGGACTCCAAGCTGAGGCAGTGCGGGAGGGGCTCCAAGATGGGATGTGGGCTCCAGCAGGGTGTGCGAGCTCTGGGGTGGGGCCGGGGATAAGGGATTTGGGATGCAGGAGTGGGCTCTGGGCTGGGGGGTAGAGCCGAGAGGTTTGGAGTATGGGAAGGCAGGGAGTTGGGCTGTGGGAGGGGCTGGGGGTTGGCTGGGCTGAGGCAGGGAGTTGGGCTGTGGGAGGGAGTACGGGCTCTGGGCTAGGGGTGTGAGTTCCAAGATGGGGCCAGAAATTAGAGGTTCAGGGTGTGGGAGGGGGCTCTAGGCTGGGGCAGGGATTGGGATGCGGGGGGGTTGACAGCTCTGGTGTGGAGCCAAGGATGAGGGATTTGGGGTTCAGGAGGGGACTCTGGGTTGGGGCTCAGGGATTCAGGGTGTGGAAGGGAGCTCCAGGCTGGGGCAGGGGGTTGGGGTTTCCGGGACGGGGGGTGTGAGGGTTCTGTGTGGGGCCAGGGTTGAGTTATTTGGGGTGCAGGAGATTGGGGTGTGGCAGGGGGTGAGGGGTGCAGGCTCCAGGCAGCGCTTATCTCAGGCAAGTCCTGGAAGCAGCGACATCTCCCACCTCTGGCTCCTACGCAGAGGGGTGGTGCCTGACCAATGGGAGCTGCAGTTCCTGGCCAATGGGAGCTGTGGAACAGGTGCTTGGGGCGGGGGCAGCGCATGGAGTCCCTTGGCTGCCCCTCCGCCTAGGAGCTGGAGGTGCCGCTGCTTCTGGGAGCTATTGAGGACTTTTGATGGCACGTCAGCAGTGCTGACCGGAGCCGTCAGGGTCCCTATTCAACTGGGCAGTCCTGTCGAAAAGCCTAGCATCCCTATTCCTAACGCTCATGGCTTAAGTCAGAGCTCTATGTGGCTCCTAACCTCACAATCTGTCTATTCCTTAGTGACTTTTTTCTAGTTGTATATAGACAATTAGCACCCTTCGTATCGAATTAGTTATGTTTAGTGTTAGTTAATATTTCCTTGGTAGTGCCTTCATCAGTGTTTAAACATTGTCCATCATGTGAGAGAGAGATCCCCAATAACAATCCCCACACATGGTGCTTGCTGAGCTTTGGTGAAGCTGACATCAAGAAGTGGTGTTCAATTTGCAAATCATTCATGAAACACACTCTTCAGCATTTACTTCAACAGGCCATGCAGCCTCCTTTGGTATTTTTCCATGAGTCACGAATCATCCCTGAAGACAAGTGTTCTCTAAGTCATTGGCCTGCAGAATTCAGCTGATGCTGGCTTCTACCCAGGACATCTTGTAGTACTTACGGCAGCTTCAATCATCGGACATTGTGCTTAGCTCACTGAGTGTGCATCTGGTGTCAATATCAGCATTTCATCCCCCCATTCAGGGGGGAAATCAGACTCCTGCAATACCATGATAGCAAGATTCTTGCAAGGGCTTCTTCTCTATTCTCCTATCGGAGAGCCATTTCCTTTGCAGGATCTTAACACACATTATGCCATTACTGAACCATCCAGAGTGGATGCAAGTTTTAGCAGGGCAGTCCTGCAATCTTTAGTAGGGCAGAGCTTCTCTTGTCTCAGCACCAAGCCAGCACACTGACTCTAGTATTGTTGTATGTAGTGAAGGATAAGAAGAGCTGTGTGCCATCTGCATCCCATTGACATGAGTCTGTATTGTCTCACTCGTTCTTCTGTTGGATGCATGTAGATGTTGAATGGAGAGACTTCTTAAGTGAGATGTTTGGTGGTAGAAGTACATGTTCCACACCACTACCTTTGTGTGCAGGAGCAGCCCTAACCAGTTTGCTCATCAGCGCAGAAAACATTTTCAGTGCCCACCAATCCCTAAGCAGCAGAGCAAAAAATAATTTTTAAAAAGTGCACAGCTGGCCAAGCAGCAGAGCAAAAATGGGTTGAGCTGTGGCAGAGCAATCTGGCATGCCCTAGACATTGCACCCAAGGCACATGCCCCGTTCACCTGCCCCTAGAACCTGCCCTGTTTGTGTGTGTCACCCCAAAAAGGACTCTCACCCACATTTGGCCGCATTGTACTGTTCCCCTGGACTCCTGCCATCTCCCTCAGATACGACGGCAGTATCTCATGGTCAGTTGAATTGACTGTTGCAGTGACATCCAGAAGTACAAGAATTTATGTTTGTCCTCTAATCCGTTGACATCAAAATATCATCCATCAGCACCACTAATGCTGTTTCCATTCTTTGTCCTGGCCTGAATCCAGATTGTGCCAGGTCTAGGATATATGCTGTAGCTAAATGATCTTGAAAGCAGTTTTTCGCCAACTTCGCTATGACCTTGCTCAGGAGAGGGAGGTTTCAAATTGGGCAGTAATTAGCCAGGCGGGTATCTTAAATGTCGGTTAGATTATTATATTTTTATGAGCTGGCTTAAACTTGTTATGGGTTCATTAAAAACCTCATTGAAATTTGTGTGTGAATGCACCTTTCACATCATATATTTGTGAGACTGTTAAAGACCCACACCTAAAACAAGGCCTAATAGAGCTGTGGATTGCCTGGGTGGAGCAGTTTGGCTGAGTATTATCATGTGTCTGAGGGAGAGGGAAGGCAGAACACACAGAACCTGAAAACAGATATGAAGAGAGAGGCAAAAAGCAAGAAAGCCAAGCAGTAGCCTGTGATCACAGTAGGACACTAGAAAAAGCTAGAGAGAACACTTTGGGATCTGGTGTTGGATAAAGAGGCTTAGGGCTATAAACTAGGACTCTGCTTCTTTTGTTCTTCGTTCCTCCTGAGTTCAAAGAAGCAGGGTTTTGTGTATTCCTTGTAAACAAACAAGATTGCATCAAAGAAAAATATCAGACTCCATCAATTCCTACTGCTTACTGGAACATTCCCAGGGCCCTGAAACTGGATTATATGGTTGGGTTGGAAAGAAGAAACAATGTATTTGAAGGAAGAAGGGAAGTTTCTTTCACTAAATGGGACACTGGATTCTTTCACTGAATGAGGCACTGACTACTTCAATCAGAAGATGCCTCAATTGCTTGGGATTCTTTCTCAACCATGAAATGCATGGGTTAGATTCACAAGTCTTTGGATGAGTCTCCTTCAGATTGCTCACAACTTCTTGTTTAGACATGGGCTGAACTGAAGGAATAATACAAGGTATTTATTGAGTGATATAGGACAATACCCATGTGACAATTGTGTAGTCATTGGCATTATTGTCTTGGCTGTAGGCTGCAAAATGTGGTATCAGCCAAATTTACAAGGTAAAATAGATAATACAAACATGTATCTATGGTTTCATCCTATTATGATGTATAGAATTAACATTAGGTGTGAAAACTAACATTTTTAGTGAGGCATTTTCATAGGCACAAATGGGAGTTTGGCACTTAATTCCCACTTGTGCCTCTGAATATCTACCTCATCATTGCTATCTGTTCCCAGCTATTTTTCCTTCAAAACCTTTTTCTTCTTCCCAAGTTCTACACATATAGCATGCTATGTTGTCTGAAGAAAATTAATTTAAAAAATTCAGAATGGAAACAATTGTTTAGTTGTGACAATGTAATGGGTACACATACTGGTTGTCATTAAAATATAATAAAAAAGCCATATTCTGTAAACACACAATGTAAACACTGACAATGTGCTGTCAGTGGAAAAAATGTGGCCAATTTGTGGTTTCTGAAAGACCACAACATGGTGAAAAGTCACAAAAGCCAAAACATGTGCATTTGTCAGACCTTGCAACGATTTTTAGATTTTTTTTTAAAAACATGGTGTGCCGAGGGAAGATTTAGGAATATTTTCATAAAGGACTTGCCATATCAGATCAGAACTTTGGTTTCTTTAGTCTCTATCCTGCCTCTGGTAGCAACCAATACCCAATGATTCATAATAAGGTGAAAAACTCCACAAAACTAGTTATATATACTATATGTGGATTAAAAGAAGAATACCCTTCTGACTTTAAGAGGCAATCATTTTATACTCTGAAGCATGAGATTTGATTACCCTTATCTTAGTTTGCATAGCTACAAAAGTGATTAGGAGTACAATACAATTATCTAACACTTTTAAAAAGCAAACCACAGTATTTAACTCTATGACCTCCAGTGGCAGAAAAGTCCACATATAATAGTATTCTTGTTTCTTTACCTCAAATGTACTCTCTGTAAAATCAAGTGTCCAGTTTATCCTGTGTTATATAGAACAAGTGGTAAGGAAGTGTTCTGTGTGCCCCTTTCGTAACTGTGACTAACTATTCCCCTCTCAGGCTCAATCTGGCTTTCACAATCTGTTATATAATACTTGTACCATGTCCCTAAACTTTTTGTTTCTCTTTGCTTGACCATTTCACTCTGCTACAGTGTATCTTTAAGGAACAAAGACAAAAATTGGGCACAGTGGAGTACTCTAGATGAGGGGCACCACATCTATTTATGTCAGAATATTTTCTGTGTAATTTTCTATTAATTTTTACCTCACCCAAGCTTCCTATTTGGTTGTAAGTACTCCTGCATGCTTGCCAGATAGCTTTGTAAATTTATTCTCAGTGACTCCTAAGTCTTTCATCATGCCAGCATACAGTTCAAATGCTCTTCAGAATGCCTCATGTACCCCATTTTAGCAAAACAGCATGAGATTGTCTTATTTTGGTACATTGTAAAGGACCTCCTTCCTGCACAGAAGCGGGAGGAGGACCAGGGACTTCCAGCTTCATTGTCATTCCTTTATCCTGCATAGGTGGCTCATCTGCTGCCGCTCCACACAGATGAAGTTCTACATAGTTCAGGAAGTAGTGCAGGCATGGTGCTGGTCTCTCCAACATCTTCTGCCCTGCTGTCACTTGGGAGATGACACAACATCCAGAACTATGCATGCAGAACTTCATCTATGGGGACAGGCTTGCAGTACAGCAGCTGTGCTGGCAGGATAGTTGCTGGCTAAGTGCATTTAGGGTGCCTTTCTTAGCAGATCTCCAAGATCCCATGGGGTTAGGAGGGGATGTGGTTCTCCAAATCCTATCCCCCAAAATGAACTATGCAAGGGAAATTGTACAAGGGGAGCCTCAGAAAACTTTTCTTCCCTTTTGGCCCATTGCCATGATTTTGTGGCGTGGCACGGCAGGATGGTAGAACTGTCAGAGGATCTTGAGTTAAATATTCAACCTCAAAGAAGTGCTTCAGTTTAAAATGGTTTCATAATGTATGCAGGTAAAATCCTCAGAGTTTTGCCATTGACACTTCAACAAGGCCTGGATTTCACCCTGCCTATTTGTGAGAGTCACTTTTTAGTCACAGCACATTTATTTTCCAGGCTAACAACAAAACCTACAAATTGTCACTGGTTTTATGCCCATTTGTCTTAAAAAATCAGCATAAGTTTCTATACAGGCATATACAATATATACTATTGCCTTTCTCTACAAGAGAAAACTTATTTATGCTTTGCATTCTGGATAGAAATTATGCTGGTTACAAACAGACATCTTATTAAATCTACGTGTATAAAACATGACATATGTTTACAGCCCTATAATTGTCAAGGCCCTTTAATGTAATTAAATAACGTCAGATTAGATTGAACATCATTTCAAACCCCAATCACGGCCTCTTTGCATCAGAGTTTTTGTTACTGGGGACCCTGCACACAGTTAAGATTGGCCAGTATAGCTAATATAGCTAGACATCTTGGGCCTATCATGAGACTGCGTTGGAACAGGTGAATTCATTTTGTCACTGGGTCAGAACAACTGCAAACAGAGTGTAAATTAATTTTATTTTATTTAGAAATGCAATTAAATAATCTGAATCAATTATTTTATCTTAATAAACAAAACATTTTGCTGCAGTTTAAAGATTTGGAAATGAATATATCTTGCAAGTAAAAATAATTGTATGTTATCTGTGGAAAAAGTATCTGCATAGTTGAGCCTTAGAAGCATGATTTCTGTAGACAGTACTCAAAGAAAGTGAAGTAAGTAAATATCAGCCTAACAATAGTGGATGAGATTTTCAAAAGTATTTAAGGGAGTTAGGCACTCAACTCCCACAGGATTTCAACTCTTGTAGGTGCCTTTGAAAATCCCAGTCTTAAAGCCATCATCAACTGTTTCTTAAGAATTCAAATACTATTAATATTTTCCCCTCTTGCAAACTGCAACAAAAAAACAAAATACGAGGAGTTACCAAAAATATGGATTGTTAGCTGAGCTTCAAGGCTCTAACACTCAACTAGGTGGCATTTCTCTGGTTGTCTTCAATGTGATAACTTTGGAGCACTGTGTCTGATCAATTCCAAAATTTGAGGGAATGTTCTAAGCATCAGTGGGTAGAACCCTATTGATTTTGGTGAAAATTTGAAAACCAGAAAGGGAAAAATGTGGGACACATGGAGCCCCTGACATCTACTTAGCAGAGCCGTAACTTCCTCTGCCTCTGTAATTCTCTTTAGATCAAATAACTGGTTGAAGGCAGAAATTAACATATTGCAGCACAATGAAATGCCTCATTTTAGCTTGCTTGTGTTCCAATTGATCTTAAAATATTAACACCCAGAAAGGAAAGAAAAGGAAAGGAGAACAATGGTGGGGGTCAGAGGATAATGGGGAGACATGGGGGAAGGGGATGTACAAAGAGCCCCTGCGATGGGATGTGGGGGGGAGAGAGGGGAAGATGGGTGATCCTGGCATTGGAGCAACACAAAATCCCTACCATGGGTGAGAAGAAGGGGGCACACATCAACCCGGACATGGGGAAAACCCTGGTATGGAGGCATTGGGAGAATGGGGGACATGGGGCAAACACAGAGCCCTTGGCATGGGGGGGAGAAGGGGAAACCCAGAATGAGGGAGTACACAGAGCTGCTGACATGGTGGGGAAGGAGGTTATGGAGGCACAAAGAACACTGGGGGGAAGAAAGGGGGATCTGGTATGAAGGGAAGGGAGGCACACAGAGCCCCTGGCTTGAGGGATGGAGTGGAAGAAGTTGAAGCAAGTGCCTGAAATAGAGGCAGATGGGAGGTGGCACCCACAAAGCTTGTGCAGAAGAGGGAAACAGGTGGATGCAAGGAGCCCCTGCAATAAGCTTGGCCTACAGAAGCAACAAAGTGTGCACCATCCTATTGTACACAGTATCAGGAAAAGCTTCCTGAACTTAAGAGCTTACAAATCTAAATGCTTGATCTAAAGCCTCTTGAAGTTGAATGCAAAGACTCCCATTGACTTCAATGGGATTTGAATCAGGGCCTAAACAGAAAACATAGCTGGAGACTAGAATGCCACATACACACACAAAATAAAGTAATTGACTGAGTAGTGGAGTTTAGTACATATCATCTTCCTTCTGCTATTTATTTTTGTTGGTTTCTTCTTTAAGACTTCATGTCTTCTTTTTATTTATTTGTTAGAGCTCTTTTGAGAGAAGGACTGAAGTTTCTAGACGTTTAGAAGATGTGTTTAACATCAAGAGGATGAAGGAGAAGGTTATAGGTTTCTGGGGAGAAGGAGGGAAAATAAACAAGCCTCATTCAGTTATTTTAATGGCTGCATTAACAGACAATAATGATAATTCAATTGCACTAGAAAATGCAGCAATTTCAGATCTCTTCTTGCTTCATGTACAGAATTATAATAAATTTACTAGCTCTTACACCTGAACACCAAGAGCAATCTAAACCTTCAGAATAAGAGCATTCCTTGGCTTTCTGAACAATGTAATATTGTCACCAACAAATTAGTATATTCTGTGCAACACTTCTTTTCAGAATTTCTTTTCCTATATATGTGTGTGTGTGTGTGTGTGTGCGTGTGTGTGTTCAAAATTTCTTTTTTGAAAACTTTCATACTATTGAGCGAATTTTTACCTCCTTATTTATATCTTGTCTCCCTGTTTTGATGTTTATACCCAGGTTTATATATTCCCATTTTATTTCACAAGCTAGAGCAATATTTAGTTGGAGAAAAATTCTCCCTCACTGCATAGGCAGCATATGCCAATAACTATAACTGACATAAACAGGCTCTGCCTGTATAAATCCTTTGATGGGAGAACAGACTCCCTGTGGAGCGTAAAGTTCAATTATTCCTACAAAATGAGAAAGAACAGCAACATTTTCTATGATCAAGTAGGCAAGAATATCAATATTTCTCAATATTTTTTTTTCTAGCCCTTGGCACCTTCTTCCTTAAAGATCTCAATAAAAATGCCAAAGAGAGAGTGCAGTCCATACTATGGCTACACTACACGATTGTGGCCTAACTCTCAGATTTGAAACCACCAGCTCACTGAATCATAACAGAAGCCCAGGGGTGAAAGTAAGTTAAAGGACTTACCAGTATGCCCGAGTCCTAAGCAGGGGGTGTGGCCATAACCAGAAGAGTTGTGACCGTAACCGGAAGAGGCAGGGCCTTAAATCCCCGGGCCCTTTAAATCACCCCCAAGCTACCAGCTGCAGAGGCAGCTGCGAGTCCTTGGGTTTGGGGCAATTTAAAGGGCCCGGGGCTCCAGCTACTGCTACCGCCCTGGCCCTTTAAATCTCCTCTGGAGCCCTGCCGCCACTACCCCAGGGCTCTGGCAGCAGGGCTCCGGCAGCAGGGCTCCGGCGGGGATTTAAAGGGCCGGGGTGGTAGGGGTGACTGGAGCTCCGGGGCCCTTTAAATTACCACCGGAGCCCTGCTGCCGCTACCTCAGGGCTTTAAATTGCCACCTGGGAAAGCAGGTCCCGGTACAGTGCACCGGCTCTTGCCAGTATGCCGTACTGGGGCATACCAGCTTACTTTCACCTCTGCAGATGCCTCTCAAATCTGTGTTCTTCCAGGATGTGTGGAACCCTCAGATAAGACTTTAAAAACCATCTTGTTTGCCCTGGAACTTTTCATAAAAATTAGGTTTTGTTCCTCTATTCCAGGAGTTCTCAAACTTCATTGCACCACAACCCACTTCTGACAACAAAAATTACTTCATGACCCCAGGAGTTGGGACTGAAGTCTAAGCCTGTCCGAGCCTCTTTGCCCCAGGGGGGCAAAGCTTCAGCCCCGGGTCCCAGCAAGTCTAACGCCAGCCCTGACGACCCAATTCAAAGGGGGTCACGACCCATTTTGGGGTCCCAACCCACAGTTTGAGAAGTGCTGTTCTATTCTTAACACAATTTACCCTTTCTCCCTCTTTCCACTGTTGTGAAACGCTAGGTAGGTGCTGGCCTCCATCCTTGCAGTGGCTGCATTTCTTGTACATATTATAACTGGTTCACTGTGCTGGCTAGGCCTGTATGTGGCTCCTCCCAGAGGACAAGAACTTCTGAGCCAGGAAGTAACCTGGAGAGGAGGCTCAGGGGAAGGGGTGCTTCCTGCCTAGGGGTGGTGGAAGTGGAGAGTGTCAGCAAAGGGCTTGGAATCAGCAGTGGGAGACACCTAGGTACCCTCTTACACTAATAAACAAATGTTGTTACTGAGTTCATGCCAGTGTCATCGTTCCAGGGAATCTGCCTGCTAGATTTTCAGCTAGCGTAAATAGTTGTACTTTCAGTGAAGTCATGTGATTTATACCAGCTGAGCATTTAGCTTGTAAAAGTGCTTTGGAATTTCTTAGGATAAAGAAGAGACAAGGTGGGGGAGGAACTATCTTTTATTGGTTCAATTTCTCTTGGTGAAAGAGACAAGCTTTCGCGCTTACACGGAGCTCTTCTTCAGGTCTGGAACAGGATAACTCATAATTTATACGGTATCAACTCTGCTGTATTTCCTTACCTTGTGTATTTGTCTCCCTCTCTTTAAATACTAAAATAATTTACTATCAACAGTTCTGATGATCTTTAATGAAATGTTAATAACTAAGAGTATAAATTAAAAATCACACTGAAAATTCCTGATAAATGGAGAGAACTAGTGTTATGTGATTCCTTATCCCCACTTCATGTCATGTACATTTGAAATATAACTGTATGATTATACAGTGGCATTTCTCTTTTCTGCTTGGCTAATGTCATGTCATTTTGACTTACGCTACTATGAACTGTTCAGTAAATTTCACTCTGTTTTTAAACAAACTAATCTTTTTAAACAAAAAACCCACAATCTTACAACTTGCTCATATCATGCCATATATTTATTAAAAACACAGTTAAAAATACGACTAAGAACTATTGACAACATGCAAATATACAGCACTGCTCTAGAACACTAAATACGAAACAAATCCATCCAGTAAGAAGATACATCTCCTCTAGAAATGAATTCTTTCCAGGGCTCAGTAGTGTTCTGCTCAGTTATTTAGTTGTACATGGATCATCTGAATTCATCGCCAGAAACAAGCACTAACCCATCTCAAGTGTTCCCAGGGCACTTTATATGGTTACACCCTTCATATAAATTTACAGAAACCAACTTCTCCCTTCCTAAAACAAGCATAAATAAGAGTGCAGGTCCACAGACGCAGAGGAAAAGACACCCAGTTCTATTCCCTTGCTGGCAGGCAAAAAATACAACTCAGCCCCCTTCCTTGACAAGTCAACAGGGGAAGACTTTGACAGTTCAATCCTCACTTCAGCAGTGAGGAAAAATGAATTAGTTTTCTTCCTCAGTTAAAGTCACATAAATAAACTTGGCAGAACTAGATAATTATTTTTGATAATATGGATGGATGGATATCAATGTTTATTTTTAACAATTTTTTTATTGACTTATAGTTTCACAGTTGCTCAGAATTATGGGATTTAAGCACTTTTTAGATTTTTATTTATTTAAATTTTCATAGTTGGAGGAAATTATGGGAGAGTCAGAAAATAATTATAATAGATGTAGATTCAAAAAGTTAAAGCTTTATAACTGTTAAAACACATATTGTCAAAATCACATCAAAATATGCAAAGTATACATCCTAAAATCAAACTCTAATAATTTCTTAAACAATTTTTCTTACATTGCCTATCTGTAAATTTTGATTATAATCAATGGAAATATTTGTCAGTTTGTGTGTGTATGGTGAAATCAACATTATCAACATTTACTGACAAAAATCTAAACCTTCCAAGCTTACCTATGAACATTCAGTTCTCTCCCATCCTACCTCCTCACCAGGCAAGAATAAATGACCCAGGGTCCCATATTGGCAAAGCCAAATAGATACTGCAGTTTCTAAACAGGGGGAAACAAAAAAAAACCCCTTTGGGCCATGGGAAATTAAACAGTCACAGTTCCCATTTAGCAGAATAAAATAAACCAACCAGAGGCTTGGTCCCTTTAGTTTAGTACATTCATGTCACAAATCCTCTTAATCCAATGCACGAGCAAAGAAATCCCACTCACCAGGCTCAGAGACAGAACACTCTACCTAATTTTCTCTTCTAAGGGCCAGATTCTCTTTACACTGAAGGAGTTTAATCTTCTCTTTCTGATTGCATGAAAAGCATAGCAGCACATTTGTAATTGTATTTCAAGGAGCTACATGATTCTCTAGTGAGCAGAGAAGAGTTTGTAATTAATTATGCCACCTTGTTTGATGTTCTTTTCTCTGTTTTAGACATATTTATAATCTTTGAAACTCTATGTGTACCACAACTAATTGCTAAAGTCATGAAAACATGTAACCTTAATTAATCTATATCATGTTGCTGATCTAGATGAACTCTGCAGAAGATTGTTATAATGCTTAGTGACTGTTTTGATGCAATGATGATAAAAGGTTCATAGTAGACTGTCCAAATATGTCCTCATTTTTTATTTTCTTCATCCAACTATATGCCACTATGGAGTTTGCTTAAAAATTACAAAATTCACAGGCACTGTACAAGTGCAACAAATCAATCACAGCTATTTTCTTGAGAAGCCACATGGTCAACATTGATTTAAAATAAGAAAAAGAAAGAAACTAATAGCACAAACACCTTTTAGCTCTTCCTAAAAACATTTTGCATTGACACATAATTTAGTCTGTTGCAAACTAGCAATCCAGAAATTTTTGGTAGAAGAAAAACATTCAACATGAGAAATAGGAAATGAGTTAATCCATTCAACACATTCATGTTTTAAAATGAATAAAAAAGATTTTGTATTAGTTACTATTGGCTACTGAGATTTAAAATTATTGAAGTGCTAAAGAAGATATCGGAAGATGCTGTGGATGTAGTTTACACAATGCCCAAGAAGAGGATCTATGTGAAGCATTTTATTTGAGGCCTTTCCACATTGGTAATAAAATAAATGTTTGGTGAAGTAATGAACCAGTTAAAGTTAATCAGTTGAGTAAATTTGGAGGAAGAGTAATAAAAAGCCTTGCGTTTAAGGGTTTATAGTAATCACAGTTTGAGAGCTACAGCTGCAACAAGTCTATATGATAGACAGTGGATAATCTGTAAAAGACTGGGAACAAATCTAATACTGTGTGGGATGATAAGACAACAAGTCCCACAGAAGGGGTCTGCAAACTTCTAGAATCTTACTTTAAAGTAATTCAAAGTTTGTAATTTATAGTTCTCTAAGTTTGTAGGGTAAAAACACTCATAGCAGTTATAAACCTGAGCACACTTACTAAAACAACAATTAAAGAGGAGAGCTTTTATGAGGGATCAAATCAGTTCTATTTAACTAGAGTTGGGTTTAAATTTTAATAGAAGAGTCAAGTTTTTTGGTCAAATTTTGACCTAGAGGAAGCTTGTGATATTTGCCAAGGTTCTCAAAACTATGGTGATGATCTTAGTTCAAGGTGTGAGTTAAAAGAGCCTTGAAATGATGACTTTCTAGTTAAAGACAAATTTACAAATAGCATGTACCTTCAAAAGTTTATCCTTCTAAAACCTTGGATTTTTGGGAAATAAAAACCTTGGATTCCCCCCCCCCCAGCCCCAGTATCTACAATGTTTTTTAAACTGGGAACTCCACATGTGCGGGTGGTTATAGAATTCTTGGTTCTCCAGAGTTACAAGAGAGGAGGACCAGGACGTGTTGCTGCAGGGAGCTCAATAAACATAAGAACTTTCTGGTTAAGGAGTTCTGTAGTTGCTGCTTAAAACATGGCTCTTGGCATTTATGTCCTCAAGCTACAACCCATCTCTCACAGTGTGCATACCATTAATACATTTTTTTAAAAACTAAATAATTTACACTCAAAATTACTGCCCTGCACCTTTAAGTGTGGGGAGGGGGAGGGGGAGGCTTTGGCTGGTCTGGCCCAGTGAAGGGAACAGTGCTTTATGGCTGGGGGGGGAAGAGATAGGGCAGAGATGAAAACTGCTGCAAAGGGAGCAGAGTGGTTGCTGACTCATCTCCTGGGAATGCAGGGTTTGCAAAGGAGCAGTACAGTGCTGGGAGCCTTCCTTTTTACACAGATCATGGCTGAGGCAAGACCCAACCTCCCTCCCTTTTAGGTGGTAAAAATACCAGATTTGGTCAACACCTGCTGTGGGCATTACGCTGGCCACCCCTTTTTTAGTGGGGGGCTGGGAAAAAAAATTTCACTTAACACCATATTGGCTTGGGTGCAGTTGGGATTTTTTCGCCTTCCACACAGCGGGTTCAGGAAGGGCGTTGTTCATGCACGTCATGATGGGCGGTAGGCCATATGTCAACTCTTTATTTAAGTGTAGGGCGGATGTCCAGTGCAGGTACTCCATAGGAAAGGTATACAGTGACCGGATAAATAGCTTGGAAAAGGACTTAAAAAGAGGTGCTCATTAAAGGAATGAATGGGGGGAAGTTGGGGACTCCTATGATTGGTACAGCAGGAAGCCAACCCCCATTCTTATAGCCTATCATAACCCCCCTATGAGGTAGGGATGGATGTAGGGACCTAGGAATGGATTTGCTGGAGGGACCTAGTTGGAAAAAGAGGGGGAGCTGGTAAAAGTCCCCCAGGTAATTATGGAATAAACATGGGAGGTTTCCTGCACTGTACACTGTTATCTGCCAGGTAGTTCCTGACATCTAGTAATAAAGATACAGCCTGATTAAACTCATGTCAAATGTCTCCTGTCCTTCTTTCGGTATAGCCAGACAATGTTTGCACTCCTGTGGCACTAGCTAACAGCTGATTTATATTCAGATTGTGCTGTTGTTGGTAAGTGAATTTTTTAGATGAATTACAGTAAAGAATGCATTTGTAATGTTGCAATGTAGACTCTTTTGCCAGTATTTTTTATAAACCTTCCATTTTCTTTTTTGTTTGGTGCTTCAAAGCCACTTTCCCACTGGAAGATTTGCAAAAAGAATTGATTTAATTATTAAAATGTCAGTTAATGTTTTAATTAGATTAATCATTATTTAATGATAGGGGTTGTAGGGAGTTTTTGCAATAATGGTTGAAGTGTTTGTATTTTAATTATATATATTAAATCCTTTATAAACACACGATATTAAGTAAAGAACAACACTTTTTAGCAGATTTAAACCTCATGGTCTCAGCGTCACTATTTTTTAACATATTTGCTCCATATAGGCAAACTTCAAAAGATTATGGTTTTAATAAAAAGTGAAAAATGAGTCCACTGAAAACCACTAGAGAATACTATGAATAGCTGAGAATGGTAAATTATGCAGTCCCCAATGAAACTATAAATTAAAATTGGATACATGAACTTATTCCTGAAAGGTATTATAATATTGCAGTGATGTTTCAGATTATCTACATACTTAGAGAATGTAAAGGTGTTTTCAGTAATAATAATATTGCTCATCTATAGTGTTGAAGAAAGTTAATGTATATTTCTTTCAATTATTGAAAACAACTTCCCTTGCTAATTTATTCCCTACTCATTATATAGGAGTGTCCTTCATGCTTCTTTTATTCTGAATTTAATAGTGCATTAAACATGTTTAGAGAGCAAAACATTTGTTTTATATACATATTAAACAAATAATGATAATCCATTAATCTGAGATTTAGTCACTGTGGCCTTGACAGTTGCAGTTTAAAAAGACAACCATCCTATTCATTTAATGAACACACTAATCTATCACAAGAAAGATCCTTAAATGAATTTTATTTAGGTTGTATACCAATATTTTTTTTAATAATAGATTGCAATTAGATTTCGTGTTGATTACTAGGGTCAGAGTACATTGTCAAGAGGCCTACTCGTAATGACAAATATATATTTATATAAACAAGATAAATAACCTTTTTCCTACAAAATCACATTGTAATTTCTCTTCTGTTGATGTAATTTTTGGTGTTTTATTGACACATTTCTAATTATTAAATATAGCATTTAAATTCTACAGCTGGGAACTATAGCCTTCAAAATGATGCATCCCAGTTATATAGCCATTTGGATAGGAATCTATTTTGACATTATTACCAAATATTAGATTGTATTTTCTTAGGCTGCACAAGGATTAATGTTTGCATTGTTGTTGTAGCAATGTTGGTCCCAGGATATAAGAGACACAAGATAAGGGACAAGCTTTCGAGCTTCATAATCTGATGTATTTAAAACCCTACTGGTAATTTAGCTTACAAATGACAGATATTACATTGGTATGTATAAAGGACTGCCTGAAAAAAACTTCATTGACTTAGTCAGTTCAGGTTTCAGAGTAGCAGCCGTGTTAGTCTGTATTCGCAAAAAGAAAAGGAGTACTTGTGGCACCTTAGAGACTAACAAATGTATTAGAGCATAAGCTTTCGTGAGCTACAGCTCACTTCATCGGATGCATTTGGTGGAAAAATCAGAGGAGAGATTTATATACACACACAGAGAACATGAAACAATGGGTTTATCATACACACTGTAAGGAGAGTGATCACTTAAGATAAGCCATCACGAGCAGCGGGGGGGGAAAGGAGGAAAACCTTTCATGGTGACAAGCAAGGTAGGTTTCAGAGTAGCAGCCGTGTTAGTCTGTATTCGCAAAAAGAAAAGGAGTACTTGTGGCACCTTAGCGACCAACAAATCCACTAGAGCACAAGCCCCCGCGAGCCACAGCCCACCCCACCGGACGCACCCGGTGGAAAAAACAGTATACACACACAGAGAACATGAAACAATGGGTTTATCATACACACTGTAAGGAGAGTGATCACTTTTTTTCCCCCGGGTGCGTCCGGTGGGGTGGGCTGTGGCTCGCGGGGGCTTGTGCTCTAGTGGATTTGTTGGTCACTAAGGTGCCACAAGTACTCCTTTTCTTTTCGCGAATACAGACTAACACGGCTGCTACTCTGAAACCTACCTTGCTTGTCACCATGAAAGGTTTTCCTCCTTTCCCCCCCCCTGCTGCTGGTGATGGCTTATTTTAAGTGATCCCTCTCCTTACAGTGTGTATGATAAACCCATTGTTTCATGTTCTCTGTGTGTGTATATAAATCTCTCCTCTGTTTTTTCCACCAAATGCATCCGATGAAGTGAGCTGTAGCTCACGAAAGCTTATGCTCTAATAAATTTGTTAGTCTCTAAGGTGCCACAAGTACTCCTTTTCTTTTAGTCAGTTCAGTAATTGTAATTTTTGGTCATTATATGGATTCCTATATGGAGCCCTGTGGTGGAGCTGAGTCCCATTGTAATCAGTTGGGCTCAACTTGGGAGCAGGTGTCCACTCACAGAGTTCAGTGCAGGATTATGGTCTGTGTTTTAATATATTCTAGAGTATATTCTCATATTTCCTGTAGCTCAGCTGATATAAGCATTCAAAAACCAAGTTGGAGCACACAAAAATTTGCAGGTAAAAATAGCTACATAATGGATTGAAATGAAGGTTGTTGGGTATTTTTTTTAACTTTGTAATTACAGATCTCAAAACTACTGATTACTCCTAGAT
The DNA here is from genome assembly GCF_009764565.3 of Dermochelys coriacea. Taxonomy (NCBI): domain Eukaryota; kingdom Metazoa; phylum Chordata; order Testudines; family Dermochelyidae; genus Dermochelys; species Dermochelys coriacea. The sequence continues at coordinate 148,293,309 of NC_050068.2, forward strand.
TTTTTTTAGTATAATATACATATACAGCCCAATACACACACACAAACACACACACACACACTTTATACAGCTCCATTTGGTCTGGATGATTATACAGCTTCCAGAGACATTTCTTATTTTTCATATAGGGAATTCTGCTATAACCAGTAAAATCTTTCAAACTGGTGGAACTTTGAAGGGCATATACTATGTATGTTTGTGTACAGACAGAACACACGATTCTGTTGTGTAGTATAAAACTTTATTGGCATTAGTTTACAAACATGAACATATCCTAAACAAGCACCAATAAAATGTTTATACCACACCACACGGAGTTCCGCAAGTTAGCACAAGACTATCATCTCTATAATATGCAGTGTGTTCATTTTTACATGTGTGTTTATCTGTTTAGATCTAGATAGCCATCCAGCTTGCTGGAGAGGGAAAAACTGAAATTAATTATTTTAATGACTGCCCTGAACAAACATCCCGATGTCAGGCCTCAGATGTAGTTCCCAGTAACTTTAAATGGGGCTTGTTCATGCACATGCAAGAACAACATTTGTCCCCCCAAAAAGGGAGACTCCCTCTCCAACCATTTTTGGCCAACTAATTCCCTAATTTCCAGGACCTCCTTGAAATAAATAATTATGGTGAATAGTCTAACTTTTTTTGGTACATTAGCAGATGCAGTGCTTTGTAATTTGCAATCTTAAAATGAAAATCAGTTTTAAAACTTCAGGATGACAAAAAGTTGCCTAATTATTTTCTTTTTATTAACCCAGGTTTAAGTGCCATTTATGCTGATTGCAACTTTAAAGACAATGCTAAGTATGTTGGCACTTAAATACCTATTAAAAGTTTAGAAAGACTTTTTCTCAATACACGTTAATTTAATGCTTTATTAGCTCACTTCATTTAAGGTTACCAAGAATAGAATTTATTTGAATAAAGTGTTGATCTAATTCCATTCCGTGATGGGACTTTATTTCTGCCTAGGAGGCAAAAATCAGATGTTTGAATTTGGCAATAAAAGGAGAACACAGTGGTTTCATTCAAGCTTCAAGACCTGGAGAAAATCTATTTTATGGATCAGAGTTGCAGAAAGCCACACAATTATCAGTGTGATCTCCCACAACTGTGATATTTCACCATATTCAACACAATCAAATATGGGCACAACAGCAAAATCCATAGTTTGAAATGTCAGATTATCACACTAAGTATTTTGTGGATTTCAGTTACTTCATCCAACAAATATTATTAAAGTAATTAGAGTACTGTCAATTTTCCTTTCTTCCTCTTCATCTCCTCTACTAGCTGTACAAAGGTTGGGGAAGCTTAGCAGCTCCTCTTCTCTCCACTGTCTAGCTGGGAGAGCAGTACCAGAAATGAGATCTCTTTGCTGTGCTCATTCATATGTATCCACTTACACAGTGTGATGGGGTGGACTGGCCCTGCACTGGAGCAGAAGGGGTTAAAGCAGTGCTTTTAGCAGCCAAAGCCATGCCCACTCAACCCTGCTGGGCATGCGCCAACTGGTGCTTCAGTATAAAAGGTAGCAGCAAAGTTCAGTCTGGTTGGACTGCCAAGGAGAAAGGATGCTTGGTAGAGGCTCCAGTCCAGGAGCTGTTACAGCCCTTACCTACAGGAGCCGAAGAGCCTGAGACCTGGACCAGAGGCCTGCCGCCATCAGAACCCCAAGGAGCATCTGGCACCAAGGAGCCTGGAGGCTCCGATACCCTATGAACCACTGCTGCAAGCAAGCCGGTAGGAAGTGACCCAGGGAGGCTGCGGGAGCAGTACCTCCCACCCTCATGAGGTCAGTGTATTTCCATGGAATTCTCTGCTGATCCAGTGGTGGACCGCTCCACCACTGCTGAGGCTCTGGGTTGGGGCCTGGTGGAGTTGGGTGGGCCCAGGCCCCCCTACTGGGTCACCACCCCCCTGGTGACAGCCTCCATGTACTGGCCACTAGGCCACACTACCCTGCAGTTGAGGGTGGTTGTATTGACTCCAGCCACTAGGTCACACTCCCTGACAGTTAAGGGGAGCCCTATGCACTCTTCCCATTGGACTGCACTTCCCTGCAGACAAGGGAAGTCCTATTGACTCTGGACATTGGGTTATGTGACCCCGAGGTGGGGCATAACCCCCTTGGCTTCACTGCGGGACTATCATGCCCTTGCCCCACCCTCACGGTGATGGGGTGTACTGGCCCCATGACACACGGGCATGGTTCTTTGATCCTCGTTCTGTCTAGCTGGGACCCAAAAAGCGCTATGAAACCTGAGCGAATATCGTTCAAAAGCCTTGAATTGCCAACACTCCCAAGAACCACAAGTTTAATAAAATGTATATACAATGCTGTTGTAACAGGCTTCACATTGAGATAAGCCTGAACTAACCACCCATGCTTCAACTAATTACTGGAACAACTTACCAAGGATGGCAGTGGATTCTCAATCATTGGGAATTTTTAAATCAAGATTGGATGCTTTGCTAAAAGATCTGCTGTAGTTCAAACTGGAATGAATTCAGGGAAGATTTATTGCTTGCATTATGTAGGAGTTCAGACTAGAATATCACAAAGTTCCCTTCTGGCCTTATAATCTATAAATCCAGGAAAATTTGGAGTGGGGAGAGAGCATGAGGTTTGGGTACAATTCTAGTTTCTCAGCTTGAGATAGAGAACTCTCTAAATTTTATTAAACTTGAACAGAAAAAAAAAGGATGGATAAGGCCTATTTACACATGAAAATTGCATCAATTTAAATAAACTGGTTTAGAATTTGATTTAAATAGGGCACACCCCTTCTGTGGATAATCTTGTTTTGGTCACAGAGCCTTGTATTGATAGTTTAAATTTATTTAAACTAAATTGTTACAAGGCTCTCTTAAACCAAAATAAGATTTCCCACACGAGGGGCTGTTCCAATTTAACCAAGTTCATTCAGTTTTCTCATGTACACAATAGGTAATAGACTGTGTCATGACTAGCAATGTAGTGTGGCAACAACGACACTAAAAGGCTTACTGCTATTTTCACTTCAATGGAAGCATGGCTGCACTGGAAATTAGCCATCTCTACATTGAAACAATGTGATATTGTTATGCTGGAAGATGCTAATGGCTGCCATCAAGTGGGTCTTTGATATATAGACACTCACAGTCCAGGTTAAAGCTGATGAAACTGCTAAATACCTTTTTTCAGACTGAATGGAAGCAGCAATAAATGCCCTTTTTTGCAGAAATAGTTGAAAACGATAAAAGGCTACTGCCCAAGGCACTGGGCTGCATGGTGAAGCTAAGCAGAAATAAGCCATTATGTCTGAGGGGTTGCCCAGGGATTGATTGCAAACACATGACCTAGGGAATTGATTGGAGCTGTTTGTGTCTGTGGGTGTGAGAAGCAGAAAGCCAGTGACAAAAGGGAGAAGCAATCATAAGTGTGGCTTTGGGAGAAAGCAGTGGAACAGCCTTCCAAGGGAAGCAGTGGGGGCAAAAGATCTATCTGGCTTTACGATTAAACTTGATAAGTTTATGGAGGAGATGGTATGATGGGATAACATGATTTTGGCAATTAATTGATCTTTAAATATTCATGGTAAATAGGCCCAATGGCCTGCGATGGGATGTTAGATGGGGTGGGATCTGAGTTACTACAGAGAATTCTTTCCTGGATATCTGGCTGGTGAATCTTGCCCATATGCTCAAGGTTTAGCTGATTGCCATATTTGGGGTTGGGAAGGAATTTTCTTCCAGGGCAGATTGAAAGAGGCCCTGGAGGTTTTTCGCCTTCCTCTGTAGCATGGGGCATGGTTGACTTGAGGGAGGCTTCTCTGCTCCTTGAAGTCTTTGAACCATGATTTAAGGACTTCAATAGCTCAGACATAGGTGAGTGGTTTTTCGCAGGAGTGGGTGGGTGAGATTCTGTGGCCTGCGTTGTGCAGGAGGTCAGACTAGATGATCATAATGGTCCCTTCTGACCTTAATATCTATGAATCTATGAAAGCCAAGAGACAAAGCTTCTTTTGGATACTGTATTTGCTGGACAGACAGACGTGAATTTCTGAGCAAGAAAATTGCCACCTACTTTTTGTTTTTACTGTGTTCAGAGAAACAGGACTATGTTTATATTCTTTGTAAATAAATAAATACAACAGACATAATTTACTCGTTTTCTTAATTTATCCTCCTGATGGAAATAATTCTGCTAGGCCCAAATATTGGCTAACCATATGAGCCAAAAGAGGCAACGGTATTATATACTTGAGTTTTTAAAAAAAATTATAAAGTTTTTGTACATTTTCCTTTTTTGATGGGAAAAAATGAAAATTGTAGTTTTTATTCTGGCAAGGAAGATAGACCTGTTTCATTGTTTGCCCCATTTTTTTCACTGGAAAAAAAATTATTTTTGTTTAAAGAAGTAGGAAAGTGAGCTTTTTTTTTCCTACACCAAAATAAAATGAAATTCTGTTTTGAACATTTTCATTGAAAAACTGAAAATTTCAAAAGAAGTCACAATTTTCTTTTTTCATAAGTGGCACAAATATTATGGGAGAATACCCCTTAGGCTGCACAGCCTCTACACTGCAAGTCTGATTGGAGTAAGCATAAGACAAGCTTCCTTCACCACCACTTTATAGTGGTCGAACATTTGTACACGCCCCCCCCACTCTCTCTCTCCAGGACTAGGGTAATCTGCAGGAAGTCTACAAAAAAATTTAAAGCCACATGGATGGTATTAAAGGAAGTTTTCTTAAGAATAGAGAGAAAAAACTAAAAACTGGCATGCATGCTAGGGATGCTGGAACAATTTGGATAGTGGCGGTGCTGAGAGCCCTTGAACCAAACTGCAAACCCTGTATATAATGGAATCCACTTCAAGCCAGGAGGTGTGGCAGCATCCTCAGCACCACTAGTTCCAGCACCTATGATGCATACGGTATCAAATCATTCACATTTCAAAAGCTACCCTACACAAGCAAAATCTCTGTGGATACAATCAAGATGTAAAAGTTCCCTCAAGCTTCTGTCCTTTCCTGACTCTATGGTAGAGCCAAAGACCCCCTTGGTATCAGGTGTCTTGAGTTATTCCTTTCTTGCTCTATAGGATCCAAGTCCTCTATAGCTTGTCAACCCTTTTGATGTTAAAAGTGTGACAGTGTTTATTATCAAATCAGTCATGCAAGCCCGGGTTATATTAGCATTTGAACAATTGTGACACCACAGATTACTTCTGGAGAAGTGGGATAATCTTTTTCCCTAACCTCTTTTATGTTCAATTTTTTTATTTGATATTGTGTAGAACACTGTCTCCCTGCTGTAAACAAGTAGGATTTTTATTTTCATACATATAATATCTTATTTCTTTAAGGCTTGTTAAAATATATCCACATAATAGCTATTTTTCAGCCAACAATTCTCCTCTCCCCACAATTATTCTCAAGGTGATTCTCTGATCACAGAAATGAGGGGTTCAGGGTAGAGGAGGGGGCTCCAGGCTGGGGCAAGGGGTTGGTGCGTGTGTATGGGGGGGTGAGGGCTCCAGTTGGGGGGCGGACTCTGATGTGGGGCCAGGAATGAGGGATTTGGTGTGCAGAAGGGGGCTGGGGTGTGGAGAAGGAGGGGTGAGAGCCCTGGCTGTGGATGCAGGCTCTGGGGTGGGGCTGGGGATGAGGGGTTTGGGTGCAGGAGAGTGCTCCAGGCTGGGATTGAGGGGTTCGGAGGTAAATCAGGGTTGGGGAAGGGGGTTGAGGCAGAAGAAGGGGTCAGGGGTGCAGGTGCCGGGAGGCGCTTACCTCAAGCAGCTCCCGGAAGCAGTGGCATGTCCCCGCTCCAGCTCCTACGCGGAGGTGCAACCAGGCATGGTCACAGTTCCCAGTCAATGGGAGCTGCAGAGCTGGCGCTTGGGGCAGGGATTTGCATGGAGCCGTCTGGCTGCCCCTAAGTGTAGGAGCTGGAAAGGGTACGTGCCAGTGCTTCCAGGAGCTGTGCAGAGCCACGGCAGGCAGGGAGCCTGCCTTAACCCTGCTGCATCACCAACAGGACTTTTAATGGCCCATCAGCAGTGTTGACCGGAGCCGCCAGGGTCCCTTTTCGACCAGGCATTCCGGTTGAAAACCGGACACCTGGCAACCTATCTCTGACAATGGCCAGTACCAGAGGTTCAGGAGAAATATACAGAACAGGGTGATTTTGGAGAGAGCCACCTGTCTTCCCTTCCCTTCAAGCTTCTGATAGTCAAAGGTTTATGGTTCCCTGACCCTGGGGTTACATCTCTGACCATCTTGGCTAATAGTCACTGATGGACCTATCCTCCATGAAATTATATAGTTCTTTTTTTAATGCAGTTATACTTTTAGCCATCACAACATCCTATGGGAATAAGTTTCACTGCTTAATTGTGTTCTGTGTGAAAAAATATTTCCTCGTTTGTATCCTCCTCTTGCTGCATATTAATTTCGTTGGGTGACCTCTGATTTTTGTATTGTGGGAATGGGTAAATAACATTTTTCTATTCACTTCCCACATCATTCATAATTGTATAAAACCTCTATCATACCCACCCCCACTCCAAGTGCTCTTTTCTAAGTTGAACAGTCCAAATAATCATTTCAATTTCTCCTCTTTTGGTATCTTAATTAACTATTTCTCAGTTAAAGTGTTACCTTGAAACATGTTATTTAACAAGTTATAACCCTCATTTTTCATTAGTTCCTTTTTACCTTTATTTTTATGTTATATCAAATAGAAACTTTTACAGAAAAGCTTGGTTTGTCTCTCACGTACACAAGTAAATGTCAGCTTTTAAAAACAGTGATGTACATGTCGCCACAATTCTCTGTCTGAGTTTGCTTTGTATCAAATACATAATAGACTCTGAACACCACTAAAGAGAGGCAAAATGACTAATGTGGAGAAGGCAGACATGAGACAAGTGGAACAGGAGCATTAAACCCAAAGGGATGCTGGGAAGACACCTGACCTTTGATTTTGAATTATGCTTATGCAAAACACACACCAGCATTACTTCTCAGCAAGCCATTAGCTAATTGCTATTTGTTGACACAGTTTGAAGCTCCTGTAGTACTCAAAAGTGTAATGTAAACAGTAAGTTGCAGAGTGGATGAAACCTCTGCATCATACCTAAATGAAGGTGAGCAGGAAAGTGATTTTGGTGAGCATTTGGTTCAATTAAATAGCACTCATATATTTACATGTTACCTCGAATGGAAACAATAGTCACTTGAAAGCACCTCCAGTAGAGAGACAAATATTCTGATCATCCATGTTTGCAATTATATCTTTACATGCACAGCTGTAGCAGCAGGGCAGATTCTGATAGGTACTCAATATTTAAAATGCACTTTCTTGTATTTTAACACATAATTTAGACTTTGAGAAGGGAAAAAGAGAGCAAGCAACTACACCAGGGCTTGCAGTTTTGGAGGCCCTGCGTTATTAGTACACTTTCCTAGGGAGACCCAAGCACCTTTCACATTAAGTGGCCCTCTAGGCCCTGAAGCCAAAAAGCGACAAGTGCCATTAAACCTTTTTGTTGGTGAGGTAAAGACTCAATTCTCCACTGTAGCTGAATAAAGCTCAGGCACTCAAGTGAAGCTGCAGAGGGTCACTTTCTAGTTACACTGCTTCCAGAAGACCTTCCCAGACATAATTCCACCCGTCTTGAGCCCCCTTTTTGCCCGACACCTCCTCTCCCTGCTTAAGCTGGGCAGCACAGCTGTAACGGGGGGGCAGGTGATGGATGGCACAGCAGGTGCACTAGCTTCACAAGAGCTTCAGATTTCCTTTCTGCTGGGGATATTCTTCAGGGAGAATCTCCAGCTGATATAAATTCACTATGTGCCACATAAACCATGCAAAGGGAAGATAGGAGATTACAAAATCTGATCCATAATCATTATTTTATTACTCCGCTTTGCAACAATAATGTCACTGTTATTTACTAATATTCCACAGCAGTTAGCTTTAGCACTGTAATTGTCACAGAAGTTAAAGTCTATTTGGTTTTCTCCCTTCCCAGCATACCTTAACTGACTGCTTCAAGGACAATGAATTCAGAAAAGAATGATAGATTAAGTGGCATTTTTAACCTCTAGCATTAATCTAATTAACAACCTTGACCAAAGAAGGAAAAACCGAGCTGTGAAGATATTTGAATTACTTTTTCCTACTCTCATACAATTAGTTACCTAACTTTACATTAATATAACTTTAAGGTCACAGTTTTAAATACCTAAAATAAAAAATGCAAAAATAATAGAAGTTAATGGAAGGGGCGTACCGTATCTGAGATCACAATTAGGCCCATTGTATCTTTGCAACAGTAACTAGTAACAGATACTGATCCTCCACTCTGTTATATCATAACTCAAGTTAACTTTAGTGGTGTCACACCACCATAAAACCTAACAGAATGGAGAATGAAGCTCATGAAATGCAATGTGACTGATCTGAAGTACCTAGAACTTTCACTTTTGCCTTCCTTGACTTTTTAATATTTTAAACTGTAACCTTAAGATATTAATATAAGATTTCATGTCCAACTCTTTCTTGTAAAAAAAAAAGGAAATTATACATTAATGTCCACACTAACTTCATGGCACACTTTCACTGTTGCATAATCTGATTTACACAATTCTAAATGTCTAGCAGTTAAAACTCCACTTTCAGTATAAAACATTAACTATGTTTTCCCATAGTTCTTTAGAGTTAAAATAAACCTACTGGAAAATCCATAATATCCATGTGCTAACCAGGTTTTTCCATGCTTAGAATGCCCTTTTTGTATGAGCTACCCTGCAGGTTAGTCCTCAATGAGAACTAGCCATACACACATTCTCAATTTATTCAGTTCAGCTGTTCTTTGAATTATGGATGAGCAAAAAAGTCTCTAAATATTTTTGAATCTGAAGAGGTATTTATGGGTCTAACAAAATTAAGATATATGCCTGAGTCACATATTTCAGTTACAGAATTTTATGTCAGCCAATTACAGAAATATTGGCCAACCAGGGAGTTCAGATGCAAAATTAGAGTTGTTTTCATCCATGGTACTCTATCTCCACCCCCTTCACCCACACATTTATTAATTAATATTTTGCTAATTATTATTATATTAAAGCATTAGCTTTTAGGAGCCCCAGTCATGGACCACAACCCCATTAGGACTAGGCACGGTCATACATATAATTAAAAATAGAGGGTGGAGGGAGAATGTGCATTTTTGTTCACGGTTTCCAAACAAGTCATCTTTTGGTTGAGAACACAAATGAAGATATCTTAAAAAAAAAAATAATAGAAATTTAGAAAGTTTAGAAACACATGGAAACAAAGAACATGGAAGTATATTTCTCTTCTGCTACATGTCGTTTATACTACTTTGCAAATGACCTCACTGAACATTAAGTGGTGGGGGCCATTGTCTGGCTTGTTGGAAAAGGTGTGTGTCCCTTTAAGGGCTAGAGAGGCAGGGAGTTACTTTCGACTGCAGCGCCAGACCAGGTCAGTGTGGGGATGCTGACCCATTTTGCCCCCCCCCACCCGCTCAGGTAACCGGAAGTGGGAGGCTATATAGGTACATGCCGGTGCCAGAAAACCCCTCTTTTTTACCTAGACCAGACAGAGACGCATCCACCCTCCTACCCATTGAATTGGTGATATCAGGTTTTGTCAGCACTCTCTATGGGCCTTGTGCTAGTCGCTCCCTTCTCCGGGGGCTGTGAAGGAATTTTTCTCTCCCCGCCTGACTGGCCAAGATGGAGTGGGTTGTTTTTGTTTTGTTTTTTTTCCTTCCTCACAGCAGGTTTGAGGGGGCTTAGTTGGGCAAACATGAAACGGGAGCTCGGCTACGTGGATGTCCAGGGTAGGTACTCTGTAGGGAAGGCATACAGTCAACAGACAAAATGGATTGGTAAAGGATTTAAAGAAGGTATTCTTTAACGGAGAGGAAACAGGGGTGAGAGGGGGGCACTAGGGGAAGGTTTGGGCTCCTACGACTGGTATGGCAGGGAGCCACTCCCCCCCCCGCAACCTTATAGCCCTCCTGTAACCCACATTCAAGGAGGAGGGGATAGTGAGGTCCCAGCAGTGGGTTGGCTGAGGACCAGCATGGCCAAGGGGTAGGGCTGATAGAACCTCCCCTGGTATATATTGAAATAATTATGCAATCACCAGCACTATACAGTTTTATCTGCAGGGCACTCCCAGACATTTAAGAACAAAATTGGGCCTGATTAAACCACCTCCAGTGTCTCCTGTCCTTCTTCCAGCATAGCCAGACAATATTATAATAAGGTCCATTGTTTACAGATAAAGCCCATTCACAGGTGCGGTCCCAGGTTCTGAGCTATAATCCTGGCTCTGAAATTTACTTCCTCTGAACAAAACACTGCTTCTGTTTTTCTATCTGTAAAACAGGGATCGTAACACTTTTCTACTTCCTAATGCTATTGTGAGGGTAAATTAATATTTTTAAAGAACTTGGCAAATGGAAAGTGCTAAATATTTTTACTGATATTTTACTTCTCATTTCCACCAGGGTATATTACAAATAATCTCACAATTGATAAATGCAATATCTTTCTACTCACACTTTCACTGTTTACCCGTTTCTCTCTGTAGATTGGTAGGGTGAGAGAACATTTTGGCAACTGTACTCACAAGTCAATTCTGCTTGGATAGCCTTGGCAATGATAAAACCAACTGTTGATTAAGATTAAAGTAGTTTTGGCTATCTGCAGCTGATCTGATTTGACTTTCTGCTACAACAGTTTCAGCCCATAATTGATTTGGGATGTGATCATGCCTAATACCCACGAGTAAAACTAAGAGGAAAAAAATCATATTAGTAACAAATAGCTTGAACAAGCAAATTATCTTTTTAATGGGATTTTCTCTTTTCACTCTACTAGTTTCCCTGAAAGGAGAAAACAGATTCAATGACAAAGAGCATGAAGAAAAATTACAAAGATTAAAGAGCCACTCTTTTAAAAGAATGCCTGCTATTTTAATGATTGATCTGCTTCAAGGAGAATCTCCTTTTTACTTCACTGAGCTACAAAGATCACCTTAAGGGATCTTATAGGGGTTAAATATTTGCAATATTTCTGGACCTTTCTTTTACATATGTTCTTTATGAACATCTGTCCATTTGTTTTTACCATTTGGATGAAGGGATATATTTTGGGGAGTCTGTTAAGAGATCATATGTTGCTCTGCTAGATCCACTTAACAGCCTTGATAGTTCTCAAACACATTTTGTGCCAATAGGAAGAAAACAATCTTCAATTTCCAAAACGTGCAGTTTTCTATTATATGAAGAATTTAAAAAGGAACATGACAGCAATGAATGCCTGAAGTGCAAGGGCATCAAAGACTAAAAGAGTTGCCTGGCAACCAGCATGAGGAATGAGAGAGAGTTGATGTCTGCAGAAGCAGCCATGAAAAGTACCAATGATATGTGTACCATTTCCAGTGTCTGAAAATGGGGAGGATTGTTTGTTTCTTTTGGGATTTTTTTTTATTACCCATCTGGATTCTATAGCTTTTCTAACTGTTGGACTTTACACCAACATGTAAGTGAATATATACACCATACCTATAACTTAAACCTGAAATTTTGCCTTTGAGAAATAGAGAAGTTGACAAGTATTTGCCATATTGCCTAGGTTATTTCTATCCCTGACTTATTAATCAAAGGCAAAATTGTCAATTTTTATGCAGGGCCACACTATATTTTTCAGGTTTCAGAGTAGCAGCCGTGTTAGTCTGTATTCGCAAAAAGAAAAGGAGTACTTGTGGCACCTTAGAGACTAAAATTTATCTGAGCATAAGCTTTCGTGAGCTACAGCTCACTTCATCTGAGCTGTAGCTCACGAAAGCTTATGCTCAAATAAATTTGTTAGTCTGTAAGGTGCCACAAGTACTCTTTTTCTTTTTACTATATTTTTCAATATCTACAATGTGCCTATCTTCAAAGCCAAGGGTAATTCCATCAATAAAAGCATTGTTACAAAATAATTTGAGTTGGTCAAATGTCAGCTTAAAAACTCTCAACATAAGAAAATATAACAAAAGCGTACATTGTTTCTGCCCACCCATTCCTTCTTACAAATTCTTAAATTAGACATTTGTGACTACTCTTCTAACCAAGGAACAATGGATCAGTCTAATAAAATCTCACAACCAGGTACAAACTGCAAGATATTATGCAACTGATGGTGAATTCCTTGAAAAAAACCAACCAATTTTTAATATTAATATACTTGGAAGAGAACAAGATCGTCACTCTTTATCCCCATCTACCCTCTATTATCTGTATCTGATCACCTGGAGTAGTATTAGATGATATCTATATACCATGCTCCTCTAAACAATGTTTGGACTATTTGCATATGACAGCATTGTCCAATTTTATATTTGTACGTACCAATGCAGACAATTACACACAGCCCCATTTTACAAAACTGAAACATACATACCAGACTATATACCACATTGCACAGACATACATGCATGTAACGGTCTTTACAGAAGTTATGAATTCATGCAGAAGCAAGTATATGTTTGTCTCCCCAAGTAAGGTTGTATAAAACATTGCAGGTGTTCTCATGCTGTAAAGAACAAATATATATATTTGTTGAATTCGCAGAAAACTAACTTGCTTGCTGTGTCAAATGAAGTATTATCCACTGATCTTATTTATCAAGCCAACTTTACAGTTACTACCAAGTCCTGAAGAGCGCTATGCACCAGCCAGGCCAAAAGGATATCTGTTAATGTAATTGGCAGCCAACTGCTTCAATCCACATTTTATATCTGCTTGTGAAATGTTACACATCTCCTTAGCTGCTATGTCATGTTTTGCTCTGTTTCAGAGTAGCAGCCGTGTTAGTCTGTATTCGCAAAAAGAAAAGGAGTACTTGTGGCACCTTAGAGATTGACAAATTTATTAGAGCATAAGCTTTCGTGAGCTACAGCTCACTTCATCGGATGCATTTGGTGGGGAAAAAAAATGCATCCGATGAAGTGAGCTGTAGCTCACGAAAGCTTATGCTCTAATAAATTTGTTAGTCTCTAAGGTGCCACAAGTACTCCTTTTCTTTTTATGTTTTGCTCTGGCAGTGCAGATTTTGTTACTGTGAATTTAACCCCACAAGTAATAGTGAGCATTGGAATGTGAGTGCTACCCTCACTTTTGAGTGAGCCTGTTTGGGGGCATGCACACATACATTTGCATGTCAGAAGTATAGTTTGGGCTATCACTGTTCATTCACCATAACCCCTCCTCAAGGGAAATCACTGCTTAGTTGTGAGAATATTACTGACATTCTCTCCAGCCATTTAAGCCACAGGCCAAGTTGTAGGCCAGCTTCTGTCAGTGTAGCAGCAAGCTTGCTTCCCCTCCTGGCCAGGGGAAATATTTCAAAAGACTATGTATTTGGCACCGAAAGAAGAAAATTTTGATAACATTAAGTAATAAATAATTTTCCTGTATTATCTAGCAGCCTTTTTTCTTTGCTATAAAAATAGGCTCAGGTATGAGAAATGTCATACAGTAGAGGGAATATCTGAATGCCCAACAGACATCAATTTAAAATGTGGTGTTCTGTTACTTAGTGTGGTGTTGTTGGGTTTTTTTGTTTGAGACCACAAAGGATTTAATTGAGGAAGCATTAAAACTACCATTGAAAAAAAAATCAAAGAATGTCTTTTTATCCTTTCCAAGCAATATTACCTTAATTTCATCTTCAGAATTCATCTTTGCAATGGACCAAATTCTCTTCTTTTGAAGATGGGAAGATAACTTGCAAATTTCAGCATGTGATCAAGGCAGTGAAATGAATACTAGATATGTGCTTTCATTTTCTTTTTTCTGGCTGTGCATAGGGCTTACAAAATCATGTTTCTGCCACAGATTACCAGTGTTTGACATTCCTATGAGTAGGTATTCCTATACTTACACATTTTGCTTTACCAAAAGACATTTTTCTAGATGCCACAAACAAATCTAGCTGCCATGCTACTAATGCCATCCTCCTCAATTCACACTCTAGCATTTATTAATAATGCCTCTTATGGATATTTTTTTAAATCCAGGACTGAAGGGTTTTAGTAAACTTCAATGTCTTTGTTTATTGCAAAAACATGGGCAAAATGAGGAAAAATGCAAACCTCACATAGATCTTCTTTTATGTCACTTATGGTTGATAATCTGTGATATGGTGCTAATATCTAAAAAAAGGGGCCCCACAAAAATGTTCTTCTTTTGTTTAACTTAAACCCCGTATACAGTCTGAGAAGTATAATGTTTTGCAGAGAGAAGTGGTGAGGGCCCTAGGAATATTTTTTTTTCCAATCTATACAACACATTTTCTTATAAACAGAACCAACATCTACATTGCTCATGGATTCCAAAGCCAGAAGGGACCATTGTGATCACTTAGTCTGATCTCCTGTATAACACAGGCCATAGATCTTCTCTAAAATTCCTATAGTACGTCTTTCAGAACAAATATCCAGTCTTGATTTAAAAATTGCCGGAGATGGAGAATCTACTACAACCCTTGATAAATTGTATTTAATTATGCTTGCTGTAAAAAATGTATGCCTTATGTCCAGTCTGAATATGTTTAGCTTCAACTTCCAGGAATTGGATCATGTTAAACATTTCTCTGCTACACTGAAGAGCCCTTTATCAAATATTAATTCCCCATGTAGGTACTTTAAAACTGTGACCAAGTCGCCCCTTAACCATCTCTTTGTTAAGCGAAGTAAATTGAACTCCTTGAGTCTATCACGGTGACATGTTTCTAATCCTTTAATCATTCTTGTGGCTCTTCTTTAAACCCTCTCCAATCTATAAACATCCTTTTTGAATTTCAACTCACCAGAACTAGACACAATATTCCAGATGCAGTTCCACCAATGCCAAATACAGAGGTAAAATAGCCCCACTACTCCAACCTGAGATTCCTCTCTATATGCATCCAGGAATTGCACTAGCTCTTTTAGCCACAGCATCCCACTGGGAGCTCATGTTCAGCTGATTATCCATTGCCAACTCCAAATCTTTTTCAGTCACTGCTTCCCAGGATAAAGTCCCCTATTGTATAAGTATGATCTACATTCTTTGTTCCCACACCCTTGCCCCAGCCCAGAGCCCCCTCCTGTGCCCCCAAACCCTTCATCCCTGGCCTGGCCCAGAACCTCCTCCCACACTCTGAAATCCTCATTCCTGGCCCCACCCCAGAGCCCACACCCCCAGATGGAGCCCTACCACACACAACCCCCTGACCCAGACCGAAGCCCCCTCCCACACTCCAAACTCCCCGGACCCACCCTAAAGCTTGCATCCCCAGCTGGAGCCATCAGCCTCTTCTGCACCCCAACCCCTGGTGAAAATTGGTGGGGGAGGGGATGGATTGAGTGGGGGTGGAGCCCTAGAGAAGGGGTGGGGCAAGGGCAGGACCTCAGGGAAGGGCATGGCAGAGGGTGGGGCAAGGGTGTTAGCTTTTCTGGAATCAGAAAGTTGGCAACCTTAGCTGAACCCGGGGGTGCTCCGGGGCTGGAATACCCATTGAAAAAAAAAATAGTGAGTGCTTAGCACCCTCCGGCAGCCAAGCTTCCCTTCTCCTCCAAGCACCTCTCACCCACCGGCAGCCCTGCTGAGCTACTCCCCCCTATCCTCCCCAGTGTCTCCTGCACATCGCAGAACAGCTGGGAGGGAGGGGGAGGAGCAGGGATGGAGGATGCTCTGGGTGGGGGCTTGGAGGAAGGGGCATAGTGGGGGTGGTCCTGGAGTAGAGCGGGGATCAAGCACTCCCCTGGATAGAGAGGAAGTCAGCGCCTATGGTTTAAATGCAAAACCCTCTTCAACTTAGCTTTCCCTCAGATTTTTCATATACACTACACATGCACATGTGCTCTCTCTTTCTTTCAGACAGACTAACAAAGCTAATTATCTTATAGAGTGGGAAGGAAAAAAGAGGGTTTAACGTTATTTCCATTTATATTTACTTGGAAGGCACTTTGATATTACAATAATGGGGCAAGACAAAAGAGAATTTTTTTTTATTTAAACAAGATTTCCAGTGTAGATTTGAGTTTCAGTTTGTCCGATGCTACAAATCCTTGAAAAGCTCAGTGGACACACATCTGATTTCACTTACACAGGTTTTGCATTTTAAATCCATTGACTTAAATGAGGATACACTTATGTTATACTCATGATATATCAGAATCAAGTCAGTCTTTTTTAAGGAGGAGGAAGCAGTCAGACACATAGGGATGTATTGATGGTAGGTAAAAATCATCAGTAGTACAGTGTGAAAATCTTCTTATACTAGGGATGAGAACCTCTGATGGTTGTTCCATAGGTATTGGGCAGTGCAATTTTAGAAGGAACAGACCTCAAAATAAGACACACATTATATCACTCATATTTCCTAAACACACTTCTTTGTAAGCATAATGGGCTTCTAGGCAACAGAGTTCCCTAATAGCTTAGTTAGAATTCAGTTTAAGAGGATCACAGAGGGAAATTTCTAATAGTCTGAAGGATATGATGGGCTTAATCATAAATACCATACAACAGCTATGATTTAAAGCATTTTTTCTGAAACAAGCTTAAAACAAGACAATGATCTCTCAACTCAAGCTGCTGATATAAAATCAATAGTATATTGGAAAGGGAATAAGCATGTAACATCAAATTATAAAGTGACTCTTTTTGTCTGTAACTTGCTATACAACACAAAAACAACAAGGAGTCTGGTGGCATCTTAAAGACTAACATTTGATTTATCTGAGCATAAACTTTCATGGGTAAAAACCCTACTTCTTGACCCATGAAAGCTTATGCCCAAATAAATCTGTTAGTCTTTAAGGTGCCACCGGACTCCTCATTGTTTTTGTGCATACAGACTAACATGGTTACCCCTCTGATACTTGCTATAGAACAATTTCATCAAAACGTAACTGCCAACTTACAATGCAAATATAAATTAACTCTTTCCCAGGAACAATGTTCTACTAAAAGTGGACACCAAACTAAAGGGATGCTATTAAGGAGTCCAACTGACTTCAATGGAGCTAACCCCGGTGAATTAAGTGCACGTGATAAGTGCTTGCAGAATAAGGACCAATATTGGCTGGCCCCACAATGGATCTAGCAAAATAGACTGTTTGTATCTACATACCTTTGGATAACCTACATCATTTGAGAATCATAGAATCATAGAATATCAGGGTTGGAAGGGACCCCAGAAGGTCATCTAGTCCAAACCCCCTGCTCAAAGCAGGACCAAGTCCCAGTTAAATCATCCTAGCCAGGGCTTTGTCAAGCCTGACCTTAAAAACCTCTAAGGAAGGAGATTCTACCACCTCCCTAGGTAACGCATTCTAGTGTTTCACCACCCTCTTAGTGAAAAAGTTTTTCCTAATATCCAATCTAAACCTCCCCCATTGCAACTTGAGACCATTACTCCTCGTTCTGTCATCTGCTACCATTGAGAACAGTCTAGAGCCATCCTCTTTGAAACCCCCTTTCAGGTAGTTGAAAGCAGCTATCAAATCCCCCCTCATTCTTCTCTTCTGCAGACTAAACAATCCCAGCTCCCTCAGCCTCTCCTCATAAGTCATGTGCTCTAGACCCCCAATCATTTTTGTTGCCCTTCGCTGTACTCTTTCCAATTTATCCACATCCTTCTTGTAGTGTGGGGCCCAAAACTGGACACAGTACTCCAGATGAGGCCTCACCAGTGTCGAATAGAGGGGAACGATCACGTCCCTCGATCTGCTCGCTATGCCCCTACTTATACATCCCAAAATGCCATTGGCCTTCTTGGCAACAAGGGCACACTGCTGACTCATATCCAGCTTCTCGTCCACTGTCACCCCTAGGTCCTTTTCCGCAGAAAAGTGTGAAGAAGAAGAGAAGTGTGCCTGTGATTTTGAAAACAAAGGCTTTGATGCTATTTTTCAGAAATAAATACATATTTAAAAGAATCACTGCCAACAGCAGAAGAATCATGAACAAACAATAATAATGATGAATAAAGAAAAAAGTATTAACCATATTTCAATTTCCATTTGATTTCAATGGGAATTAGATGCCTACATATCTGAGGATCTGGGCCAGAGAAAATAACCAAAATCCGCATACACACAAAACAACTATGAAGAAAATCTTTGAACCTATCTGAAGCATATCATCTTAACAGTATGGACAGGATTGACCATGACCAGCTAACTGTTAAGGAAAAGTTAGCATATGTGACTCCATTTTGGTTTGGGGCCCCCCCATTCTTTAAAAGCAAGCACATCATGCCCTTAGATACTACATTCCTGTTAAACCCCTTCCCCGCTTCTCCAGCCTTTCTTGACTCCTGGTTTCTGTTCTTTGTCTGTTCCTCACTCCCTGCCTATTGGCCTTATGATGTGGGCCTCCTACCCTGATAAGAAAAGTTACTGATGCATTGCTTCAGGGCCATGGTGTGCAGCTGAAGTAATAGTTTAGCACGGGGGATGCACTTAGCAGGGATAGGTGGTAGATAGGAAAAAGATTTGTCTATTGGCCAAAGTTTCCAATGCACGAGGGTAACATGCTTTGCTAAAGGTATATAATTTCTGTATAACCTGCATTTGGGGTCTCCCTCTGACTAGCAGGGGGGCACCACGCTCGAGCGTAATAAACTTAGTATCTTTGGGAACTCTGCAGTTGTGGACTTTGTTCGTGTGCCTCAGCCTAGACTTGAACTGTGCGTGACCTATCAGGTATAATTCGTAGCAGTTTTTGGTGACCACAAAGGGACTTTAGGCTCTCACCGATGAGCGAGAGCGCACTCCTCCTCTCGGACAGCTCCAGCCAGCACAGGGTGAGTTCACCTTTGAGTACTCCGAGGAGTGGGAGCGTGGGCCGTCGCTTAGGCGATAAGGTGGCACATTTGGTGTCCTTTTGGTAGCCCATTATGGGTTCTGGGCAGAGTGTAAGTAGGGGGACCCCTTTGACTGAAATTCTCAAACTGGAGGAATATTTCTGGTTACCAGGGGTTAGGTAAAAGGAAAGCTGTAATCTTGTGTAAGATTGAGTGGCCAGCACTAACAACTCAAATACCTCTTGAATGGCCACTGGATGGGTCCTTTGCTGAGGACAAATTAACAGCGCTTTGGAAAAGACTGGAGGACAAAGCTCCAGCCGAAATGGATTACTGGTATGTATGAGACAACTGGACTTATGCGCGTGCAAAAGGACGTCCTCTCTCCTCCTCCTTTGCCTATCTACCTCAGGGGTCTCAAGCCCCGGCATGTGCTGCTATGCCTGCTTCTGCCCCTCCTCCGGCTTACCCTTGGCTTTCTGATTTATGTTTGTCAGCTTCTTGCTTGCCACCCCGCAGCCCGAACAGGCCCACTATTGATCCGCAAGCCCCCCTCATTCAACAACCCCTTGTTATCCATGATACGGACAGCAGTGAACAGCTAGTCTTCCCCTATGTTCACTGCCCCTTCGGCCCAGGCGATTTAGTAACATGGCAACAGCAGATGCCCTGCCTGTGTGACAATCCAGAAAAGGTTCTGCAAACCATTCGGTCTGTATTTACTTTGTTCAATCCTGCATGGGGGGGATGTTCAGGTAATCCTGGACACACTTTTCACCCCAACGAGAAATATTCATTCTGGATGCCAATCGGCACTGGGCAGGGGAGGATAGTACCCAGACTGCTTGGCCCCTGACTGATCCCAATTGGAATCCCAATGTGTCTGACCAAATGAGCCTTTTAAGGATGGGTAGAGACAGCCTTTTAGAAGCCATACGCAAAGCTGGTAGTAAAACGGCTAATTGGTCTAAAATCCGTGAATGCCAGCAGGAGCTTAATGAGCACCCCTCCGCTTTTTTTTTCCCTCGGTTGTCCAAATGGGTTCGTGTGGATGGGGGTGGTATAGACCCTGAGTCGGAGGAAAGCCATCCTATGATGGTCTCCTTTTATGTTGATCAGGCAGCATCAGATAAAAAAAGGATTTTTCTAAACATGTTCCCGATTGGCCTCCATGAGTAGTCCACCTGGCCACCTTTGTGTTTAATGGCAGGGACGAGGAGAAAGCAAAGGAAAAAAACATAAGCAGAAGAGGGAGGAGGTAAGTATGTTAGCGGCTGCCTTGCAGGTTCCTTTGGGAAAACAGCATTAGCAAGGGCATGGAGATATGAGAGGAAGGGGGCATGGACGAGGGACAGGAAGAGGGGGAGGCTTGGGTAGAGGGATGGAAACTGTAATTATTGTAAGCAACCAGGGCACTGGAGAAGGGAATGTCCCCTGCTTCCCCGAGGGGCTCCTTGGAAAGGTCAGGTAGAGACTAGTTCTTCTTTTCCCCCTAACGCCCCCCAGGACCTTGTTAACCCCCAGTGACTAGAGGCGGAGATTTTGGGAACCTTGGGAGATTTGGAATGGGATTCAGTGTTACAGTCGCAAATTTATCTGAAAGTTGGGGAGCAGTTTGTGCCCTTTTTAGTAAATACCGGTGCCACCCTCTCTACTTTAACTTTTGTTCCGGGCTCTCTTTCTGATACCAAGGTTTGGGTGCAGGGCACAGGGGGAAATCCGTGCTCAGCTCCCCTATCCTACCCTGTCCCTATTGAGCTTCGTTCTTTAAAGTTGTCACAGATTTGTTGTAATGCCAGAGGGCCCCGCGAATCTTCTCAGGCGGGATGTGCTGAGCAAACTGGGAGCACACGTATATTGTGCCCCCGAGAGGCTCCACATGTCCGTCCCGGACTTGGCTGTTGCTTCTCTTATGGCATTGATTACCCCTGTTCCTGATGTTCCCTCTGAATTGTCCAGTGTTCCCCACAGTTTGTGGAGCACGAATTCTATCGATGTGGGTCTTCTCAAATCAGCTGTCCCAGTTAGTCTGGAAACAAGAGACGGACCGCCTCCCTCCGTAAAACAATACCCCTTGCCGAGGAAGGCAGAAGAGGGCATTTCACTTCTCATTGACAGCTATTTGACTTGGAGTTCTAGTCCCCTGCAGTTCACCCTGTAATACTCCCATTCTTCCTGTAAGGAAGACTAAACCAGGACCAGACGGGCGGCCAGTCTATCGGTTTGTTCAGGATTTCCGAGCTATGAATGGTTATGTTATAGCCCCCCATCTAGTTGTCCCTGACCCGAGCACCATTCTAACGTTAATTCCCCCAACGGCCACCTGTTTCACTGTTGTAGATTTGTGTGCGGCCTTCTTCAGTATCCCTTTGCACCCCGATTCTCAATATTTGTTTGCGTTCACCTGGAAGGGTCAGCAGCTAACTTGGATGTGCCTCCCCCAAGGGTTCTCAGGCTCCCCCACTATTTTTTCCTGAATTCTAGCCCATGATTTGAAAGACATTGTTTTGCCTAGTTCATCTGTCCTAGTTCAATATGTGGATGATTTAATTGCTGCCTCTGATTATAATGCATGTTTAATTGACTCTGTTGTTTTGCTTACTGCATTAGCTAATAAGGGTCATCGTGCATCTCCATCCAAATTGCAGCTGTGCAAAGATCAAGTAATTTATTTAGGCTTTGTAATTTGGCCTGGAGAGCGTTTACTCTCCCCTGATAGGGTGCAGGCAATCCAGGATTACCTGTGCCCAACTACAAAAAAGCAGTTAGGGGCTTTCCTGGGGGCTGTGGGGTTCTGCCGACCCTGGATCATGGCTTTCGGGGAATTGGTGAAACCGTTAGTCCAGGCTACCACAACATCGGCCCCCGATTCTGTCTCCTGGACCACGGAAATGGAAGTTGCTTTTGAATGCGCCAAGAAGGCTCTGATCTCTGCGCCCACCTTGGGATTCCCGGATTATGGTAAACCATTTTCTCTTTTCACTCACGAACACCAGGGGGTGGCCAGCGGCGTCCTTTTGCAGCACCTAGGGGATCGCCCACACCCCATAGCCTATTACTCAGTACAACTGGACCCTATCATTTGGAGCTCTGTCTCCTGTGTACAATCCATTGCTGCTGCCGCTGTCATGGTTGAGCGGTCATGGCCTATTATTTTGGGGCACCCTCTGACTGTCTGGGTCCCTCACAAGGTTGAGGTTCTTTTAAAACAACATTCTACACAGGCATTGTCTCCACAGCGGGCTCATAGATATGAGCTAATTCTGTTGGCTGCTGATAACGTTACTTTACGCCGCTGCAATGTCCTCAATCCAGCCATGATGCTACCCCTCCCGGAAGATGGTACCCCTCACCATGTATGTATGGATGTCGTTGTGCAGGATGGTAAGCCTCGCCCGGATTTAGCTGACTTCCCTTTAACCAAGCCGATTTACTTCTTTTCACCGATGGGTCCTCGTACTATTTAGATGGCCACCAGGTCTTGGGCTATTCGGTTACCTCTCAGGCAGACTTTATTGAGGCTGCCCCCCTTCAGCGCCCAGGGTGCAGGTGTTATACGTGCTTACCAAAGTTTGTCTGTCTGTCTGTCTGTCTGTCTTCGGGAAGGACTGTTACTATTTATACAGACTCTAAGTATGCTTTTGGTGTTTGCATGCTATAGGCCAGCTCTGGAAACAACGAGGATTTTTAACCTCCTGAGGTACAAAAATTGTTAATGGCCCTCTAATTACTGCCCTTTTGGATGCCATTCAGGCCCCTCGCCAGGTGGCGGTGATTCACTGTTATGCGCATAGGCAGCCTAATACTTTTGTATCTCAGGGCAAGGCCTTGGCTGACTCAGCCACGAAGGCTGTAGCTCTACAGCCCCTCCTGGTTTTGGCTTCCCTCCCCCTAGATATGCCCTTCCCGCCTGCTGATTGGACGCTGTTATATGCTGACGTATCCTCGGAGGAGCTTAAATCTTCACTCCTTGGGTCATGCTGGTATCCAGGACATGGCAGCTGCTATACTTAAATCTTGGGTGGCACCCCATGTTTATCTAGCAGTGAAGCGGGCTCTTGGCTGCTGCCCTACTTGCCTGGCCTTCTCTGCTAAGACTCAGCTTGATAATGACTCAAAGGAGGGGGGGGGGGAGGACCCTGGGCAAACTTCCTGTTTCAGCTATTACAGATGGACTATGCAGAAATGCCTAAAAGCTCAGGGTTTCACCACCTCCTTGTTATAGTGGACCAACTTTCCAGATGGCCTGAAGCAATACCAACCAGAAAGGCAGATGCAAGATCTCTGGTAAAGTTTTTTAATCAAAGACATTGTACCTAGGTTTGGTGTCCCTGAAGTCATCGATTCAGACCAGGGATCACATTTTACTGCAAAGATTTTGTAGGAATTATATCAGTGCTTGGGGGTTATTTGACAATTGCATACCCCATACCACTGCCAGTCTGCGGGTCATGTGGAACGCATGACCCGGACAATAAAGACAATGGTAGCAAAGTTCTGTAAGGAGACCAGACTTAAGTGGCCAGATGGCTTGCCTATAGTCTTATGGCACATAAGACGAACCCCACGCATGGCCCTAGGCCTGTCCCTGTTTGAGGTGTTTGGGAGGCCAGTTTTAATCCCGGGTACTTGTGTTCCTGCACGTGCTAGCCTCCTGGATGGAGATGATATGTTGCCAGACTGCAAAAGAAGCTGACAGACAATCAGTCTGAAGCTCACTTGTTTCAAACTGCACCCTTAGGGTTACAGGTTCATTCTTTTAAACCAGGGGATTGGGTAATGGTAAAAAAAAATCCTCCACACTGACCCCCTGGAACCGTGGTGGGAGACTCCATACCAGGTTCTGTTATGTACTTATTCTGCTTTGAAAGTTGCAGGTAAAGGTTCCTGGATCCATCATAGCTACGTTAAGTTGGCACTGGGACCACCACCTGACCCTGACAAGCCATCCGACGAGCCACTTCACGAATGAATGCCACTACCAACCCATGGACTGAGCTTTCCAGCTATTGGGACCTTTATAGCCCACCACAACTTCTTGTGTTCCTGTTTATCGGACTTATATTGATGGTGTTGATTTGTGTGTGGTACCAGGAGGATGCCGATATTGTTATGGGTTTCAGAGTAGCAGCCGTGTTAGTCAACATTGTTATAAACTGGACTTTCAAGATGATACAGGTTTCAGAGTAGCAGCCGTGTTAGTCTGCATTCGCAAAAAGAAAAGCAGTACTTGTGGCACCTTAGAGACTAACAAATTTATTAGAGCATAAGCTTTCGTGAGCTGTAGCTCACGAAAGCTTATGCTCTAATAAATTTGTTAGTCTCTAAGGTGCCACAAGTACTGCTTTTCTTTTTGCGAATGCAGACTAACACGGCTGCTACTCTGAAACCTGTATCATCTTGAAAGTCCAGTTTATGATATTGTTATGGTTTGCCTAGGGGGTCTTCTCCCTATTCTCCACGGATGGGAAGGCAACAGCTTCCTGACTTTAACCCAGGCACAGGGGGTTAACTGAACGCAGTGTTGGGTCTGTATTCATACCCCCACGTATATAGGTCAGGGAATTCTCTTGGTGGGGGTAGCTCTGCCCCTAGATCGTACAGTACAAATAGCCTTAGCTTGGAGTGGCACCAGGTACCAACCTGAGAGCCACCCTGAAATCTCTCAAACTTGGTCTATCAACATGGTAGCCCAAGGTAGTTATGCCCTCTGTCATCATAAAACCCACAAGTGTAGCACAGAGGTAGGGTGAGGTGAGTAACCCATTGTAATTTCACTATCGCAATCACCACAAATCGATCTGATCATCCATGGTTTATGGGCGGATGGATGGCAGGCCCCAGTAATTTAGGGTGGTTCTGGTTATGCAATCACACAGCCTATAAGGTTCTCCCAGCAGGATAGTGTGGTACATGTACCTTAGGGGCTATAGTACCTGCCATGACAGTACATCAGACCCTGATCCAGGGAGAGATCTGCAATCTGGTATGGAGAAACCAACTAAGTATCCCTTCAAACCCTTTTTCCTCAATGGCCCACAGGCTTTCACTCCTTTGCACAATGGGTTCTGCCATGGTTAGGAGTAAGTGAACTAGAAAAAGCTATAGTTAATATTTCAGCTGCTTTGGAATTAATGGCAAATGCTACTGCAGATGCCTTATCTGCCCTTCAAATTGAAGTAACTCAGTTATCCCAAACTACATTGCAAAACTGCCTGGCCCTGGATTATCTCCTTGCAAACCAGGGTGGGGTTTGTGCTCTGGTTAACTCAAGCTGTTGTGTATTTCTAAATCAACAGCAAAACAGGGTGGAAACTGACATCCACATCCTCATGCAACAGGCATGCCCTATTCCACCATGTCAGCCTCGACGATACCAGCGCTGGATTCCAGCAGGTCTGAAATTGGCTCACCTCATGGCTACTGGATGTGGGTGCTTGGGGATGGCATATTTTGTATTTAATCCTTTTGGCTGTTGCTTTTTTTTTTTTTTTTAATGCCTACAATGTTGTAGTATGTGCCGTCGGCAACTGGTAACCCTGCATCGTGGTTACTCAGCCCCGATATAGCTTATTGATGTACAAAAGAAAAGCAGGGACTGTTAAGGAAAAGTTAGCATATGTGATTCCATTTTGGTTTGGGGCCCCCCATTCTTTAAAAGCAAGCACATCATGCCCTTAGATACTACATTCCTGTTAAAACCCTTCCCCGCTTCTCCAGCCTTTCTTGACTCCCGGTTTCTGTTCTTTGTCTGTTCCTCACTCCCTGCCTATTGGCCTTATGATGTGGGCCTCCTACCCTGATAAGAAAAGTTACTGATGCATTGCTTCAGGGCCATGGTGTGCAGCTGAAGTAATAGTTTAGCACGGGGGATGCACTTAGCAGGGATAGGTGGTAGATAGGAAAAAGATTTGTCTATTGGCCAAAGTTTCCAATGCACGAGGGTAACATGCTTTGCTAAAGGTATATAATTTCTGTATAAGCTGCATTTGGGGTCCCCCTCTGACTAGCAGGGGGGCACCACGCTCGAGCGTAATAAACTTAGTATCTTTGGGAACTCTGCAGTTGTGGACTTTGTTCGTGTGCCTCAGCCTAGACTTGAACTGTGCGTGACCTATCAGGTATAATTTGTAACACTAACACATTGTTGAACACAACTTTCCCTGTCTACATTAGGTGCAAAGTTCTGTTTAAAGGTTGATATTTAATACATTTTAAAACAATCTAAAAATTCCTACCAGAAAATGGAATTTAAAAATATATATAAATATATTATATGATCTGAATTCCAGAAACCAGAATTCTGAAGAAAAAAAATATAATGGGAGGGCAGAAAAACTGTTCTTACTTTATGTTTAAGGGTTTATCCATCAAAGACAGATTCTCTGTACACTCCCTTAACTCAAATAATCCTATTATTAAAGGCTATGGCCCAGATTCTCAAAGGCATTTAGGAGCCTAACTCCCATTGATATCAATGGGAATTAGGTGCTTACACATCTTTGAGGATCTAGGCCAGAGAAAATAACCAGAATTCACATACACATGAAGCACACAGCTGAAATTTGTTTCCTCCTAAATTTTCAAATGGAGGTGGTAGAAATTATAGATTTAGATTGTCCTAATTTTTCCTAAATATTGTCTCTTGGAGTCAGCTAAATTACGACCTAAATCCTCCTCTTCCTATTCCTGATTTGTTATTAAGACCTGATCTAAAGTGCGCTGAAGCCAATCAGTGCCTTTATATGGATTTTGTGGGCTGTGGACCAGGCCCTAATTATTGAGCAATTCTTAGAAATTATTAAAATTTATCTGTAGAAAGTGTATGTAGTTATGGATGCATGTTAAGAAGTCTGAAACAGGGAGCATTTCATCAGATGATGTATATATTTCAGAATTAGGAAGTGTAGAATAATTAATGAGATTTTCTGAAGACTTCATTATTAGAGATTTAAAATACTATTTAAAAAAATCATCTTCTTCCCTGTATGGCCTTTTTCCCAGGGAAGAAATAAACGTGAAAGAGACCAGCAATACAAGTAAGGCAGAGCAAGCACTAGTGCCTGTGGGGGTAATGCCTAATATTTAGCTGTAGACAACGTTATCTGAAAAATGATTGAATAAAAAAAGAGTGTACATCACATGCAAAAGATTCACATTTTAAAAATAAAGGTTAATTTGATTTGTTTTAATTATGATTTAGAGAGAAAGATTTGTTCAGCCACATTTATTTTTCGCATATGAATCAAAACAGGGAATTTCATGATGCATTAAAATGTTTTATTAAAAGCGTTTTTGTACAAAAGATGACTAATATCACATCACTTTTTAGCACGATGCCAAGTAGTAGGATTAAACCAGTTTAGAATACAAGATTTATTTCTTTTAAGACTATGCAGGTTTCCTGATATAATTAGGATCTCTACAAACTCTCTCAGTTTGGACCCTCTTTCGTCAGATGGCAATCACTCATAAAATTATTATTAATCATGGTGTCCAAAAGTTTGCTAAGTGCTTCCCTAAATATATACACAATAGGATTCCTGCCCTGAACAACTTACAAGCTAATATTTGATATAGCATAATGAGGGTTAACAAAATGACATGGAGAGGCTTCACAGGATAAGGAGAACATGATCATCAGGAAAGTGCTAATGCACAATGAGGTGGGCATATGGAAATGGAATAAGGTAATGTCTCAGTTGGCCAATTTCTTGTATGCTTTGCGAAAGGATGAGTCTTGAAGAGAGACTTGCATGGGGAGAGAGTGGTGGCTTTGTACACCACCCCCATTTATGATTTTTAGACATGTCTAATTTAAATGAAATTAAAATCAGGTTTTATGCAATATTAAAAGTTCTTAGACTCTTTCAAGACTGAGTTTTACATTCTGAGGAGATGAGGTTAATGCAGTTCTTTTCCTAATCAAGTCACAACATCTTTGAGGACACGTCTATGGTAGAATCTCAAAAACCAGCAAGACACGTATACAGATTAGCAACATTGTAGGTTCCAGTGTCCTGTACAGGGGGATAACGAGGACTGTGTATTGCTTCCTTTATTACAATAGAGAAACATTGGATCTGTCCTCCAGTGCCACCGTAAACTAGCATCAGGCCACTCACAAGCAAGTAGTGGAAATGGTGCTCCGGTTTCTTTGTTGGTTCTCTGCTGCAAAGGTGGCTCACAATGTTATTGATGTAGCTCTATTTTGTTCACCACAGGAGCAAAAAGAAATCCAGAAGCTAGGGATGGGAGCCTTTAGAAAACCTGTTCTTAATAACCACCATTTCCTTTCACTATGTTGCATGGGTATTAAGAAAACCATCATCTCTGCCTGCTCATGTGCTTCCAACAATTCTGATTCCAGGAGCAGTGTGTGAATAAAACTAAAGATAACTGCTAAGGTTTCTATTGCAAATCTGGGACATTAAGCCTACCTCTAGCTCTGCTTTCTGCCACCCAGCAAAAAGAAGGAGCAACAGCAGCACCGATAGCCAGTTATCAGTGGCTTTGTCATATCAAACGGTGACACCAAACAACAAAAGGGCATATGCTGCCTTTCCCAGCTCCATCTTACACAGCACCTGCAGAACCTCACTCATCTGCTTTTAAGAGCAAACTCTGTAGCCATTTTTCTGTACATAGGTGGAACTAATAAAGATCCAACGAATTTCTAAAGTTTCCTGATCAGTAGAGTATTTCTGATTTGGTTATCATTTCATGTCCCAGAGTACTCTGTTGTGCTTTATGTAGTAAACAGAAGAAAGCACCACCTAGCAGCTTTGAGAATCAAAGTCATGACATTTTGACCTGATCCTAATGTACAGCATAAAAGCCGCAAATGTTTTACCATGTGTACACTGAAGCATGGTTGTTTAAAACACTACTAATGCAATATTTAACAGCTTTATCTGAAGTAATTAATTTTGAGTAAAATGTTTCCAAACACACTTTATCCTTGTTTGTATCCTTTTCAACAGTATTTCTCAAGCAGTACACCTATCCTACATTCTAAAACATAACTGAAAGAAAGAGACGTGTCTGTACTCAGTCTCACTCTATTAATAAAATCTATTTTATTTTAAATATGCCTCTGGAATCACCAAACACCCACACAGACTCATTGTAATTTTCTTCATTACTCTTTCTTTTAAGCTGCTTAAATATTTTAAAATCAGCCTCTGGCTGTGTAGGTAAATAAATGAATCCAGCAAAATCCTTTACCGATAAGATGCTAGATGGTACAATCAACTATCTTATTACTTTTTTGTGAGTGGCAGATTGTATTCTAAAGGGAAAAAGTCATTTCACATATGAGAAATAGAAAAAAGGTAAATTTAACATGCTGCTATCCTTTGTTGCGAAGACTTTAGTGATAAAAATGACAGTTTAATATATTTCACAGGGCATTTATTCATGTGCTTATTTTGCAAGCAATAGACAACTGTCAGGTTTCTGATACAGCTCAGTGGACAGTGACTTGTGCTAACATTTAGTGGTTTCCAGATGCTCAAAAAAATAAAAAAGATGCACATTGACCCTTTCAATATAGATGCTCTAATGTGCAGTACTCAGACTTATTGTAGGTATGACTTTTTAAAAAGAGAATTAATGAGATACAATTTAAGGATTACTATGCAGGGCTTGTACAATATTACATGTGCAACTGGCTAAGGAAGTGAAAAGTGGGTTTAAACAGGGATATTGCCATTAGGTTTTCGCATGTTTTTTAGTGTTGTGGAATATGCTCGTTATTAATATCTGTGTGAGATGGTTTATTCCAGACATGACCAGTCTTTCAGAAAGTGTTTTTTATAAGACAATAAAATTAAAAGAAAAGTTCCAAAGAACTAGGTATTGTGGTTACTATTAAATGTAGTGATTTTTTAAATCTTAATATTTGTGGAATTCCATGAAATAGCACAAGTACTGCACTAAAGTCTAATCCCGCAGTTGGTAAACGTGGATTCAAGACCCACTGTAAGGCAGAAGAGAAGCATACTTGATGATTTTTCTTCTCTGTACAGCTAGATTTGTCATTATCACAATTAGTTTCTCTCTCTGCTCTGATGGATGGAGGACATAAGACCAGGCCTTAAAATCAGGGAAATACAGAGGATTCCAACCATTCTGAAACCCACTAGGGTGAATTTGACAAAAAGCTGTAAAATACTAGTGGCAATTGAACAATTAAAAACTGCCATTTTACATTATACATATCTTGACTCAGAAGGATGAAGGTCAAAGAAATCAAATTCTCTTTCTCAATGTATCTTATATTTTATGTTCACTAATCACCCTAGTATCTGGGTATTTAGAGCACCATAGCTAGTAGCAGAATGGCAATCCTACGAGGCCAGGAAAGATAAATCAACTGGAAAGCACATTTTCTATTCTTTTTCACAGCCACGCCCACTATCTTGACAAATGAAATTCATTCAGAGTTAAAACCACATAAAAGGAGGGTTCAAATCTACCATCAACTATTTCAAAATATAAAGATTAGTCATACTGTGGTCTGTCAAAAGAAGCATCTGTGACTATCAAGCTTGTTAGGCTTCTTCTCATCCCAAAACATCTTTATAGACAAGGGGAGCAGTACAGCGTCACCATTCATTCCCATGTTTTCCAGGGCTTACGAAGATTCATGAAGTAGATTCTGGTCTCTTTGCTTCAGTCTAATAACCTTATTTGGTAAGCTACTGGTCCTACTTGTCTAGTTACCTCAAAAGAACCCTGCCAATTAATTTATATTTAGCTGATGGCAACATTGATAGGACTTGGCCTCCTGGCTGGAAGGTACGCACATGTGCCCTTCAGTTATAGCATTGTTCTTGCATCTGTTGTGTTTTCTGTAATTTTCTCTAGCAAATATACCTAGCCTTTTAAGGCTCACCCTCCCAGGTGGAAAATAGCCTGGGTCAAGTTGACAGTACTTGCATCCTGTTCCTCCCAGGCTTCACGCAGCAAATCAATTTGTGAATGTACTTAAACACTAATCAAATCACCTCTCAATCTTCTTTTTGATGTTAAGCATAATGAGCTCTAAGACTCTCACTGTAAAGCATTTTTCTGCACACTAATTTTTCAATATCTTTTTTAAAAATGTGGACACCAGAACTACACAGCATTCCACTGAGCATGGTCTCACTGATGCCCTATCCAGAAGTGAAATCACCTCCCTACTCTTACTCACTATTCCCTTGTTTATACATTCAAGGATCATATTAGCCTTTTTTGCCACAGCATTGCACTAGGAGCTCATGCTGAGTTGCTTGTCTACCGACGCCTAAATCCTTTTCAGTCACTTTTTCCAGGATACAGTCCCCCATTCTGTAGTTATTGCCTGCATTCCTTGTTCCTAGATAGATAACCAATCTTCTCATGAAATAATCATAGCCCATCAGCCTCATCACAACAGAAAAAAAAAGATACTTAACACACACTATTTGTAATTGGTTGACTTGGTCATTAGCACATTTTCC
Source organism: Dermochelys coriacea (assembly GCF_009764565.3). NCBI lineage: Eukaryota > Metazoa > Chordata > Testudines > Dermochelyidae > Dermochelys > Dermochelys coriacea. The sequence continues at coordinate 148,324,684 of NC_050068.2, forward strand.
TCAAAGCACTAACAAGCTTTATCAAACTAGTGTTCTAACAGCATTACAAATCAAGTTTCCTAGCACTTCAGAATTTGTTTAAAACTTACAAAAAGAAAGGGAGGAAGGGAGATTTTCACAGCAGTAAGCACACTCTGAGCCCCTGTCTTTTAAAAGTTATTTGGTTGATAAAAACAACATATCAGCATTCAGTGTCAATACTTATTTCTCTGTGGGAAAAGGGGGGTCTTTACACATACACACACAGTACCAGTCCTTTATGCCACATTACGTTTGAGAAATTTGTTCAAACAGATGATTTGGCCTCACATTAACGTTACATATTCATTGGAATAATCCCTTGAGCCTATCTACTATAATTTCCATGATGTCCTGACTTTGTTTCATAAAGAAAAAGACGGGCTTCAAGAACCTGTATGAAGATAACTTGCTTTTGCTCAGCTCATAGTCTTCAGACTGAATGACCCGCTGAAGGTCGAATTGTACATTTCTCACAAGTCCAAACAAACAAGGAGGGAGGGAACATAAGCCATAACTTTAATAATTGCATTCTCCTTAACTTCCATCATGAATGAAGAGCTGTCAATGTAAACTTCAAATAAAATGAGCTATTTTCAGTATTCAAATGCCATGAAGATGGGAGGAAATATTTTAATTGTTCAATTTGTTTGTTAATTCATGTTTTCTAAAGAAAATAAAAGTTTATTTTACCAATGCTAATGAGATCAGTGAGAAATGTCTTTTACCTCAATGTATTCATTATTTTTATCAAAATAATGTCCTGTGCACCTTAAAAACACATTACCTTAAGTATATTATATTTAAAAAACCCAATCATACTAAATAAAATCTACTATTTTTGATGTATAGCAGAATATGGCACTTATTTTGTATATATTTTCATTAAAGATTAAAAGTAAAATACATACATGTCCTTGCAACTGAACTTGGTTCTGGTTTTGGACCCAGGGTTATTTGGGGATTTTCCATCTACACTTGGGGCTTTCCTGTGGCATTCTCTAGTATTCTGGGCCTTCACATCTCCTGTTCAGCTTCTCTGGAATTCCATTAGTTAAGCCACTTTGGGTGACACTGCCATCCAAGCTAGGGTATTATAGGATGGACAGTTGGTCATGTTGAATTATTTTTTGCAATATGTATCCTGTTAACACTTTATGTTTCCACTTATAAAGGATTTATAAAAACTGCACAGATGTTATACATGTGTTACACACATACCGCCTATGTGTAGTAGGCGTTATAAGCATATACAAAGAAAGTGCTTTATTGATGGTTAAAAGTCATGGTAAAAAGCAACTTAATACTCTGTTGGGCTTTATAAGCAATTGGTTAACCATGTATTTAAAAACATTTTGTTAATCCTTTATAAGCTATTTATGAATGGAATCCTACCACAAATGGTGACCTGCATTTTAGGGATAAAATGGTTTATGCACATAGCATTCGAGGATAGGAACACTGCACAAATATTCATTTTAAAAATAGACGTGTTAGTACACTACATCTGCAGTCAGCCTTCCCAAGTCTGTCATATTCAAACATACCTTGATAAAAATGTGTTTTTACAATCCCATGATTTATATTCCACATACCTACGAATTGCTATATCTTACAATTTAGTTGGAGAAGACAGGTCTTGCAAAATCAAATGTTTTTATCTTAGGTATTGCCTATACAAGGACACCCAGGAAAGTTAATCCAAAGTAAATAAAGGTGATGAATTTAAAGTGAATTAGTTAAAGTGCATTAAACCCCTGTGCAGACACTCTCATTCAGAATTAAAGTGGAGTGGCAAGTTAGCAGTGGAGTGCATTTATACAACCTCTGAATGCATCTTCGACAGCTTCTCACCATTCTAAGAATGAGCTTTTTTGATGCATAACTAACAATTATGTGCCTTATCATCCCAAATTGACTTTTCAGCTTTGAAAACCACATGATCCTTTCAGGATCAACAGCCTCAAATGCTGAATGATATTCCAAGAAGCAACTGCATCCTCACAGGCAGCTGCACAGATGACTTACATGGCTGTTCAACTCCACCCACCCAATGACATTCACGGAAGCACTAAGGCTGCAGACCCCTGTGTCCAGAAGGGGACCTGTTATTCTCTGGCTGACTCAGTTGTGATGCACTGTACCTCAAAGTAGCACCCTGTAACCCCCATATTCATCACTGGTATCTTGTTGGGATATTTCATAGAAAGCATGCCTTGTAAGTTATCATATGAAATGTCATGATCTGCTGAAACTCATTGTTCTGTCAAAATATGTATATCATTGTTATTGAAATATGTTGTGAATCTGGGAGATGGCCACAGCTGGCTCTCCAGTGGCAAAGGTGACCATACAGAATTGGGCACTAAGTGACTCTCACCAGGCACTGACCAGCAGGGGACCTGTAAATAAGAGATTCAGAATTTTATAAGAGTTGTGCAAGCACCACATAATGAGGATTGCTCAACCAGTGACTCAGCAAGGCCCACCAGGACATGTCTGGGCAAGTGTCTTCCCTGGGACATGAATTGGGAGTATAATATAAGGGACAGTGCATCATGAGAAGACCACTTCTGTCCTCCCCCACCTATGCTGAAAGCAACAAGAATGCTGGGAAGACAAAGACTTCAAACTGAGGAGATTGGTCCCAGGCTGAGAAAGAAATTCAGCTTGTGTATTAAGAACAGTGAGCTGCCTGTAACATCTATTAGGGTGAGAAAAACTGCTTGATTCAAATCTTGCTTAGTCTGAAATTGAGAATGCTATTTAGAATTTTTATTTTCTTAGGTAACTATCTCCAATTTTTAGTCCTACTACTTATAATCGTTTAAAAAAATCTATATTTCTGTAACTAATACAATTTTATTGTTTTATCCTTACCAGTGAGTGTGTCTAAAGTGCTTAGGGAATCTGCTCAGATTAAAAAGGCTGGTGTATGTCCACTATCCTTTGACAAAGTGGCAAACTAATTAATGAGCTTGCATATTCAAGAGATCGTCTTGAGTAGTGCAAGATGGTACATTTCTGGGGTGCAAGTCTGGGGGATTTGCTTGTGTCTCCCTCTGTATAGTTCATGAGTGTCTTGGAGAGCATTCAGGAAACTTGGCTGAGTGTGTCTCTGCATGGTGGTGGTGGAGTGATAACAATGCCTGGAGGGGTTTGCTGCTTGTCAAAGCATTGTGGGAGACAGCAATCTCACAGTTCCAGGTTGTACCCCAGGGGTCCCATCACAACAGTACTTGGAAAGACACTTAAAGCATCTGTGAGCTCTGAGACTCCCCCGAAACACTATCCTCCAAAAAAAAAAAAAAAATTAGAAAGTGAGGAGGAGTAAACCCCCATTCTATCCAGGAGTCTCTGCAAATACTCCAAATACTCCTTGCAGTTGCTTTGGTTCCCTCTTATTCTCGCAGCTCGGGTCCAACACAGGATATTTTCATAGTCTAGGACTGTAACATCCCCTCTAATATAGCCACAGTGAGGATAATCAATAATAAATAGACAGTATAGTGATCCAAAGGGCAACATTTGAATGCCCAAGAAATAATTTTTCTCCCTCCCATACAGGAAGTGGCTTATCTTTTTTTTAACCCTTGTTCACTGAACTAGCCTTTCCCAGAATAAGCCAGATAGGAGCACAGCTGGTTTATACTCCCTACAAAGATTATTACCATTACAAAACGTATGGGCTTTAATAAATCTGAAGAAATATTAAGAAATGAAAGCTAGAAATAATATGCCTACAAAATACTCATAGTAAAAGTGAAAATAGAAGATGTTTGTAAATAATGTGACAAAAGAGGCACAGATGTTAAACAAATCAATTAACTGAAATGTTTGTCACTGGTGTGGAGGAAAACCTCCAACTCAGAAGGATTTAAAATAATGAAACCAAAAATACTCACATCTATTCAGCTCAGAGATGTTCTACACATGCTCTCTACATGTTCTTACGTCGTCCTAGCTATGTATCTCAGGGGTATAGAGGGATGTAGCTCTGCCAACCTAAATCCTGACTTAGACAGTGATAGACAACAGGAGAATTCTTCTGAGGACCTAGCTACTGCTTCTCAGGAAGTTGGATTACCTATGCTGATGGGAGAATCCCTCCTGTTGGTAAAGGTAGTGTCTATGCTGAAGGGCTATAGTTAGCCGACATAGCCACAGTAACAGGTTGTGTTAATGGGAAAATGCTCAAAAGCACTTAAGTGAGAAAATTACACAAGCCAGGCCACATGGATTCTCTTGATAGGGATTTTGCAGCACCCAATATCTAAAAGTTTTAGTTTCCTGGGAAATAAAGGTGTTAGAACAGAGATCCTTTTAAGATGGAAATGGCTCTCTTTTGTTTAACATAAATTGTAAACACATTTGCACAGAATATAATATGCCTTTGACACCAAACCATTTGACTGGGAACTATTTAGACTGACAGCCTTAACCTGTATGCAGTCTTGTTGTAGCCATGTTGGTCACAGGATATTAGAGAGACAAGGTGGGTGAGGTAATATTTTTTATTGGACCAATAAAAGATATTACCCCTAACCTACCCTGTCTCTCTAGTAGCGTGGGACTAACACGGCTACAGCCTGGTCAGAGTAAATATGTAGGGGGTGGGTTAAAAACTTAGGGCCTGACTGTGACGTACATACATTTTACATTGATATAACTCCACCAACTGGAATTGAGCTATGCCAGATTTATGCAGGTAGAAGTGAGCTCAGAATCTTTCAACATCTACATGAAAATACTCTGGCTGAGAATTTAAACATAGCTGCCTGTTAGGCTTGAGGCATGCTGCCTGAATATAGTACATTTAAGTGGTTTCCTGCTTTCATCATGTAATATCTTATTTACAGGGAGATCTGAGAGTGATTCCTATATGTAGGCTGACTAACACTTCATCATAAAATATTCTTGTGATTTTTTTCTTTGTTTTTTGAGAAACACTAATACCACCATTGTTTGCATCAGCCACTGAAATTCAGCAGAGGGGAAAGCCTTTGGGCTAGAGAAATGCCTTTTTTTTGTCCCATGAAGTTTCATTCAGGTTTGGCTGACAAATCAATTACTGAAAATTACCATTTCCCTTCCATTACTTGTGTTGGAAACATTTTGGTAGTATGCCAGAGTGATACGTGAATACCACTATTGCCAACAACTGTATTTAAAAATTCTGAGTCAGTCCCTCAAAAAAACATTGACTGATTTAAAAATGATGAAATTTAAAAATAAGTAAATTAATGTTAGGTTCTTTTTATTTGCACTCTGCTTTTTTTAAACTTAAGGGTAAATGTTCACAAGCTTATAACCATGAGGGTCAGAATCTTACTTTAAAAAAATTAAAATAAATGCTGCAATTCTCATATTCATATGACTGCAGGGGCTGGGGCTCTAATTAAAAAAAAAAGTCTTACACTAAAATAGCAAGAATTGGTAACACTAGAAAGGAACATTCTAATCTAATGCTGAGCCCATATTGCCGTCAAAGCAGCAGCAACATTACAAAATCTCAGGGGAAAGACAGCCTTCCCGGGAGTGTGAGTGAAGAAAGACTTAGGCCAGATTCTCCTCAAGCTGCCACATGGCCCCAGTGGCCCATCTCTTCTACCCTCCCCCAGGAGCACCATATGGGGAAGGATCTCTAGAGGAAGCAGGCCAGGGTCCCTGAACCTTCCCAGACCCAGCTTATGCCCTAGTGGTATGTTCCCCCCACCCTCGTGATAATAACCTTCTGCTCTTGGTTAATAGAGTTAGTCATGTAAATCAATCTGTCTTGCAATTTTGAATGGTGAGAGTCCTAGAGTTAATACAATTGCACATAGTAGACTTTGTTGTCTTACCTTTTCTTTATTTGAAAAAAAAAAACCCTACTGTAAAACAAATTAGACTCGATAAAGTATCCCAGGACTATGTCCACTCATCTAAACAGAGAAATATGCTAAAAGCAGGGACAGATTAACTCTCCTGTGGGCCTAGGGCTATTAGATTTTGTGGGGCCCCTGGGGTTTGGAATGGGGGAGTGGGCTCAGGGTTGGGAATTGGAGTGGAGGAGGGGGTGCAACTCTAGCTGTGGTGTTGGCCTCTGGGGTGGGGCCAGGGATGGGTCAGGGGATTGGGGTGCAGCAGGAGGTTCAGGGTGCAGGCTCTGGGTGGGAGTTTAGGTGTAAGAGGGGACTCTGGGCTGGGACAGGGGGGTGGGTGTAGGAGGGGGTGTGGGGTGCTGGCTCTGGCTGGGAGGAGCTTATCTTGGACGACTCCTAGTTGGTGGCACAGAGGGGCTAAGGCCTGCCCTGGGTCCAGGCTGCCCTGCTCCCCGAGGTGGCTGGCATGTCTGCCCCTAGGCAGAGGGGCCAGGCTGCTCTACGCAGCATATGCTGCCCATGCCCACAGGTGCCACCGTTGCAGCTCCCATTGACCATAGTACTCGGCCAATGGGAGCTGCAGAGCCGGCGCTGGGGGTGGGGGTAGTGCAGAGAGATTCCCTGAATGCCCCTTGCCTAGGGGAATGGTGTCCAGCCTGTGGCACAGGGACTTCCTATGGGCTGGATGAAAAGAAGCAGCAGGCTGCATCTGGCCCGAGGGCCCCACACTTAGCCTGAGGCCCTGGGCTAAAGCCCCTGCATTAATCCAGTCCTGGCTAAAGGAGATGCTCTAGTTCCAACAGAAGTTATTTCAAGGAAGTTCTATGTCCTGTGATATGCAGGATGTCGGAAGAGATGATCACATTGTCCCTTATGACCTTATAATCCATGAAAATCAGTAACCCACTGCAGGAGTTCAAATTTTCCTCCTACTCAGAAGATATGAAAATATGTTGGAAGTAAAAATATTATAATGCTGATTACATCCACTGTACACTTAATAACTACATTAATTAATACATGAATGTATAAAGCACCTACACTTCCACAATTTCTCTCGTTGCCTTCCCATGATGTAGTTTTCTACAATTTAAAGACAATGTTTACACTTACTAAAGCCTGTTATTAAAGCTCCAGAAGTTTGAAGGGTATGAGGGTTCAGTTTAGCTCGCTGTGGTTCAGTAAACACTTTAATGGGCAGCGACAATCGTTGTCAGCCAGTACGTTTTTAAAATTTACATTTAAAACGATTAACTTTTAGTAACCACATTTTAAGTCAGAGTGGCTGCAATATACAGCATCCACAACTCCAGCTACCATTTTGTTTCATCATCATATGATGGATAGTTACACACATTTTTTACTCTTTCCATGGTTCTGGCTGTATTTTTTGTTCTGTTTTTCTTTATTTTGATTCTTATAAGTCAATTTAGTGCTCATTAAAGGTGCCATACTGACAGCAAAGGAGAATGAAATTCTGTTTATCCACCGAGCAGGCACAGTGCAGGCCTCAACAATGCACGCTTTCCCACTCTGCTGGTTAGCATCCTTCTATTCTGACCTGAAGGGACAATTTGTGGAGATGAGGGAGCAGACCATCCTTAATGCCAATTTAATACTTTGCTTCTCTGATGAGACTGACAAGCAGGTTGACAATTAGCAAGTAATAATAATGAACAGTACTAATAATTCGTACTAAAGAGCACTTTACAACCATTAACTAACATCCTTGGAGGTAGTTATTATATCAGATAAGGAAATAGAAGAAGAGAAGTTAAAATGGACTTGCTAAAAGGACACATGGTTTGTCAGTGAAGAGCCCGGACTACTACTCATGAGTGCTTAGCTCAGAATCCTGTGCTCAGTTCACTGTATTATACTGCTTCAGGAAATTACTAGTAACTTTTGGAATGCTGGATTCTCGAATGCATACACTTGACCAGTAGGAAATGGACTGAGACCATCAGCTCATATTACACAAACAGCTAGAAAACAGCCATCAGATAGTTACTGCTATTCTGTCTTGGTTGAAAAATTTCACCAAGTTCTAGTGAACAAAGACATTTTTCAGCCAAAATGCCAATTCAACAACATCAAAATGTTTTATGAATTTATGTCAGTTTAGCCAAATTGTTCACAGAAAAACAAATCCAGAAAATGTGAAACATTTTTTCACATTTTCAAAATGGAATGTTTTGAGGTTTTAGTTTGAAAAAAGACTATATTTCAAAATTATCTTCAAATTTATTTTAAAAATTAAAAACATAAAAAAGTAACCATGTAATTTAACACATTTCAGGTCAAACAAAACGTTTTTTTGTTCAAGCAAAAAGGATTTTTTTCCCCCAACTTTTTGCCAAACATTTGAAAAAATTCATTTTTGATTCACCCCAAAATGAATAATTCCCCCCCCCAGTTTTTTGGCATTTCCACCAAGCTGAAAAAATGTTATCCATATGGCTCTGTTACTGATATGATCTGGGATTTCAAAGCCCCTTTTTTCCTAATTATTAGTCTCTTGAACCACCAAGAATTTTGTTCAGCACTTCAAAAACATATAATATTGGCTCTCACAGCAATCCTTTTCCCTGTGGGAGGATTGTGTTATTTTTAAATGCCTCTGTAGATCACTGTCCTAATTCCTTTTTGCCCCTTTAAGAACAGCATGATTTTCACTTCCATATTTAGTCAAAATAATATCAAGGGGTGCTACTATGGGCATTGTGTGACTTTCACAGAAGGGGGAGGCTCCAGCCAGGCCTACAGGGCTGTGGGGGGGAGGGAGAGAAGGGCAAATTCTGCATCTATCCAAGGCTTGCCCCCATACTCCCTTCAAACTCCACCCATGGTTGATATACCAGGATTGCAGCCCCACAGTCTGTTATCAAGACAAGACAAGAGCAACTAGGGAGAAAGGAAGGACAAATATTCCCTGATGTCCTTCCCAGGTTGCCAGAGTGCATACATAAAGTGCAGGAAGCAGCACTTCAGATGTCCTAAACTGGAACATGTACTACACTATATTGGTGCTGACCTTACATCAGCTCCACTGTTTACCTTACTCACCTATAGTTACATAATGGAAAACAATATGCATAATGTACACTCTGAATTCCTCCAGTCCAACAATCTTTTTTAAAAAAGAATATAAAGACTAACAAAAAACTGTTAAATCTGAAAATCTGCAACTAAATGTGTGGATATTTGCAGGTCAATCTCTATGTTAAAATATTCACAGAATTCCAAGAGTGAGGAACACATATTGTGACAGGTCAAATTAATCATTTGGATTAGAGCATGAAACCAGAATTTAATGCATAGCTTCAGGGGTGCTGGAATAATTTGTATAGTAGAGGGGTGATGACAGCCATTGAACTGCAAACCCTATACATGATGGAACCTACTTCAAGCTAGGGGGTGTTTCTGCATCCCCAGGACCTCTAGTTCCAGTACCTATGCATAGCTTCTCAAACTCCAAGACCATTCATGGGGGGGGATGAGGGAACATAGGGTAGGCTTCCTTATATGCAGATATAGTCTTTAGCATCAACCATCAGAAAAACAGCATGCATAGATGTGATAAGTTAGGACAGCTCCATCTGGAACCAAGAAATGAGTATTAAAAAAAAAAATAAAGAAAGAAAGAAAAAAATCACTTGGCCATAAATAAATGAATGACTAGAGCCCAATTTAAGGAGTTATGTACTAAACTGCATCACATCGAAGAACAACATTTGGACCCAAGATTCTGCTTATTCTCATGCTTTCTCCAGAAGTGCCTAATGAGTACATTTCCATCTGTCCTTTAAGCAATCAGCCCATCTTTATTTTTTTTTATTGGCATTATCTATAGTGTCCCTACCCAAACAATTAATATCTTCCCCGAGAATAAATAAAAACTCACAGATGATGTATCCATTCAGACAACACACCACCCCATGTTCTGATAAACAAACAAACACTTAAACCCACATCCTTAAAGGTTTCCCAATTGCCAACAAACCAAGCTAATTACATCCTTGTATTGTTCCACACCTAGGAGGCTTGGGAGAATGCAAACAGTATCTTAAAAGCTGCACACTATATGTCATAAAGGGGATCACTGTGGGTTAAACCAAGTTTCAGAATGAACTCAAAATTTTTATTGGACACAGTGGGGGAAAAAGTGGCATTCATTGCTCGTGTGATTTACTGTAAATAAAGGACTTAAATCTTGAAAAAGTTACAGAATCAGCACAAGCTGCATAGTAAGAGATGTGAACAGCTGGAGATACTTATAGCTGTGCAACTGAATTACACACAGGCTGACTAAAATGAGATCTCTCCCTGCCACTCAGACCCATTGTCTGGAACTAGTGTTACACTAAAAGAAAATGAACAAGTAGCCAGTCCAAATTTCTTGAACTGTGAGACAGCAGGAAAATAGGATGATGATATATTGCATTTTTGAGGATGCAGGAAGATGCCACAAAAGTAGGTGCAGAGGAAGTTTAACATGATGCAAGTCCATTTACAGAAGACATTGGACTGAAATAGATAACAGAGTCAATACATTTTCATTAATTTCCTGAAAAGTTGCATGAAAATATGTATAATTTTTTCTGGGTCATCTAGCAACTTATAAGCTTCATTTTCTGCTAAATTTCTATAAAATTAAAAACAAATTTTCAACAGAAATTGATATTCTTGTCTGATTATTTATATTTCAAAAGATCAAGTTTTCAAAACTGGTGCATTTTCTAAAATTCCAAAATAAAGTGTGAACATTTTGATCTATCATATCTAACATTTTAAACTTCACTGTGAATTTTTTATACACCTCAAATATTGGACTAAAACTCTGTAGAATATTGGTACCCTCTTGATATCTTCCAAATTGACCATCCCCCTCTTCCCCAAACAAACAAAAATGATGTGCTGTCTTCTCTTTCAATGACTCTTCTCTAACTTTAAGGCTCAAGATTTTTGTCTGAATAAAGTTACCACTGTCTTTAAAGGATTTGGGCCTTAGATAGTAAACTCTTCAGGGTAAGATCTTCCTCGGTATTGTCAAGTACCACACCTACATAGAACACTACATAATAAATAAATAAATAAATAATATTACTAGCAATAAGTATGTTATGTGGCAAAATACCTTGTTCACCTCAGTAGGCTCAGTCCTTTTTAGCCTTGGAGACTCAGGTTTGGGGCAAGGCGAATCCTTATATGTGGCCCAGGATCCTCCTCTCCTCAGTCAGTCAGTCCCTTGTACTTGTTTTCCTTCCCTTCTAGGAAGCAAGTACAGCCTCCCTATTGGGAGGGGCTTGTGTCTTGCTGCAAACAGTCTACTGGCAACTTCCCTGCTCCTCTCATTCCCTCACTCTCCCACCACCCAGGGGAGGGTTTAAAAAGGTCCCAAGTAGTTGGAGTCAGCTGAACCTAATTGGTTCCCTAGCAACCCCTTTTCCAGCTGAAGCTTATTGCCCCAGTGGTTCTCTCTCCTCAGTGGATAGGGAGGGGCCTTTTAATCCCCGGGGACTAATTACTACCCCCTTTTGTAGCTGTTTGTCCTGGGTTTACCACAGTTACTAATATAAAATGTACTATTCTAATAGATTATTTAATGTTAATATAGGAGAGAGTATGCTAATACATGTGCTACACTTCTGAATGTGCCTAGCATAACAAATGTTTCCAGAGTCTGAGCAAACTCAGTATGGATTAAATGTTCTTTGCAGTATTGTTGTGGCCTTGTTGATTCCAAAATATCAGAGAGACAAGGAGACATGAAAAAGATCTCTGTGTAACTCGAAAGCTTGTACCTACCACCAACAGAATTGTTATCTTTTATTGGACCAACCGCACCTACCTTGTCTCTCTTAAATGTTCCTGCAATTTAAAACAACAAACTGTTATGCATACTCTCTACCCACTCCCTGGAGTGCTTACCAGATTTTGTAAAGAGGAAGAATTTCCTGTAATGGGGAGGGTGGGCACAGCTCAACTTACTCCACCATTGAGTTTCCAGTGTTTCTCAGATTCATAATGCTGTCCCATAGATCTCTCTTTGTGCATTCATTCCACCTTCACAGCCATAGGGCTGGGTGCTGAATGCTGGTATCATCCATGTGCCTTGATTATAATCAAGGCCCTGTGTACTCTATGGCATAATGAAACCAAATTTTGAGGAAGTGACCCCTGAATTTTGTGACATTTATTTTTTCTGTTGCCATGAAATACCCATTGTCCTCATTTCCACCTCTTCCTGAACACATATAGCTATGGCTCATAATTAAAATATTAATTGAATTAAAATTTGTTGATTATTTTCAACCGTTATTACTTTCAAGGATGTGTTTTCCATTATATTTCAGGGACCCTGGTTTCAATACCCAAATCCCTGCTCTCATATCATCATCCAGGAGACCCAGCTAAAAATTCCTTCTCCCCATATGTCCCAGGAAAGTGCTGCTCTATCCTCAGTGGCTTCAATCTTCTGCAAGTAGCCCCACTCTCCTTAAACCAACTCTACTTGAATTCTTCTTGAACCATGGCTGCAAACTGGACTCCAAATCTTGTTCCTAAACTACCTGTTGCTTAGTTTACATGTATAATGCAGGGTGCATGAACATTATCACAATTAACTCTACCTTATAGGGTAAAATGCAAAGCAAGAGGTAGAGAGGTCCCCACAGGACAGAGTGATGGACAGAAAACATTAGGTGCTTGGTTGCTGCAAAATGTTGAATTCTATGGCATCTTGGGAAAATGACAAATTATGAGCAAAGTCCACAGGGTCCTAAGATGAATGTGGCAGGTTACACCTCTCAGATCTATTGTTTGTGGCTCTTTGCAGGCTCAGGCATATGGCACTGCATAGATTTATACTCAGTTCATATTTTTACAGGTTTTCTCTACTGCCATAAGGAATAGAAACTTTTTGAAAATGAATCATCATATTCTGGGGCACAATTCTGAACAAATTCCATGGCTGCAGAATACAGGGAACCTTGATTATATTTACATTTTTGGTTTTTAGATTGCAGTTGTGGAAAATGAATCACAAACAATAATCTCAACAATTTCCTTAAACTGTGAATAGATGACTATTACAGAGGGGCTGTATTTTCCCCATGGGAAAAATGTTAGTAAAATGATTAATTTTTCATAGTAAAATATCACAAACCTCATTTAAAGTTGCAGAGTCAGGTCGGAGCCTCTACCTTGTCTCTTAGAGTTCTTTTTAAACAGAATATTTTAGTATATGCTTTTACTACTCCGCCTTGCCTCTGCCTGTTCTCCTACCCCTATCTTATCTTGTCCTAGTGACTTTATCTACAATTATAGTCCTTTCTCCTCTGACACTAGCATGATCCTGTGTTTTACTGCTCTTTGATGAATATCACCCACACATTCTCCATTGCTTAACTACATTATCACCTACACATGCACATGATCTCATTCAATCTCTCTCTCTCTCTCTCTCTCTCACACTCACTCACACACTCACACACACACATTCTCATTAACTATTATGCACATTTATTCTTCACACAGACTCCTAATCTCTTCTTCTCTTGAAGATCTGGGGACAGAGCCTTACACACCAACACTATGACAATTATACCAGTTGCTCCTTGTTGTTTATCTACATATGTCAGCTTTATTGGGGATATTAAGCATTTTAAAGAGATGCACATTTATTACAAAGAAACATAAAGGTGAAACACTGAGCCTCTAATAACTTCAGTTGTTTTTGAACAAGGGTTCCAGTGCTGCCCACAAAGCATAAAAATGTTCAGTATAATATTATGTACATAAATTTATGTGACACCTTGAGAAACATTTTTAAGTAATATGATCATTTTGAAATCCACTCTGACAGCTATGATAAACATACAGACTTACATAATAGAATTAGAGTCAAGAATATAAACAGATTATTCCTAGGTATTTTATTCAGCTGCTCCACACTAGCAGAATAAAAAATGATTTAAAAGTAAGTTTTCACAAATTTGCTTAACTACAGAGCAACCTTGTCTCCTTCTTAATCTTTTATATCGCTATACCTCATGTTTTGTAAATCTCCTGAGCAAGGTAATAATACACTGAATTGGGGGAAAAAAGAAAAAAAAGAAAAGAAAGAAAGAAAGAAAGAAAGAGTATTATACCCTTCAGCAAACCATTTAAAACGTGTCTGAGTTTAAATGAATTGTTTTAAGAAGAATTCATGTTCATCTCTATTTTCTGTGTCTCAAAGCAGGGTAGTCATTTTAAGTACATCCATAATGTATCAGAATACTTTTCTTCTTCAAGTGATGCCTGCATTTTAGGTTTTTAGTGACCTATTACATATTAAAGCCTGTTGAAAGCTGGCAGGCTATAATCATTTTAAAAGGTCTCCTACCCTTATGCTGGTGTTTCCATATGACATGTCAGCATTTTTGCCTAGTATGAAATCTGACATTGAGAAATAAAACAACTCCTACACAGTGTGCCACATGCAGACCTTATCTCGTCAGCCACTGAACATGTATATATTATCAAAAGGCATCGTTCAGTAAAAAGTTTTGAATTCCTTCCTTCAGCCTCAACAAAACTATCTGCAGATTTCCTACATTTATTAAAATTTAAACAAACAAATAAGACAAACAAAAAGTCTACACATCAAGTGCCAAGAGACAAGATTGTCAGAGTTTCACCAGAAAGTGCAGTCAAACTTACTTTATGGACACTAAAATTATTCATATAAAAGACAAAAGTAAATTTAATATGAAGCTCTTGTGACCAGCCTTCAGCTGTAACAGCAATTCATGCTGGATTTATTGGCAGTGATGAGTATATGTGAAACATATGCTTAAAGAAGTTAGTAATGATCCATTAAGACGGAAAACAAATATTCATAAGCATTTTTTCTATGGGGGGGACGGGTTACCACCACCTAAAAACATCCCCAATTCTATCATTTGGCAAAGAGTCGGAAAATGAACAAGAAAAAGATTTTATTCCCATGCAAGTCAGATTTGCATTCAATCTGCATTTTTCAAGGTTAAAAACACAGAACTCTTGGCATAACACCAAACCAACTGGTTTAATTAAAAGACCGACATTAAATAATTCATTACGTCACATTACACTGATGGACAAAAATAGAGATAGTATTTTGATTGGAATTCCTGACAAGTTCATATGTAACTCCAAATGTTTCATTTACTTCTTAAAGACATCTTATTGATTTTCATTATGTCCATAAAGTTTGTAATACAACTCAGTTCAGCAAGGAAGAATTCGATCGACAGATCTCCTTGCATCTTGTACCTCTTAAGTCAGGCTAAATTCAACCTACAGACATCCATGAATTGACACTATTAAGAATAGTAATTTAATCCACATCACTCTGTATCTAGCTTTTTTAACCAACCAACCAACAGCACCTTCTTTTCTTGAAAAAATATATAATAATAGGAATGTCACCGAGTTGTAATTTTCATTCAAGTGCTGTGGAAAATCATTTCAGAGACAAATTAAAATTAAAAAAAAAAAACAAAAAAAACAAGAATCACTTTTCTCAAAGAGAAACTAAACTTTCTTCACAAGCAGTACATCCAAGTCAGAAATAAACTGAATCACATTAAAAGTGGGATGACAACTTAAGAGTTTCCGTGGGAGGACATCTATTCTTGTACACTAGTCTCATAAGTGGTCTAAAGTTGCTCTATTAAAATCAAACTATCAAACAAAATCATTTTTTTTCTTAATCATATCCCTTTCTTTTAAAATAGCTGCTCCAAGTGGAAAAATGAAACAGAAACCAAAATGGCAATATTCAGAATAAGAACATTTGTATCAGGTAACATTTCCAGAGTTAAACAACTGTAGTTGTTCCTCATTGCTGAGGGCAGGGCGGAGTGTTGTGGAGGAGATTTTCAAAGGCAAAACTCAATTTATTTAGTTCTGGGGAATCTAATGGTAAGGAATTAGAAGATATTCTTTTGCTTATACAATTTGTGTGAAACCAGGAATATTGTGATCTGAACAAGAAAAATAATGAAAGGGAAAGAATAATATATCTGTGTGCACACACATGACAAAGATACATAATCTTAGGCTTTGGGGCTGAAACTAAAGTTGAGTGAACTGGTCATAATGAATTATATAATTACATAGTTTATTCTTTTTTTCTGTTTGCAAATTATCTGTTATGAGACATTGATTTTTACAGTTATTTTTAACAAATTATGTAAATGCATTTCATCCACTAATTTACTTGAAGACTATTTGCTATTTGAGGGGTCTGACTACTCATCCAAGTCTCATGGCATTGTTTTTGCTCTCTGATTGGAGAGCTTTTATAAACAAGAAGAGAGAAATCAAAAAGATTTTTAAGATGGCCGCACAGATACTGCCAGCATAAAACTGTGCACATGTGCATAACCATTCATGAGATTTGGACTTGTGAATTAAAACAAATTAGATGAATGCTTTTGGAAATCAAATAATAAAGGTCATAAACAGCATTGAAACACCTTCACAATTTTCATTTTAAGGAATGTTCACAAGTTTTGTTTTGTCCCTAGCCTGTGTTTGCCAGAAGCTGGGAAATGGGCAACAGGGGATGGATCACTTGATGATTGCCTGTTCTGTTCATTCCCTCTGAGGCACCTGGCATTGGCCGAAGACAAGATGCTGAGCTACATGGAGTTTTGGTCTGACCCAGTATGGTCTTTCTTATGTTCTCTTCCGAATTTGCCAACCTCTAGCTAATACTTGGTTTGAGGGATTCTCTTTGGCCTTCAGAATTGCATCAAAAATATTAGGCTATTAGGTGATGTAACTGTGAGGACTACCATAGCTACCAAGCCCACAGACACCATTACTGTGAGAGCCATGGTGACTAGAACAAGAGTATAAGAAGTGTTGAGCCCTGTCAGGTTTCTTGGACTTTTTAGCCCCCCTGGTATCTGAATTCACTGAAAATAGAGGGCACAATGTTTTCCTGATTGTTAATATATGTGAGTGTGCTGGTTGCAATTTTTGTTTTAAAAGACTGAGACACAACATCTGGTTTGAAGAGAGGCGGTCAACTGAGAGGAAAATCACAGACATTGAAATTTCCCATCATAGAATGGCATTCCTTTATAAAGGTTTGATTTGTGAATAGCTGTAAATATGAAATCAAAATCTTATAATTTTTAAATGTTTAAAAGTTATAAGCTTCAGTGCTGTATGATATAAGTGAATATAGATCAGCACTGGCTTTATGTTCCCATTGTGGATTTTTAAATATGTCTGCAGTCCTCTCAACAGCAGCTCTGCATGTGTACCAATGCCCTACCTTTTTTTTTTTAACCTCGTTTGAGCTTTTCAGAATTTGTGCAAAAGTACAAAGCCTGTTGGGATGAACAGATTACCTTCTTGTTTGCCTTACATTTCCTCTAGGTACTGTACATTACATTGCTGAGGCTATGTCATAAATATAAAAGGAAGGGTAAACACCTTTAAATCCCTCCTGGCCAGAGAAAAAACCCTTTCGCCTGTAAAGGGTTAAGAAGCTAGGATAACCTGGCTGGCACCTGACCAAAATGACCAATGAGGAGACAAGATACTTTCAAAGCTGGGGGGGGGGGAAACAAAGGGTCTCTATGTCTGTGTGTTGTTTTGCCAGGAACAGAAAAGGAATGGAGTCTCAGAACTTAGTAAGTAATCTAGCTAGATATGTGTTAGATTCTCTGAAACCTGTTTTGTTTAAATGGCTGATAAAATAAGCTGTGCTGAATGGAATGTATATTCCTGTTTTTGTGTCTTTTTGTAACTTAAGGTTTTGCCTAGAGGGATTCTCTATGTTTTGAATCTGATTACCCTGTAAGGTATTTACCATCCTGATTTTACAAAGGTGATTCTATTACTTTTTTTCTTCAATTAAAATTCTTCTTTTAAAAACATGATTGCTTTTTCATTGTTCTTAAGATCCAAGGGTTTGGGTCTGTGTTCACCTATGCAAATTTATAAGGATTTTTATCAAGCCTTCCCCAGGAAAGGGGGTGTAGGATTTGGGAGGATTTTGGGGGGAAAGACGTTTCCAAGCAGGCTCTTCCTGGTTATATATTTGTTAGACGCTTGGTGGTGGCAGCAATAAAGTCCAAGGGGAAAAGGTAAAATACTTTGTGCCTTGGGGAAGTTTTAACCTAAGCTGGTAAAAATAAGCTTAGGGGCTTTTCATGCAAGTCCCCACATCTGTACCCTAGAGTTCAGAGTGGGGAAGGAACCTTGACAGGCTATAAATCATACATTGCGTTGGAGCTTTGGGTGACTAACTCATTTTTTAGTTTGCCAATTTCTTTTTATTCAAATAATGCCATAAAGTAAAAGTTTAATGAACAGGGATCTTTGTTGTAAGTAGAAATATGACAGGATTTTATTCTCTAGTCAATGCTACAAAAGATTTCCATCAACAAAGTATGAAGGTCATTTGAGGTTGTAGCATTGCTTTTCCAAACCTGCTCTAACATGTTGAACATGGATTCATTTTGTTTCTTTTGTAGAATTTAGCATGCTTAAAGACCTTAATTTAACAAACCTCCCACAACATGTTGAGAAACAGAGAGTCGAGTCACAAGCAGGCAAAAGCAAGGAAAATCATACTCAAAGCTGATACTCCATTTAAAACACTTCAGTGCCTTAGTATTAAAGCATAAAATGTTATAAAACATAATGCGTTTATCTAAGATCCTGGTATTCAGAGAAAAATGGAGTGTTTGAATCTTAATTTGGAATTAATGCCTACTTGGCATTGCATAGAATAAATCCTGAAGTGTGTGCATGCACGCACATGCAAGTGTGCAATCTCTTTGTGTTAATGATAGTCAGTGCCTTTAAAAATAGATGCAAATATATAGAAGGCTCTTTATTAGCTGAAGCTGGATGGCTGTGTGCACTACAAAAATCTTGCCCTTGTTTACCTCACCTGCATCTGGGCCCCTGGGGATCCCACAGAATCCAGAGGGCTTCCCTAGCATTTGTTTATTCATGAGATTCCTGCCAATGGCAGCTTATCTATAAGTCCCTGAAATCAAAGTATTTACCCCTGTCACTTTTGGGAATTAACTCAGTGTGGGCTAATTAACTCTTGTGCTTTTATCATGAGTCTTACAATGTTTGTAGTATTGTAACCCAAAGTATCAAAACTCATGAGTTAGGCATCCAAAAATCATATGATTGGTTTAGAAATCATGAAAAAAAGAACCCATACATTTTGGTCTTTTTATTTGTTTTCTGATTTCTGAGCCTTTACAGTGCACTCAGGTCATGTTTTCAACTCGTCCCCAGAAGCATGAGGGCTAGAAACATTTTTTTAAAAATGAGATCCTCACACACACAGGCACTGGGGCTTTAAGGAAAACAATGAACATCACAAGACTAAAAATAAAGTCATGAGATTTGGTGACACTATATTTGGTGAAGAATCTTAGCCTTTTATTTTTTTGAAGGATAAGTTTCTAGCCATCATGGTTGAAGAAAACTATTTGAAAATGTGCAGCAAGCAAGGCCTCAAGACTCAGAAATCAGAAGGTACATAAAAAGAACCAAAAATTATTTATCTATTAAAATATGATTTTTGGGGTCTTGACTTTTGAATGTCTGAGGCTGGCAATATCATAAATTGCCATTAGCCATTTCAGAAGACACTCGTAGCTTAATGTTGAGTTCCCTTTCTCCTCATAAACTGTACTCTGAAAGCCCAATGTGAGACTGTCAGACAGCTGCTATCAGTGCCACCAGCCTGAACATTGATCCCAACCTAATAATTCTTACACTGTACAACGAAGATGCTTTAATGCAGTACTTATTTCAAAGTTCTAATTTCTAAATAGCAGTAACTGCTCCCATGCCAATTATAAGACAGGTAAGCAACCGCTATGAAGGGCCTTATCGTTTCATAATAATCAGAAGAATGTTGAGAGATGAGTGAAGCAACCTTGGTAGATAATAGAGCATTAATATTCTAGAAAGGCTTTGTATAGTCAAAGTGAAACTGTATCACCAATAAAAACTTTCATTTGCCTATATTTCCTAACTCCCTTTTCATCTTATAATAGCAACAATGACCTCAGTTCAGGGTATTTCCCAGAGATTATCAACAGGCTTGGGTTAATAGCCTGCAGCTACTCCATAGGCTATAATCTCCTTGTACCTGCTCTATAATTCGATAAAATGCCTTGAAACTTGATCATTATTGCTTGATTAGCATTAATGAAAGTTATGCACACACATTGAGAAAATATTACCCCAAGCTTGCATCCAAAACACCCTTAGTATTTTTTAATAAATCTACTGTACATGTACAATAGCTGTATTGTTAAATGAAATTTTCATTCCCCAACCTTCCCTAAGGCACAAGAAGCATCAGTTACTGACTAATGACCTGCAAAACTTCAGCATGAAAATAGAGCCATAGTAGAGCTGTGGCATTAAAAAAGGACCGGAAATCACTAAAACCTGAAAACTAAATTCTGTTTTCTTTTCCATTTCTGTAACTTTATGCCTCCCCCAACCCCCCCCCCTTTTTTTTTTTCAAAAAACCCACCTCTCCTTATTTTACTCCATGATTGACATTATATCTGCTAAATTTTTGCCTGGAGAATTGTTTAGGGCAAGTTATGAATTCTTATCACTGATTTATACTGAAAACTGAAGATACAAGCCCTAATAACAGCTAAACCGCTTTATTTGCAGTTTAACAGTTGTTTGTGTACATTATACTCATGGACACATGTATGCATTATTGAGCTTTTGAGGGGGGCACAATGATCTTCCTCCAAGATGTGGCCTTCTGGCAGGATCTCCATGTGAATGGAGTGTTTCCAGTGGATCCCCAGACTCCACTCCTTCCTATTATACACTCCACGCAAACTTCCTGACTGAGAAGATATGCTTTCAGTTCCAACAGTGCAACTCACAAAGCTTTTGGAGATATAGTTTTACCCTGATGTGAAATTTTCCATAAGAAAATAGCACTTAGTCCACCACACAGTATCCTCTGTTTAAAAGAGGTATATATTAGAAGAAACCAAATTACAACACAGAATACCTACATTCACATAGTCATGATAATATTTCTTGAACTAGTCTAAGAATATATAATTGGCATGGTTAACATACACCAAATCAGACTGAGTATGCTTAAATGAATATAGATGTGTGAGTCACAGAAATGTAAGGCTGGAAGGAACTTTGAGAAGTCATCAAGTCCTGCACAGAGGCAGGACCAAGTAAACCTAGACCACCTCTGACATGTTTGTGTCCAACTAGTTCTTAAAAACCTCCAATTATGAGGATTTCACAACCACCCTTGCAGCCTATTCCAGAGCTTAACTACTCTTTTAGTTAGAAAGTTTTTCCTAATATCTAATTTAAATCTCCCTTGCTGCAGATTAAGCTCATTACTTCAGTGGACATGGAGAACAATTGATCCCTGTGCTCTTTATCACAACCTTGAAGACTGTTATCAATCTTCTTTTCTCATCACTAAACATGCCTGTTTTGGGGTTTTTAGAAAACCTTCCTCATAGGTCAGGTTTTTTAAACCTTTTATCATTTATGTTGCTCTCCTCTAGACTCTCTCTACATCTTTCCTAAAGTATAGTGCCCAGAATTGGATAGAGTACTTCAGCTGAGGCCTCACCAGTGGTGAGCAGAACAGGACAATGACCTCTCACATCTTACATATGACACTCCTGTCAGTATACCCCAAAATATTAGTCTTTTTTTTTTTTTTTTGCAACTGCATCACATTGTTGACCCATTGAATTTGTGATCCACCATCACTCCCAGATCCTTTTAAGTAGTACTGCCAACTGGCCATTATTCCCATTTTGTGCATTTGATTTTTCCTTCCTAAGTGAAGGACATTGAACTTTTTTATTAAATTTCATTTTGTTGAATTCAAACCAATTCTCCAATCTCTCAAAATAATTTTGAATTCTAATCCTGTCCTCCAAAGTGCTTGCAACCCCTCCCAGCTTGGTGTCATCTGCAAATTTTATAAGCATACTCTCCATTCCATTAGATATGCCCTCCCAGTCTGACAGTGAACCATGAATAACTACTGTTTGAGTACAATGTCTTTCAACCAGTTGTGCACCGACCTTACATTAATTTCATTTAGATTACATTTCCTCAGTTTGCTTATGAGAATGTCATGTGCAACTGTGTTATATTAAATACCTTCTTGAAACATCCACTAAAGGAGATTAAAACAAACAGAAAAAACACATTTTCTGATTAATTTTGGCTGAATCCTTGTCAGTAAATTTTAGGCAAAAATTATAATGTAAAATTATGTTGTAGTATACTACTACTTCAGTTTAAAAGCAGAGGATTTAGAGGGGAAGAAAATATTAATGTCAACATACTTAATCAAAGTTTTCTAGACATTATAGGAAAAAAATGTAAGCTTTATCCTATATTTATAGCTACCAGTTATACCTCAATCTTTGCTTCCTAACATTTACTGAAATGTACTTAGTGCTCCCCTTCATAGAATCCTCAATACCATGTTATTTGCACAGTTATTTCTGACTCAAATTCAGAACTAAAAGGTTTCCTGTGGAAAGCTTCCTCAGAGTATCCCTTAAACAAATCTCCAACAAGTACTGGCCACTTGAATGGATGCTGCAGAAAGACTAGTGCATCTGCTGCTATAAAGGGCCACAAGAAAAATTATCAGAGCAAGATTTAGGTTAGTACTCAAAGCTGATGGAATGATTCTTCTGTTATTATTCCTTTTTCACTGATATTACTCTTACCTAGCTCCATCTACATGTCCACCATTATTTCTGAGGCAAGAAAAAACCCTAACTCTGGCCTATATTGTCCCCTTTGTTTCTTCTTTCAGGAAACTAAGACCCACCAGATCTCTTCTGGGAATATGCAGCTCTGCTCCCCTTGGGGCCTTCCCCAGGACTCTTCAGAAATGCCTCATCTAGATCTTGACAAGAAAACAGTGTGAGTAGGATTTGGGATAGAAGCGAAAGCAGAACGAACAGAACAAAGGGCCAGTTGCTGTCTCCAATGGCCTCCTCTGCCAACTCAATGGATAACCAATTGGAAATACTATCAGAAGTTAATACTGCTTGAAATTTTGCCTTGGGGTAGGGAATCAGAACTGTGTAGTTTCTTAGGACAGGTCACAAAACTTGCATAATATTTTGATCCATAAGAGAGAATCTCCGATTTGCATTTAGAGTTTCTCTTCCAGCGATTAACACAAATTCAAGTTAACCTGCTCTATAATAGCTGCTTAGAAAATTATTAAGGTACTTGTGAAAACCACCTTATTTCTTGTGTTGCGAGTCCAGAAATGTTATACGAGAAGCAAAAATCTGAAGTTTTGCCAAAATCTCTTAACCCTTTGAGACACCACCTCCAGTGAAGTGGCATTCATATTCTTTTGATGACATTTTATCCATTGTGCTTTTTCAATTCAAAATTATGAGTCGGACAGTGCTGGCATACACACAATAATGGTGATGAGAGAAGTCAGGCATTTTACAGAAGTTACTACCAAAGGGCCAAATCGAACCCAGCAGTTCACCCTGACTAAATGAAAACTGTGTGACAGCTTTAAGTTCTGGCCCAAAATGCATTGTTCTTACCCACATAATGAATTATATGTACTTTATAAAATGATGTTATTTATAGGCTTTTCTGCGATAGCTATCACCATAGTAGATGAACCCTTTACAAACATAAGTGAAGTAAGTATACTAGTATCCCTGGGAAGTATGAAAGTATTATTATTCCCATTTTGTAATGTAGAACTGAAGCACAGAGAGATTAAGGGACTTGCATAAGGTCAAACAGGAAATCTCTGGCAAAATCAGGAACAGAACTCACACTTCCTGAGTCACAGACCAATACTTTAATAACCCTTCCTCTCTAAATAAAAAAAATATAAACACATGCTTTGCGACCTGGGAAGTGACTTGTTTTTGTGCTTAAACTTCAGCTGTTTTTCCTGTTCTACTTCTTTCTCCCCTAGGCCACCAGACATTTTGACAAAATGAAATTAACCAGAAAGTGTCTCAGATCACTCTGCAATATCCCTCCCTAGTTTTAATAATTGTTATGCAAATTGAAATTAACTTTATTTTACATTTTAGCCCAAGTATAATCATACTTTGAGCCCTCCGTTTTAGTTCCACTGTAATTTAAAATTGTTTCTTTCCCAACATCTGTCCCTCAAGCTTTTGAATTAATTATATACTTTTTTGTTCTTTCCTCAAACTCACAGTCAGACTGAAAACAAAGAGCACAGTGAACATGATACAAACACACATTCATAGCTAAATTAAATCATCATTTGTGTGACTCCGCAGATAATTACAAGGAGAAACAAATTCTCCATTTCTCAGAATGTACCAGTGCAGAATTAGCTGGTGTTAGTAATAGAAAGAAAACCCACCATCAATGGTTTTCTATGGACCAAACTCTCCTGTTATTTTAGAATATATGTTGTCTTAAAGTAAATGAGCCAATCAACTCTTTGAATAGTTGTGATAACAGCTATAAATTGCTAATCTATCATGCATGGGGCTCTTCAGTTCCTTTCTACAGCTGACTGCTTTAAGCACATTTCTCACCAGAGTAACTGACAGGAACACCTCTGCATAAGTAGTATGTGAAATGATATTACTATACATGATAAATGTTATCACTTACAACGTTCTTACAGCATGACTCATTTCCTTCCCCCACCACACTTATGTTCTATTTTCTTTAGATAGTTGTCCTTTTTTGTTTGTTTTGAATCAGAATCTATCATCAAATATGTGCAAAGTTGCTGCCATTTGTCTACTCAATTTAACATGTAAAGCATTATTCCTTACATAGAAGAATGAAGCTAATGCTTCTTTGTTATTCTTCTCACCTCTACCTTATTGCTTTTTGGTTTCCCCCTTAATATCATCTCCCTTTCTCCCCCTCACCTCTTATAGTACAGCAATATTATAAGTCACTGACTGAAAAACTAATATAGGATATAATAGATATATCCATCATCCTACTCCATTGGTGGATGAATCTCCCAATGGGAGACAGTTTGAAAATAGCTTTTGTAGGTATCTTAGTTACATCTTTTCATGTAAAATACAAACGCTAGCTATTAAGTAATGATTTGAAGTAAAATTGAACCAAGTGGGATGAACTGATTAAAAATAAATTGGTTCACTTTTGGAATATCAGTGCATGTACTTACTGTAAGTCAGAGCCTACAGTGCCTCAGTTCTGCTGCATCCCCCCTCTTGCTTCTCAGACATACTTTTACTTATTGCTTGCATAAGAAAATAACTTGCATTTCAACATAACATTTCTGTTTATCTTTACCAAAAAAAGAAAGATAAAATAATAATTGTAATGCTTGGATTGTAATTGTAATTTCCTGGTTGGAAATTTTCTGTGGAAACTTTTTCTACGGAAAATGGTACCTCATGCCCTCATTCTCCTCTATGAGCCAGGCTATTCAACCATACTACATTTTCTCTGATGCATTGTGTCCATAGGCACCACTGCAGTTCAGCAAGAGTGGAGACCATTGTGCATCATGGGAGATGTAGATCAACCAGGAAGCCCAGCCCACAGAAGACTCTGGGGGCATGAGACACCCAAACTACAACTCCCAGGAAGTATAGAGGCAGCATTTCTGAATTCAAAAATTTTGGGGGGAAGCTTTCAGGTTTTTTTTCCCCTCTGAAATGTCTAAATTTTCCACAGAATTTTTTTAGGAAAATTATTTTATTGTTGTCATTGAACTTGTACACAGAAAACAAATTCAATTTATGGCCATTTCTAATCATATTACCCTTTTTTCAGTGACCAGCTAAACATGTACTAGGATTTCTGAGTTCACACCATATTCAAGCACAAACCTGCCATAGGTACATAAATTTAACACACAAAGAGATAGCATCAAGTTGTACTGTATGTACAGATCCTAAGACGGGGTTGACAACCGTTGGCACACGGCCCATCAGGGTAATCCGTTGGCAGGCCATGAGACATTTTGTTTATCTTGACCGTCCACAGGCACAGCCCATCGCAGCTCCCAGTGGCCATGGTTCACTGTTCTCAGCCAATGAGAGCTGTGGGTAGCAGCACAGGCCACTGGGAGCTGCGGGGGCCATGCCTGCAGACAGTCAACATAAACAAAATGTCAACACGAATTACCTGGATGGGCTGTGTGCTGAAGGTTGCTGACCCCTGTTCTAATGAATAGGGAGTAAAAGAGCAAAACCTGCCTTTGCCTATAACTTTTTAGTCTGCAACGCAGCCTCATGAGGTCAACTCTATCTTCTGTGTTTGTACAGTATCTCACACAATTGGGTCCTGGTCCATAACTAGAGCTCTGAGGTACTACTGTGATCAAATAATAATTTTAATTATAATTACCAGTGTCAGAATAATTAAAGACTTACTGTTTGTTTTCAATCTTTGAAATGAGAATATTTCCAAGCAGATTTTTAAAAAAAGTAGACAGCTGTATCAAATCAATTTTTGTTTACTTCCTATGCTGGATCTATTTTGACAGATGCTCTTCTACTTTCAACATTACACTGGCTCTGACTTACCATTTGCACCTACAAAGTGAGCTCCGGTTTGTCATCTCAGCCGGTAAAAATATGCATTTGCTCAGCACAGTAACAAAATAAACTGCAGAGCATAGTAATTAATTGTTCTGCAAACTGTGAAATGATTAACAACATCCTTCCATAAATTAAACCTTATTTCGTTTCCACAACTCTTACTTGCCAGACAAGAATATCAGCTGCGCCCACAAGGCTTTACATTATCATACCCATAACACTTATCAGCGTTTATTTACAAAGACCCTCTTCACTGTGGGTCTCTCTCTGTCAATCATCTCAGGACTACTGTAAGTGTTATGGTAAGATATGATCAGATTATTGCTTTTTGAACGCTTGGCTATCTCACCCCCCCAAAAACCTACAATTATGTAAACTTCCAATCTTAAGCAAAATGCTAGCCCCTTGAATATGCATTTCTTTCATTTACAGGAACTTCTCCTTTTTTATACTTTCAGCACTGATTACTTCACATTTTTTCTTTTTCTTTTGTCAGCATGAAGTATTAAAAACTTCATGTTGACAAAAGAACATAAGCAATGTTCCTTCTCTTTCAATGTCAAAGCCATGTTCTACCACCTGTTTCACCGTTAACAGCATTTTTTCCTTTTATTGTTCTGGTTAATAAGGATTCTCTTCGGTAACAGAGTAGAGCACAGAGCTTTTGCAAAAGCTAGTTCTTATTCAGATATCAAAATGATTCGTTTTGCATGGCTGGCAGAGCTAGGATTTATCTTCGGCTAACAATTTAACCTATCCAAGACTTCCGGGACTTCTACAAAACATGAAGACTCTTTACCCCTAGATCCATATGTAAGCAAACATTTTCAGCCATTCACATATATGAGAGAATTAGCATAAACTAGTGCTAACAGCTCTAGAAACAATTACCTTCACAGATTTAAAGGGAAACACATGTTTCCTTACTGACCGTCAGAGCTTCACCAATAGATATCGGATCGTGCAAATCTGGCTAAGGACAGAATGCTTTTCTGTGCTTTCTCTTGTCATCTATCACACAGAAAACCCCCTTGCAGGGCAAATTAAATATCACCTGGCTTCTATTTTTATACCACATATGATTCACATACTTTTCCATGAACCTTGTATTATTCTTTAATAAGGTTGCCAGGTGCCTGGTTTTTTACTGGAAAGTCTGGTCGAAAAGGGGACCTGACAGTGTCCGGTCAAATCTCCTGATCGGATACCCAAAGTCTGGTGGTTACTGAAGGTGGGGGGGTCTGGTCATCACCCTTGCCAGTGCCTACTCAGCTGGGGCTGCCTCCTACCTGTGTCAGGTGGCTGCAGCTCCTGGCTCCACAGGCAAGTCCCTCCTGACCTGGGGGAGAGAGGGGAAAAGCAGCGAGTGATGGAGGGAGTGGGGAAAGAGGAGAAAATGGGGGTTGGGGACTTGGGGGAAGAGGCAGGGCAGGGGCAGAGCTTCAGGGGAAAAAGGTGGGGCAGGAATGGGGCCTCGGGGGGGAGGGGGCAGGGGAGGTTCCTGCACTCCTGCTGGTGTTTCCTGTTTTTAAATATTACAAAGTTGGCAACTCTATAAATTTCTATTCAGGTATTGCATAAGCTTCAACAGCTGTGATCAGATGCAAAGGTCACTGTAAACACAGATGAAGGGCATCCATCTAAAGAGATGCCACCTTCATCTACTTTATGTACTCCCAGAGCTAGCTAAACTTCCAAAATAAAACAGCTTCCATACAGTTTGAGGTGAGTCTTGCTTCACTGAATTCACACTAGGTTTACAAGAACACACTACATAATCAAGATCCTATGATCACTTGCATTTCTGCCAAGACCTCTCTTCATGGAACTAAATAAAAAGGGGGTTAGGTTTTTTTCTTCAGTGGAAAAGTAACAAGAGAATATTTAATTGGCTCCTGAGCAACGTTTACAAGATAAAACCACACCTAGAAAATCTAATGTTGTAAGCACAGGGCAGAACCCAACCTACATTCTGTTGCAATCTTTTGCCAGTGTGCAAGCAGGCTACACAGTAAAGCAATGGCTGCTCCACATGCTACTCTGCCTTGCACAGGGCATGCTCACCCAAGAGCAACCCAAGCCAGCTAGAAGTAGTAAAAGGATGTATATTGGATATGAAATGAAGCATGACAGGGACAAAGGGAAGATACTGTGCATTAGATAAATGGGATATTACACAACCATCTGGAAGTGTAACAGCTACTTCACACCCCAGGCCAGGAATAACTACTTTCACACAGTTATCTCTACTAAGCTTCTGGAGTTATAGGGTATGTCATTTGCCTAGACAACTAGTACATCTCCCAGATATGGAAGATGGCACATGCACATCCAGAGTTCCCACTTAATCCATTAGCTGTGCCAAACCCAGAAGTAGCTCTGACTGACTGCCTAGAGACATCAGGTTGGAAATGGTGAATAGGTGGAGAGCAGGAGATCTGCCCAAAGCAGTGGGTCAGGTTGTCAGAGGTTATTTTTATTTATCTGTCTATCTATCCTAATATTCATAACAAACAGTCACACCACTATCCAGTTTTTGAAAATTAAAACTGAAGTGATACAAAGAACAGAAGCAGATGATTCAGGCATGAAATACTATTAACTGCTAAAAACATACACTCCCAGATCTTAGAGCCTTCCTTTCCCACAAGAAGAAAGTATATTTTCAAGGAAATATATATTTCAAGGGAAAAGGAGCTGTGCCAACTTCATAGGTATATCTCCGCCTTATCCCTGCCCCCTTCCCAGGCATCCTCACTTCTTGATCCTACACAAACTCCCCCAGATTACAGCAGCAGGAACTATTGGAAGCTGGAGATAGGAAGAAGACCCAATATTGATTCCACTGGGTTGTAAGAGAGGATTGCTCCCTCACATCATTCCTGTCACCCAAATAACACCTCATTATCTTTTGAACAGCCATCTATTCATCAGTTGTGGGAGCTAAAAGGATCTAAAAGATGATATAAAATTTTTAAAAAAACCCTACCATGACTAACAATTCTAAGCTTTCCTATTCTCTTAGTCAGCAATCTCTTCAGAAATAAAATGCACACATACTAATTGAAAAAAACAGGTCATCCTCTCATGTTTAAATAGTATATAATATATGACTTCTGAGACAGTCTAATCCTCTTTTCTGATTTAGGGGCAGCCATCCAAGAATAACAGCACATTTAACAGCATGAATGAGAAATAAAAAATATATTCATTACATCCAATGTAATTGCTCTAACAGCTGTAGGATGTCACCAATCTGATGGATTGGCAGAAGCCCCAGATTCAGTGTCTACTTGCCCCAAAGCCCTTCCACTCTACTAAAGAATTAGACCAACTGATAACTGCATAAATTTCCTCATGCCATTCCTGGGTCCCCAGTGGTTGCAAGCTGAATGGCTTAGCTCAACAGGCCCTGTGACAGGGACTTTTCTTTGGCTGGTTGTTAGGTTAGATTTTGTTACATATTATACAACTGTAAACTTTGTAAGATTTTTGCTTTTAAATTTGATCAAATCCTAGAAATGAAATTTGCAGACAAAACAAACACACAAACAAACAAACAAAAATAAAATTAAGAAAAGAATCTTCCCCAAAGGTAAAATTTTAAATTTAATGGTAGGCCCATACAAAAAATCTTTGATATTTGTCCCAAATCTGGGGCTAGTATGCAGTGTTACACCACCAAAAGTAAGTGGAGTGAACATTGCCCTCTGCCTGTAGCACTCTCTCTCAAGCCTCCCAGATCCCTCCCCAATAGATACGAAATACACATTGAGGGCCTCACACACATTGCATTACTTCACTTTCACAATACTGTAGCTCCTTTAAAATATCAATAGAATTATACACCATAGAGCTCAAGTAATTCAGTTGTTTATCAGACCTGACGTATATTTATTATACCATATAAAACGTACATTAAAAGAACACTTAAGATAGCAAAGGTAAGCACACGAGTTAGGAAAAGCCAGAATGAAGGGTTCTGTGCCAGCTTAATTTGGCCACTTTGTGCATATGTATTTTGATACAATCTTCAATTATATGACCACATACCATTTTTCCATAAGATCCCTACCTGAATAAGGCAGGATAAATGCGCAGGATAAATGGTCCTCAGTTAATGAGCAGCTATTCAATACTTTGTTTTCTCCTTCTTGCTCAATGTGTGGCCCAAGCCCTTAGTTACTTCACACTAAACACTGTTCAGCAGACAGAACTCATCATTACAGTATCTGAGTGCCCTATGAATATTAATGACTATTTTCACAATATCCATGTGAAGTATTGTGAGCAAATGATCTCTCTGCATAGGAAAGATAGGAAGTATGGCAAGAGACCACCCTGGCTTAACCAGGATATCTTCAATGATCTGGAAATCAAAAAAGAGTCCTACAAAAAGTGGAAACTAGGTCAGAATACAGAAGATGAATATAAACAAGTAACAAAAGTATGTAGGGATAGAATTAGAAAGGCCAACGCACAAAATGAGATTAAACTAACTAGAAACATAAAGGGTAACAAGAAAACATTCTTCAAATACATTAGAAGCAAGAGGAAGACCAAGGACAAGGTAGGCCCATTACTCAATGAGGGGAAAAAAACAATAACAGAAAATGTGGAAGTGGCAAAAGTGCTAAATTACTTTTGTTTCTGTTTTCACCAAAAAGGATAGTAGTGGTTGGATGTCTAACGTAGTGAATGCCAGTGAAGATGCGGTAGGATCAGAGACTAAAATAGTGAAAAAACAAGTTAAAAATTACTTAGACAAGTTAGAAGTCTTCAAGTCACCAGGGCCTGATGAAATACATACTAGTATATTAAGGAACTGACTGAGGAAATATCTGAGCCATTAGCGATTATCTTTGAAAAGTCATGGGCCAGCAGAGATTCCAGAGGACTGGGAAAGGGCAAATATAGTGCCAATTTATAAAAAGGGAAACAAAGATACCTGGGGAATTACAGACCAGTCAGCTTAACTTCAGTACCCGGAAAGATAATGGAGGAAATAAGCAATCGATTTGCAAACACCTAGAAGATAATAAGGTGATAAGTAACAGTCAACATGGATTTATCAAGAACAAATCATGTCAAACCAACCTAGCAGCTTTCTTTCCATGGGGTCCTGTGGAAAAAAAAGTATATGATCATGTTGTTACAGACCTGGCCGAGTTCCCATAGTGGATAGTCACCAGTTTGCTGTGAATGGACCCAATCTTTGGATCCCACACCCTTCCAAGTCAGGTGGGTCTAGGTAAGTCAGATACTGTTTCTAGCTCTGGATATCTAAAGCAGATTCCCTATTTGGCACCACTCTTTGAGGTATGGGACTCCACGATCCAGTTGTCTTAGGCCCAAAACCAGTGCTGAGCTCTCTCAAGCCTCCCCAGTTGCTTAGGCATGCTCCTCCCGAGTTCCACCCCTCCGTGGATGTTCTGGTTTATAGTTTAACTCCTTAGGGATCATGTAACATATAAGATAAGGAACACAGGCTTTGCACAGGAGTTTCTAAAATCACAATAACTTATACTCAAGGCTTACAGATCTTTAAGCAAACCAACCAAAGCCTACATGCTCTCTCCCCTAACACTAGGCTTCTTCTGTGTCCTAGGCCACTCCGCGTATCAGGGGTGTAGGTCTATCCTTTGTTCCTCAGTCCCTTTTGTTATCTGGCAATGGTTGGCAGTTGAGCGAGAGAGACTGAGCACACCCTACCCTTAAATAAGGTTTCTATTCACTCTGTCATGACACTAACTGATCAGCTTCAGAACCCCAGACAGGTGGTTAGCTGGTTAGCTCCCCCTGGAGCACAAACTGGGAAAAACAGTTTCCTTTGGCTCCTAACGGTACCAAAATCATTGTTCTAGAACTGGATGCCTTTGATAGGAAGACAATCACAGCTGATGACTATTGTATTAGTTTTTTGAGGAGGTGTCAGACATTGCAAGAAGCTGCCTTTACTTTGTTCCTGACATCTCTAAGCAGTTACATTTACATACTCAACATGTAGATCCCATTTTTCAAAATGCTGGTTACAGTCACAATTAAAGATCATAATATGATACAGAAATATGCAGACATTATAATTGTGTGTGGTGTATTGGTAAAGACTGTATCATAATGCAAAAGCACAAGTGGGCTGAATTAAGGCTGCACAGACAACCTTAAATATGGTATTTCCCAACTTATGACTGCTTGACTTTTGTGGGAACATGGTGTATCTGTGAGCTAGTTAAGAATATTTATGAGCTAGTTAAGGTCGCGGTGAACCTTTAATGAACTTTGAGAAAGAATTACAGGCTGGAACGTGACCCAGGCAAACTGGCAACACCAGACTTTGTTGACAATAGATAGCGGACAGCTGTGCTCCAATCAAGAGGAAGGACGCACGTGTATAGCCCGTGCTGAGGCTGCTCGACCAACGAGATGTCTCCGTGACCGGGTGATGGACTTTGGAGGGGGATGAAAATATTATGTAAAAGGAGTGTATAAAAGCAATGAGAAAATAACAGATAAACGGCTTAGCTACCAACCATATTGGCTGCTGTGCTTTGTCCGGCTCGCATGAAACCCCAACAAATGGTGACCCCGACGTGATCCCTTCTGAAAAAGCGAGGATTCTAGCCGTGGCAGGAGGCACCGGCTTTTCGGCTCCTGGGCGTCCGAGAGTGATGCAAGTGCGCACAGGTGAGCAGCTTTAAGTAACAATGGGTACCGCTGTATCAGCCAAAGAGAAAACCGTGCATGAATTTTTACTTCGTATCATAGAGAGACAGGGCGAGAAAGTAACTGCAGAATCCTTGTCTCATCTGTTGAAATGGGGACAGAGGAGAGGGTTTCTGAAGAGGCCAAACCATGCTTTTGATGGACAAGTGTGGGAGCGATTGGGACAGGATCTTTGGGACTCCGTTGCCCATGGGAATAAGGAGGCTGTGTCCATTAGTCAGACCTGGCGCAAGGTTAAGAAAGCTATAGCGGCCCTTGCAGCTGAGGCAGAGGTGCAAGCGACGGTTTCTGAGATGTTCTGCCCCAAACCTAAGGATGATCCCCCACAGGTTCTTCCTGTGGGGGCCCGAGACTTTTTCGGTACCCCCGAGACCGTGATTCCTGTGGCTTCCTCCGCGCCCGTCCCAGCGCCAGACCCAAGTACTGTTCCGCTCCCACCAGATGATGTGCCTATGGATGCCACCGAGTATGTCGACCGTTCTTGGGTTAGAGATATGCCTACATATGACCCCCACCCTGTCGTTTCAGATACGCTTCAGTGGGATCCGGGGCAGTCAGTGCCCTTTGCAAATACTTCTCCCGCTGTTGTTCGCCAACATGCCTCCCAGCCTGCCTCTCCCGATCTTACTAAATTGACTAAATTTGACGCGTTTCTGCAGGAGATGTGCCGGCAGGGCCAGCAGCTGACTGACATGCTTCGGCAGTTGGCCCTTATGGCAGGCAATCCGCCTCCTGGCCCTTCTCAGGTGGCGAAAGTATTAGGGACTCGGGGTGGTTCGCCCCCACCCCCAGTCTACTCCTCTGCTGAGGAGAAGAAATCCCCTGAGTTCCCGGGGCAGAAGAGGGGAAACGGCCCCCCAAATCCGGCGCGACGCTGGCACAGGGTGATAAAGGATGCGATTATCGAGGGGGAGTTTTTCCCTTCGGCGTACCCAATAGTGCTTGAGTCGCCCATGCTTTACCCTGTTACTACGGAGGCCAACAGGCGCCGAAGGTGGGCACCCCTTGATTGGAAATTGATTAGAGAAGCACAGAAATCCGTTATGGCATATGGCTTAGATAATCATTATGTCCAGTCTCTAATTGAGCAAGTATTCTCTAGTCAAGTTATGTGTCCTTATGACGTGCAAAAATTTGCAGATATGCTGTTGACCCCGACCCAGCGCCTGTTATGGAAGGATAGCTGGCGTCGCAGGGCTGAGGTGGCGATTATTCGTAATATGGATCAGCCGGACGACAGCCCCTTACGGGCGGTCACCCTAGATGTTTTGATGGGAACTGGGGAATATACCAACCCTCAACTCCAGGCCCGCCTAGACCCTGGCATCCTGCAGCAGGCGCAGGGTCTGGCGTTGGCGGTGTTTAAAGAGGTAACCCAGATGGGAAAACCTTCCCCTCCTTATGCAAAAATTGTTCAGGACACGTCGGAGCCGTATTCCGCCTTTTTGGACCGCCTTCGGCAGGCCTTAGAAAGATCTCCTAACTTAACGGAGGACGCCAGAACGGCGGTGGGAATGGATTTAGCAACGCAGAATGCTAACCCTATTTGCCGTCGCATTTTGGCCTCATTGCCAAAAACAGCCTCCTTAATGGAGATGATTGAGGCATGTAACCGTGCCACGGCGGTTGAGGAGGTGGAAAAGGCTACTATTCATGCGCAGGCCCAAGCGACAGCCTTAGCCGTCACTCTTAAACCACTCATTGGCCGTGCTTCTGGGGCCTGCGGGCCCGTTCGACCCCCAGGTTCGTGTTTTGCCTGCGGGCGCCCCGGCCATATGAAGCGAGATTGTCCCAACAGAAACGACAGGGGTGGGCAACGGGTTGTGCCTTCTGTCTCTTCTCGCCCATTTGCTGGCACATGCAATCACTGTGATAAGTTTGGGCATCGTGCTTCGGAATGCCATTCTCGCTATAAGAAGGATGGAACCCCCCTACCGGGAAACGGACAGATGAGCGCTCAATGGAGGGGCGCGCGGATACAAATGCCTCCCCCTCGACCGGCTGTTTGGAACACCTCACAGGAGCCACCGCCGACAGTGCCGGAGTGGACCTGGCCCTCGCCACTGACACCTCCATAAATGATGAGCAAGTGCATGTCCTCCCGTCCACAGCCACGGGACCCTTGGGATATGGACTAAGTGCCCTGATAATCGGTCGCTCCTCCGCCTCCCGACAGGGTATTTTTGTTCTTCCGGGCCTTGTCGATGCAGATTATACCAGCCCGATAAAGATCATGGTGCGTGTTTTTTGCCCTCCTGTCCTCATTTCAGCAGGCACTCGTATTGCACAATTAATCCATTTTCAGAGCGCAGTTCCCCATACTAATCCAGTTCATCGAGGCTCTGGTGGTTTTGGGTCTACTGGAATTCCTGAGATCGCTTTTGCAATGAAAATAACTGCCAATAAACCGCTTTGAGCCATATGTTATAAGGGCCCCAACGGACACTTGCTTTATCATGATGCCCTCTTAGACACCGGGGCCGATGTTACTGTTCTCCCACTCCAGTCATGGCCTTCAAATTGGCCCCTGCAAGAACTTAACACCCCCGTGCGTGGCATCGGGGAAACTCACAACACCCGTATTAGTACCGAATTTATTGCTGTTACTGACACTCAAAACCCCTCTACTGTTGTGTGGGTACGCCCATATGTTATTGCTACTTCTGTTTGGCTCCTAGGCCGGGATTGTTTGAACCAATGGGGCGTCACGCTACAAAATGAACCCCTTTTTGCTTAGCGGCCACTGATGGGCGACCGACCCCTCGACTCGAATGGTTGACCGACTCTCCTGTGTGGGTTGCACAGTGGCCGCTTATAACAGAAAAGCTCGCCCATGTTAAAAGATTTGTAAATGAACAGTTATTGGCGGGTCATTTGGAGCCTTCCACTAGTCCCTGGAACACTCCTATTTTTACCATTCCCAAAAAATCTGGACAATGGTGCTTATTACAGGACCTCCGTGCGGTCAACGCTGTTATGAAAGATATGGGTGCCTTGCAGCCTGGGCTGCCAACCCCTACCATGATCCCCCGTGATTGGCCCCTTCTTATTGTCGATTTGAAAGATTGCTTTTTTACTATTCCCCTACATCCAATGGACCGCGAGAAATTCGCCTTTTCGGTCCCGTCACTGAATAAAGCTGAGCCCGCTGCTCGTTTTCAGTGGACCGTACTCCCACAGGGCATGAAAAATTCTCCTACCATTTGCCAGCTTTTTGTGGCCTGGGCCATTGCTCCTCTTCGCCACGCGCACCCTCGCTGGCTTATTTACCATTATATGGATGATCTCCTATTTGCTGGTATTGATTTGTGTCCCGATACAGCTATTCAAGAAATTCGATCCACCCTCCAGGCGGCTGACCTTATAGTTGCTCCTGACAAAATGCAGCAGAGTTCCTCTTTTCAATACTTGGGCATGGAAATTACTGATGCCGTTGTGCGGCCCCAAAAGCTTACCTTTCATACTGATATCCGCTCCCTTTACGATGTACAGCATTTGTTTGGAGATCTCCAGTGGGTCCGCGCTATATGCGGTATTACTAATGATGATTTGCAACCCCTCTTTAGTCTGCTTCAAGGCGGACAAACTCCTACCGATCCCCGTTCCCTTTCTCCGGCTCATACTGTGGACCTTCAAAAAATTGCAGATAAGGTTGCGTGCCAATATTCTGGCCGTATTGCTCCTGATCTCCCCTTTTGTATTGCCCTACTTTCCCACGATACCTCCCTGGAGGCCCTTTTATTTCAGTGGGACCCCAGTCTCTCTGATCCCCTTATTGTGATAGAATGGATCTTCCCGCCCTCGCGTTACTCCTGTACAATCACCACTCGCGTTGATGCTATTGCCCGGCTTCTCATGAGTGCTCGAGATCGCTTGGTGTCCCTCGCGGGTTGTGACCCATTTATTATTTATTTCCCCTATGATTCCCGCACCCTTACTCGTTTACTTGCGGAATCTTTGCCTTTTGCGTTGGCCCTCTTAAATTACACTGGCCGTCTGGACAATCATTATCCCCCGCACCGTCTTTTCTCTGCTCCCCTTCCGTTGGAACGTCTGCCGCTCCTTTCTCTGGCACCTCTCTCTGGCCTTACGGTCTTTACTGATGCCAGTTGCCCGTGCCGACCTTTTTTGGCGTAGTGCTGACCGCTGGTGCCATGAGGCCGTTGTGGCAGAAGGTTCTGTCCAAATTCTCGAATTTTGTGCCGTTATTCGTGCTTTTGAAAAATGGCCTACCACACCTCTTAATATTGTTACTGGTTCCCTGTATGTTGTTGGGGTGGCATGCCGGATGGAACGCACCTTTCTTCGCCGCATTCCTAATCCTGTCCTCTGGCTTGCCTTTTTACGATTATGGCACCTCCTTAATGCTCGTTTGGTCCCCTATTTTATTATGCATATCCGTAGCCATTCCGGTCTTCCTGGGCTCCTCGCGGAGGGTAATGCGCGAGCCGATGCGTTTGTTAATCCCCCACAACTGTATGCTCAGCTTCCTAACTCCTTTGCTCAGGCTCGCCTTTCCCATGACTTTTTTCACCAATCTGCACGCGCTCTTGCGCGTCAGTTTCGATTGCCCCTTGCAGACACCCGTGCGATTGTTGCCTCTTGTTCAGATTGTCAGAGGCATTCTCTACCCCTTTCTTTCGGTGTTAATCCTCGCGGTCTTGCCTCCCTTCAGCTCTGGCAGACCGACATTACCATTTTCCATGAATCTGGCCACCTTCGCTCCGTTCATGTGTCTGTTGACACTTTTTCCGGTTATGTCTGGGCTACTGCCCTTTCTTCAACCGGCATTCGCGATGTTATTTGCCACTGGCAAAGTTGCTTTGCCGCCATGGGCGTTCCGGCCACCATTAAAACTGATAATGGTGCCGGTTACATATCCCGCCGTACGGCTCATTTCCTTGCTCGTTGGGGTGTATCCCATATCACCGGGGTTCCCGGTAATTCCACGGGTCAAGCTATTATTGAACGTACTCATGTTTCCCTTAAATCTTTATTACTTAAACAAAAAGGGGGAGTAACCACTGACCCACATCCGGATGCACTTGAGCATACCCCGCAGGCCCGTCTGTTAAAGGCATTATATGTTTTAAATTGGTTACAGCCTGGCCAACATGACACACACCCCACGTTCCAGCACCTCTTTGGGTTGACCCGGGACGAACAAATCGCCCGGCCCCAAATGTGCTGGTTTGACTATCGCCAACAGATGTGGAAAGGGCCGGTGGAATTGTTAACCTGGGGAAGGGGATATGCTTGTGTTTCTACTGATGCAGGTCCCCGGTGGATCCCGGCCAAGTGGGTACGTCCGTGGCTACAGCAACCTCGCTCGCCCTTGAACCCGGCACCTGGAGAACAAGATCCTGCGCTTGGAGAGGAAGCATCAGAGGAGGTTGTGCTTGCGGCCATATCCTGTTTATTTCCAGAATAAGGATGTGGGTTGCCAAAACTGTTATAGTATTATTGCTTGGGTTGCAAAGGGGGCTCCTTGTACCCCTACGTGTGCGAATGACGTATAACCTATGGGAACGTCTAGCATTGATAGCCAATGTCACACACTTTTGTTTGTCTGATTCTGTGGCAGCCGGGGAACTACTGGGCACTTGTCTTGTGCCCATATGTCATCATCCCGAAGAAATTGGCAGTCACACCATGCTTGTAGCTTATGCCAATTTGTCTTCACAGTATTCGACTATGGCAAATTGGGGCCCCGCCAATTATTCCTTGCCCCCTGGGGCCCTATCTTTACATATCCCGTATCCAGCTGGGGCGAATAATGTAACGTGTGCGCGAGTGGTTAATTGCACATGCGCAAAAGTACCCTTGGGCTGCCAAACAGTAAGCGCCCCCTTTTTGAATTGTACTAATGCGGTTAATGTTTCTTTTAATTATGGACATATTATTTTGCCATCTGGTTGGTTTTTTACCTGCGGCGCACGGACTTTCAGTTATATTCCTGCTAATTTAAGTCATAATACCTTATGCTGCCTTAGCCGAATGAACCTTTTGTTGCCTGGAAAGAATCAGCAGCGAAGTCGGCGGAGTGTGACCCTGCAAGACATGTGTTCCGCCGATGTTACCTTATATAGTCACTCGGAATATTTGGCTTTGATGAATGCCGTTGCAGGCATTCCTGGCTTTTCAACTTATTACACGGTACAAACCTTGAATGCATTAGCTTGTTTTGCTGTTAAAGCGCTTAATGCTACTTCACAGGCTATTGCTCTTTTGAATAGGGAACAACAGGAATTGAGAGATGCCATTTTAGATAATCGAACTGCGATTGATTTTCTATTGCTTAAGCATCATATAGGATGTGAATCTTTTAAACATATGTGTTGTTTTAATCTTACGGATAATAGCCGATCCATTGAGGAGCGCCTGGATGAGTTGACTTCTCTCACTGAGCACATCCGTCAAGATACCGGGTTTGCGGGATTTTGGGACTGGCTTACAGGATGGTTGCCTTCTTTGGGGTGGCTTCGACAGTTATTTGGAATTATAGTTTTTGTATGTATTGGTCTTATTTGCCTTTGTTGCTGTCTGCAATGTCTCCCCTCCTTGTTTGATATATTCCGTAAAATGCATTGCTCCGCCCCGGTTAGGTCACCCCTGTTAATGAACGAGAATTGGATGGAACTACGCAACTGACCGGTGGTCCGTGTATCATGTGATAAAAAGGGGGGAGATGTGGGAACATGGTGTATCTGTGAGCTAGTTAAGAATATTTATGAGCTAGTTAAGGTCGCGGTGAACCTTTAATGAACTTTGAGAAAGAATTACAGGCTGGAACGTGACCCAGGCAAACTGGCAACACCAGACTTTGTTGACAATAGATAGCGGACAGCTGTGCTCCAATCAAGAGGAAGGACGCACGTGTATAGCCCGTGCTGAGGCTGCTCGACCAACGAGATGTCTCCGTGACCGGGTGATGGACTTTGGAGGGGGTTGAAAATATTATGTAAAAGGAGTGTATAAAAGCAATGAGAAAATAACAGATAAACGGCTTAGCTACCAACCATATTGGCTGCTGTGCTTTGTCCGGCTCGCATGAAACCCCAACAGACTTTGCCACCTTAGGCAGTGTTCTTTTAATGTATGTTTTGTGTGTAATTTCTTTTTTTTTTTAAGAAAACAAAGTGAAAGAACAGAAATTCCATCTTGTGGCATCATGCAGACACCCAGATGGGTCATCAGCAACATTGGAACCTGGTTGGAATCCATCACACACAGCTCTGCCCCTTGGGCTGATGGAGCTATTGATAGTAGTCCTAGAATATCCTCATCTCTGTGGACCAGAACTATAGGGCAATGGCTGACTAATGGCTTTCACAGATATTTGTGGACAGCAGAGGAATAGTGCGACTTAGGAATCTTGGACTGCATTCCAGGTTCTAGTGAGCAGACTCTTCTGATATTCATCCAAGCTTGACTCCTTCTGCTCCATTCCCTCAAACCGGTCTCAGATCCAGTACTTTCCGTTCCCACCCTGGCTCCTCATCACGGTCCCATTCTCCACTCCTCAGGCTTTTTATCCCAGTCCCAGTGCCCTTGCCCAACAATTCCTAGGCTCACCCATCTAGACTCCCTGCCCAGTCTCCTTCTCAGTCCTGGTTGCCAAGCCATTCACAATTCCTTCCACCCAGCCTCCAGCTCCTTAACCCCAGTCTCCTTGCCC
This sequence comes from Dermochelys coriacea, assembly GCF_009764565.3. Taxonomy (NCBI): domain Eukaryota; kingdom Metazoa; phylum Chordata; order Testudines; family Dermochelyidae; genus Dermochelys; species Dermochelys coriacea. Next base: position 148,365,588 of record NC_050068.2, read on the forward strand.
AACTAATCCCCACACTCCACCACCTGGCTCCCCATCTGATCTCTCTCCCCCTCCCCACTCTGGCCTCCAGTCACCCCACTCCTATGTTCCTTGTCCCCTCTGGCCTCCAATCTCTCTTCCCCAGCTCCTTGCCAAACTTCAATTTTCTCTCTGCCCTGACTCCTTGTCCCAGTCTTTTTGCCAAGTCCCAATTTTCTCCCTGCATGCCAGCTCCTCAGCAGATCTATCTCTCCTTACTGGTTCTCAGCCCCAGTCTCACTGACCAGTGAATCCGAATCTCTCCCGCAGCTCCTTATCCAGTCTCAGCCTACCCTCAAACCTACTGGCTCTCAGTCACTCTCCTCCCCTGCTCCCTTCCCCTGCCTCCACGTCTCAGTCTCCTAGCCCAGCCAGTCATGATCTTCCCTTGGCTCTCAGTCTCCTTGCCCAGTCAGTCCCAGTCTCTATCCCTGGCTCCCAGTCTTCTTCCCCAGCCAGTCCCATATTTCCCCGTCCCACCCTCGCAGCCTCCGCTATTAGTCTTCCCCTCCCTGTAGGTCCAGCTTTTTCACCTTCTGTGTTTGAATCAGGCAGCTTCCAAACCCATACTATGTAGGCCAGTGGGGGAAGTGGAGGGTTATTAAGAGTACAGGAGAGACAGGTTCCCTGTTCTGAATTCAAATTCCATAATGTGGACCCTGCTCAGCTTCCAGCAGCCCTCAGCTGCAGTTACGAGGAAAGTCCTGCTCCGCCTCAAGCTGGAGAATGTTTAGTGCAGATGAAATATTTGGGGTAGTTAGCCGTGAAGCTCTATCAAACTTCTATTGAGTACGTGCAAACTGTGATTTTTCAGAGGCATATAACTTGGCCAAATGTGGGCAGATTTTATGGGGATAACAAAAGGCACATTCCTGATACATAAGCCATCCCTCCTCCAAATTTCCAGTCCCTACTTCACAGCATCAGCTTTTCAAAGAAAAGTTCATCAGAATGTTTTAAACGGGCTAAACTATATATTTCCCTTTACTCTCATCTTCAGAAATGGTTGAACCATTTTGGTTGAAATAAATATAACAATAAAAATTAATAAATAAATAATAAAATCAACCTGAGACAGACATCTGGCATGGAAAATTTCAGCCCAAACAGTTCGAGTTTGGCAAAGTTATAAGCAACATATAGTGCCTTATAAGGGGAAGTGTTGGTCAACCTGACTAACTGGCGGCCCTACCATCCCCGCCTGTCATTTTGGCTGAACATGACAATGAGTTGGTTTATACTAGCACACACAGGCTGGGTTTTTCTTCTGTGAATGACAGATTAGTGAATAAACTGTTTTTAGAGGTGGCCCTGCTCTCATACATTTTTTCTATTCTATTTCATTTTAAAGATTTTGTTAACTGTACAGCATACTAAGAACCTTCAGAAAGGGATTTTTTTAAAATAGAGAAAAGAATATTCCCAAAGTCCTGAATTAATGTTTTCATCCACTGTTGCATCCTGCTTTATACAATTCTGATGCTCTGAAATTATTTTTTTCTGATTGGTTAAAAAGAGTCCTTGTCTGTAGAAGCCAATATAGATTCTCTTCTCTCTTTCACAAATGAACTGAAAGTCTGCACCTGTCATATTTACAATTTTAAAATGAAGCATATCCTTACTGGCAAAGACAGAAATGAAAACCAGGGAGAACAATTATCTAAGAGTAAGCAATATTTATACCAACTATAAATACTTTAAAAAGATCCTTTAATTCTTTTCATACGGACAGTGCTAGAGTTTATATATGCTGTCACCTGACGAGCCAAATAAAAAAAAGTGAACCAGAAGTCTCTTGCTACCTGCCAACACTTTAAACCTACTGTGTGTCTAGGCATTAATCTTCTCCTTCGGAATAAAGACAAGGAAACCTGTTCTTTTTATTTGCTTTTTGTAGATAACTAAAATTTTACTCTTCACACTAGCATGCTATTGATGCCTCTCTTGATCCTTAAAACATTTGGCCCACTGTTTAAAATTCATAGAGTGCAGTGATGTCAACCCATGCTGGTAATCAGAGGACCTTCAATTAAGTACCTACAAGGCAACCAGTGGCAAACAAGAGAAAAGACTGTACAAGTCTGCCAATGAATTCTTTCATAGTCTGATTCTCAAAAGCAATTAGAATCATTTATTTTGGCCAGGTTTTAATGAATTTTCATTAACATTTAAATTTAAAATGATCACAAGAATATCAAACTTGAGAAGTTGGACTTATTGTTTGTATAATAAATCACATTACAGACACAAACCACAAAGACTTACGCAAATTATTTGCCATCTTAAATTATATCTCATTGTTACCTCTGTTTGAATGCATTATCTGCTTCTTTTTCCCGCAGCACTCGTAGCAAAAGAGCCACCATTACTGGAATACCCTCTTTTTGCCTGGTTAGAATTAGTCAGATAATAATTGCCTGGCCCCCTCTGAGACTAGCCCTCGTTTACTTAAGAGGTTTGCTCTAATAATTGAATGTGGTCTGAATTTTAAAACAAAAGCTCACTGCAGTTACTTCAATTTAAACCTATTATCATAGTTTATACAGAAGAGAAATAAGTGGACTTTTTTATCCACGATTCCATTGTTTTCTAATGATTTATAGCAACATATTTTGAGGTTATAATAGCAAGTAACAGAATTCATCTAATGAAACATGCCAAATCATTAAACAGAATAATAAAGTGGTATGAAATATGCAGAGCTATAGCTATGGAAAGGAGATGAAGGCTTTGGTGGTTGAGATAACACAGCAGACCTATTGCAGAAGCAGCAGTTGAAATTGTAATGGACAGCTAAGAACACAGGAAAAGTGTATGAGGTTTCTCATTTTTATGAACAATGAACCAGCTGTGGAAAAAAATCACACCGCCGGGCATATCATCTCTGAAAAATTAAGTAACAGGGAGTACCTGTGATGAAGAGAAGTGCAACCATACTTGCTATTGATGCATATTTGTCACAGTCTTTCACCAGTTTCTCAGAGAACTAGATAACAAGCTGTTAAGGCTTAAGTTTCCCCACTTGGTCCCCACCACTCAGAGACAGTTCTTTTCATGAAAAGCTATTCAAAACCAAAAAGAATAGCAAAAACAGTTCTCTAAATGTAGTGTTAAACAGTATGTCCCCATGAAGGAGACTGTAGCAAAAAATGCAAAATGTACCTACATTCATGTCACAAGAACACAGCACAGTTTCAAGCCAACCACTGCTTCCATAAGTTATCAAGTTGGAGCTCCTGAAAATGTAGAATTTTGTGCCTGAAATATTAAGTTTTATCTAAGAAAGTCTTTTGGAGTGACTCAGCCGCACAGTTGTATAAAACCATATGCTCAGAAAGCGAGGGCTGGAGATAAGCAGATAAATATCATTGCTGACATACAAACCAATTGTTGAACCAATGCGTATATGAGTGTCACTGGACTTACTTTCAGTCATCAGGTTATAGTGACACAACCTGTAACCCTTCTCCTGTCACTGAAGGACATGGACAAACAATGGGCTGACTCACCTAATGTGAGAAAGAACATGCTATAGCTATTATCTTCAGCTGCTGTGAGAGCAATTCAGTCAATGTCCTGATCCTAAACTCACTAGGTATGTCTATACTGCAATTGAACACCCTTGGGTGGCCTGCATCAGCTGACTTGGGCTTGCAGAGCTCAGGCTATGGGGCAGTTTAATTGCAGTGTACATGTTCAGGCTCAGGCTGGAGCTTTAATCTGTATACCACAATTAAACAGTCCTCTAGCCTGTGCCCCACAAGCCTGAGTCAACATATACGGGCTGCCTGCAGATGTTTAATTGCAGTGTAGACATATCCATAGAGTCTGATAATAGCATAAAGCAAATGGAGTCCAAGCTCTAAAAGGTAATGAATACACTCACATTCCACCTTTTATTCACTAAGGGCTAAAATTAGGGCTGCCAGGTGTCCAGTTTTCAACCAGAAAGTCCTGTTGAAAAGGAGACTTGGCAGTGTCCAGTCAGATGTACTGAGTGGACACCAAAAGTCCAGTTACTGTAACTGGGGAGTGGGGCTAGGTGCTGGGTCATCAACCTGCACCAGCCCCTGCTCAGCAAGAGCTTCCTGCTTGCATCTCGTGGACAGGCAGGCAGCAGGCTCTGTGTCAGGCTGCAGCTCCCCTCACAGCCTTGGAACACAGTGAGCCCAGCTAGGGTGGAAAGGGGAGAGGATCAAGCGATGAGGAAGGGGGAGAGATAAGAGCAGCGAGCAAGAGAGGGAGGGGAAGACAGGAGCAAGATGGGGCGGGGCCTTGAGGAAAGACGTGGAGCAGGGAAGTCCAGTTTTCATAAATTAAAAAGCTGGCAACCTAAAGCTAAAATGTGGGCTGTATATAGAGTCCCAGATGGGGAGAGGTGTGCAATTGTACTGCCATAGGAGAGATTATGTCTCATCAAACAGTCTCTTCTGATATGTTTTGTGTGCATGCAAGGAATGGGGGAACGAGAACATTGATGGTGGGTATAATAAGCCAGGGGAGGCTAAGCCACCACCGACCCGCTCCTGGATGCCTGGGCCATGGTGACCTCACCTGTGCTCTACCTCTTTCCCTCCCTGCTCCGCCCGTTTCCTGAGGCCTCCACCCCCACCACTGCCTAGTGAGTCCTTCCTCTCTACCCCCTTCTCTGGAAGTCCCCACTGCTCGCCACATCCCTCCTCATCCCCCTCCCCGGCGAGGCCATCCACTATGTCCTTTCTCACCATCCTCTTCCCGGAAGCCAGTGGGGGCTGAGCTCCATCTGGTGGCCTGGAGCTTAAGGCTCGGGCCAGCCAGTGGCCCAAGGTGGCTTGAGACAGCCCAGGAGTTGGGGTGATTCAGCCTGGGCTCTTCTGGCCACGGTTGTGAGGAGAGGGCTCGGGGCTCTGGTGGGTGAGAGGGGATGGAAGGGGTAGGTGGTGCCTTGGGTGGAAGGGAAGGGGAAGACAGCCTAGCCTTCCCAAATGAGAACTCTGCACGAGGTGCAGGCCAGTGACTCTGTACCCAGAAGTCCTCAGGTGGCGGATGCCTGGAAATTCCCTAGTGGAAGTACTTGTTAAGGTGTCAGAGGCTGTTTTAAAAGAGGAATGCTCGCTAAGCAAGGGGGTCATTCCACTGCCAGAAGCTGGATGACCAGGGAACGATGCAGGAAGAGCTGCCAGACCTAAGGACTCAGACCAACACCAGGGCTGGTGGGATCAGACTGACTGCAGTCAGGAGTTTGTTTTTGCATTGGTCTATAACTTTCTTGTGATTTCAGACAGTACAGTGACTGTTTAATAATTCCTGTGTTTTCTTGCCTTATTGCTATAATGTCGCTGAAGGGTTTAACTAGGAAACCAGAGCTCCCAGAGACTGATGTGTGTGTGTGGCGGGGGGGAGGGGAGGGTAGGAGTGGATGAGGATCGTGTCTAAGCGAATCAGGGCTCTGGAAGGCTGAGGCACTGGTTTCAAGATCCAGGTAACCAAATTGCAGGAGCATATTGCCCAAGAAGGGTATCAGACATAGGGTTTGCACCTGAGAGTACATTGAGAGATTGCGACCTGGAATGGTGAGCAGTCGCTACCTAGACCCTCTTATAAGCATGTAGGATTCAGCAGTTGGATGCAATCACAACAGACTGACATCTGTCCAGAGAAGGGCTCTGGAGCAGGTTGTGACAGATTAGATGTGCTATATGCCTCTTATTCTGTAATTCTGCAGTGTGGTACAAATTGGTTCTCTCTCCTCTTTTCTTGTGAAGCTATAGGCAAATAATGTCATACAGGCAGCCTTCTTTTATATACCTCCATACTTGAGTATAGCTAGCCTTCCAGGGTATTCATTTATTCTTAAAATAGATATCATATGGTTACTACTTCCTTGAGTAGCACTTCTGGCAGAAGGTAGTTAAAAGTCAGTGTCTCAGCCAGTAACTCCCATTGTCCTGCTAGGATTATACAAGATTAATGGCCCTGTTTCAGCTTCTTACACAGTCTGTTTTCTACCACAAAATGGAAGTTCTAATCAACACTGTTACAAGTACAAATAGCATTCATAAAATCAAATGGAATTCATAATTGGACACAGATATATTCTCCAAATTGTAAGAATATTTTCCAGCGTGTGGTTTTTCTGATTCGCTAATCACTTTCTATGAAGAATAAGAACAAAAACTACAAAACAAAATAAAACACCACCAGAAAACCCGTCCCTTAAATACAATGATCGTATTAAAATAATGTCATAATCTGAAATACTGTAGCATTTCCCTAAATTTACCACTAAGGGGGCTATCCTGGGTACATGAGGACTTTTTTAAAAACAGTAACTGTGGAAATATTACCCAAAAGTACTCATCTTTTTTCTCTGGCATTAATCTATAATGCTAAGTTTTTATTTTTCAAGGCAAAAATTTTGTCCACTTAAAATCATATCTCAACTAAAAGGATGAGTATCTGAAAAAATAAAATTCTGATTAAATGTTTCAGCTATGATTATAGATTAATGTGTTATTGCATGCAATTTCATTCATTTAATTTTGCTTCCTCAAATTAGCTTTCCAAGCCCACAGACCAGCTATGAAAATTCAGTTGACTCACTGGGGAGACATCTGTCCTATTGCTGTTTTTGCTACAATTATATAGTCTGTGAACTAGCATTAGGATCTTCATGCACTGCATCTGCTGAGAAGACTTTTAGAAGCATAATTGACTTAATTACCTGCATCGGCAAATTAAAACTTCAGTAACATTATTCTGTTAACATTTTTAGTGGCTTAAGCAATTGATTTTGCTTGTTGGTTTTTTGTTTTGTTTTTGCATGCTTTATTTTTAACATTCTTCTCATTATTTTTCTTCCCTCTTTATTTTCAGTCTTTTAAAATGTTTTTGTAATTGTACACCTGCTAAATTATAAGATGAGTAAAACGTTATTTTTCAGGAAATATTTATGGGCCTTCCCATCATCAACACCATGATATTTCCTCTTTGCGGTTCAGCAAATAAGTATCTTTATGATTTAATGTAAAATGTGATGGGAAAGAAAGACTCTTTAATTTCAAGTGAAGATATGTATACTGCTTGATTTGGATTTATGTTTTTGTGTTTTTAAAAATAATGCAGAATAGATTTGAACCGTTTTTTTTTCAATTTTGGAGCTACAGTGGTAAGTGGGAAGATTGTTCTTCCCAGAGGAGAGAAGCACACAAAATTCTTGCAGAATTTTTACTGCTGCTGCCATGATAGCATTTGAAGGAGCATTGTAAGTACTGTATGATAGGCTTTTTGGTGCCCTGACTTTGCCATTTTGAGCATCTGTTACTGCCTTGAATGTATAGAGGAGAATTTTATGGATACAGGTTGTATCACAGATTATAAAAAGGGCCTATGTATTCCACAAACTTGCAGCTGCGCAATTGTGCTCCAGAATCTCATGTTTATTTCATACGTATAAGTTCCCAGCCCTTATGGTTGTGCAGATTATCCTGAGAAGATGAAGTGAACATAAACCAATGCAGCCTTGGTTCCAAAGAGACTGAAACAACAGCTCAGGGAGATGTAAACTGACCCATTCATTGCAATCTGGACTTTGTGTAATCCACAATTCTGATGTTACAGAATTTGTCATTTTTTCCTTACGATGCTGTGGAATTTAGCATTTTTGCCTTCAGAGTTGCCATTTTGCTCTAGCCAAACACTGGACATTTTGTTTTCTTTCTCCCTGCAGCTTCCTGTAGCTCTCCAGCTTTCCCTGTTAAGGGGCATTAATTAGACCCTAGCACATGTGCTGTGTGGACAACAGAGCAGCAGCTGAAGTTCGGGGAACTGGACAAGGTACTGAAGCTGGCTAGAAACTCTCCTCCTTCACTGGCACATATGGGGGGAAAGGGGAAAAAGATGTTCTTAGCCAGGCTGCATGGGATCTTAGCCAGGCAACATGGGATTCAAGGCCTATGGGATCAAGTCATCCAGGGAACATGGATGGGGAAAAAAAGCCATATTTAAAAATAATTATTAAGTTTGAGTATTTAATAGTATTTTCAACAGGCATGGGGGGTGTATAGACATGAGAGGATGGAGGTCAAGGGAGGCCATAGAAAACAAAATGCATTTACAATGGAGTAACATTTTGGGGGTTCTTGCTGCAGAATTTGGTCCCACTATACCATGGAGTAAGGGGCCTTCACTATCAGGTCTGTCTTCAGTAAAGTTAATTGGCCAACAGCTCTAGTGAATTTAATTCTCTTTTATTGAGTGCAAATAATGTTTTTTTTAAAGCTTCATCAGTCCTGTGAAAAGCTCAAGTGCTATGATGTAAATAATATTTTATTTATTGGAATTGTAAATATGGTTATTTGACCACAGTGCATCAACAAAGGCCACACACGGCCCCCAAATAGAATAACAAATAAAATGAACCCTTGAAAACTTTGTTTATTACACTGGCATCATTTAGATTTGACATTGCTATTGCTGAGTTATGAAGATATTGCTGAAAATACATTTATATATTTTACTATTTTATTGAATGTATGTCTTTTATAGTTGTCATATTTGTAGTTAAATGCCTTCACTGATATTTTTGGTCTTTTTATTTATCCACTGTAGAGGGTTGTTTTTTTTTTAAATTTGTAAAAGAACTTACAACTTAATTTAAAAAAAAACAAACAAAACAGCACTTGGTACAGGATAAAGTAAATGGGCCATCAGCATATTGGTAGAGAATTTGCTAGGATTTATTGCAAAAGCTCTAGTAATGCTACAGAAACGTGCAAAGACATATCACTGTCTCATGTCTTTCAGTAATTGAACTCATGAATAGATATCTAAGCTACTCTCATATCCTGTATTACCAGGGTATCTGACCACTTCACAGACTTTTAATGAATTATCCTCACAGCTCCCCTACAAGGTAGTAGGCTATTATTCCCATTTTATGGGTAGGGGAATTGATGGTAGAAGAGGGAATTGAACCCAAGTCTCCTAAGTCAAAGGCTAGCATCCTAACTACAGGCCATCCTTCATTTCTACCTTAGGTAAACTAAGGTAAGCATCTATTTGTTACTACTGAACTCTGCATGTTTGTACAACACACACACTATAAAATCTTGAACCAATTCATGATCTCTCCAAAGTATGGAATACTTCTCTGAGTTGCTGAGTGCCCTTATCTCCCATTGAAATCAGTGGACTTTGAGTACCCCCAGTACCCAAAAGGAGTACTCAGCACCATACAGTATTAAGCTCATATTGCTTTTCACAATTTAAATTGTTTCACCATTTCAAAGATGTAAAGCCATTCTATACAAAAACACACCTTTTCAGCATCTGTCTTGATAGAACATTTACAATTTCTTCAGATCTTAGAAAGACTAAAAATGTAGGACTGGAAGGGACCTAGTCATCTAGGGATCAGTCATCTAGTCCAGTGTCCTGCACTGAAGCAGCACTAAGTATTATCTAGGCCATCTTTGGCAGGTGTTTGTCAAACCTGTTCTTAAAACCCACCGCCAATGACAGACATTCCCCAAACTTCCTAGGTAATTTGTTCCGTGTTTAACTACCCTTCCAATTAGGAAGTTTTTTCCTAATGTCTAACCTAAACCTCCCTCAGTGCAATTTAAGCCCATTACTTGTCCTGTCCCCAGGGGCTAAGAAGACTACTTTGATTACCCTCTTCTTTAGAACAACCTGGTATGTACTTTGAGACTGTTATGTCCCTCTTCAATCTTCCCTTCTTCAGACTAAATAAACCCATTTTTTTTCCAATCTTTCCTCATAGGTCATGTTTTCTAGAGCTCTAATAATTTTTGTTGCTCTCCTCTGGACTTTCTCCAATTTGTCCACATTTTTCCTGAAATGTGATGCCCAGAACTACACACAATACTCCAGTTTAGGCCTTATCAGTGCTGAGAAAACTGGAAGAATTACTTCTCTTGTCTAGTTTACAACACTCAAACTAATACATCCCAGAATTTTGATTGCTGTTTTTTAACAGTATTATGTTGCTGGCTCATATTTAGTTTGTGATCAATTATAATCCCCAGATCTTTTTCTGCAGTACAGCTTCCTTGACAGTCATTTTCCATTTTGTATTTGTGCAATTGATTATTCCTTCACAAGTGTAGACTTTGCATTTGTTCTATCTATCCTCTTCCCCTTGTTGACTGATTGACTAAATGTGTTTCTAGTCTATGTGCCAGTATTTTTGTAGGAATCCCAGAATTTTGATTACTGTTTTTTAACAGTATTATGTTGCTGGCTCATATTTAGTTTGTGATCCGCTATAATCCCCAGATCTTTTTCTGCAGTACAGCTTCCTTGACATTCATTTTCCATTTTGTATTTGTGCAATTGATTATTCCTTCACAAGTGTAGACTTTGCATTTGTTCTATCTATCCTCTTCCCATTGTTGACTGATTGACTAAATGTGTTTCTAGTCTATGTGCCAGTATTTTTGTAGGAAGTGTGGAACCTGAAGTGAGGAATATCAAAAAATAAGTTTGTTCTATAGCAGTTGTTAAACAGGTTTTTCTTTTTTTTTTAATGTAAGGGCTGTACAGCGGAATAGAATCATGATGTCCACATTGGAGAGCAATTCCTAGTCATATCCTATTAGCTTTATTCAGTATTATATTTATATATTAGTTTTAATGTAGAGTTTGTGAAATTTAGTAGGATGCAAACTTTTCCCTAGTTTGTTTCTTCCTAGGTTAAATATTTTTATTACATGCTGTACTTTGTTTGCAATAGGCATTGCTGGGTTTTTTGGTTTTTTTTTCAGTTTCTTCTACTTAAGAGTTTAAATATATTTTATGTTTAAATTCTTGAGGCATCTCTCTAATCCTTGTGTATATAGTTTTAGATAGTGTTCTAAAAAACTCATTAGTTGCACATTCTCCTCATATGTAGTTTCTCTGTGTGTTCTTTTGGGGTTCTATATATTTTAATTTGTTTCTAATATCTAATATAATATATTTTGTAGAATATCTATCTTGGCCTCCCTCTGTGTATAATTTTCAAGCTTGTCTTGGTTCATTTCAGATAATATATTTTGTCCTCTATTTCATATTCTAGCCTTACAATTATAAATGTTTTCCCCATTTTTGTGTTTTCTTGATCATATGCCTTTATGTGCTACTGCACAATTTATTATTTAACAGCTCATCCGATAAGGTTATCATGTCTGGTTCCATTGTCGTGGAAAGATAAATATTCCTCAGTTCTGTTTTCTATTTTTTGGCTGCATCACAGAGCAGGGACACAGTGAGGTTCCACTAATTAGTTTTGGTTGTGGTTTATAAGTGTAAATAACACTGAAATGGGGACATGGTCAGGAATGATGTTGCTTTTTATTTTCTGCAGTAATTATTCTTTCTGTCATCTCTTAGGGGATCATTATGTAATTGAATCATGAATAAATATGATGGGTTTTGAGCGTAGGATATAAACTCCCTTCTCACTCTATTTACGTTACCATTCAATACATCTATTACATGAGCAACAAAAAACAAAATGAGGGTATCTATTTTGTTTTTTCTTGTTTTCTCCTTAATTCATTTAAATGAATTACCTAGTCCACAAATGCAGCCCATACACTGGGTGGGACCTAATAAAATAGCAGATCCCAAAAGCACAAAACTAAAACTACTGACAAAACCATTTGAGCTTTAAATAATGATTATTCTGTGCTTGAACACAAATAATAGAAAAAAACAATAGCTGGTTCACAAGAAAAGAAAGTGATCTAAAGGGAGATTTGTGGATTGTAATTTCATTTCAAGGAAAATTTGTTTCATTCCAAATTTGAACAAAGACCGTTTAATTTTTTTCTGCAAAACAAAACAGCAAAAGGAAAGCAAAGCAAAGCAAACCACCACCCCCACCACACACACACACACACACACACACAATTGTTTTGCATCAACTGAAATTTTTCATTTCAGCTTTGACTATTTTAATTTTTTTTTAATTTACAATGTAAAACAAAAGATATTTCTTCAAACATTGTTTTGATATGAAAAATCAAAACACTGTGTTCCAAAAATATTGAAATACAATGTTTCAACCTTATCTAACTTTCCCGCCATTTTTTTAAAAAACAAATTTTTGTTAAAATTAACACACTCCTGTGGAAAGTTTTTTTTATACATGAAACAGCATTTTCCAATATTGGAAAATTTTCAAACAGTTGTACTTCCTGGCTGTCCCACTTACTTACTACTAAATCCTGGGTGAGTCAGTAAGGGTCAGATTCTCAGTTAGTGTAAATTAGCATAGCTCCACTGGAATGGAAGTCAATAAAACTACACTGAATTACACTAGCTGAGAATCTGGCCTTTAACATTAGTCAAGTTGCTGTATTCCTCAGTTTACCCCTCTGGAATATTGGCTTAATACAACATATCCAACTCTCAGGAGTGGTGAGTCTTAACTTAAGTTTGTAAATCATATTTGAGATCCTTGGATGTAAGACACTATAGAAATGTAACATAATATTCTTATTCTTCAGAATGATATTACTTCCTTCTGTGGCATGCTTGATTTTAGTTATACCAAATAATATTTTTTTCTTTAATTCATGTGCATAAACTCACAGAATTGCTAACCGTTCTGACTTGCGAGGGAAACTCAGGATTTTAGGGAGTAACCCATGGCTCCCTCCTGCTCTTTAAAATCATTATCTCCAATTTGGAATGTGCCTATTTCAGTTCTAAGGCAATCAGAGGCTTAGTGCTGTGTCCATTGCATCCACTCTAGAACCCAGGCATAGCAAGTGAAGACCCTTCTTCTGACTTGTGAGGAAAGTAAGCAGAGTGTGCTCTCCTGGGAACAGCACCAGTCATACAAAAGAATATGGATATGCTCATTTATTTATGACCACTTTTACTCATGTGATGTAGCACTTATTCACTCTAGCAGTCCCAGTTTCTATGGGAGTAGTCGTAACAACAACAATACTCTGCACATATGTACCATCATTCACCTCAGGATATTAGAGCTCTTTAACAAATACTAAAAGTTAAGTCCTGAAACATCCCTGTGAGATATTATTTATTCTCATATTATAAATGGGGAAAATGAAACATAGGCAGACTAAGGGCTTAATTTTCAAAAGATCAAGCTCCCACAGGTCTGAATTGATTTCAGCTGGAGTGTGGGTGCTCAGGAAAGATAAAGCTTATCTCCATAGAAAACGGACCTCTATCAGGGATGGTCCAAGATTGTGGAATGAACTCCCTCAGGAGCTGAGGACCATCAAATAACTTCTCACCTTCTGCTCCAAGTGCAAAGCTCATTTCTTTGACTTCTCCAAGATAAATACATAGCAACAAAATAAAACAAAACCACTCTACCAAAACAAGATACTTCACTGCACGCACACCTGCCCCCAATGAGACTATGAGAGAACAAACATGTGACAGACTTTAGTCACATCACTGACTGTGCTACTGGAAGGTGCTCAGATACTACAGAGATCAGCCTGGTATAAGAACCTATAGAACCCTCCCAAATAGAAGAGCACCTCTGAAAAATCAAGTTCTAGGTGACTTACCCAAGATCAACTCAAGGCTATATAACTGTGTTTTATTCCTGATCAAAACTAACAGCAGTGCTTCCAAAAATCCTCCTTCGGATGTATTGATTGTTTTAACATTCATACCTCTTTTTCAAAATTGTCAATAGTAGGATGAAAAAATTATTAATCACACAAAAATAGAGAAACAGTTGGATGTCTTAAACAAGAAAAATTGGTCATGAAACTGTATGCAAATTGAAATAATGAACTAATTTTGTTCTGATTTGCCACCCTATAAATTATAATTGAGCCAGATATTCTGGCAACCACAAATAAAATGCAACATATTAAAATCAAGAAATTCACACCAATCATAACTGGTTTTTAAATGTTCTGACCTTGTAGCTCAAGGGCATAAGATCTGTGAGTACATTACCATATCGTAATCTCATGGAATTAATTAGGTTAAATACGTGGTCACATATACTCTGCATTGCAATAAAATTAAAAAGGGAATGTCCTGAACATTCTGAACATTATACAGTAAGCAGTTTATTTTTTCAAAACAAGGAAAAATATGTAAAATTTAGAAATAGGAAGCTACTAAGTTAAAAAAATAATAATAAATCTCTTAACCAAGATGCTTTGCTTTGGCTTTTTTTATATCAACTGTCCATTGTTTCTGCATCCATCCAAGCTCAATCTATTCTTCAATTACATTAAAAACCTCTGCTAAAAGAACATTTTTATGGTTGCAAAGTCAAATGGGCCAAAGTTTAGGAAATGGCAAAATTAAAGTTGTCCATGCAAGTTTAATTCACCCCCTAAAATGATACAGTCTTTAATTACATGCTATTTTTTAAGCAGGACTTCCCAAACTGATAGATTTTAGGGGAATCCACACAAAGGTCCAGTTTTCCTGAAATTCCTCTCTTTCCTTTCAAAACCTCTAGCTCTTTGGCAGAGCCTGCAGGGGTCGTGCTCCTGAAGAATCCATCTACTTTAACTGCCCACAGAACCTCACCTCACTGAGTGTGGAAATGTACAGTGGGGTTTCTCATTTTCCCCAGAGCAGGTCAGGGTCCTGGTGAGGTAGGAAAAGAGGTTAGACCAAGACTTCAAAATTTAGTAAGTGGCAGTGCAGGTACTTGTTACAGAGGGATTATGATATCCTGATAAACAGGAGTTGAAAGTGGTTTTAGAGGAAGACATCCCCTACCAAAATTTGGAAAACAGGGGATTGGGTCTGCTAACATTTGGTACAGCAGGGAGACAATCTCCCATCCCCTTTCTCCAGCCTCCCTTAATCCACATATGAGGGGAGGAGATGGTGGGGTTCCAGCAGTTTAGGGAAGGGGAGGGGTGACAGTACCCTCCCAAATAGATGGAAACAATATAGAAAGAATGATGACCTGCATTGTACAACTCATTACTGGGTATTCCCAGATACGTTATCTGAATAACACTGCAGCCTAATTAAATCACATCCACTGTGATTTGTCTTTCTTCCTGCATGACAGAACCGTGAGGAAGTTCCACAGGATCAGCAACATTTTAATCAATAAAGTTACGTGCATTTTGTCAGGGGAGGGGAAGATATTACAGAAAGCAATTCCCTAACACAACCACAGAGTTACAGCAATGAGTGCCCTCAGATAGGACTGAAATTCCTTTACAAAGAGACCTTGCTGTATGGTCCTATTCTCCACTCAGTTACACCATTTTTATTGAAATGTAATTCCATTGATTTTAATAAAGTCACTGACACACCAGCAAATAAAACCATGTAAACAAGTGGAGAACATTTGGGGGCAGACAAAGAAACATTCCTCGTAACCTCCTGCTGCAGTAGTGGTGCACAGGTGCATATTTCTCTCAGTTTTAGAAGATGATTTATATTGATTTACATTTTCAACATTCTTCTTACAAGAAAAAGGGTTAGACATTTTAAGAGAAAAATCAGAAGTTAAGATTCTCTTTTATAGATCCCCAATGTTTTTTCTATTAAGCGGCTCACATGAGCTTCTTCCAGCTTGTACAGAGTGTATGGTTAACTTCGCATCCTGTCTTTTTATTGATTTATTTTATATATTTTATAATATCCATGACACTTTATTCTGCTTTCTGGGCTAAATCTGGAGGCCCTTACACAGCATCTCCTAAAATCAATGGGAATTTGCCTGAAGACTCCCTGAGCAAGTACCTCAAGATTCAACATTCTTTATTTTATAGTTCATCCTTAATGCAAGCCCTTCAGAGGACTTTACAGTGGAGAGAACAGAAGTCTAAAACACATCAGTTAAAAATCAATCAAAAGCCAGATGAAAGAGACAGGACTTAATCTCCTTTCTTCATACCTAATAAAAGTTATAAACTTCTGTAATGAAGGCAGAGATACTTCAGGTGAAGGTGTTGAAAAAGTGTTAAATCTTAATATCCTCAGGTACTCAGCTACTGATTATAATGTCATTAGGACTGAAGTAATAAAAACAACCTAGTTTATGCCTCGTGAGTTTTATAGCTTTCTCCGACCAGAGTTTTACCAACACCTCAATTAAAATTGCCTTCATTTTCTAAATAAAATTAGAGTTCACTGCTTCTTGAATGAAAGGATAATAAAAACACTTGAGAATATCTGCAAAGAAAATGATTAAAGAATAACTGAAAACTTGGAAATCAAATGTAATGTTTGTCTATTTTAGCATTTTCTAGTGTTCATCACTGTAGCTCCCAGGAGTTACCAGGCAGAAGAGGCTGTGTTTTAAGATTACACACCCAGGGTTTTTTTGTTTGTTTGTTTTCCTACATTATGAGCCAGATTCACAGTTGGTGAAAATTATTGTTGCTGCATTATCTTCAATGGAGCTATGCCAGCCTACATTAGTGGAGAATCTGGCCTCATATATTTTGTGAATTTCTTTGTATCCTTTCTGTAAATATACTATTGCTATCTGTTGTAAACAAGTTTTCTGTTTGAAACCTAGGGCTGGATACACCACCTGCAGTTTGACAGTATAAGACAGCCTCAAGCAGCAGCAAGACTGTCTAGAGGAAAGGCCTGCAGACAGCCAGTCAGTCATGCCAAAGAAGAGAAAGGAGAAGGTAGGGAGGGAATAGAATTGCAAACAGCCCCCAACCATTGCTTCACTGGGGGAGGTAGAAGGCACAGACGAGCCCATCAACGTTGCAGTGCATCTTTTTGCTGTCTCTGCCAACAGTAGTTTCCTAAAGCATATATCAGAGTTCAAAGCTACTCTCCCCAGGTGGAACCCCATGAAGGTTCCCAGTCAGTGCAACTTAGTCCCTCTGCACTCATGGGAAGAAATTCGGTTTATTATCTGTTTCTACAGTGTATTCCTCATCTGACATCATACTGCTCTCTTAGACCAGATTCTAAATGTTGCTAAACACCCCACACCAACATACTGAACATCTTCAGGTCCCAGTGAAGGCAACAGGAACACAGAACACTTAGCACTCTGCTCAAATGAGCTCTTAGTGACACTACAGTCAGTTCCCCTCATGGTTATACTAGGTATGTGGTCAAAACCTTTGTTCGTGTAAATTGACAAAGCTCCACTGACTTTGATGGAGCTACACTGATTTACACCAGCAGATGATCTGGCCCATAATGTCCCACAGAGGATATCGAAAGAATAACCATCTGGAGCAGATATTTAGATTTTTTTTAATTAGCTCTGCTAAAACAATTTTCTGTTGATGTGTACATATTGCGCAGGAAAAGTAATGAGATACAGCTCTAGAGAATGAAGTCATTTGTTTATACACAGAAGACATGGCAAGGAAAGTGCCAGAGCAAGCTTCCCCACAGTTTCTGGACAAAACATATCAACTCTATCTAGGAGATATCACCCCTGGTGAAGAGCAAGTAGCTAAGTCTCCATACCCTTGGCCTCAGCCAAGTCTGCCAATTGTAAACTTGGATTGTAGATACTTGCCACTGAAACTTTACTGAGTTCTGCACATTTCATAGATTCACAGATACTAAGGTCAGAAGGGACCATTCTGATCATCTAGTCCGACCTCCTGCACGGCGCAGGCCACAGAATCTCACCCACCCACTCCTACAAAAAACCTCACCTATGTCTGAGCTATTGAAGTCCTTAAATCATGGTTTAAAGACTTCAAGGAGCAGAGAAGCCTCCCTCAAGTCACCCATGCCCCATGGTACAGAGGAAGGCGAAAAACCTCCAGGGCCTCTCCAATCTGCCCTGGAGGAAAATTCCTTCCCGACCCCAAATATGGCGATCAGCTAAACCCAGAGCATATGGGCAAGATTCACCAGCCAGATACTACAGAAAATTCTTTCCTGGGTAACTCAGATCCCATCCATCTAATATCCCATCTCAGGGGATTAGTCCTATTTACCCTGAATATTTAAAGATCAATTACTTACCAAAATCCCATTATACCATCTCCTCCATAAACTTATCGAGTAGAATCTTAAAACCAGACAGATCTTTTGCCCCCACTGCTTCCGCCTTGGAAGGCTATTCCAAAACTTCACTCCTCTGATGGTTAGAAACCTTCGTCTAATTTCAAGTCTAAACTTCCTGGTGGCCAGTTTACACCCATTTGTTCTTGTGTCCACATTGGTGCTGAGCTGAAATAATTCCTCTCCCTCTTCTATATTTATCCCTCTGATATATTTATAGAGAGCAATCATATCTCCCCTCAACCTTCTTTTAGTTAGGCTAAACAAGCCAAGCTCCTTAAGTCTCCTTTCATAAGACAAGTTTTCCATTCCTCGGATCATCCTAGTAGCCCTTCTCTGTACCTGCTCCAGTTTGAATTCATCCTTTTTAAACATGGGAGACCAGAACTGCACACAGTATTCTAGGTGAGGTCTCACCAGTGCCTTGTATAATGGTACTAAAACCTCCTTATCCCTACTGGAAATGCCTCTCCTGATGCATCCCAAAACCGCATTAGCTTTTTTCACAGCCATATCACATTGGCAGCTCATAGTCATCCTATGATCAACCAATACTCCAAGGTCCTTCTCCTCTTCCATTACTTCTAATTGATGCGTCCCCAACTTATAACTAAAATTCTTGTTATTAATCCCTAAATGCATAACCTTACACTTCTCACTATTAAATTTCATCCTCTTACTATTACTCCAGTTTACAAGGTCATCCAGATCCTCCTGTATAATATCCCGATCCTTCTCTGAATTGGCAATACCTCCCAGCTTTGTATCATCTGCAAACTTTATTAGCACACTCCCACTTTTTGTGCCAAGGTCAGTAATAAAAAGATTAAATAAGATTGGTCCCAAAACCGATCCCTGAGGAACTCCACTGGTAACCTCCCTCCAACCTGACAGTTCGCCTTTCAGTAGGACCCGTTGCAGTCTCCCCTTTAACCAATTCCTTATCCATCTTTTGATGTTCATATTGATCCCCATCTTCTCCAATTTAACTAATAATTCCCCATGTGGCACGGAATCAAACGCCTTACTGAAATCTAGGTAAATTAGATCCACTGCATTTCCTTTATCTAAAAAATCTGTTACTTTTTCAAAAAAGGAGATTAGGTTGGTTTGGCACGATCTAACTTTTGTAAAACCATGTTGTATTTTGTCCCATTTACCATTGACTTCAATGTCCTTAACTAATTTCTCCTTCAAAATTTTTTCCAGGGACTTGCATACTACAGATGTCAAACTAACTGGCCTGTAGTTACCCGGATCACTTTTTTTTCCTTTCTTAAAAATAAGAACTATATTAGCAATTCTCCAATCATTCGGTACTACTCCTGAGTTTACAGATTCATTAAAAATTCTTCCTAAAGGGCTTGCAATTTCAGGTGCCAATTCCTTTAATATTCTTGGATGAAGATTATCTGGGCCCCCCGATTTAGTCCCATTAAGCTGTTTCAGTTTCGCTTCTACCTCAGATATGGTAATATCTGCCTCCATATCCTCATTCCCATTTGTCATGCTACCATCATCCCTAAGATCCTCTTTAGCCTTATTAAAGACTGAGGCAAAGTATTTGTTTAGATATTGGGTCATGCCTAGATTATCTTTAACCTCCACTCCATCCTCAGTGTTTAGCGGCCCCACTTCTTCTTTCTTAGCTTTCTTCTTATTTATATGGCTATAGAACCTTTTACTATAGGTTTTAATTCCCTTTGCAAGGTCCAACTCTACTTGATTTTTAGTCTGTCTCACTTTATCCCTACATGTTCTGACCTCAATTAGGTAGCTTTCCTTGCTGATCCCTCCCATCTTCCACTCCCTGTATGCTTTCTGCTTCTTCTTAATCACCTCTCTAAGATGCTTGCTCATCCAGCTTGGTCTACAACTCCTTCCTATGAATTTTTTCAGAAGCTACCAAACGGACACTGTTGAACTGGATTCAGAGTAGCAGCTGTGTTAGTCTGTATTCGCAAAAAGAAAAGGAGTACTTGTGGCATCTTAGAGACTAAAAAATTTATTTGAGCATAAGCTTTCGTGAGCTACAGCTCACTTCATCGGATGCATTTGGTGGAAAATACAGTGGGGAGATTTATATACACACACAGAGAACATGAAACAATGGGTTTTATCATACACACTGGAAGGAGAGTGATCACTTAAGATGAGCCATCAGCAGCGGGGGAGGCGGGGAGGAAAACCTTTCATGGTGATAAGCAAGGTGGGCCATTTCCAGCAGTTAACAAGAATGTCTGAGGAACAGTTTGGGGTCGGGTGGGGAGGAGAAATAACATGAGGAAATAGTTTTACTTTGTGTAATGACTCATCCATTCCCAGTCTCTATTCAAGCCTAAGTTAAATGTAACCAGTTTGCAAATTAATTCCAATTCAGCAGTCTCTCGCTGGAGTCTGTTTTTGAAGTTTTTTTGTTGAAGGATAGCCACTCTCAGGTCTGTAATCGAGTGACCCGAGAGATTGAAGTGTTCTCCGACTAGTTTTTGAATGTTATAATTCTTGATGTCTGATTTGTGTCCATTTATTCTTTTACGTAGAGACTGTCCAGTTTGATCAATGTACATGGCAGAGGGGCATTGCTGGCACATGATGGCATATATCACATTGGTAGATGCGCAGGTGAACGAGCCTCTGATAGTGTGGCTGATGTGATTAGGCCCTATGATGGTGTCCCTGAATAGATATGTGGACAGAGTTGGCAACGGGCTTTGTTGCAAGGATAGGTTCCTGGGTTAGTGGTTCTGTTGTGTGGTTCCTGATGAGTATTTGCTTCAGGTTGGGGGGCTGTCTGTAAGCAAGGACTGGCCTGTCTCCCAAGGATCTGTGAGAGTGATGGGTCATCCTTCAGGATAGGTTGGTAGATCCTTGATGATGCGTTGGAGAGGTTTTAGTTGGGGGCTGAAGGTGATGGCTAGTGACGTTCTGTTATTTTCTTTGTTGGGCCTGTAGTAGGTGACTTCTGGGTACTCTTCTGGCTCTGTCAATCTGTTTCTTCACTTCAGGAGGTAGGTATTGTAGTTGTAAGAATGCATGATAGAGAACTTGTAGGTGTTTGTCTCTGACTGAGGGGTTGGAGCAAATGCGGTTATATCGTAGAGCTTGGCTGTAGACAATGGATCGTGTGGTGTGACCTGGATGAAAGCTAGAGGCATGTAGGTAGGAATAGCAGTCAGTAGGTTTCCGATGGTGATGTTTATGTGACCATCACTTATTAGCACCGTAGTGTCCAGGAAGTGGATCTCTTGTGTGGACTGGTCCAGGCTGAGGTTGATGGTGGGATGGAAATTGTTGAAATCCTGGTGGAATTCCTCAAGGGCTTCTTTTCCATGGGTCCAGATGATGAAAATGTCATCAATGTAGTGCAAGTAGAGTAGAGGCATTAGGGGACAAGAGCTGAGGAAGCGTTGTTCTAAGTCAGCCATAAAAATGTTGGCATACTGTGGGGCCATGAGGGTACCCATCGCAGTGCTGCTGATTTGAAGGTATACATTGTCCCCAAATGTGAAATAGTTATGGATGAGGACAAAGTCACAAAGTTCAGCCACCAGGTTTGCCGTGACATTATTGGGGATACTGTTCCTGATGGCTTGTCATCCATCTTTGTGTGGAATGTTGGTGTAGAGGGCTTCTACATCCATAGTGGCTAGGATGGTGTTTTTAGGAAGATCACCGATGGATTGTAGTTTCCTCAGGAAGTCAGTGGTGTCTTGAAGATAGCTGGGAGTGCTGGTAACATAGGGCCTGAAGAGGGAGTCTACATAGCCAGACAATCCTGTTGTCAGGGTGCCAATGCCTGAGATGATGGGGCATCCAGGACTTCCAGGTTTATGGATCTTGGGTAGCAGATAGAGTACCCCAGGTCGGGGTTTCAGGGGTGCGTCTGTGCGGATTTGTTCTTGTGCTTTTTCAGGGAGTTTCTTGAGCAAATGCTGTAGTTTCTTTTGGTAACCCTCAGTGGGATCAGAGGGTAATGGCTTCTAGAAAGTGGTGTTGGAGAGCTGCCTAGTAGCCTCTTGTTTATAATCCGATTTATTCATGATGATGACAGCACCTCCTTTGTCAGCCTTTTTGATTATGATGTCAGAGTTGTTTCTGAGGCTGTGGATGGCATTGTGTTCTGCACGGCTAAGGGTATGGGGCAAGTGATGCTGCTTTTCCACAATTTCAGCTCGTGCATGTCGGCGGAAGCACTCTGTGTAGAAGTCCAGTTTGCTGTTTCGACCTTCAGGAGGAGTCCACCCAGAATCCTTCTTTTTGTAGTGTTGGCAGGAAGGTCTCTGTGGGTTAATATGTTGGTCAGAGGTGTGTTGGAAATATTTCTTGAGTCGGAGATGTCGAAAATAGGATTCTAGGTCACCACAGAACTGTATCATGTTCGTGGGGGTGGAGGGGCAAAAGGAGAGGCCCCGAGATAGGACAGATTCTTCTGCTGGGCTAAGAGTATAGTTGAATAGATTAACAATATTGCTGGGTGGGTTAAGGGAACCACTGTTGTGGCCCTTTGTGGCATGTAGCAGTTTCGAGAGTTTAGTGTCCTTTTTCTTTTGTAGAGAAGCAAAGTATGTGTTGTAGATGGCTTGTCTAGTTTTTGTAAAGTCCAGCACAATTAATTTAGGCTTGAATAGAGACTGGGAGTGGATGAGTCATTACACAAAGTAAAACTATTTCCTCATGTTATTTCTCCCCCCACCCCACCCCTCACTGTTCCTCAGACATGCTTGTTAACTGCTGGAAATGGGCCACCTTGCTTGTCACCATGAAAGGTTTTCCCCTTCCCCCCCTCCTGCTGGTGATGGCTCATCTTAAGCGATCACTCTCCTTACAGTGTGTATGATAAACCCATTGTTTCATGTTGTCTGTGTGTGTATATAAATCTCCCCACTGTATTTTCCACCGAATGCATCCGATGAAGTGAGCTGTAGCTCACGAAAGCTTATGCTCAAATAAATTTTTTAGTTTCTAAGGTGCCACAAGTACTCCTTTTCTTTTTGTTGAACTGGAGTAGATTTTATTCATCCACTTAGACATGGAAGATTCCATATACCATTACCACTGAGCCACTTAGCTCCATGTTTGTTTGGGTTATTCTATATTTGTGTTTGTTTCTATTTTGGAGAGAGAAGGAAGTCTTTTTCTTTAAAATGAAAATCTAAATCTGAAACCAATTACCAGATTGACATATTGAATGTTTAGAAAATTGCCAATAAATCTAATCTCTAATATAACACAACCTAATAAAGTTCTATTCTGGCCATATCTGAGGGTGGTGCAATTTTCTAAACTTGCACCACAGGGCCTAGATACAGCTGTGTCAGTTTATGCTATGCCTGTTGCAATATATGCAGTAGACACGCAGAATTAACTAGGATTTTTTATTTTATTTATTTATATATTTTTTGCTTGTAGTGGCTTGTGTCAATAGCATTTAAATGGTCTATGTATAAATAAATAACAGAGTTTTTTTTTATTACAGTGGCACTGACAGTGTTTTCATAGCTGTAGATAAGTGTATGTCAGCATTTCCATTATTAACCAAGTTAGCTCAGCTGTAAAAAAATTTCCTTTAGGCTAAACCATGACTCAGACCAGGTTGCACTCGTTTTTTTTTCTTTTTAAATGCAAATTTTCAAAACAAAACAAAGCAAAACAGTTATTTCTATAAAAAAATAGCAGGAGAGACAGCAACTGAATACAATTAAATGGGCCGGCTTTAGAACAGCTGATTTAGTAGAGTAACTTTAGGAGGGACTACTAGAGCAAGTAATCTGGCCCTAAACTATAATGCAAAACAGCACTATATGTAACAGGAGTTCTCAAACTGGGGGTCTGGACCCCTCAGGGAGTCTTGAAATTACATGGGGGTTCAGGAGCTATCAGTCTCCATTCCAAACTCTGCTTTGCCTCCAGCATTTACATTGGTGTTAAACATAAAAAAAGTGTTTGTAATTAATAAGGGGGGCTCGCACTCAGAGGCTTGCTATGTGAAAGGGGTCACCAATACAAAACTTTGAGAACCACTGATATATAGTCATGTATGAGTAAGGTCTGAGTTATACAAGTTAAAATCAGAAAGCTTATTTGTGGCTAAAATTTTTCATATCACTTTATGTAGATATGGTATGAATAAAACCAGTTTCTAGCAGGTCAGGTATCATCCCAAGAGGTTAGATAATTGTCCTCTGACACCTTTCTTACCCCCTTATTTTGAAACTACATAACCTAGGAGTAGCTGAAATGGTTTTCTGACCAATTAAAAAAATATAATTAAACAGATCAGTGGACAGAACATTAGAAAACAAACACAGGAGGATAATTAGTGACATTTAGCCAGTTTAGTAGTGATTATTTATATAGAAAACAGGCTGTACTTAAATTTTGGCTAGGAAGCCAACAGTGGACACACTTTCTACAAACCTCCTGCGAAGGCAACGTGTTTGAAAGATCACCCTTGTGACCGAGACTTTGTTCCCTTTGTAGATATTCATGTTATTGCTGAAGTGAAAGAAGGGTGCTGATTGATGTCACTGCCTGCGTTCAGCCCAACAGATGGTAGCATAAATGGCTGTAAAAACTGTCTCAATAATTTTATACCAAACAACAATAGTCAGAGTTTAAATAATCATTAGAAAAGATTTAGAATATGCTAATAATTTTAAACAAGAAAGATTACACGGTAGTTCCAAAGAAGCAATTTTTCACTTTACTGTAGGATTGGGATAGCTGGTTCATATCTAAGTCTTTTTTAATGCTCTATTCATTCCACAGTTATAATTATTTATTTTTGCTGGAAGCAGCGTTACCAGGCTCCATGATTTTATCATATGTTTGCCATATTTGGAGAGTTTTTTCTTAAAGCCCCAGATCCTATCATCATGAGAATCTGAGCTTTCATTAGAAAAAAAAGCATCTATCCAGTGTCTATCACTGAAAAATGTGAAATAGGCATAACTGAAACACTCAAAAGCTAGAAGGGAAATAAAAAAATCTTTAATTTTTTTATTTTTTTTAAAAAATCATGATTTTATATCTAATCTCAGTGTTGGGACTTGACTCATGATTTTTGAAAGTTGGGATGGGCAATACTATGAATGATTGTATGAAGCTGCCACTATTCCTACTTATCTAACAATAAGTATCTGTTTCTGGACTTACAATTTGCACTGGAAAAATTACTTAAAATGTTTTTGTTTTAATGTTTTTAAATATTGACAGATTTTTTTCTATATCTCACATTTATACTTTTACATATTTGTATCATTCTTCAGGAGTTTAATTTACAGTAGTTACCTTTACATTTCTATTTGATGTATGGCACACAGGCTGGCATTTTTAAATATTGGATTGGCTTTAAATAAAATGACAATCCACCTGCTGCATATTACTACAACTATCACAGATGGTAAGAAGTATTAGCTCCCTTTCTATCATATGGTATTAAGCACTTAAAAGTACTATGATGTAGGTTAAGAAATCATGTATTAAATGTATTTTTATTAACTAAATCTGCCACAAATAGAAAACAAGTATATTCCATAAAATATATTTTTACTTACAAATATAGGGCTATTTTAATGAAACATAACCAAGATCATTTCCTATTTATCAGTGCACCTATATTCCCAAGCAAATCCTGCAGACATCCACTGCCTTTTTTTAAATGAACTACACTTCACTAGAACTGTTATTTACGCACTCTCGGAACACTAATTTGTGCATGTATACATGGGACTTGTAGCTACTTAATAATCAGTACTTATTAGTACTAATATCGTTTGGAACTTAGAGATATCAGCAAGATCAAAATAGAGTTTATGAAATAGAATTGCCATAATGTACTTAAAGCTGATAATTTTATCGGGGTTTTTTAAGACGGAAAAATATGAACAGGTGATGTCAGCAATTAATTTATTTGTACCCGTAGCAGATTAAACTGTTGGCCTTTCAACACACATTAATAACAGGCTCTTTTTGTGGCAGTCCTGTTGGGTGAGTAGTGCAAGACCATATTAGTAAACTGTTATGCATGGACAAGTTTCTGGTCAGCATTGCAAATGAAATCAGTGAAGAATCATTTATGTGCAGCCCCCAAGTCCAGTTATCAGTTGTGGCATTTTTTCCACATTTTCTCAGCAGAACAAGTAGCTTTTCATCTTAATCAGGGAAAGAATGAGTTTCTCATTGTTAACTGGATTGAATTTATCAGAGGATTTTAAATTGCACCATTAGAGGAGAAAGCAATTTTTAAGTCTAACCCCATTTAAGCCTACCTTTAACTGCCTATGAATTTGAGATCTCAACCAACAACCTTACTTGCCTGGATTTTTAAGTTACAAATAGTTGTTTGCTACTTTTGCAATGACTGCTGAAATTAAAAGGGTTAACGGGGTGGAGGAGGAAGGCTTGTCTCCTTGCTGTACCAGACATGAAGTGTCCCAACCCCATTCCCACCTTCTTGAAAAGACGCCTTCTAATCCACTTCTACTTTATCAGGAAGCCGGACCCTGAGTATTGGAGTGCCTGCACTGGCATCTGCCAAGTTGTGACAAAATGAAGTTTACAATGCATCCTCCCATCCTGTGTCCCTCGGTTATTGAGAGAAAGATGAGAAAACCCACATTGCCCACGTCAATCTGGCAACGAGTGTAAAATTCCTTCCAAGCCCCCCAAAAGGCAATTAGCACATTGTCAACAGGAAGAGCCAAAAACCTGGCTCTACTCTGATCCGGATGCGGAGCTTTTCTTCCCAGAGCAGAATGGCACTCGGGGAATGCGTATCTCCCCTGGTATGCCCAGAAGGCAATAGGCTTACAGGGCTGCACCCTTTAGTCCAACTAACCAGCCACACAGTCCTCACTCCACCCCTGTTGAAGCCCATGAGGAGATTGAGGAGGGGGTTGTGCAATCCGTAAAGGGGTCAAGGGGTTTCTTTCTTCTGCTGGCCCAGACAAAGCCTCCCTATCTCCAAGACTGCAGGGGGAACATTTAAAAAAGTGGCTGAGGAGCCTAACTCCCATTAACTTGCAATGAAACTTAGGCTCCAAGGTACCTTGAAAATCATACCAAAAATCTAATTCAGGACAATATAAATTATTTTCCCTTTTCTCATCTTTTAAAGATACAGCTTTCAACTAGATAAACTGTACACAAACAAGTACGTATAACTTATATTTTATTGACAGTCTTCTAATAGATGGTAAAACATTTTCCTGATTCCCAAATTCATGTAACATAAAATATCACCCAACTCATAGCATTGACTAGCCCCCTCTCAAGGAAGCCAGCTAGACAGTTTTCATATCAAATTCCAGTTACACTATGGAGTGACTTCATAGTGACACTATGCAGAAAGAATCAGTAAGTACTATTGTCTATACTATAGAGAACTATATATGAGAACCACAAGGCCACACCTGGGCCCAAGTGCCTGTCCCGCCTCCCCTCCCACTTCCATAGTTGTAAGGCTGGTTCAGCTGACATTAGCAGGCCCAAGATAAGGCAAGAAGTACCTGAATAAGTAACTGCTGAAACAACTAACTATTTTGAATATGTTTATAGTAAATAAGGGAGGCAGAAACTAACTGAACTAACTACTGTGGGTATATTCATAGTAAACAAAGTAGACGGAAACATCCTGTGCTAATAAGCTTGCCTTACGCAATTTGCAAAATGATTGGTTTTTCACCTGCAAGAAGGATAAGTATAAATGTTAATCGCTAAGAAAGAGGTATATAAACTGTGTGGTGTGTGACATGAATTGATATTGTGGTCTCACTCTGTATCTGACCCCCCTGCATCTGGGCCTGGCTAGCATAGGCATAAACTAATAAAGCAACCTGAGTGGCGAGCAGGAGTTGAACTGAATTTTTTTGATCCCAGAGAACTGGATGAAGCATTCTGGATAAGATGAGTGGAAAGGTCTTGGAAGCAATACCAACAGCAAGGTGGGAACAAAGGCTGGGGTGGCCTCAACAACTACTCAGTTTCTTCACCAATAAGAATCCCAAGCAGCAGGACTCCAGTCAGTGGGGAATCTGTATGGATAACACATCTTGAGGAAATACAGTTACTGTAAAGTAAGTAACCATTCTTTCTTCTTTGAGTAACTACCCACACAAATTCCATGCTTAGTGACTAACAAGCAGTTGCCTTTGTACTAGGAGATAGATGAATGGAATCCTACTTTGACAATGACTGCAGGACTGCCCTCCCAAAACAAGCACCTGGTGTCGAAGCAAGCACCGGGGAATAGTGAATGGTAAATGTGTGGACTGAGCTCCATGTTGCTGCTTTATATGTCTCTGAATGAGGATACTACACAAAAAGACCTCAAAGGTTTCTTGAGCCATAGCAGAACAAGCTCTACTATAATCCAGAGGATCTTTCTAAATCAATCCTGGATATAATCTGAGACCCATTTAGTCTCTGGGATGATATGTATTGTCCCTTACCCTGTTCAGTGAATGTCACAAACAGTCGAGGAGCACACCTGCATTATTTAGTTCTACCTAAAATAAAATGGCAATGGTCTCAGCTTGTCCAATGTGTGGTTTCATTTCACCTGAGCCAGAGTGTGGTTTAGGGAAGAAAACTGGGAGCTGAATTGGCTGACTGATGTTGAAGTCTGAAACTACTTTGGGCAGAAACTTTGGGTGAGGCCTAAGGGTGACTCTGTCCTTGTGAAAGAACATCCATGTGGGACATATGAAGGCTTGATTCACTCCCACAGTCCTAGCTGATATAAAGGTTACCAGAATTCCATCTTAATTGACAGGTGGTAAAGGAAGCCAAAGGCTCAAAAGGGAGGATCCACGAACCCGGTTATTACCACATTAATGTCCCAGGAAGGAAGGGGTTCTCTTAGCAGTGGGAAAACATGTCTGAGCCTTTTCAGAAAGGTCAGCATGATGGGGTAAGACAAAATGCAGTAGCCTTAGAAGCATAAGTCACAGAGCCAGGTGCTCTCTTATTGAGCTAAGAGACAGTTCTGATTGCTTCAGGAAAAGTAAATAATCCGCTATTGCTGGAATTGGAACTGTCAATGGTGAGCGTTGATGCTGAACTGACCAGATGGAAAACTTTGTATGTCAGTCTACTCAATGGTTTTCTGTTTTGAAGCAAGATGTTTTGAACTGCAGCAGAACAGCTTCTCTCTGAATATGTCATCCAGCCAGCATCCAAGCTGTCAAGGGCAAGTGTACGATCCAGCCATCGTTCTGATAAATCAGGCTGGACAGAAGCGGTAAGATGATCAGTCTCTGTATTAATAGATTCATTAGATCAGAATACCAAAATTGTCTGGTGTACACTAGGATAAGATGTTGCAACCTGTGTCTTTCCTCAGCTTCATCAAAACCCTGGATACAACAGATAGTGGTGGATTTAGAGTCAGGGGATAAAAAAGGCCCCTGAGAGAAAGCTGGGTCTCACGCCTTACTTCCACTTTTGGAAATCCCCATCGGCAAAAGATGTCTTGGAACATTGGAGACTTGAGGGACCATTCATGATTCTCAGCTAAATCTCTGCGCGGTATTCTGAAGGCCAGGAAGGTGTAGGGCTACTTGTGTGATGTGATGACTGATACACCACTTCCAGACATTCATGGCTTCCTGAAAGAGTGGAAAGGATCTGGATCCTTCTTACCTGCTGATATAGTGCATCACTGTGGTGTTGACTATGAGTATGTAGATTGTCAAGCCCTCAATGAGGAGCAGGAAAGCCTTGCACTCCAGTTAAATAGCTGAGTTCTAAATTTACATGCATGAGTCTCCTAAGGAGCTCACCACTCCTGAATTATATCTCAAGAAACTAGAGATATCATTTTTTTTGTTAATGGCACTGAAAAGGGCACTCTGCACATTCTGGCCTTGCTCCATCTGTGAGGCTGGCAGGCCAAATGCCAGCTCTTGCCCAGGCTGCAGGAATTAGCTAAAAACTGACAGCTTCATAGCTGGAGACCAGACCAGGTCACATGTATGTTAGTTTTGCTGAAAATAGGTAGTATTTAGTGTTTAGACTCTATGAAATACTTGTATGTTTCTGTATGCATTAATCTCCCTTATAATATCTACATCCCATGTTATAAGGCAATAGTTAAGTGTTTGCTCTGTAACTGTAAAAGCGTTTGCTCTGAAATGGTAAGCCCCAGTCAAGAGAGAAACATTATTAAGTGTGAAATACTCATTTGCCACAGGAGGTGTTATTTCCTGCTCTGCAAAAGTAGGCCCATAGACACCAGACAAAGCATTGCGGAACACCAGAGGACAAAAGACTGTGCTGATTGCTGCCCCCTCGCCCATGAAGAGAGATTTGCATGTGAACTCGCCCCACCGTCTTGAACTCTGGGGAAAGGGAATAAAAATCCCTGACAAGAAGAAACTGCATCTTTTTGGCTGTTTGAACTCTGAAGGGGCAGAGACTCTAAACTGAAGACAGATCTCCCGGGGCTGGCTCCTGGGTCTATCCTGAAAGATACTTTGAATAGACAGATAACTACAACTCTATCACTTTTAGGATTTAGATGGTAACTCATCTGTGTATCTATGTTTGCTTGCTTTAACCTGTAAATAACTCTCTTATTCCTTTTTCCTAGTTAATAATACAGGATTGGCTGCAGGCATTGTCTTTGGTGTAGGATCTAGAGTACCACTTGATCTGGGATAAGTGACTGGTCTCTTGAGACTGGAAGCAACCTGAATATGGCATAATTTTTGGTGTAAGTGACCATTTATCACTAAGTCCAGTTTGTTTGGGTGGCAAGGTAGACTGGAGAGTCTAGGAAGAATGTCTGTGACTCCACTGTAAGACTGTTATAGTGGCCCACATTTGTTACTGGTTTGTGTTTGGGAGTACACATTTGTTACTGGTTTGGTGAAATCTAATTACAGAACACACCACTAGTTTGGGGTGTCTGGCCTGTGTTTGATAGTGTACCCCAACATAGGCACTCACTCTATGTGAGCCACTCTGACAGCATGACACCATCCACCAGTTTTATGAGAATATTCCTGATGCAGGCAGGCAAAAGTAACTGCTCCTGGCTGATGTATCAGATGCATCTAAAGTTTTTGAAGAACTGTCCAGGCCATGAACTGACCCTCCAACATGAGGGATTTCAACTACTGGTGTTGATATTTTGGGAGCTTGACCAAAAAATGAGAGTGCCTGTCCCATAACAATAAATCATATTTCAGCTCATCCACTGAAGGCATCAATCTTCCTCCTTACCCCTGCTAAGTTGGGGCTGGGATAGATGAGGTGCCTGTGAAGACTGGGGAGTTGGTTGGAGGTGGTCTGGGAATTACAGATGATGGTGATGATGCAGACTATAGATTCATACCCCAGGGCCTTTGATTAGTCAGGGGGAGTAGACATGGGTGGTTATCTGCTGGGGTGCTCCCTGTTGGCTCTACTGATTTCCTGGCACTCCTCAAAGATTCCTCCTTAGATTCTTAGTCAGACTCCCACTATGTTACCCACTGAGTAACTCAGTGGAGGAATCC
The DNA here is from genome assembly GCF_009764565.3 of Dermochelys coriacea. Taxonomy (NCBI): domain Eukaryota; kingdom Metazoa; phylum Chordata; order Testudines; family Dermochelyidae; genus Dermochelys; species Dermochelys coriacea. Next base: position 148,397,066 of record NC_050068.2, read on the forward strand.
CACTATGTTTCTCTGAGGAAGACGAAAAGGAATACACCTACTCAAGAGGTAGGACAGTTCTATTGTGCTCTGTATTGGAGTCACTACTGTGGGTGGAAGAAGGGCAAGTCTCTCAATAAGAGATCAACCTAGTACCAGGCCCATAGCAAGCTCCCTCAGTGTCAAGAATTGCACAGGTGCTGATATAGTGAACCCCTGAGCATCAGGAGCCATTCTGTCATGGAGCGTTGAAGAGGTAGATGGTGCCATAGATAAGATTCTTTGTGTGGGAGCACTCTGTGCTGAGATGGCTGGTATCAGAGGCAGCCTGGTCCATACTGCAAAAATAAACTGTTGATGACAGCTTGGATTTTGATATGGAAGCATCACAATGGGCCTCTAGCTTCTTGTGTTGGTAGGCAAGAGACTTAGAGGAGATTTTCTGTTCCATAGCCTGAGAAGGGGATCAGTGTTCACCCTAGTGCTGGGAGTGATGCTCCTTTCGTCCCCTTTCAGAGGATGTTATCAATGTGTCAGTGGGGCTTATTGGAAGTGCCCTGGGATCTCCATCTTGATTCACTGAGGCCCTGATGCATGGGATTGACCCAGTAGCTAAGGCTGCTCAGAAGGTCTGCCAGGATATCATGAAGTTTTGAGGAGGAAGCTTTTAGTCTTATCTGCCTCACCTTTTGTGTCTTTTTGGAGAAAGACCCATATACAGAGCAGCATTCCGGAACATGTCCCTCTCCCAAACACCCATCATCCATTGGCATTGCTGTGCCAGAAGGGGGGCACCACCAGAGACAGCCATGTAGGGAAGACTGGCCAAAGTTGAGTTTGGACCTGAATAACTGTATTCAGTCAAATGCTAAATGAAAGTTAGTACTAATAAAGAATGCTATATCAGCTTTTATTTTAGGTGAAAGGGCACAGAAGTAGATTCACTCATAGATTCATAGATACTAAGGTCAGAAGGGACCATTCTGATCATCTAGTCCGACCTTCTGCACAACGCAGGTCACGGAATCTCACCCATCCACTCCTGCGAAAAACCTCACCTATGTCTGAGCTATTGAAGTCCTCAAATCGTGGTTTAAAGACTTCAAGGAGCAGAGAATCCTTCAGCAAGTAACCCATGCTCCATGCTACAGAGGAAGGCAAAAAACCTCCAGGGCTTCTTCCAATCTGCCCTGGAGGAAAATTCCTTCCCGACCCCAAATATGGCGATTAGCTAAACCCTGAGCAGATGGGCAAGATTCACCAGCCAGATACTACAGAAAATTCTTTTCTGGGTAACTCAGATCCCACCCATCTAATATCCCATCACAGGCCTCTGCCTCAGAGTGCCTTTTCCCTTGTCATGTTTACCAACTGTCACGAGGAGTGAATGGAACTGTGTGAAAGGGTAATTGATGATTAACTGTTAATTATATTTAGTAAAGTGAGAATGGGCCTTATTCTGTTAGATGGAAGTCTGTTGCCAACACCTTCTCACATGGGCCTCTGACACACTCCGCTTACAAAGAGGACATCTGCTTGTGGTCACCAAAGCATTTTTCAAGAAACTGTGCACCACAGACTGGAATCTTCTACTATGATCTCTGATCAAGAGACCAAATTGTTGGTCTGTGTTGAGCAATAGCCAATATGCTGGAACCCCTAATTGGACAATTATAGGGGGGAGGGATAGCTCAGTGGTTTGAGCATTGGCCTGCTAAACCCAGGGTTGTGAGTTCAGTCCTTGAGGGGTCCATTTAGGGATCTGGGGCAAAGATTGGGGATTGCTCCTGCTTTGAGCAGGGGGTTGAACTAGATGACTCCTGAGGTCCCTTCTTACCCTGATATTCTCTGATTCTATGACAAAGGTGGTCCCCCTGGGTGGAGCAAGGGGACACTGAACCCTACAGAAAAACTAACCATGGAGGAGGAAAAGCAAGATTCTCTCACACCAATACCACCACTTGAAGTTGTATCCTGCAGTGCTGTCCTCCCCAGATTGGCCATCCAGAGAATTAGTCAAAGATTCTGAATATCAGTGAAGCCAAGCCTTAAGTATACAACTAAGCAAGAGAAGAAACTGACCACTTCCCTGCATGTGAAATGAACTCATGTTATTTGTAACATTAGAACATGTTCTCAACTAAGACCAGACATATGAATAGGGGCTCTAAGACGACAACAGCATGAGAGTGCTTTTGTATAAAATTCAGAGACATCTGAATTCCCCAACATTCCATTGGAAAATGTGTGTGTGTTTATTTTTGTACCTCACTAACCATTTTCCCAGGTAGACAGTAAAAACCCAAAGTCTACTGTCTAATTAGTAAGAGATTATATGGGGTTAAAATATTTTATTCCAAAGCAAAGTACCTGATTGAAGAATAATTTCTGCATCTGTGTAAAAGGGTTAGAAGGATGCAAACATTGTATTCATTTGGGAAGGAGAATAAATTAAATAAATAAAGTTTAACATAGGTTGTATGTTCAGAGAAACTTAAGGTGGAACACCAACATGGGACACTGTAAAGAAATCATTTTAAGCATTGTACTGCTTCAAAACCAAGTCTTCTGATTTTAGTAGACTCTTAGCCCAATTGATTAGATTAAAAAAAAGGCATTCTTCCTTACCTTTCCTATGAAATACAATGTTACAAGTAATTGTATTAACCTTATCAATTGATTTAATTATTCATTGTAGTAATTGGCCATCCAGATAAACAGAACCATTGATCCATTGATTTAATTTCAATTGTAACCTTGATCTGATCATTGCATTGTATTATATTTTATTAGTTTAGGGATTTAGAAGTAAAATTAATTAGTGACACCATTGCTTAGCTCCATATTTGTTTGCTTATTCTTTCAGTAAATCCATAAAAGCACACTAGATTTGCTCTTCTCTGAAAACTTCAGCATGGGAAAACGACCTGTTAAGAAGAACAGATACATTTAATAGCTCCTGTGCCTGTATTTTAATTCTTTGATTGAAATCCTATTACCACTACAGTCAGTTTAAAGTTCATGCCCAAGAGGCTAAGGTCTTTGTATTGGGGTGGCAGGAGGGAGCAGGAGAACAGAGAAGAAACCTTATCACCAGGGCCGGTGCAACCACTAGGCGAACTAGGCGGTCGCCTAGGGCACCAAGTGGTTGGGCTCGGCAGTGGAGCGGAGGTAAGCTGGGGCAGGGGGGCACAGGGAGGGCTGCCTGCAGCAAGTAACGGGGGTGGGGGGCAGTGCACAGGGGAACTGCTCCCCGCCCCTGCTCACCTCTGCTCTGCCTCCTCCCCTGAGTACTGCCCTGCTCTGCTTTTCTCCCTCCCAGGCTTAGGCGCCAAACAGCTGATTGGCGCTGCAAGCCTGGGAGGCAGGAGAAGCGGTGGCGTGCTCGGGGAGGAGGCAGAGCAGAGGTGAGCTGGGGCAGGGAGCTGCTGCATGTGGTTCCCCGGGCAGGGGGAAGCTGCCGCAGGGCGCAGAGCTTGGGGGTGGCACAAGGTGGAAGTTTCGCCTAGGGCATGAAACCACCTTGCACCGACCCTGCTTATCACTGATTTGACTGAATCTTAAGTTGTTTCGTGGGGGGGGGTGTGTGTGCACACGTTTGCTTGTTATTTGAACAGCCAAATAACAAAGGATACTTAGATAATAGCTAACAATAAACTAATGCTAACTACAGACTTGCACTAACCAAATTGCTCAAAGCAAGGGAAATAGTGCAAGATTACATCTCACAACCATGTGTAGTAAGAAAGAATTGAGTTCTGGGTGAGGCAACTTTGCCCCATGTGTTTGGCTATGGCTATTTTGTACACATGGGCATGTGTGCACAAGTAGCGGAGTCTGTGTGGACAGTCACTCAGAGAAGAAACCCATGTTCCAATCACCACAGTCCCAATTTGAATAATGCAAAGATTCACCTTTGTTTGGTACCACTAACCGTATTTTTATTTGCCATCAGAGCTCACTCCAGCAAGGTACTCAGCACCTTGTCCCAGTCCAGCAAAACACATATGCACATGCTTAACTTTAAGCATCTGAATAATCCCACTTAAATTAATCATATGGTTAAGTGCTTTGCTGGATCTGGGCCAAAGTGTGAAGCAGTTGGCAGGATCAAGCCATAAGTGAACAAATAACTGTCCACTATATATCCACTATAATACTTGGTAATAATACGTAGTATTTATGTAGTGCTTTTAAACTACACATTTCAAAGCACTGGAAAAAAAGCCACAAGTGAGTTATGGAAGTCTTCCCAAAAGAGTGCTGATTCAACCTGTACACTATATCACACAATCTTGTGTTCTGTATGCACCACTTATAGCCAACACCTCTCTGCAGGCCCAGCTTACCTCAAAAAAACCGAATCAATCAACCAATCAACCAAAAAAAAAAAAAAAAGAGAGAGAGAGAGAGAGAGAGAGAGATTATAAAAACTTTCTCAGGACTATATCTTCAATCCTTCTACCTGCAAAGCCAAAGGCCTCAGTTACCTTAAATCCTGCTGCAGAGGGCTCAAGAGACAGCCATAAAATAACTATATATAAAATTGTCAAAAGTTTAAATTCCAATACATTAGCACTTTACGGATGGAATATTATGAAAAATAATCCAAATACAATTTTTAAAAATTCTCAAAAAAATATTTCTTCTTCATCATCTTCACTCCAACAGTACTCCATTATTTTTACATATATATAAAGACACACAGATGTATGTACAATTTGGACATATTCCTGGAGGTAAACGGGTTCTCAAACTTCATTACACTGCGACCTCCTCTGACAACAAAAATGACTACACGACCTCAGGAGCGGGGGACTGAGCCCACCCGAGTCCCAGTGCCCACCCAGTCCCAAAGCCCAAGAGCTTCAGCTCCAGGTAAGGGGCCTGTAACCTGAGCCCAGGCTTCAGCTTTGGCCTCAGGGCAGTGGGCCTCGGGCTTTGGCCTTGGTTCCCAGCAAGTCCAACACCAGCCCTGGCAACCCCATTAAAATAGGGTCACGACCCACTTTGGGGTCCTGACCCACAGTTTGAGAACCGCTGCTGTAGAACTATACGACAAACTGTATTTAGCACTTTCCCTTTGAGTATTTCACCTGTACACTACTCACTAACCTGTCACCACCAACGCTACCTCTAACATTCCAAACCTTTAGAGCAATTTAAGAAAAGAAAGAAAGAAGAAAAAAAGACCTAAGAAATCTTTCCATTGCTTCCACAAAGCCTAGATCCTTAAGATCAATGGGGCTATTCACATGCATAAAATTACTCGCGTGTAGGTATTTGCAGGATTTGGGCCCAAATGTTTAATTTTCCCCAACATTACAATAGCCTGATACATAGTATGGACAATATTGATTTGTAGTCAGGTGACAGATTTTCAAGTCCAATAACTCACAACACTCAAGGCTAGGAATCAGAGCAATATGCAGTACTAATGAAATGGGGAAGATTCCTAGCTTTTCAATTAAGTATGTAGCACTGGTTTCTAGCCTTGGAAGTTAATATATCAGAAATTAATATTTGGATAGTATGATTACTAGAAAAGCTATTTAGATAAGTTTTTGAGTTTTAAATAATTTTATTATTTTTCTTTTCCTCCTCCAAGGCCTGGACAGTTGGAGCCATGCATACTGACTTTACAATTTCAGGAATATGAAGGATCAAGTTGTTTTACAGAAACATTATAATTTCAGAATGACTTCCATAACTTGCTGATGGCTTTAGACCTAGTAATGTGGCTGTCCCAAACTCATTCTGATAAAACCTTTATACCACATTTCATACATCTATCTGTAAATATGTGGTTATAAATCTATATAGATATATATACACACGAACACAGGGCAAATATAATTACCCTAAATAAGATTTTAGTCTCATATTGGGTGTAGGATTGTTATGCTTGCCAAATGATAAAACCATAGGATCTTTAATGACAAGTCATCAGGACCATGGGTCTAGGTCTCATTTGAAAGATGGAATTTCGTACATGGTAGTGCTGTCATTCTATTGGTTAAGTATAAGTGAGAAGTGATTGGCTCAAAGGTTTTTCTATTCCCTCCTAGATCCAGCATCTAATAATCTCACAGTAGTTTGAGAATAAAGTATAAATACAATGTTATTCTACTAAACAGAAAATTACATTTTCAACTTTGATTTTCAAACTACTTTAGAGCTTTAGATTTAGTTGTCATACTGAAGTAAAGGACCTGACTAAAGAAGAAATCACTATTTATGCCTGTTACGCCCACCCCCTGAAGCTAGAGAAGGTTGTTATTCTTTGATGGGTAAGGTCTGTAGGTAAAGTTAACAGTGATATTTTGGACATACTAATTTTGTTTACTGTTCACAAACAATTCTTTATTTGTATAACCTTGTGTTGAATAAATAAAACACAGTAATCATCCAATAATTATGTTTGGCTGAGCCAATTTAAAAGTGAAGGGAAATTTGTAACAGCAGACCAAAGTTAAGATGTAATCACACTTATTTTTAAAACTATATAGTACTGCTGTTATTGGATGTCAATGTACAGAATAATGCAGCGAGATCTAGTTGCAGAGTACAGGCAGTCCTCGACTTTATGACATTTGACTTACGATGAACAGCACTTATGGCATTTCTGAATTGACATCCTGATTCGACTTACGATAATTGGTTTTGACTTTACAACGCTCAGTCCTGCAATTCAGTGGATTGCGGTTCTGATTTACAATGTTTCGATTTATGACGCAATTTTCAGGAACCAATTGTGCCGTAAGTCTGAGGACTGACTGTATATGATGTTCCCTGCTTGGTATTTATCCAGGGAGACCCAGAAGGGAAGTATTCTATGCAATCAGAAGTGATGACATTAAGCAGAAACTGAGATGACGAGAGAGAACACATAAGTGTATTTCTGCTTCCTATGTTTCTCCCTTATTTTCAATTAAGCACTGTGAGAGAAGATGGTGCTGTGAAATCAATGACTATGAGGTAAAAAGGAAATGGAGACCAATCGCATTGTGCCTAAAATAATGTCAAAAGCCTCCTGTAGTGCTGAGGGAGTGTATGCCTGAGCAGCCCCTCACCTAGCACCTACTTTATTAGTACGCAATGTGCACTTCCCCTGAGCCAGGGCAACTATGCTAGCTTGTGTGCAGGATGGGTAGGGCATGGCATTGACTTCACCTTCTTTGGGGAATCCAGCACTGCTATCCACACTTGTGTTTTTCTGGTCTTGCCTATCAGAACCTTGGTGTTGTATCTAGCTAGATGCAGCAGCCACCCAGTGTGTGTCTGTAGATTTGTTCCTAGGTGGTTCCTATAGCTTTGAGTCCAGGAACTACTATTCCCAGGATGCAGTGGGAGTAGTGGGGGGGGGGGAAGAAAGGAGGAAGAGGAGTAGGAAAGGAGGAATGTGAGCTCTGTGAAAGAGTGAGGAGAATTCACCTTACCTTTGCGGTTATCAAGCTTCCTGAGTCTTCCTCAAAGGGGTTCAGGGACAAAACTTGGAATAAGCTTAAGGATACAAAGAAGGAAATTTTCTTTGGTCCTTTTGTTTGCTGTACCTCCACATCCATTTCTTCAAGTTTCCTGTTCTTTCCGCCTTCTACTGGGCATGGTTTCTTAGTGCCCATAATTCCTGAAGTTCAATTTTGCTCAAATCTAATACCCTTGGATTGCTCTGGTTTATGAACCGTAATCATGGTTAATTAAAATGTTTTGTGACCACCCCCCTCTGCTGCTAACAACTTAGAGATGAGAAATATTAGTGTGGCTACAAATAAGGGCAGGGACATCTCTTACTAACATAATTATGTGAATTTTTATATTTTCTAGTGAGATTGGGTTTGATAAGGAGATCAATCTAAATTAACTAGGAAAGAGTCAAGAGGATAAGGATAGAAATACTTCTATATATTTAAATTGGGTATAAAAATAAATAAAACAGGAGTGTGTTAAACAGAGAGAAGTTTTCGACATGTATGGCCTGCTCTCTCTTCCTCTCTCATATGCACAGCATAGTCAGTATTTTGGCTATTATTGGGCTGAGTCAAGGATCCCAGGAACAATCTCATCTTTCGCATTTTGCCAGCATAACCCCATATGCAGCTAACTTCCGTAAACTAAGCTGCTTAGTAATTATAGTAAAACTTGAAAGAAAATTACTATGCCATTTTTATATGTTTCTCAGGCATAATGAGCTTTTCTCTTTCTTCCTTGATCATCAGGACAAATAATAGAGTTTGAGGAAAAAATAAATCAAATCTTCAGCTTCAACAGTTCATAATATGAAAAATCAATATTAGTACAGTTTCCTTCTGAACTCAAGCCACTCTCATTACACCTACATGCAAATTCAATAGTTTGCAAATAGAGCAGTCAGCAGAGAGTATATAATGGACCTTGACACCACTTTAAGGAAATATTTGAAGTTTTGAGAGCTGAGTCAACATTTTTGTCATTTTAAAAGTCATTACCTTTGCTTTTATTAGCACAGTATTGGAAATGAGCAGATATGGCTCTTTCGTCTTAAGAATGACTTTTGAATATGATTCAAGTGAACTCAAAATAATGTTAATGGTTCTTACACATTTAAAATGTTCTATTTTTTCCTACATATTTTGACAGAATCACTAGACTACATCTCGAGTCAAATTTACGTTGATTATTGAGTGGATGTGGACAGGGGAAACAATGAGGCTGGATGCATCAACTGCTACTCTAAACTGTAGCGTCCCCAAAACCCTAGAGATCAGGCTAGTAGTTCTCATCCTATTTACCATTGTGGGCCGCCTATATGCAGTTCTCTATGTGTTATGTGGGCCGCATCCACAAAATATATACTACCTGTATGGCCCTGAGAATGTCACATGGGCCTCAGCTGTGTGCTGATTGGGCCGCAAAAGGCTCACAGATTGAGAACCACTGGTTCAGGCACTTCAGAATCAGAACCACAAAGAATTGTGTTATTAGATCAGTTTTGACCACACTGCCTGATCTAGCCACCCCACTTCTGCTCCTGACGGAAGTAACCTATGAAGGGGGATCAGAGTATGAACCCACACTGACAATGTTTTTGCAGCATTAGCAAACTGGACACTGCTTTAATCACTACAAAACTAATTCAGACCTGAATTGGGCCATGTAATTGTAAACAGTGTATAGTGGATTGATTACCATCAAAGCAATTTAAATCACTGATTTTAACCATGCTTTCAAATAGTAAATAGGAAAACTTATTTAAATGATCAGTTTTAATTTGCATTTGTAATTTTTAATTATTTTTCTAAAGAAAGGTTGAGCCTCTTTGGCTGGTACAATATGGTATTTCTTTTTTGATAACCAGGAGGATTCTCTATATTTCTATACACATTTATTTAAGCAATTATGTAGCTTAACATACATTTATTCAGATTATTAATTTTTATATTTTTTAAAAGTGAATGCTATTACTTATTTATTATGTTATGATTAATTTTTAACTCATGACTTGTATCAAGATGCATTTGGATAGAAATTCTAATTCAATTTTAAAATGTAGAAAAGAACCATTTTAAAATTATAAATTAGCCAAATAAAACTACTTTAAGCAGACTGAATTTATAAGGAGAAAAAGTAAATTTATCAAACCATGTTTTCATTTAAAACTAACTTATTTATTAAATATATGAAGTATTAGCTATGGTTACTGAATTGAACTGATTGTTTCTGATCCACATGTCCTTCAAGATTTTAGAACTAGTAGACATCATCCTCTCACACTTCGTTTTTATTCATAGATTGTAAGAAGAAAACAAGCTTTCCTGCTTTAACTCCCAAATCAGTTTTCTTTGAAGGAACTAGTCTAGTTGAATATCTGAAATTAAGAAAATATTCTCTCTGTAATTGCAGAAGAGGCTACTGGTGTCAAAAGCTGGTTTAGCACTTCAGCAAACTCTGGTTTCAAGTGCTTAGCCAATGACTTTCAGTAGTTCAGCTGTTTGACTTTCTTTATAACATCAGCAGCAAATATGTACTACTTAAATATTTTTAAATTTAATTTAATTAATTTGAATACATTAGGCCTTAACATATGTTGTCATAAAGATTTAAAAAAAGTATTACATTTAAATAAATAATTTGACATTTTAATTTTAAAAAAATCTATTTATATCTACCTTAAAAGAGTACATCTTCAAATTATTAGCAAGTATAATTTTAAAATAAATCCCTACTGCTGTGTGAATATCAGAATTTATGTCCCAGAGGAAATTCTGGTATTTCAACATTTGTTTTCATCCAGAATTGAGACAAAGGTGAAATATCAAAACTTTCCAGTGCAAAATTTCAAATCAGAAATGTTGGAACATTTCATTTTGATATATTCAATTGAAGTGAAATGAACCATTAAAAAAAACAAATTGAAACATTTCATTTCAAGCCAGGCCAATCCCATTATCATCCCTCCCCCTCACCTTCCACCACACCTCATCCTCAGTCTCCCTCCCCAGGCACTCCCATTTCCCTCCTCCTGGCTCTTCAACTAATCTGTCTCCTCTCTCCCCCACTGGCTTCCAATCTGTCTCCCTTCTCTGGTTCCCCTTACCCAAGTCTCAATGCTCAGTCAGTCCTAGTTCTCCTCCCATACCTCAGCTCCTCACCATCTGTCTTCCATTCTCTAGACCCTATTCTCCCTGAACACGGGTTCCTAGTCCCAGTCTCCTTGTCCAGCCAGTGCCAGTTTTTTTCCCCTCTCTCTCTAGTTCATCATCCAATCTTAGTGTCCACCTTCAGCCAACTGGCTCTCGATCCCTTTTTCTCATTTCCTGAACCAGTTCCCACCCTAGCTCCCAGTCTCAGCTGTCCCACCCATCCTCCCTACTCCCAGTCTTCTTGTACATCTAGTCACAGTCCACCCTCCAAACTCCCAGTCACAGCTTTGCCACCTCCCAATCACAGTATTGCCAGACTCCTTGTCCCACTCTACTTTTCCCTTCCTCTACAATCCTGCCCTTGTCCTCTCTGCATTCAGTTCCAACAGCTCCCACATCCATGCTGAGTGCTGGGGGCGGGGATCACTGAATGCACAGGAGAGACAGGCTCCTTGGTCATTTTGATTGAGCAGCAGTTATAGGGAAAGTGCAGCTTCACCCCTGTAGCAGTGGGCTGGAACATGTTCAACCGCTTGGTGGGGAATGCACACACACAGCTTGGTCATCCTTAGGAACTGTGGGAGCTCAGAATCTTCACAGATTTTAGCTATGTGAACTGCAGTTTTTCAATGGATTATAATTTGGCCAGATTTAGGGTGGGTATGCAAAAGGCACATCCCTGAGGCAAAGTTTGAGCCCCTACCAAATGTCAAATGTTCCAAAGCATGGGTGAGCTGGATGTATTCAAAGAAAAAATCCCTATTTTTTTTAACATATGCAAAATAGTGTATTTCCCCAGCCTCGTTCTTGGAAATAGCTGAACCATTTTAGCTGAAATATTCTAAACGTATTCAGCTGGAGATAGATGCCCAGCATGGAAACTTGTAGCCCAAATTATTTAAATTTGGCAAGACACTGAAACCAGGCTCTTATAGTGGCAAATGTCATGCAACTTTAATAATAAGCAACACCACCAGCCCCGGTCAGTGATAATGCTTTCACATGTTATTCATAATGTAGATCTATTCTTAAAAGACCCTCTCTTGCAACATGCTGAGTGTCAGTGAGATGGATCTGAGAGTAGTTAACACCTCAGAAGATCAGGCCCAAAGAAATAAGTATGTGTCGTACAGGCAGAGGGATCTGTGAACTGAGAAGACTGGCATCCTAATGTACGTTGTGTGTGTTAAAAATAAAAAATAAAAAATCTACACTTCATACAGAGCCAAGTAAAGAAAACGTCTACAAAAGCATTCTCACTTGAATACTTTCCCTTCAGGTTTTATGGCAAAATATCAAGATGTGAAGTGATTACATACATTTTCCAATCCCGAACACATCCTTGTGTTGTAGAATCACTTATTCTTGGCTGACCAGTGATGCAGTAACAAATGAGATTAATGTTTTTTTCAAGGTGGATTTTCCCTTGGCTAAATATGAACATTTGAAAAAGCATCTACATGATTTAATTGTTCTTACTGCTAGAGATTTTAAACTGGTTGAATAAAAAAACCCTGTCTAATCTCGCAATAGCAATAATCTGATCAAAATATTAGTGAGAAACCTCAGAGCAGGGTTAAATATAAAGCCTACAGAGTTGAATTTCCGAACAAATTGATTTAAATAGGAATTCTCATTTTCTCTTAGGACAGAACGCTACCAGTGCCATGGCTCCCAGGTGCAAAATGAAGATACATGCACACAGACACACAAAGTCTTATGGTAAAACAAATATCCACAGTTTTCTTAGCAGAATCAACATGAGAACTGAATGCCTGGAAAGCAGTCTGAGAGGCAACCAGCTCAAACATGAAGTTCATCAGCCTGTTTTCATTGAAGTCAATGGCAAAACTCCATGACAAGAGGAGCAAACCTGAACTCCAACTGCAATAAACAAGATACCTAACTATTCAATTAGCTATCAAAGGCTTTTCTAAAGCCCATGTCTAAAAGGTGAATCAGATCTTTCAACCAGCCAAATAGCTTTAAACCATGCCTTTATATCTGCATACAAATTTTAGGTTTATTCTCTCTGCTGGGTTAGTCTCCTCCTAACCCCATGTAACATAGTCAAACTTCTAAATAATCTGTGCAATTAATTTTCTCCTCCTGTGCTAATGGTTTTAAGTAATAACCTCTCAAAACAAACCTGAGTCCTGTATATTTTTCCATCCCTAAAAATATGTTTTCTGTATTTAAATAAAGAACACAGAGATCTTTGAATTGAATAAATCAGATCACTGAGTTTAGGAACCTAACTTTAGATTCAGGTGCCCTAAATTTAGGTACTCACATTTATAAAAAAATTGGCCTTCATCTGTAATCACCAAAAACAACACTTTTTGCATTCACTGAGGATAACACTTTAAAAAAGTCAATATTTAACAGTAGATTTTCAACTCAGTGTAGGAGGCAAACCTACAAATTTGATTGGTAGCTAAAAATGCTCTTCAGAAATAATCCTCAAACCACTCACCACACAAAGGGTCAGCTTCCTCCAGGACACAACTAACTTCCTCCAGATAATCCACAACATTAAAACCTCCTTCAGAACAACATCCTTACTTCTATGGATGTCACCTCCCAATACACCAACAATGATAGCATTGTTGCCTGCCTCGGATATCTACAAGATGATGGACAATACTCAGCTATCCACCCCAAACACATCCATTTCATCCTCACCCATAACAACTTTACATTCAACAACAAACATTTTGTCCAAACCATGGAAACAACCATGGGCACTAACTAAGATGGCTACCCAATATGCCAACCTCTTCATGGGCCCCCTACAGGAAGAATTTCTGTACAAATGCACCACAAAACCAATGATATGCCTGAGATATATTGATATTTTCATTGTCTGGACAGACAACCTAAACTCCCTCATAAATTTCTACCACAACGTCAATACCACCACCCATCCATTAAACTCTCTCTAGAACACTGCCACACTAGCATTAACTTTCTGGACAACATGAGCACCTTCATCAATGGAACCCTACAGACTACTATATGCAAGAAATCCACGGATCAGCACACCTACCTTCACAGATCCAGTAACCACCCCAACAAATCTGTTATCTAAAGCCAGGAACTCTCATACCACAGAATATGCTCCGAGGAGAAAATCTGGGACACACACCTTAACACACTCAAAGCCACCTTCACCAAACAAAGACACTCCACAAGAGAAGTAGATTGCATCATTGAACAAATACCCCATGGGAACAACTTCACTATAGAAATAAAACCCCCTTTAACCACACACACCTACCACCCCACACTGGAACTTATATGGGATATTATTAAACAACTACAACCCATACTTGATGGGGATGACATCTTGACAGAAATCTTTCCAAATCCCTTCTTCTGGCCTTCAAACAACCCTCCAACCTCTCCAAGCTCATTATCAGAAGCAAGCTCCCCATAGACCAGGACACACCAATTCAAAGTGGCACCAGACCCTGCCAGAACAACATATGTGAAACCTGTAGATTTATCTCTGCTGCTATAATGATCAACACCCCCTACAACACACCTTTCAAGATCCATGAGTCCTACACATCTGTCATAACATGTGGTGCTCATCCAGTGCACTAATGTCCCAATAACAACTATGTGGGTGAAATGAGACAGTCACTATGCCTTCAAATGACTCTCACTGAAAAATGATAAAAGACAAACACCGTATCACCTGTGGGTGGATACTTCTCACAAAGTGATCACTCTGTATGTGACCTCAGTCCTCATCCTCAAAGAAAACCTGTACAACACCTTCAAAAGATGAGCCTGGGTGCTTACATTTGCTGGACACTAAAAATCATGGACTAAAATAATAAATACTGGATTTATGGTTTATTACAATGATCTATAACTCCTCCCCGCAACTTTTGTTTTCTCAATGCCCCCTGCCAATGACTGGAAAGTGTTAACTGGCCACTTCACCTTGAATGGTGTTAACCACTTATGCAAAACAATCTGTTCCACCTTATATTTAGTTGTGACACTCTGAGTACATTTCCCAGATCTAAAGAAGAGCTGTGTGTGAGCTCAAACACTTTTCTCTCTGACCAACAGGAGTTAAATAAAAGATATTACTCGTCCCTGCAAGTGGACATCTTATTCATTGACAAAAGAGAAACATCAGTTTTGTGAGTTACTAAAGGTGTTTAATATTATGTTATAAAGTGGGATTTCTCATTTTCCAAGGCTGTTATGTTTTGTAATGTAAATGTATTCATGAAAAGAGGGTCTCATAACTGCAGATGAATTGCGCTACATAAGAGAAAATAATTACTGCTGTTCTAACAAATGAGCTCAGCTATTTCAGCACATTTTATATAATGGTAGAGTTAAGCTGCTGGTGCAGGTGTTCTCAGATAGAAGGAAATGTTTACTATTTTAAGTTTACTAATTTATAAGGATAATCTCTGTTTATTGTGGGTGCGGGGGTGAAAGAGTATTAGCACATCTGTTCATTCTGGAGAAGAAGTCAGAAGAATAAGCAACACAAAGATATTTTATCCATCAATTGTCTGTTTATAATTGCAAAATATAAGATGGCTAGATAGCTCCTGCAATATTCTGACTGAGCAAAGGAAGCTTACTTAACCTTGGGAATGTAAATATTTATGATGGAATTGGAAAAGAGTTCCACTGTAAAAACTCCTACCAAATGTAATAATAATACACTTTAATATCTAAGGGGCTCACTGATCATATAGAAGTCTCTGAGGGCCTCATCCAAAATACATCAAAGCCTACAGCCGAAACTGGCAGTAACCAGCTTGTGTCAGACCTAAAATACGCCCCCCACCCCTGGCCAAACCCATCAACCCCCCCACACAAAAAACGATTTGCAGAAGCAACTTCCCCCAGAAAATTCATGCAAAAATCACAACACAAATGAATCCACAACCATTGATGAACAAGCCCAAAGTAAAAAGGATTTTAAAAAGAAGTTTTAGATGTACCACTCTATGCAGTTGCAGACTATGACTCACCAATGTTCTGCATCAATGAAAATAAAAAGATTAAACCAATGAAAATGTCAGGGACCTGGACACTTAACTAAAGTAAAACTGGGGTGTCAAATCCAAGGTAAAACAAGCCAGTATGGACTGAAATTTACATTCTACAAGACAGAAAAGCAATTGACACTGCCAAGATTATAGATTCATCTCCTAATAGAAATCAAAAAGCTGTTCTCAAAAACAGTTTTATAAAAGGGCATTATGGTCCTTTCCTGGTAACAACAGAGCTGGCATTTACAAAAACATACTGTGTAAATTATTTTTATTTGCTACAATAGAATATATTTCCCCCCTTTCTTTAGTTGTTTCCTATAGTTTAATTAGTAGCTATGGAAGGGTTAATTTCCTTTTATGCTTCCTTAGTGGAGTTCATATATCTGCATATAGTGACTTTGTCCTAGAATCATAGAATCATAGAATATCAGGGTTGGAAGGGACCCCAGAAGGTCATCTAGTCCAACCCCCTGCTCAAAGCAGGACCAAGTCCCAGTTAAATCATCCCAGCTAGGGCTTTGTCAAGCCTGACCTTAAAAACCTCTAAGGAAGGAGATTCTACCACCTCCCTAGGTAACGCATTCCAGTGTTTCACCACCCTCTTAGTGAAAAAGTTTTTCCTAATATCCAATCTAAACCTCCCCCATTGCAACTTGAGACCATTACTCCTCGTTCTGTCATCTGCTACCATTGAGAACAGTCTAGAGCCATCCTCTTTGAAACCCCCTTTCAGGTAGTTGAAAGCAGCTATCAAATCCCCCCTCATTCTTCTCTTCTGCAGACTAAACAATCCCAGCTCCCTCAGCCTCTCCTCATAAGTCATGTGCTCTAGACCCCTAATCATTTTTGTTGCCCTACGTTGTACTCTTTCCAATTTATCCACATCCTTCCTGTAGTGTGGGGCCCAAAACTGGACACAGTACTCCAGATGAGGCCTCACCAGTGTCGAATAGAGGGGAACGATCACGTCCCTCGATCTGCTCGCTATGCCCCTACTTATACAACCCAAAATGCCATTGGCCTTCTTGGCAACAAGGGCACACTGCTGACTCATATCCAGCTTCTCGTCCACTGTCACCCCTAGGTCCTTTTCCGCAGAACTGCTGCCGAGCCATTCGGTCCCTAGTCTGTAGCGGTGCATTGGATTCTTCCATCCTAAGTGCAGGACCCTGCATTTATCCTTATTGAACCTCATTAGATTTCTTTTGGCCCAATCCTCCAATTTGTCTAGGTCCTTCTGTATCCTATCCCTCCCCTCCAGCGTATCTACCACTCCTCCCAGTTTAGTATCATCCGCAAATTTGCTGAGAGTGCAATCCACACCATCCTCCAGATCATTTATGAAGATATTGAACAAAACGGGCCCCAGGACCGACCCCTGGGGCACTCCACTTGACACCGGCTGCCAACTAGACATGGAGCCATTGATCACTACCCGTTGAGCCCGACAATCTAGCCAGCTTTCTACCCACCTTATAGTGCATTCATCCAGCCCATACTTCCTTAACTTGCTGACAAGAATGCTGTGGGAGACCGTGTCAAAAGCTTTGCTAAAGTCAAGAAACAATACATCCACTGCTTTCCCTTCATCCACAGAACCAGTAATCTCATCATAAAAGGCGATTAGATTAGTCAGGCATGACCTTCCCTTGGTGAATCCATGCTGACTGTTCCTGATCACTTTCCTCTCCTCTAAGTGCTTCAGGATTGATTCTTTGAGGACCTGCTCCATGATTTTTCCAGGGACTGAGGTTAGGCTGACCGGCCTGTAGTTCCCAGGATCCTCCTTCTTCCCTTTTTTAAAGATGGGCACTACATTAGCCTTTTTCCAGTCATCCGGGACTTCCCCCGTTCGCCACGAGTTTTCAAAGATAATGGCCAAGGGCTCTGCAATCACAGCCGCCAATTCCCTCAGCACTCTCGGATGCAATTCGTCCGGCCCCATGGACTTGTGCACGTCCAGCTTTTCTAAATAGTCCCTAACCACCTCTATCTCTACAGAGGGCTGGCCATCTCTTCCCCATTTTGTGTTGCCCAGCACAGCAGTCTGGGAGCTGACCTTGTTAGTGAAAACAGAGGCAAAAAGCATTGAGTACATTAGCTTTTTCCACATCCTCTGTCACTAGCTTGCCTCCCTCATTCAGTAAGGGGCCCACACTTTCCTTGGCTTTCTTCTTGTTGCCAACATACCTGAAGAAACCCTTCTTGTTACTCTTGACATCTCTTGCTAGCTGCAGCTCCAGGTGCGATTTGGCCCTCCTGATATCTTTCCTACATGCCCGAGCAATATTTTTATACTCTTCCCTGGTCATATGTCCAAGCTTCCACTTCTTGTAAGCTTCTTTTTTATGTTTAAGATCCGCTAGGATTTCACCATTAAGCCAAGCTGGTCGCCTGCCATATTTACTATTCTTTCGACTCATCGGGATGGTTTGTCCCTGTAACCTCAACAGGGATTCCTTGAAATACAGCCAGCTCTCCTGGACTCCCTTCCCTTTCATGTTAGTCCCCCAGGGGATCCTGGCCATCTGTTCCCTGAGGGAGTCAAAGTCTGCTTTCCTGAAGTCCAGGGTCCGTATCCTGCTGCTTACCTTTCTTCCCTGCGTCAGGATCCTGAACTCAACCAACTCATGGTCACTGCCTCCCAGATTCCCATCCACTTTTGCTTCCCCCACTAATTCTACCCGGTTTGTGAGCAGCAGGTCAAGAAAAGCGCTCCCCCTAGTTGGCTCCCCTAGCACTTGCACCAGGAAATTGTCCCCTACGCTTTCCAAAAACTTCCTGGATTGTCTATGCACCGCTGTATTGCTCTCCCAGCAGATATCAGGAAAATTAAAGTCACCCATGAGAATCAGGGCATGCGATCTAGTAGCTTCCGTGAGTTGCCGGAAGAAAGCCTCATCCACCTCATCCCCCTGGTCCGGTGGTCTATAGCAGACTCCCACCATGACATCACTCTTGTTGCACACACTTCTAAACTTAATCCAGAGACACTCAGGTTTTTCCACAGTTTCGTACCGGAGCTCTGAGCAGTCATACTGCTCCCTTACATACAGTGCTACTCCCCCACCTTTTCTGCCCTGCCTGTCCTTCCTGAACACAGTCCTCTGTGTTTTCATTCCATTTTTCATTCTTATCAGATTATTTTTATGGTGTCTACTTCTTTATTTTTTGTTGCAACCTGCCATGGTACATTCCTCATTTCTACCTAATTCAGTCTCCCATTGTTGCCCTTTCACCTACGCTTTGTCACCATTTCAGGATCAGAGAGTTATATTTTTACAGCTGATTGAAAAATCAGGTGAAACATTTTTTGTTAGAATTTGCCAATTTGCTGAAATCAAAACATTTCATGGAGATGGTTCAATTTTGACCAAGTTCTAATGGCAACTGGGCTGAGGTTTCAAAACCTGCTTGGTCTCCTGCCAGCTCATATGCCTGGTTCCTTAACAGCCTGCCTTGAGGGTTTCTGGGAACCCCGGCTCATGAATCCACATCAGCCAAGTATGAGGACTGCCTCAGAGTTGGGGAGACCAGGCCTTCCAGGGACTGTGGATCCACGGTAGTCTGCCAGGATGCCTGCCCTAACTAGTGCTCCATTCCCTTTTGTAGAGAATTTTGAAATTTTAGAGGTTTGTTCCAAATTGGAGAGAAAATAAATTATGAAATATTAAAATCTCAATTTGTATTTTATACTTGTACATTTATCAGAAAAAGGGTTAAATAATAAGAGGCCACTGTATACTAACAGTGTAATCAGGAACATCCCCAAGTTGTGGCAAGAGGGGAACATCCTCTCTCTTCAGTTCTAATCAAATTCTTCCAGAACCCCTCCCCAGCCACCTGCGGGGGTGGGGGACGGACCGGGGAAGGAATCCCTTCCCTACCCCCCAACACTAGTGAAAAAACTGTGGGGGAAAAACAGTATCCTTTGCTAGGGAAAATGTTTCCTAGAGCAATACAATTAGATAAAGAAAAAAATGTGTACATCTCTCTCTCAGGATGCATCTGCACTGCATGCTTCATTCAGTGGCATGTAGAGCATATATCCTTTTTGACCCCCAACCCCGGCAAAGATATAAACAGAAGGGTGGATGGTGAGGCACAGCTTAGGCAAGTAAAGACACACCTGAAGGGTATGGCTATGTGCTCAAGCACACATTGTACGCTGCCTCTGACTATATATATGCCAAAATGGTGTGAAGTGTACACATAGCCACACACACACATGCACACACACATACAGAAAACATTGTTTTCCCATATAATTAAAATAATCTATTTAAATGGCAATTCACTTTTACTTCAGCCAAAATTAGAAGTGGTGTCACTTTTTGTTACAACAAATAATAATACTTTCTGATGCTGAAAGCAGAGAACCAAATGAAGATTGCGTGCAATTGCACACTCATTTAAAAGAACCCTTAGTTAACTAGAGATAGACCTTAGTAGCAGAATTTGGACCTGCTTACATATTTCCTGAAAGTTTCAGAGTGTGGAATAAGGGTTTTGTTTCAGCCAGTGGTAGAAATGTAGGCTCACTGTGAAGTTTGGATCCAGACCTAGACCCATACATGAACTTCAAGTTCAGATCTCACTGTAACTGTTTCAAATGGCTGCTTCAGCATAACATATCATTGATCTTGTATTACAAGATCAATGCTCAGGACTAGGTTGCAAAACTAGGTTAAATATGCACATTTGTATAAGATGTCAGTCCTCCTTTCACCAGTCTCTGACATCTCTTTCTGAATGTATCATTGTCAGCTTAAACTTAATATAGTTAAAACTAAGTTCTTTATCTTCCCTCCCAAACCTTCTTTTCTCCAGCTACACCTTCACGTCACTCAAGCCCAAATTTCTGATGATGACTCGTCCTCACTTGCCTCAGGGCAATATACAAATCATGTTGCTTCTTCCTCCTCAACATTTCTAAGATCTATCCCTTTCCTTACATCACCCCAGTCAAGTCTCTCTTTCAGGATGACATTCCATCTCAGCCCCCAAAATATCTTCCTTTTTTGACCTCTCAAGCATACATATTACCTCTTCAGTTCACACAAACTCACCCTCTTCTTTCAATCCCTCCACCGGCTCCCCACTCGTTATCAGCTGGGCTGAAGCTATTTGTACTTCTTATTGGCACCTTCAAGTAGCTTTATGTAACTCTACCCATCTCTACTCATCCAACCTGGTTGAGCTTTGTGTTGCCCAATCTCTGCCAATGTTCCCAACCTTGGCTAACAATTTGCTGCATCCTGCCAGAGACAGATAAAGGTCTCCTTGCCCCCTGGGCAAGTGGGAGGGCCGTGGGGCCAGAACTGTCGCCTTTCCATTGTTCTACCCCTTCCATCTGCGGCCCTGCCAATGGCCCCATCCAGTTCCATTTCTTCCCCCATGGCCCTGCCCCCGTTCTGTCCAAGGCCCTGGGGACATAGCAAGGAGCAAGAACTTCTCCAGCCCTGGGGCCTCAGCAGCAGGAGATTTTTCTGGGGCCACCAAATTGGACAGGGCCCCTGGGCACGGGCCCCATTCACCCATGTGGTAATCCACCACTGCCTCCTGCACAATCAGCTTTGTGTCTTCTTGAATGAGCCATTTTGCCTGATGCGATCTCCAGCATGCTCTCATCTGCAAGGCTCTTACCCTGCTCACACTGAAATACCTCAGAGACCCATTTCTGCAGTGCTACCTACAGACACTTTCTATTTGGCATGCTCCTTCCCCTAACCTCTATCTACTTGTTTCTGTCCTTAGACTACAAACTCCTTGGTGTATGGACCATCCACTCTTGAATGTCTTGACAACACACAGTGGATATAACCATATGCAAATAATAAGTAATAATACTAGGTAATAATAAATTTCCCTTGTTTAAAAAAAATCAATTTAGAAAGAAAGGTGGAAGCATATTTTTGAACTGTTCTAGTGGACCTTCAGGTGAAGGCGGTCTTCTTTTAAAAAGAGGGTCTTTTTTTCTTTAAAAAGAGAATCTGCCACAATATTATTAAACATCCTGTATTTACAGTCAGTCATATGCTGGTCACCCCCACATCACACATCTAATGCATTAAGTGACCACTCCAGGAACATGAAATAGTCTGTTAGAGGGAGACAGTCTTTTAAAATTACTATTATTTATTATTTGTATTGCCATATTGCCTAGGTGCCCCGGTTATTGACCAGGAGCCCTTTTGTTAGGTCCTGTACAAAACACAGTCCTTGCCCTCAAAAGCTTATGATCTAAGATAAAAGACAATAGATGGGTACAAACAGATTAATGGGGGAGTACAAGGAAACAATGAGGTGGTTTAGCTCAAAATTTTACTCAAATAGCTAAACTGAAAAAACACTTCGAAACTACTGGAGTTAAATGAGAATGACTGCAGGGCTGAAACCGATACAGTTATTGAAGCACTTACTGTTAGCTTTAAATAGGCTGGAGAAGGGAGGCTCGTTGGCCTGGTCACAGCAATAGAATAAAAGATAAATTAAAATTATTTCAAATTACTACACAGATCATCAAGTCTGTTTACTACAGCCTGAGGGCTGGGGCGGAGGATGGGGGTGCAAGGAGAACAAAAACAAAACCACATTCTTGCAGTTGCACACTATCTTACTTTCTGCCTCCACCCCCACACAAATCAGAGAGGCAGTTTCAACAGCAACAGCAGCAAGAACAAAAGCCATTATGTATATACTTCTGCAACATAAAAGTGCAAAAGGTATGTGAAATAAAGCATTTCTCCTTACACATTCCTGAATATTTTTTGTCTATTATTTGTCTATTTTTTTTGTCATCTGAGTCTCTGCTACTTTCAATACATAAAAAGAAAAGGAATACTCGTGGCACCTTAGAGACTAACAAATTTATTAGAGCATAAGCTTTCGTGAGCTACAGAAGTGAGCTGTAGCTCACGAAAGCTTATGCTCTAATAAATTTGTTAGTCTCTAAGGTGCCACAAGTACTCCTTTTCTTTTTGCGAATACAGACTAACACGGCTGCTACTCTGAAACCTTTCAATACATAGACATATCTAATGAGTTTTATGTTTCCATAGCATCTTTCAAATTGGGAAGGGCAGAACATGAGATTAACTTCAAATTAACCACAAAGCATATAATTCCCATTAATGTTACTGAGAGATATGTGAATGCACTGCAAGGAGAACAGACTCCATAATATTTACTCAAATGGCTCACAATGTGCTTGAAGAATCTGCATCTGAAGAAGTGGGGTTTTTACCGACAAAATCTTATGCTCAAATAAATCGGTTAGTCTTTAAGGTGCCACTGGACTCCTTGTTGTTTTTGTGGATATAGACTAACATGGTTACCCTCTGATACTTGACACAACGTGCTTGAATGTTTATCTAAATAATCCGATATTCTGAAGCCTAGCACTTTGGGCTAAAAATGTCAAAAATGCTGACTTCCCTGTGAAATCCAGTTTATCTTCTTATAGTTCCAGCCAGAAACTCTCTGAGAAGCTTACCTCTCACCTTTCAATACCTGAGGTTCTGGACAGAAACAGGAAATGAAACAACTTTTCAATTCAGAACCTTTCAAAAGGTTCTGGGAGGTGAGGATTTACAAATGAGTGAAGGTTTGGGCAGGCTAAAGTGAGGAGGCTTATTTTATATTAATAAGTGATGATGATGATGATAAATAATTTGTATTTTAAAGAGGCTTTAATGCAAGAATCTCAAAGTGCCTTACCACTATTAATAAATTAAATCTTTAACATACCTTTTAGAGAGGGATTTAATATTACAATACACTCGTCTACTTCAGTGATGAGAGCCATATAAATAAATGCTTATTCCTTTTTTATAGATGGAAAAACTTGTGACCCAGAGCTTAAAGTTACTTGCCCAAGGCCTCACAGGAACCCAGGAATATAACCCAAAACTTCTGACTCTTAGTTACATGATTCAACTACTTAGACAACTTTCCTCTCCCTCAATTTTTAGCTGAACTGATTCAATCCTATATATTTAGGCAACACTCTACCAGGTCAGTTTGAGCTTTGATACAATATCAAGGATGAAGTAGTGGTTACAATGCCAATGATTCTACCACAGTTCAAAATTAGTTCTCTGACTGCCCCATGGTTAGGCTGGCCATGGTGACTACCCTGTGACAGAGAATGTGGGGGGAAAAAAAAGGAAGGAAAACAACTTCTCAATTAGAATGTACCTAGAAAATCAGAAGGGAAAGTACATCTTTATGTTGTGCAAGTTAAGCACCTTATAGGTGACTCTATTTCCTTTCACCAGTAACTCTTGCTATGGAAACACTGTTTGTTTGGTTTTTTAACTGATGGACACAAGATGTGACAATTTGGGGAACATGCCTGTAGCACTTATGAATTCGGGTTGATTTTTATGAAGTTGTTATGAACTTGCTGTATCATGGAATGCTTGTATGGACTACAGCACATACCTACCAGTCCAGGGACAATTGAGAGTTGTTAACCTTAACTGTAATCTGACTGAACCATTGGTCTGCTAAGGAGGTTGGCTGGAGCTGGGAGAAGTTACTTTCTTTAACTTTTCTGCATGGAAGAGGAAATGGAGAGAATGGAAAAGCCCCAAACTGGACCAAAGGGCCGAGGCAACAAAGCAGGGATTTTAAAAAGGATTCCCAGAAGGAACAGAGGAGGAAGGCTTTTGGAGTGACAGAAACTTTTGGACAGAAAGAAGCATGTTTTTGTAGCAGGGGGGTATTGTTTCATGGCAGTCCAGCCAAGGCCAGAAAAAGTTAATTGGCCTGAAAAGGCTCCATGATTCTAAAGAGAAGTCATGAGCTGCAAGCAACGGATCCTGGACATCAAGAAGGCCTTTTCCCAAGCGCAAAGAACTTTCCAAAGACAGGGAAATGCATATCAGTGTGTATATTATTTTGTATACATCTGTGTAGCTCTTGTGCTGGTAAGCAAAGAGTAATGGTGTTCTAGCATCCTGTTAAAGTCTGTTGGTGTCCCCTGAAGAGGAAACTGCAAACCGGAAGGCTCACACCTTTGGGGCGATTCTGGAGAATGCGCAAGAGCTGCTGTGAAGGCTTGTGAGAGATGACCCTAGTTTCAGGGCCTAGGAGCCTGGAGTCCCCAGTGCCGAGAGGGGTGTCAGACAGGAGGTCTACACCTGGAGTGTGTGCCTGGAAACACCTACCAGGAACAGTGCATACACTATGCCCAGTCCAGCAAGCTAAAGGCATGTGGCATTCAGAGTTTGGATCCCATCACAGCCATAAGATGAGTGTCCAACAAGGGGGACCTGAACTAGAGCTGTAACAAACTGAACTGAACTAAGGGGAACTTGAGGGAGGAGCGGAGGGGACACAAAGGATGAATTTACTAAGAATGTTTGACAGAGTTAATACAGAATGATATGTGCTGGGAAAAGGTGTTCACATCTGCTGCTTATTCAGAAGCAAAATGTTCTCTCTTAACTGCTGTGTGCCACAACCTTCAGGGCAAGCACTTGGCAACTCAACTAATAATGAGATAGTAAGTGGTTTAAATTGATGATGTGTGTTGTCACTTACTCTTCTATCAATCCAGTATTTGTCCCTTGAAGTTTCTAACAGGACAGCAACAGTGTTAGCACTGAAATGTCTATGAAGCTTCTGAGACAGTAAGCTTCTGTGCTGCAAGTTATCATTACACATGTGCTGAAAAATACAAGCCCAAAGTTTTTTTGCTACTCAGACCTAACAACTAAAAGTGTATATGTAGCGGAAACTCATTCCAGACCCCGGTCTATTACGCCCTTCTTAGAGTCCTGCACTTTGCTAACTACTTCCGGCCCTGCTCCTTTTGTCTCTTTCTATTTCTTACAACTGTTTCTTGTTTCAGTGATGCCTCATCTGCTTGGAACAGCCTTCTTCTGTATGTCTAGCAGCAGCCTCCCTTCCCTCCTCATGACACACGTCCATCAGCTAGCTCTCCTGCACTAATCTAGGTTCACATATGGCTGTGGTAATGATTTAAAGTAATTAATTGTTTTTTAAAGAAAACCTAAGGATTACTGTAAGATTAAAAATTTGGCAGCCATGGTCATAGCAGTCTCAGGAATACTTAAGATAGACAGAAGAAAGAGTCTGTAACCCTTAATACACAAACAACAAAAACACTCCTTGGCACAGGGCCTTTGCCTTATTTCCCTGTCAGCAAAGCACCATGCACAACGACGGCACTATGCAAACAATAACAGAAGCCTGCAAAATTGACTTTGGTGATGCAAAAATATAAATGGAGCTTACCTCTAAGACAAAAAAGGTCTAATTTTACATACATAAAGAGTTTTAAGTTAGTTAACTAGAACTCTACAAATCAACCTTATTTCAGTTGCTATTTTCTAATAAATGCCAACATGATTGCTCACAGGACCAACCTGTTTTCCTGTTTTCAATAGGAGCAGGAATAGTCCATAAGCAGCACTGTTGACTGCTTTTCAGTGGGACTTCATATTACAGATCACTTCAGTACTTGCAACTGAGATGTGGGGAATGAATTATTATGCCAGCTGAGAAACTAAGTACCTTTATATTTACATATAATACTACAGATCAGATAAGACAGAAAAAATTAAGAGGGGACAAACTGGTTTGGTAATTTAAACATGAACATTCACAATATTTCTTGAACTGAATCTAAACTTTATTCTGGTTCAGGAAAGTTTTAGTAAGGGAACAGAGGGAAAATCACAGCTTATTCTGGAAAATTAAAAATGGCAAGGAACTGAAATGACGGATTAAAGTCTCCCAGAAGAGGGGTGGCTGTCTTCTTCTGACACAGAGCGCAGGAGCAGGTCATAAGCACTCTAATGGGGTGAATAGGCCGTCTTACTATATTTTGTTTGAAAAGACTTGAAAATCAAGGGGAGCAAACATCTAAACCTGGGCAGATAACTGATTTTTGTAGTTCAGTGCAATTCCAAAAAATTGGGAGAGCAAATCATTAAGTGATGACTCCATTTTTTTCCCAAAGTTTCAGTTTCAGCAAACAAATAAAAAATGAGATTTTTTAATTTAAAACAAAATGAAAAAATTTAAATGAAAATTCATTTCAAATAAAAATATTGAAACATTTTGTTTAGAAAATGTCAAAATGTAATGTTTTTATTTTTTCAGATTTTTTTCCCGGGGATGGTTTGCAACTGAAACAATTTAGAGAATTCAACACAAATTCTTGGAATGTTTTGGCCCACCCAAATCAGCATTTTTCACTGAAAAAAGTTTTGCTTGAAAAATATCTCCCAGTTCTACAAACACATTTTGGACTGAACACCCACAAAGCTGAAGGGGAAGAACTAAGAGTCAGTCACTTCCCTGGAAAGGAAGACCAAGACATCCCAAGACAACCACACAATACATTTGGGGAGCAAAACCATGTTGAGAAGGGGTTTGTGTAGGGATGAAGGATGGATGGGAAGAGGAAGGCCGCAAAGTTTCATACATACCCTGAAAAATCTGAATATTTTGAGGTGTGTATAAAGCACACCTGCAAATCTTTCAAGATTCGCCCATCACTATCCAAAATATCATGTTTATTCAACATTTCTTGATCAGGGATTTAGTGTATAATTCTCAAAATGACAGCATTCCTTATTGTCTAAGGAAACAACTTACATTGTAAGCATACAATAAATAGTAGAGGGGGATTCAAATTTCTTCAGTAGCGTCTCTAATTCAGATCATGTCTTGCCTCAGAAAATGCCTCAGTGACAGAGGCTTCTCACGATACACCTAATTATTGCTCAATCTACAGAGAATATCTGCAACAGACTTCATAGGGATGTTACCAATTAGATCCAACATGAAGTGCTAGGTCCCTTTTCAAATGTTACAGCAGTGGCTTTCAACTACTGACATTCAAATGTAGGCCTCGTCTTCAGACTACTTCTTTAAAAATGTATGTATCTGACCTGACTTTTGCATTTCTTGAGATAAAAATCATGCTCTGAATACTCTGGTTTTCATGGCAGTTAATTTGAATATAACTGTTATTCCAAAGTACAAGGGATGATTATATTCTACTGATTTTTTTTAATGAGGAGCTAACCGTACTGAAAGTCCTTTGGCAGGGTGAACTGCAAAATTGGCTTCTTTTATATGTCTATATTATGAAGATATTAAAGCATACTGAACTGCTTTCCTTCTTGAACTAGCTCAGATAAGTCAAGTTTCTGTATTGTTTGAACCCAGTGATCGAATCAGTGAAGCAGTGTGTACAAAGTTCCTCAGAGCTCAGTTACTCTGTCTCACTGCAATCATTATAAATATTCCACTGGATAGCCAGACATGTAGTTAATGAAAAATTTCAAAACTTGGGATGAAAGATACTCTCTTGCTATGAGACATCACTTGTTTCCAGAAACAAAACAAATATCTGACTCTGACTTCTGACAGCATCTGTGTGGCCTTTTCTTGCACTAAATTATACCCTGATGTTCGCAAAAAGAAAAGGAGTACTTGTGGCACCTTAGAGACTAACGAATTTATTAGAGCATAAGCTTTCGTGAGCTACGCTCACTGCATTCGATGAAGTGAGCTGTAGCTCACGAAAGCTTATGCTCATATAAATTTGTTAGTCTCTAAGGTGCCACAAGTACTCCTTTTCTTTTTGCGAATACAGACTAACACGGCTGCTACTCTGTACCCTGATGTTAACATTCATAGAAGAGTCTGTCAAATAATCCATCCTTTTAAACAAATCGTACAAAAATAACTGCCAAGTTAAATTAGAAACAATCAAAGCCTGCTTGGTTAGCATATGCAGGGCTGCTACAAAACAACCTTATGTACAACAAATCTGATAACTAAGGGAGCAACTAATTTAGGGAGCAAATTCTGTCCCTAAATACATTTTATCTACTCCTCTGAAGTCAATAACAGTTTCATGATGTGTATGAAGATCAAATTTTGAACCTAATGTTCCCAAAGTAGAAAAACATGGCAAGCCTTAGCATTCTAAACCTTCTCCTTGCAATAAGGTTACAAACAGGTCAAAAAGCTACTGCACTGGAAAAAATAGTTTAAGAGAATACCTAATGGTATAAGCCTTGACTGACTATTTATGTCTGGATCTCAGAAGGCTTACTGATAAATGAATGAGACCAAATATTGACAAGGCATACAGCAGGTCACTAGCTAGAGGATTTATTCCATTTGATACCATTTCATGTGAGATGTAAATGGTGAAAAGAAAGGGAAGGTTTGTTCCTTCCTCCTGTAGAACTTCCAAACTCTATAGGTGAGACTCTCTCTCCAACTCCCTTTCATCTCCCCCTCTCCTGAGCTTTGCTCCCTACTCCACCTGTGATGCTTACACTGTGAGGCTGGTCTCTTTCTGTGCCATTCAGCACTGTCCTTCCACAGCACTTACCTCTTCAGATTTGTAATTCAGAACATGCAAATAGGCAATTGCCCTTTCTAAGGACTGAAAGAGACTCAGTATCAGGACACCAAGCTAAAAATGCATTTCCTGAATTGTAACAGACTTACAGAGATGGATGTCTTGATACTTAAACATTAGTTGTGTAGGTAAGAAACCTGTGTGAAAGACACCATCTTCCATAATTGTATTGGCAATTCTTTCTGACCAGGTATTAGGCTTTTAATTAGTTGGTCCATTATTTGCTTATATACATGAATAAAAACTCAGTATGAAATTGTACCATTGTAACATAGTAACAGAACAAAACGTGTAAGTAGAGCATAAAAGATACAGAGTGGAATTTTTAATGAACATATAACACTTAAGGAATTGTGAATTTATTTCCTGTAATGTCTTTTACATGTCCCGACGCTACAAAAACATTCATCTAATTATTCTCATTCTATGCTTCTCACTAGAATTCTCCCTATATTTAGGTATTGCAAGAAAAAAAACAAGCAAAACAAGTAATGAGTGATTTTATAAGAACAATTGACAGGATTCAGGTATCCATCACTGCCATTGTGTTCTGTTTTTTAATCTGGGGATACAAGTTTCATAGGGCTATAATGACTCATTCCAGAAACAATATTTAATAGAACACGTACAGTAACTTTAATCACAGTTGTATAGCACAGTGCCATTATAAGAGGCATATCTGTGCATCTTTTCTGAGTGTGCATTAAATTAGAAGCTACCTGAGATGAATTTGAATATCTGTGAATCCTATAGGGAACCTCAGAGATATGATTAATAAAGAAATGCTCACTTTCCCATGCTTTTCAAATGCTGAATAAATGAGGAAGCATAGTTATATTTTTACCATTGTGTTTTTAGATCGATTAAAAAAAGACATATGCAGCTCACAGATTTAAAAATAAAAATTGCAAAAATAAGCTGTTACAAAACTAAAACCAATAGCTGTGCTTCCACATATATTCCACATATCCTGTTCCCTCTGCACTCTACAAAACATAGAGCTAACCAAACCTATTAGTTGCCTTCTAGCTAAAGCTAAGAGGCATGTCTCTGTCTTCATATTTTTTTTATCCATATACTCCCTTTGTTTTCCTAGCTTTCTTCTTGCATTGGCACCCACTTTACCAGCATTTTTTAACAGGTTCTTCCCTCTTCATAGAATCATAGAATATCAGGGTTGGAAGGGACCCCAGAAGGTCATCTAGTCCAACCCCCTGCTCAAAGCAGGACCAAGTCCCAGTTAAATCATCCTAGCCAGGGCTTTGTCAAGCCTGACCTTAAAAACCTCTAAGGAAGGAGATTCTACCACCTCCCTAGGTAACGCATTCCAGTGTTTCACCACCCTCTTAGTGAAAAAGTTTTTCCTAATATCCAATCTAAACCTCCCCCATTGCAACTTGATATCCAATCTAAACCTCCCCCATTGCAATCTTTTCTTCCTTATTTTTGGGTTCTATTCTTGGTCACCTTTTCTCTTTCTAGAGCCATGTGGGGAGATTATAAATACCATCTCTAAACAGATAACTCCCCAAATCATTTCCTTTAACAACAATCTCTCACCCTCCATCAAGTCTTATGTTTCTAGCTGTCTTGCTGACATCTATTCTTGGCCATCCTGATACCATATCCAATTTATTCTCTAGAAATCTGAACTTCTATTCTTTTATCCTAAATCCTTTCCCCCATTTCTTTGGCAATCTCCACTGACAAATACAAAATTCTTATTTCTCAACAATCTTGTTGGGGACACTGGGCATGGCCACTAGCTAACATGAGGGAATGGAAGACCACGAGTGTTGATGAAACCTCCTCGCTCTAGGCCCAGGTGACCTCAGGCCCCTCCACCCGGAAGCACTCGCAGCAGCCATGCTGAGGATTTTGCAACAGTTTGTTGCAAGCGCAAACTGGCTGAAACTAGATTAGGTCAGATATGTCAAACAATGCCGAACAAAACCAACTCCATATATGGTTAAATAGATGGTATGAGGGAAAAGGGAACTAGCTGGTATTCCAGATTGGCTATATGGATAATCAGGGCAGCTTGCTATTGGATAAGTATGTTGAAGAAAGAATGTATAAAAGTATGTGTAACTACTTGCTCTGGTGTGTAGGATTTGAGATTGTTGTCTCCCTGTACCACTTGAAGCTTCAAATAAACTTTTCTATTCTCCACCCTGTTGTGATTATTGGGCGACGCACACCGGGCAACGAACCCTGCTGTTGCTTGCCTCGGGCACTCTGTGCCGGCAACAGTTTTTGGCACCCAACATGGGGCTCGAGGCTTCTACACAAGCCTTGCCCGAATCCCTTGCGGAGACCAGTGGGTGAGAACCCCGATCGACGCCTAGTGCACACTGGTGCGATTACCGGGGCCTCGGAAGGGCATAGCCCAATCAGCCCCATAGGGCACAACGGTGCAACACGCCTGATAAATGGAGAAGTGCCGCGGGCGACGGTGGGGAACCGGTTCTTCGGATAAGGTAGAAACCTCTTGAAATCCAGATTGTCTGCTCTGTTGAACCTGGGGACGCCCAGAGTTACCCTGTAGGCATGGGACAGGGACAGAGCTCGGGAGGTAGGGCACAGTATATGCCCCTAGAGTGTATCCTAGCAAATTGGAAAATATATGGATTGGATCCGATGACTAAGAATAAATTAAAACGATATTCTGTATGGTTGACTGGCCTCAATATCAACTAGAGGACCAGGAGCGGTGGCCACCAGGAGGGTCAATTAATTACAACACGATCCTCCAGTTACTCTTGTTCTGTCAGCAAACGGGGAAATGGAATGAACATCTGTATGCGCACTTGTTTCTGGCTTTGTGTACTCGAACAGGTTTCAGAGTAGCAGCCGTGTTAGTCTGTATTCGCAAAAAGAAAAGGAGTACTTGTGGCACTTAGAGACTAACAAATTTATTAGAGCATAAGCTTTCGTGAGCTACAGCTCCTCGAACAGATATCTTACAGTGATGTAATTTGACTCTGACTGGTTCGGTAGTGGCTAATGTTGGTCCCCAGACCCCCACCCCAACTGTAATGGCAGATCCGGTGTCCCCTTCGGCCCCTACACCCCCACCTTCTAAGTCCCCAACTGTTGGATTATATCCTTTACTCACCGAAACTAAAAATCTCCCATACTGCAATGACAGGCGTCTGGCCACGACTATGCAGGTCTATACTCATGTGCCCTTTAACCTTGTGGATTTGGCTGCTTTCAAAGCACAGGCAGGGAGTTTTCCACCAACCCAAGCAGGTTTATTTCAGTTTTTGAGGGGTGTCTTAGCAGCCATAAGCTGGATTGGGATGATTGTAACATCCTCCTGAGGTTGAAAGACAACAGGTCGTGTCCAAAGCAAGGGAGGAGGCACAGAGACGGTACGACTGGGACTGTAATAATATCCCTGACCCGGATGAGCAAGTCCCCCGAGCAGACCCAGGTGGAATCCAAATGATCCTGCAGCTATGACCTGCCTTACCTCCTATAAGGAGTTGCTTTTGCATGTCCGACATAATAATTGGGCAAAACCGTATGAAGTAATGCAGGCTCTAAAGGAAAGCCCAGGGGCCTTTCTACAGTGTATTTGGGACACGATTCGACAGAACACCAATGCAGACCCCGATGATCAGGCAACTAAGGCAATCACTAAGGGAATTTTTACGAGCCGAGCAGCCCCTGATATTAAGAGAAAGTTACAGAAAAAGGAGGATTTAATGGGCATGACCATGACACATATCTTAGAGACCGCGAACCGAGCTTATAGTCTGAGAGAGGCAGAAAAGGAGAAAAAGCAAGTTAGAATGATGGTAGTGGCGGTACAGGCCGGCACTAAAGGAAGTGGCCAGGGAGGAAGGGGCCGTTGACGTGGACATCTGGGCCTGCAGGAGAGATGACTGGGTCGCAACCGGTGTGCCTTGTGTCAACAAGAGGGACACTGGAAGAATGAGTGCCAGAGAAGAAAGAAAAGGGGGGGCACCTATCTGATGGCGGTGGAGGAACAGGAATAGGAGTGTCAGGCGAGATGGACCGCCCTGCCCCCAGAACCCCGGGTAAAGATGCGGGTGGGAAGTTCGGAAATAGATTTTTTAGTGGACTCTGGAGTGACATGAACTGCCATAATCCAATCCCTTCAGTTGCCGGTAGGGGATTCACTTACCGTGGTGGGCGCCACAGACAGAGGCACCAAGTGCCCAATGTATGTCCCAGCGGAATGCGCTTTGGGAAACAGGACTATATCCTACAAGCTGGTCTATCTCCCCGAGTGTCCGACGCCTCTGCTGGGAGGGATCTGCTTTGTCACCTAGGCGCCACCCTGCAGTTTACTCAAGATGAAATAACCCTTACCCTACCCCCCAAGAATGCGTGGATCATGACCCTTGCAGTTGAGCCCTCAGCTATGCAAGCCCCAGAATGGAACCTGTGGAAGACCAGGCGTACCCCTATAGTGTGGGCAGCGGGGGTCCCAGGAAAAGCTACCCACCAAGCCCCTGTTAAGGTTCAGCTCCTGCCAGGAAAAGGCCTGGTGCGAATCAAACAGTATCCAATTGTGAAGGAAGCCAGAGAAGGTTTACAGGACACTATAGATTGATTCCTAACATATGGAATCCTCCGGGAATGTCAGTCAGCCTGGAACACTCCCATCCTGCCCGTATGAAAACCCGATGGCACATATCGCTTGGTACAAGATGTAAGGGCGGTTAACAAACGGGTTAAAACTCTGCACCCTCTGGTTCCAAATCCGTACACCTTACTGGCTTCTGTAGGAGGCCAGCATACCCATTTTTCGGTCCTCGATTTGAAAGATGTGTTCTTCGCTATTCCCACAGATACCCCATCCCAAGAAATCTTTTCCTTCGAGTGGGAGGACAAAAAAAGGGTTAAAAAGCAACTATGCTGGACAGTATTGGCCCAGGGATTTAAAATCCCCCCACCCTTTTTGGCCAGGCTTTAGCCAGAGATCTGGAAGAGTGGAACAACGAGGAGGGGCTCTTCTTCTTCAATATGTAGATGATTTGTTAATTGCTATAGTGGGCCTAACCTCATGCCTTAAAGCCACTGTGGGTCTCCTGAACTTTATTGGCCTCCGAGGATATTGGGTATTGAGAAGCAAGGCTCAAATTGCCCTCCCGATGGTACACTTCCTGGGGTTCCACATAAGGCAGGGGGAGCGTCAGCTCTCCAGTGAAAGAAAGGAGGCTGTCTGCCAGGTTCCCATTCCGATTAATTGTAAATGACTCAGAGCCTTCCTGGGCATGGCAGGGTTCTGTCGAATGTGGATCCCGGAATTTGGACTGTGGGGTAAACCCCTGTACAATTGCGTAAAAGGAGCAGATCATGACCCCTTCAATTGGACCCCAGAGGCCAACAGGGCATTTAAAATCTTGAAAAGGAAGTTGATGGAAGCTCCAGCTCTGGGCCTGCTGGATCTCGCTAAGCCGTTTCAGTTGTATGTACATGAATGAAAGGAGGTGGCCCTAGGAGTACTCACACAGTTGGTGGAAGCATGGAAATGTCCCGTGGCCTATTTCTCTAAGCAGCTGGACCAAGTGGCAAAGGGATGGCCAGCATGCCTACGGGCAGTTGCAGCCACAGCCATGATGCTTGCAGAAGTTGAGAAACTAACTTTGGGAGGGAAATACAAATATATACCCCTCATATGGTCCGAGCCTTATTGGATGCGAAGGGAGGCCTTTGGCTCACCCAGGCTCGGATGGCTAGATATCAGGCCAAACTTCTAGAGAACTCTGAAGTCACCTTACAGTCTTGCCCCTCCCTTAACCTCTTACCGGAGACTGAGGAACAGGAACATGATTGTTTAGAGATCATAGATGCCCAATACTCCAGCTGTCCGGACTTAAAGGATATACCCCTCCCAAATGCAGATCATGAGTGGTACACTGATGGTAGCAGTACTGTGATAGATGGGCAAAGGAGGGCGGGTTATGCTGTTGTGACCCTCCATGACACTGTGGAAGCCGAGGGTTTGCCCGCTGGGACCTCTGCCCAGCTGGCCAAACTAGTCGCCCTGACCCGTGCACTCGAACTGTCAAAAGGAAAGCGGGTCAACATTTTTACCGATTCAAAATATGCTTTTGGAGTGCTACATGCCCGTGTTGGCCTATGGAAGCAAAGGGGAATGCTGACGGCTCAAGGCTCCCCAGTCAAGTATGGACCCCAAATCCTCTGGCTCCTAGAAGCTGTACAACTCCCCTCGGAAGTGGCGGTGGTACACTGTAAAGCCCATCAAAGGGAAGATCAAGATGTGGCCAAGGGTAATGCCCGGGCAGATAGAGAGGCTAAACATGCTGCCACCCTGATATCCCCTCAGACTGAGAACGCCCATATTCATGCCCTTATCCCATCAGTGGGGGAGCTTCTGACCCCTCAGTACTCTGGGGAGGAGAGACAGCTAACCGACAAACTCGGTCTCCAGGAAAAGAGGGATGGCTCCATTCCCCACAAGGAAGGTCCTCCTATCGAAGGGCCTGATCCGGCCAGTACTGCAGAAATTACATCAAACCACTCACACTGGCAGGGAAGCACTTATCCAACTGATGGAAAAATACTTTATAACTTCCGGACTCCGATCCCTGGCTACCCAAGTACAAGCGGACTGCTTAGTCTGCCAAAAGAATAACCCCCAACCAGGACATCCAGGGCCACCCGCTGCCCTGGAACCCACTCCGGGCCCCGGACGGGTGTGGCAAATAGATTTTACTGAGTTTCCCCGGACCCAAGGGTACAAATATCTCCTTGTCTAAGTGGATCGATTCAGTGGATGGCCAGAAGCCTTCCCATGCCGTAATTGCACTGCCAAAACAGTGGCCCTCAAGTTTGTTAAGGAGATCATTCCTCGCTTCGGACTCCCCCAGTGAATGGAATCTGACAACGGGACACACTTCACGTTAAAGATCATCCAAAGCATCTCGTATGCCTTGCAGATCCCCTGGAAACTCCATACGCCCTGGAGACCACAAGCCAGTGGCGTAGTGGAGCACACCAATCAGACCCTTAAACGACATCTCTCAAAAGTGTGCCAAGAGGCCTCCCTGCAGTGGCCTGATGCTTTGCCCCTCGTCCTGCTCCGCATCTGTGGTCTCCCAAAGGGCAGATTAGGCTTAGTCCTTTTGAGATTATGTTTGGAAGGGCATGGCCTATGAATGGCACACCGGTTCTGTCAGGGGAGTGGGAGTTGGGGAGTTGGGTAATGATTTTTGTCTCAAGTATATGTGTTCCCTGTCTGCTGTTCTTTTGTCTCTTCACAGGTATACTAAAGATTCCCAGCCTCTCCCCTTGGACTCTCCTGTCCACTCCTTACAGCCCGGCGACTCCGTGCTTGTTCGTACCTGGAAAGATGAGCATCTCCAGGAAAAGTGGAAAGGACCCTACACCGTCCTGCAGATCTCCCATACGGCGGCAAAGGTCGAGGGACACAAAAACTGGATCCATCAGTCTCATCTGAAAGCAGTACCCACGCCCTCGTCAGCAGAGCAGTGGACTGTCCAAACCGTTGACTCCTCATCTAGTGATGATCTCGGGCTAAAGCTATTGTTTAAGAGACACAAACAGCGGGCACCTTAACGCCAAAATGGGCCCACCCAGGAACTGGAAACCCTGGGCCGGAAAGACTCCGGTAATGATTAGTTGGGTAATACTGTTATTCTCTGTACTGTTATTTCCAAATTGTGCATATCGGGAGCATAACTCCTTTGTTTTACTTGCTCACCATCTTGCTACTTTAACAAACCAGACTGATTGCTGGGTGTGTGCTCTGACTCCACTGTCCCCCAAAACAGGAATGCCCCTTGTCATGCTGCCCTTAACCCTAGCAGAATTAGCCGCCACCAAAGAGCAGAAAGACTTGCCGTTCTGAAACAAGACCTCTTTGCAGCAAGCCACCGACCAGGACCAGGAGTATTCAATTGCAGTGCTCAATGAAGGAGTATTTTGTTTTACCCGAAACCAATCTGATCACTATGGGCGTCCTGTGGGAAAGAGCTCCTGTGTTATTACACAGTGGGTCGATGGGTATTGGATAAAGACCAAGAGGGGAGGTCAGCAGTGTGGGTGTAATGGTTCCTCCCCTTTTGGGGAAACTCTTACGAATAATCTTACCACAAAAGGAGGGTCAGGAAATATAAATTGCCGTTCAGTTAATATCTCCAATATAGCAGGCCAATGGTGGGTTTGCAGCAGTCCCTATGGCGAGTGCAATTTGAATGGCACAACTAGAAACACCCCCGCTTGTAACCAATCAGGAGGATGGGAAGCCCCCCTAGGGGCATATGAACTGTTTGGAAGAGCAGCCTTAAATATCCAAGGAACTCCCCCTAAGAGACAGTCCTTACTGGGCCCTACAGGGTCACTATTTCGTATGTGGCCGAAAGGCTTACAAAGTGCTGCCAGCCAATTGGACAGCTAGCTGTTATATAGCTCATGGAGTTCCTCATCTTTCGATAACTACCACACTGCCCAAAGGAAAGATTAACAATGCCCGAGATACCTCTGTTGAGTCACGAGAAGAGACCCTGCGGCGACTCAATGCGGCATTGGAGGGCAATGTTAAGAATCCCCTCACAACTGAAAACCTTGTAGGGTGCTCTATACTGGGAATAGCGCCACTGTTTACTGGGCCGGCCATGGCATGCATAGGCCGCTATACTGTAAGGCTTCAAATGGTACTTGAGAAAATCGCCTTAGCGTTAGAGGACTCGATTAGTGATTTAGGGTCGGCAGTAAAAATATTAAATAAAGAGGTACAGCAGCTCAGGACGTATTCCCTCCAAAATAGGCTGGCTTTGGACTACCTCTTGGCATCCCAAGGGGGGGTTTGTGCCCTCGTCAGATCCCGATGTTGTGTATATGTAAATGATAGCAATTATGAGATCTATGATAAGGTGGTACAAGCTGAGGCCCATGCCCGAGCCGGAGCACAGAGAGTGAGAGCGATTGGTTGCAAACCTTGTTTTCAGGAGGGGGTTTGTCGTCTTGGCTTGGTGGTTTATTTAGCCTATTATTGAAACTTCGCCTTCCTGTATTGGTTGTACTGATGGTGTTATGTTGTGCAGTATCATGTGTCAGGACCCTTTTGAAAATTTGGTAATTCATTCTCTTCAGGGCTATCACAAAGTGCTTATGCAAAGTCCCATTGTAAAAAGATAAGTAGCCCAACTGAGAAAACTCGGAGCCAAGGCTGTTGATTATTCTCAAAGGAGGGAATTGTTGGGGACACTGGGCATGGCCACTAGGTAACTCGAGGGGATGGAAGACCACGAGTGTCGACGAAGCCTCCTCGCTCTAGGCCCAGGTGACCTCAGGCCCCTCCACCCAGAGGCACTCGCAGCAGCCATGCTGAGGATTTTGCAACAGTTTGTTGCAAGCGCAAACTGGCTGAAACTAGATTAGGCCAGATAGGTCAGATATGTCAAACAATGTTGAACAAAACCAACTCCATATATGGTTAAATAGATGGTATGAGGGAAAAGGGAACTAGCTGGTATACCGGATTGGCTATATGGGTAATCAGGGCAGCTTGCTATTGGATAAGTATGTTGAAGAAAGAATGTATAAAAGTATATGTAACTACTTGCTCTGGTGTGCAGGATTTGAGATTGTTGTTTCCCTGTACCGCTTGAAGCTTCAAATAAACTTTTCTACTTCTCCACCCTGTTGTGATTATTGGAAGATGCACACTGGGCAACGAACCCTGCGGTTGCTTGCCTCGGGCACTCTGTGCTGGCAACAATCTTAAACATCTGCCCTTTCACTCAAGTCTTCACTACTAAAAGCCTGGTGTGTTTGTCATGTCTTATCTTGGTGGTTGTGGCCCTGATTCAGAAAGATACTTAAGCATTTGTTTAACTGTAGGTACATGAGTAGTATCACTGAGTCAATGGTGCTGCTCACACGTTTGAAGCAGTACTTTTCCCAAGTAACTTGCTGAGTCAGGTCCTGTAACTTTCTCCTATCTTCCCTTTCATGCGACTTTCTCCCTCACAACTCTGATCATGTCACTCCTCCTTCAAAGGACACTATCCCCAGTTTCTATCATGTTACCACCAGTGTACAAAATAGCCTTCCAGGCATTCACTAGTACCCTCTTTCCTTCAAATGCTTCCTCACAAATCACATATTGAAATAATCCCTTGTCTTTTTTTATGCTCAGTAATACAGTCTCATCTATCCTTAGCTGAAGCATTGTCCTGTTTTTTCTTGTAATATTTCATCCCCAGTACCACTAATAGTGTCCATCCATATGATTCGCCTTACAGGAATAGGAAAGTACTGTAGATTATAAACTCTTTGGGGTATTGTGCTGTGTCTTTATGTATATTTGTAAGGCACCATACAAATTAGACATGCTATATTATTATAAACTACTTGTACCAATTCTATAGTGCAGGTCAAACAAAGTGAAATGGACAGAAAACTGAATATAAATAAAAGAGCAACTGATTAGCCTATTTTAATTTTCCACGCTAAGAGAAATGCATAAAGTAAACAACCTGCACAAACATAGTGAAATGTAAAATAGAATTAAGATAATATTTCAGTGGTAATAACCTTAAATTGTTATTTTGAACATAAGTAAGGTAGTTTCCATTTTTAAAATATCATTTTAATTCCACCAGCTCTATTTAAAGAGTTATTAGTTGCATTTTTGACTGGTTCATAGTCCAAGAGTGACATTTTTGTTGTTTAATTTTCAGTAACATTTCCATTAAAAAAATTAAAAAAGGGCAAATGATTTAAAAAAAAAAGATGTAACAGATGAGTCTCTTTGCTTCTAGCAAGAGTTATAAATGTTACTATTGACCTTATCAGTTGATCTTGTTAACTCTTATTTCTCCTTAGGGACCCTGAAAACTTCAATTCCAAACTCCCATATCACCATGGCTTCCTTAGGGCACATCACATTCAGAAACTCAGATTCACCCTCAACAAGTCCTTACAAAATATTTCACTAGAGAAGATTAAATTGGAGAGAAAGATGCATTCTTATATTCCAAATTATGTTGTCACCAGAAATTTAAAATGAAGCATAGTCAAATTGTACAACTGGGTACACAATACTTTATTCTGCAGCAACATTTAGGTTTAATAATGTATATAATTTTATTGCATTGTACTTTTCATTTTAAAACTAAATCATGTAACTGTTATTCATGGTTATTTCTAAGTCACAGTCATTATGTTTCTGTTATAGTGCATGCCCATGTATTGTGCAAAACACCCAGGCTGATGTCCTGGCTCCACTCAAGTGAATGGAAAAACTTCCATTGATTTCAGTGGAGCCAGGATTTCACTCTAAGACAATATAGCCCTACTGACTGTACATATTCTGGACCTAAGTTTCTAAACTTCCTGTGGGCAACTGCATGTCTAATTGATATTTTTGTACATATCAACAGTTATGCATCTAAAGTCACTAGACATTTACATGTGTAAGCACCAAAACTACATGAAAAATTAGGCATGTGATTATGTATACACTGCTATGCACAAGCAATTTAGAAAAATTAAATTTACAATATTAAAATGTTCTATATACACAACGTTCTGAATACAATTACTTTTTTATGATTTTGTTACATATAATTTTAATCAAAAAGTGTGCACATTTTTTAAAATTTGGTTTATGTTTAAAAACTGTAGGTTCACATCATATGCAGAGTATCTAAAGATCCACACATATACATTCTGCATGTGATTTAGAATGTAAGTTATACATTAATTACATATGGCATGTTGAGTGAGTATGTGTGTGTGAGAGAGAGCACCAGAAACTAAGCACAGGTAGCTTCTCTACTTGTCTATTTATCTAGTATCTTTTATTGCATACACCACATGGTATCAGTGTGCCTCCCAGCAATGCATAAAGCGACATGACGAATAACTGTCTCTCATACTAAAAGCTGAACACAAAACTTTCCAGACATACGTTTCCAAAAATAAATGTGCAGAAATTGTTATTTTGTACAGGCTTTACTGAATTCAAGTGCTGTAGGTCTTTCAGTGGTTTTACAAGTTTCTCAATTCAATGCTGGTTTATACTGTGTTAGCAAGCTGACACAAGCCCAGTAGAATGATTTTTGATTGATTTCGGATCCAAAAGCCTCCCTGGATTTCTCGGTCTCAGAAATGCAAGACCTAATCCATCTGGAAACAGTTATTGCACTAGTCCTCAGACTCTTTCATTCAGTTTTAGAAAGATAACACTTTTGTGCCCTGAAGGCATCAGCAAACCGAGGTAC
The DNA here is from genome assembly GCF_009764565.3 of Dermochelys coriacea. Classification (NCBI taxonomy): domain Eukaryota; kingdom Metazoa; phylum Chordata; order Testudines; family Dermochelyidae; genus Dermochelys; species Dermochelys coriacea. The sequence continues at coordinate 148,438,374 of NC_050068.2, forward strand.
TTAAGAGCTGAAGGATAGGGGATAGCAGAAGCATTTACTGATTCAAGTGAAAAGCTGAGGTAACCTCAGGCTTAGATTTGGGGCAATTATAAGAATGCTCTTACATGAAAATGCAAATAGCTGCTCCCTTTCCTTTCTTCCTCTCTCCACCAATGTCATTTAAAACCTGATGCTATGAGTCAGGATTTCTCAACAGGCATCTCACTTCCGGCAATTTTGCAATAACTGATTATAGTGTTTGGAAGACACTGGCAACTTAAGATATTAGAAAGTGCAAAGAAAAATTATAAGCTAGAAAGAAGCAGCATAAAAGGCTTTGGAAATGACACTGGGATTCTATGACTGCCTCTGAACTCAACATCCTTAAAAAATCCCAGTATACATCATGTGTATTTGCAAACAACATAGCTTCTCTTTTTTTCCAAATATGGAAACAAACTTGTATAAATAAGAAAACAGAGATCTAACCCAGCAGGGTGTATATAAAAAATGAAACCTTGAAAAATATATTCTACCATTGTCCTTTATATTGTACATTGCATTTCCATTATTTAAACCACTAGACATCCACTGCTGGTTCAGTTTTGACAGAGGATAATCAATATGGTGAATATGAAAGTTCACATTATAATGTGGTTCTCCATTTCAAATGTATGTGTTACAGTCATCTGGTACATTGGGCTGCAACATAAAATATATAGAAATACTATTGGCTCCGAATCTGCTAGAGCTTTCTCCATGCATTAACTGAACCCCCAAATTCACCTTTGAAAATATAACTACTCTATATGAAAGGTGAAAGACAAGAGGCACTTATAACTTCCATACAAACCCCTTCCTCCCACCACTTGAATTGTTAATAGCACATTATGGTTGCACAGTCAAGACGCTAAAAAGTCATCAAAAGCCCCTTTTCTGGCTGCAATCCAGACCAGTGAGGGGCTGTGTCACCCTTGACTTGCAACCTGTCATGCTTCATAATGCTTTGCTGCTGTAGCTCCCAAATCAGCTACTTGCAGCCTGTCAGCATGCAGGTCACACCCTGAGAGTGTGTGTATAGTTATAGCCCTAGTCCAGCAACTCTGACCCCAGAAGCCCCTCAGGAAACACCAGCCACATTCTGGCTTCCAGCAGCCTTTGTCACTTTTTTGCAGGGTGACCAAAACGCACTCCCAGTCTCAAATTTTCTATTGCGTGTTCTACACTGTTCAACCCTCTCCTGGATAGTCCATATATATTAGGTTTGTTACCCCTCTAAGCGGATCAACATACAACAGTCTGCTACCTTAAATGAAGTTACCCAAACAATTCACAACACTGGGTTCATTTTCATTAAAGAAAAAAACAAGTTTATTTAACTATCAGGAGATAGATTTTAAGTGAATATAACTATAAGGCATTAAGGTCAGAAATGGTTACAAGAGAAATAAGCCAAACTAAACTTAAACTAGATTTGGTTCAAGTAACATGCAGACCAAACTCTCAAGCCAGGATCTGCTCCAAAAGTCCAATGCCTGTTTCTTTTTCTTTTTTTTTTCCCCTTAGGTGAAAAGGAGAGAGATAAATGGGGAGAGAGAACTTTGGGTGATGATGCTGCCATTCATTTTTACAGTTCAGACACCTTTTGAAACCCTTGTTTTCCTGAGGGCTACCCTTAATTAAAGTTCATTCCAACTGTGAGGTTGGAGTCAAGGAGTTCTGGTGATGAAAAAGATTTCATACTGTTGTTTGATAAGGTGCATATAGAATCATAAAATCATATGACTGGAAGGGACCTCGAGAGGTCTTCTAGTCCAGTCCCTTGTACTCATGGCAGGATTAAGGATTATCTAGACCATCCCTGACAGGTGACTGTCTAGCCTGCTCTTAAAAATCTCCAATGATGAAGATTCCACAACCTCCCTAGGCAATTTATTCCAGTGCTTAACCACTCTGACAGTAAGGAAGATTTTTCCTAATGTCCAACCTAAATAGTCCTTGCTGCAATTTAAGACCATTGCTTCTTTTCCTACCCTCAGAGGTTAACAAGAACATTTTTTCTCCCTCCTCCTTGTAACAACCCTTTATGTACTTGAAATCTGTTATGTCCCTTCTCAATCTTTTCTTCTCCAGATTAAACGAACCCAGTTTTTCAAAACTCCCTTCATATGTCATGTTTTCTAGACCTTTAATCATTTGTGTTGCTCTTCTCTGGACTTTCTTCACTTTGTCCATGTTTTTTTCTGAAATGTGGTCCCCGAACTGGACACAATACTCCATTTGAGGCCTAATGAATGGAGAGTAGAGCATTTACTTCTTAGTTTACTTTCCAATTATTTATTATGTCTTGCTTACAACACTCCTGTTAATACATCCCAGAATGATGCTTGCTTTTTTTTGCAAGTGTTACACTATTCACTCTTATTTAACTTGTGATCCACTATGACCCCCATATCCCTTTCCACAGTACTCCTTCCTTGGCAGTCATTTCCCAGTCTCTACGTAAAAGAATAAATGGACACAAATCAGACGTCAAGAATTATAACATTCAAAAACTAGTCGGAGAACACTTCAATCTCTCTGGTCACTCGATTACAGACCTGAGAGTGGCTATTAAACAAAAAACTTCAAAAACAGACTCCAACGAGAGACTGCTGAATTGGAATTAATTTGCAAACTGGATACAATTAACTTAGGCTTGAATAGAGACTGGGAGTGGATGGGTCATTACACAAAGTAAAACTATTTCCCCATGTTATTCCCCCCCCCCCCCAACTCCCCACTGTTCCTCAGACGTTCTTGTCAACTGCTTGAAATGGTCCACTTTGATTATCACCACAAAAGGTTTTCCTACTTCCCCCAACCCTCCCTACCTGCTGGTAATAGCTCATCTTAAGTGATCACTCTCCTTACAGTGTGTATGGTAATATCCACTGTTTCATGTTCTCTGTGTGTGTATATAAATCTCCCCTATGTATTTTCCACTGAATGCATCCGACGAAGTGAGCTGTAGCTCACGAAAGCTTATGCTCAAATAAATTTGTTAGTCTCTAAGGTGTCACAAGTACTCCTTTTCTATTTCCCATTTTGTATGTGCACAATTGATTGTTGCTTCCTAAGTGGAGTACTTTGCATTTGTCCTTATTGAATTTCACCCTATTTACTTCAGGCCCTTTCTCCAGTTTGTCCAGATCATTTTGAATTTGAATACTATCCTCTAAAACACTTACAACGCCTCCCAGCTTGGTATATTCCACACATTTTATAAGTGTACTTTCTCTGCCATTATCTAAATCATTAATGAAGATATTGAACAGAACAGGACCCAGAAATGATTCCTGAGGGACCCCTCTCAATATACCCTTCCAGCTTGACTGTGAACCACTGTTAACTCCTCTCTGGGAATGGTTTTCCAGCTAGTTATACACCCACCTAACAGTAGCTCTATCTAGGTTCTATTTCCCTAGCTTCTTTATGAGAAGGTCATGCAAGACAGTATCCAAAGCCTTACTAAAGTCAAGATATACCACATCTAGTGCTTTCCTCCTATCCACATGGCTTGTTACCTTATCAAAGAAAGCTTCTAGGTTTGGGGGATTTTTGCATGACTTGTTCTTCACAAAGCCATGCTGACTGTTACTTATCACTTCATTATTTGCTAGGTATTTGCAAATTGTTTGCTTAATTATTTGCTCCATTATCTTTCCGGATATTGAAGTTAATCTGACTGGTCTGTAATTCCCGGGTTGTCCTCCTTCCCCTTTTTATAGATTGGCACCATATTGGCTCCTTTCTACTCCTCTGGAATCTCTCCTGTCTTCCATGACTCTTTGAAGATAATTGCTAATGGCTCAGATATTGCCTCAGTCATCTCCTGGAGTATTCTAGGATGTATATCATCAGGCCCTGGTTAGTTGAGGACATCTAACTTGTCTAAGTAATTTTAACTTGTTCTTTCCCTATTTTAACCTCTCATCCTACATCATTTTACTTGGCATTCACTTTGTTAGATGTCCAATTGCTATTAACCTTTTTGGTAAAAAACAAAACAAAAAAGTCATTAAGTATTTCTGTTGTTTCCTAATTTTCTGTTATTGTCTTTCCCCCCTCATTGATTAATGGGCCTACCCTGTCCTTGGTCTTCCTCTTGCTTCTAATGTAGTTGTAGAAAATTTTCTTGTTACCCTTTATGTCTCTAGCTAGTTTAATCTCGTTTTCTGCCTTGGCCTTTCTAATTTTATTCCTATATACTTGAGTTATTTGTTTATATGCATCCTTTGTAATTTGACCTAGTTTCTACTTTTTTTGTAGGACTCTTGAGTTTTAGATCATCAAAGATTTCCTGTTTAAGCCAGGGTGGTCTCTTGCCACACTTCCCATCTTTCCTACACAGTGGGAGAGTTTGCTCTTGTGCCCTTAATGGTGTCTCTCTGAAAAACTGCCAACTCTCAAACTGCTTTCCCCCTTATCTGTTTGTTCCTTCCCCCCTTCTTTACCAAAGAATGGCCACTTGATAGGTGACTGCCCAACAGCTTTGAGAACGCCTGGCTAGAGGCATCAGCTCATCCTTCATCTTTGAGAAACAGGTTTAACCCACTCCCCAGGCTTGTCTGGTAAACACATTTCAGTCATGATTTCAGCTTCTGTTTATAACTTTACATAGAACATTAGTACACATATTTCATCAGGATAGTATTGACAAGTGTGTTATTAATTTTTGAATGATACTTCGCAAGGCATACTTTGTACAAAGATTATTACAATAGTGTGCAGGGTGTGAATACAGGGGTGCATTTTATCACATGCCCCCAGATCAAATAATTTATAATAGTCATTAGAATGATTACATACTATTTCAAAAAATATTACAATAGAGTAGATTCTTAGCTGGTGTAAATCATCATAAGTCAACTGAAATTACTCAAGCGTTTCCTGATTTACACCAACTGAGGATCTAGCTAATATCGTCAACCACAGATACATATGCACAATTGCAGTATGGCTCGTGGATTTGCTGGATCAAACATTTGCCTAGGGCTGTTCGGTAAGTGATACAAAGGGTGAAATCCTGGCCATTGAAGTCAATGGCAAATCTGCTATTGTCTCCAATTGACGCAGCATTCATACAGAAAGTAGACTGGACATGGAGATGTTTTTTAAACTCTTAGGTCTTTGGTCATTCTCCCAACATGCCAGATAAAAGAGCTCTTACTGTAAATATATTTTTAATGAAATTAAGAAAATTGCTTTGACAGCAGATGATCATATCATATAAGTCTTTTGACCGGTAGAAAACAGGACGTGTTACTACCATGTGACAGAGGTCACAATTTGAACAATAAAATAATTGTTCTGACAGGTTAGACTGTAATACAATGAGGCAAATTCTGGTGGTACCAATACATAAAAAGTTACAACTTAGAAAAAATAACACTGACACTGAAATGTAAACATTGTTTTCAGTTAAATCATGATCTTTATATCCTGCTTTATATGCAAGAGAGAGGTCTGCTTCTTCAGAGCCAGGGGTTATCAGTTATCAGCCCCAGCTGGGAAGAGATCAGGTAATGTCTATAAAAGGGCTGAGAGAGCTAAGCTGGAAGGGGAACCATAAGAGGGAGGTTGGCTCCTGTGACATGTCATGGAGCAGAGAGAGATGTGCAAAATGAAAGGCCTCTGCTCCCCTGCAGCCTGTGTTAGACAGGGAATGGCTTTATTGTGTGTTATTTTGTGAGTTTTGTGTTTGAATTACTAAACCATGGCCCTAGTGAAGGGCCAGAATTAAACTTCGGCATGGTGTTAGTCCTTCTTGGGCTGGGGGAGACAGGCCAGCAGCCTACAATCTAGCTTTGCCCTCTGTCAATTTTGGTGAAGTTTGAAACATGTTTAAATGAATTGTGTTTCACTGATTTGCATAAATGATTTGTGCATACAGTTCTAAAACTAAAAAAGAAAAACATCAAAAAGGAATAGAATAAAAGGTACTTGTTTGCATTAGGGATGTAAATATTGGTTTAAAAAGTTAACCAGTTAATCGATTAAAATTATATCATTTAACTGGTTAACCATTAACCAAGGTAGCTCCGGCGGGCCTGGACTCCTGCTGGCGTGGCACAGCCAGGGCTGGAGCCATTCCAGCTGGCTGGGGCTGGGGTCCCTCTGGCCAGCGTGGGGCTGCCAGGGTTAACGGTTAAGGTTAACGGCCTAATTCTTCCCAGTTAACCGGTTAACATATTACATCCCTAGTTTGCATGCTATTAACCACATATAGGTCAGGAATTCAGACTTAGTTATACTGGAACAGCATTAAAAACTTTTGCTTATTGTGGGGAAAAGTTAACTTACAATAGAGCTGATAATATATCCATTGAAGCAAAATTGGAAGAAACGTACATTGCTATTGCCTGTATGCTCTGCACTCAGCAATTGCTTATTCTAAATGAATAACCAGATACAATCAATTTTATGAAAAGGCAGTGCTTTCCTGTTTTGCTCAAAGATTTAAGTGTGGCTTAAACAAATGTCTAGAAAGACAGGGCTGTGCTCTCATTTTTTAATAATATATGATTTATCACCAAGATTTTTTTCCCGTCTTAGTAGCAGAGTGTTCCTTTATCTGGTGCTCCTTGAGAAGGATGCTCAGAGTATATTAAAGTCCCACAGATTCTAATAGTTTTTAACCTAGCTGAAAAATCTCCTTCTGTATTAACCTCAGGAATTGGCTGCTTTTAAAAAGTGTAAACTCTCCAAAAGAAAGAGAGAAAGGAGGACATTAAAAAGACTTGGGAGGAGGTCTCTCTGGCCTCTTTATCCACGTCAAAGGACAAAAGTAGTATAAAATATGCCCCCAAAGCCCTATATCTAGGTAAGAAAGGATTCCCCTGGTGCAGACATGGTGGAAGACAATGACAAGGCTAACTCCTGAGGACTCTTTGCAAGCTATGGCATAAGAGATATGCCAGGACATGACCACAGCATGCCATACTAAAGAGAATCCAGCAGCTCAGTTGCCTAGGGAGGTTGGCATAACTTATGTCCCCAGGGATACCTAAGTTATAACAGGGGCCTTTACAGCCCCATAACAGTCCAGGGTAGGGAGGGAGCAAAGGAAACTAAGCCCCATTAGCTCCATCCTCCCCCAGACACAAGATGTGTGTTGCACCTCTTAGAAGAGCAGCAAAGACACTCATGCCTGTTTGTTAGCATAGAACTTTCAATTTGATCATACATGGATTTACAGCACTGATTTGGGAGATCATTAGTAATAAGTATCAGATGTAAGCACAGAATAGGCTATCAGAATAATAAATTACTGGATTTATACACACACTCTCTCTGAAGGGCAGCCACAAAGCTGCAAAAAATTAAAATGTAGCCACACAGAATTAGTACTTGATACTGTCCTAATTATTGATTTTTGCCTGCTATTGACATTTCTGTAGGCCGCCAACCAAATTTATGACTCTTAACTATCTGCTGAAAAGTGGGAGAGGGTGGGGGGAAGCCAAAGGCAGAATCCTGTGAATGATAAAAGTTAGTGTGTATTGGGATGAGTGTTCAGCAGTGGGTATTTTAAACCAGACTGCCTATAGGAAATGGTTGAAAAAAAGGCTAAATCAGCATTTTTAAAGGTAGAGGACTACAAAATCATAATATTTCTTAGGAACAGCTAATGGAGGGAAAATATTTCTAGATTAAAAATATTACATTATTTCCTTTCATCATTCACGGGTGAATGCTTAGTACAAACACTATCCCAGCTATATGCGACTAAACCAAAACCCACAAAACCTAAAAATTCTTTCTTAAGCATATAACAACAACAAAATTAAGAGTTCAAACTGGCAGCCCTATGGTCTCTTTAACTACATGGCCTGGATGAAAGCAGAGAAGAGAGAATTAGAAGGAACCCACAAAAGGGAAGGAGTTTGGTCAATATAGCATACTTCCTCCAAACCCTCTATCCTACCCTGCACAACCAGAGCTCTGCAGTTCTAAGCCAGAACTGGCAAGCAACCATATTGTGTTGCATACATTTCTCAGGACCACATGAATTTTGGAACAAACCTCTGTTTGGGAATTAATGCTGATAAAAGGCTTCAAGGCTTCTCCTGTACAGCTACCGCATAATCCAATAGAACAATTTATTGTGAGCCAGCAGGAGAGACGTACAGGTTATGCCCACATTGCAATGAAAGCCCAGGATTAATAGAACTTGAGTTAACAGACCCTGGGTATATTAACCCCAGGTTAGGAATTGTTGAACTCTAGGTATCAACCTGGTGCTCCAGTATCTATACTGCATTATGTGGGCCAACCACCCATATCCCAGACTTCCTAGTGCCCTCCCAAAATTTGCTAATCTACCCCTTTGTTAGTGGTGTATTTATCAGGTGGTAGGATTTATTTTCTCTCTTTCTCTCTCTATTTTAACGTAACAGATTAATTTAAAATACCTGTATTATTTGTCATGTGAACATAAATATTTTGAAATATGAAATTATATAAATGATCATTCCTGATAAATTACTTATTAAACTGATAGTAATCATGGTAATGACTTTAAAAGTTTTAACCCTATAAATGCCATTGGAACTTAACCTGAACCATCATGATCAGCACATTTCAGAGCCATTATATACAACCAGATTTTAGATTCAGTTTGTTCTAATAACATATGTAATCATCATTTGTTTTATTTATTGAGATGAAAAGGAGACATTTGCTGCTTTCAAAATCTGCCCCTGGCTCTGAATCAGCTAGTTAATCCACCAAGCAAAAGAATATTTAAAAATACAAACTATGTATATTCTAGGGTTTCCAACTCTCCAGGATTGGCCTGGAGTCTCCCAGGATTAGCATAAATCTGCCGGTGGCTATTGAAAGCAATCCAGGAGATTTTAATAGGATATTTTAAGAAAATGACATTACATCATATTGAGCAAAAAAATCTCCTGGAATAGCTTCAGTAAGAGTTGACAACCCTAGTATATTCTAAGGTTTTAGGCCTCTGACTAAAATAATTGAGCGTGATTCTCAACTTTCTTAACACCTTGGGTCATGGCCTTGGCCTGTGTTGTATTTGTCAAGAAGTTCCTAATCAGGTGCGGTGGCTGTTGTGTGTCACTGAAAACTGAACACTTAAAACAAAACACATGTTGGCCCACCTGCAAACTGGTAATGAATGGAGGGGAAACTCTATAGAAGGAAATTTTGTATGCCTTTTTATGAATTACAAGAGATGTATGAGAGAGGGGCTCAGACTGAATTTACTGATGTCCATTTATTCATAAATAGCCAGCTTACAGTGAAACCAAATGAAAATGGTAGTAAAGAAATACCCCAAAGTTTAGTCCTTCAGATATTGAAGATGTGTCCTTAAGCAACCACCAAAAGTGAATTACCCAACAGGGGCAACATTACATCCAAGGTAGAGATTGGCCAGATTCTCAAAGTTCAGATCTACAGAGCTATCCTTCCGAATGCCACAAAGCAGCTGAAACACACCGTGCATCTTGCCCTAAGATTTTATTTTGTGCTCATTGCCATGGTATCCAAGTGCTGGATATAAATCTTTTGTTGCCCCCAAATATGGGGATATTTAGATTATGCATAGCGGTTCAGCCCATTATAGAAATGGGACTCAGCTACAAAACATGGATATGGATCCAGGATTCCAATTATCCTATAAAATTATAGAGTAGTTATGAGGAATTTTTGGCTCAGGTCAGTTTCTAACTAAAAGTTGAACAAAAGTCTACTGGAGACATTACAGATGCTTTAAAATATTTGCTGAAAGAAGGGAGCTGTATTTGACAACAATTTTAGTGACAGGTTCCTTCTAATCATTCAGCCGGTTGGCAGTTTAGAATGTGCCTGAATTCTAATAACTAAGCAAGAGACTACATATCGGTAGAACTGCTTTGGTTCTCCTTTGAATGGAGTTTTCGAGGAAGTTATATGTTACATCTCATCTACTCTACTAACACTAGGAAGACTGTTTTATACAATGTAAGGCAACTCATTGTTGTGCATTAAGGGGAACATGTTTTTCTAGAATAGTAAGTCACAAAGATCACTTTACCAGGCAAGACCCTTTTTATGACTGACATTTTTTTCTTCAATCTTTTAAATAGAGGGGGAAAAATCCTTCAAGTTTCTCTGCAAGTCAACACTACTGAACTTTCAGTGATGTGATATAAAGGTGCATGAAAAACAAGCAGCTTTCCAAAAAAATCTAGCATTTCAGGTGGCAAAGAATTTATTTTGGGACCTAGGTTACTGTCCTACATACTCCCTAACCTCCTGAAGAAATTTTAATTTAGAATAATTGAGATTATTTCATTCACATCTATAGTTATTATTTGTACTCATTTAAATCTGGTTGTGCCTGCAATGTACTGGGTGCTATACAAACATGGTCATGGCATGGGCATGGGCTCTGGCCCAAAGATTACCATTTAAATTACTACCTAGCTACTACTATTAGCTAACTCTATGGCAGAGCACTGCAGAATGTTTTGCTTTTTCTGCCTCCAAGACTATCATTGTTAAGTGATCTCTTAATGTTGGTCATACATGATCTCTCAGTTTGAGGTGGTTCCAGGGCATGCTCCTGCATTGCACTCTAGTGCATACATGCCCTAGGGAGAGGAGACAGTCATTTCTGCTACCCCAAACAAAAATGAAAAATTGTATTATTTGAAGGTATGAGCTCTCCTCTCCTACTACTGATATGAAAAAATTACTTGCTGCTGTTTTTAGGATTCCCCTCCCCACCCCCCACCTAAATTTTATAACAAAATGATACTTGCTGAGCAGAAGTTATCAGCTAGTGCCAGAAAATAAAAATGCATGTACATGTCCATTCAAGAGTGTATATATATGTAAATAATACTATAGTAATCTGTCTATGTAGGAAGACCTATACTGGAGAGAGAGAGAGGAGAGAGAGAAAAGAGAGTATACATAACTCTCAGTGGAATACTATTTTTATCCGCAATGATTCACAACTCAGAGAAGTGACAACACATGAGAGATGAAGTGTTAAGTGAGTTCTGTATTCCCTCATCTCACAAATGATCAGTAACAAGAAGTACTATATCACTATTATCTATAGCTCATGCTAGTCTTTCAATAATTGAGATTTTGTATCGTTACTGCCAATTCACAAATATTAAAAAAAATGTGGAAGTACAGCGATTTTTCCTTTACTTCCTTTATACTTCCTCAATATATTTCTGTGGCTGAGTGATAGTTACCTTGGTAACAGCTATGGGGTGTAATTTAATTGGGTGTATTATCAGATTGTTTGTCATAGTTTTGAAAAGAATGGTATGTGTGCATGAGAGAGAGAAACGGGGGGAAAAATACATAATAAGCAACAGAAGTGCCAGATCCTAGACCCATCAACAACAGGGCCAAGATTTGGTCCAAAGTATTTTATAACGTGAAGACAAAATTAAAGATTAGGTATTCTTTATATTTAAATATTTATTTAAAATTGAGTGATGTATCAATGTGGTTCAGTCGTTTATTCAAATGTTCATGTTAATAGAAATTCATTTATTACATTTTATATTATGATATATTACAAATACATTTCTACTAATCAACTTGATGAAACAATGTACATACTGAACTTATTACCAATGATTGTCGCTATCTATATACTAATTTGTATTACTCTATGTTGTAATAAATAATTAGGGCCTAGCAGGCGTATTCTTGTTGTGAGACTAACTGTGGGAAAGTGTTCAATCACGTGTAATAACAAATATTGATGGGAAAAGGTAACAAATACCCAACTCAGCCTGATACATAACAGATTGTTTATAAAAAATTAGTAAAAGGGAAAAACAGAAAGACTGAGCTAGTCTAAACAAAAAGCCTTTACCAATATAACTCATGGATTGTGCTGAGACCATATCTAGTAAACAAGAAGAGTGTGGGACAGGAAGCTAATGGACAACAGTTGGCATGTTGGAAGTTAGGCCTAACTGATGGACAAAATAATGAGAGAATTGAAAATTATGCCCCTCTTCTCTCTTTGACGCCCTGACACAAAAGACTTTGGAGGTTGGTGTGTGCGTGTGTGTTCATATCAGGCCTCCTCTCCACTTCAGGAACTTTGTCCTTCACCTCTGGATCCTGAAGTCACTGCATCATCATGAAGTCCAAACGTCAGCACACTGAGAGGGACAACTAGCCTTCACCGCTGCACCAGTGAAGAGTCCAGATGGAGACACGTGAGAACCTGCTCTGTCCCTCCTTTTGTGTGTGTTCCTTTCTGCCCCACTATTTTTCCTCCTGTCCTGTCTCTCTTAGTGGTCCTTTTGATCCTGAGGTCAAGCATACCACACAGCACCAGCATGAGACAGCCCATCCAGCTCTGCCCAACCTGAGAGAGACCGATAAAGGACGAGTGACCAGACCAACCAGATTACTTACCACACTGGGAGACAAAGTCAGGATAGTTTCTGTCATGGCTGACCTGTCAACCCAGAGCATCTGTCTGTGACTGATCTGACACTCAGAATCCTGATAACATCATCAAAAGCCCTATTTCCCTCCACTTTCACAATCCTGCCTCCTCTCCCCCTTAGGTCAGTGTAACGGGATATACTCACCTTTCGTGAGCACCCCTTTGGCCAAGAGCATGTGCCTGCACTCACTCTCTCAGATGGTCCCTGCCCTGGGAAAGAGCAGCGCCCCAGCACTCCCTCCCTGGAGACAATGTCTTCACCCTCTTGGGGCTTCCTGGCTACAGCTCTCCAGCTAGGCCACTATTGTTCAGTTCCTCCCTCTGGGATGTGCCTCACTGTCCAAGCCACTTCCCACCTATGGCTAATGGGGTTTGGGGGGGATCCTGGCCCCAACCACTACTCCGGGCCCCAGCCCAGAGACCCTGTAGATAGCAGCTGCCTGCTGTGTCTCTTTATCTAAGTCGCTGCTGCTCTAATGCCCTGGGTCACTTCCCACAGCCCTGTGCTGTCTTCACCATTACCTCAGGGCCTTGTCCTGATGAAGTCCCTGTAACCATCTCAGGGCTCCTTCTCTCTCTCCCTGACTTCTAGCAGCATTACCTCGTCTGAGGTCCTGTAGTTCTGTCAGCCAGCCACACACCAGCCACACTCCTACAGCTCCAGCAAGGAACTAAACTCCCTCTGAAGCTCTTCTTATCCTAGGATGCTGGGACATGATTGGATGTGTCCCACATAGGGTGACCAGATAGCAAGTGTGAAAAATCAGGACAGGGGTTGGGAGTAATAGGTGCCTATATAAGACAAAGCCCCAAATATCGGGACTGTCCCTATAAAATCGGGACATCTGGTCACCCAAGTCCCACACATCCACTCTAAGAAAAGGAGTACTTGTGGCACCTTAGAGACTAACAAATTTATTAGAGCATAAGCTTTCGTGAGCTACAGCTCACTTCATCGGATGCATTTGGTGGAAAAAACAGAGGAGAGATTTATATACACATACACAGAGAACATGAAACAATGGGCTTATCATACACACTGTAAGGAGAGTGATCACTTAAGATAAGCCATCACCAACAGCAGGGGGGGGAAGGAGGAAAACCTTTCATGGTGACAAGCAGGTAGGCTAATTCCAGCAGTTAACAAGAATATCAGAGGAACAGTGGGGGGTGGGGTGGGAGGGAGAAATACCATGGGGAAATAGTTTTACTTTGTGTAATGACTCATCCATTCCCAGTCTCTATTCAAGCCTAAGTTAATTGTATCCAGTTTGCAAATTAATTCCAATTCAGCAGTCTCTCGTTGGAGTCTGTTTTTGAAGTTTTTTTGTTGAAATATAGCCACTCTTAGGTCTGTGATCGAGTGACCAGAGAGATTGAAGTATTCTCCAACTGGTTTTTGAATGTTATAATTCTTGACGTCTGATTTGTGTCCATTCATTCTTTTACGTAGAGACTGTCCAGTTTGGCCAATGTACATGGCAGAGGGGCATTGCTGGCACATGATGGCATATATCACATTGGTAGATGCGCAGGTGAACGAGCCTCTGATAGTGTGGCTGATGTGATTAGGCCCTATGATGGTATCCCCTGAATAGATATGTGGACAGAGTTGGCAACGGGCTTTGTTGCAAGGATAGGTTCTCAGGCATTGGCACCCTGACAGCAGGATTGTCTGGCTATGTAGACTCCCTCCTCAGGCCCTTCGTTACCAGCACTCCCAGCTATCTTCGAGACACCACCGATTTCCTGAGGAAACTACAGTCCATTGGTGATCTTCCTAAAAACACCATCCTAGCCACTATGGATGTAGAAGCCCTCTACACCAACATTCCACACAAAGATGGACTACAAGCCGTCAGGAACAGTATCCCCGATACTGTCACGGCTAACCTGGTGGCAGAACTTTGTGACTTTGTCCTGACCCATAACTATTTCACATTTGGTGACAATGTATACCTTCAAATCAGCGGCACTGCGATGAGCCCACCCCCACACACCCTCCAACCCTCTGTCCCAGCCCTGAGCCCCCTCCCACACCCCAAACCCTTCATCTCCAGACCCACCACATGAATTTTGTTTTGGGCACCAATAAGGAGGTGATGTGTCACACCTCCGTATTGGTGCATGTAACAAAATTCATTCCGCACATGGACATAAAAAAATTAGAGGGAACACTGACCCTCTCCACTGCCCCTTTTTGGGGTGGGGTGTGACAGGGCCACGAGGCCTACAGCAGGTGTTCTCAGAGGGTCTGGTATATCCTGACACAGTCAGTCTGTTTGTCAAAAACAGGAAATGTGACCATCCTTCATATCTCAGAACTTACCAATAAAACTAACCCTTTTCCTTTCCTCCCCTTATTTTGTCGGACAAAATAAGACTCTGACATCCTCTCTTTTAAAAGGGATTTTGATAGACACTAGTTGTTTTCTATAATCATTCAATTTCAGTTCTGAAGTGCTTCATAACTTGCTTGAGCTCCTTTTCTCTTGTGCATCTTAAATAATAAATCTCTAAATTTTAGCATTAATTTCTCAGTGTGTTTGCCATACAACTAAGCAAACCTCAAACTTTGTTTAAACCTGTTTAATACTGGACCGTTTCAGAATCCTATTAATACCTTTGACTCATTGGGCCCAAATATTCTACTGAAATTAATACAACAGCATCAATAGGATACAAACAGTTTACTCAAAGGTAATGTTACAAGAAATTTAAAAATAGTTCCAATTAGCATGAGAGGAAATTTTTTTTTCAAGTGATTCAACTATGTTACTGTTGGCAGAAATGTAGTTATACTAATAAACTTATTGAAAGAATGTACATACTGAAGCTATTACCAATTATTGTGGCCATCTATTTTTAGTACAGAGATACTATTGTGGATGCAACTGATGTAAAATAAATTGATCTGATATCCATATCAGATGGCTGAAAGCATTATTTCACAACTTCACAAATGTAAATTACTGTTCTGAGAACACCAGTTGTTATTCCTTTTGATTACATGTTTTAAGAGAAAAGAGGTGGGAATGCAAGTGTCTGAGAGTACAATATAAGTTACTACTTTTGTCAAACAATTACTAACTTTTTTTTTATTAACCACTCTCTAGTTCATAAACAGTACTGAAAATAAATGGCTACATGATAGCTATTCAAATCTGAGAAAAATAATGCCATGCATATATAATGTATTGAAACATAAAAATCACTTAGGGTTTGTCTACATGGTACTGAAGACTCATCAACAGGGGTGTGAACTAGAAACCATATTTAAGACTACCCCCTTTAGCTTAATCCTTAGGATTCAACCTGCTTCCTTTCCTCAGAAGGGGAAGTTAAACGAGGGATACCTTTGAAAACATAAGGACTACCACTTTTTCCTCTAAGCTAATCGTGTGTTCCCTGTTATCTCCAACATATTCATATTTAGCTCTGTGAACTGGCACTTCTGAGCCTCTCACCTGCTCTAGATACAAGGCAAAATTACACACTCTTATAGACATCCAGCAGCTTTCAAATTTCTGTCCTTATTCCTTATTAACAGAACACTAGGCCTCTAGGGTGCTGTCAGGAAATGAAAACAACCCCCACCAGAAAATTTGTCAGTCTTGAATAAAGGGAAACATCTCTTCCTGATTTCCAGTGCTGTATATTGGTCAGACCCATAGCATCTTGGAAACAAAGTTGAAATGATTTCTCCATTATAGGGCATGGAGAGTGAGGCATGCCCTAAGGCTTTATATATAGCAAATTGGGGGTGGGAAGGGACCAGAACCAATGAAGCTCTCCCTTTCCCCTACAGTCTGGTCAATGGGTGATAGAGGGAAGTGGAGAAACCTCTTCTCCTACCCAGCCTCTCTTCCCAGCCCAGGCATAATCTCCACATGCTCTGAGCTGAAGAATCAGGAAGACTCCAGAGAAATCAAATCTCCCTTCTCAGGAGCCCACAAATTGCCTATCCTCTGCTGGTCCAATCTAGCATATGTCCCTCCCCCCCAATCTCCCCTAGTGCTGGTGAGAGAAGGGATTTTCATCTAAATCAGGAAATCAGGTCATTGGGCTTTGATCAGATGTATATGAAAACATGCATTTACTGTGTGTGCAAATTTTAGAAAATGCTCTGAGGCCAGCTGAAAATTTGGTCCTCGGGTCTAAATTTAACACAAAAGAGCAAAGCAGTCAAAGTTAGACTTCAAAATCTAGATTTACATCAAGTGATTAATAACAACAGTACAAAGAGTCAGAATTCTAACATTAATTTAATTTAAAGTTGGAAAAAATACCAAGAAAATTATATTACACAGAATTAATGTGGTTATAGTAGGAATGTTAATAATGTAAAAATATCACCCTTTCACTCACATACCTATTGTTCTGTGGTGTGGGCAAAATTGTGTTCTCAGCAGCTTCCATGACTGGATTTTAATTCCTCCAAGGTGCATTGCGGTGATGGACAAAGTGAATGAGTGGAGCAGTGGTTTAACTATTATATTATACAACCAGAATATCAAAATTGTAGATTTTCACAGAATAGGTAATCGTGTGTGGGATCAGTTTATTTCTATTTATTTTCCACCTGAATATCATCTCCACTGCCTCTTATTACATAAAAAAGTACAGCAATTAAGTGATGGAAAAGGGAGGAGACTTCAGGCAAGCTAATAAGCAAGACGTTTTTTCTGCCTGAGGTTTATCTTCTTCTCCCACCTCCAAGTGTTTCATAAGAGGTGACTAAAATGGGGAGATCTCGTTCACTGTCATTATCTCATCTCAGTTTTTCCCCGCTATTACCTACTGATTGATGGTGAATAATACAGTAATATACTTTTAGAAAAAGAGCTAATGATAGAAACGTGCACTGTAAATGAAAGAGAGAGTTACTGCTTTTTTGTTTTATATGTATGGTATGCGTTGTGTAGTGACAAATACAGGCAGATTTGAGAGGATCAGAGATAGGGTACTTTCACTACAAAGAAACAAAAAGGAAAAAACCACCCCTAATAATTAGTTTTCACCTAAGTTTGTGCACTGTTTTTGAACCTGTGGACATAGAAAAGGCCACCCAGTTTCTCTTTGTTCATCTAAATTCTGGTTACTATTAGATAGTGTATAAGGCACTGGTTATGAAGGAATCAAAAGACAGCAGTTGGGGTTCCTGCAATTTTCTTTTTAATTGAAATAAAAATGGGTTTTCACAGCCTCTAGCTTCATTGATCATAAAGGTATCTTGAAAAAAGTACACCTTGAATAATAAGTTTGTAGCAATAATCATGAGATTTTGAAGGAGCTGATCTGTTTCGTTACAGACCCACTGTTGAGATAAAGAAGAATGTAAAGCTATTATTTAAATACATGAGTTCACATTGACTTGAATGCAATCAACATGGGATTTTTATTTTCACATCTGGAAGAGACACTGCAAATCTGACAACGAGCTATGATTTATGAACTCTAACCAATTTTTAAAAGGACATAATGAAAGTTTTTAAGTCTAAAAATATAACACGCACTAAAACTGATATACCCCCTAGTTTTAAAATTCCACATTTGATTATTAAAATTTAAGGCCCCAGTTTAGCAAAGTCAGTGGGACTAACATACATGTTAAAGTATTTTGTTAAATCAGGACCAAAAAGAAGAATCTGGAATAGACCTAATGGACCTAAAAGTATAAAAGGAGACAAATCTGAAAATCCTTACTGAGTTTTTACTCAGTCCTTATCCAACCAAGACAACAATTTAGTTCAATTGTTCTTGCACCTGGGTGTACATGAGCAAAGTAGCAAACACTATGGAATGTACAGTATGCAAAGTATCTGTTTATAGAGCTGGTCAAACTTTTTTTTGATGGAACAGTTTTCCTATCAGAAAATGCAGTTTCATCTAAATCAAAATGTTTTGTAAGAACATGTCACTTTCAATGAAATTTTTGATGGGAAAAAGTCAAAACATTTCATTTACATATAGTAAAAATGTTTCAATTAATTTAGTTAAGACATATTAACATATTAATTTAATTAACATGTTAATTAACATAATTTTATGATCTGGGGGGTCATAGTGGATCACAAGCTAAATATGAATCAACAGTGTAACGCTGTTGCAAAAAATGCAAACATTATTCTGGGATGTATTAGCAGGAGTCTTGTAAGCAAGACACAAGAAGTAATTCTTCCACTCTACTCCACACTGATTGGGCCTCAACTGGAGTAGTGTGTCAAGTTCTGGGCACCATATTTCAGAAAGATGTGGACAAATTGGAGAAAGTCCAGAGAAGAGCAACAAAAATGATTAAAGTTCTAGAAAATATGACCTATGAGAGGTGATTGAAAAAATTGGGTTTGTTGAGTCTGGAGAAGAGAAGACTGAGAGGTAGGGTGACCAGATGTCCCGATTTTATAGGGACAGTCCTGATATTTGGGGCTTTTTCTTATATAGGTGCCTATTACCTCCCCCACTCCCCGTCCTGATTTTTCACACTTGCTATCTGGTCACCCCACTGAGAGGGGACATGATAACAATTTTCAAGTATATAAAGGTTGTTACAAAGAAGAGGGAGAAAAATTGTTCATCTTAACCTCTGAGGATAGGACAAGAAGCAATGGGCTTAAACTGCAGCAAGGGAGGTTTACATTGGACATTAGGAAAAACTTCCTAACTGTCAGGGTGGTTAAGCACTGAAATGAATTGCCTAGGGAGGTTGTGGAATCTCCATCACTGGGGATTTTTAAGAGCAGGTTGGACAAACACCTGCCGGGGACTGGACTAGATTACCTCTCGAGGTCCCTTCCAGTTCTATGATTCTATATTTTAATATTTACTATTTTAACTAATAGAATGTTTATTATTTTTATTATACTATTTCAACATTGATACAAGCTAATTAGATGGTCCCAGAGTAAACATTTTCATAAATTTTGTTCTGTGGGAAATTTTGAAATTTTAGCTTGTCATTCCAATTTGCAACAAAAAAAAATTGAGATGTTGGAATTTCTCACAGAACAGAAATTTATGATTTCAACTAGTTCTATTTGTTCAAGTATTTTTTTTTCAGGCATGACAAGATGCTATATAGTTGCAGTTGTGGTCCTTCTCAACAGACTAAGATGATTATTGGTAGAGAGTCAAAGAATGTTAGTTGAAAAACAAAAAGGACTACATTGGAAGGGGAAAGTCAGGTCTAAATTTTAGTGAAAAGTAGTTATTGTTTGAGTGCATTACCAATAATAGAGTCTTGTGGACTTTATTTCTCACCTTCTGCAATATTATTATAATCAGTATTATTATTTGAATTACGGTAGCATTTAGATGCCCCAACTGAGATAAGAAGTCCATTTTGATAAGCACTATTCAAGCATATATTTAAAAAACAGTCCATAATTTAGAGTTTGTGATCTAAATAGACAAGACAGACAAAGTCAGGGAGAAATGTTATTTTTAAAACAGCTTGTCTAATTCCTACATGTCTGCTTAACACAACCAAAGATTATTGGGGATTTTGTCTTTACAGTCAGGACAGGAAAGGTGCAAATTCAAGCTTTGTCCACATTTGGAGCTCAGAGTGTGACTCCCAGCTTACGTACCCATATTCATGCTAGCTCTCATCAAGCTAGTGTGTTAAAACTAATAACATAGTCATAGTAGCACTGGCAGCATCAGCACAGATTTGCCCTCCCCAAGTACTCAGACCCCATGGGTTTGTACATAGGGTAATTAGCCCATGCTGCACTCGTTGCTGTCTGTACTATTGCCCCTACACTATTACTGTGCTCATGGGTGCTGGGTATCATAAGCACGGGAAGGCTCTGCCTTCCCAAACAGCTTGACATGTCCCCACCCATGCTTTGTCCTGCCTGCTGTTCCCTGTGTGCCAGAGGCTGGGGCAGGCAGGCTGGGGGCCGCGGTGCATCTCCGGGGCTGCACCACGCCACCCCTCCTCCCGGCTCTGGGGATGCTCCGCCTGCCCAGCGTTGGGGCTGGGGCCACTTCAGCTGAGCTGCCTGCCCACCCAGCTGGGGCTGGCAGCTCGGCCAGGAGGGTGCCTTCAGGGGAGGGGGGGCCAGCCAACTGGGGGTCGGGCCCGGCGACGCTGCCAAGGGAGACTGGGGCATGCCAGCCAGGGGTTTGTTCCGACAGCGTGGCCCAGGGAGGCTGGGGCTGCCCTGCCCAGCTCTCCAGTGCTCCGGGGCTGGGGTCACACTGCCCAGCACTCCAGGGCCAGGGGGAGTGGGGATGGCTGTGAGCTCTAGCCTGGGGCAGGGACCAGCAGCCACAGTGGGGGGGGAGGGCGCTGGGCAGGGGCCAGCAGCCACAGTGAGGGCTGGGCTCCGGTGGGCACAGAAGGGGTAGGGCCTTGGGCAGAAGGGACGGGGCTGGGAGCTAGCTTCCCCAAGCCAGGGGTTCACCCACTGACCATGACTGCGCTAGATTGATAGAGCTAGTGTGAGTATTTCTACGCAAGCTGAGAATCACAGCCCTATTTTCAAGTGTAGATGTAGCCTTGGATCTATATTACTTTTATAGAAAAAGAAAAGTTGGTAAACATTATCCAATCAGAAAATTGCTATGTTGTTTCCTATTAAGAGATATTGTTTAATTGTTGATTCCTCATCTACTGAGCTTAAAGCATAACTGGGTAAGTGAAAACTAGTGTAGGTACCTGCAGACACCCCATGCCCCAAGTAAATGTCGTGAAGGCACATATCATTCAAGAGTGGAGGGGAACATGCCCAGGGACTTCAGCCAGTTATGTGGTAGGAAAACAGACACCTTAGAAGCCCATAAGCAGATATTACCAGGGGAGACCAACTGCCTGGGAAGCAGAGCCAGGAAACAGGTTAAAACAAAGTGTCCTTTACCCAGATCAGAGGTAAAGGCCAGAAAGCAGATGGAAATAAGGACCCAGTGTAATAGTGGGCAGAGGAGGCTTCGATTCAGCCAGTGTATGGCATACTAGCAGTGTAATAAGATGATATCTTGCTTTCCAGAGTCTCAGCTTTCTTTCTTTTTTAAAGTCTTTAGCTGTTATGATTGTGAAGGAAACTTCAACAGTATGAACCTAGTGAGACTGATGCAGAGAAGACTACATGAGTCTACACAGAATAGCAGCTCTGGGAAGTGTGAACAGCCCATTCACTGTTAACTCACATATTCAGCGATGATAGTTTAAATGTCATCATCATTAACTATTTCATTCCCCTTATAAGAAAGGAGAATTAATGTCAAACAGACCTGGATGGTCTACAGTGATTGATGCCTCATTTTAGTGTCACAAGTGAGCCCTGGGTATATTCAAGCCTCATCAAGAGGAAGCCAAGTTCAAGAAGTCCAGTAGATCTTGGCAAACATGCGTGATAATTTTCTGAACATTTGCACAATCTACTAAGAACAGAATCTCATTTTAACGAGTGGAACTTATTTTCCAGATGAGTGGAACTTATTTTGTGATCAGAATTCAAAGGATCCCACGGGCAAGGAGGGCAGTTGTAGTGTGAAGCCACTGGGACAGGAGTTCAGTATGGGGAGAATCACAGGGTATAGGTAGCAGATGCCCGAGAAGCAACTATACAGTAGAGAAATGTAGAGTTCTGAGGCGAAGGAAGTAAAGTGGCTGAGCAGAGGTTTCTTATGAGCAGCACAGCAATCACATAGGAGAAGGGCCAAAAAGTAGACCAGGCTTAAAGGCCAGTAGAAGGTGCAACAGGGCTGGCAAGGACAAGCCCAGCAAGGGGGCCCACGATCAGGAAAAGGGCCATGTGCCAGGCCAGAAAGAGTTGGAAATCAAGTGCTCTAAGGACAGTTTGAACTACAGACCAGCCCAGCATAGAAAATTCACAACAGAGGGAGGTGATAGTTAGAAAATAAGGAGTGCAGGGGAGCAGCAACCAGCTGCAAGAGGAAGGACCTCAAGACTTCTTAAAAAGGACCCTAGTCTAAACACAGCTTGACTCAGGAGAGCTAGGATCTCTGGCTCTTAGACTGCTTTAGCTGGACATAGGGTCTAGCACATGGAGAAGACTGAGCTGTGGACTCAGCACTAAGGGTAAAGGGAACCTGAGGCTGAGGGAGGAACAGAAAAAAAATAGTTATATAAACTATGTTTATACATATATTCTCCTCAGCCACAGAGTCATGAATCAGTTCTAGAGGAGAGGTAGAAAACTTGCTCCCAGCAGTAAATAAACCACTTGAAATCAAATCAATCCTGAGTTACCCATGCCCGCTCTTCATAGTCTGCTTGATCACAGCTATATCCTTGTCAGAATGATCCTGAATAAAAATCAGCTACCACCATTTGAGATTGCCCAATTTTTAAACAACATTTGTGGTTAATCAATTAATGATAATTATAATGCAGATAATCTGAATGTGCCTGTATTGGTAAAATGTCAGGCATTCATTTACTTGTGAACATGGTGAAAATGAAGTGGTTTTATAATTCCCATATCTACTGATGGAAACAGCTCAATTCAGACACCCTAACTGAAAGGAAGAAATATATTATACAAACTTGAATGAATCCTAAAACAGTGCTGTAAATATCTGAATAGCAGCAGGAAAGTTGTTAATTAGAATCAGTTATTGTTAACCACAATAGTTGAACCAGAGTTCACCACAATACTTGAACCAAGCAGACTGGCTACACTTGAATACTTAACTCCTTATCATAAATACAGTATTTCTTTTGAACCTGGTAAATACATAAATTGGGGAAAGAACTATAAAACAACGAAAGATCCAAGTCATTTTTCAAGGAAATTACAAAATGTGAAATTTACTTCATACTATAGCACAGAGTAATACCAAACGACTACTGGTGCCACATAAATGGTTGCTGATCTTTTCTATTTTTTTCTCGAGCGGCTTTGACACATGCATGCAATGCCATAGGCTACATCTTTGATCTTTGCAAAAACTTTTAAGAACATCATATTAACTGGTTAGCCAAATCCTTTTCAATACGAAAACACATTTTCCCATTTAATTGAAATTAGCTTTGTAAACAATTTTTAAGTATATCAATAGCAAATCTTACTGGTTTTGAAATTTCAAAATTATTCATATTTAGTTACATGTCCATTATTACAATTACTTAGAATCATAAATGCTTGATTTTCTGCCAATTACAGTTTATATGCAAACTGTCCTTGTACTGCCACAACCCACAGATGAAGTGAGCTGTAGCTCACGAAAGCTTATGCTCTAATAAATTTGTTAGTCTCTAAGGTGCCACCGGTACTCCTTTTCTTTTTGCGAACCCACAGTGAAATTCCAAAGTAATTTTATTTAATATAATTGTTCCTAGGTTAATTCAGGAATTCCTATCATACATAAAATATGTCAAACAGAGCTCATTTAGCATTGCACAAGATGACTATCCCATATTTTTTTAATTTGAATTTTTCAAAAATCTGTAGTTTGCAGAGACAGGGAAGCTGCACTGCAGGTCTTGGAGGACATTTCTGTGCCTTACCTCATCTTGTTGGTGAGCATAGTTGCATACTCCTTTATTTTTCCCTACAAAGCACCATCCGACAAACATCGTGGAGCTAGAAATAAATGACATTAGCAAGACAGGCTGAAGAGGTGAAGACTGAGGGAAACAAGAACTGATTTGGTAAAACATGACACAGAAGATGTTTCTAACAATCAATCTCAGCCTAGCAGATATAAAGGGCTGACTTCAGGCTCAAACTTCTAGTCTCTCTGCTTAAGAATAATGTAAGCAATACTGCTGGTCAGGCTGATAAATCTCCATTGGAAATTCAGCTGCAGAAAAATAATTCTGAAAACTGAGGTTCATTTCTGCCTCACCGCATTACCTATTGCTCAGGGGAGGAATCTATTCCTTATATTCCATATTGTGAGGATCTCAATGAAAGTGACTCTCCTGCACTACGCTGGCAAAATCTAAACGTTAAGGTTACCTTTCCCTCGTCTAGATGGGTTCACCCAAGAGATTCTGGATATTCATTCTTGGGATTGAGTGTGGGAGGAAAGTTTAAATATTCTACCTCTGAAAATAAATAATTATCAGAAAATCGAGAGAGAACATATTTTAGATGTAAAGTCCCCAATGTTAAAGCATACGTGTTAGCTATTATGAATGCTTGTTTCTCTTCTGCCTACTAATATTAATGTGCACTGTTTCTATAGATTTATTAATATTTTCTTTCCTTGTTTTGAAAACAATACAAAAATGTAAAAAGAATTTGTACAATAATGTTTAACTATCTCATAAAGAACAGAAATGTACTCTCCAGTCCATCACAGTGCCCCAGGTTAAAATACTGGGTATGCATATTATTTTTCTCTCTTTCATCATCTCCTGAATTTATCTACATTTCTCTGCTAAAAAAAACCCAGATGAGAAAAAGGTGAATTCTCAACTATTTGAGAACCAGACTTTTTTTCATCTACTATATGGTGGTACGTGACACGTATACCAATATGTATTCATCATACTATTCAAGAAAAATATTATTGTGCTAAAAAGCATTACAAATTGAGTACTTTGTATTTCTTTTAACCAACATGATGAGGTTTTTCTTATTAGATAAAATTATACATTCATTAATACTCTTCTTAAATGACCACTACCAACTCAGAAAATATATCAATGGATTTTACTGATACAAACAAAAAGAATGGTTGGGAATGACCTCAAAATGTGATTCCTTAAACTAGTTCATTTGTTCATTTCATGTACAATGTAGTGATACCTGCTATTTCTTGCTACTCGTACTGTACTTTCACAAAATAATGTGCTTGAGACACTAACAATCTGAAATACACTGAAAAGATTAGCACAAATAACTTATAAGCCAGATAACTAAACTTATGAATCTTTTCTGTTATATGTGAAATGATAATTATATGAATATCATTATTTCTATTTGATTTCATCGCTATAGGTGCATCATTTATAGCTACCCATCAACTATTAAGCAGCCTGCGAATTTCAGTGCTGATTAGGTTAGACTGTAAAGAAAATCAGATGGTAACAAGTCTGAAAAATGCTCAGATTTTCCTACACCTGTAAATGTTACAGCAAATATTTGTTTTTTTCAGGAGCAGACTACTTTGACCCTCTAATTCACATCAGTCCTGCTACACAATGGTAAAATGCAAGGAGGAAAAAAGATTGATATATATGCAAATTTCTTAACCTAACAATTTTATTTTTTCTCTCTGAAATTTAGACAGTAGTACAATTCCCCCTCTGTTAGAAGATGGAACCAAGCAAAGTTTTCATGTCACTGCCTATATAAAATGGGATCAATGGTTAGTTTTAATCAATTACATTTCAGGTCAATAATTAAAATGTATTAATAAAAATGTTTTGAGGAAAAATAGAACAAAAAGCAGTTTTAGTGCCAACAGCAGCAAAAACCAAGGTGCAGTGTCTGATCTAGAATCAAAGGATTGGGGGGGAGGGAGGGAAATAGCAACAAAATAAGCTCATCTGTCCATCCCACTGCCTCCCAGAGGAGAAATGGGTGCCTTACTCGCCCCAGCACTTCTGAAAATCTCACCCACAGAGACTATTTTCATTACTATTACTGCTGCTGCCATTCCGTGTATTGCCAAACTGAACATCAGAAGTAGTATTTGGATAGCAGAAAATCTTTAAAAGAACAAGATTGCAATATGCAAGATCTACCTATTCAGAGACACCATCTGCATTAGTTGCTGTATCAAGGGTGTGGCAGTGAAGATTCCCACATGCTGCCTTACATAGTTCTGTGCCGGAGTTTCTCCTCTATTAGCCGTCATTAGAGAGAGAGATCTCGGTGAAGGAGAAGATGATCATTGTGGACCTGCATTCTTCCACATAAGGAGACCAGGGAAGTGAAGTTGAAAGCGAGAATGGTACCGGCCTTTCACTTCAAATAGAGTTTGTAAAGAACATGGGAGATAACAGCATTAATTTTATGAATGCTCTGTGTGTGTGTGTGTGTGTGTGTGTGTGTGTGTGTGTGTGTGTGTGTGTGTGTGTGGTGGCGGCTATTGTGTTGGTGGCAAAAGGATTAATTCAATCAGTTAGTTTTGCCTAAAGACAACAGCAGTAGATGGCTCGAGTTGCAGGTACTCAAACACACTGTATAGGTATTAATTTCTTTGAAGTTTATCTTGCTAATGTGGAATAAGGGTTGTGGCTTTTCCCACAAGAGGGTTAAGGTCCCAGCTTGTGTCCTCAGGGGGATGCATGCAGGAATTCTTAAATGAAGAGCTTGAAAGTGGTTAAAAGCTCAGGCTTGGGAAGACAGGGCATCTGCACAGAAGCAGGCTGTAATTTGGGGGTGGGGGCAGGTACCAAGGCTAAGTTGGGCCCAACCTAACCCTGCAAGGAAAGCAAATGTTTAGGTGAGAAAATATGGGAATAAGCCTGTTGTTGTTTTACTATCTTTGCTCTCTTTTGGTTATGTTCCTTTTGAAAAAATGAATAATACTCTGTTTTGAACAAGGTTTCTCGGACTCACAGAGGGAAGTCTAAGCAGGGGCCAAAGCCCAGCAGAACCTGCTGAGGATACAGCTTTTGAAGAGTTGACTGTGATCTCAGGACCCAGTCTAACAAGAGGGTGAATTGCAGGATTCCAACCTGAGAGCAGTACAAGAATGGACTTGTCACTTCAAAAGGGTGACCAGAGAGAGACTGAGTGAGGAGCTGACCCTGGAACCCTGACAGTTGGTGGCAGCAAGGTGGAATGCTGAATGTGACAGTGGGTTTAGCATTAAACAAAAGTATTGTAAGAGGAAAAGTGGTGTGTGTTCTTTTTGGGCAACAGAGTGAGAGAAGACAGATAAGGAAAATGAGATATGATCAACTCTCTAAAAACAGCTGGTATATCTGTGTAGAGAAACAAATCTAGAATCAAGAAAGCTGTAAAGGTCATAGCAGGTGGACATGCTGTGTGGATAACCAGGAAAGGGTTGTGGACCGGAACTCAGTGGAAGAGGGGGAGAATGGGCCCTCTCACTGGAAGGTCTCGGGGATGATGAGATGTCAGAGGAAAGCATGGATAAAGACATCCAGAGTGTGTGCAGCAGCAAGAGCAGCACCCGGGCTTTACCTCAACCACAATCCCCAAATCAGGCCTTGGAATGGCAGAAGCTGTAGCTTGAGGTAGAAAAACTGCAGCTGAAGAAAAGTAAACTGGAGCTAAAAGACAAAAAACTTGCTGACCAGGCAATCTCAAACAGGAAGAGAGGGACAAGCATCAACATCTGGAACAGGAAGAGACAGGGAAGGAGAGATAGTATGAACTGACACTTGTGCAGTTGGGGAACCAGAGACTGAGTGAGTCCGTGAAAGGGGATAGAACATAAGATGCCAGCTTCGCAAGGGGCACAGATGCTAAATTGCTGTCCCAGTTCAAAGAAGGGGGAAGCTATAGATGCTGTCACAGATCTAATCAAGCTCCCCCTCTTGGACACTCACCGGAATGCTGTGAGGGAATCCATCTCATTGGTTTCCATGTACTTTAAGCCTACTGAGTCTGAACAAAGTCCAGGCACTACCCCTGGCGTGGGGTCTCAAAGCACACTCTTGGGGTTGCAGATCCTCTGTCTAGTACTCACTTCTGAGAGCTGAGGCCCCCACATTCCAACTGCCTAGCACCTAGGACCAGTGCTGACCACTCAAGAGTCCCCCATAGCTTAAACACATCCTCTCCCACAACTCCAGCTGTGTGGGCACTCTGGGTTTACAGTTTAACGCTTCTAGGGAATGTGATAGTGATAGTCAACAGACACACAACCAGACTTGGCACAGGATTTCAAAAAAAACATTGCTCTTTACTTAACAGCACAACAGAGACACAGATTAGAAAAATAATAAACTCACTTATACTCATTTTGACTCCATATATACCAAGGCTAAAAGGGACCATTATGATCCTCTAGTCTGAACTCCTGTATAATACAGGCCATAGAACTTCCCCAAAATAATTCCTAGATCATATATTTCAGAAACACATCCAATCTTGATTTAGAAATTGCCAATAATGCAGAATCCACCACAACAGTTGGTAAATTGTTCCATTGGTTAATTACTCTATTTAAAAAAAATATACTTTATTTCCAGTCTGAATTTGTCTAGCTTCAACTTCCAGCAATTGGATGTCTTGTACCTTTCTCTGCTAGACTGAAGAGCCCAATATCAAATATTTGTTCCAACGTAGGTACTTATAAACTCTAAACAAGCTGCCCCTTAACAGTCTCGTTTGTTAAATTAAATAGACTGAACTCCTTGAGTCTATCATTATACAACATGTTTTCTAATAATTTAATCATTTTCATGGCACTTCTCTGAACTCCCTCCATTTTATAAATATCCTTCTTGAATGGTGGACACCAGAACTGGACAAAGTATTTCAGCAGTGGTCACACCAGTGCCAAATATAAAGTTAACATATCCCCTCTACTCCTACTTGAGATTCCCCTCTTTATGCATGCAAGGATCTCATTAGATCTGATTATTCACCACAACCCTCAAATCTTTTTCAGACTCACTGCTTCCCAGGATTAAGTCCATCATCCTGTAAGTATGGCCTGCATTCTTTATTCCCTAGATATATATAATTACATTTAACGGTATTAAAACATACATTTTGTTTGTGTCCAGCTTTACCAGAAATCCTGCACTGTATCAGTGACTTGTCCTCTTCATTATTTGCCACTCCTCCAATTTGTGCATTATCTGCATACTTTATCAG